>NC_064925.1:324550136-325944511 GCF_023897955.1 Schistocerca gregaria | reverse complement strand
GCCCAGCACTGAGAATGAGAATGCTTTCTGTGCACTGGTCAAGGAATCCTGCACGAGCTTTTCTCATAGATTTGTCTATTGCAGCTCTTGGTGGACCTGTGAAGTCAAACGGCAACGTTAGCACTGTATCGACGATCTCTGTTCATGGAATATGGACAAAGACTTTTCCTATTCTACTGAAAAAATAGTGTTTATGAATTTATGTCGGCAGAAGGAATTTCTGCCACCATCCTTACATCTTCATCGTGCTTTTCTACATTCCTCAAAACCAAGAAGTTCTTGAAGTTAATGTTCAGTAGATAACTAAGCTGGTCTCCCATATATCCTCCTTAGCAGGTCATTGTGTCGGTTCTCTGAAAGCTCTACTTGTTCTAAGAGGCATCTGAAGGGGAGAAAACCAGACAGTCTGTTTGCATCAATCCTTGATGCGATTAAAACTGAACTATGAATGTATCTTGTGTTCATCTGCATGACCATCCACCTTACATTATCTTAACATGATTTATCACTGCAGGATCTTTTTGGCCAAACGAGATCTCTGTGGCCAGTTAGCAGACAGTTTTTTTTTACTCCACACTGTATTTACAGATACAGTCTTTCACCTTTGGTCTTAAATTAAATGATGGCTGCAACATCAGGAACAAGATGTTTCCTTAAACTTTCTTGCTTGTGATTGGTAAATTAACACATTGTTACATGCATGGGGAAAAGCTCCGTTCCAAATGAAACAGACAAAATGCCACAAACTTCATTGGTGACATCAGTAAGTTAAATTCCAATGATGGTCTACAATTCCAATGATGGCTTTGTAACCCAAAAACTGGATAACGTGAATAAATTAAGCCTGTTGAACAGAAACAGTATTGTGCTTTTCATTTAGGTGATTATCTTGTGGCAGCACTGTTCTCATGTTGTGTGTAGTTTATGATCACTATTTCATAGAAATTCATCTTTGTTCAGACAAGAACATAAATAACATAAATAAAGACCATTTTAATGAACTCGGAGAAACTGCCAGAGAATATTTGCCTGCTCTCTCGGGTCATAAAAACTGGATTCACAATCTCTTGGAAGAGAGAATAATGTTTCAATCCACATTAAATATAAATTTAAACAAATAGCTTGTGGAAATTTCCAGTGCCTTTGTGCTACAGAAACGTTAGTCATTGTCACCAGTAAGTTTCTAGTCAATTTTAAAGGCGAAGTTCCCACTGCTACCAAATAAAGCCATAAAAACTTTGTTACCTGTCTCCATTAACATATTTGTACAAAAAGGCCTTTTCTTCTTACACTTATATAAAATATAAATGCAGAAACAAACTTTGTGCTGAAAGTAATAGAAGAGTTCGTGAACTTCGGTGGTTCCTGCCTTTAAAGTTGTATGCCTTGCAAAGCAGGTGCATCCTTCTCACTGAATTCCAAGAAAGGTTTCAACAAGTTAATTCCAAAACAAAAACTTATAGGTTAACAGAAAAGTGTAAAATACTTGAATGTTGCAAAGTAGGTCTATCCATTGAGGAAAAGTCTTTATCCGTCCTTGTGATGTAATACAACTGAAATGTAAACCCTTACGGCTATTACACCATTTGCTTATAATTGAGCTTTTCCCATCTTACAGCAAGCATGACTTTTTTATAAGTTGGGAGTTTGCAAATAACAGCTTCCTGTGAAAAGAGGTCAGATGGCATTGCTCGTACATACGAGGGGAGATCCAAAAGTTACCGGAATCGTAATGCTGCACGTCACGTACTTTTAGTAGCAGGTTGCGCCAGTAGCAGGTTGCACCACCAGAGGGTTGTAGTAGCAGCTCTGCTGAGTCATTCTGCCGCATGGCGTCACCCAACAGTGAGAAGTGTGATTTCTTTGGCAGTTCTTTGAGTGCGCCTACAGTGCAGACGTGACACGAGGAAATGGCTAGTTCTTACGAACAACGGGCGGAAGTGAAGTTTTGTTTCTTGCTCGGCAAGAACGGAGCAGAAACTGTTGTGATGATTCAGACAACCTACAAAGACCATGCTCTTAGTAAAACACAAGTGTACGAATGGTTTTCAAGGTTTAAAAAGGGAGAAATGGTGGTTGAAGATCAGCCCCGTTCCAGTTGACCTTCAACTGCTCGAAGCAAAGACAACATCGACAAAATCTGTGATCTCATCAGTGAAGATCAACGCAGAACAATCAACCAACTCGAGAACATGTCCGGGTTGTCCTGGAGCTCAATTCAGCGCATCTTGGCCATCGATTTGGGGATGTGAAGAGTGGCAGCAGCAAAATTCGTGCCGAAGCCTCTTACCGGAGATCAAGGGGATTGTTGCATTCAAGCCTGTCTCAAAATGAAGGATGCGTTCAAAGATGATCCACATTTTGTCAACAAAATCATTACAGGTGATGAGTCATGGTGCTATGGGTACGATCCAGAAAGTAAACAACAGCCATCACAATGGAAGTCATCTGGCTCACCTCGACCAAAAAAAAGCTCGACAAGTGAAATTGAATGTGAAAACGATGTTGATCTGTTTTTTTTATTTTATTTTTTTTTTTTTTTTATCAAAGGGATCGTACACTCTGAATTTGTCCCTGAAAACCAGACAGTAAACCAACAATTCTATTTGGAGGTTATGAAAGGGCTTCGCAGAAGTTTGTCACAGAAACATCTGGCTTTGTGGGATTCTGGCGTGTGGTTCCTGCATCACGACAACACTCCCGTGCACATGGCTCTCAGCGTTTGTCAGTTTTTGGCCTCAACGAAGATGACTACCTTGACCCACACGCCCTATTCGCCGGATATAGCACCCTCGGACTTCTTCCTAGCCCCGAGGATGAAAAGAGACTATAGAGGGAAGCATTTTACAAATGTAGAAGACGTAAAACGCAATGTCATGAAAGTGCTAGCAGGTATCAAAGAGGACGAATTTAAAAGGTGCTTAGAACACTGGAATGAACATTTGGACAAGTGTATTAGTGCTAATGGAGAATACTTCGAAGGAGATTAGGGTTGTATTTGAAAACGATAAAGTATATGCTTTCTAGAAAGAAATTCCAGCTATTTTTGGGTCTCCCCTTGTATGTGCAACAATATCAATGTGACATCACAGTTGTATGATACAGACACAAAATTATCTGTTGGATGCAAATATATTTGTTAAAATTAAAAACTAAGGCAGTGAAGGAACACAAACAGCAAACTAGAAATTAGTATGAAGTTTGTTGAAAACTTTCTTGCTTCAAGTAAATAAAGAAATGTTTCTCTGCTCATATTACTACAATGGCCTTCTGGATGAATTTATTCCTGAAATGAGCTATTAATGAGTTTAGATATTTATGATAGTGAAAACTGGATGTGGCGGAAATATATGTGAAACTTAGAATGGTATTGTAGTGCACCATAATCAGGTCATTCAGATTTTCTGTAGACATTCCATTGTGTTTGTCGGGAATGAGAAGCCCAGCTCTACTAAATACCCTCTTGCTAGAGGCAGGTATACATAGATCTTATGAAACTATATGGTTTGACAGACCTTTTTCAGTCTAAAAGATCTATATGTACAATATTGGAGTGGGGGAGAGTACATCTGGAAAGATGACATCAGTTTTGATCCAGTGATGGCGTATGTCACTTCACGATAGTAGATACACTAATAATGGTTGCAGTGTCATCGGCCAAAAGATAGTCTAGTGGCATAGCTACCAAATAGCTATCTGTGTCTACCCTTTAACAGGGAATGCTGACTGGAAGAAGGGTCAGCACTTGTAGGTGTGTGAAGCAGGCAAGCAATCACGCCGTGGGGACACACTCGTGCTTCCTATGGCCAACTGAGTGAGTTTGAAAAATATCAGATTGTGGCCTTCCGAGTGGTGAGATGATCCTTTTGGAGCATTGTCACACAGGTTGGATGTGCTGCGTGAGCTGTGCAATGATGCTGGTATTAGTGGCCATTTGAACATTCTCACACCTGTAGATGTGGCTCTAGATGTCCGCAAACTAGAGACTCCTGGTAGGATTGTCATATTGTCATATTGTAATGGCAGCAGTTGCATATCATACAGCTACCACAACACAGATAAAAGAGCTTATGAGCCCAGACATATCAACATGAGCCCCGTCTTCCATTCACACCTCAGCATCGACATATACACCTTGACTGACACTGACAGAGCATCAGAGCATCACTTGTAAGATTTAATGGTGCACCATGGTTTACGGCAATGAAGACAGTCTTCTGCATGCAAGTGTTGGTCGTTTGCGTGTGTGACATAGATCTGGTGAATGCTGCCTTGTAGACTGCGTTCATTCTAGACATGGACTCGCATTCGGGAGGGCGACTGTTCAATCTCGTGTCCAGCCATCTTGGTTTAGGTTTCCGTGATTTCCCTAAATTGCTCCAGGCAAATGCCAGGATGGTTCCTTTGAAAGAGCACGACTGACTTCCTTCCCCGTCCTTCCCTAATCCGATGAGACCAATGACCTTGCTGTATGGTCTCTTCCCCCAAACAACCCAACCCATTCTAGACACACTGACTGCATCCTAGGCCTTATGGTCTGGGGTGTGATTAGCTGTAAATTTCATTCACCATTTTTGTTTCTGGAGGGTACTGGTGCGTGCTGTCTTGTGGACTGCTTTCATTCTAGACACACTGACTGAATCGCAGGCCTTATGGTCTGAGGTGCGATTAGTATAACTTTCGTTCACCATTTTTGTTTCTGGAGGGTACACTAACAAGCACTTGGTATATGCAGAATGTTGTCAGACCCGTTCTTTTGCCATTCCTGCAACAGGATGGTGATGTGTTGTTCCAGTAGGATAATGCTCACCCACACACTGCCCATGAAACTCAATGTGCATTGCAAGAAGTGCTGCAGCAACTTCCCTGGCCAGTATGATCACAAGACTTGTCTCTAGTCAAGCAAGAGTGGGATATGATGGTACGAGAAGTGACTCATGCGACTTATCAACCAGCAACTTAACAGAACTATTTGGAAAGGTTGATCAGGCGTAGTGTAATGTATCCCAGGACAGTATTCACCATCTGTACAACTGACTGGATACCAAAGCCAACACGTGCATTTCTGCCTGTGGAGGCTATGCCACGTACTGATGTGAGTGTTTCAGTATTGGTCAATACGTGGTACCTCAGAACTGCTTGTGCTATTGCTCTGTAAGTGTAACCATTTCTTGTACTTCATATGCAATGTTGCAGCAATTCGTTGCTCATTCATTGCAGTAGCAGCAATGTGCATTATAATCTTCATTCACAAAATGTCTTAAATTGTTACTGTAATTTCCAATGCTATACAGTCTTACTGTGAACAAAACTTTTAGTATTTTGAAACTACTAATTCTTGTAAAAGTCCCACTTGTTTGTATACTGGTAGATTGATACACAGTATTCTCATGGCCTGTTGAACTGGAAACCTCTGAAAGACACTTCCCCCCCCCCCCCCCCCTCCTGAACAGACCTCGGAAGGCCCAATGGTACCGACTGACCGCTTTGTCATCCTCAGCCAATAGTCATCACTGGATACAGATATAGAAGGAAGTGTGGTCACCCTACCACTCTCCCAGTCAGTTTTCATGACTGGAGCCACTACTTCACAGTCAAGTAGCTCCTCAACTGTCTTCACAAGAGGTGTGTGCACCCCACTGGCCAACACTGCTTGGCAGACCCAGGCAGTAACCCATCCAAGTGCTAACCAAGCCCAAAAGAGCTTATCTTCAGTGACTTGACAGGAAATGGTATTACCACTGTGGCAAGACTGGTGGCTAGATCTTTAAAAGGGTGTCCATTTTTTTCTAGAAGTGTCTGTTCATAAAATTCTGGAACTTTATCCACAGTTTTTTTCTGCACTTACTTTTTAATTATTGTGCATAGTCTCCTTTGCAATACTCTCCTCCACAGTTGATACACCACTCCCAATGCTGTTTCCACTTCCAGAAGGTAGTCTGATATGCCTCTTGATGGATAGCATGAAGTGCTGTCTGTGAATTTTCTTTGTTGTTGTTGTTGTTGTTGTGGTCTTCAGTCCTGAGACTGGTTTGATGCAGTTCTCCATGCTACTCTATCCTGTGCAAGCTTCTTCATCTCCCAGTACCTACTGCAGCTTACATCCTTCTGAATCTGCTTAATGTATTCATCTCTTGGTCTCCCTCTTCGATTTTTACCCTCCACGCTGCCCTCCAATACTAAATTGGTGATCCCTCAATGTCTCACAACATATCCTACCAACCGATCCCTTCTTCTAGTCAAGTAGTGCCACCAGCTCCTCTTCTTCCCAATTCTATTCAATACCTCCTCATTAGTTATGTGATCTACCCATCTAATCTTCAGCATTCTTCTGTAGCACCACATTTCGAAAGCTTCTATTCTCTTCTTATCCAAACTATTTATCGTCCATGGTTCACTTCCATACATGGTTCCACTCCATACAAATACTTTCAGATACGACTTCCTGACACATAAATCAATACTCAATGTTAACAAATTTCTCTTCTTCAGAAACGCTTTCCTTGCCCTTGCCAGTCTACATTTTCTATCCTCTCTACTTTGACCATCATCAGTTATTTTGCTCCCCAAATAGCAGAACTCCTTGACCACTTTAAGCCTCTCATTTCCTAATCTAATTCCCTCAGCATCACCTGACTTAATTCGACTACATTCCATTATTCTCGTTTTTTTATGTTCATCTTATACCCTCTTTTCAAGACACTGTCCATTGCGTTCAACTGCTCTCCAAGTCCTATGCTGTCTCTGACAGAATTACAATGTCATCAGCGAACCTCAAAGTTTTTATTTCTTCTCCATGGATTTTAATACCTACTCCAAAGTTTTCTTTTGTTTCCTTCGCTGCTTGCTCAATATACAGAATGAATAACAAGGGGGAGAGGCTAAAACCCTTTACTGCTTTACACGTTTATATGCCAACTAGCTCTGCAGATGATGATGAAATTGATGAAATGTATGATGAGATAAAAGAAATTATTCAGGTAGTGAAGGGAGACAAAAATTTAATAGTCATGGGTGACTGGAATTCAACTGTAGGAAAAGGAGGAGAAGGAAATGTAATAGGTGAATATGGATTGGCGCTAGGAAATGATAGACGAAGCCGCCTGGTAGAATTTTGCACGGAGCACAACTTAATCATAGCTAACACTTGGTTCAAGAATCATAAAAGAAGGTTGTATACATGGAAGAAGCCTGGAGATACTAGACGGTTTCAGATAGATTATATAATGGTAAGACAGAGATTTAAGAACCAGATTTTAAATTGTAAGACATTTCCAGGGACAGATGTGGACTCTTATCACAATCTATTGGTTATGTACTGTAGATTAAAACTGAAAAAACTGCAAAAAGGTGGGAATTTAAGGAGATGGGATCTCAATAAACTGACTAAACCAGAGGTTGTACAGAATTTCAGGGAGAGCTTAAGGGAACAATTGACATTAATGGGGGAAAGAAATACAGTAGAAGAACAATGTGTAGCTTTGAGGGATGCAGTAGTGAAGGCAGCAGAGGATCAAGTAGGTAAAAAGGCAAGGGCTAGTAGAAATCCTTGGGTAACAGAAGAGATACTGAATTTAACTGATGAAAGGAGAAAATACAAAAATGCAGTAAGTGAAGCAGGCAAAAAGAAATACAAACATCTCAAAAATGAGATCGACAGGAAGTGCAAAACGGCTAAGCAGGGATGGCTTCATGTCTATCTCGGCCACAACAATATGTTCACTATGCTGTTTGTAGTAGCTTACGTGCACTCCTATTTTTTTTATTCATTATTAAACCTACTCCTGCATTACCCCTATTTGATTTTGTATTTATAACGCTGTGTTCACCTGACCAAAAGTCTTGTTCTTCCTGCCACCGAACTTCACTAATTCCCATTATATCTAACTTTAACCTCTCCATTTCCCTTTTTAAGTTTTTAACCTACCTGCCCGATTAAGGGATCTGACATTCCATGCTCCGATTCATAGAACGCCAGTTTTCTTTCTCCTGGTAACGACGTCCTCTTGAGTAGTCCCCACCCGGAGATCCGAATGGGGGACTATTTTACCTCCGAAATATTTTACCCAAGAGGACGCCGTCATCATTTAATCATACAGTAAAGCTGCATGCCCTCGGGAAAAATTATGGCTGTAGTTTCCCCTTGCTTTTAGCTGTTTCTCAGTACCACAACAGCAAGGCCGTTTTGGTTAGTGTTACAGGACCAGATCAGTCAATCATCCAGACTGTTGCCCCTGCAACTACTGAAAAGGCTGCTGCCCCTCTTCAGGAACCACATGTTTGTCTGGCCTCTCAACAAATACCCCTCCGTTGTGGTTGCACCTACGGTACGCAAGCCTCCCCACCAACGGCAAGGTCCATGGTTCAGCTCATCTAAAAGTCTACATGGACCAGGTCTGTAGAGTGCAGAGGATGAAGCAGCACAATGATTTCACAGATGGTCTTTCTGGTCTTGACTCATGAGCCTTGGGATGAACTTGACAGCAACACAATGCATTCCTATATACTGTGTAAGGATTTCATGACATGATCCAATTGAAATATTATATTCTTTTGCAATCTCTCGGACAGTCACTCTTCGATTGCCGTGCGCAATTTTGTTGACATTCCTAACATGAGTGTCATCAATAGATGTCTAAGGGCGTCCTGAACGAGGGTCATCTTTAACTTCGTTCCAGCCATTCTTAAACCATGTGAACCATTTTTAATACTGAGTACGGCTTAAGCACTCATCACTGTAGGTTTTCTGCATCATTTGGTGTGTGTCTGTAAAGGATTTCTTGAGTTTCACGCAAATCTTGATGCAGACACATTGTTCCTCTAACTGTGCTATCTTAGAATTCACAAAATGTGCAACACAACGTTCTACTCAGTACAGCACTGAACAGTCACTAACAGGCATACAACATGAAACTTCCAGCAGTCACTCATTAAATACAGATGTGTGCAGGGGTGCCAACCTTATTTCACTCCAACACAGCAATGGCACAAAATTATGAATGTTCTAGAATTTTTTTGGACAGACCTGCTACAGACTGAAGCAATGAATGAAAATTGGTACCAAGGCCAGGCTTCAAAACCAAGTCTTGTGCTTACTGGTCAGATGCACTAACCACTATGCCATTCTGGCACAGTGGCCTTTCACAATTGCACGGACAACACTATCATGCCTCCGTCCGCAGTCCAAATTCCCATTGATGCATTAGCCTATTGGTATACCCCTAAACTTGAACAGCATTGCAGAGGCTCTCCAACTGTATTGGAGTAGCACCTTGGCATCAAATGAAATGGTGGACCACACTTGAAACCCAGGTGCAGATGCTTTAATCAAATGAAACTGTATTGTTAAAGAGACCTTTTCAAATTTCAAACATTTGTATGCAGGCTGAAGTGGCAAATGAAAATTTGTACCAAGACTGGGATTCAAACCCACACCTCCAGATGGTGGTGGTAAGTGCAAGTGCTTAGTGAGCAGGAGACCTGGGTTCAAATCCTGGCCTTGGTACAAATTTTTACTTGTCACTTTGGTCTGCATATATGCAGCATAGATATAGGAGCAACTACAGTACTGGAACACTGTCAACTTTTGTAGTCTTTGTAGCCTCTTGAATACTTTCAGAAACTGTATTAATTTGACCTTCAGACTCTGCCGGATACCTGAAGGAGCCACGAGCATTGTGCCTCATGCACTCTGTTCCCAGTAAAGTTGAACTTGACTAACGAAGATGCAGTCAAGAAAATGGAGCAATCAACCCCAGGCAGATAAATCTGCCGGAATGCATGGCTCTATTTAAGACATTTGATGGTCAATCACAACCTGCTCTTCAATGGCAACCCTCCTGATATCATGCAGTTTGTTCCAGGTTCCATTACAAGTGTTTCCTTGCCTACCTTCTCTGTAAACCATGGTGGTGGCGGCGGTGGTGGTGGTGGTGGTGGTAGCTAGTGTTTAACGTCCCGTCGACAACGAGGTCATTAGAGACAGCACGCAAGCTCGGGTTAGGGAAGGATTGGAAAGGAAATCGGCCGTGTCCTTTCAAAGGAACCATTCCGGCAATTGCCTGAAACAATTTAGGGAAATCACAGAAAACCTAAATCAGGATGGCTGGAGACGGGATTGAAGTGTCGTCCTCCCGAATCCGAGTCCAGTGTGCTAACCACTGCGCCACCTCGCTCAGTGTAAACCATGGTATCAGGGGCTTATACCATTGTGTGTGATGGATGCCATGATCCCAAAGTGATTGTATAGAGATGGTTGTATACTGTCAGGGTCAACAAAGCATTTACAGTTTTCTCCAAAAAAGGCAGTGCACAGCTATGTTGCATTCACTTACAGTTCCTATGAGTTGTAATTTGTAGTTACTGTTTGAATGACGTTAGTGTGGTGTACATGCTGTGGTGCCCCATCAAGGGTCCCATGTTATCTGTCTGCTACCAGTAGGTAGCAGTACTAGTAATTTCTGCTAGAGTATTCGTTATTCTTCAGATTTTACTCTCTGTTAATATAGTGTTGAACCAGATATCGCAAGAGACAAATTTGGGACTATACTGTTGAATGTGCACATAATATTCCACTGAAAATTTATTTCATTGACACCAGGTGCCACATAAAGCATTTGTGTAATAGTGTATATTGCAAAAACGAAACTGCTGGTATCTAACTGCTGAAACACCAGAGAAAAACTCACTCTCTCTCTCTCTCTCTCTCTCTCTCTCTCTCTCTCTCTCTCTCTCTCTCTCTCTCTCTCTCTCTCTCTCCCTCTCCCCCCCCCCTCTCCCTCTCTCTTCACCCCCCCCCCCCCATTCTTGCGGAAGGGTTGTTACTTCAGAATTAGTTAACTCTGAGGATAGACTTTGTCCAAATGCATATCAATGATTTAAATTGTACTTCAAATCAGTCACTCAGTATCTCAATTATATGGTGACAGATATGGCACTTGTACTCCTTATATTATTTGTATTCCACACAATACTTTTCATTGTTGTATTTACATCTTTTTAAGAAAATTCGTGTCAATATTGCCTTAGGTGTTTCTACACTTCTCTGGAACTCAAATTTATCTTCCTGAAAATCAGCTTCTGTTACTCTTCCACTCCTCTGCAGATAATCTTTGTTTTACAACCATAACACATTAAACTGATGGCTCAATAATACTCTCACCTTTCAACTTTGGTATTCGGATTAATACTTTCTTTTTGAGGGAAGTCTGGGGGTAGTGTGCCAGTCTCCCACATCCTACGTATCAGATGAAACAATTTTGTTATGGCTGATTCTCCAAAGAACTTTAATAATTCTGAGGGAATTTTATGTACTCCAAGTATATATTTTTATTTTAACTTACTAGGTCTTTCATTACTGTGTCAATTTCTTCTCACAGTGTCACATCACACATCTCATTTCCATCCATTGCCTCTTCCCTTTCCATAATATTGTCTTTTAAGTTTGTTTTCTTAGTGTAGTATATTCCTTCCACCTTTTAGCCTTCCCTTATTTGCTTAGTACTGTGTTGTTATCTAAGCTACTGATGGTCATACAGCTGCTTCTCTTTTTTCCAAAAAATTTCCTGTAAGTGCTATCTCGCTTTTCTGTAGACACCCATGCCTCTACAGCTTCTCATATAATCATTCTTGTTTTCTCACTTTGCATTTTCTGTTAATCTCTTGTTTTTGGTGTCCACATTCTGTTCTATCCACTTAATTTTTAAATTTTCTCCTTTCATCAATTAAATTTAAGGTCTTATGTAATATCCAAGGTTTTCTAGTGGGCCTTGTCATTCTGCATAGTTTTTTTTTTTTTTTTTTGTTTGCTTCCTTCACTGTTTCATGTCTCAAAGCTAACTATCATTACCATCAAATGCATTAATCACATAAAAAGGCAACTACACACTTGCATCTGATTGGGTGCATGACCCATAGATGTGTGTCAAAGCACAACTATGTGACTAGCATTCAAGCTGCAGGTTTCTCCCCCATTTTAAGCACATGTTCTACCCACTCCCACAACACACACACACACACACACACACACACACACACACACACACACACACAAGCTTTCATTCCATAGACTCACACAGAGAGCAGTCTCAGATCACCAGTGCTGTATTCAAAGTATAATGCAGAATTTATTACTGACATATATTTTCTTACTTCATTTATTTTTGAGGGTGATTTTAATATGAAATACATTTGGCAGCATGATTGTGCTTAAATCTGCTTTATGTGTAACACATTTTCTGCGTTTCGTAGGAACTATCATATGGCTGACACATTTGCTGCCATACTAATAGCAGTCATGATGTGTGCAACTATGTTGCCTATGAGTGTCTATACTGGGAAAGTGCTTTTGCAGGTAAGTTTTATCATACTACATATTTTGGTTTCTGTTTGAAGTATCAGTAGCTAGAACTCAACAGTAAATCTGAAGTATATGCTGCGTGACAGAATAATATTTGGAGATTATTAAAATGGTTATAGACTTAATTCTTCTATGTATTATTTGTGCCAATAAGTTTATACAGCAATGTTAGATCTGTGTGCAGATGTGAAGGTATTATATTATTTAATGAGCATTTGGTACAAGATGAATCAAATATGATTGTACCTCAGACTGTGCTATGTAACTGGATAGTACCTCACTGAAATGCTTGCAAAGATATTCTGTGGCGATACCTGTAAGACACCGCTAGCCCACGCCTCTCGCGGTGTGCGTTTAACCCCATTTAAATGACGCGCCAAGCGTGCGCCCAGCAGCTGTACGATTAATTAAATAATCGGCGTGCGAATCACAGTTGAAATCTCTGGTCCAGAGGGACGTGAAGAGGCTGTGGTCCAGAGAGAGGGTAGAGTCAGTCGAGTCTTGTTCAGTCTTAAGAGTCAGTCGAGCTAGAAAGTGTCTTGTGAAACGATCATTCTGTGGATAATATTAGTGTGATGATTTCTTTTATATGTGTTGTGTTGTCTTCTTCGATGAGTAAAAGAAAAAAATATAGGTAAAATAAATTTTTGTGATGTCCATCAATAAGTTCATTCCAGTAAAAATAGAACCACTTCCCTTCACCTTTATTCACCCTTTTTTCTTTCTTTCCTATCAACAAAAACAAAAAATTACCCCCCTCCTTTTTTTTTTTTTTTTTTTTTTTTTTTTTTTTTTTTTTTTTTTTAATTCCGGACATCACAATTCTTATGTCTTTCCCCCTCCCTGCCCCATGCATCCACCTTATCCCACCACCCATGCAGATTGTGGCCCCTGTTGGACATGGTAGCAGCCTGCAGTCCGGCCACAGCAGCCAGTGACAGTGGTCATACATGTGCGAGTTGTGCTTGTGTGAATGTGTGTTTTCTATTATGGCCATTTGGCTGAAAGCTCAAATGCATAGCAGTCTTTTCATTGTTGCCTCTCTATGACTCAGCATCTTCTCTGTTTGGTGAGTAGCAGTCTATTCATTTCATAATAATGTTGTTAGTCCATCCTGGACTTTCCATTGTTTAATTAATCACTTGTTTTGGGTGATTTTAGGGTCCTTCAGTTTTTTTCCTTCATTCATTTTTCCAAAGTCAGATTTTAGTATTTGAATGTATCCAACATGTTTAGATGAGGAGATGTATAGGTTTATTTTCTTTTCGAATTTTTTCCACGAGATATATTTGAGTCATATTCCATTCGTATATATAGAAAAAATGTTAATTTTCTGCTAACACAAGTTATTTAGTTTCTTTTTTCCATGTTGATTGTGTCATTAATTTCAATAAATTGACTCTTTTCTTTTTCTTAAAAATTATCCCCCAATATGCATCTAAAGAGTGTAGGTGAAAGTGTGTCTCCTTACTTTGAATTGCTCTGTATTCTGAATGATTTAAGAATTTTCCTGAGAATTTTGACTTTAGATTTGTTATTTGTGAGTGATTGTTTTTGAAGTTTATCAGTTTGTTATTTACCTTGAATTTGTAGCATGAAGAGCAGGTTTTAGTACACACACTGGGGTGAAGAAAGTCATGGAATAATGATATGCACATATACAGATGACAGTAGTGTTGTATACTCAAACTATAAAAGGTTAGTGCATTAGTGGAGTTGTCATTTTATTCAGGTGATTCATATGGAAAGATTTCCATTGCTTATTGTCAAAAGTATGATCACAAGGGGTATCAAGGGAAATTTGTGACTGGATGGAGGACTTTTTGGTAAGAAGGACACAGCCTGTTAATTGGATGGAGAGTCAACAGATGCAGAAGTAACTTCGGGTGTGCCCCAGGGAAGTGTGTTGGGTTGGGACCCTTGCTGTTTGTATTGTATATTAATAACATCGCAGACAATATTAATAGTAAAATTTGGCTTTTTGCAGATGATGCAGTTATCTATAATGAAGTACTGTCTTGAAAAAAGCTGCATAAATATTCAGTCATATCTTGATAAGATTTCAATGTGGTGCAGAGAATAGAAACTTGCTATAAACGTTCAGAAATATAAAATTTGCACTTGACAGAATGAAAAAAAATGTAGTATCCTATTACCATAATATCTATGACACTGTTGGAATCAGTCAACTCGTACAAATACCTGGGTATAACACTTTGTAGGTATATGAAATCGAATGATCAAATCGTTTGTCATGGGTAAAGCAGGTGGTAGAATTTGGTTTATTGGTAGAATACTGGGGAAGTGCAATCAGTCTACAAAGGAGGTGGATTACAAATCATTGCATGACTCATTGCTCATATGTGTGGGATCCATACCAAATAGGACTAACAGGGGATACTGAATGTATACAGAGGAGGGCAACATGAATGATCACAAGTTAGTTTAATCTATGGGAGAGTGTCACAGCAATACTGAAGGATCTCAAATGGCAGACTCGGGTGTAAACTTTCACGATAAAGTGTATTAACAAAGTTTAAGGAACCGGCTTTATATGATTACTCTAGGAATATACTAAAACCTCCTACTTATTGCTCACATAGGGATCATGAGGATAAGATTTGAATATTCTTTGCGTACTCCATACGTGAATGGAACAGGAAGAAATCCTAATAACAGGTACGATGGGAAGTATCCTCTGCCATGCACCTCACTACAGTTTGTAGGGTATAGATACCAATGTAGATGGAGTTATGGCTGCACAACAGGAATAAATAAATTTTGAATGAGGAATGGTAGCTGGAGCTAGACACATGAGACATTCCACTTCGGAAATCGTTAGGGATTTCAATATTCTGAGGTCCACAGTGTCAGTAGTGTGCATAGAATACCAAATTTCAGCCATTACCTCTCACCACTGACAATGCAGTCACTTTTGGCCTTTTCTTAATGACCAAGAGCACCTGTGTTTGCATAGAGTTTTTGATATTAAAAGACAAGCCACACTGTGTGAAATAACTGCAAAAATCAATGTGGAATGTATGACAAACATATCTGTTAGGACAGTGCAGTGAAGTTTGGTGTTAATGGACTGTGGCAGAGACAACCAACACGAGTGGCTTTGTTAACAGCACATCATCTTCCTTGCAGTGCCCCTTCTCGGCTTATGACCACAACAGTTGCACTCTATAGATGACTCGAAAACTGTGGCCTGGTCCAATGAGTGCCAATTTCAGGTGATAAGAACCGATGATAGGGTTCCAGTGTGTGCAGATCCCATGAAGCCATAGGCCCAAGTTGTCAACAAGGCACTGTGCAAGCTGGTGGTGGCTTCATAATGGTGTGGGTTGTGTTTACAAAAATGGACTGGACGCTCTGGCTCAACTGTACTGATTATTGACTGGAAATGTTTATGTTCATCTACTTGGAGACAATTTGCAGCCATTTGTGGACTTCATTTCCAAACAATGATATCGTGTCTCTGGGCCATAGTTATTCATAAATGGTTTGAAGGCTGTTCTGGATAGTTCAAGTGAATGATTTAGCCACCCGGATCATCTGTCATGTATCCCATCAAATACTTGTGGGACATAATGGAGAGCTCATTGACGAACAATGTTCTGCACCTGCAGCTCTTTCACAATTGTGGCTGGCAATAGAGGCAGGGTACACGGGACTTCCAACGACTTGTTTAGTCCATGCCACTTCGAGTTGCTGCGCTATGCCTGTCAGAAAGAGGTGTGGCATGATATATTAGGAGGTATCCCATGACTTATTATGTTCTTTAAAATTCTATAAATGTGGTTTCTGCATAACCTTTCTTTGTAGATTTTATCCTGATATTCCAGTTTTTATCAATATGATTTTCCACTCTGCTTCATATTGCACTAACATGGGATTTTGTGAGTTTTGGAATAAGTGTGACTCCCCTACAAATGTTTGTACTTGTTTTATCTGTCTCTTTAGAAACTGATAAATTTTGATCGCCTGAAAAACTGTTAAGTTAGAATGTTAAGGATGATGGGAGACGGTGGCTACATGAACAGTGTATTTCCTGTATTGAAATATGATGATGATGATGGATTATTAAACATATCCAGGCATCAGTTTTCTATCTACCTAGTTTGTATGTCTTGCTTCTGAAAGTTTGTTATGTGCCATTTTCTGTAGATTCTTTGTTTCCTTTTTTAATTCTTAAGTTGTTGGTTCTTCTAAATTAGGTGGTGCAGAGTTCACATCTTGTTTGTCTACTGTTTGGAAGATTGATCTTATTTTGGATGCTACAAAGTTGAGAAGTTAGCTTAGTAATAAACGTGTAGTGAAAAATTATTTGCATTGTCAAATTCAGGTCCCAAGTTTCTTTTCTCTATCAAAATTCTTCAAGAGTGAAGTTTATTTAATATTTTGTGAGACATATTGTGTTATTCCTTTGAAATGCCTCTTCAACTTTCCATGTCTTATTTAATGTTCTGTTGTAGCATTTTTAAAATGTTTTTACATTTGGTTTTTAACATTTTGTGTTTTTCTTTGATTTTATTCTTGTAAATTTTCTGTTATCTAGGAGTTATTTACACCCTTTATTTCACTAAATGTGATTTATACATATTCTCTGAATTTTTTTCTCCTAACATGTACTTTTTTTTCACCTATCCCCCTGCCCCTCCTTTAGATTTATTGGCAGCTTCCTGATTTCTTCTAATTATTTTGGATGATTAATTGAAGCTGCATGCTATCAATCTGTATTTTTAATTTTTGGCTACAGTGACAAATGTTGTGAGATGAAAATAATAAATAAAAATTGGCCACATGCAAGTAGGACTCGCACTCTGAGGGTTCTTTAGAAACTTAATTATCTCTATGGACAGTCCATCAATCCCGGGAATCAAGAATCTTGATGATTGTTGCCTGTTGATACTAGTAAGATAATGGCCCCAGGAATTCTGAGACTTGCAAGAGTGTTTTAATTTTAATTTTGATGTTGGATAACAAATGACAAAAAATATTTTTGTATTATATAACCTCAGATTAACCCTTCTCAGATTTTGTTTCTTTACTTGTACTGCTAAATGCTGCTTCTTACCAAATTTCATGATTCTAGGTCAAAGGTAAGTATCCTACAGGTTTTAATGAGAGGGTTTGCGACAATAAAGGCTTGTGTCTTTTGATTGCTTTGACTTTGAAACTTACATTTATTACATTACCAGGTTACTTTAGTATGTAACATAAATTTGAGCATAATACGTATACCCGTTCCTGAGAAAAAGGGTTCTTAACATACAGACAGACGGACAGACAGGCAGTCAGAAACAAATGACAACTTTTTTCGTGTGAGATAATTACAAATCAACAATTTTCAGATTTTTTTTCCCTTTAGTTATCCTGGAAACCTTGCTTCTTGTCCAGTTTCATCATTACAGATCAATGGGAAGCACCCTACAGGTTTTCAAGATTGAGTATCAAATAATGTGACATAAATGGTTGTCTTTTTGGTTGCATCAATTTGTTTCACTGTCAGTTGGCCTTACACGTTAGTATGAGGCATAAAGTTCAACTTGATATGTGTACCCGTTCCTGAGGAAAAGGGATTTTAACAGTCTGTTGGGTGGACAGATGGACAACAAAATGATGCTATAAGGATTTCATTTTTACCAAATGAGGTACAGAACCCTGAATGAGAAAAGGGAGCCACTCACCTACAACTGAATGATGTGTGGTAGTTAGACACATGTAATAGCATAGAAGAAAGTGGACATTAATTTTAGACTGAAGGATTTACAAAGTTGTATTGATTGATTGATTGATTGTGAACAGTTTATTTTTCTCATTTTGTAAGTGGCAGACACTCTACCATTATCTGTAATGACACTTTTTTTATGAGGAATTTTTTTTACTGTTGTCGTGATTGTATTACTCCTTTGGATTCTTCCCTTTTTTTGTTTGTAGCCACTATTGATTGAGACATGACAGTTGATTCAAGTGTATAATCTGTTTATGTATTCAGATGTCAAAAATGATAGTCATCCAAAAGACGACAAATTTTGTGACAGATTTCAATATTTTTCTGTTGACAGAGATATCAGTCTCACCAGTTCTGAGATTACATGTGTTTCCTATGATCCTTGCACCAGGTTTCTTTTTGAAGCACCTACAAGTTATCCACATATCTTGTATATCTCCCATAATATTTGTTTCTGGTATTACAAGGATTAGAATGTTGTATTTTTAGAATGTTTTGTTTTTCCAACAGGTGGTTTAATGTACTGATCTTTAGATGGAATTAATGTTGAGTATTCCAAAAGTTTTTTTTTAGACTTTGATGGTGATCCTGTCTGTTTGTAGTGCTTGTGGTATTAAAAAAAATCTTGAGGACAATTGTGTTGCTTTTTGCAAAGTTTTATTTTCCTTCGTTATTACCACCTGCAGTACTTTTCTTTTTGAAAATTTCCCTCATACTTTTTTTTATTGGTTTCAGTTTAGAAAATCAAAAGAAATGCTCTACTTCAGTAGCACCATTAGAACTGTAAGTCCCAGAGCATATTAAAACAGCTGTTGCTAATGTGGAGAGGTGATGCTGATCAGAGTACCACATAAGATTTTAAGACACACATCTCTTCTCAAGTCCACCATGAAGACTGACATGTTTGGCTTGGGCTCAAAATGGCCAAATTTTTTAATATCAATATGGCACTGGGAAGTCAGTTGTGGAGCAGAAAAAAATTAGAGAGAGTGAAGGTAACAGCTCGCTATGTAATCGAGATATTGAGTTGTTGATAGGCACAAAAACAAGTGTTCAGAGAACATGTGCAAGCACGCACGCACGCACCCACACACACACACACACACACACACACACACACACACACACACACACACGTGTGTGTGTGTTTCTACATGAGCAGGATCCATCTGAAAGCCGAGCGCAATTCTCAGTCTCGTTAATGTGTCTTTTGGGACTCAGTGCCTCAACTATATGATGACTTGTGGGAAGCTTTACACCTGACTAACAAAGCCAAACAATATAATGTATTCTAAACACATCAACAAAAAATTGAAGTAGCAAACTTGGAGGATCACTGTTTAAGACACTGGATTCTCATTCTGGAGGAGCAGGGTTCAGTTCCCAATTGAGATGTTTATATTTTCCCACCTCCACATTGCAAATGTTTTGAGTGAAATGCCCAGTCGATGATGAAAAGGATTGCGGAAAACTCCTAAATAAATTCCAAAGTACAGTGCAGTTTTAATATCAATATATTTCCAGGACTCCGGTGTCCGAGCCTGATGAACTGTACCGGTTGCATCACATGTACCCAAAGTTGACATCAAATGACACAGTATTTACAACAATCAACAAACGAGTGAGCCTACAATACATTTGCTCACAACCCTAGCCAAAAAACGATTGCCCCAAGGCGCCTGCGTGACCTCTATTTATACTTTTGTTAACAATTATTTACAATGAAAATTACAATTTTATGTAAAATCACAATTAAAAGTTAAACCGAATATGAGATACACATTGCTAAAAATTTACAATCTTCGTGCTGAACAAGGTGAACCTATTTTCAACTTAGTTATGAGTTAATATAACATTTTCTGACCAATTATGTTACAGGTAACAATTATATTTCTAAATTTGTTTGTAACAAATCAACTAGTGCCCAAATTTTATTGCTAATATATATTGGAGATTCAATTAACATGCTTTATTTATGTGTTCTATTTAATTTGCTGTAGTAATTTTATACTGATAGGTTTACTGGTACATCCTGACCATGTGCTACATTTCTTTCGATTAGCTACAGTATTAATTTCACATTTATATTATGTTTCTCACATAAGAACAACATTAATCAGCAAAGCATCGTTTTCGAATTATATGTATACTAAAATAGTGGTTATTTTTGCATGTAATTTGGAAACAGGTCACTTTACAATTGGACAATTAGGGCTGGTGTTTATCTTTAATGCACTCCGAGGGATTCAGATAGGTAGCAATGAGATACAGTAATATTTCACAATCCAGCCCTCCGGAGTTGAGTTTTCTGTAGTTTCCCTCTATAGCTCAAGGCAAATTCAAAGATTGTTCTTGTGAAGACGAACCAATTTCCTTCCCTATCAGTAGAGGACTGCGCGGATAAGAAAAGTGCAATCCACATCAGCAAGGTCCTAATCCGCAACCACATCCGCAGCAATTAATCCGCATGCACAAGTTCCTTATCCGCATCAGCATATATTGAAGTTTTGAATGAGTAATGCATAGTAATAGACAGTAGTACTTACAATTATGTTATGTAATGACATAGTTATTGTTAGGGTGCCATTTCTGGGACAACTTAACTAATTTTGACTTCTTAAATCACAGTAAATGTTCTATACCTAGTCTAAAGCAGACCATTCCAAACAGGAAAGCATTGGCAGTCTGGAGCACACACAGTAGCGGTTCGGCTCTCGTGATATTGGAAACGCTATTTTAAAAAATAAAATTTAATGTACTAGTATCAAATGATGGAAATGCGTGTATAGAAACAACTATATTTCTCTGCTATTGTGCCAAGGCAGCTGAAAATGACAATGGTTTTAAACTGTTACTAGCACATTGCATCATTTACCGACAGTGTCAAACTTTTGAAGCCATTCATGTCAGCTGATGATTATATTATAGCTTACGCGTTCAGTCCTCGTCACTTCCAATATTTACGGTATTAGGCCTACACTGCAAAACACTGGCGCACCCGTGAAAAAGTTAAACTGCCAGCAATAAGTGACGTTGTCTGGAAGAAATAACTTGTCTTCCGAAGAGTGACAACAAAATCAGTGGTTATAGAAATTAGGAGTGGTTGCATGAGGTAGCAGTTCCTTAGCACTCACTGCACCGTACTTGGCCCCCACATCAATAAGAAACTGTGCCGTCTCGAGAAACCCAGATCCACATGCAACTTTGAATGGTAAAATGTCTTTGCTGACAAGATTTATAAGTTTTTCTGTCGCGGCTGTTTTCAAATTTGGCAGAACTTCAGGAACTTTCTCTTGGTATATAAATAAGTAATTATGCTGCTTTGTCCAGCCTCACACGAATGTTTTGGCAAATTTGAAGTTCCACTTTTGTGTCCGGTGTAGGAATATACTTTTTTACATGTAAAACAAGCCACTATATCTTTTATCTTTTCGTTGCAATCAAATACGTAACCGAATTTTTTCCAAATTGGTGATTTCAATTTGTTTTCCTTCACTAATGTAAAATCACCTTATTTCACCTTACACGAAATTGTATCCATCGATATGGTGTTCATTTGAAGAAAGAACTCTCACTGATATTTGCTAGGATGCACGTTGTCACTCTGTCACCACAAAGCGCAAACTGCAGGCAGCGGAAAATTGCAATGGGCACCTGTCTGGTAGACAGTGGGCAGGTTTGCCACCCAGAGAGCACTTCAGAGGCTACACGAAAGACACTGTCGCGGAAACGGATTAGGCGCAGGTCTCTTGGTTACAGCGACGTTGGTCGCAGCCAGGGCTGAGGACAACACACATCCGCTCTAGCCGGGCCCTGCAAGATTCCAAGAATGTCAACAGACTTGAAGTTCTGAACTAACCTTGCAACGTACATACTGGGCAGATGCCTTGCTCATTACCCGCAGATGACGCGCAGATACCCGCACCGGTCACGATTTTATCCGTTAATTAACAAATACCACGGATATCCGCATCTGCGCAGACCTCTACCTATCAGGACTCACAACCTTACTAGTTTAGTCCCTTTAAACAACAAACTAACCAACCTTCCATATCCTGGCCCAGTTCAAACATCTATCCATTTCTAATTACCCGGTCTCTTAATAAACTGGACTCTTTCTTCCCTTAATATGCAGTAATTTTTTGATGGTTCTCAGCAATGTGAAAGGAACTGGGAAGGAGAATAGGTTTATATGTCACTAGCTACCTTGCTTCTTTATGAAGAAGGATGTTGAAAAAAATCTTTTTATCCACCAGAATAATTTAGTTTCTGAAATTATGAAAAATAATGGTTTAATGGTATCCATTTGATTAGCACAGCAATGGAAATAGTATATTTTAGAGTGACTGATTGCTTGAACACATTTAATCTCAGTTAACAAAAATAATTTAGAGTGCTAGACTTTGGTTGTCATTGTGTAGAAACTGTTGTATCATTTTAATTTAGTAATCATTGAATATATATCTGTACCTGAGAGGTATAGGAGGAGAAGTCCAGTATCCACCATTTAAACCTTCTTTCTAATATCCACTCATTGCTTCATTTGTGATCCAGAATTTGCCCAATTTAGGCAGTGCTAAAAGGCTGTTTGTCAGTTCAACATTTCTTAAATCAGTCATTGATTGGATCAAAACTCAACCATTGATTTTACCATAACTCAGTCATTGGTTGGAGCATAACTTCGCAGTGTGTGGGAATTAAAAATACGGTGTAAGTTGAAACTGTGGGAATTGGACTTATACCTCTTCACCTCTCAGGCATGGATGTAAGGTTTTTATACATAAACACTGGAGTACAACTGCCAAAATTCAGTTTTCTTACACAATCTCATAAGAATTTTTTGATAAACATATTTTGTTGTAACATTTATTTTATTTGCTTTTAGACAACACCTTCACATGTGATTGGGCAGCTTGACAAATGCCTTAGAGAGTCTTTAACCATCGATGGTGTGCTTGAGTTTCGAAATGAACATTTCTGGACACTTTCATTTGGAAAAATGGTAAAATTATTGTTATATTTTATGCTGCTTGTTATTTCAAAGAACACTATTGTTGACGTAAATATTTATGCTATGAAAATGTTCCTACGCAGTGATAGTAATTTCATTGGTATGACATTTTATGTGAAGGTGGTTTTTGTGAACCAGTGGCATTGTATTCCCTTTCAGCTCAAAAAATATAATTAATCTGTTCCAGTTAGTGCACTGTTTTTGTGCATAAAGTCAGTTGTTCCTGCGCAGGAGTGTAGCGTTTGCCCCATTAGGCAGCTTCATACTGTTTAATCTTTTTTGTACAACCAATAATAAAAAAATCTCCATCTTACAGCTTATGTATCAATAAGTTTTGCTCAATTCTTTGTACCTGCCAAACATGTATGTTGATAAGCGATTCATGATTAATATTCAAGAGACTGATGTCCATGGGATCTTGTCCATCAAAGCAACAATCAACGTTCCATATATAACAAAGTTGCACTCAGATTTGAGGCAATAACCAATAAATGTAACAAAGCTGCTGTCTTGCTTAGATTTAAAGCTGTAGTGATTTTTCTCTGTCTGAGGAAAAAAATTGTCTACATACCAGTTACTAGGGACCTGAAAAATAGGAATTTTGTCATAAATGTGAAAATAGATGTAAATTCTACATCAGAATGCAAAAACATAAAATTACCCAATAAAGGCTGTTTCATAACAGATTTTATCCCAAAGAACTATTCAATCACAGACAGTTTTAAATAGCTTTATTTACTGTGTGTAAATATAAAAAATGTAACACATTTCATTGTACAAGTCATTAGGTTTTGTTCCCGTTCCATTGGTGTATGGAATACAAGAAGAATGATTGTTTAAATGCCTCTGTATGTGCTAGACTTAATCTAATCTTGTCCTCATGATCCCTATGTTAGCAATATGTAGGGTGGTGTGTATACCTAGAGTCATTATTTCAAGCTGGTTCTTGAAAGTTTGTAAGTAAGCTTTCTCAAGGCTCTTCAAGTATCTGCCAGTTAAGTTTCTTCATCATCTCTGTGACACCCTCCCATGGGTCCAAGAAACCTGTGATCATTTGTGTTGCCCTTCTCTGTATATGTTCAGTATCCCCTGTTAGTGCGAGTTCCATACACTTGAATAATATTCTAGAATGGATTGTTGCTAATTTTTAAGCAGTCTTTTGTAGACTGATAGTACTTCCCCCATATTCTACCAGTAAACTAAATTCTATCGTCTGCTTTACCCACAACAGAGTCTATGTGATCTTTCCATTTCATATTATAAAAAGTGTTTCAGGTATTTGTTTAAGATGGCCGATTCCAGCTATGACTCATTGATGTTATAGCAATAGAAGACTATGTTTTTTCGTTTTGTTAAATCCACAGTTTTACATTTTTAAACTTTTACTGCAAGTTGCTAATCTTTGCACCACTTTGGAATTTTATCAAGATCTGACTGAACATTTAAGCAGCTTCTTTCAGACAGTACTTAATTATAGATAAATGCATGATCTGCAAAAACTCTGAGGTTACTGTTAATATTATCCACAAGGTCATAAATATACACCATGAAAAAAAAGGGTCTCATCACACTTCCATGGGGCACATCCGAATTTACTTCTACATTTGTCATCAAAGCCCCATCCTTGATAACTTACCAGGGAGGATCCGTACCAGAAACTCTCAATCCAGTTACAAATTGCACCTGATACTACATATGATCAAATAGGTGTTTATACGGCACTGATTCCAAATGCTTTCTGAAACTGAGAACTATTCCGTCTACCTAAATGTCTTGAGCCAAAGCTTTCAGTATGTCAAGTGAGAAAAGTGAGGGTTGGGTTTTGCATGATCAGTGTGTTCAAATCCATGCTGGTTAGCATGGAGTAAGTCATTCTTTTCAAGATATATCATCAATTTTGAGCTCAGAATGTGTTCCAAGATTCAGCAACAGATCGAAGTCAAGGGTATTGGGCAGTAGTTTCGTTTGATCACTTCTACCACCCTTCTTGTAAATGGACGTGACCTGTGCTTTCTTCCAACTACTGGGCATGGCTTTTTGTTTCAGATATCTGTGATATATTATACACTGGTCAAGACAATTAGGGGATCAGTTGAGATATCTAGGTTCTGATGTATTGTCACTGTCAGAATGAACTAAAATGGTTCAATGTCTTCCTGTCAGTTCTATGGAGTGGAGGCAACAACATTACGGCCACCGAGATAGTGGTTATAACAGAAAGTTGCTGCAGAGAGGGTTGGTGTTGACTTATATTTACACTACCAAATGAATTACATAAGCCATTGGGTTCAAATAGTGAAGTGAGCAGGTAGTGTAATGCAGCAACAATGTGACTTACCCGAAGATATGGCATGGTGAGCCACAGGACAGTTGGAAATGGGACAGACACAAAGGGAAGTAGCTGCAGCTATTGGAGTGTCCTAAAGTGTAATTACCATGACCATGATGCGATTTCAGACAACAGGAACTGTTAAAAGAAGGCAAGGCCAATTTCATCCATGGGTAATGACATGACCATTATCTCATGTTAACAGCCCATCGAAACAGGAGGCGGAATGCAACTCAGCTGCCACACGCCCTCCAGGCAGCAACAGGATGCCCAATATCAATACAAACAGTCTGAAATCGCCTTCGGAGGCCTGTGGTGTGTGCCCCTTTAAAACCACGACACCGTTTAGCCCACAGAAACTGAACGGAGGAGCATCAGGACTGGAGTAGTAACAAAAGGTGCTGGGTGCTGTTCACAGATGAGTCAAGATATCTTGCTATGTGCAGGAAACATCACCATATCATGGTGGTGGATGAATGGTGTTGGCAGGAGTTAGTATTGGTGGTTGTACGGACCTCTATGCCATTCAGAATAGTGCTTTCACTGCTCAGAGGTATAGAGATCAGATCCTTCGACCTTTTGTTGTGCCCTACGCTGGTGCCATAGAAGGTGGGTTCCTTCTGGTGGACGATAACACCTGTCCCCACAGAGCTGCACTGGTGGACAACATGCTTGGAGCTGACTGAATTGAATGAATGGAGTGGCCAGCTTGTTCACTGGATTAAACCCGATTTAGCATGTTTGGGATGCACTTGGCAGATGCACTGCAGCCAGACCAACACCTCCCGCAGGTCAGCGGTTGAAGAGCTGGATATTGTACTCGTGCAAGAAACTGTACTGGCCGGTGATCACACACTGTATTAGAGGGGAACGAGTATAACTGTTTCACTGTTGTGGTGCCTCGTTCTACGTAAATGCCATGTAAATCTCAAGTAAAGAGTTGAGATAGCAAAATATTGTACTGGATCACACACAAATTACAATTGTAATTGATATCTGAATAAAATGGGTTATCATATGTCAATTGTGTATGATATCTCACCTGATCCCCCAATTCTTTTGAGCAGAGCAGCTGCAAAGACAGTATGGAATCTGACAAGAATTCCATCCAGTCCTGGAGCTATGTTAGTTCTAACAATTCCAGCTGTTTCTCAATTCCAGTGGCCCTAATATCTATTTCACTCATCTTTCAGTAGCTAAAAAAATTAAACTTGGACAGTTATCCTGCGTTTTCGTTTGTAAAGGAGCATTTGAAAATGGAATTAAGCATTTCTGCTTTTGCTTTGTTACTCTCAATTTCAGTCCACATCTCAGCTGGGAGTGTCTAGACACTGACGTTGGTGCTACGAACAGCTTTTAATATGACCAGAATTTCTTTGGGTTTTGTTAAACATGATTTGATGGTGGTCACTGAAGGCTTCATACATTGCTGTCTTGACAGCTAAATGCATTTTGTTCAGCACTCTGTAGCCCTATGCTTTGTTTACACCTATTATGCTGTATTGCATATCATCTCAAAGCCCATTTTGGAAAGAGAATATGCATAAGAACATGTTTGCAAGACAGAAAGTGCAAAACCCCAAGTATGTATCATTGCTCTTGTGTAATGTGGATGGTTGTACGTTCTCTGTACATACTATGTAACAGAATATAGAATTCAGCTGTGGGACCCAGCTTCTTAGAACAAAAAATGCATACATCTGTCTACTAGCTAAAATTCAAAAATTGGTGTAATCACTACTTTTACATATGACACAACTTCGAGAAGACAAAAACTGAATTTCATAAACTAATTTTCACTGTCATGTTTACATATTAGGGGCTTAATCAGTTTTGCTAGACTGGTCGAATACCACATCTGGAAATCAGCATTTTTGGTTTCTGATTCAGTTAGCATAATGGCTGACTCCCCCCCCCCCTCCCCCCCCCCCCCCCAATGAACCATGGACCTTGCCATTGGTGGGGAGGCTTGCGTGCCTCAGCGATACAGATGGCCGTACCGTAGGTACAACCACAACAGAGGGGTATCTGTTGAGAGGCCAGACAAACGTGTGGTTTGGTTTCTGATTCAGTTAGCATAATGGGTGAGTCCGTCCCCCCCCCCCCCCCCCCCCAATGAACCATGGACCTTGCCGTTGGTGGGGAGGCTTGCGTGCCTCAGTGATACAGATGGCCGTACTGTAGGTGCAACCACAACGGAGGGGTATCTGTTGAGAGACCAGACAAACGAAGAGGGGCAGCAGCCTTTTCAGTAGTTGCAGGGGCAACAGTCTGGATGATTGACTGGTCTGGCCTTGTAACAATAACCAAAACAGCCTTGCTGTGCTGGTACTGTGAACGGCTGAAAGCAAGGGGAAACTACGGCCATAGTTTTTCAGGAGAAAGAAAACTGGAATTCTACGGATCGGAGCGTGGAATACCCGATCCCTTAATCGGGCAGGTAGGTTAGAAAATTTAAAAAGGGAAATAGATAGGTTAAAGTTAGATATAGTGGGAATTAGTGAAGTTCGGTGGCAGGAGGAAGAAGCCTTTTGGTCATGGAAGTACAGGATTATAAATACAAAATCAAATAGGGGTAATGCAGGAGTAGGTTTAATAATGAATAAAAAAATAGGAGTGTGGGTAAGCTACTACAAACAGCATAGTGAACGCATTATTGTGGCTAAGATAGACACAAAGCCCACGCCTACTCGAGTAGTACAAGTTTATATGCCAAATAGCTCTGCAGATGATGAAGAAATCGAGGAAATGTATGATGAGATAAAAGAAATTATTCAGGTAGTGAAGGGAGACGAAAATGTAATAGTCATGGGTGACTGGACTTTATCAGTAGGAAAAGGGAGAGAAGGAAACATAGTAGGTGAATATGGATTGGGGGGAAGAAATGAAAGAGGAAGCCGTCTGGTAGAATTTTGCACAGAGCATAACAATCATAGCTAGTACTTGATTCAAGAATCATAAAAGAAGGTTGTATACATGGAATAATCCCGGAGACGCTAAGAGGTATCAGATAGATTATATAATGGTAAGACAGAGATTTAGGAATCAGGTTTTAAATTGTAAGACATTTCCAGGGGCAGATGTGGACTCTGACCACAATCTATTGGTTATGACCTGTAGATTAAAACTGAAGAAACTACAAAAAGGTGCTAATTTAAGGAGATGGGACCTGGATAAACTGAAAGAACCAGAGGTTGTAGAGAGTTTCAGGGAGAGCATAAGGGAACAATTGACAGGAATGGAGGAAAGAAATACAGTAGAAGAAGAATGGGTAGCTTTGAGGGATGAAGTAGTGAAGGCAGCAGAAGATCAAGTAGGTAAAAAGACGAGGGCTAATAGAAATCCTTGGGTAACAGAAGAGATATTGAACTTAATTGATGAAAGGAGAAAATATAAAAATGCAAAAAAGGCAAAAAGGAATACAAACGTCTCAAAAATGAGATCGACAGGAAGTGCAAAATGGCTAAGCAGGGATGGCTAGAGGACAAATGTAAGGATGTAGAGGCTTATCTCACTAGGGGTAAGATAGATACTGCCTACAGGAAAATTAAAGAGACCTTTGGAGAAAAGAGAGCCACTTGTATGAATATCAAGAGCTCAGGTGGAAACCCAGTTCTAAGCAAAGAAGGGAAGGCGGAAAGTTGGAAGGAATATATAGAGGGTTTATACAAGGGCGATGTACTTGAGGACAATATTATGGAAATGGAAGAGGATGTAGATGAAGATGAAATGGGAGATAAGATACTGCGTGAAGAGTATGACAGAGCAATGAAAGACCTGAGTCGAAACAAGGCCCCGGAAGTAGACAACATTCCATTGGAACTACTGACCACCTTGGGAGAGCCAATTATGACAAAACTGTACCAGCTGGTGAGCAAGATGTATGAGACAGGCGAAATACCCTCAGACTTCAAGAAGAATATAATAGTTCCAATCCCAAAGAAAGCAGGTGTTGACAGATGTGAAAATTACCGAACTATCAGTTGAATAAGTCACAGCTGCAAAATGCGAATTATTTACAGACCAATGGAAAAACTGGTAGAAGCGGAAGTTCAGTTTGGATTCCGCAGAAATGTTTGAACACGTGAGGCAATACTAACCTTACGACTTATCTTAGAAGAAAGATTAAGAAAAGGCAAACATACGCTTCTAGGATTTGTAGACTTAGAGAAAGCTTTTGAGAATGTTAACTGGAATACTCTCTTTCAAATTCTGAAGGCGGCAGGGGTGAAATACAGGGAGCGTAAGGCTATTTACAATTTGTACAGAAACCAGATGGCAGTTATAAAAGTCGAGTGGCATGAAAGGGAAGCAGTGGTTGGGAAGGGAGTGAGACAGGGTTGTAGCCTCTCCCCGATGTTATTCAAACTGTATATTGAGCAAGCAGTAAAGGAAACAAAAGAAAGATTTGGAGTAGGTATTAAAATTCATGGAGAAGAAATAAAAACTTTGAGGTTCGCCGATGACATTGTAATTCTGTCAGAGACAGCAAAGGACTTGGAAGAGCAGTTGAACGGAATGGACAGTGTCTCGAAAGGAGGATATAAGATGAACATCAATGAAAGCAAAACAAGGATAATGGAATGTAGTCAAATTAAATCAGGTGATGCTGCGGGAATTAGATTAGGAAATGAGACACTTAAAGTAGTAAAGGAATTTTGCTATTTAGGGGTAAAATAACTGATTATAGTCGAAGTAGATAGGATATAAAGTGTAGCCTGGCAATGGCAAGGAAAGCGTTTCTGAAGAAGTGAAATTTGTTAACATCGAGTATAGATTTAAGTGTCAGGAAGTCATACCTGAAAGTATTTGTATGGAGTGTAGCCATGTATGGAAGTGAACCATGGACGATAAATAGTTTGGACAAGAAGAGAATAGAAGCTTTCGAAATGTGGTGCTACAGAAGAATGCTGAAGATTAGATGGGTAGATCACATAACTAATGAGGAGGTATTGAATAGAATTGGGGAGAAGAGCAGTTTGTGGCACAACTTGACAATAAGAAGGGACCGGTTGGTAGGACATGTTTTGAGGCACCAAGGGATCACAAATTTAGCATTGGAGGGCAGCGTGGAGGGTAAAAATCGTAGAGGAAGACCAAGAGATGAATACACTAAGCAGATTCGAAAAGATGTAGGTTGCAGTATGTACTGGGAGATGAAGAAGCTTGCACAGGATAGAGTAGCATGGAGAGCTGCATCAAACCAGTCTCAGGACTGAAGACCACAACAACAACAACAATGGCTGAGTATCTTCAATTACATATTAGAGATAGACGTCTACATACTCACAAGCGAGTGGTCCAGTCCTACATGCCAACACCTACCGTGAATTTTTCCGCATGAGAAGAATACACCAAAAGAAATGCACTGTCAAAATTTTACCTGCTAAGATGCACTGCAAGTACTAAAAAAAAGTTAAAACTACTCATTGAACTCATTTTTTTTCTACACGAAGAACCACTTACAACTCCAATTTGTACAGACCTTCCCACCCAGCACACAATCGGAAAATTAGGAGATGCAGCTGTGACATGAGAACAGTTTCATTTATACAGAACTCGAATGGAAAAAGGAATTATTGTGCCTGTTGTTCTGCATATTGTGCTGCATACTAGGCATACTTGATCAAATTCATTAAATGTGATGATGTGAATTTTGACAGTGCAGAAATGGCTGAAGTTTAACAATATTGTCCCGCTGAAAAACCTGAAATAACAAAGAGCTATCTATCAGAAATTATATTGTCTGACAGTTATCTGAAAAATGCTTTTCACTTTGAAAATTTTTTAATCAGTAATTGAATTGTGTTATTAGTTCTGGATCCAAATTATATTAACAGTCTTTTTGTCATTGTCCTAAAGACAGGGGTGTCATTATGTCCAGGCCAAGAGGGATACTGTACTTTCAAGTATTTATGATGACACAGTGTTAAATGTGATTGAGAAATTTTTTTACCAAAGCACACAATAAATATTCTTTGTCCATCCTCTTCTGTAGTATTACTGTGTGTCACAGATATGATAACACACGAGTTGGGATGGCAGTCGTTAAAACAAAGGCATTTTTTGCTGCTGTGAAATCTTTCTGCAAAAATTCAATCAACTACTTTCTGCTCCAAATGCAAAAATATTTTGTTGGTACCCACCTACATAGAGAGAAATGATCATCACAGTAAAATAAGATAAATCAGAGCTTACAAAGAAAGATTTAAATGTTTGTTTCTATCATACACTGTTCAGAGTGGTAGAGAAATTGCTTAAAGGTGGTTTATGAACCTCCTGACAGGCATTTAATTGTGAACTGTATAGTAGTCATGTAGACGCAGACATAGGCTTAAAGCTAAAGGAAGTATAACTCTAAAACATTAATGTGCTCCTTGAAAATGTATAATGGGTGATAAGATTCAAAAGTCTGCAAGTCAAATATGATTTGTATCAGGTGCTGCAGATGGTAGAGGTATTTACATGGACCATATCTTACAGCAGTAATTTGCTGCAATATCTTTGCTGTCCACATTTCTGCAGTGTGGCGTCAATACAGTCAATTCTCTGGTTTGGCTAGACAGTATTGCTGATGTCACAGGCAGCTGCAGCATTTCATTATGTGGCAACACATAATGAAGTTGTAATATTTCATTGCTAAAAGCACAGTGTCTGAAGAAATAGCTATATCAATTGGGAAAAGAATAATAGTACACCACAAAAAAGGAGAAACATTGTGAACAGTGTGAAAAAGTTCAGAATACAGAATTGTGCTGTGTGTCGGTAATAAAGTGGTATTGCGGGTTCCAGACCAGATGAGAGGAAACACAGATTACCACATACCATCCCACTGATGATGCCTTAAAGTAATAAAAAGGTGAAAAGTGTCTGGGAAAAATTAATTTGCAGTAAGAAAATGCAGTTTTATTTACAAAACAAGTATTTCTGCACTTGCTGTGGAGGATGGCCAAACAAACAAACTTGTTATCAATAAAGAGTTTCAGAGTGGAGTCATATTAGCTACACAGCTGGCTGAAAAGGGCTCTGTGCCGCTGCAGTGTGCCATCTCAATCAGAGGTGGAGTGAAAGATTTTTTTTTTTTTTTTTTTTTTACATGTCTGAAGCAGGAATTGAACTGATTGTGTAAACAGTGATATGTGCTGCTCAACAAAAATAAAGTATAAATAAAAGTACCAATAACATGAAGCAAAGGATAGTTTCCACTCACCATAAAGATGACCCATTGAGTTGTGGACAGGCACAACAAAAAGACCATTACATATTATAGCTTTCAGCCAAAGTCGTGGGGGCGAAGCAACCTGCAGGAAATGTGGAAAGCAGCCCATGAAGCTGGGACTGGCTGTCCATCTCCAGCAGTCTGTGTTAACTGCTTTGGAAGCCACATAGTCTGAAGCTGAGATTGCCCTGTTGTTGCAGAGGAACTAAAAGTGAGCAAGTGGATATCCTTCGCAGAAGCCAAAAAGGAATATAAGGTGATGAAGCGCCCCTCCCCCCCCCCCCCCCCCCATGTCTTTACCACCTCTAATGCTTCTCTGGCACAGACTCTGTTCCTAAGGTCAACTCTTTGATGCAGATGACGTCCAGCGAACTACTATCCACCACCAGCACCTGTACTTGCATGTGTACACGCAAGGCAAAGGGAGTAAGGATTAAGCAACTGTCACAGAAAAGACTAGCAATAGTTCCGTAGTGAGCATCAAGAGGGCACTCTGTAAGCAAAATGCCTCTCAACATCCCCTGTCCCCCTCATCCTCAGATGGGTAGTGTGCAGAATCACAATGTTCAGGTCAAAAGCTGCATCGAGTGCCATCAGTGTCATTCTTTCACATCTGACTGCTGAGAAGACATCACAGAGTTAGGTGCCTCAGATCCAGGCAGCCCCTTCAGCCCCCTGCTCTACAAGTTCTTCACCTGCCCAGTACAACGATAGGGGTAAATTAAAACCATGCCAATGAAATGGCTCCTGTACTTCAGTGGAACTTGCAGGGATTCAGGATGCCTATGGAGGAACTTTGTCTACTATCTCAGGGTTGACCACTGTGTCTGTCACTGCAGGAGACTAATTTTAATCGGCCATACACCTCTGTGGTATGAGACTATGTACTCCACAAAAAGGATGACCTTAGTGGAGAGAAAACTAGAGGAGAACTAGGTATTTTCATCTGTACTGACTACTACTCCTCGCCTCTCTCCCATACAGCAAATTTACAAGCTGTTGCATTATCAGTGCACATGCGTCTTCTGTTGATAATATGTTCCCTGTATCTGCCTCCACATAAATCGCTCAACAAAGAGGCTCTCAACGACCTTTTTACACAGCTCCCCCACCCCATTGTGTTATTTCGATGCACATAATGGTCTTTGGGGCTCTGCAACTACCTGCCCCAGGAGTAGAGCAACTGAGAGGTTTCTCCTGTCAGCAAATGCATGTTTGTTAAATATGGAACATAACATGCACTTCTGCACTGGAACTGGGCCATTCTCTGCCATCTATCTCTCACTTTTCTCCTGTCCTTGCTCACCTTGCTCAATGGGAAGTGATTGATGACTTGCATGGAAGTGATCACTTTCTGATCTGGTTTGACCTACCAGATGGGCTGGAACCCAAAAGGAAACCATTTCGATGGGTGCTCAGTAGAGCAGACTGGATGCTTTACAATCGGCTAGCCCAGTTTGAACATCATGTGAATGTTCACAATAGGTGGATCATATTACCAAAATGATCCGCTGCACCGCTGAAGCATCCATTCCACAGTGCACAGGACAATTGAAGAGGCACCCTGTTCCTTGGTAGAGTGACAAATGCTGCTCTGCAATCAGGACTAGGCATGCAGCCCTGCATGCAGCCAACTGCCGAGAATCTCATGGCCTTGTGGGTGGTGAGTGTAAAATTATTTGAGAGAGCAAGAAGAGGTCATGGCAACAGTTACTGAGCATCATTAATCATTCCACGAAGAGTTCTGTTGTATGGGAGACCATTAGGAGAATTTCTGAGAGAGCAGGAGGGGTGTTTCATAGCTGCTGTAATGGCGAAAAGCACTCTTCAAACTAGGCCATGAGACATTGCCCAAACTATAGCAGTCTATTTTGTTGCCACATTTACTTCAACTGCCAGTCAGGATCCGGGTTGCTACAGAGCAGTTACTGAGAGGAGCAATTTGGACTTCGGGTCCACCACCGATGAAGATTATAGCTGCCCATTTTCCATATGGGAGCTGGATTCTGCAGTGTCTGCATCTCGAGCACATCCCCTGGTCATGACAGAATCAGTTACAGTATGCTATGTCACATCACTTGGCGAAATGAAGATATCCTTCTCGCACTTTTAGTGCCATTTGGGTGTCAGATCACTTTCCCAACTCATGGCATGAGTCAGTTGTAATTCCACTTTTAAAACCTGGGAAATACTGTACCTGCCCTAGTAATTATCATAGTGCTGCCCTCACTAGCTGCATGAAAAAGACCTTGGAGCAGATGGTCAACCACCGCCTTGTCTGGATCTTAGAATTCAGGCAATTTCTTGGTTGCTTTCAGTGTGGGTTCAGGAGGTATCATTCCATTTCTGATAACCTGCCCCTACTGGAGGCAGCTATACAACAGGCTTTCCTGCATCGGCCTCATATTCTGTGATCAGGTCTGGAGAATATGGCGGCCAATTGAGGGCCATGCCAGTGGCCTCTGGGTACTCCAGAGCCCTGCTTCTCCAGGACATTACACACTCTGTCGCTTCGATGGCTTCGAGCTCTGTCTGGCATGAACCACACCTTTTCAAAATCAGGGTCAGTCTGGATAAAGGAGATGAAAAACATCTTCCAAAAGTTTCGCGTACTATTCGGTAGTCACTGTGCCATCAAGGAATATCGCACTGATTATTTCGTGACTGGACATTGCACACCACACAGTCACCCATTGAGGGTGAAGAGACTTCTTGACCACGAATGCAGAGTCTCAGTTCCCCAATTGCGCCAATCCAAATGAAAGTGGGCTTTGTCTCTAAACCAAACCATACAGCACACACTATTTCCATCAAGCCCCACGGCCAACCATGCAGTTTGAACATCCTATCGCAAACCGTTCAGAAGTTACAACAATTTTATTTCATTTAGTTCAATAAATGTCACCCTGTATGAATGCAATTTATATGGCCACTGTATTGCCAGACAGCATTGTTGGAATGTACTGCAGGCAATGTGCAATTTTTATGGGGCATGTAAATGTACATTAACTTGTTTCACCAGTGGTTGGAGGCACTCGACCCATTGTTCTCCACTCTGATGTCAAGCCTCATTCGACATGATTTTTCTTAGTACTCTCATGCTCCATTTTTGAATCTGACTATACTAGGCATCCATGTTGCAGAGTTTGGCCATTTAGGGCAGCCTGTTTTAACTCAGTGTTGAACTTGAGCAGTTGTGTTGAGGGAAAGGTTGTAATTATTACTTTCAAGTTACTAGGGGCAGAGTGGCTAGTTCTTCATGCACAATTCTTTCTGAGGAGGGTGGTATTTAATGATGCTAAAGCATTGGTGAGATTGAGAAAATGGTTACGTTACCTCAAGTAACCAGCAGTGTTTAATGAAGTCTTAATTGCTTGTAGGGAATTATGCACGGATTTAGTGTGAAATTTGACATGTGCAATGAGTAATATAACATTTTACAAGTGTCGTCAACTTTTTTCTAGGAGAGGGAAGAAATTGTCTGATTGCTGCCTTTAAATTTTAATTAAAAAGGCTGTATCTTTATCTACTTCAGTTTTTGCCATAACATCAGAATTTTAGAACTGTTTCACTTACACAATGGGATTCTGGGTGGGGGGATAACAATGAGTATTGGCTATTAGTGGGAAGTGGGGAGACAATTTAAAAAGGTGACTTTAAGGAAGGAGTGGTAGAAATAAGGGTGAGAAAATTGATACTTCATAGTGCTTCTTAAATGTTTTATTGGAAATTCATTGTGCTTTGACTTGTGCTGATTTTTATGTGATTATACTTCTGTAGTTGGTATACACGTTGGCAAATTTAATGTCTTATGCAATTTGTTGCATGTGAAAAGCTGACAGTCTTTCATTCAAACCCAGTTTGATAGCAGCCCCACTTGAAGTTATGTTCTGCTTCAGATTTTGTCATAAGTTATGAAGAAAATTCACATTGGCTAGTCAAAAGACAAGTTTTTGAAGTCTGATATTGAATTTGTCTGCATCTGCAATTTAAGCTATGATTGACATTAGAATATGTACTATTCAGTAAGTATTTTACATGCTAGATACTTGTTCATATTTCATGAATACATGAAGGAACCTGCATCTGTTATGTATTGCTTGAGTCTGGAGAACCAGAACAGCAGCACTACCAGAACTAGATAGTGTTGGCAAGAACTGACACAATCATTGGAATTATAGTACTGCAAAAACTGTACAATATTTAAATAAGAAAAGTTTGCAGGCATTGGGGCTGTTTTAGTTTTGTTGTGCAGTGTATAGACTTATGTTCAGAATCCAGTCACTTGCAGGATTAATCCAAACAAATGTTCTGTGCCTGAAGATTGATGAAATAAGTGAAGCTTGTTTTATTAAACTCTTCATGTGTTAATGCTGCTTTGTATTGGTATTGTTTGTAGAAATGTTAAGAGTTGAAACACAGCAAATGCCATAGCAAACTGAATCACATAGGCATAACTGGTGCATTTGTCATTACCATCACCTTGGTATTACATTCATATTTCTTCCTTTCTTTATGAGGCGTGTTGGAGAGAAACTTCTTCGAAGTAGCCCTGTGGTTACTTGAAATCTTAAGTCCACCTCAAGACATATTACAAAACACTAGTGATATAGCATGTGTAATAGAGGTGAAAAATATATTACTATTTGCACTTAATGGATATTAAGCAAAGAATTTGGTGGTGTGCCACCTCAGATTTTTCTGGTTTGACAAACCCCATTTTCTGTTGACTTTGGATATTGTGGGTGAGTCAGAGTAATGCATGATTTGGTCACTCATTTAATGTTGCAAAACTTGGTTAATTACAGATTAAAGTGTCAGCTTTTGGTTCTATAGTCTCTTTTGCTCTTTGATTGTGAATATTCTTGTGGCTTTCCTTGGTTGGAGACAGTATTTGAGAAAAGCGTAAGTGGTGCATGATTACTGGTTTTATTTGCATTTGACATGGAGACTGAGTGTGATTTTAGTTGTTCAGCACTGCAGTGTCCTGAGTATTTAGAAATCCTCAGGTATATAGGTGAAGATAGGGGTATCTGACTGCTTACTGCAGATGTAATTTGACACAGGATTTTTTATTCATTTTAAATAGTTTCAAAATTACTTAACCTTTAAGTTTTTAATTTTAAATTTTGTGTGCTGGAGTTAACCTGAATCTTAAATCTCTCAGAATCCACTGTAGAAGTAATTTAACTCGTGCAAAGGGACAGAAGTGATCTTCGAAGTTTAGCTTCTAATTAGTGTAAATAAATTGGTTTCAAATGGCAGGCTGGGTTGCTTCTTGTTCCGGCTTCATTGTTTTCCATCATTTGCCACTTGCATAAGAAAAGATTTGACTTTGTATCCTACAATTTTTGGCAAGGACTATGCTTTGGTAAACTTCTCCACTTAAGATACAATTAAGATGTTCATAAACAGTGCTGCAAGTTTATGAAAGTGAAACCAAATAATCTGCATTTTGGATTAGCAGTTTGTCAAATCGAACACATTAAAGAATGGTTTCAAAATAATAGTTGCCAATAGGTTTCATATCCCTTCAAGGTTTGTGTATTATCAATACATTACTTGTAAGACAGTAGTAATTACAGCTTGATTATTTTTGTAGAAATCATAAAAGTAAACATTGAGACAATATTAGGCAGCTAACATTACCATGAGGCCACTGGTGACCACAGCAGTGTTACATATGGGCCCCACCAGCAGCCACACCACACCATGCTCCAGCCTGATAGTGAATCAGCCATCACTGTGTGGCAGTCAGTGTGCTAGAAGAAGGGAGTCATAAATAGCAGACAACCGTTTCAACAATGTGTAATTGTACTGTACTGGATATGAGCAGTGTCAGCCCAATAGTGATCAAAAGGTGCACGAAGCATTTGAAGTACAGTGCTTGATAGAATTGTGATGGAATTCAGAATGGAAGAAACATTAAATCAAAATTTAGTGACTCACAGAGTAATGCAGTATATTAAGTTAGCTATGCACTTATAAATTGGTGTTATGTACATAGTATCCAAACCTTATTTACAGAATTAGCATTGTATAGAAGTAATGTATTTGTGTTGTACATTTCATTGTTGAATAAAGTGGATCTTCTTCAAAATTAAATATCACTTGATTCCCCTATATTTCATGTAGCATGTAATGGTTTACATGGAAGTGAAATTTCATCCTTCCATGTGATTCATTGAAATGAAGACAGTATCCACATCAAGATCTTGGAACATGTAATATTATGATAGTACTCTTGTCTCTGCTTTTTTGTGGAGGTGGTGTCAGTGGCATTGAGAAAAATTGCCATATATTTCTTAAAAAGGCTCTGCACATGAAAATTGCATGTTGATACTGTCTAATTCAAATTTCATAAACTGATCATATTTTGTTTCTTGATGCCTCAGGTAGGTTGTAATCCCTGTCTTATGTAATGTAAAATTTATTTGTATGGGAGTTACCTTTTGGAAATTATTGGGAACAAAAATATATTAAATATTGTTTTAAAAAATGTTGAAATACACAAATACAATACTCCAATGTGTGTACTTGCTGAGAGAAAGTACACATTACAGAAAACAGCCATTTCATCTGTTGGTATGTCACAGCTCCATCTCCTGCAATTCAATTTCTCCAGCTTGTGTTTGCTGTCTTGCTCGTGTTTAAAGGTCTGTAACAGCTATCTAGTAGCTTAAGTCTCTGTCTAGTTAAGTCGTTTCAGGACTTAATACCTTGCAAAAAATTCTTGATTGAACTCCCCAGATTACACTGTTTGACTCAGTATTCTAGATGCAGCTGTGAAGATATTTCTGTAGTATCAAAGTTTCTTTCAATACCTCCACTATGGAAAAATTGGTACACTTCGTCATTAATAAATTTCTCAACGTTTTGCTGTACTTTGATGTATTTGTACTGAAAATGATTTCCTGGAGGGCACAATCCATGGACATCTTCAAATTTCCCCCTCTTGTTTGCACTTATGTCATTACTGCCTCACACCTACTTGCTTCTGTACATGACCTACTCACTCCAATTTAGTGATACTTGAACTGCTTTGAAAGCTTTTGCATTTCTCTCAAATAATTGCCCTCCGAGGTGGGCAATATACAAAATTAAATTTGTTCTGAGAACTCATGGTCAGTCTGCAGTGTTTTAAGTGAATACATAAAGATGATACAGCAGAAACAAAACTAATTTCAACTGGTATGGAGCCCCTTTAGGCATCAGGTCAAGGTATTCGTGTTGAAAGTATCTGAATTTTATGTGTTACTTTCTCTAAACAGCATATTCTCACAAACTCATGGTTTCATCAGCATGAAGACTCCCAAACACTTGGTGAAAAATTGTTTATTAAAAATGAGTGGCAAATGTCAGGTAAGCACACCTTTCCCAAAAGATTTTATGCTAGAATGTTACCAAAAATTTCAAGCCTTGGATAAAAATGTCTTAATTCGAATATTGCTAGTAACTGCAGTATACATTACACATTTGATGGGAGAGCCATCATACTGCCAAAATTATGGGGCTTCAGTCCTAGTGTTGTGCAAATTGTATTTGTACATAGTGCAGTTAGTGACAAAATGTATATTCACAACATTGTAGCTATGAACTGCCAAAACAGGATATACTTTTGATGAGAATACTGTAAGAAAGATTTTACACCAATGGACTGACCAGTCAGTATGACAAATACTCCATAACACACATACTTGATTACACTGTCAGAGGTAAAAAAAGATGAAAGTTGTTAATAACAGTATGGTAAATGCATACAGTTCACGCAGTATGCACATTTGAGGCAAACTCGTTGGTCACAATTCTCATTGAATCATTATTCTACTAATAGTTCTGACCAGTACTCAAAGGGGGTTCAGAATACACTAGGGAAGTCTTTGGTGCAGCCACATTGAAGGAAAAAAATTGCCACTGAACTGGAAATTCATAAGCAGTTGAATGTTTAAAAAGTGGTCTGTACGACTTAAGTTACTGTCTGAAGGTACTGTACTAGAACTGCAATAAATTTCACAAATTTTTTGTATGGACAAAAGTATGCATGTTGCACAATGCTGTCCAGTTTGGCTTCTTGATGGAATTACACATGTTCAGGAACTAGTTGTACCATTTGTCATGTAGTGGCTCTCAATGAGTTAACAAAGTTTTTTCTTGTACATTTGGCTACATTACTTGTCTAGGAAGACTTTATATCCCCTTGTGGAGGAAAATGCAGAAATGTTGACTTGGTAGCCACAGCAGAAGCTGGCACCATGATGGTAAAAAGTCTGGTGAAGTATCCATCACTTAGCAATTGATGTTAACCACTAAGAGAAAATGGAGAAGCATTAAAGTGTAGATACCAAATCTTTCCATTAATAATACAGGGTAATCCAAAATGAATGGGACAAAGTATTCCTGCAACTATAGCAATGACTTTATTTCAGAGATACACATGTATACAGATTACTCTCATGTCTGAAAGAACAGAAACCACACATACAAGTAATTGATTCACTTTGGTGGGTAATGTGTACAAAACTTCCAGTGCAAATGCACAATCATTTGACCTCTAGCAGGAATCTCAACATTAACAAGCATGGAGGACTGCAGATAAATGGTACTAGGTGTGGATCAGGTGGGAAGAATGCCAAGATAGTCCATGCATTTGAGAAGCTGTCTCTAGATGGTGTAGTGGTTATTGCAACTGTCTAGTAGATAGGAGATCCATGGTTTGAGTCCATCTGTAAACCTTTTCATTCATTGCTGCCAGTTTGCATAAGTCTTGATGCAGCTGATACAGATCCTCCCCTCCAACTTGTATGATCTCAGAGTTAAGGTTGGCAATAATGGAAAGTCACTGTTTCACCATTGGTGTTAATACAATACACAAAGATAAATAATTGTTCAAAGATATGAAAAGGATAGACAATATTGTCATTATTCCATCCTGGATTTTTCTGGTGTTTGATTTTGTTCAATGACTTTTTTGGCCAAGTTAAGTGGCACTACTAGAATCAACATTTCACTTGGTGACTTGAGGAGTAAAGAAGCATTTGGGTAGGCAATATCCATATGCCAGTCAGACAAGAATGTGATCCTCCCTAACTTTAGACTGCATAACCTCTTGTGTAGTTTCTTCAACAGACATTTACTCTTGCTTTCAATATCCTGTTTTATAAATATCCAGTATATTACTGTGACTTTCATGGAATTGAACAAATACTTTAGGTCTAAAAGATTTCCTAATTTTTAGAGATGGCTTTGAGTATTTCAAACAAAAGGTGGGCATTTTTAGTGACAGCAAAGTATGAGGCTCTGTTTTCTCATTGAAGAACTGCGCAACAGGATGCATTTTCCACTATTTGATGTAAGTTGAAGTACAAGGGTTTTCTAACACTGCATGATTTAATGTATCTTTCAAAGTGAATTTAATTATACGCTAGTTTGCAGCAACAACTGGGGATGGTAATTGTACTGAACATATATTTGCTCTATCCTGGTCTTATTCACTAGAAGTAAATGTTTGGCTTCCAATGAGGTGCAAGCAGTCACTGATTTACATGCCCTTCTGTTGTCACATCGGAAATATGTTTTGCTCTAAGTATGTGGAATGTTACTCCACAACTACTAATTATTTACTACAACTAAGCCAAACCTCTGTGTGACCAGACCAATGACCACATTAAGTCAGAAGTCAAAGCTATCAATGTGTTGACTGCCATGTAGTCACAGCAGCCTCATGGCAGTTGACGTGTGTGCTGTGCAACTGATCCATTTGTGAGAAAGTAGTGATAATTTCTCTAGCTTCTTGGACATGCATTATCTACCATGCCTGGTAATAATAATAATCCTAATCACCAGCAATAAGATCATAAACTTGTAACAGTATTTTATGATGGATACAAAAGGACATGATTTATGAATGGATGAAGCAAATTGTTTTTGTGTGATATTTATTTTTCATGATGTCTGTTCCAAAAAACTAATTTCCCCTTGGTTCTTCAAAGAGTTTAATTTTCACACAATGGCCTCACATCTGCCATCACTGAAGCAAACTGAATACCTATCCTCCCATTTTATCTATAGTCAGGGTGTCATCTGTGTGCCCCCATGAAATTGACTTTGATTAACATAAAATAACTCCTGCTTGATGTACACACTTTTTTGGTCCAGCCCTAACTTCTTGCTGCTCACAAAGTAAATCAATGCAAAATGAGCAGATACAACCATGAAGATTATGGTAAACTTCGTAATGCATCGTGGTTAGCTAATGGAAGCAGTACTTTTGTTGTATATATAAAGAGTATGATTATTAATTTACAGATTTATTGTATACTACAAATGACTTAGAGTATTACTGACCAAATTTTTGAAAGTTCACTTCTGAGCCCTGGTTGCACGATTTCAGCTTTTTCTGTAAGTGTTGAAAGTTAAAGACAGATGGGACTGCTATGGATGAAAGACACCTCTGATTTGTGTTGTACATGTATTTCTTTTCAAAGTGATTTTTTTAAAGAGTTTGTTCAGTTTCACATTTGCTGCCCACCTCTACATGAGCTGTTATTTCAGTTCTTACAACTGAATGCTAAACAAATTGTAAAGAAAAATTAAATGATTCACCAAATAAAGCAGTCCACTTTCCAGATACACAAATAATAGACTGGGTTCTCTCAATGTTCTGACCACTGTCAATAGGGATCCTGAGTTAATCTTCGGTGCTACAGGGAGCGCTGTAACACGTTTGCTAATCATTCTCTGAAATTTAAACTTCTTAGTAGTATCTCTTCCAGTGAGAAATTAAGGCATAGTGATTGATATCACAGGAGGCATTGTTCACTATGTGGAAATAAGACTGGAGCCAGCTTCTTAATTTTATGTTCTTATGAGCTCAGTTTCAGGATGTGGGACTGTCCCATGGCGAGATATTGTTACTTACCTTCCCTCCCAGGCTTTAGCCATCTATGACTGGTTGGTTCAGTTCTCACATGCCTAATTCAAATTAAAGCAGTCAAAATGAAAATTATAAAAATATATATTTTAATTAATTGCCCTCTGTATATACAGTAAAATTAGTCTACAAAGTCCTTTAAATTTCAAATTCTGCACCATATACTTCTTGCAACTCCTCTGCATCTGGAAGAATATCACTTTATATGTGCAAGTACAGCAGATCTCCTGTCAGTATTTTGGAAGAGTGCTCGTATCAACTTTTTCACTTCTGCTGGTGCAAAGTAATGAGCTAATGGACCTTTTCCATCACACCATCTAGCTTCTATACCCTTCAAGTTCTCTCCCAGGACAATAGCAAGTTCTTGAAAACGCAGCCACAGCTTCACATACCTAACAACTTCCTTTGGGTCCTGTCCAAAGAAGAGAGCACAATACACAAAATTAGAAATTTTAAACTACTACCAATCCATCATTACAATTGCAACTGCCCAAACAAATTTTACTCATAAGGCACAGTGAAGTGAATATTATAGCAATATAACAAAAATAATCAGCAGCATTTGATTTGGAATGCGGGCAGCTCTCTTATGTATTGGATAGTAACTTATTTGGAAATATGATATACATAACACTTGGTTTTTATTTTTTTCTCGTCTCCAGAAAATTAATCCAAAATAGTGACAAAGGGCTCTGGGCATACTGCCCCTCAGTAGTTCCACAACATTTGACAGCTCTTTCAGATTACACAACTTACATGGCCAAACTATACCAAGGTGTGGATAATGTTAGCTTTTAGCTGACCTAGTAGGGCTATGCAGGAAGTACGCTTTAAAACTCAACCTTTGTATTACTTCTCTATGTGATAACCATTCCGATTTATGCATTTCACATCACTTCAGAAATTTACAAATTCCCTCTGCATATAATTCTGCCAGCTAAGAGCTTGAACCCAATGAGCAAAGAACTTTAGGTAACATAATTCTTTAGTCACAGTCTCATTCAACACACTATGACAAATCTGCAGGAAGTTGTCTTACAGCTGAGACATTGTTAAACACCATTTTCATCAATCTTTTTGAGTACAGTGGACAGCTACTTCCGTAAACACAGCGAACAGTTCTCGTACTGATGTGCAACACCTTACCTCATAACATTTGTTTTATACACAGAAATTCTGAAATGTGTGTCAAAAGCTTTACGATGTTTTGCCAGTAAAGGGAGAGTTACAGAATGTCTTTCACATTTGGCAAGATTTTTCAATCACTTCCTCACATCATTAACATTCAGGCACAGATTGTAGTTTGACAACTGTCTGCTATAGAACATTAACTGATAGTATTTGAAGAGTTGAAAAGTGAAGTATAAAGGTTACTCTTGACCAGACTGTTACTCTGTGATATGTACTTACTTCCTTTCTGTGGCAAGGAAGTTACACTCAGGTTGCATGGTACTATTTTGTTAAGATATAACATCCAAAAGTGCAATTACGAGATGATCAATATTTCTCTACTCAAGAGTTTTGTCTTTGTACTTTCTTGTTCCATGTACCTTGAAAATTTACTTAAACAGTTACAGATAACAAAATAATTTCTTCGGTGAGAAACTTTCAGATATTCTAAAATGAAGACATTATATATTACAGAAAAACGAAATAAAGAGCCATTCTGGTCAATTAAGGAATTGTGCAGCTGAAGATTCTTTATCAAAAATATCTTTACAATATTTCATTGTTTATAAGTACGAGGGTAATCCCAAAAGTAAGGTCTCCTATTATTTTGTAAGTACATAGACCTGTTTATTTCTACAATGGTTTACACCAGTTTACATCTGAGCAAGGTGGTGCAGTGGTTAGACACTGGACTCGCATTCGGGAGGACTACGGATCAATCCCGCATCCGGCCATCCTGATTTAGGTTTTCCGTGATTTCCCTAAATCGCTCCAGGCAAATGCCGGGATGGTTCCTCTGAAAGGGCACGGCCGACTTCCTTCCCTAATCCGATGAGACCGATGACCACGCTATCTGGTCTCCTTCCCCAAACCAACCAATCAGTTTACAGTTTGAACATTAGCTACTTTTCGACATAATCACCATTTCTGTTGATGCATTTTTGTAGACGCTGTGGCAGTTTTTGTATGCCCATATCATACCAGATCACCACCATGCTGTTTAGAAAGTTAATGAACCTCTTCTTTCACCTCGTCATCAGAGCTGAATCGCTGGGACCACAATTAATGCTGACAAGCTACTGTGAGACACTGAAAAAACTCAAATGGGCTCTTCAGAACTGGAGAAGAGGAATGTTGAGCAAGAGCGTACACATTCTCCATGACAATGCTCGCCCATACATAGTTTGGCAAACGGTTGCAACAGTTTCAGTGGAAAATAATCACCCACCCACCCAATGTCTTGACTTGGTGTTCAGTGACTATCACCTGTTCCCTAAGATAAAAGAACATTTGGCCGGAAAGCGATTCAGCTCCGACGACGAGGTGAAAGAAGAGGTTCATAACTTTCCGAACAGCATGGCGGTGAGCTGGTATGACGTGGGAATACCTAAACTGCCACAGCATCTACAAAAATGCATCGACAGAAATGGTGATTATGTTGAAAAATAGCTAAATGTTCAAGCTGTAAACTGATGTAAACCATTGTAAAAATAAACAGGTCTATGTTCTTATAAAAAAAAAAGGAGACCTTACTTTTTGGGTTACTCTTGTATTAATGAGGAGGGCATAAACAAAACTGAAATTCGGGAGAGAAATGCCATTTTATTGATCCAAAATTTATGAATAGCAAAGTGCAGTATTTGCCAATTCTGACTTATTTCATTCTCACGCTGTCAGTCATCATGTGCTGGGCACAGTGTATGCTCCCTTAGCAGATAATGGAACTACCTGAAAGCACTCCTTGTTTCTCAAGTACTGACAGACTAAGCAGCATAACAAACAACATCAAATTTATTATGCTGATGGTAATTGGAAATGTGCTGTTGCCTGTTTGAGAATGACATGAGATGGGAACTGATCACAGTGGATTTCCAAATAAAGAGATAATCAATAGTGGGAAAATGATAAACGATCTATCAGGTGAAGGTGTATCCTATTTGTTTAGGAAGATGTGTTTCTGAAATAAATTCAGAATATTACATGTTACATTCAAGAAATATTACATTTTCTGGGGGTCTAGTGCAAGCTGGAATGTGATTTTCATCAGTCATTTTATTGGCTACCAATGGGATCTGCCACCCACCGCAGAGCCTCGTCTGGTGGCGAAACATCACTAAATGTGTTAAATGGATGTAAATGTTAATTCTGGATTAAAAGTTTGTTGAAGAATTGATGTCCAAATCTTTGACATACACAAGCAGAAAAGTAACGGAGAATTCAGAAAATCAGCAGGGTATATCTGTGACCTGCAAGTATGAATGGAAGTATTCGAAACAAAAGCTGAGAAGCTGTCGCATAATTTAGCCAAGTGTTCTGAAGATGATATACAGTCACAGAAAACCCATCAGCATACTAGAACACATATTTAACAAGATACATTTTCTACTTATATCTAATGCAGAGATACATTTTTATGATAATGGAAATGATAAAGGATAACCCTATTGTTAAGGGCGCGTTGGCTTTACATTTTACTGTTGAACATTTTATTTGCTTAGTGTATGTGGAGTTACACTTTTCAGTACCTGTTATTGAGAGTATAGGAACAAAATTATAGTCTCTCTTTTTTTCACAATTCATTCTGTTATGTTTAACTACTTGTTATCTGCACATGCATAATGAGAATAGCTTGAAATATCAAGAGATGAACACTAAAAATCATGCACTTGAGATACTCACCTCATATAAACTAAACCAAAAACTATAACGACTTATGACAACACTGCTTTAACATGTTTAGGAGAAGATTCCTGAAATGACTTTCAGACTATTTCCTTACCATTCCAATCTAGAATAGTGTGTGGAAGACATGAACATCTGAATCTTTATGTGCAAGTTCCAATTTCTCTTAATTTATATTTGGCATTCAAAGGAGAAAGTTGGCAATTGTAATTTTGTGAAAATATTGCATGGCAACAAGAACGCCTTTGTCAGTGCAACTTTGCTTATCATACCTTTGACCCCCCTCATCCATTTTATGATAATACAACATGAGCTGCCATTCCTTGAACTTTTTCGGTGGCCTCCATCGAACCTACCTGGTAAATACAAATGCAGTGTAGGCAATCTTTTTAGTAGGTTTGTTGCATCAATCACTGATCTTTAAATTTTACTCATGCAAATAGTCTGTCCAACTCTTTTTGTGATTCATTTTGATCTTCTTATACCTTTACTAGACGGTAACGACAGCATTGTGAGCAAATACCTAAGACCATTGCTCAGGTTGTCTCCTAAATTTTTTACACACTTACTTTAAGAAAGGTGGAGGGGACGGTTATAACACTTCCTTGGTAAAACCATACACTGACTTGTTTCTCCATTTATGAAACACAGTGAATGAGTAAGTGAATGTCAATCAACTGTAGGTGAATAGTTGCCTACCTTCATTTGTTTAAAGGCACATTATCTGGTTTCACATTTCACTGTTGAAAATTTTATCCACTTTTCTATATGACACTACATGTTTCAGTATAGGAACAAAAAGGTAGATTAAAAAAATGGTCAGTCATTTTAATTATTTACATTTCATTCTGTCATAAATTAAGTTTAATCATTTGTTATGTGCTCATATGTAATACACCATTAGAGTAATGTTCATCAGAAATTTTTGAAGTATTAGAGGTGATCATGAAAACTAAAGTACTTGAGATTCTCAGCTCACATAAATATAAAGTAATAAAATAAACACTTGTTTTGCTAACACGACAACATTGGAAATATCTCAGGAAACTACACAAGTTTGACTATGATAATTATCTTTTGACATTCATCAATGTTTGCTCCATTCGCATCCACTTCTCTGTTGCAAATCTTCTGCAATCTTTTTCACACTGAGAAGTTCAATTTTTTTCTGAATACATTGAATGTTGGAGTTATATGGAATAACTTCTCAGTACTGGAAATATAACTTTCAGGTGCAGAAGCAGACCTATTGTAACACATTTCAGATTTCTTTTTTGCAGTATGGTTTTACATAGTATTAAGTTCACAAATGTTACCATAGCTTAGGTAGAATTTTCTTGTCATTAGGATGAGTGGAAGGCTTTCTATGCAGTCCACCTATCTGATGGTGGATACTCTTCTTTGTTGCCTCATAACTAATGATTTACGTGAATTTTCCCAAATCGGAAACATTGCTTTTGGTACAGCTTCCCAATGCTTGCTGGGTACTTTTGTGTTTCCCTGTCTCAACAGACCTCTTCATAAGAGTGCAGTGTGAAGTCCTGCCAAAAGGCAGTACAATGCAGATTAAAGGTAAATCGTCAATGATGGGCAGAACCATTAATGCTAGTATGTTACATTCCATTTTATTCCTATTTGATATAAGAGCAGGAAAGAATCCAAATACAGTTTCCAATGTTACAAACCCAAGCGGACAACTGCTGAATGAGCATCACTGAGTGCAGCTCTTTATTTCATGAACCTGTTGAAGCTTCATGCACTCTTGAAACACTTTTATAGGTGGTTATGCAGCAGAATTGGTAGAAAGCAGCTTTTGTTCTGGCAGGGTTTTTATCTTTACTGCCTAAATTTTCATAAATTTAGCACACTGATGACTCAGAACATTATAAACACCTGCCTAATAGTATATTGGTTCACCTTTGGAATGCATTAAAGCAGAGGTTGTGCATGGAATGGATTAGACGTCCTTGGTAGGTTTCAGGAGATATGTGCCATCAGATGCGTATACACAGGTCACATAGCTCTCATAAATTGTGTGTTGGTGGTTTGTAGGCACAGAACTGGCACTTGATAGTGTCTTAGATGAGTTCCAATATTCTGATCAAAGTGATTTTGCTGGCTGAGACATTAACATTACTACACTTTCATGCAGTAATTTTGCTGGAAGTTGCCACTGACATAGGGATAGGTAACAAGTGTGAAGGGATGCAGGCTGTCCACAGTAAAGTCTGTGTACTCCATAGCTGTCATGGTGCCTCTGATGATTACCCAAGATCCTGTGGAAGCCCAGGTGAATGCATTCAAAGCGCAATACGAGTATTGCGCTCACCACCCTGCATCTGTAGGAGGTGCATGTTTCGAGCAGCCATTAGCCTGTCTGATGGCCTACCTGGACACAAACATAAACTTGTTAAAACCAGAAACATGAGTCTTCAACCAGGAGACATGTTTACATTGATTCACAGTCCAATCTCTATCCCATGTCCACTTGCAGTCTTAACGACATTGGAACAGGGTAACAGCCACCAGCTTTCCCATTTATGAGATGCTTGTTCCCAGGCACTGGGCCATAATAATCTGCCCTTTGCCAAAATTGCTTATGTCAATCAAATTCTTCATTTATGGCCCCTGTTGTCACTACAATGATTCTCCTTTCATCTCTGCTCCACCTATGTACTTACTGCTTCACATACCCACAACACAACCAAGTGACAGTAAATCTTGCACTGGGCAATGCTAATAATGCTTTGGCTCATCAGTGAGTGTTTTGCACTTCCTCAAATGTGACTCTCATACCATCTACAGTGGTGTAAAGTATCTATTCTGGATAGGTGACTGAATACGAATTTTCATATAATTCCTCTGCTGTTGGAGGATGGTCTTGTGGCTAATCCAAAATGGCCATGTAGAAGGTGCTTTGAATACATCGAAACAGTTACAAACCACATGGCTGGATGCAAAAAACACAAGGTAGAACTAAGTACAACATTAATACACATGCTGTGAGGCATGCCACAGCATGTTCTGCACATCTGATGCTCATTCCAGAGATATTCTTACTGTATGGAAATGCCTTCAGAATGTAATATCCCGTCTTTTTTGGGGACTAATGCTGCCATGTGTGAATATTGCTGAACCACCAGTTTATGGGTGCAAAACACACACCATTAACAGAAGGAAAGTCTAGGAGAAGCTGAAATCAGGGATGATCAGTGTTTGAGGTCCTGAGAAATGTAGGTGCAAGGCAAGGTAATACTGACACAATGATTTGTCTTTAGAGGATAGGTTGGATAACACAAAACAACATTAAGCACTTGCAGATCTTGAGAAAGTTTTGACAATGTTGCCTGGAATACACTCTTTGGCAAGGAGAAAATGAGGGAACAATAGGTTATTTAAAACTTGTACACAAACCAGACTGCAATTGTAAGAGGAAAGGGAGGCAGTAGTTGAGAAGGGATACTTATCTTACACCCAGGTTATTTAATCTATACATTGAGCAAGCAGTCAAGGAAACTAAGGAAAAATTTGGAAAGGAATTAAAGTTTAGGGAAAAAAATAAAAACATCAAGATTTGAAGATGACATTGTAATTCTGTAAGAGACTACAAAGGACTTAGAAGATCATCTCTGTGACAATGGTCAAATTAGAGAGGATACAAAATGCAGAATGCCAATAGCAAGGAAAGCATTTCTGAAAAAGATTACTACTAACAAGTAATATAAATTTTAGTGTTGGGATGTCTTCCCTGAAAGCATTTGTCCAGAGTGGTATCTCGCACATAAGTCTAATAAACAAGACACACAAGAAGTTAATAAGTTTGTGAAATGAAGAGCTACAAAAGAATGCTACAGATTATTTGATTGGATTGCATAAATAATGAAGAGGCACTGAGTTAAATTGGAAGAGAAGAAATGTATGGCACAACTTGACTAACAGGTGGATATAGATTGCAGAGATAAGAGGGACTTGTACAGTGTAGACTAGCACAGAACATTGTTACTGTACCAGAATGGCATATATGAGGGTTGGGACTTTAATAGTGGCAACTATTTATTTACAGCTCGTACAAAATAGATACGGGTTTCTAAGTTTCTCTGACCTTCAAAGTCGTAGGTTGTGTTCCAAAAATGAACAGCATAGAGATAGAAGTGATGACACATTCTCCAGGACCTGACCATCATTTTGCAGGACAATGCTCAAGCACATACAGTGCAAGTTGTTACTGATTTGTTTGACTGATGGGGCTGCTAAGTGCTATACCACCTACTGCACTCCCATGACCTAAGCCCTCATTAAGTTCAACTCGATTTCTAAACTGAAGGAAACACTTCACAGCATTCACTTCAGAAATGCTACAAATTCGTGTGCAATAGACCGCGCCACTCGAACTGTCAACACAACTGGCACTGCTAATGAGTATCCTACGACTTCCACATTGCTGGCGACCGGTTATACACAATGCTGGTGACTACTTTGAAGCTCAGTAAAACTTTGAAACGTATCTACTTTGTACGAACTGTAAATAAATCGTTGCCACTATTAAAGTTCCAAACCGCATATTTTTGTGTTCTCCAGTAGCATCAAAAACTAAATAAAAATAATAACTTACAGGAATAGTTTACCCCAAATTGATTTTTGCGACACAAGAAGTCAACTCGAAGAATCCTATCCATTTAGAGTAAAAAAATTTCACTCGCTGTCCGACTGCCTTATCATGTATTAATATCACATAGCAGTTATTTTCAAAGTGGGTTAGGCAATGTCTAAGAAGCTCAGACAACTGATATTCCATTCATCAGCCATGGAGACCAATTTCAGAGATGTTTTTTGTTTCACTTACTGTGTCAACAACAGCCACCACCCAGTTTTCACCTTGGGTGACACCTCTCTCACTAACATAATCTAGGATATCAGTGGACTGTACACCTTGCCACTCTTCTTGCCTGGCTGTACTATGTTTGGGACTCTGGCACATTCCATTAACCTATAGTCCCTCCTCTCATCACTTATCTATAATGGTTTGTACTAGCAGATCAGTTCCATTCCATCAGTTTCAGACGTACATTGAACACTTGTGGCATGCTGTTACTGAAGACATGTAGCAGTTCTGGTTTGAAGTTGGTGATATGCACAGCATACTATGCTCACTCTGTAAATGTTCCAATGTATGGGTCTTGCTCCTGTCTCATTTATGTTGTGTACCAGGCAGAATAGTTTTAATTTCAATTTGCATTTTTCAGTGCTATGTCAAGTTCATCTTGCAGTAAGCCTATCACATCTTCCATCTACCATCATCAAATTCAAATTCCTCTTCCCATTCCATAAAGTGTCTTTCTTTCCTTTTGTACAGTCTTTCAGTATGTTCCTTCAACATTTCAGTCTTCCCTTCTTGGCTTAGAACTGGCTTACCATCTGAGCTCTTCATATTCATACAGCTGTTGCTCTTTCCTTAAAAGATTATTAATTTTCCTGTATATTACATCCATTTTCCAACAGTCACACAAGCTTCTGTGGCTTCTTAGCCATTCCTGCTAAGCCATTTCACATTTTCTGTCAATCTCATTTTTTAGACACCTAGTCTCTTTTGTCTGTTCATTTGCTGCGTTCTTGTATTTTCTCCTTTTGTCAATTAATATCTTGTGTGATAATCAAAAATTTCGACTGAATCTTGCCTATTTACAGGGTCGCCACAAGTTTCCCCAAGTGAAATTCCCTGATTTCCAGACAAGTTTTAGCATTTTTCCCTGACAAATTTTGAGATCTCAAGGATAAGTAAAGACATAATTTGACAAAAAAATAAGGACTTCTGTATTTCTAAACGTGTGAACAAAATCTCAAGTACTAACATCAAAATCTTTTGTCATGAACTGTTTCTAGATGGAGAAAGCAAGCCAAATGGTATACATGTTTCATTAACACCACTGACATTATTTCAATAAAACAAAACACATGTGGTGACAAAAATAAGCATTTAGTTGGAGTCACAAGGCAGATTTAAGATACCTTCACTGCTTCCAGAAATAACCTCAGAAAAAAGTAGGCCTCTTGAAAGAAATGTATAAGGTAGAGAAGAGTTGTGTAAACCAACACTACAGGTGACAGGTAATAAGATGTTGGTTCTACTCTGTTATGCCTATTATTCTACACGTATTGTGTGATTTTTACTTCAATAAATACACGAGTACATAGCGTACAAACTGCCAGCGACTGCCACAATTTTCTTCTTCTCACTGTCCGTACTTTCTAATAGATAAACTACTTTCAAAGTGGTAGAATAAATAACATCTCTGTAAAATGGCACACTACAATTTACTTTTGGTGAGACAGTCACAATTCCTGAAATCCATCGTCCGTGGCCTCTGGCCTGCCGAGGAGCACCACAGTCCCAGGTCCATAGATAAATCATGAAAATCCACCGCATTACGCCAAACGCAGACAGACCTGGCCTTCAGGCCAGATCCGTTGGAGATACCCACAGAAATGGCTGCGGTTTTGGCCCATCACAGACGTCCACTCATGTGGCCAGCTATTCATGTGTCACATGCACCATGTTGATGAAATGAGACTACGTTTATCACCCACACAACAGATAGCTTGCACAAATACTTTGAGAGTCAATACCAATGAGGATAGGTAGCAACTCACCGTAAAGATGATCACTGAGCCACAGACAGGCACATAGGAAAGACAATCACAAGCTCACAACTAAACTTTTGACTATTGCCTTCCTCAGAGAACGATAGTGCACACACAATCACTCAGACACAACTCATGCACACATACCTGTTGTCTCCGGCTGCTGCGTCAACAATCTCTGAGAATCAGGTCCAAACAAATCACTCTTCCTGCCTCGCTGCATCAGCAGCTGCTAGGCGAGCAGCAAGTACTGCCTGCAAGCTGCGGGGAGGGATGGGAAGGGGAGAAGCAGTAAGAATGAGAGAGTAGGGAAATAGTGTACGTATTCAGCCAGGTCCAACGAACGATGTCAGTAAACAAACAATTTTCATACTATGGAGACAAAAAACAAGATTTTCCCAATGGTTTGTTTCCCCCCCCCCCCCCCCCCCCCCCCAAATTTCCCTGATATGTTTGAAATTCTCTGACATCCTCTGATTTTCCAGAACTTGAGGCAATCCCAATTTTTCCTCTGTTGCCTTCACTCTTTTCTGCTCTGGAAGCTACTTCTCCTTCTTCTATAGTATTCATTACTCCTATTACAGTCAGCTGTTGTCTAGTAGTCTTTTTGAAGCTATCAACAATTACAGGCTTTTTCAATTCATTCAGGTCCCATCTCCTTTCCATCGTACCTTTCTGCAATGTCTTCAGTTTTAATTTACAGTTCATAATCAACAAATTATGGTCAGTGTCTGCATTTGCTTCTGCAAATTTTTTTCAGTCGAAAAACTGGTTTCAAAATCACTCTTACGGTATACTACTATATAAAGACAAGACAATGTTTAATGTTGTTACCAAATCTCAAAAAAAGTTAATGACCAATTTACTTCAAATTTTTACACAATGCTCTAATAAACACTCTTATGAACATAGACTATATATTTTCAATAAATATACACACACTAAAGGAAAAAAATGATGTAGCACCATGAAGGAGTTGTGCAAAGTGGTCACAAACTGACATACATACAGGCATCAATGGAAAATGTAAAACTGTAAACTTTGGTGATCTGTGTAAGAACGTGTGACACTACAGTGCAATTTCACCATGCAGCTGGTGATGATAGTAAGCACAGGACACATTGATTCTACAGCGTAAAGTCTTCATGAACTTCATTCTGTGTACTCAGTTGGACAGTAACTAGACCTCAAAGATAGGTGCATGAACAGTATATGCACATGTCAGCATTTGAGAAGGTGTAGTAGGGCTTAAAGAAGCCTGCTGGAGTAATTGGCAACCCACTCGACATTTGAATATGAGTGGTGCCACTATTCATTGATGCTGGCTGGAATGGGCGAGCCATGGCTGAACACAGCCTCAAGAAGGAAGTGGTCGACCTAGAGAAATGACAGCTGACAACCGGGCAATCATGAGAGAGACAGCCAGGGCCCTAGATTCATCATTATCATTGATCTGACATGCAACTGGTGCCTCAGTGATCATAGGGCCATTAATAGGTGACTCACAGAAAGGGGGCTGAATTCACGGTGCCCCTTGCATTGAATAACATTGATCTTTGTACACCAACAAGTCCATTAACAGTAGTGTTGGGCACACCTGGCTCGGAATTTCATTGACTGGAGTAGAACTGTCTTCAGTGGTGAGACCCGCTTTGAACCGATGACCAATGAAGATATGCCTGGAGACAATCTTGAAAGTGGTGGGATATCAATCTGACTGTCACCTGCCATATGGCCTGACAACCAGGTGTTATAGCATGGGGTGCCATTTCAATTTCCTGGCAGCACCCATTTTGTTGTCATCCACAGCACCCTTACAGCATAGCAGTACATTGCCGATATTCTATGTCCCGTTTTGTTGCCCATCCTGGGCTAACATTTCTGCAAGACAATGCCTGCCTGCACATGTTTGACAAACCCTACCTTGGCCAGCAGGATCACCTTATCTGTCCCCCAATCAAGAACAATTAGGCAGGGGCCTCTAACCAGCTTGGCACAGTATCCCTCAGGAGGGCATCCAACAACTATATCGATCAATGTCAAGCAGAATAACTGCTTGCATAAGGGCCAGATGTGGACCAACAGATTACTGACTTGCTCAATTTGTGAAGCTCTCACTCTTGACTAAACCATCCAATTTTTCTGAAATCGTAATAATTTTTTTGTCTGTACATGTACATCACATCTGTAGATTACTGTCTCATTTGGGTAATTTCTTTGTGATGTTGATTTTTTTTTTTTTTTTTTTTTTTTTTTTTTTTGTCTTAGATCATATGTACGAGGGCTAATCAGAAAGTAGGGAACGTTTTGGCATTAAAAAAAGTGCAAGCTTCATCTCCCAGTACCTACTGCAACCTACATTCTTCTGAATCTGTTTAGTGTATTCATCTCTTGGTCTCCCTCTATGATTTTTATCCTCCACGCTGCCCTTCAATACTATATTGGTGATCCCTTGATGCCTCAGAATATGCCCTACCAACCGATTCCTCTTCTAGTCAAGTCGTGCCACAAATTTCTCTTCTCTCCAATTCTATTCATTACCACCTCATTAGTTATGTGATCTACCCATCTAATCTTCAGCATTCTTCAAAACTCTTAAAACTCTCAGAGGATGTTTTAACATGCCAGATTGGACCATTGTGAGTTGGCCAAACTGTACTGTCCCTGTTTGGTTTTATTTTGCAGAGGACTATTGTATCAATATAGGACTACCTTTCAGCTTTAATATTTCCAAATGTGTGTTAATTCACACACTATATTATAACTGATGTACAAGACTACGTAACTGCTGAAATTGTGCGAGGCACAATGAACTAGTCAGGTAAGTGTTGGTTGTGTTTGAAATGAGAGAAGATGCAATAAATCTCATTAAGTATGTATTCAGGCAGTGGGAGTAAAAATTTTATGATTCATTACTAACCAAAACAGAAGCAGAGCAGACTTCATGAAAGGCACCCAGTGGAATAATGTTCAATTCCAAAAGGGGCCACAAACAAAAAAGAATCATTTTTGCCATCTTGCTCAACTATTGCAGTCTTCTTGGTAGCTAGTACCTAAATGCACTATGAATACTAAATGATACAAGTGGGTACTCAGTGCTCACGATCAGACAAAGATCAGTGAGAGCATTAAGGAAATAATATTCAGGATCTCGAGGTTTGTTTATCCTGACCTCTTATTTCATCTGTTTGTTGCAAAACATACATGAAGTTATGGCTGTGAATAGAGTTATTATATGTAAAGAGATGGTGAAAGATGTGTAATGCTAATTTATCCTTTGACCAGTCACATACTAACAAAACAGGATGAAGGAATATTAGCTTTTCAAGTATTGTTTCCTCAAATGGTCTACTTAGGTCGTGAGGCCTTTTAAGTATCAAAATCCACAACCATCTGGCTCACTGGTTCCTGAGAATGCCGTAGTTACCTGAGTCAATATCTGGGCAGAAAACATGATATATAGAATTTCTATAGCTTGTTGAGCCTTCTGGAGGAATGAAAAGAGGTTAACATTCCACAGAGATGAAAATGTAAGAAGCACACAAACATAACTAGAATTCTGCCTCATCAGACAGACTTCTCAATTCAATATCAGAACGGATCTGAAAATGTAGCATCTATTTTGGCAAAATTTGCATTTGAATTTTTTGTTTGTGTGCATATGGTTAGATTTACAGATTTAGAAGGTTGTCGTGCTATGTAACTAAAGACAAAGTATGAATGCTTGGAAACTGACAGTTGAAAATAAAAGTGGTAAATGACTGCAATGTTTACTTTTGCAATAACATCAACAGTTTTTCTGAAATGATCTTAGCTTGTTTTCTTATTTTGGATCTATTTAATCTTTAAACAAATGATTGCTCTTATTGAGAAGCAGCAGAGTGCTGCTCTGGTTTGTTTCTTGATATTGTTGTAAGTTTTCAATAATGGTTATTGTGCAATTAGTTGTTGAGGTTGGTAGTGTCATAAATTAGGTAGTATCATGTCTGATCTCTACCATTATTTGATACATTCCATACTTCAAAACACCTACCACATAGAACTGCCATGTTAAAGTTTCTGCATTATATCAACTCTTGAATTTTAGCTAGCAGACAAATGTTTGTATTTATGTGTTCTAAGATGCTAGGTCCTACAGCTTGTAGTGCCCCCAGAATTTTACGAAAGTCTGGAGACACTTGTGTTCCAGCTGTTTCAAACATGCGTTATTTTAAGGCAGGGCATAAGGATGAGCATGGGATACTGCACCCATGGGATACTGCACCCATTTATTGTTTGTGCAGGCAAAACTGGAAGAGAGAGAATTCATCGGCATTAGCAAGTGTTCAGTGCAACCTGCCAAGAATAATCAAATACGGTCCGGAAGCTCTGTGGCCGGCTGCATAGAGTAATGTAGCTTTGCATTGATGAAAAACAAGTGGAGTGACTCGAGATAGTGACTGTTTATTAGACGTTGAACTGCTGTTGAGAGTACGTGGACTGGATGTGGATAGTCAGCCATGATAAAAGCTTATTGTGTTCAAAAATGTGTAATTAACTGATTCTGGGTGTCCGGTAATGTGTGGGCTTACGTCATAAAGTTCAGTTTTTCTTTTTTGTACAAAGTGGAAATAAATATGTTATGGTGCATTGAATGATATTCCAAGAGGAGCGTATTTTTTAAAATAAGAATAGAGAGTGAAAATTTCCCCTTCCTAGCAGTGAAATCTACGGAGAAGCGTCCGTTGCTAGCAGAAGACACTGGCGCTGCAAGAAAGCAGAACCAGCATTCTTCAACAAGTAAGTCCACGAAAATACCTAACATTACACTGGGCCACCGTAAGCTAAGTCCTACATTGCATAGTTTTTTTTGAGTCATCAGTCTTCTGACTGGTTTGATTCAGCCCGCCACAAATTCCTCTCCTGTGCCAACCTCTTCATCTCAGAGTAGCTCTTGCAGCCTATTTCGTCAATTATTTGCTGTATGTATTCCAATCTGTCTTCCTCTACAGTTTTTGTCCTCTACATCTACCTCTAGTGCCCTGGAAGTCATTCCGATGTCGTAACAGATGTCCTATCATTCTTCCCTTTTCCTTGACAGTGTTTTCCACACATTCTTTCCTCTCCAATTTTGCACAGAACCTCCTCATTCCTTACCTTATGAGTCCACCTAATTTTCAACATTTGTCTGTAGCACCAATCCTCAAATGCTTCGATTCTGTTCTGGCTTTCCCACAGTCCGTGTTTCACTATTATACAATGAGGTGTTCGAAAAGAACATTCTCAGAATTTTTTTACTCTTCTCAACTTCATCTACTTTGTGACCATCAATCCTGAAGTTAAGTTTCTCACTGTCCTCATTTCTGCTACTTCTCATTACTTTCATCTTTCTTTGATTTACTCTCAATCCACATTCTGTACCTATTAGACTGTTCATTCCATTCAGCAGTTTATGTAATTCTTCTTCACTTTCACTCATGACAGCAGTGTCATCAGTGAATCATATCATTGATATAATTTCACCTTGAATTTTAATTCCACTCCTGATTTCCATCATTGCTTCTTTGATGTCCAGACTGAACATAAGGCCGAAAGACAACATCCCTGTCTTAAACCCTTTTTAATCAGAGCACTTCCATCTTGGTTTTCCACTCTTATTGTTCCCTCTTGGCTCTCTTACTTATTGTACATTACTGGTCTCTTCTTATAGTTTACCCATATGTTTCTCAGTATTTCGAACCTCTTGCACAATTTTACACTGTTGAATGCTTTTTGCATGTCAACAAATCCTATGAATGTGTCTTGCTTTCATCATCAACCACAACATTAGAACTGGCTCTCTGGTGCCTTTACCTTTCCTAAAGCCACTAATTGTCACCTAACACATCCTCAATTGCATTATGCAGTGTATATTTTATACAGAGCAGTCTACTGCCCACAATTGGCTTAACACCGGAGTATCGAGTGCACTGAAATACTGTTGCATGTGTGTACTTTTACTGGGCTTCACTATGTGATGTGTGCAATACCAGCAACAGAAAACTGGCCCCTTCTTTATATTTATTGTAGAAAATAAAGTTATGTCAAACTATCTTTGATAAAGTAGTTGACCTGGATACAATTTGCTATGGAATCGTCGTCTGTTGTTGTTGTTGTTGTTGTTGTTGTTGTGGTCTTCAGTCCTGAGACTAGTTTGATGCAGCTCCCCATGCTACTCCATTCTGTGCAAGCTTCTTCGTCTCCCAGTACTTACTGCAACCTACATCCTTCTGAATCTGCTTAATGTATTCATCTCTTGGTCTCAATCTACAATTTTTACCCTCATCACTGCCCTTCAATGCTACGTTTGTGATCCCTTGATGCCTCAGAACATGTCCTACCAACCGGCCCATTCTTCTTGTCAAGTTGTGCCACAAACTCCTCTTCTCCCCAATTCTATTCAATATCTCCTCATTAGTTATGTGATCTACCCATCTAATCTTCAGCATTCTTCTGTAGCACCACATTTCGAAAGCTTCTATTCTCTTGATCCCTTGATGCCTCAGAACATGTCCTACCAACCGGCCCATTCTTCTCGTCAAGTTGTGCCACAAACTCCTCTTCTCCCCAATTCTATTCAATATCTCCTCATTAGTTATGTGATCTACCCATCTAATCTTCAGCATTCTTCTGTAGCACCACATTTCGAAAGCTTCTATTCTCTTCTCGTCCAAACTATTTATTGTCCATGTTTCACTTCCATACATGGCTACACTCCATGCAAATACTTTCAGAAAGGACTTCCTGACAAATCTATATTTGATGTTAACAAATTTCTTTTTTTCAGAAACCTTTTCCATCATCAGTTATTTTGCTCCCCAAATAGCAAAACTCCTTTACTACTTTAAGTGTCTCATTTCCTAATTTAATTCCCTCAGTATCACCCAACTTAATTCGACTACATTCCATTATCCTCATTTTGATTTTGTTGATGTTCATCTTATACCCTCCTTTCAAGACACTGTCCATTCCGTTCAACTGCTCTTCCAAGTCCTTCACTGTGTCTGACAGAATTAAACAGTCATCGGCGAACCTCAAAGTTTTTATTTCTTCTCCATGGATTTTAACACCTACTCTAAATTTTTCTTTTGTTTCCTTTACTGCTTGCTCAATATACAGATTGAATAACATCGGGGAGAGGCTACAACCCTGTCTCACTCCCTTCCCAACCACTGCTTCCCTTTCATACCCCTCGACTCTTATAACTGCCATCTGGTTTCTGTACAAATTGTAAATAGCCTTTCGCTCCCTGTATTTTACCCGTACCACCTTTAGAATCTGAAAGAGTATTCCAGTCAACACTGTCAAAAGCTTTCTCTAAGTCTAGAAACGCAAGAAACATAGGTTTGCCTTTCCTTAATCTTTCTTCTAAGATAAGTTGTAGGGTCAGTATTGCCTCACGTGTTCCAACATTTCTACGGAATCCAAACTGGTCTTCCCCGAGGTCGGCTTCTACTAGTTTTCCCATTTGTCTGTAAAGAATTCGCGTTAGTATTTTGCAGCTGTGGCTTATTAAACTGATTGTTTGGTAATTTTCACATCTGTCAACACCTGCTTTCTTTAGGATTGGGATTATTATATTCTTCTTGAAGTCTGAGGGCATTTCACCCGTCTCATACATCTTGCTCACCAGATGGTAGAGTTTTGTCAGGACTGGTTCTCCCAAGGCCATCAGTAGTTCCAATGGAATGTTGTCTACTCCCAGGGCCTTGTTTCAACTCAGGTCTTCCAGTGCTCTGTCAAACTCTTCACGCAGTATTGTATCTCCGGTTTCATCTTCATCTACATTCTCTCCCATTTCCAGAATATTGTCCTCAAGTACATCGCCCTTGTATAAACCTTCTGTATACTCCTTCCACCTTTCTGCCTTCACTTCTTTGCTTAGAACTGGGCTGCCATCTGAGCTCTTGATATTCATACACGTGGTTCTCTTCTCTCCAAAGGTCTCTTTAATTTTCCTGTAGGCAGTATCTATCTTAGCCCTAGTGAGATAAGCCTCTACATCCTTACATTTGTCCTCTAGCCATCCCTGCTTAGCCATTTTGCACCTCCTGTCGATCTGATTTTTGAGACGGGATGGAATCTTACATGTTAGATAATTTTGCATTTTTAGGCAAAATTTGCATCTATATTCTCATATATCACAAATGTGAATTTTTTAGCTCCTTCAGTACCAGACAGAAGGAAACCATTAGATTTAATGGATGTTGAACCAGTAGCAAGTGTACCCAGAGCCATCTGTTACATGATCTTGCAACTATTTTCTCATTCATTGGCACGAACTTTAAGCCCTTCTCTTCCAGCTCAGTTCTTGTGTGCACTCATGAATCCCATCCTGTGTTAGTTTTGGTCCGTATCACATGAGAAAGTCCGCTGCCTTGTGCATTGCCTGGACCCCAAGGGACTTTTTGCTTTTGGATAATGGATGAAAATCAGTTCCATGGTAAAATGAGCAATGGTTTCAAACACCAGTGATTTTGTAACAGCAAAAGATCCTGTGCAACTTGTGTGACATGAGGAGCTGCCTCCAGATGACAAGTGGCAGGTCCCCAATTTTATCACACAGGCTGGAGACAGGCCTGGTGCTGCAGGCACCTGTAGGCCAGTCAATTCCTCTTGTTGTTTATACATCAATGCCCTTATGAAATTGAGGCAGTTATGCCTGGTTCCCTTCCTTTTGCTTAGCTACTGTTGATGCTTTTACTTAGCCCAGTAGTCGTAACACATGGCGCAAGAGTCACACATGGTCTACAAACTCATTTTATGTAGTCCACAGAGCCATAATTGTTTTGATCGTGATACACAGAATAAAACTACTAGCAGAGCAGCTAAATCCACCACAGCTGTTCACAATACCACTTCTCTCATCTTCAAGCTACCAGTGTAAAAGTTATCGGGAAAGTAGTACCAGTATGTGTCTTGTACAGTTTGAAAGTGCTGCTGCAAAAGAAAAGTGAAGGCAGATGTTTTAACCCTTGTACTAAATTACAAATGTGGTACAGAAAGAAAGAGTAATAGTTTCTTTCCAGATGTTTCGATCTGAACTATTACACTACCTGGAGCCCAATAAAATATCTCGTAAATGCTATTTGAAATACACTGTTTATACTGGCCATGTAAAAGTTACAAAACAAGTTAAAATATGTTTCAATCTTAAGACTGATTGCAGATGCCTGGATTTTCTGAGCTACAACCTCAGACCTAACAATTATTACATTATAGTACAATGGAAACACTGGTAGAAGCCAGCCTCTGGGAAGACCAGTTTGGATTTCAGAGAAATGTATATAAATGCAAGACCATACTGACACTATGACTTAGTTTAGAAGACAGGCTGAAAAAAGGCAAAGCTACATTTACGCAGCTCTGCTGACAGGCACCAAATACGACTGCGAGACACAGTGGAGCCATCTACTCGGGTGTGGCAGAGGTGCCAGTGCTGCCAGTGGAACAAACAGCTGCTCATGTTCGAATCTGCACTGCTATGCCAGCAGAGCTGGCACACACTACCTGCTGCTCACTCACACATTGGCTTCTTTTGAATTCCATGTGTGTGCTATGGATAGTTTGAATACTAAATCTTATCTCTGTAATATTCAAACGAAACCAGCAATTTGGAATATTTCATCTCAGGACTATTCAAACTGTGGACCTGACTGAGTAGTAGCAGCTCCAGGTGGTTGGTCAATGGAGAAAGTTTTAGTTTTTTATCGATCTAAGTGTGTGTGTGTGTGTGTGTGTGTGTGTGTGTGTGTTCTTTTTTTTCCAAACAAAAATACTGTCCCTTCAAAGCAGTTCCCTGCAGCAGCTAAACACTGATGTCGCCACTGTTCCCTGTCTTGGTAGCAGTGGGAAAAGCTTCAACTGGTAGGGACTTGAATGTGTTGCTCATATTGTTCTCCAGAGTCCCAAAATGATTTCCTTTTAAAGACTTTTTCAATTTTGGCCAAAGAGAAAAAAGTCACAAGGACCCAGATCAGGTGAATAGGAGGGCTGTGGAACAGGAATACCTTTCGAGGTCAAAAATTCCTTGTTGGAGGTGGCTATGAGACGTGGAGCGTTGTCATGACGCAGCATCCATTTGTTTGCAATGTCCGGTTTCACTCGATTTATCCTTTTCCTGAGCATTTTGAGAACATTTTTGTGAAACACTTGGTTGACAGTTTTTCCTGGAAGAACAAACTCTTTATGCATGATACCCCTACTGTCAACAAAGCAAATCAAATTTGTTTTGATCTTTGATTTGCACATTCAAGCTTTTTTCAGTTGAACAGATGTCCGAGTGCCACTCCTCAATTTGATGCTTTGTCTCAGACTGTACTAAAAAATCCAGGATTCATTACCTGTGATCACATGACTGAACCATTTTTGCTGATTGACAGTCCTCTCAAGAAGATCAATGGACATTTTTTGCAATTAACTTTCTGCTGAGTTCTGAGTTTTTTTGGCACAAACTTTTCACATGTGCAAAACTTCAGTCAAAATTTGATGTATGCTGAAAATTTTAACAGCTCACTCACCATCGTTATGGTTAATAGTCAGTGTGATCTCACAAGAGCAGTTTTTGAAGTTTAAGGTCTCTCTGAGCAAGGTAGGCATACCAAAAATGACTTGTGAAAAACTTGTGCTCCTGATAAGGAATGTTCCACATAGATCTGTTTCAATACTTCAAATGCCACACTAACAGAATCGCCAAGTTTAACACACAACAAAAACACAACTTCACTGATGTTGTTGTTGTTGTTGTTGTTGTGGTCTTCAGTCCTGAGACTGGTTTGATGCAGCTCTCCATGCTACTCTGTCCTGTGCAAGCTTCTTCATCTCCCAGTACCTACTGCAACCTACATCCTTCTGAATCTGTTTAGTGTATTCATCTCTCGGTCTCCCTCTACGATTTTTACCCTCCACGCTGCCCTCCAATGCTAAATTTGTGATCCCTTGATGCCTCAAAACATGTCCTACCAACCGATCCCTTCTTCTAGTCAAGTTGTGCCACAAACTTCTCTTCTCCCCAATCCTATTCAATACCTCCTCATTAGTTACGTGATCTATCTACCTTATCTTCAGCATTCTTCTGTAGCACCACATTTCGAAAGCTTCTATTCTCTTCTTGTCCAAACTAGTTATTGTCCATGTTTCACTTTCATACATGGCTACATTCCATACAAGTACTTTCAGAAACGACTTCCTGATACATAAATCTGTACTCGATGTTAACAAATTTCTCTTCTTCAGAAACGCTTTCTTTGCCATTGCCAGTCTACATTTTATATCCTTTCTACTTCGACCATCATCAGTTATTTTACTTCCTAAATAGCAAAACTCCTTTACTACTTTAAGTGTCTCATTTCCTAATCTAATTCCCGCAGCATCACCTGATTTAATTTGACTACATTCCATGGTTAATTTCTGTACATGGCTGCACTCCAGACAATTCTTTTAGAGAAACCATAGTTCAAAGTGGACAAATTTATCCTTTTCAGAAATGCTTTTCTTCCATTTGCCCAAATGAGAAAACACATCTACTACTTTAAGTGGCATACCATTATCCATGTTTTGCTTTTGTTGATGTTCATCTTATATCCTCCTTTCAAGACAATGTCCATTCCGTTCAACTGCTCTTCCAGGTCCTTTGCTGTCTCTGACAGAATTACAATGTCATCGGCGAACCTCAAAGTTTTTAATTCTTCTCCATGAATTTTAATACCTACTCCGAACTTTTCTTTTGTTTCCTTTACTGCTTGCTCAATATACAGGTTGAATAACATAGGGGAGAGGCTACAACCCTGTCTCACTCCTTTCCCAACCACTGCTTCCCTTTCATGTCCCTCGACTCTTATGACTGCCATCTGGTTTCTGTACAAATTGTAAATAGCCTTTCGCTCCCTGTATTTTACCCCTGCCACCTTCAGAATTTGAAAGAGAGTATTCCAGTCAACATTGTCAAAAGCTTTCTGTAAGTCTACAACTGATGGTGCTCTCAAAAATGGCTGTACAGACGTGAAACTCTGACTGAGCATCAGGAAGGGATGAACACACAGGTAAGCACAAGCAGAACAACATGTGTTGCCAGATTGATCACAGTGTTGTCAGCCTTATTACTTTTCTCACCCACCTCATAAACTAAACCCATTTTTAAGAACACATCCATCAACATTAAAATTGCATTCAAACTACTCATAATAATGCACTTTCAGGATGCTGACAGGTTGTAGAACTTAGAAATAACTAGTTCGTGTCACAATCAGCAATGGAGGGATGTATCCAGAACCTCTTATTTTTCTGGATTCTCTTTATTTTAATGTCAATCACAAAGCTACTAGCTCTTCTGTGTCCATGTAATACTAAGTGCAGACTGAAGAAATTCATCCGGTGTCTTGTACTGCCAGACCTGAGTGTTGCCAGCACAACCATCATGGTGTCCCAGTGCAGTAGGATGTCCCAGTGCAGTAGGACCTTTAATAGTATTTGTAGATTCAGAGAAAACTTTTGACAATGTTGGCTGGTTACACTATGAGATTACAAGGTAGCAGGGATAAAATACGGGAATGAAAGGCTGTCTACAGTTTCCATAAAAACCAAACAGCTGTTATAAACAGTCAGAGGGCATGAAAGAGAGGCAGTAGCTGAGAATGAGGTGAGAAAAGGTTGTATCCTATTCACCCATGTTATTCAATATATGCATTGAGCAAACAGTAATGGAAACCAAAGAGAAATCTGAAAGGCAGTCAAAGTTTTGGGAGAGGAAATAAAAATTTTAAGCATTGTCAATGAGACCGCAAGTCTGCTGGACAGAGCAAAGAACTTGGACAGCCAGTTGAATGAAATGGATAGTCTTGAAAGGAGGTTACAAGTTGAACATCAACAAAAGCAAACCAAGGATCATGAAGCGTAGTTGAGTTTTGGCATTTGAGCAGCAAAATATCGGCAGTGGCAGACATAGAAAGGATATAAAATGTTGACAGTAATAGGAAGAAAAAGGTTTCTGAGAAAGAGAAATATGTTAAATTTTAATACAAATTTAAGTATTTGGAAGACTTCCCTGAAAGTGTTTGTCTGGATTGTAGCCATGCAGGAAGTGAAATGAGGATGACAAACAGTTCAGACAAATAGACAATATAAGTTTTGAAATGAGGTGTTAGAGCAGAATGCTGAAGATTAAATGGGTGGATTGGATAACTAATGAAGAGGTGCTACATAAAACTGGGGAGCAAAAAAAATGGCACATGATTAAGTTTCTGTAGTGATCTGATAAAAAGTTGTAGAAGGAGAGTGTAAGAAGGTCCAAGTAGATGTAGATTGCAGTGGTTATAGACAGATGAAGAGACTTGCACAGGATGGACTAGCATGGAGAGCTGGATAAAATCAAACAGTTCTAGGTTATTTTGAATGTAATGATTGGCATACTAACAAATATACTAATCCAAAAAAACCTTGTCACTTAATGCTAAAATATGTTTGACAAGATGGGAACATATTCTATATGTTGCTCACACACTTATATTTAATAGTTCATGCTAATCTTGAAATAATAAAATATCCTATCACATAAAATTCAGTGTGGAATATTTTCATACGAGCAACCAGGCCTATAAAACACTCACTACTTTTTATAACAAAAGGTTGTGAAACACAAATTAGTGTAACTTGCTGGAATCGTACGCTGAAATGATGGATAGAGTAAAAAATCTGTTAGAAGTGACACTTGTTTTAAGCATGGGGCATTTTTCCAGGAGTAATCAAAGTTTTGAAACCATTTCAAGAACTGACTCCACTTCCCACAGCAAAGTACCTGTATCAAAAGTTTTGATTGGCACAATGAGTGTGCTGTGAATGTTAAGGAATTAGCAAAGCTCACTGGAAAAAAAGTCTTATTTACCTTCAAACTTATTGGTAGACTCAATGTAACTTATCACCCCCAGCATTGTCAAAATGGGCTCTTTTGGACTCACATTTCAAAAGACAGGTGTTTTTAAGAGGGTTTGTGTTACGGATGTCCCTGAAAGGATCTACATAACTGTAGGAGAAATGTCACTACTGGTGAAAGACACACATAAAAGTTCATACACTGTCTGAACTTTTGGAACTAATAATTCCTTCCTTGAGGTGGAGATGTAGAGGGTTAATCAGACACCAAGTTGGAAAGGATACATCTGTAGTGTAATTGTGTCTCACAATTTCATAATTTTCTCAAGAGAATTTTCCTTTTGATAAGAATAAAGTTTCTGAACAATTTTTGAAGACTCAATTTGGAACACTTTTGATATAATGAGTTCAACTCTTGGAACTTCAGCTGTTACTACTAATACCAGTACAAACATGATAACTGTTAGTAAGTTTGGGAGGAAGAAAAAATTCTTTTCAGAAGAGATGAAATTTTGATGGCATGCACATGCAATGTTATACCCAAAACTTGCTAGTTTCACAAAGACGTATTTGTATGCAATGGCTCATCATTGCAGCATCACAGAAATAATTTGCCCAAAATCAGGTCACATTTTCTCTGACAAACATGCCACACTAAAACTGAAACACAAGAGGAAAATAAAATCAAGACATCTTAAATAGCAATGCAAACTTGGGGAAAGTCATTAATACATAACTTACACAGAAAGATATGACAGGTAAAAGTATATACATTGTTCAAAATTAGATGTAACCTTACGGTTTATGTTCATGATTTGATGATTTAATGCATTGTGAATGAATAAAGAAACATTTTTTAATTGAAGGTGGCTTTCATTTGTCACTAAAAAATGTAAAATGATTCAAAATGTGCATTTCTTTGACAAATAATTGTCTGAGGTTCATACATCATTTTTACTTGCTTTGATATTGATTCAGAATTCGTAATTTTTTTTTTATTTAGTTAGAATTCTTTATTTACCTGTTATCTACTTTTATGGAACAGAAAAGAACTATTGCTTATCCTTTGTAGCACTGGCAAATAGTTAAGCGAACCGTTGTACAAGGTACTGATGATTACACAGTTTGGTTATACTGTTTCAACAAATAAAAAATGACTGATGGTTTGTGTGAAATGTGTGTACAAAATGTTCTAAAAATTATTTAGGGGTCACAACAATCAGAGCTAAATGGGGATGCTCCTGAGGGTGGCAGCCATATACCAACAGCAGCAGTTATGGGGCTGCATATGTTGCATAGATCACAATTCCACAATTCAATACGAATAACTATTTATTACAGAATTTAGGATAGTGAGTAGTGTTCGATTAGATGGATTACTGGTAAGTGCTCATAACATATTGGTTCTAAGGACTTACAAATTTGCGCTGTGTATGCTTGTAATTCATCAAACATCAATAATTTTGAATATTTTCAGTTATTGTAATGACTTATTATCTGAATTAAGCAATAATTTTACCAAAAATTGGAGGTCACGTACAGAAACTATATATTTGCAAGGAAAGATTAAGGAGGCTAAATTCTAAGTACTGCCAACAGACACAAAACTATCCAAGTTTTCAGAACAGTTAGTTCCTTCATCAGTGGGGACAGAGAGACAGGTTGCAAGGCTCAAAAGGGGTGGGAAGGGGTCACAGATTGCACTGACAATAGTTTGACAGGGACCCATTTGCGAGGATGAGGAGAGGTAAAATTAAAGGGGCATAAGTCAAAAGAATATGAGGTCAAAAATAGTACACTGGAAAGCCAGAATCAGCTCAGAAATGATAGGGGGAGAGAGTATGATGAAAAAAATAGAGTAATGGCAAGAGAAATGAGAAGTGGAACGAATCGTGCAATTTAGAAGTAGGAGACAGTAGAAAGGAAATTTTTTATAAAAACAAGGGGAGGAGGGAGAATTGGGACAGAAAGTCAGTACGAAAAAAGACAATTAAAAGAAAATAAAATACTGAGCTAAGAAATGAAGAAATACTAACAATAGGAGAAAAAAGGATGTATGTTAATGTACGTTAAGTCGAGGAGGGTGGCAGGATGCAAGGATATGTTGAAGAACATGTTCCCATCTGTGAGGGTTCAGGGAAACTAGTTCAGGGAGGGAGGATCCAGATTGCCCATGTGCTGTAGCAAACACTCGGGTACCTCTGCCAACTGCCATGCGTTCTGCATCTAACACTCCCTGTCCTACAGCTCAGACCTTCTTCCTAAATCTACATTTCATTGAAGGTCACATCCACACTTCAGCACATATAATACCAAATTCAATAAACAACAATAATTCCACTGTGACAGCTGCGAACTCTTCCACATCAAACATCCACTTCCCTACAGCACAGGATAAATGTAACTGCTGCACCATCAAATCCCTAAACACCAATACCAACATCCTGCATTTACACCTATACCCATATTCTAAAAACCACTGTGAAGTGCACATCAAATGATACTTCCCATAATACCAGTTTTCAGAGCTTCTTTCTGTTCCATTCACATATGAGTCACGGCAAGAGTGGCTACTCAAACACCGCTGGGTGTGCTGTAATTAGTCTTAGATTGTGCTCATGATCCCTATGGGAGCGATAATTAGGATGTTTCAGTATATTCCTAGATTCAATACTTGAAGCTAGTTTTCGTAACTTTGCAAGTAGGCTTTCTTGGGAAAGTTCACATCTGTCTTCAAGCCTCCACCATTTCAGTTTCTTAACTATCTTCACAACACTCTACCACACGTCAAACAAAGCTGTTAATGCTAGTGCTGGCCTACTTTGTATTACTTCAATATCCCATGTTAGTCCTGTCCCACAAGTGTGAGCTGCATCTTTTTGAAAGCTATCTCCTTTGTAGACTGATTATATTTACCTACTATCCTGCCAATGAACTGAAGTCTGCCACTTGCTTGACCTACAACTGAGTCTACATTATCATTCCATTTCATTTCTTTACAAATTGTTACATTCATCAATCAATTGTTAATTATATAGAAAAAGTGGTTTAATTTTTTTAACTGATGTGGTTTCTCAACTTCATATTTTATATTTACTGACAGCTTGGTAATAATTATTAAGGTAGAATATTTCAATTTTATACCTACCGGTGGTTTATTAATGATTATTAAGGTAGAATACAAGACCTACTCTGAGCCCCTGTGCCTCTAATACTTATCTTGTACTACAATTCTGGATGTTACCTTATTTAGCAACAGATATTATTAACGACCACTTGCACCAGGATGTAAAATTCCCAGGCTTTTTTACAGTGTCTCATTGTATACTCTGCAAAATAATTTTGCCACTTGCCTTTGCAATACAAATACTTCAGAAAGTTATAGATGATATGCACGAGAAGATTTTCTGGCACGACAGAACAACAAACGATGGGCATTTATGCAAATGACATACATATTGCTGTTAGATATTAATAACTGCAACAACAATCATAATTATATACTCAGTCCTGAAGAATACTACTTGGTAAGACAATCAATTGAGCACCTGATATATTTGATAAAACGGTACCAGAATCATAACATGGCATTTTATGGCAATTTATTTTAATTAAATTTATCAAATCCACAAATTTTTGATACTACTTTAACGCACCAGTGGCTAGAAATAGCTTTTCTGTATTGCACCGAAGTAGTTGTAGTAATAATAATAATAATAATAATAATAATAATAATAATAATAATAATAATAATAATAATTATTATTATTATTATTATAAAACCAAAAATATGTTGTTGTTGTTGTTGTTGTTGTTATTGTTGTTGTGGTCTTCAGTCCTGAAACTGGTTTGATGCAGCTCTCCATGCTACTCTATCCTGTGCAAGATTCTTCATCTCCCAGTACCTACTGCAACCTACATCCTTCTGAATCTGCTTAGTGTAGTCATCTCTTTGTCTACCTCTACGATTTTTACCCTCCACGCTGCCCTCCAATGCTGAATTGGTGATCCCTTGATGCCTCAGAACATGTCCTACCAACCGATCCATTCTTCTGGACAAGTTGTGCCACAAACTTCTCTTCTCCCCAATCCAATTCAATACTTCCTCATTAGTTATGTGATCTACCCATCTAATCTTCAGCATTCTTCTGTAGCACCAAATTTCGAAAGCTTCTATTCTCTTCTTGTCCAAACTATTTATCGTCCATGATTCACTTCCATACATGGCTACACTCCATACAAATACTTTCAGAAATGACTTCCTGGCACTTAAATCTATACTCGATGTTAACAAACTTCTCTTCTTCAGAAACGCTTTCCTTGCCATTGCCAGTCTACATTTTATATCCTCTCTACTTCGACCATCATCAGTTATTTTGCTCCCCAAATAGCAAAACTGCTTCACTACTTTAAGTGTCTCATTTCCCAATCTAATTCCCTCAGCATCACCCGACTTAATTCGACTACCTTCCATTATCCTCGTTTTGCTTTTGTTGATGGTCATCTTATATCCTCCTTTCAAGACACTATCCATTCCGTTCAACTGCTCTTCCAAGTCCTATGCTGTCGCTGACAGAATTACAATGTCATTGGCGAACCTCAAAGTTTTTATTTCTTCTCCATGGATTTTAATACCTACTCCGAATTTTTCTTTTGTTTCCTTCACTGCTTGCTCAATATACAGATTGAATAACATTGGGGATAGACTACAGCCCTGTCTCACTCCCTTCCCAACCACTGCTTCCCTTTCATACCCCTCGACTCTTATTACTGCCATCTGGTTTCTGTACAAATTGTAAATAGCCTTTCGTTCCCTGTATTTTACCCCTGCCACCTTTAGAATTTGAAAGAGACTATTCCAGTCAACATTGTCAAAAGCTTTCTCTAAGTCTACAAATGCTAGAAACGTAGGTTTGCCCTTCCTTAATCTAGCTTCTAAGATAAGTTGTAGGGTCAGTATTGCCTCACGTGTTCCAATATTTCTACGGAATCCAAACTGGTCTTCCCCGAGATCGGCTTCTACTAGTTTTTCCATTCGTCTGTAAAGAATTCGCATTAGTATTTTGCAGCTGTGACTTATTAAACTGATAGTCCGGTAATTTTCACATCTGTCAACACCTGCTTCCTTTGGGATTGGAATTATTATATTCTTCCTGAAGTCTGAGGGTATTTCACCCGTCTCATACATCTTGCTCACCAGATGGTAGAGTTTTGTCAGGACTGGCTCTCCCAAGGCCGTCAGTAGTTCCAATGGAATGTTGTCTACTCCAGGGGCCTTGTTTCGACTCAGGTCTTTCAGTGCTCTGTCAAACTCTTCACGCAGTATTGTATCTCCCATTTCATCTTCATCTACATCCTCCTCCATTTCCATAATATTGTCCTCAAGTACATCGCCCTTGTATAGACCCTCTATATACTCCTTCCACCTTTCTGCTTTCCCTTCTTTGCTTAGAACTGGGTTTCCATCTGAGCTCTTAATATTCATACAAGTGGTCGTCTTTTCTCCAAATGTCTCTTTAATTTTCCTGTAGGCAGTATCTATCTTACCCCTAGTGAGATAAGCCTCTACATCCTTACATTTGTCCTCTAGCCATCCCTGCTTAGCCATTTTGCACTTCCTGTCGATGTCATTTTTGAGACGTTTGTATTCCTTTTTGCCTGCTTCATTTACTGCATTTTTATATTTTCTCCTTTCATCGATTAAATTCAATATTTCTTCTGTTACCCAAGGATTTCTACTAGCCCTCGTCTTTTTACCTACTTGATCATCTGCTGCCTTCACTACTTCATCCCTCAAAGCTACCCATTCTTCTTCTATTGTATTTCTTTCCCCCATTCCTGTCAGTTGTTCCCTTATGCTCTCCTTGAAACTCCGTACAATCTCTGGTTCTTTTAGTTTATCCAGGCCCCATCTCCTTAGATTCCCACCTTTTTGCAGTTTCTTCAGTTTTAATCTACAGGTCATAACCAATAGATTGTGGTCAGAGTCCACATCTGCCCCTGGAAATGTCTTACAATTTAAAACCTGGTTCCTAAATCTCTGTCTTACCATTATATAATCTATCTGATACCTTTTAGTATCTCCGGGATTCTTCCATGTATACAACCTTCTTTTATGATTCTTGAACCAAGTGTTACCTATGATTAAGTTGTGCTCTGTGCAAAATTCTACCAGGCGGCTTCCTCTTTCATTTCTTTGCCCCAGTCCATAATCACCTATTACGTTTCCTTCTCTCCCTTTTCCTACTACTAAATTCCAGTCACCCATGACTATTAAATTCTCTATCTGAATAATTTCTTTTATTTCATCATACATTTCTTCAAATTCTCATCTCCCTTCACTATCTGAATAATTTCTTTTATTTGATCATACATTTCTTCAACTTCTTCGTCATCTGCAGAGCTAGTTGGCATATAAACTTGTACTACTGTAGTAGGTGTGGGCTTCGTATCTATCTTGGCCACAATAATGCGTTCACTATGCTGTTTGTAGTAGCTTACCCGCATTCCTATTTTCCTATTCATTATTAAACCTACCCCTGCATTACCCCTATTTGATTTTGTGTTTATAACCCTGTAGTCACCTGACCAGAAGTCTTGTTCCTCCTGCCACCGAACTTCACTAATTCCCACTATATCTAACTTTAACCTATCCATTTCACTTTTTAAATTTTCTAACCTACCTGCCCGATTAAGGGATCTGACATTCCACACTCCGATCCGTAGAACACCAGTTTTCTTTCTGCTGATAACGACATCCTCTTGAGTAGTCCCCGCCCGGAGATCCGAATGGGGGACTATTTTACCTCCGGAATATTTTACCCAAGAGGACGCCATCATCATTTAATCATACAGTAAAGCTGCATGCCCTCGGGAAAAATTACGGCCGTAGTTTCCCCTTGCTTTCAGCCGTTCGCAGTACCAGCACAGCAAGGCCGTTTTGGTTAATGTTACAAGGCCAGATCAGTCAATCATACAGACTGTTGCCCCTGCAACTACTGAAAAGGCTGCTGCCTTCTTCAGGAACCACACGTTTGTCTGGCCTCTCAACAGATACCCCTCCGTTGTGGTTGCACCTACGGTACGGCTATCTGTATCGCTGAGGCATGCAAGCCTCCCCACCAACGGCAAGGTCCATGGTCCATGGGGGGGGAGCCAACGTGTAGTTTTTTACATGAGAAATGGTTCAGCCTTGGATGCCACGAGAAGTAGACTTCAGTAGGCTGGAAGAAAAACTCTTTTGAATGTGTTTTACATCTAAAATGAGTGCAAATGGGAGACCTGCGGATTCTCCGACACAAAAATAATTAGTAATTTGAAACTGCTGCTGTCGCCAAATGCTCTAAGCTATAGGAAGGGCAGTGTCATGCTTTTGATGAAAACCATTCTACACTGTTGTAAATGAATTGAAACTGATGAAATGGCAAAAGCATAATGTCTTTTGTTGCTATGTTATAACCATAACAAGTAGATACACACTGGGTATGAACAATTGAGGTGCACAACAGTGTGAAACTGTACCTTGCAACTCTACATCTACATCTACATCTACATCCATACTCTGCAAGCCACCTGACAGTGTGGGGCGGAGGGTACCCTGAGTACCTCTATCGGTTCTCCCTTCTATTCCAGTCTCGTATTGTTCGTGAAAAGAAGGATTGTTGGTATGCCTCTCTGTGGGCTCTAATCTCTCTGATTTTATCCTCATGGTCTCTTCGCAAGATATACATAGGAGGGAGCAATATACTGCTTGACTCTTCGGTGAAGGTATGTTCTTGAAACTTTAACAAAAGCCCATACCGAGCTACTGAGCGTCTCTCCTGCAGAGCCTTCCACTGGAGTTTATCTATCATCTCCGTAACGCTTTTGTGATTACTAAATGATCCTGTAACGAAGCGCGCTCTCCACTGGATCTTCTCTATCTCTTCTATCAACCCTATCTGGTACGGATCCCACACTGCTGAGCAGTATTCAAGCAGTGGGCGAACAAGCGTACTGTAACCTACTTCCTTTGTTTTCGGATTGCATTTCCTTAGGACTCTTCCAATGAATCTCAGTCTGGCATCTGCTTTACCGACGATCGACTTTGTATGATCATTCCATTTTAAATCAGTCCTAATGCGTACTCCCAGATAATTTATGGAATTAACTGCTTCCAGTTGCTGACCTGCTATTTTGTAGCTAAATGATAAGGGATCTTTCTTTCTATGTATTCGCAGCACATTACACTTATCTACACTGAGATTCAATTGCCATTCCCTGCACCATGCGTCAATTCGCTGCAGATCCTCCTGCATTTCAGTACAATTTTCCATTGTTACAACCTCTCGATACACCACAGCATCATCTGCAAAAAGCCTCAGTGAACTTCCACCAGGTCATTTATGTATATTGTGAATAGCAACGGTCCTATGACACTCCCCTGCGGCACACCTGAAATCACTCTTACTTCGGAAGACTTCTCTCCATTGAGAATGACATGCTGCGTTCTGTTATCTAGGAACTCCTCAATCCAATCACACAATTGGTCTGATAGTCCATATGCTCTTACTACATTCATTAAACGACTGTAGGGAACTGTATCGAATGCCTTGTGGAAGTCAAGAAACACGGCATCTACCTGTGAACCCATGTCTATGGCCCTCTGAGTCTTGTGAATGAATAGCGCGAGCTGGGTTTCACACGACCGTCTTTTTCGAAACCCATGCTAATTCCTACATAGTAGATTTCTAGTCTCCAGAAAAGTCATTATACTCCAACATAATACGTGTTGCAAAATTCTACAACTGATCAACATTAAAGATATAGGTCTATAGTTCTGCACATATGTTCAACGTCCCTTCTTGAAAACGAGGATGACCTGTGCTCTTTTCCAATCCTTCGGAACGCTACGCTCTTCTAGAGACCTACGGTACACCGTTGCAAGAAGGGGGGCAAGTTCCTTCGCGTACCCTGTGTAAAATCGAACTGGTATCCCATCAGGTCCAGTGGCCTTTCCTCTTTTGAGCGATTTTAATTGTTTCTCTATCCCTCTGACGTCTTATTTTGATATCTACCATTTTGTCATCTATCCAACAATCTAGAGAAGGAACTACAGTGCAGTCTTCCTCTGTGAAACAGCTTTGGAAAAAGACATTTAGTATTTCGGCCTTTAGTCTGTCACCTCTGTTTCAGTACCATTTTGGTCACAGAGTGTCTGGACATTTTGTTTTGATCCACCTACCGCTTTGACATAAGACCAAAATTTCTTAGGATTTTCTGCCAAGTCAGTACATAGAACTTTACTTTCCAATTCATTGAACGCCTATCGCATAGCCCTCCTCACACTACATTTCGCTTCGAGTAATTTTTGTTTGTCTGCAAGGCTTTGGCTATGTTTGTGTTTGCTGTGAAGTTCCCTTTGCTTCCGCAGCAGTTTTTTAACTTGGTTGTTGTACCACGGTGGCTCTTTTCCATCTCTTACGATCTTGCTTGGCACATACTCATCTAATGCATATTGTACGATGGTTTTGAACTTCGTCCACTGATCCTCAACACTATCTGTACTTGAGACAAAACTTTTGTGTTGAGCCGTCAGGTACTCTGTAATCTGCTTTTTGTCACTTTTGCTGAACAGAAAAATCTTCCTACCTTTTTTAATATTTCTATTTACAGCTGAAATCATCGATGCAGTAACCGCTTTATGATCGCTGATTTCCTGTTCTGCATTACCTGTTTCAAATAGTTTGGGTGCCAAAATAAAATTTTTGGTTCAATGACTAACTTAAAATTAACCTCAAGTTTCTATCTTAAGTCTTGTGAGATTGGATGAATCTCTTTGTAACAAGCAGTATTTCTTTCACCCAGTTCAGTTGGGCATCATCTAATACCCCCTTTGAATCTCTCAGCAACTCTTGGCTATTTTGACTTATCCAGGTCCCATCTCCTTAATTTCCTACCTTTTGGCAATTCATTCAGCTTCCAATGTTTCCATCTCTCTTCCGTGTAAACAACTTTTCTTCATGATTCTTGAACCAAATGTATGCAACGGTTAAATTCTGCTCTGTGCAAGATACAACAGCTTGGCTTCCCCTTTCAATTCATTTCCCACAACCCATGTTTTTCCCTAATCTTCCATTTTCTGCTATTGAATTCCAGTCCATTATAACAAATTTTTATTCCTTTAACATACTGAATAATTTATTTCATTTCTTCATAAATTTTTTCAGTCTCTTTATAAGCAGATGTAGTAGGTATACATGTTTGTAACACAGTGGTTGGTAGTAGCCTGTGTCTATCTTGGCTATGGCGATCAGTTCATTATACTGTTCATACTACTTTTTCTCACATTCCTACATTCTTGTTATTATTAGACTACTACTGCATTACCACAATTTTATTTTGTGTTGATAATCCTATTTTGTTTTGATAACCCTGTACACATTTTAAAAGAAATCCTGCTCTTCTCACCACTTCACTTCATTAATTCCCACAATATCTAATTTCAATACCTCAATTTCTCTTTTCAAATGTTTTAACAAACTTTACTAATTAAGTGATGTAATTTTCCAAATACATACCAGTAGATTGCAAATATGCTTTTTCTGGGGAGTCCCCACCCTGGATTTCAAATGGAGAACTACTTTACTCTGGAGTATTTTAACCAGGGGGATGCCATCATCATTAAAATCACACAGCAGAACTGTGTGCCTTCAGGAAATATAACACCTGTAGTTTCCCCTTGCTTTCAGCTGGATTGGTCTACCAAGAGAGCACAGTCATGTTGCCTAAAGTTGCAAGTTCACGTCAATGAGTCATCCAGAATGTTGCCTTGTAAATGCTGTAAAGCTGCATCTGCCCATACCTCTTCCAACCCCCTTTACCTTCAGGAACCGTAGGATCATAATACTGGGCGTGGTGGAGCAGATTGCTTGTTTAGAAATTCAATTAAAAAATGTAGACATATATTTAATTCTTTGACCAGCATCACGTACAACATTAACATTTTAGGTTTAAACAGTTTTAAACATGATATCAGGCAGACAGTATCCATTATTCTCAGTATGCTGCATTAATCGAACTCTTTCCAGCATATTGATGGATACATTGGTGACAACATGATGAATATTGTTTTTCATGCGGGCCAGGGTCCTAGGATGATCATCGTAAACAAATGATTTCTGATAGCACCATAAAAAATAGTCACAGAGGGCCAAATTTAGCAACTGTGATGGCCAGTGCAGATTACTCCTCAAGGAGATGAAGCATCCTGTGAAGTGTGGCCACTGAACAGTCATTGACAAACACACTTTGTGTGCCATGGCACCATCCTGCTGAAACTAGGCATCTTCCACACCCACCTCATTGAGTGTTGACAGGAAAAATTCCTGAATCATGGATTAACAGTCAGAAGTCACTGGAACTGCCTGTTGGTTTTATTCAAAAATCTGTGGACCAATTATTCCAACTCATGATAGCAAACACCAAAAAGTTACACATTGTGAAACCTTATTTACAGATCCCACAAGATGAAAGTAAGACTCTTCACTGAAGAAAACAAGTGTGTGTCATAATGAATGCCAAAAAGCAACTCACGTGCATTTTCTTGAGCAACAGAATCATGTGGATTAAGTTCCTGCCCCACAGACAATTTGTAGCGATGAAATTTTACTTCTTTTTGAAGGATGTGCCTCAGAATGAGCAGATAACCCAACAACAACTGCATGTTTGCTGGCACAGAGCTGGGGGCATCTCAAAACAGAAAGCAAGTGAATATTTTGAGGTGACCTTGCTGTTTGTGGAAGCCCAGCCCCTGCTTCATATCATATCACAAATTTTCCCTGAATTTGTTTACCCATGACACACTCAACTGCCAGAAAGGAACACGATCATGGGGCTCCATACTGAAATTGGTACACTCTGTGTGGCGAAGAGTGAACAACCTTTAGAAAAGTATGCCTCAACAACAAATGTACGCTCCACTGTCATCCACTCCATGATGCCAAATTAAGCAAGCAGAGCTACAGCTTTATGCTAAATCTTCTCAAATGTGCCTACCCCCATCCTCCTTGGAGTAATCATCACCTCAGGGCAAATTCAGACAAGCACCATCCTGTACTGTGACTGACTTTAGAAAAAAATAGCAAAAACAAAAGTGTTCAGCACAGAAGCTCAAAAATGGTTCAAATGGCTCTGAGCACTATGGGACTCAACTGCTGTGGTCATCAGTCCCCTAGAACTTAGAACTACTTAAACCTAACTAACCTAAGAACATCACACACGTCCATGCCCGTGGCAGGATTCGAACCTGCGACCGTAGCAGTCGCACCGTTCCGGACTGCGCGCCTAGAACCGCGAGACTACCGCGGCCGGCAGCACAGAAGCGAATCACTTTAGAAAGAGCAATCAAATTACCTGAAAAACTTGTGGTGCTCTAGCTGTTACTAAACCAAACACTCTCACGAGCATGACAGCAGTTTCAGCTGGAATATCTTCAATTGTTAAAATTCTGGTGATGATCTCCTCAATGAATGCATTTACCAGGCACCCTAGAACAAATATAACAACAGTTTTTTAAATATATCAACTATATGCACTGTAGTGAATATGCAGCACTGGAAGACACAAGCTATAAAACTGTGTGACTGTGGAAAGCACGCACAAAGTTATGTGGAACAGATCTTTGAATGTACATGTCAAGAAAATTTTAGAATCCTAAAGATAAATCACACATTATATTTATAATAAGTTTAACACATCAAAATCATTCAGAATAGATTTTAATACCAAGCTTCATGTCATATTGCATATGGAAACTGACGGGCTACTACCCTCTACTGGCAATTTAACTTCTTTTTTGAATTTTGGGAATCTATAGCCTCACCTGTTCTTGCTAGCTTGGCTTTTAGTTGCTGCAACCATTAAGTGAAGTCAGCAAAATTATTTCTGTACAGAAGGGAATATCAAGCAATAAGCACATCATTTTCCTGGCAATTATCCATTGTCATCATCAGAACCTGGGCCAAATGTAAACTAGCTGACAAATGAATGACAGCCTACAAATACAACATGCCTGATGTTATAGGCTGTAATGTTAAAGATTGGGTGGAGAAAAATTACAACAGTCATAATAAATCATAGTTTTATTCTCAGAGAGCTTCATTTGCATGGAAATGCAATTTGTATAAATACTCGCAACAAGCTAAACATTGCAAGTATCAAACCAGCTGTGCCATTGGTACCTACTTCACTATGCTCCTGTGTCTCAACATCAGTATCTTAGAACTTCATATATGAATGTTTGGTCATCAGCATGTGTTTGTTAATCACAATCTGAACTTGTTGCCATTAACATCTCATTTCCTCTGCATCATCATAATTCTCAATTTTTTCCCTTTAACTTAAATTCTGTTTTACTTTGTGGTAACTCATATTGTTATATTGCCTTGGAACCACTAACTTACCTCACTCCCCCCCCCCACTTTCCCCGCCCCTCCAATCCAGCAATCCAGGCTTCTTATCTTAGTTTGTGCTTTCCCATTTCCTACAGGTGATGACCTTAGGTCCCAGTTGTGAAGTAAATTCTACTCCCAAAGTCTGATTGGTCTTGCAGCATACAGGAATAATATAGTGAAATTATCATGGGTCAATGCAAACAGCATTGACGAACTACAGCTAATTTATGATTACAACTAACAGAGACTAGCAAGAACTTTAACAACAAATCAAAATACCATATCAGTTAAAATATTTAATACAAAATCCACACAACATCTATCAGAAACAGTAGCAATACATTTATTACCTTCTGTGAGGTAAGAGGGTATATCACATAATGATGTGCAGTGGCTTGCCATGTGAGGAAACGAGACAGCCTGCTGAGTAAGTGAGGTCATTTAATGTATCAGAGAGGACAGGAAATATAAGCAATGTGGTGATAATGTCCTGTACTGATTGGTAGAAAAAGCATTAACTGCTGAGAATACACAATTTGTTGTAATAGCTTATGAAAGAGATGCTGCAATGTTTTGATTATCTGTGAACTTCAGTCTGTGCTGAGCAAGATTGTGAAGAATGGGAAAAATACGATAAAGTTCAATAGAGCATGTTCTAAATTTGCTATGAAAGAAAAGAGGGCTTCATCACCCATCTAAACCAAGTTACTTATTTTCAGAGTTCAGAGGGCATTAAATTATAGTTTTCAATATTCCACAGATTTTTTTGGAATTTCTGCGTAGTAAAATGAGGACTTGCCAATTACAGAATAATCTGGATTTCTGGATTTGGGAATAGAAGAAGATATTCCAGATAGTAGTAATGTCCAGAGATTTTAGTTGTTCTCAGTGTAATACCATTTCATCACGTTGGTCCTACGTTTAGAAATCTCCCTTCTTAATTGATTAAACAGTCTGTGGTTGGTGTATGGTAAGCGGTATTCACTTTCCAATTTTTCATTGTATAAAGAATTCTCTGGATCTTTTCGGTACAATTTCTTCCAAAGCTGAAGAAGTCTGGCCTTTGAGATAACATCCAGAGGTTTGATGAAGATCCTCCTCAATCTCACATGTTGAACAGTGATGGGATGGGTCTACATGGATTGTCTTGAGTCAAGTATATGCTTTTCCTTTCACACACTTCCAAACAGCTCTTCTTAGACCTGGTGGAGCTGTATCAACAATCTGGTACTGAGATAGGTTATAACCACCCTGTCACAGCTCTTCTAGTTTCTTTCAGTGTGTCCTAGACATGCTTTGTGTGAGCTGATACTTATTCAATCTGCCATAAAGCTTAAGCACTTGGTGATCAAATGTAGAAGTTTTGGATTGACTCCCCGGTGAGTCCCTTGTGGGTATTCTATTCACTGCGTAGATCACTTATATCAATGCCTAGCAGAGCTGCTTGTAACAGAGGATGTGGTCAAGTTTAGCTGTTAGATACATAAGGTTTGATTATGCTTTAGCCTGAATTCTCTCTGGGGAATATTAAGATGTCAGTTACCCTATATGCTGTGTAGATGAAAACAGCAGAATTGGACATCGCTGGGATTTGCTTCGAGTGTTTCCTTCCAATTATATAGCAACAAGTTACAAAGCTTCTGTCAACTACACTTCAACCCATTAAAAAAAGGTAGAGTGATCATTAAACCCTAATGTTATGTCAATGACTAAATCAATACGGTTGGAGCACAGGCTCAGATTGGGGAAGGATGGGAAAGGAAATTGGCTATGCTCTTTCAAAGAAACCATCCCTGCATTTTCCTGGAGCAATTTAGGGAAATCACAGAAAAATTAAATGTGCATGACTGGACAGGAATTTGAACCACCAACCTCCTGAATCCAAGTCCAATGTCTTAACACCATGCCAACGAGCTTTTCAAAGGTTCTACTTTGGGGAATTATTACTGCGTAATTGCACAGTCAAATCAACATATTCCCCGAGTATTTGGGACATTTTTCTTACATTGCAGAACATGTGGAAGATAGGATGCTTCCCTGAGGCAGCCTACTCTTCTGGTTCCTTCAGCAGCTTCTGTTTTCCTTTCCTTCATTTTTCTCTTTTCTTAGATTGTCACAAAGAAATGTCTGATTACAAAGGGCACAACCTGTTCGGTATGGAAAGTACTCAACTCAGAACTTGTAATTCACATTCTCAGTTTTATTAGTAGCTGAAGATGACTGTGAAAAAATATAATAAATAAAAATAGTCCACACAATCTGGACAGAAAACATTTATGGAAACTGATACATCTGTTCTGCAGCATCTCCAACAAGAGGCTGGTAACAACACAATATTTGTTCAGGGTGTACAGTTTCCTGCACAGTGTCCGACAGTTCACCATGTCACAAGCATATGTTGGATCTATAAAGGCAACCCCAGTGACTAGGTTTTCTTTCAAATTCATTCTTGATACGTCGGCAGCCACAACATCTACCAGACCTAAAACCAGCTTGTTTGGGAATTAACTTTTCATCTACGCTCACAATTAACTATTGTAAACTGTCCTTTCAAATGTTTTGTGCACATGGAACTAAAGAGATCATGGACAGAAGTTCTTGGGCTCAGTGGGTTCCTTTCCAAGCTTTAGTACAGCAACACAATGTGCCAACCATCAAATCTTTGGGAACTGGACTGTGTACAGATAGCTGTTCATTATCCTGTAAAAACTACTCCTTGCCACTTGGTCTGAAATTTTTTCATTGTTCTACCTTTCTACGGCTGAAAGCAAGGGGAAACTACAGCCGTAATTTTTCCCGAGGACATGCAGCTTTACTGTATGATTAAATGATGATGGCATCCTCTTGGGTAAAATATTCCGGAGGTAAAATAGTCCCCCATTCGGATCTCCGGGCGGGGACTACTCAGGAGGATGTCGTTATCAGGAGAAAGAAAACTGGCGTTCTACGGATCGGAGAGTGGAATGTCAGATCCCTTAATTGGGCAGGTAGGTTAGAAAATTTAAAAAGTGAAATGGATAGGTTAAAGTTAGATATAGTGGGAATTAGTGAAGTTCGGTGGCAGGAGGAACAAGACTTCTGGTCAGGTGACTACAGGGTTATAAACACAAAATCAAATAGGGGTAATGCAGGAGTAGGTTTAATAATGAATAGGAAAATAGGAATGCGGGTAAGCTACTACAAACAGCATAGTGAACGCATTATAGTGGCCAAGATAGATACGAAGCCCACACCTACTACAGTAGTACAAGTTTATATGCCAACTAGCTCTGCAGATGATGAAGAAATTGAAGAAATGTACGATGAAATAAAAGAAATTATGCAGATAGTGAAGGGAGACGAAAATTTAATAGTAATGGGTGACTGGAATTCGAGTGTAGGAAAAGGGAGAGAAGGAAACATAGTAGAAGAATATGGATTGGGGCTAAGAAATGAAAGAAGAAGCCGCCTAGTAGAATTTTGCACAGAGCACAACTTAATCATAGGTAACACTTGGTTTAAGAATCATGAAAGAAGGTTGTATACGTGGAAGAACCCTGGAGATACTAAAAGGTATCAGATAGATTATATAATGGTAAGACAGAGATTTAGGAACCAGGTTTTAAGTTGTAAGACATTTCCAGGGGCAGATGTGGACTCTGACCACAATCTATTGGTTATGACTTGTAGAGTAAAACTGAAGAAACTGCAAAAATGTGGGAAATTAAGGAGATGGGACCTGGATAAACTGAAAGAACCAGAGGTTGTACAGAGTTTCAGAGAGAGCATATGGGAACAATTGACAGGAATAGGGGAAAGAAATACAGTAGAAGAAGAATGGGTAGCTCTGAGGGATGTAGTAGTGAAGGCAGCAGAGGATAAAGTAGGTACAAAGACGAGGGCTGCTAGAAATCCTTGGGTAACAGAAGAAATATTGAATTTAATTGATGAAAGGAGAAAATATAAAAATGCAGTAAATGAAGCAGGCAAAAAGGAATACAAACGTCTCAAAAATGAGATCGACAGGAAGTGTAAAATGGCTAAACAGGGATGGCTAGAGGACAAATGTAAGGATGTAGAAGCTTATCTCACTAGGGGTAAGATAGATACTGCCTACAGGAAAATTAAAGAGACCTTTGGAGAGAAGAGAACCACGTGTATGAATATCAAGAGCTCAGATGGCAGCCCAGTTCTAAGCAAAGAAGGGAAGGCAGAAAGGTGGAAGGAGTATACAGAAGGTTTATACAAGGGCGATGTACTTGAGGACAATATTATGGAATTAGAAGAGGATGTAGATGAAGACGAAATGGGAGATACGATACTGCGTGAAGAGTTTGACAGAGCACTGAAAGACCTGAGTCGAAACAAGGCCCCTGGAGTAGACAATATTCCATTAGAACTACTGACGGCCTTGGGAGAGCCAGTCATGACAAAACTCTACCAGCTGGTGAGCAAGATGTATCAGACAGGCGAAATACCCTCAGACTTCAAGAAGAATATAATAATTCCAATCCCAAAGAAAGCAGGTGCTGACAGATGTGAAAATTACCGAACTATCAGTTTAATAAGCCACGGCTGCAAAATACTAACGCGAATTCTTTACAGACGAATGGAAAAACTGGTAGATGCAGACCTCGGGGAGGATCAGTTTGGATTCCGTCGAAATGTTGGAACACGTGAGGCAATACTGACCTTACGACTTATCTTAGAAGAAAGATTAAGAAAAGGCAAACCTACGTTTCTAGCATTTGTAGACTTAGAGAAAGCTTTTGACAATGTAGACTGGAATACTCTTTTTCAAATTCTAAAGGTGGAAGGGGTAAAATACAGGGAGCGAAAGGCTATTTATAATTTGTACAGAAACCAGATGGCAGTAATAAGAGTCGAGGGGCATGAAAGGGAAGCAGTGGTTGGGAAAGGAGTGAGACAGGGTTGTAGCCTCTCCCCGATGTTATTCAATCTGTATATTGAGCAAGCAGTAAAGGAAACAAAAGAAAAATTTGGAGTAGGTATTAAAATTCATGGAGACGAAGTAAAAACTTTGAGGTTCGCCGATGACATTGTAATTCTGTCAGAGACGGCAAAGGACTTGGAAGAGCAGTTGAACGGAATGGACAGTGTCTTGAAAGGAGGATATAAGATGAACATTAACAAAAGCAAAACGAGGATAATGGAATGTAGTCAAATTAAATCGGGTGATGCTGAGGGAATTAGATTAGGAAATGAGACACTTAAAGTAGTAAAGGAGTTTTGCTATTTAGGAAGTAAAATAACTGATGATGGTCGAAGTAGAGAGGATATAAAATGTAGACTGGCAATGGCAAGGAAAGCGTTTCTGAAGAAGAGAAATTTGTTAACATCGAATATAGATTTATGTATCAGGAAGTCGTTTCTGAAAGTATTTGTTTGGAGTGTAGCCATGTATGGAAGTGAAACATGGACGATAACTAGTTTGGACAAGAAGAGAATAGAAGCTTTCGAAATGTGGTGCTACAGAAGAATACTGAAGATAAGGTGGATAGATCACGTAACTAATGAGGAGGTATTGAATAGGATTGGGGAGAAGAGAAGTTTGTGGCACAACTTGACTAGAAGAAGGGATCGGTTGGTAGGACATGTTTTGAGGCATCAAGGGATCACAAATTTAGCATTGGAGGGCAGCGTGGAGGGTAAAAATCGTAGAGGGAGACCGAGATATGAGTACACTAAGCAGATTCAGAAGGATGTAGGTTGCAGTAGGTACTGGGAGATGAAGCAGCTTGCACAGGATAGAGTAGCATGGAGAGCTGCATCAAACCAGTCTCAGGACTGAAGACAACAACAACAACCTTTCATCATCCAGAGTTGTAGCTACGAAGATTAGTTCACAAACAAAAGGTCAATGAGGCCAAAATGAACTTGAGGAAAGCAATGCAATAAAATTCAATGAATTCAAAAACAACATTCAGTCTCCCAAAAGTGTTTCACTGATGAAGATTATATTATGGTTCAATACTATGGTCCACACTTTCAATTACCTCAAGACCATCAAAATTACTGTTACTGAAATAAGTTATCGTGGAAAAGAAAATCAATTCAAATGATACGATAAAGACAAGATGTAACTGGACCTGCTGGTATACTTTTACAGTTATGTAAAGGTAAAATAAGGAAAAAGCAACCTCTCACCTACAGCATACTGATGTGCGGAGCACTCAAATAAATTGAAAACAGAATTTACACTAGCTTTCAAACTGTTGCTCTTTTTATAGTAAAAGTTCATACATTCACACAGGACACCCAAATTTTGTGGCTCAAACAAACGTTTATGTGTTTACATTTTCTATGCTCCAGACATCAGTCCACTGTAGGTGAGTTGTTGACTTCCCCTTATTTTATGTACTCTTCCATGCAGGCATTTCTGTTACTGCTATACAATTCTAATAGATTGTACAAAATAATTTGCTTCTTTTCAGCAGCAGTTTATCACAGGTTGCTGGAACAAAGAAGCATTACAAGCAACTGAAAAAATGCACACATGCAGATAGCACTCATTTTCAAGAAGAGCTATTAAGATTGTACACAAAGCTAGAAACAAATGCCGTTTGCATCAGTCCATTGTGTAATCATGCAACAAATTTTGTGCTCCATATTATGATCACTCTGGAATCAAGAATCAACACAGGTGTGGCTATGCCTTTTCTTGACTATATTCTTCCTTCCAGGAGTGCTACTCTGTTGAAGTAGGTGGGAAGTCTGAGGCTTTTAGAAATTAGAAGAGAGATACAGGTAGAATTTAAGTTGTGAGCTGCAATGAAAGATAGACCAAGGCAGCTGTCAGTAACAGCATAGCTTGTAAAACGAGTGGATCTGGATTTGAGTTCCTATCAAGCAATAGCTTTAACCTGTCTGAAGATTTTGACAAGGATAATGTCAATAGAAGGATTTTTTAATCAATAGAAGGATTTTTTAATTAAGTCTGGACCTGACTCTCTCATATTTAAGATTTAAGAACACATCTCCATGCAATGTTCAGAGGAGTTGTAGTAAGTGCCTTCCCAAATTGTGACAATCATTATTATTATTATTGTCATCATTGTATCTATCATCTACAGCAAGGCGTCGCTGACTGGAACTGCACCCTTCACATTAAATTAAGTATCAAAACCACTTGGGTCATACATGGACAAGTACATACCTATATATAATGAGTCGATCAGCTTCAAGATTGCCATATACAGTCACAGAGAAGTCTGAGGAACACACATCTTCTATAGGACATTCTCAGCCATACAAGCAGATGTCTGTTTATTACAAATCGTCTGGAATTTCGATAGATGTGTTGCTGTTTGAAGTACATATTTGGACCTTGTTACTTGTTTTCTTCTCTCAATACTTTTTAATACAGTTCAGAGCTCCCTTGATTCCTTGTGCGCAGCATCCCCCCCCCCCCCCCCCCCCCTTGCCCCACTCACAACAACAGTTTGCTATGACTTTTTTTCCTTCTAACCTCCTCCTTCTACTGAGTTTATTTGATGTGTCACCTTACTTTCAAATCTGTTAACTAGAACTTCCCAGATAAAATTCAACTGGTTTTTCAACTGTATTTATTTTAGTGCTATTCAACAACCACAGTATGTTTACACCAAGCCGTTATGTTACACCTCTTAAAGATGCAAAATATATTTTTAGACATCTACTTGGAGAGTCTATCATCCCTCTTTAAGGCTTTCTCAAGCTTTGCCCTATTCTCTACTTAACTAAAAAAATCCAGTGCAACAGCAGTTGCAAGTTGGGAAACATTATGGCTTGTAGCTGCAACATGTGCCTGTTATTAAGGAATTTTAAAGCTTAGTTGGTATTTGAACTTAAAGAATTTTTTAGTGGAGAAAGATGTGTTGCAATAAAGGGAATGGAAGACAGAAACATATTGAAAATTGTTAAGGTGATACTTAAGTCCTGGGTTGATTACAAATAATAGATTCAGTAATGTTAACCACTCACTGTATATCTGGTATGCTGAACAGTCAACAGACACACGAACAAGCTTGAAAAGTTCTTTCAAATGATGCTTCAAAATCAGCATACTATTACACCTTTTTTGTTACCTGCCACTACATACACATTTTCAGATATAAAAAAAAAAAAGCCCACACACATTAAACATCTTTAACCTTACAGATATTGGATCACAACAATATTTACCAATGCTTTTGCAGTATACATTTGTAGGCAATACACCATTCCAAACCTTCTGTAGCAACTCAAGTTGTCGCAAGCATTGTCTTATAGATTTTTCTACATTTGGATCTTGTTTGCATTTTTCACCAAGGTTAGTCAGACCTAAAAAAAAAAAAACAGACAAATTTCATATTACAAAGAGTTTATTAATACTTACACTAACAACAACAACAACAATAGTGACATTAATTATTGATGATGATGATGATGATGATGATGATGATGATGCTAACTGTGGTTTCCTCAAGTACCAAGCATGGTGCAGGTGGTATCAACCACCGCAGAGAGACTGCACAGGAAAGCAGTATCACAAGGCACCGATGAGATGCTAGGAAGAAGCCATACCTCCCACTAGTTCCAAAATGCCACCACCACACCTATGTCCTGAAGTAGTGCTGCTAGAGGCCAGGAGGACAGTTCTGTTTGAGGTCAATTCCTGTCCACTTACAGGAAGTTCCTGTCTAAGTAATGTCATCATGGTACCTACTCACCATGACATGGCCAGTGTCAACAGTAGGGAGTGAAGAATGTCTCCTGTGAATTGTGCCTACGTGCCAATGATATCAGAACTGTGTCAACAAATGTCTATAAACTTGTGTTTTATTGTGACTCTATTGAAGCCACAATATGGCCTTTCTCAACTTTTATCAATTTGCCACTTAGTAATCATGGCTCACTTAGTGTGTTCTGAACTGCAAATTCACATGTGAGTTTCGTAGCTACAGACTACAAAGTCAAGCATGATTCAACTGCAAAATTGGTGTACAAGAATGTACCACTGGAAAACAGTTTGACTTTTGGCAAAAACAATCGTATTATAAATATGAATACTAAAACTTATTAGGCAAATGAATAGTGTTTAATGTATTCACATTGAAAAATAATTACTTACTAATTACAAGCAAACCATTGTAACATTGTGCTACCAGAAAAATGTAGCCACATCACATGACTCATCAATGCAGCTAACCGACATTGCAATACCAAACTTACACCTAAAGCACATGGAGAAGATAAATACGCTGTCTTAAAGGAATAATTGGAGACAGCATGACATACTACAGCTTTGTACAATACCATATGAGAGATACCTTGCATACTGTATGGGCTGCATGGGGAAGCCACACTGTCTGAGGTGCCTTGCTATTGTTCGCGCAGCTCCCCTCGTCGGAGGTTCAAGTCTATCTCCCCCCCCCCCCCCCCCCCCCTTCGGGCATCGGTGTGAGTGTGTGTGTGTGTGTGTGTGTGTGTGTGTGTGTGTGTGTGTGTGTTTTGTCCTCAGCTTAAGTCAGATTCAGTATTTAAGCCTAGGGACCAATGACCTCAGCAGTCTGCTCCCATAGGAACTTATCACCACTATATGGAGGTCTAAAGGAATTTTGGCATGCCAACAGAACTTTCAAGGTTGATGGAGAAATATGTGGTACTTGCAATGAAATAGAGTTGGGAAAATTTGTGGGAGCCAAGATTAAAAATGAGGGCCTTAGTTTACAGCAACATCATTTTTTCACTGTAAATTATAGTTTGGTATGTTAAATTATCATAAAAATGATAACATGGTCTCGCAGAAGGTTGACAATCATGAGAAACAGATTATAAGGTATTCACAACAGCCATATTAAGACCACAAAGTTTCTCTCACAGTCCCATTAACTATGTTACTACCACTGGCACTTCTATTAAAATATAAGAAAAAACTGATTAATTACACTTATTGCCAAGCAAGATTTGAACAGACAGCTAAAACAGTCTTTGCAGCAGGTGATGATCTCTCTGTAATGCAGATAGAGAGTAGATGATCAAAAGTCTCTCTTATGGCTCTTATTTTGGCTTATGCGGATAGCTCATAATGTGAACAATGAGTAGCTGTACATTGTGAGTGTTATAGCTTCCTGGATTTGACAAATGAAATTTATTAACTCAGCATACATCTTACAAAACAATTACTCAAATTATTTCAACACTGCACAAAATATCAAGTAAATTTAGCTTGGTAGTTTAAATCTACACTCTGAAAGCAGAGAACAATCACAAAGTTGCCAAACAGTTCTCACAATGCTATTACATCTCAGTTACACAGCAGCAGGAAGAAAGCATTTCCATTTACAACATGGTACTTGAGTGGGTCCAGACTTCTCATGCTGCCTTAGCTGCAATGCCAAGCCTTCAGGCCTTGAATATCGCTGAACATGAATCCGAAGAAGCATCGAAATACCAAAAGCACACCATATTTTGAATTTTATTTCCCATTTCCATAACTAGAGCAAGCAGCCAAGCGTAACTGCCTTACTTTAGGCAAGAAGTCTTTGTGGGCATCTGTGATCATGTTGGCACTAATGATTATGTACTTTCTTCTGACACCAAAATCTTTATTTAAGTTCTGATAGCATGTTTCGCATTACCCCTTCATCAGATCTGTGGCATAAAAATACAATTTAGGATAGAATTGCTTTACTGTAACGTATTCTCAACTGGTAAGTTTAATAATAGGGCAACCAGAAATGTGTTATGAGAAGTTAAATAAAACTTTTTGGTAACCAATGTTGTTGTTGTTGTTGTTGTCTTCAGCCCTGAGACTGGTTTGATGCAACTCTCCATGCTAATCTATCCTGTGCAAGTTCCTTCATCTCCCAGCACCTACGGCAACCTACATCCTTCTGAATCTGCTTAATCTATTCATCTCTTGGTCTCCATCTATGATTTTTAACCTCCACACTGCCCTCCAATGCTAAATTTGTGATCCCTTCATGCCTCAGAATATGTCCTACTAACCGGTCCCTTCTTCTCGTCAAGTTGTGCCACAAACTCCTCTTCTCCCCAATTCTATTCAATACCTTCTCATTAGTTATGTGGTCTACCCATCTAATCTTCAGCATTCTTCTGTAGCACCACATTTCGAAAGCGACAAGTGTATAATCACAAGTGACCTGGGAATAATGTTTCAGTCCACTTGTGGCATACATCGCCATGAATAAAGCGCAGTTGTGATTTACCGATTAGAGCTCGGCACAGATTTTCTTTGAAGTGTCTCAAATTTGACACAATTTGCTCCTAATTTTGTTAAGTCCTGTTAGTTTCATACCAATTAGGCCTCTTAGCCTACCAGTTTGTAAACATAAGAAATATACAGCTGCATTTGTTAAACTAGCAAGCTGCTTTTGTAGTACTACAACTGAGGCTGAATATGACTCAGTCAGCAAGACAAATTTTAATTTCAGTCCATTGACTGGTGACATACTGAATTAATTATGAATTTCTGTGGCTTTTGCTTGTCTCAAGAATTATGGCATGTAAGCAAATAATGGAAGGTTAGGTTTTAATGTCTCATTGATGACAAAGTGACTAGCGGTGCTACAAAAGGTTGGAAGAGTGATGGAAATGTTCTTTTTTTCCCCAAAGAACCATCCGGCACTTGCCTTAACCAGTTTAATGAAATCATGGAAAATTTAAGTCTAGGAGGCTGTAGGAGTATTTAAACACTGCCCATCCCAAATGTGCACGTATTTCAATTGTCACCTTTGTTACTTAATACTGTTCTGTATGAGATAATACAGCCGACAGTCTCCACTCTGAACCAGATGTACTGGCCATCACTCTGTACACATTCTTCAATGGCACAGGCAGAGTACCTTGTAAGAGTTCTGGTGAAATAAGATAGTCAGAGTTATATTTTTTCGACCTCATATTGACCACACTAGTTTCTATTTCAAGGAAAAAAGAATCCTCCTCAGAAAGTACCATGAGATACCAACAATTTAATGAAATATATTAAAAGAAACTAGAAGGTATGCTGGACTCTAAAACCATTCACGGGTTTCATGGTAAGTGTGTGATTTGTTTCTCTCCTTGTGGTTGTAAAATCCATTTTATTATAAAGAGAGAAATACAACCTTTTAGTATTCTGCAGCTTAATGTGATAGCCGATATTAACGGCAGGCTCTTTGTCAACGTGTTTCCATTTTATTGCTAGTTAGCTTTAGCCTATTTTCAGACTTACAGAAATGGTAATAAAACTCAATGTGGTATCCTTTCGGCATTGAACACTCCTTTAGGTCATGAACCACACTTCATCTCTGACCTCAGGCCTGTGCAAGTAGTTTAACTACAATTGCAAGATGCAGGAAAGCTTTGGTAACATTGCAATCATTCAGTAATTTCCCAGTGTGTCAATGAATTATGTAGATAAATTCACTAGATGTTCTTGTCATTTCAAACAAATATTCCAAATGAAAATAACCAATTTTTGAAAATATAATCTAATTGGATTGATAAAAAAATCATCTTGCCAATCAGCAGGAGGAAGACACAATATAAAAAGTATTATGCAACCTTTCAGAGCCTGTTTCCCTTATTCAGACACACTATGTATTCCTTCCGCTTTGCAGCCTCCTCCTCTTTGCTTAGTATAAGCATCTCATTTTACCTCTTAATACTTATGCATATGCTTCTCTTTTCTCCAAAGGTCCCTCTAATTTTGTGTACATTGCTCCTATCTCCTGTACTTGCTGCATTTTTATATATTTATCCCTTAGTCAATATCTTGTGCATTATCCAAGAATTCCTACTGAGCCTTGTTGTTTTACCTATTTGGTACTCTGGTGCTCTTGGTAGTTCCTCTCTCAAGGTTTATTTTCTACTGTGTTCCTTAACTCTGATTCAAACAGTTGTTGCCAATGCTACCTTAAACACTCAGCAACCTCATGTTCTTTCAACTCATTCAGGTCCCATTTTTTAATTCCTACCTTACTGCAATTTCTCCAGTTTTAATTGGTAGTTTATAACCATTAAATTATGGTCAGAGTACACATCTGCCCATGGACACGTTTTCAGTTTAAAATATGGTTTTGAAATCTCTGTCTTAGTATTATGTAATCTATCTGAAACCTTCCTATGCCTCCAGATCTCTTCCCTGTATACAATCTTCTCGCAGGGTTCTTAAACCAAGTATTAGCAATGACGAAATTGTGCTTGGGGCAAAATTACACCAGAGGACTTTCCCTTTCATTCATTTCATCCAGTCCATGTTCTCTTACTGTTTTTCCTATTCATCCTTTTCCTTCTATAAAATTCCAACTCCCCTCTCAATTAAATTTCCATATATCTCAACTATCTGAACAATTTCTTTTATGTCATTGTACACTTTTTCAGTCTCTTCATCTGTGGAGATAGTAGGCATATAAACTTGTAGTGCATAATGGATTCACTATGCCGTTCATAAGTAGTTTACCACCATTCCTATTCTCTTATTCATTATCAGGCTTATTCCTGAACTATTTCTATTTGTTTTTATGTTGACAGCCTTGTACTCACCTGACTGGAAGTAGTGCTCTCTCTACCACTGCACTTCATTAATTCCCACTACATCTAACTTTAACCACTCCATTTCCATTTTTAATTTCTATTGCATACCTACACCATCCTCCCCCCATGAACCATGGACCTTGCCGTTGGTGGGGAGGCTTGCGCGCCTCAGCGATACAGATGGCCGTACCGTAGGTGCAACCACAACGGAGGGGTATCTGTTGAGAGGCCAGACAAACGTGTGGTTCCTGAAGAGGGGCAGCAGCCTTTTCAGTAGTTGCAGGGGCAACAGTCTGGATGATTGACTGATCTGGCCTTGCAACATTAACCAAAACGGCCTTGATGTGCTGGTACTGCGAACGGCTGAAAGCAAGGGGAAACTACAGCCGTAATTTTTCCCGAGGGCATGCAGCTTTACTGTATGATTAAATGATGATGGCATCCTCTTGGGTAAAATATTCCGGAGGTAAAATAGTCCCCTATTCGGATCTCCGGGCGGGGACTACTCAGGAGGATGTCGTTATCAGGAGAAAGAAAACTGGCGTTCTACGGATCGGAGAGTGGAATGTCAGATCCCTTAATTGGGCAGGTAGGTTAGAAAATTTAAAAAGTGAAATGGATAGGTTAAAGTTAGATATAGTGGGAATTAGTGAAGTTCGGTGGCAGGAGGAACAAGACTTCTGGTCAGGTGACTACAGGGTTATAAACACAAAATCAAATAGGGGTAATGCAGGAGTAGGTTTAATAATGAATAGGAAAATAGGAATGCGGGTAAGCTACTACAAACAGCATAGTGAACGCATTATAGTGGCCAAGATAGATACGAAGCCCACACCTACTACAGTAGTACAAGTTTATATGCCAACTAGCTCTGCAGATGATGAAGAAATTGAAGAAATGTACGATGAAATAAAAGAAATTATGCAGATAGTGAAGGGAGACGAAAATTTAATAGTAATGGGTGACTGGAATTCGAGTGTAGGAAAAGGGAGAGAAGGAAACATAGTAGAAGAATATGGATTGGGGCTAAGAAATGAAAGAAGAAGCCGCCTAGTAGAATTTTGCACAGAGCACAACTTAATCATAGGTAACACTTGGTTTAAGAATCATGAAAGAAGGTTGTATACGTGGAAGAACCCTGGAGATACTAAAAGGTATCAGATAGATTATATAATGGTAAGACAGAGATTTAGGAACCAGGTTTTAAGTTGTAAGACATTTCCAGGGGCAGATGTGGACTCTGACCACAATCTATTGGTTATGACTTGTAGAGTAAAACTGAAGAAACTGCAAAAATGTGGGAAATTAAGGAGATGGGACCTGGATAAACTGAAAGAACCAGAGGTTGTACAGAGTTTCAGAGAGAGCATATGGGAACAATTGACAGGAATAGGGGAAAGAAATACAGTAGAAGAAGAATGGGTAGCTCTGAGGGATGTAGTAGTGAAGGCAGCAGAGGATAAAGTAGGTACAAAGACGAGGGCTGCTAGAAATCCTTGGGTAACAGAAGAAATATTGAATTTAATTGATGAAAGGAGAAAATATAAAAATGCAGTAAATGAAGCAGGCAAAAAGGAATACAAACGTCTCAAAAATGAGATCGACAGGAAGTGTAAAATGGCTAAACAGGGATGGCTAGAGGACAAATGTAAGGATGTAGAAGCTTATCTCACTAGGGGTAAGATAGATACTGCCTACAGGAAAATTAAAGAGACCTTTGGAGAGAAGAGAACCACGTGTATGAATATCAAGAGCTCAGATGGCAGCCCAGTTCTAAGCAAAGAAGTGAAGGCAGAAAGGTGGAAGGAGTATACAGAAGGTTTATACAAGGGCGATGTACTTGAGGACAATATTATGGAAATAGAAGAGGATGTAGATGAAGACGAAATGGGAGATACGATACTGCGTGAAGAGTTTGACAGAGCACTGAAAGACCTGAGTCGAAACAAGGCCCCCGGAGTAGACAACATTCCATTGGAACTACTGACAGGCTTGGGAGAGCCAGTCCTGACAAAACTGTACCATCTGGTGAGCAAGATGTATGAAACTGGCGAAATACCCTCAGACTTCAAGAAGAATATAATAATTCCAATCCCAAAGAAAGCAGGTGCTGACAGATGTGAAAATTACCGAACTATCAGTTTAATAAGCCACGGCTGCAAAATACTAACGCGAATTCTTTACAGACGAATGGAAAAACTGGTAGATGCAGACCTCGGGGAGGATCAGTTTGGATTCCGTCGAAATGTTGGAACACGTGAGGCAATACTGACCTTACGACTTATCTTAGAAGAAAGATTAAGAAAAGGCAAACCTACGTTTCTAGCATTTGTAGACTTAGAGAAAGCTTTTGACAATGTTGACTGGAATACTCTTTTTCAAATTCTAAAGGTGGCAGGGGTAAAATACAGGGAGCGAAAGGCTATTTATAATTTGTACAGAAACCAGATGGCAGTAATAAGAGTCGAGGGGCATGAAAGGGAAGCAGTGGTTGGGAAAGGAGTGAGACAGGGTTGTAGCCTCTCCCCGATGTTATTCAATCTGTATATTGAGCAAGCAGTAAAGGAAACAAAAGAAAAATTTGGAGTAGGTATTAAAATTCATGGAGACGAAGTAAAAACTTTGAGGTTCGCCGATGACATTGTAATTCTGTCAGAGACTGCAAAGGACTTGGAAGAGCAGTTGAACGGAATGGACAGTGTCTTGAAAGGAGGATATAAGATGAACATTAACAAAAGCAACACGAGGATAATGGAATGTAGTCAAATTAAATCGAGTGATGCTGAGGGAATTAGATTAGGAAATGAGACATTTAAAGTAGTAAAGGAGTTTTGCTATTTAGGAAGTAAAATAACTGATGATGGTCGAAGTAGAGAGGATATAAAATGTAGACTGGCAATGGCAAAGAAAGCGTTTCTGAAGAAGAGAAATTTGTTAACATCGAATATAGATTTATGTATCAGGAAGTCGTTTCTGAAAGTATTTGTTTGGAGTGTAGCCATGTATGGAAGTGAAACATGGACGATAACTAGTTTGGACAAGAAGAGAATAGAAGCTTTCGAAATGTGGTGCTACAGAAGAATACTGAAGATAAGGTGGATAGATCACGTAACTAATGAGGAGGTATTGAATAGGATTGGGGAGAAGAGAAGTTTGTGGCACAACTTGACTAGAAGAAGGGATCGGTTGGTAGGACATGTTTTGAGGCATCAAGGGATCACAAATTTAGCATTGGAGGGCAGCGTGGAGGGTAAAAATCGTAGAGGGAGACCGAGAGATGAGTACACTAAGCAGATTCAGAAGGATGTAGGTTGCAGTAGGTACTGGGAGATGAAGCAGCTTGCACAGGATAGAGTAGCATGGAGAGCTGCATCAAACCAGTCTCAGGACTGAAGACAACAACAACAACAACCTACACCATTAAGGGATCCAACATCATTCTCCAACCAGTAGATTGGCAGTTTTGTTTGTCCTAATGACACATGAACAGTCCCTACCCAGAGATCCAAAAGGAGACTACTTGGCCTCTAGAGTAATTTATGCAAGAAAATGCCATCATCATTAAGCAGTACAGTAGAGATATATGTCCTCAGGAAAAATAACAGCTGTAATTTTTGCAAGCTTGCTGCTTCTTGTAATACTGACACAGCAAGGCCATGTTTGCTAATGTTATGAAGCCACATCAGTCAATCACTTAGACCTGTACCCTTGTAACAACTGAGAAGGCTGCTGCTAATGCATGTTTGTCTAGCCTCTCCACAGATACCCCTTCAATGTAGTTGGACATACAGTGCGTGCGGCTATGGCTATCTGTGTCATTAAGGCATACAAAGCTATCCCACCTCAGCAAGGTCCGTAGTTCATAGTGGGGGTGGGGAGTTAAAAAGTCGACAACATAATCACCACCAGAATATTTGCCGTTTGTTGGCAGTTTGAGGCAGTTCTTTCTGATTGTGGGCATACTATCATAAAACACTGGATTTCGCATTTTAGTTGAAAGGAGATCAAGTATGCCTCTCACATGTTTACTTCTTTTCTAACAATGAGACTGGCTGTATAATGGGGACATCCACAAGGGTTAGAGCAATGGTATAAGGAATTGTGATTGAGTGTCATATGGATTCACAAATAAATTATAGAAATTATAGAAGACAGTTAAAATTAGTTTTGAATTCTCCTGTGGCGGATTTTGATAGTTGCATGTGACCTTATGGATAATATTAGGAATGTAAATGAAATGTTCCCTTTACTCTTCTCCCTGATGATAAATGACTGACTATTGGTGGAGTCAGACACAGTTGCTTCCACCAAATAACTACTTGTGAATCCCCATATGCCTCTGTGTAAACAAAACTTGAAGAAGCACTACAAAACACTGTAGTGTTATGGTCTACATAATGCGTGGTTGGATTTCAAAAATGCTGGCTACGTTACTATCCAGGAGCCAATCCACACTATATAATGCATTAAACCGAAATAAATTTAGTCACACATTCAGTGTACACAGGCAGGAATTTACAGTGAAGTAATGTTCACTTCTCATGGTGTTATAATCTATAACAGAGTTCATTTGCAGAAAACGAAGTATCATTTCTCACGACTCTCAATCATTTATCACTGAAATAATATCTGTCTGTGAGAATGTTTAAATAGGCTAACTAGCATCATGTGACTGAATAAACATCAGAAAATCAGTTAAATTAGTAAATGTGGCTTTAGTGCAAGTCAAAAGTTGAAGTTCCATAACTGTAAACTGAAGATAGTCTAAGTGCAGATAACCATCAAAGTTAACTGCAGAGCAGTTTTAAAGTTTAGACGAAGTCACCTGACATGAAATATTCAGATCCTCATGCCAAAAATGTTTCTAAGTATATGCGATCAACACATACAGAATTTTACAAATCAGCGACCAAATACTTAGAAATATTTCATAGGTGGTTAGGTTCTGGGTAACAGGCTGAAGGTGCTGATCTACCAGAGCAGAGATTCTCTCTGTGAGAGCACAGTAAATGGCCATAATGAGGCATCCTGGGTGGTAGGGTTTATGGACTTTAGGAAGCATGTAAAGGGTAGGAGTGTGGGGAGTGGTAAGGATGAGGAGAGACATGGACTCCAGGGAGAGGTTCTGGGATAGGTCTATGGATTTGAGGAGGGACTGGAGCATGAAAAATATAATATATATTTAATACTCCAGTCTCTCCTCAAATCCTTAGGCCCATCCCAGAACCTCACCCCCGAGTCAATCTCACTCCTCACCCCAACCACTCCCCGAACTTCTACCTTCTACATGCTTCCTTGAAGTCCATAAACCCAACCACCCAGGACACCCCATTGGGACCGGTTACTGTGCCCCCCCCCCCCCCCTCTCTCTCTCTCTCTCTCTCTCTCTCTCTCTCTCTCTCTCTCTCTCTCTCTCTCTCTGTTCTTGTAGACCAACACCTTCACAGCCTATTACCCAGAACTTACCCTCCTATATAAAAGATAACAACCATTTCCTCCACCGACTCTCTGAAGTTTCTGTCCCTTTACCACAAGGTGTTCTGCTCATCATTATTTATGCCACGTCCCTTTACACTAATATCCCTAATGCCCATGGTCTTACCACTATTGAACACTACCTTTTCCAATGCCAGGCGGATTCCAAACCAATAATCTCCTTCATAGTCACCATGATCAACTATGTCCTCACCCACAACTACTACTCCTTTGAAGGCATTACCCACAAACAAACCCAGGGCATGCCTCTGGATACTCGTATGGCACCAACTTAAGCCCAATTATTCATGGGCTTTATAGAGGAATCCTTCCTAAACACCCAGAATCCTAAACTGTTTCAGATTCACTGATGACGTCTTTGTGATCTGGATCGAGGGTGAGGGCACCCTATCCAAATTCCTCCAGAACCTCAACAGCTTCTCCTCCATTAGTTTCACCTGGTCCTACTCAGCCCAACAAGCCACCTTCTTAAATGTTGACCTCAACCTCAACGATGGCTACAGCAGTACCTCTGCCCATACCAAACTTACTAACCACCAGCAGTACCTCCACTTCAACAGCTGCCACCCATTCCATACCAAGAAGTCCCTTCCATACAGGTTAGCCACCCATGGTCATTGCATCTCCAGTGACGAACGGTCCCTCTCTAAATGTACCGTAGGTCTCACTGAGGTCTTTACAGACCATAATTCTCCTCCCAACCTTGTACAAAAACAAATCTCCTGTGCCTTATTTTTCCAGTAACCACCACCTCCCAAAGTCTCATCGTCTGGCCACAGAGGGAGCATTCCCCTCATAACTCAACACCACCCAAGACTGGAGCAACCGCCAGGGTTTCAACTAGCTCTCCTCATGCCCTGAAATGAGAAATGGCCTACCCAGTATCCCTCCCATCCCTCTCAAAATGGTATCCACCATCTCTGAATCTACACAATATCCTTGTCCATCCATAATAGACAATCCCTACTCCCAACATCCATACACATCCCTTACTCCCAACCCCTTACCTCATGACTCATATCCCAGAAATAGAACTTCATGCAAGACCTGTCCCATACATCCTTCCACCACTCCAGTCCGTTCACAAGCATCACCTATCCCATCAAAGGCAGGGCTACCTGTGAAACCAGTTATGTGATCTACAAGGTAAGCTGCAACTGCTGTGCTGCATTCTATGTGGGCATGACAACAAGCAAGCATGTCTGCATGAACGAACACCGACAAACTGTGGCCAAGAAACAACTGGACCACCCTGTTGCTAAGCACATTGGCCAACACAACATTCCTCAATTCAATGGCCACTTTACAGCCTTTGCCATATCTATTCTTCCCACCAACACCAGCTTTTCTGAATTGCGTGTGTGGGAATTCACCCTGCAATATAGTCCATGTTTCCATAACCCTCCCGGCCTCAACCTTCATTAGTCATTGTCCTCCCTCAACTAGCCCCTTCCCTGTTCCCATTCAAGCACTACAAAGCCCTCTATTCCACCAACACACACAGTCTCTCTATTTCTCTGCTTTTCTATCCCTCTCCCGCCCGCCATCTAACCTCTCGACTGCACCTAGCTGCCCTACCCCCATCTCACGACATCCCTGCACACTCCCCAGCAGCACATCACTGTCCTCCAGTCCTACCAAGCTATCCCTCCCCCTCCCTGCCCCAGCATCACCAGTTGCCTCTCCCATAATGCACTACTACTGCTGCTGCTGCATAGTGTGGCTTCAGCTGCCAGAGACTATGGTCATTTGTGTGCGAGTTGCATTTGCATATGTGTGTGTGTGTGTGTGTGTGTGTGTGTGTGTGTGTGTGTGTGTGTGTGTGTGTGTGTGTGTTTTTATCTGTTTCTGACAAAGGCCTTGTTGGCTGAATGCTTATTTTGTGACAGTCTAATTGCTGTGCCTATCTGCAACCCAACATCTCCACTGTACGGTGAGTAGCAACTAACCTTTCCGTAATACTATTAAACATTAATTTGGATGCTAATTTCATCAGATTTCTAATGTTGAGCATATTTTTTCTGTAGCTTTAAAGGTTTTGTTAGAAATAGTGTTTCTATCCATGTGGATACTATTTTGCAGCATTGTGTCATCAATAAAAGTAAACAATTAAAATTACTTACAGTCATACATCCCTAATTAAATCTACTTTCACTGTTTCACATTTATGACAAAATTCACTTTTTCATGCACAGAAGATACATTACAGCCCGTAAATTTAAAATATGCAACATTCACAAAAAATCTACCAAAACAATTTGATAACGCGCACTGAGACTTATCTATTGACATATTTGTATGAATCTCTTAAGCCGTTTGTGAGTTATTAATTTTTAAAGCTATTTTTATACCAGATACATTTAATATTACGTCATTTGAAAGCTAAATCTCATAAGTAGGGCACATCTTTACTCAGAAACTCAACTCAATTTTGTCCTAAAATTAATGTGACTGGCTTCTCTGTACTGGCTGGGTTTAGTTTTTATATTGAGTGCCCCTTATTTAATATTTTCTTTAACAGAATTTGATTCAGCATGGTGTTGTGTGATAGAGGAAATGCTTTTCCCTTTTTTTTTAAGTGTGTGTTTTATCTAAGCTGAGCCATAATTTTCATTCTCAGTAGACTGCATAATTACTCAAATCTGTACTTTGATCCATATGAAAAGCAGTAATAGTAAAATTTTCTGCTAAATTTTCAAAAAAATTTCAATACCACACATTTTGTGAAGACATATTTCCCAGCACTTATTTTACCTCGCACTATTTCTTAGTATTTGAAATCACTGCAACACCACTGGCTATGCAAAAAAGTATAAAACGTACCTGAGCTTCTGAGAATCTCCAGAATCTGTTTTCGTTGGCTCTGCATGTATTTAAGGAATACAGTGCCTCCCAGTTCACGTAGTTTAGGTACCTGGTCAACAAATGTTACAAAATGGCTTCCCAGAACTTTTGGTAGCCTGTCTCTGTAACTGTGGCCAAGTGTTAGAAGATGATGAGCTAAATACATGCAGTTGTTGTGGAAAAGGGCTGGAAACAAATAAAAATACAAAAATAACTATCAGTAACAAAAATAATCAATAAATTATTTATTTACAAAACAAAAAAATACCTTTACAATGACTAGAGGGAATAGAGGGAAATGGTATTAGCTAATTGTAATCACTAACTGTGTCATTTCCCTCTATTACCTCTAGTCATTGTAAAGATATTTATTTTAGTCAGATGAACTTTATTTAGTTATTTCCTTTAGTGGTTAACTATCTGCTGCAGTTTCGTCTGTCTGTGATCACTCACTATCTTGCAATTTTTATGCTGATTACATTACCGTTCTCTTACAAACTAATCTTTTTCAATATTTCTCAATCTGGGAGGTGGCTCAGTGTCAGACTATCATATTAAGTAACAATGTGTGTGTGTGTGTGTGTGTGTGTGTGTGTGTGTGTGTGTGTGTGGACGCGCGCGTGCACAAGGGCGCATCTGTTTTTAGATCTTGCAGGTGCCCAATGGCGGGAGTCAATCAGTGCCCTTACATGTATTAAGACAAACAAATGTGGAGAGGAACTAAAAATTGTTGTACTCTCATACACTCAAAATGACCACACAGTCACGCTATCTCACATGCACTAAAACCACTTAGGAGGGAAGAGTGCTAATCTAGAAAGCAAAACACAGAGAAAGCAAAACACAGAGACAGCAAAACACAGAGACAGCAAAACACAGAGACAGCAAAACACAGAGACAGCAAAACACAGAGACAGCAAAACACAGAGACAGCAAAACACAGAGACAGCAAAACACAGAGACAGCAAAACACAGAGACAGCAAAACACAGAGACAGCAAAACACAGAGACAGCAAAACACAGAGACAGCAAAACACAGAGACAGCAAAACACAGAGACAGCAAAACACAGAGACAGCAAAACACAGAGACAGCAAAACACAGAGACAGCAAAACACAGAGACAGCAAAACACAGAGACAGCAAAACACAGAGACAGCAAAACACAGAGACAGCAAAACACAGAGACAGCAAAACACAGAGACAGCAAAACACAGAGACAGCAAAACACAGAGACAGCAAAACACAGAGACAGCAAAACACAGAGACAGCAAAACACAGAGACAGCAAAACACAGAGACAGCAAAACACAGAGACAGCAAAACACAGAGACAGCAAAACACAGAGACAGCAAAACACAGAGACAGCAAAACACAGAGACAGCAAAACACAGAGACAGCAAAACACAGAGACAGCAAAACACAGAGACAGCAAAACACAGAGACAGCAAAACACAGAGACAGCAAAACACAGAGACAGCAAAACACAGAGACAGCAAAACACAGAGACAGCAAAACACAGAGACAGCAAAACACAGAGACAGCAAAACACAGAGAAAGCAAAACACAGAGAAAGCAAAACACAGAGAAAGCAAAACACAGACGAGCTAAAAGAAAAGCACAGGGATATGTGACTGGCTGACCACTTACAAAAAACTTGGGGGAGCCAGCTACCCTGTTGACAAATTAGAAACATCTCCCTAAAATCTTGTTAAAAATGTTGGACAGTTCACAAAACATTAAAAAATTGAACCAAATTCGTCTGATCATTACATAAAATAGACTGCAGATTCGCTGGCAAATCCGTCGCAGTCCACTGGTTTGCAAATAAAATGCAGTCCACTAAAATGTGATGCATCGTGATCTGCATGCCACAAGCACCACACATTGGAGGGTCCTCTCCCTGGAGTAAGAATCCTTGCATCACACGACTGTGGCCTATGTGAAGATGAGTAAGGAGGACCTCGTCCCATCGTTGTGGCTGGAAGGAAGTATGCCACGGCCAAGTTGTGGGCTTTACAACAAGGAGCTTATCGTCAGTCACTTCCAGCCATTCATCTTCCCATCGACACAGGACTTTATACCTCAACAGCGAGGTGATAGCCTGCAAGGGTATAGCACACTGAAATACCAGGGGGTCACGACACCCCTCCTTGGCTGCTCGATCCGCCCTTTCGTTCCCCACAATTCCCACATGCCCTGGTACCTAGCAGAAAGACACCTCCTTCCGCAGTCGCTGTAGTTGGAGGAGGGCATTCTGGATAGTCTGGGTTACTTTATCTGCTGGGTACAAATGCTGGAGAGAGTGAAGGGTGCTCAGAAATCTGAACAGATGAGAAATTGAGCATTGGTAGAACATCTCATCTGCTCCAGCACCCGCAAGAGTGCATAAAATTGTATGTCGAAGATAGGAAATTCTAGAAGCAGTCTAAACTTGAGAAAATGATTGGGGAAGATGACAGAGCAACCAACGGATGCTCACCCATATGTTGAAACAGCTACATGGTTGTGGTGCTCAGATAAAATGTTGGAAAACATCACATTAAAAATGGAAGCATGAGTGCTATCTCTCCTGTACCGCACCAAATCTATAACCACAATGAGCCTCGTCAGTGACCAGGGCGGCAGACAAAAAAACCCTGGATTTCGGGTTGTACTGGCTCTGCACCGAGTCACTCCAGCACATGCTGCACCCAGATCTCAAATGGCATTGTGACTCATAGACGGTTAGAAAAAAGGCACTCCAGAGGTTGATGAGCTGTTGGAGCTGCCAGGAACTTACGCGCCTGACTCCCCATGAGGAGCTGGTGCCGGATGATAAGTGGCGGTTCCTCACGCCTCAGCACAGAGGCTGGGTACAAGAATGGTACGACAGGCGCCCGTGGCCAGTCAAATCTCATAATGGACAGCATCAATGATCCTCAAATAAGAGGGCCTCACTGACCTATACACCATGCACCCTTAGTCCAGCCGTGAATGCACAAAGCCCAATAAATCTGGAGGAGATGCACCCTATCCACTGCCCAAGTCCTGTGACTGAGGCAGTTGGTGATGTTCAGTGCCTTCAAGGTTCTGGCTTTCAGGTCTCGCAGTTGTGGCAACCACGACAATCACGAGTCAGAAATGATGCCCAGAAACTGCTCTGTGTCTCTAGAATGTAGGATGGTGTCTCTCATATTCAAGGCAGACAAATTAAAAAGACGATGAGAATAATTAAAATGAACACACACACACACACACACACACACACACACACACACACACACACACACACACACACACACAAAAAACCACACAACCACACAACCACACTTACTGCAGAAAACTGAAAACCTGTCTTTGCAGCCCACTCCTCTAACCTCCGCACTGCAAGTTCCAACTACAGCTGCCATTGCAACACTGGAGGAGGAACAGAAAACAGAAAAATCATTCACAAATAAGGAGCACTGTACAGTACTGCTTACCATAGACGTGATACTATTGATGGCTACAGCAAAGAGGGTAACACTTAAAACACTGCCCTGTGGGACACCATTCTCCTGCTCAAATAGATCAGACAGCGTGTCAAAATCTCAGGTCCTAAAATATCACTGAGACAGGGAAGACCCTATGAAGATGGGGAGGTGGCAATGAAAGCCCCATTGATGTAGTTATGCACAAATACTGTGTCTCCAAGTAGTATAATATACCTTAATTATATTGAAGAAACTGCCGATACAGTGATGCTTATGGAGGAAAGCCTACTGGAGGGTCAGGTTGTCGAAAGTGGACCGAAATCTTCGGAATCCACATTGAGAGTGGCTAAGGAATTTCCTGGTCTCTAACAACCAGACCAGATGATGGTTAACCATTTGCTCCATGGTCTTTCCTACACGGCTCGTTAAGGCAATGCTCCGATAACTACTGGGACATGTGCTGTCCTTTCCTGGTTTGAGGATAGGGATCAGAAATGCCTCTCTCCATGAGTTGGGGAAGTTGCCTGTTTGCCATATTAGATTAAAACATTTGAGAAGGATTTCCTTTGATTCTGCCGGCAAATGTTGAAGCATGCAGTACCGGAAGTGGTTGTGCTGGGAGCAGTGTCTTAAGTCTCAGTCAGCGCCGATTTGAGTTTCCACATGGAAAAAGGGGAGTTCAACTTTTCCCTTTCTACGGCTGCATGCTAGCAATGAAAACCAGATCCTGGCTTGCATTCACAGTAGTTTGTGCAAAATGCTTGGCCAGCATCTGAGCAGTCTCTGGGCGTTGTTTGGAGGCACTCCTGTTTCAGCACTACAGTCGGTAAATGGCTACGTTTACTGGAAATCCTCCGGATGGCTTCAAGTGGAATGGTTGATGGAGTCCAGGAACTCTTGCCATGATCATTTTTTGCTCTCTTTAATGACCCAATGAGCCTTGGCTCTTGCTATTCGAAAGGCGGTAAGATTGTCCACTGTTGGGCGGCATTTAAACCGTTTAAGAGCTGCACGCTTGTCCCGGATGGCTGAATGGCACTCGTCTGTCAACCAAGGTACAGGTTGCCTCTTAAGAGGGCTGAAAGACTTTGGTATGGATACATCAGCAATGTGATGGATCACATGCATGATGTGATCCCCCCATTCCTGGATGGTGTCACAGTGTTCAAATACAGCCAATTGTCTGAACAGCATCCAGTTAGCCCTGTCAATCATTCATGTTGATGGCTTCTGTTACAGCAACACATCATCCAGTAGGTGAATGACGATGGGGAAGTGGTCACTGGAATGTGGGTCGTCAATGACCTCCCAGTGAACAGTCAGTGGGTGCTGGAGAGCAGAGAGATAGGTCAATGGCTGAAAATGACCCAGTAGCAGCACAGAAATATATCAGAGTACCAGTGTTTAGGATACACAGCTCTAGGTCAGGAAGCTCTCCGACACTTGACCCCTAGGGCAAGTAGAGTTGAGCCCCACAGGACATGATGGACATTGAAGTCTCCCAGGAGAAGAAATGGTTAGGGGTGTTGTTCCATAATATCTGTGACAGTCTCAGAGTCAACTTCATCCAGTGGAAGTAAATAAAGAGAGCAAACTGTAAGCCTCCAATGTGCATGAATTTCAGCTGCAACTCCTTGCAGGTCAGTATCCAGAGAAGAGCAGAGGAATGGTGCCCATTATTGACAAACACAGTCACCTCCCTTTAGCACTTTCCCCAGTCAGGTCATGCTTGCGAAATAGTGTACAGCCCCATAGTATAGGAGCATCAGATGCTTTTAAAGGTGTCCCCTGTAAACACAAGCCCAGGGGGCATTGCTATGCTAGGAGTTTCAATTCCTCCACATGTGACCTGAATCCATTCATGTTCCACTGTATAATGGGAGCCATCTATCAGGGTGGTAGTACCTCCATTCTGACTTTGTCAGAGAAAGGAGCCCACAATGGGTGTAGGCTCTTACGGGGCAATATGATTTCCTCAGTCCAACATAAGCCTTCATCGCCTCAGAAGAAGGTTCGAGACAGATGCCAGACAGAATGACATCGACATCATCAGACTGGGTACCTCTTGTCTCCTTCAGCGGCACTTTGATTTCAATTTTTTGGTCTGAGGTGGCTTTGGAGCCACAACCTCAAAAGTGGTAGGGGGTGTATCAGCAGTGGACGGTGCACAAGACTTGACATGTGGAGAGGCAGAAAGGTCCACGATGGCAGCAACCAAGGCCTTTTCTGAGGTTCGGGGAGGGGGACAGGATTCAAAGCAACTGAGGCAGCACATGTGCATTGACAAACACAGGTGCTAGTTCTGCAAGTAGCAACCTTTGTTTGTGTAATTTCATCAGGTTACAGGTCTGGCCGTTTCAAAACAGAAGAAAATGAGGCAGCGAATATAGGTGGCAGCGTGGACTTGTATACCTTCTTGGCTTCACCATAAGGAATGCGCTTTGTCGTTTTGATCTCCTGCATCTTCCATTCCTCAAGGTAAACTCTGCAGTCCCTGCTCCACACAGGGTGATCCCCAGAGCAGCTGACGCACTCTGGAGGAGAGGATCAACCAATTCCCTCATGGGGAGCTTTACACATTTCCCACAAGTGACTTCTCCTTTACAACCAAGAGTAGTGTGCCCAAAGTGCTGGAATTTAAAACACTGAATTGGATTTGGGTAATAATGTCATACACTGAGACGTAGGAAACCTGCCTGCTTTGGTAGTGTGATGCTATTAAGAGTAATGATAAATGAGTCTGATTTTACGAGATCGCCATCCACCTGTTTAATAACATGTTGCACGTGGACAACGTCTTCCGAGGACCATTCGGCTTTCAGTTTTTCTCAGGGAATGTCAACTAGATCATCATTCAACATCATCTTTGCCTCAACACTTCTGCCTTGACTTATATCTCTGCCCATACTCTTTGCCTTTAAATATGTCTGCTTGTATCTGTGTATGTATGGATGGATATGTGTGTGTGTGTGTGTGTGTGTGTGTGTGTGTGTGTGTGTGTGTGTGTGTGTGTGTGTGTGTGTGGGGCGCGCGCGCGTGTACGCCCATCGTCGAGCTTCAGCAATCCTGGGGACGCTAGTGTCAGCACCTGTGATATCATTGGCCCAAGTTCTCTGTCCACCCTGGTCGGTAGATCATTTTGTTTGTCGAGTGTATTCTTAATTAAACTCGGCACCGGTTCCCAAGCCTTGCTAAGATTATAGTTTTACTCTCGATTGATCTGGTCATCTGTGTTGTGAATTTCTATGGCCTCTCTAATGATGTTGTCCCAGCATTTGGAAGTCTGTGCTATGATTCTGGCACGTTCGTATTCCGTTGCATGATTCTGGGCAAACACTGCTCTGTGACTGCTGACTTGCTAGTATACGTCAGTCAAGGTGCCTCTGGCATTCTCAACAGTGATCTTCGACAGTGTGCAGTGTTTGTCTAATATATGTTTTCCTACAGTGATATGGAATCTGGTATACGCCACCCTTTTGCAAACTGAGATCATCTTTGACGCTTCCCAATAATGCTCATGTTTTATTTGGAGGGCAAAGGGCAGTTTTCACTTGGTGCTTCTGCAATATGCATCCAATTCTTCCCAATAGTGCACCTGTGTACAGTATAAAGGCAGTGGCTCCCCTTCCTCCACGACTTCTGTCTCGGGGCCATACTGTTGTGGTGGGACAGGGAGCACAACTGATCTGCCATTCTCTTCCGCAAAGGATGGTCGCAGCTGTCTGCAAGCAAATACAGCTCACTGTGAATTTCTTTCCAATACACACCGTGGCCCACGTTGCCATCAGCTCTGGAGCAGACTCTCTGCAACTGAAATGGTGTACACCCTGTGTACTAGTGTTTTTAGTATCCCATTCCTCTGCAAAGGCTGGTGGCAGCTGTCTGCATCCAAATACAGGTCAGTGTGCATTTTCTTCCAATACACATTATGACACATATTTGTCTCAGCTCTTCTTGACCATGATGTCTACAAATGTCTTCCTTCTGCTTCAATCGCAATAGTGGATTTGATATTGGGATTTATGGAGTTCAAATGTGTAAATAAGTCAAGGAGTTTGCCCCTTCTATGGGGCCAATTGACAAACGTGTCATCCACGTAATGGAAAAACACATGGGTTCCCATTTGTATGATGTCAGAGCTTCCTTCACTAAGTACTCCTTATACAAATTTGCTACCACAGAGGAGTGTGTGCTGCCCATTGAAACTTATTACATTTGTTCGTAGTATTTTCCATTAAACAGAAAATACTTGGAGTCAGGATATGCCTGAAAAGATCAGTGGCCTTCTCATCAAATTTCTGACCAATAAGCTCTAGTGACTCTTTTGGAGATACACTGCTCAATGACGGAACACCAAAACTTGCCAGGGTACCTGACTCTTATCATGAAGTTTTAGAGGCATTTTACAAAATTCACAGAACTGCGTATAAGATGAGTGCATTTACCCACATAAGAGCTTAGTATTTCCATAAGGTATTTTGCCAGCAAACATGCAGGTGCTCTAGTGTTGCTGACTATGGGGCACAACTCTCCCCATCTTTGTGAACTTTAGGGAGCCCATAAAGTCTTGGCAGTACAGGCCCTTGAAGTAAGAGTTGATCGGCAACATCCTCTGGTAAATCTGTGTCCTTGAGAAGAGAGCTGGTCTTGTTCTCCACCTTCTTTGTGGGGTCAATGATCTTCCAGTAGGAGTCTTCAGTTAACCGGCTGTCCATCTTCTCAATGTAGTCTGAGGGGAAGAACAACAGTGGCGTTGTTTTTGTTCACATGTAATCCAGTGGTCTCAGGCACTCTCTCAGGTACTGTAGTCTAACACTACCAGCAGAAAGAAAGCGGGTATTTGGGACCTGAGAGTTTTTTGTTTGATGGGGAATACTATGAACAAACAAAGAGTCACAATGTGCGGCCCACTCTTGCCTGTGATCGCAAAATTGTAAATGGAGTACTTTAACAAGGAAGACCTGGCATCATCCAAATTGAAACCCGTGTGTTTTTTCCATTACGTGAATGACACATTCATCATCTGGCTCTACAGAAGGGGTAAACTCATTGAGTTTCTTACACATTCGAACTCTATAAGTCCCAACATTAAATTCATTATGGAGACCAAAGCAGAATCAAGATTACCATTCCTGGACATCATGGTCAAGAGAAGAGCTGGACAAAATCTTCTCGGTTTTCAAGCCACGTCAGTGCAATAAAATGCTTGAGCTTTCGATGGCTACCTCTGCCATAATCGTCACGAGTAAAATTACTGACTGCCGGGACTGACACTATTTCCCACTTATATACCTACAATTATGGCCACTGGCACCGACCAGAGAGGGCCTGCAACTGCTGCCCCCCCCCCCCCCCCCCCCCCACCGGACAAGTGTCCACCATTGCTTCCTTTTGACATCCAAATCCCGCCCCCATGCCCTACTCAGTGTGTAGCCCTGGTCTCTGTTGAAATTGCTGAGGTTCATTCTAATCTCAGCCCCTCTTTTATAACTGAGTCTCAGTATGTTTCACATATGAGCCAAAGGTCTTGTGTTCTCAAACTGTATCTTGTGTCTGTTTTTGAGGCAATGCTCAGCTATGGCTGACTTGTCATGCTCCCTTTGCTTAATGTGTCTCTTGTTCTCGGTACAACGCTCCGCAACTGTGCGAATTGTCTGGCCTATATAGAAGCTGCCGCACTTGCAAGGGACACCATACGCACTGGGCACACGATGAGCTACGTCATCTTTAACAGGGCAGAACTTATCTCACATTTTGGGGGTGGGCCGGAACACTGGTTTCAATCCATGTCTCTGGTGCAGATGTCCAAACTTACTACTCGTCACCCCACAGCAAGACAGGAAAGCTGCCAGCTTCGCTTCTTCTGCCAATTCACAACGCGCCCTTCTTCGATGACACGTAAAAGCATCTGCAATTTCTCTTTTGCTGTAGCCATTCTTCCTGAACACATGTCTCAAGTACTGCAATTCAGACTGTATGTGGTTGTCATCAGAAATAACTTTGGCTGTGAGTATTAATGTGTTTAGGACCGCTTTCTTGTGTACAGGGCTGTGAAAACTGAAAGCATTCAAATATCAATCAGTGTACATCAGTTTCCTGTACACTGAATGACCGAGCCATCTTCCTGCCTCCCGCTCAACTAAACCATCTAAGAACGGTAGCCTGCCATCCTTTTCCATCTTGATGGTAAATTTAATGTTGGGATGGACACTATTCATGTGATCCATGAACTGTTGCAGTGTATTTTCACCGTGAGGCCATTCAGGAAGGTGTCATCGACGTACCTGAGGAAGCAAGACGGATGTGATACCACAGCATTCAGAGCCTGCTTGTCAAAGTGCTCTGTGAAGAAATTCGTGACTGCGGGAGACAGTGGTGAGCCCATTGCGGTGCCATCCATCATTTCATAATATTTGTCATGGTACAAGAAGTATGTTGTCATTAGAACATGATGGAACAACTTGACGATTCCAGATGGAAACTGTTGGACCACTTTTGGTACAGCGTGTCTTGTACTGGCACATCATAAAAAGTGACACCACGTCCAAACTAACCATTACGTCGTTTTGACCTTTTTTTCATTTTCTTGAGCATTTCAACAAATGTCTGCGAGTTTGTAACATAGTGTTCACAATGACTCAGTTTCCTGCAAGATGCTTTGCCAGTATGTAGGTGAGTGAGCTAATTGTACTAGCAATGGGCCTAAGAGGAAAATGTTCCTTATGTATCTTCGGCAGTCCATAAAGCCTGGGAGGGTTGGGTTGGGTTGGGTTGTTTGGGGAAGGAGACCAGACAGCAAAGTCATCGGTCTCATTGGATTAGGGAAGGACGGGGAAGGAAGTCGGCCGTGCCCTTTCAAAGGAACCATCCCGGCATTTGCCTGGAATGATTTAGGGAAATCACGGAAAACCTAAATCAGGATGGCCGGACGCGGGATTGAACCATCATCCTCCCGAATGCGAGTCCAGTGTCTAACCACTGTGCCACCTCGCTCGGTACAAGCCTGGGAGGACTGATGGTGTAAGGCATTAATTTCTTCACCACTTCATCTGGTAAGTCAGATTCCTTTAATAACTTTCCTGTCTTCCTGACTACGGCCTGTGTCAGATCTTGACTAAGCGTCTGGTACGCATCATCATCTAATAAATTCAGCAGCTTCAGGTGGTAGTCTTCAGTTCAGAACCAGGGTGGCATTTCCTCTGTTGGCTGGCAAGACAAACAAGTCATCGTTCTCACGCAATAAGCATAAGTCACATTGTTTCTCCTGGCTGTTATTTGATTTCGGTCACTTCGCTTTCGACAAAATATGGCTGGCAGTTAGTCTGATGTCCTCAACTGTGGCATGTGAGAGATGCTGAATGCACTGCTCTATTTCACTAATAATCTCCAAAATTGGCAGACACCGCACAACTGGTGAAAAATTAAGGCTTAGCCAATGCTGTCACAGAACCATTGTCGAGTGCTTGTTTGGAGAGATTAACAATTGTTCTGTGGGTCTTACAATTTTCCACATCAATTCCTCTGTGAGTTAAGCATTCAAACTTGTTACTTTACTTAGACATTGTCTTGCACAAACTAGCTTGCTGTTATGCCTGTTAAGTTGCCATGGCTATGTCTACCCACTTCTAATCGAATGGAGACTGGTTTCTGGCAGTAAGATCCAGCTCATATCTTGTCTACCGTATCTGCTTTCTCAATAGGGCATGACTTGTCCTCTTCAAAATTCTGTCCACTGCAGCAGTTCAACTGTGGTGCTGAACTACTGCAAAATGAGGAATTACCTCCTTGTCCCAGCAGCATTTGCAAAAATGCTAAAGAACTCAGCAGATGTGATTTCCTTTTGCACACCGTTTTTCCAACAGTCGTATACTGTGCATTATGTCACCACCATAGAGGAAAGATATGTGTCCTTGGAGTCTTTCGCAGTAGCATGACTGGACAAAATCTTCTTGGTTTTCAAGCCGTGTCAATTCCAATAAAATGCTCAAGCTTTCGATGGTTAGCTCTGCCATTGTTGTCAGGACCACAATTATTGAAAGCCAGTCTCTGTTGAATCCTGGGCCACAGTGTCTAACGGAAGAAAACGCACAGTGACCTATATTTGGATGCAGACGGCTGCCACAACCCTTTGCAGAGGAATGGAGGACTAAAAGCACTAGAACACAGAGTGTACACCAATTCAGATGCAGTGAGTCTGCCCTACAGCTGATGGCAGCCTGGGCCACAGTGTTTATTAGAAGAAAACACACTCTGAGATCTATTTGCATGCAGACATCTGTAACCACCCTTCACAGAGGAACGGGGTACTAACAACACTAGTCCTCAGGACACACACCATTTCAGACACAGAGAGTCTGCCCCAGGAACTGAAACACCTCAGAACTGTATTCTTAAAAAATGATTACCCAGAATAGCAGATTGAGTCCGCTCTCCAACTTACCACAATGGTACATCCTGTAGAGATGGAAGAAGTCACGGAGACAGAGGCAGCCACTGTCTTTATACTATACACTGGCACATTATATCAGTTTGTGAAAGGCTGGCATATACCAGCTACCATGTCAATGTTGAACTACATATATTCAACAGACAGTGCACACTGTCGAAGATCACTGCTGAGAACACCAGAGGCACACTTGACTGATGTAAACCAACAAGTCGGCAGTCACAGAGCACCATTTACCCAAGAATCATGCAATGGAGTGTAAACATACCACAATCCTGGCACAGATTCCAAATACTGGGACACTGATGTTAAAGAGGCCATAGAAATACCCACTAGGGCCAATCTCATCAACCAAGATTGCGACCATAATCTTAGTAAGGCCTGGGAACCAGTGCTAAGTTTTATTAAGAAGACCATCAACACACAAAACAACTTGTCGATGAGGGTGGACAGAGGAGTTACATCACTGCTATCACAGCTGCTGACACTAGTATCTAAGAGATGCCGACGCACATTTGTGGTTGCAGACTGCAGACAGAGCACCTCACACAGGCAGGGTATATTAGTCGGCCACGTGCCCTCAGCGCACCTGACAATGGCGACTGATCACCAAAATATTGTGCCTGCTGGACACTATGAATTGGCAGACCACCCATGGACTGTTCAGTCAACAAATACACTGTTAGAAACTGAACAGTCACTTCACAGGGATACCTGCCTGTTCCCTTTAGTGAAGTTGTACTACTTACTCCATCAAAGAAAAGCTGTCCTCTTTCTTGATATGAAGACTGAAATCATGCTGCCAATATGATTCAGCCAACCCTGTATGAAATAGCAATGTTTGAAAACATTAAGCTGGTTGCACTCTGTCCAAAACCCTTGCTGAAAATCTATCTGCGTGCCTTTCTTTGAGGCACTAATCTGTCTGAAAGGTTTAGCCAGACCGGCAAATTGTCACTAGCACACAGATTGTCAATGGTTCTTTCCTGGGCAGCATGAGCTACAGCTGGCATGCACCAGAGATCAAAAGATACATGTCTTCTATTAACCTAGGGCAGGTGGCCACAGAGGCCGATAGCAAGTTATGTGCATGGGTCTGGATATCACGAGACTTTCCAGAAAGCTACAAAAGACAGAAACGTACAGTTTAACTGATCATTCACTGGGTGACGTTGCAACCTGAGCCGACCAATGACAAAGATGACACAACAGGATTTAACTCTCTGAATGACATAGTGGGGGTGGAGCACTGTAGTTTACAGAGGAGCCTGGCACACACAAGTTTTTTGGAGATCATCCAGAGTCAGCACTGTGGGACTGATTCGGAGATGATTGGAAGAGCATTCGGAGACCTATGAGAATGCATTCTGAGATACATGTCACACAACAGACCCTTTCAGGAGATTCTCACACATCATTCTATGCAATTCGCACATTGTTTAGCATAAAGCATTCTGACTTCATCTTCTGAAGGAATGTCACCTTGTTTGATACTCAGTTTTCAGACTTTGGCTGACGCCTGTATTCATTTTGATGTCTATCGTCCTTTGTTACATCCTCATTTTTCATTCTGTGTCAGTTGGTTTTACTGGGGTCTAATTCTTGAATCTTTAGGCATCTGACAATGTTTGCATTGTCTGATCTCAACTATCAAATGTATCATGCATGTTGCCCCTGTGGTCTAATTACTGCACACAAATAGATGCCACATGCATTTTAGGGGCCAGTAAGGTGAGGACAATAACACTACATCAGCCAGTGGGCAGTTTTTTTACCTAGAGAATGATTAAGCGGGAAATACCAAATGAGGAAGGTGTTAAGTTGCTCTAAGCATCACCTCCAAAGCCACTGGACATGACGATGAAAGCTGCCAGCTGTGAACCAACAGCCATGTCACACCATGAGAGATTCACGGAGATTGACACATCACACCAACATCACACCAGCCACCTGAGCTAGCAAGTATTACCAATTCTGTACTGTGATGAGGTAAAGTAGATAATCCCCCCTACATGCCAAGTTATTGAGTTGTGTCTATATCCAGTCAAATTAGATCCAATGTTTGTTAGCATTGACAAGTTTTATATAATTATTAAAAAATGTAAAATTCTCCAATCCTTTATTGATTGAAATTCTGGACATTTTTGCCACCCAACATCTTTACAATGTGGGACCATTATCATTTCAGTTTACAGTTTTACTACATTTTTGGCACCCTATGTAGGGCAATGTCATTAACTTCCATTTCATCACAGTCTTAATAGAATAAATTTAAATGTTATAGATACTAATGCTATCTCTTCTTGCAGTCATTCTTCAATTAGACCCTGAGTTAGTCTAGCTTTAAGCATGGTACAGTTTCAAGTACAAGTTGTAACTTGTCTAGACAAAATTAAATGATCTTCAGTACTGAAGTGTACTGCTGCCATTTTGTACTTTTATTTTTGTAATGTGAGTCCAGTTGCACTTGCAGAATTTAAAAGAAATACTTGGTTAATTCAATGAAGAGCATTAATTAATTTTTTTGTGATGTGCCCTTCACATGCAGTAGTGAATCAATTTTCTGAATAATGAATCAAAGTATAAGTCTGTTGGCACTAAAATTAAATGTTTGGCACACACACTCTAGATGTACAGCAAGGGGCTAGAAGGGATTGAGGCCAGGAGAATTATGGCATCGAAGGATGTGCTGCTGGGGCAACTCCCATCTACTTCATTCAGAGAGAGAGAGAGAGAGAGAGAGAGAGAGAGAGAGAGAGAGAGAGAGAGAGAGAGAGAGAGAGTGCATGCACGTGTTTGTATTTATTTGTGTGTTTGTGTACCATATAACTCAAAAAAAAGAATTCGTCCAAAAGATAGCAAATTATTCAGTCCTGTTGATGTGCCTCTGACAACTCGAAATGTCTACTATTCAGCAAATTTACTCCTTGAATTATCTAGATTCATAATGACAATGTTATGAAAAGGATAGCTGCTACTCACCATGTAGTGGAGATGCCGAGTTGCAGATAGACACAACAAAAAGACTGACAGATAATGAGCTTTTGGCCAACAAGGCCTTTGTCAGGTAGAACACACACACATGATCGCAGTCTCTGGCTGCTGAGGCCACACTGCGAGCTGCAGCACATATTGGAAATGAAACTGGGTGGTGGGCATAGGGAGGAGGCTGAGCGATACCAGGATAGGGGTGGTGAACCGTAAATGCTTGTGGGAGCATACAGGGATGAAGTGGAGAGAGGGTAGGGCAGCTAGGTGCAGTTGGGAGCTTACATGGAGGGCGAGGTAGGGTTAGCGGAAAAGTAGAGGGGTAAAAAGACTGCAGGTGTGTTGGTGGAGTAGATGACTGTGTAGTGCTGGAATGAAAACAGGCAAGGAGTTAAGACTAATGAAGGTTGAAGTCAGGAGAATTACGAGAACTTTCCCACCTGTGCAATTATGGGAAGCTGGTGTTGGTGGGAATGACTGCTGTGAAGCAGTTGCTGAAATGAAGAATATTGCGTTGGGCGGCGTGCTCTGCATTGGGATGGTCCAGCTGTTTCCTGGTAGTCATTCATGCGGACAGATAGCTTGTCGATTGTCATGCCCACATAGAATACAGCACAGTGGTTGCAACTTAGCTTGTTGATCACATGACTGGTTTCACAGGTAGCCCTGCCTTTCATGGGATAGGTGACGCTTATGACTGCACTGGAGTAGGCGGTGGTCTGTTACAAGGATATGAGCCATGGGGCAAGGGGGTTGGGAGCAGGAGTTGTGTAGGGATGTTCGAGGATATTATGTAGGTTGGGTGAGCGGCGCAACACTACTGCGGGAGGGGTGGGATGGATAGTGGATGGGATGTTCTACGTTTCAGGGCAGGATGAGACATAGCCGAAATCCTGGCAGAGAATGTGATTCAGTTGCTCCAGTCCTGGGTGGTACTGAGTCATGAGGGGAATGCTCGTCTGTGGCCAGACAATGGGTCTTTGGGAGGTGGTGAGTGACTGGAAAGATAAGGCATGGGAGATCTGTTTTTGTATGTAGTTGGGAGTGTAATTGTCATCTGTGAAGGCCTCAGTGAGATCCTCGGTGTATTTTGAGAGTGACTGCTCCGTATGGGAAGGACTTCTTGGTATGGAATGGGTGGCTGCTGTCAAAGTGCAGGTATTGCCTTGGTTGGTAGGTTTGAGATGGATGGAGGTACTGAGATAAGGTGGATTCTTGGCTTGAGTAGGAGCAGATGAAGTGAATTGGGGAGAAGGTCTTGTGAGATTCTGGAGGAGTGTGGATAGTGTGTCCTCACACTTAATCCAGGTCATGAATGAATCTAAACCAGTGAGGGGTTTGGGATTCTGGGTGCTTAGGAAGGATTCCTCTAGATGATCCAAGAATGAGTTAGTACAGGATAGCACCATACAAGAGCCCATAGCTGCACCATGGATTTGTTCATGGGTAACGCCTTCAAAGGAGAAGTAATTGTGGGTGAGGATATAGTTGGTCATGGCAATCTGGAAGGAGGTTGTAGGCTTGGAATCCATTGGGCATTGGGAAAAGTAGCATTAAATATCGGTAAGGCCAAGGGCATTAAACATGTTAGTGTTAAAGGGGGTGGTATCAATAGTGATGAGCAGGGCACCATGTGGTAAAGAACAGAACTGTGGAGTATCAGTGGAGATAATGTTTAGCATCTCTTTTATAGCAGGGTAGGTTGCAGCTAATAGGCTGAAGACGTTGGGTCTACGAGAGCAGAGATTCTCTCAGTGGGGTCACAGTAACCAGCCACAATGTTGTGTCCTGGGTGATTGGGTTTCTGGACTTCAGGAAGTATGTAGAAGGTAGGAGTGCGGGGAGTGGTAGGGGTAAGAGATGAGATAGACTACATGGAGACGTTCTGACATGGGTATCAGGATTAGAGGCTCACCCCAGAACCTCTTCCTGAAGTATATCTCGCTCCTCGCCCTTAACACTCCCCACACTTTTACCTCTACATGCTTCCTAAAGTCCATAAACCCAGCCACCTAGGACACAAGATTGTGGTGGGTTACTGTGCCCCACCGAGACACACACTGCTCTTGTAGACCAACACATCAGCCTATTATCCAAAACCTATCCTCCTATACATAAAGATGCGGAACATTTCCTCCACTGATTCTCCACAGTTCCTCTTCCTTTACCACGGGGTGCTCTGCTCGTCACTATTGATGGCATCTCCCTTTACACAAACATCCTTACTGCCCATGGCCTTAACGCTATTGAACACTATCTTTCACAGTACCCAATGGATTCCAAACCTAATAACCACCTTCCTGATCACTATGACCAACTTTGTCTTCACCCACAATTACTTCTCCTTTGAAGGCATTACCCACAAACAAATCCAGAGTACACCTATGGGTACTCGTATGGCACCATCCTATGACGATCTATTCATGGTCCATCTAGAGGGGTCCTTCCTAAACACCCAGAATCCCAAACCCCTCACCTGATTCAGTTTCTTTCATGATATTTTCATATGGATTGAGGATGAGAATAACATATTCACATTCCTCCAGAACCTCAGCACCTCCTCCCCCATTTGCCTCACCTGGCCCTACTCAACCCAACAAGCCATCTTTCTAGATCTCATCTCAAAGATTGCTACATCCGTACCTCCATCCATATACACCTACCAACCACCAGCAATAATACATCTACTTCGACACCACCAACCCATCCGTACTAAGAAGTCCCTTCCATACATCCTAGCTACTTGTGACCATTGCATTTGTAGTGACCAGTGGATCCTCTCAAATTATGCTGAGGCTCTCATTGAGGTCTTCACAGACTGTAATTATCTTCCCAGTCTTGTAGAAAAACAGATCTCCCGTGCCTTATCTCTCCAGTCACCCACCACTTCCCTAAATCACACTATCTGGCCACAGAGGGGCCTTCCCTCATGACTCAGTACCGCCCAGGACTGGAGCAACTGAATCGCGTTCTCTGCGAGGGTTTCGACCACCTCTCGTCATGCCTTGAAATGAGGATTATTCTACCCAATACCGTTCCCACCTCTCCCAGAGTGGTATTCTGCCATCCACTGAACATACACAATATCCTCATGCATCCACCACCACATACTCCAGCCCAGTCACAAGCATCACCTATCCCATTAAAGGCAGGGCTACCTGTGAAACCAATCATGTGTTCTACAAGATAAACTGCAACCATTGTGCTGTATTCTATGTGGGCATCACAACCAACAAGCTGTCTGTCTGCATGAATGGCCACTGACAAACTGTCACCAAGAAACAGCTGGACCACCCCATTGCTGACCACACTGCCCACAACAATATTCTTCATTTCAATAACTTTTTCACAGACTGTGCTATCTCCACCACCACCACCACCACCATCACCACCTTCTATAAACTGTGCAGGTATGAACTCCTCCTGCAATACGTCCTACATTCTCATAATGGCCTCAACCTTCATTAGTCTTAGCCCCTTTCCTGTTTCCATTCCAGCACTACACAGTCTATTCTACCAACGCAACCACAGTCTTCTTTCCTCTCTACTTTTCTGCTAACCCTCCCCCACCCTTTGTGTAACCTCCCGACTGCACCTAGCTGTCTTATCCTCTCTCCACTTTGTCCCTGTATACTCTCACAAGCAGCATTTCACAGTCAGCGACCCCTACCCTGCAATCCCTCCCCATGCCAGCCTCCTCCCTACTCCCACCACCCAGTTGCATCTCCCATCATGCACTGCTGCTCGCAGTCCGGCCTCAGCAGCCAAGACTGTGATCATGTGTGTGCGAGTGTTTGTGTATGTTCTACCTCCGACAAAGGCCTTTTTGGCCGAAACTCATTTTTCTGTCAGACTTTTTGTTGTGTCTATTTGCAACTCAGCATCTCCACTATATGGAGAGTAACAACTATCTTTTTCTTAATATTGTTACATTCCACCCAGGGTTTTCAATTGTCAGATTCGTGATGAGCAATACGTGGTTTGAAAATTTTCTTTCAACTTTTAAATCGTACTACATGTTGGAGCAGGCATGTATAGGTGCTCTGTAATCCACACACACCAAGATTGAGCTAGTGTTGTGGCAACTAAAGTAAAAAAAAATCCACAATTTTGACACCTGTAACATTTGAAAGAATAAATCATAAGGATAGTACTGCAGAGATAAAAATTTTGCTTAGTAGCTTGTTAACCATTTTTTGAGGCCATTTGGAATGAGATTTATTTGTATCCAATGGATGCAGCATGCACAGGATGAGAGTCAACAGAAACTTATTGGAATGTTGAACAGCAGTGGTGGTGGTAGAGAGTGAGTGAGTTAGTGTGTGTGTGTGTGTGTGTGTGTGTGTGTGTGTGTGTGTGTGATGTTGTTGTTGATGATGATGATGATGACAGGAAATATGTAGGCACAATAAGGAAACTATCCCATTCATTGACTTGTGAAGGTCAGGTTCTTTCACATGTTGATAAGAATGTGGTAATTTCATTCTCTGTATACAGTGGTGTGGTTACTCAACAAAATGTCCCTCCATACAACAACAGAAAAGCCATTATCCACCACTTTAGAAAATCCTGACCAAAACGATCTGAACTGCATCCAACTGCTTGACACTTTTGCATTCGTGAACTCCTTCATATTTAGTCAAACTGTTTATTACACTCTACACACAGCATGGATCTTGCCCTCCTTTCACTTAGCTAAAAGCACAGCTTATGGAAAATATTTTGCATCAAAGATGCTGATTTAAAGAATGCAGAGACTGGTCTATAGGTGCTTTACCAGGACTGAGAGAAAAATTTTGTTTACAATTATAAAGTAGCCACTACCCAAAAGATTGGGTTAGTCTGGATCCAGGCTACCTAAATTACACCTTCAAGTATCCATAGTTGTCATTCATCTTTGCACATCATGGCAGCACTAAAAATGATAACATGAAGGGGGGAAATAATTGTAATATCACGTAAATACAGATTTAAGTACTCTATGGTAATGGAATGCCATTAGTAGAACAGAATGTTGCTAGCTTTCGCATGAATTTTCTCCATTAATACGTACCCTGTCCCCCAACACACACACACACACACACACACACACACACACACGAAGTAACACTGTCTGTCTTGATGAGGGGCGACATTATCACCTTGAAGATTATTTTGAATATCTAACTGTGGCCCTAATATTATGAAGAGCCCAAGCAGCACTTTGGACAAAAACTGTTCACTGTGCATCAACCACCGTGTATGTATGTATGGGTGTGTGTGTGTGTGTGTGTGTGTGTGTGTGTGTGTGTGTGTGTGAGCGTGTGAGCGTGCGCGCGCTAGTATATAGCTCTTTTTTCCCCCAAGGTAAGTCTTTCCGCTCCCGGGATTGGAATGACTCCTTACCCTCTCCCTTAAAACCGACATCCTTTCATCTTTCCTTTTCCTTCCCTCTTTCCTGACGAAGCAGCCGCCGGTTGCGAAAGCTCGAAATTCTGTGTGTGTGTGTGTTTTATTTATTGTGCCTATCTACCGGCGCTTTCCCACTTGGTAAGTCTTGGAATCTTTGTTTTTAATATATTTTTCCCATGTGGAAGTTTCTATTTTATTTACATCATCCTATTTTGGCATATGTAGGACATCCTATCTCTGGTTCTGTAATACATCATTGTAAATTGTGCTTACAGTAAGCGACACTTAGTGTCCATGCCCCCTCAGCTGTTTGTGTTTGAGCTGTAAGCAGTGCGTCAATGCTGATTCTATATTATGGGCCATGAATGTTCATCACAGTACTATCATGTTTTCATATCTTGTGATGATGCCAATTGTGCCTAAAAGTTTCATTCACTTCTTTAGTAAGTTTAACGAGAGAGGTATGTTATTTGTGGGATGCTTCTCCAGTCATGTGAATCAACAGTACTACTTGTACTGTTGTAACTCATCAAAATGCTCTTAAAGCATGAACATGCACATACTCTCTCTTTCACATCAGTTTGATGATGATCTTAATGATCAAAACAAATAACTGAACTAAATAAAGAAATTTGCAGTCAAACACTATTTTAGTTTCCCATGCCTGAGTCATGCTGTGAGCTGTAAGTTTTACTCCTTCCATTATTGATGTAAGCACTGTGTCATTTAGTAATTGATGCAATGCAGCCATTGCCAAAGACTCAACTATAGATAATAACAAGAACAACAACAACAACAACAACAGAGTGTTCTTCCACAGTTCACCCGTGGCGGTAAGTAGAGTCCATGCAGGATACGGTGGTTGATGCACAGTGAACAGTTTTTGTCCAAAGTGCTGCTTGGGCTCTTCATTTGTTAGGAGGAAGAGGCTGACAATGTTTGCCCACTTTCATACAGTTAAGGATGCACTGCACTGACCCAGAATTGAGGTGCACACCCTGCAATCTTTCTGAAACAATTTTATAGAAACTACTTTTTACAAAATTTCAGTTTTGCTTTATATGTCAACTTCATGATGGTGTGCTCATTATTTTGATAATGGTGGTTGACAGTGTGATATTTGCATTTAAGTAAGACACTGCAAAACTGGAAAAAATTTGCAATGAAAAACAGGGGTCACTATGACTTTGCGTTTGGTGCATATTACACAATATGATGCTGCACATGAAATTTAGGTAACATGTTGAATTTTTCTTTAAATTTGCATGGAGGTCTCTATCTGTCACCAATCTCAAGAAAATTATCTCACGTAGAACACTCATCTGTGATTGTGGGTGCTAGTGATAAAGCCAGGATGAAATGTCCACAACTTTCCTCATATCTAAAATGGTTTGGGACACCAAAACAAGATTTTGGCAAATGACGGCATGCAAAGAGGAGAGTAGTTTGCCATATGGTTGTCACACAAACCTCATTATCTATTCTGTTACTCCACCAACTACTGACTTTTTTCAATGGGAGAATGTAACTTGTAAGAGGCATCAATATCTGGTGAAATGAGAAATGCTATAGATTTGGGAACAATGTACGTGAAAATATTAAACATTTACTTTTGTACCACAGACATGCTTTTGCAGAAGCTATCAACCTTATTTGTCCTCAGTTCCTCACTTAATAAATCATTGTTTCAGAATAATCTCTCAGCCTGTATCTACACAATAATTTGATGGGATGACATTGTGTAAACTCCCTGTGTTTTGACAAAAGAACCAAATTTTAATGCTGCAACAAGAGAAATGTAGGTTTTACTCAAAATTCGTGACTCATGACACTTCTCTGAAAGGTACAAACAGTTAACAAGTCTGGTGAAAATAAATTGCTGCTTTTGTCACATTTTCAGCAGAATTCTTTTAAGATTCTAAGCAAAGCAGAGGTGAGAGTGTATCATTTTTTGATGGTCATCAAGCAAGTGTGGGCATGGAGGAACTCTACATAATATTTACAAAAATATGAGTGTAGGTTTCTGTTTAGAATGGCTCTTCCCCTCCAGCACTCAGCATTTCCCCCAAAGAGCACTGACAGCCTGTCTGTGACCCCCACCACTACCACTCTTCGCACACTTGCCCTGCTGACTGCGCATCTACCAGCCACATTATTTTGCATGCACTACAGCTCTGCTGCTGTCAACATTTGTGATAGTCAAAGAGAGCCAATTGTTTGAATTGATTAATTGTCACTTACAACTGGTTTTGATGATTATCCTATAACGTAATCCAGGTATGAGTGATAAAGAAATCACTTGGGAAACAAAAGGGGTAAATACAGAAACGTGTAGGTCCAGAAGTTTGGGGAAGCATGATTCAACTTTAATATATCATTCAAAGAGCTAATTGATCATTAGAAGACGCCAGCTGCCACCAAAAAATCAGTTTAGAGAAGTGAAAGCGCACGTAAAAACAGATTTCCTGGAAGTGCAGAGTACATTAGAATCTACACTCCTGGAAATGGAAAAAAGAACACATTGACACCGGTGTGTCAGACCCACCATACTTGCTCCGGACACTGCGAGAGGGCTGTACAAGCAATGATCACATGCACGGCACAGCGGACACACCAGCAACCGCGGTGTTGGCCGTCGAATGGCGCTAGCTGCGCAGCATTTGTGCACCGCCGCCGTCAGTGTCAGCCAGTTTGCCGTGGCATACGGAGCTCCATCGCAGTCTTTAACACTGGTAGCATGCCGCGACAGCGTGGACGTGAACCATATGTGCAGTTGACGGACTTTGAGCGAGGGCGTATAGTGGGCATGCGGGAGGCCGGGTGGACGTACCGCCGAATTGCTCAACACGTGGGGCATGAGGTCTCCACAGTACATCGATGTTGTCGCCAGTGGTCGGCGGAAGGTGCACGTGCCCGTCGACCTGGGACCGGACCGCAGCGACACACGGATGCACGCCAAGACCGTAGGATCCTACGCAGTGCCGTAGGGGACCGCACCGCCACTTCTCAGCAAATTAGGGACACTGTTGCTCCTGGGGTATCGGCGAGGACCATTCGCAACCGTCTCCATGAAGCTGGGCTACGGCCCCGCACACCGTTAGGCAGTCTTCCGCTCACGCCCCAACATCGTGCAGCCCGCCTCCAGTGGTGTCGCGACAGGCGTGAATGGAGGGACGAATGGAGACGTGTCGTCTTCAGCGATGAGAGTCGCTTCTGCCTTGGTGCCAATGATGGTCGTATGCGTGTTAGGCGCCGTGCAGGTGAGCGCCACAATCAGGACTGCATATGACCGAGGCACACAGGGCCAACACCCGGCATCATGGTGTGGGGAGCGATCTCCTACACTGGCCGTACACCTCTGGTGATCGTCGAAGGGACACTGAATAGTGCACGGTACATCCAAACCGTCGTCGAACCCACCGTTCTAGCATTCCTAGACCGGCAAGGGAACTTGCTGTTCCAACAGGACAATGCGCGTCCGCATGTATCCCGTGCCACCCAACGTGCTCTAGAAGGTGTCAGTCAACTACCCTGGCCAGCAAGATCTCCGGATCTGTCCCCCATTGAGCATGTTTGGGACTGGATGAAGCGTCGTCTCACGCGGTCTGCACGTCCAGCACGAACGCTGGTCCAACTGAGGCGCCAGGTGGAAATGGCATGGCAAGCCGTTCCACAGGACTACATCCAGCATCTCTACGATCGTCTCCAGCAGCCTGCATTGCTGCGAAAGGTGGATATACACTGTACTAGTGCCGACATTGTGCATGCTCTGTTGTCTGTGTCTATGTGCCTGTGGTTCTGTCAGTGTGATCATGTGATGTATCTGACCCCAGGAATGTGTCAATAAAGTTTCCCCTTCCTGGGACAATGAATTCACGGTGTTCTTATTTCAATTTCCAGGAGTGTATAACAGGAGAATGTGTCAAGCTTGAGTAAAAAACAGTGCTGCATTAGATAAAATGTGTACAGCAATGAAGCTGAAAATGGATATTGGTTAATCACAAGAAGTTACTTGCAGATTGTACAAGTTTTTTGTTTTTGGTTTTTTGTTTTTGCTATTAAAAAAGGGAGTGCACTTTTATTTAAAGTACATCTACTAACATGGTAAACAATAACAAAAAATGAGAAAGATGCTTACCAACTTGCTGAGGAATAGTTTCTAAGAACTTTGCATGATATGTTGGAACAACAGCTCGATACAATTCAAAAACATTTCTTGCAGTGTAAAACAGCCTCACTGCACAGAAGTCAGTGCGCTGTGTTGCTTCCTCCAGTATATCAAAAACAATCTTTAAAACATCTTGAGTTGATTTGCTGGAATGAAAACAGAATGATATGACCATAATAAATTACTTTTAAATATTCTTTAAAAAGAAACATACTTTATGTGGTTAGAAAATATCTTAAACAAAAGCAGCAAACACACACACACACACACACACATCACAATATAGATAAATGAGAGAAGTACAAAAGTACACTATAAACATGGTGGTCACTCAGAACCCAGCATTTTGTGAAACATTTTAGCTAGCCAGAAAAAGTAATGAAATTGTCCCTTATCACAGTCTGAAGTGTTTACCAACCTGTTTCTTCTATAATTTCGTCCTATGGCTTTTGGATGTAACAAGAGCTATAACGTACACAACAATGCAGTATTTTATTTTCAGTCTCTTCATATTTATTAGCACTAAGTTCAGTTTCCATCAACAGCTTTTTAGAATGTATGACACTCACTGTCTTAACACAGATCGGTAAGCTACACCAGTTAATAGAAATTTCATTGAAAACAAATTCATGACTGATGAAAACTAGATAATGAACATACACTGACAGGAAAAGAAATCACAGCACCAAGGAGAAGTTGTGCAACATAAACAGAAGTTGGTAGGCATGTTTCTACATCTGAAAGATAATGACTATTCATATTTCACGCCAGTCACACAAGAGTAGTACTAGTAGTGCCACTATGAGGATGCAAATCAGGTTTCCTTTAAATACACACTGTAACAGTCATGAGCATTAGTTACCTTTGAAACTGGACATGGTGAGCTGATGTTAGACAAGAATGCCTTTAAAAAGGCAACAAATACACCATTATAAACACCCCATTGAGTTTGAACGAGGTCATGTAATAAGGCTACGAGAAGCTAATGTTCCTTCTGCGATATTTCGGAAAGACTTAGCAGGAATGTAGCCACTTTACATGACTGCTGACAGCAGTGGTCTGGTGAATGTACAGTCGCAAGAACACTGGAGTCTAGACAGCCAAGTGGCACTACCATTGTGCATCGAACCATTACAAACAGGTTACTTCAAGGACAGCTCCAAGCCAGACGCCTTGTAGCATGCGTTCCATTGACCCCCAAACCAAGGCCATTTGCAATTTCATTGCTGTCAAGTGAGAGACCACTGGAGGTCTGTTGTATTTTCTGATGTAAGATGATTCGCCTTGTTGCCTGTGATGATCATGATTCGGTTAGGAGGAGGCCAGTTGAGTACCTACAACCAACCTCTCTGCGTGCTAGACACATTGGAACTACACCTTGAGTTACAGTCTGGGGTGCAATTTCATATGACAGAATGAGCATTCTTGTGGATACCCCATGCAACCTGATTGCAAATTTGTATGTCAATCTGGTGATTCGACCTGTTGTGCTACCATTCGAGAACAGTATTCCAGGAGGCATTTTCCAATAGGGTAACACTTTTCCCACATACCACTGGTGTAACCCAACATGCTCTACAGTGTATCAACATGTCACCTTGGCTTGTTTCATCACCAGATCTGTCTCCAATCGAACACATATGAGACATCATCAGACAGCAACTCCAATGTCATCCACAAACAGCATTAATTGTCCAGGTACTGCCCGACGAAGTGCAATAGGCATGGAACTTCATCACACAAACTCAACATTCTGGCAATTACACCTGTTATTAATTTATCAGAATTTCACATTCGCATTGACTTATCTCAGGCATATATTAACCTGTGATCTCGCAATGTTAACTGCTTAAATATGTTACCTAGGTAAATGTATTCGGAAATCTAATTACTCTAAATCAATTTTTTTTAGTGTTATGATTTTTTTCCCCATCAGTGTAGATTGCGAACTTGTTAATTACTATTTACATATTCAGAACTGACACATTTATACATTTAGACTACTGAACACTGACTGGCTTTGTGTGAAATGACTTTTCTTTTCTTTTCTTTTTTAGGGCACACAACTACAATGGTCATTAGGGCCCAGACTAACTTAGGAATGCACTGCGAAGCACACGGTTAAAACAGCAACTAAACAGGACAACATTATAAAATACATATTAACAGGCATAGGATTAAAAAAAAAAACAGCATAATCAAATGTCCTTAGACAGGTTTGTCTAGTGGATAAAACGAAGAATGCGAGCAGCTGCTCCTGGGTCATCTGCTAAAATGGCACGCCAAGATCAATGCACAGTGTATTAAAATTCGGACAGGACATTAAAATGTGGCGTACCATCAGCATTTGCCCACATGGGCAGAACAGTGCTGGCGTAGCCGTCAGCAGATGGCGATGGCTGAACTGGCAGTGTCCAATTCGTAACTGGACTAAAACGACCTCCTACCGCCGAGAAGGGCGTGAAGAGGTCGCCCAAGCTGTGGGAAGAGGTTTCAAGGCCCGAAGCTTGTTGTCCGTAAGTGTAGCCCAATTGGCATGCCACAGCGATAAATGCGCTAACAAATGACCCTGTTACAATCAGATGAAGGGAAACAACAAGAAGCTGTCCGAGGTTGGAGGACCGCAGCCTTGGCCACGGCATCTGCAGCTTTGTTCTTAGGGATACTGACATGGCCAGGAATCCACATAAAGGTGGCTGGAGAACCGTCGTCCCCCAGCTGCTGAAGATAGCAGTGGATCCGGTGCACGAAAGGATGAACCAGATACGGATAACTGAGGCTCTGGATGGTGCTCAGGGAATCACAGCAGATGACATAAGCAGAATTTCGGTGGCGGCAGATGTAAAGAACAGCCTGGTAGAGGGCAAAGAGCTCAGCTGTGAAGACCGAACACTGGCCATGTAGCCGGTATTTAAAACAGTGCGCCTCGACAATAAAAGAACGCCTGACCCCGTCATTGGTCTTAAGAGCCATCTATATAAATGAAGACCATATTAATGAACTTCGAATGAAGTTCGACAAAACGGGAGCGGTATACCGAAGCTGGGGTAACCTGGGAGCGAGGTGAGGTCAAGGTGAATGCAAACCTGAGCCTGGAGCCAAGGTGGCATTTGGCTCTCGCCCTCTCGAAAGGTTGCAGGGAGTGAAAAATCAAGGTGCTGAAGGAGGCGATGAAAGCGAACTCCAGGGGGTAGCAGGGCAGAGACATACAACCCATATTGACGGTTGAGAGAGTTGTCAAAAAAGGAATGATAAGACCAGTGGTCGGGCATTAACAATAGCCGACAGGCATACCGACAAAACAGTATATCGCGCTGGTAAGTTAGATGCAATTCACTGGCTTCAGCATGAAGACACTCGACGGAACTAGTATAGAACGCTCCAATCTCAAGACGTAAACCCTGATGTTGTATAGAGTTGAGGCGGCGTAAGATGGATGACCGTGCAGAGGAGTATACGAAGCTCCCATAATACAGCTTTGCGCGAACGATCAACCGATATAGGCGAAGTAGGACGGTTCAATCCGCTACCCACGACATACCGCTGAGAACACAGAGGACATTTAGAGAACGGGCAGCCAAATATGACACGTGTAGAGACCAGCTAAGTTTCCTGTCAAGTGTAAGACCTAAAAATTTTGTTGTCTCCACGAATGGGAGAGCAATGGTACCAAGTCATAAGGACGGTGGGAGAAACTCTTTGTAGCGTCAGAAGTTAATACAGACCATCTTCTCGGCAGAAAAACGGAAGCCATTGGCAACACTCCAGGAGTAAAGACAGTCAAGACAACGCTGAAGACAGCACTCCAGGAAACATGTACGCTGCGCACTGCAATAGATAGTAAAATCGTCCACGAAAAGGGAGCCTGATACATCAGCTGGGAGGCAATCCATTATTGGATTGATCGCTATGGCGAAGAGAGCTACACTCAAAACTGAGCCCTGTGGCACCCCATTCTCCTGGCGAAAGGTGTTGGACAGGACAGAATCCACACATACCCTGAACTGTCAATCCATTAAAAAGGCACAAATAAAAAAAGGGAGGCGACCGCAAAGACCCCATGTATGCATGGTGCGGAGAATACCCGCCCTCCAACAGGTGTCATAAGCCTTCTCCAAATCAAAAAACACAGCCGCAGTCGGGCTCTTCCGCAAGAAGTTATTCATAATGAAGGTCGACAAGGTAACCAGTTGGTCAACCGCTGAGCGGCACCTACGAAATCCACATTGTACATTTGTAAGTAGGCTTCTAGATTTGAGCAGCCAAACCAAATGAGAGTTAACCATTCGTTCCATCACCTTACAGACACAGCTGGTAAGGGAGATCGGTCGATAACTGGAAGGCAAGTGCTTGTCCTTTCCCGGCTTAGGAATCAGGACAACGATAGATTCGCGCCAGCATGGGGAACATGACCCTCAATCCAGATGCGATAATAAGTAAAACTTGTACCCGCAGGAGAAAAGTTCTTCAGCATCTGAATATGAATAGAATCAGGCCCTGGAGTGGAGGACCATGACCGCGCAAGTGCATTTTCCAGTTCCCGCTTGGTGAATGGGGCATTATAACTTTCACAATTCGAGGAGCGAAAGTTAGGTGGCCTAGCCTCCTCTGCCTGTTTTCGGGGGAGGAAGGCAGAGTGGTAATGAGCGGAGCTCGAAACCTCTGCGAAAAAGCGGCCAAAGGTATTGGAGATATCCTCAGGGGCCACAAGGACGTCATTCGCGACCGTCAAGCCAGAAACTGGTGAGTGGACTTTAGTGCCAGATAGCCGGCACAGGCTACCCCAGATAACAGGAGGATGAGTAAAACTGTTGAAGGTGCTTGTGAAAGCAGCCCAGCTGGTTTTCTTGCTTTCTTTAATAACAGGATGACACTGTGCACGTAATCGTTTATAATGGATACAATTCACCATCGTAGGGTGGCGTTTAAAGGTGTGTAAAGCACATTGACGAGCACGTAAAGCATCTCTACATGCTGCGGTCCACCAGGAGACCGGAACGTGACGCGGAGAAGTAGTGTGAGGGATGGAATATTCAGCAGCAGTGCGAATGACTAACATGATGTGTGCGACCTGACTATTGCAGCTTGCGAAGGTTCGATCCTGAAAGGTCGCCCTGGAAGAGAAGAGTCCCCAGTCTGCTTTGGAGATGTTCCAACTAGTTGAGCATGGAGAGGGGGTATGATGCAGGAGATGAAAAACACAAGGGAAGTGGTCGCTCGAATACGTATCAGAAAGTGCATACCACTCAAACCGGCGTGTAAGTTGGGTAGTACATACAGAGAGGTCTAAATGGGAATAGGTGTGAGTTGTGTCTGAAAGAAAAGTAGGACGCCAGTATTGAGGCAGACAAGATTGAGGTGGGTGAAAAGGTCTGCTAACAGGGAGCCTCTCGGGCAGGATGCTGGAGAGTCCCAAAGGGGATGGTGGGCATTGAAGTCTCCGGTCAACTAAAATGGTGGAGGTAGCTGAGCAATAATTTGCATCATGCCTGCCCTGGTAATGGCAGACGACGATGGAGTGTAAACGGTACAAATGGAAAATGTAAAAGTGGGGAGAGTAATTCGGACAGCAACTGCCTACAGGTCGGTGTGCAATGTGATGGGATCATAGTAAATATCATCCCGGACCAGCAACATAACCCCTGCATGAGCCGGAACACCTGTCACAGGGGGTAGGTCAAAACGCACAGAGGTATAGTGTGCCAAGTCAATTTGATCACATGGGCGTAGCTTCGTTTTCTGGAGAACTACGACGAGTGGACAGTGCAAACATAGCAGCAACTTTAAGTCCTCTCGGTTGGAGCGAATGCCGTGAATATTCCAATGAAGAAGTGCCATCTTGAGAAGAAAAAGAAATAGGAGAAGCAAGAAGGGGTCACCTTGAAGGCCACTGATGGCCTGGCTTCGAGCACTGCCGCCGCTATCAATAGGTGAAGAGTCATCGTCCATTTGTTCAATAGGTTCGTCAGCCATCTTGTTAAGATGGCTGGGAGGGGGACCTTCCTCCGCCGGTGAACGGCCAGATGTTCGGCTACCAGCGGTGCAGCCAGGCGAAACAGATGATGGCCTGGGGCGGCAACCGCTGGGTGGTGCAGGAGAAGAAATGCGCCGTGGCGGAGAAGGAGAACTTTGCTTCCTATGAGCCTTCTTGGAAGGTTATTTAGTGGAAGTACTGGTCAATGGCTGGGAGTTCGAGGTACGTAGGAAGTCTGCATGGGACGATTCCTTCTTGAAGGCCCGTGCATCTGACTTCTGGGTCTTACTCTTAGCAGAAGTTGATGAAGGTGCTTGTGTCTTAGGGGTGACGGGAGGAAGAGGAGACGTTGACCGGGCAATCTTAGCACTGGCCGAACGAACAACCATAGTGCTAAAGGTCAGATCACATGTTTGTGTCGACACCTCCCTGGTAGTCCGAGGAGAGGCGAGGACAGTACTGTATTTCCCCACTGGGAGCAGTGTGGGCTTCCTACCAGCAAATAGCTTGCGAGCAGCCGAGGTGGACACTTTCTCTCTGACCTGAATTTCCTGTATACAGCGTTCATCCTTGTAGATGGGACAGGCACGGGAGGACGCTGCATGGTCACCCTGACAGTTCACGCAACGAGGAGACAGAGGTGGACAGTCACCCTGATGGGCGTCCCTGGGACAAGTGACACATTTAGCCGCATTAGAAAGACTGGCGAGTGTGATTAGAATGCTGACACTGGTAGCAGAGCGTAGGTGTCGGGACACAGGGGCGAACAGAAATAACCTCGTAGCCCTCTTTGATGCGCGACGGCAGCTGAGCACTATCAAAGGTCAAGAAAAGTGTCCGGGTCAATACAAGGTCATTGTTCACCTTTTTCAAGACCCTATGGACAGCCATCATGCTCTGCTCAGAGAGGAAAGACTAAATCTCCTCATCAGTCAATCCGTCGAGTGAGCTAGTATATACCACACCACGTGACGAATTCAAAGTGCGGTGAGCCTCCACCTGGACAGGGAACATGTACAGGAGTGTGGCCCGTAGCAGTTTTTGTGCCTGAAAGGCGCTCTCAGTTTCTAACAAGGTACCGTTACGCAACCTGGTACAAGACTTGACAGATCTGGCTATGGCATCTACGCCTTTCTGGATAAAAAAAAGGGTTGACAGATGAAAAATCCTTTCCGTTCTCAGATCTAGAAACTACGAGGAACTTTGGGGCAGGCAGTAGTACTTTTGTCACTGATGGCTGGTCAAGTTTCAGTTTTTGGGCAGACGTCAACAGAGAAGAAGAAGAGAAATCCATTGCAAGGAATCCCCCATGATTGCCAGCTTCTTCGATGGCGCACTTCTTCCTTGTGGGGACCCTCTCAGAGGTCACTCCCGCCTTAGATGAATGTTTACACATCAGGTCACACCTCCCGAGAAACGGACGGAGGGACCAATCGTCACGGTCGGAAGGTGTCAGCTCAGGCAATCACCCATCCCTGGGCCTGGCCTTTACCAGGGGGTACGTGCGTGCCTTACTTGTCTACCCAGGGCGGGGAATTACGCGTTACACCGTCACCAGCTAGGCATGCGAATGCATGGGTCGGCCTTCAGGCACGCACAGGGAGAAAAGAAGAAAAGGGAAAAAAAGGGGGGGGGGGAGAGGGAGAGAAAGGACAGACTGTGTCAAACGACGAGGCAGAGACGAGAGGATGGACAAGAAAGCAAGGAGGAGGAGGCAAGGAGGAGGAGGCAAGGAGGAGGAGGAAAGGAGAAGAAGGAAAGGAGAAGAAGGAAAGGAGTAGAAAGCAAGGTAAAAAGTAAGGAAGACAGTGAGAGGGAAAAGGACAAAGAAAGGAGCCAAACAAAGGAAGGAAGAAACCGGAATAAGCGAAAAACCAAAATGACCACAAATATAAGTCGTGGAACCGTCCGTCTCCGGACGCAGGCGCAAATTACCCCCTTGAGGGGGAGGGACTCCTTTTAGTCGCCTCTTACGACAGGCAGGAATACCGCGGGCCTATTCCTATCTCCGAACCCGGGGGAGGGGGGGGCGGGTGACATGTATTGCAGAAACCATAAAATAGTAAAATATGGGACAATTACATTTAGGATATTAACATGAAAGATAGAAAAACTTAAAGATACAATGATATAATAGGCAATGAAGTAAATTGGTCCAAACAAAAGCTGTATTATTAGAAAACAAGGAACTTATAGGTACTACTTTATGAAAGAGAAGCTTTAAGGTGCACAGGGATTTCGAAAGGGTCACCAAGAATTTTCTAGAAAGCTATATTTTCTAATTGGGATAATTAATAAACTAACACATATTTCAGTAAAAGTTCACATTTACAGAAAAAGAAACCATAACATTGGATTTTGGAAAGAATTGCATTTTAAGATTGGAAACGTTCCGGAACATGAAAATTTTGAAACCCAAGTTTGCAGGGAAAGTGGAACATTTGTTTGAAATGGAAAATGAAGGCTTTTAAGTAAGCTATGTCAATCTCAAAACATACAATCTCTAGCAGCATTGAACTTTGATGTGCACACTTTGCAGATATGACGAATATTTCTTTAAATAAAATGTTGTCCTATGAACTCAATATACTGTTGTCACCATCAGACTAAGTTACATTGTGATTAATAAAATTTAGTGAAATGCAGAATGAATAAGAATCTGACAATTTTGTGTACACATGGTATACGTGTATTAACAATATTAGGAAAAGGACAGATTCCTATTCACCATACAGATGACTGACTGAGTTGTTTACAGGCACAACGAAGAGACTGGTGTTACACATTACACACACATTCACACAAGCAGCCATTCCTCATGCACACATGACTGGTACCACTGGCTGTTCCAACTGACATGTGACTGTTACATGACTAGCAATCTGGAGCGAAGAGGGAGACATAGCAGTGTATGGGCAGGTGGAAAGAATGGCACTATCTAGCTGGGCATACATGGACTATGTGGCAGGAGGTGGGGTGTGTGGGGGAAAAAACAGGGAATGAAAAGTGAGAAGAGCAGGGAAGGGAAAATGTGTGTAGACAGAGGGTAGCACACACTGAGGGTGGGTGCCATGAAAAGGGATAGGTTACAATAGATTGAGGCTGGGATGAAATCCAGGAGCAGAGAATGTGTTATAAGCCTAACTTGCGACTGCCAAGTTAAGAAAAGCTGGTAGTAGTGGAGGGGAGGATCCAGGTGGTCTAGGTTGTGAAGCAGGATTGAAATCAAGCATTTTATGTTCTGCTGCATGTTGTGACACAGAGTGATCTACTTTGCTCTTGGCCACAGTTTGTCAATGGCCGTTTGTCCTGTTAGACAGCTGGTTGGGAGTCATACTAATACAAAAAGCTGCAGCTGTTGCAGGAGATCTGGTACACGATGTGGCTGCTTTCACAGGTCACCAGGCCTTTGATGGGATAACGTAAGCCTGTGAAAGGCCTGGAATAGGAAGGGCTGGGTGGGTGGATTGGGCAGGTCTTGCTCATCAGTCTACCACAGGGATATGTTCCCTGTGGCAAGTGGTTGGGATTGGGAGTGACATAGGTATGGACTAGGATGTTTGGAGATTTAGTAGACAATGGAACACCACTTTAGAAGGGGTGAAAAAGATCTTGGGTAGGATGTTCCGCATTTGAAGACATGATGTTAGATAGTCAAGTCAAAGCCGTGATGAAGGATGTGGTTGAGTTGTTCCAGTCCAAGATGGCATTGCACGGTGAGGAGGATGCTCTTTTGTAGCGAATTCTTCAAGGCTGGTGAGAGGATTGAGGGTAAGTGGGAAAATTAGACATGAATTCTGTTTGTGGAGAAGGTCCTGAGGTAGTGCCTGTCTGTGAAGGCTTTGGTGAGATTGTGGTCAGAGTCCACATCTGCCCCCGGAAATGTCTTACAGTTTAAAACCTGGTTCCTAAATCTCTGTCTTACCATTATATAATCTATCTGAAAGCTGTCAGTATCTTCAGGCTTCTTCCATGTATACAACCTTCTTTTATGATTCTTGAACCAAGTGTTAGCTATCATTAAATTATGCTCTGTGCAAAATTCTATATTCTATCAGGCGGCTTCGTCTTTCATTCCTTATCCACATTCCATATTCACCTGCTACTTTTCCTTCACTTCCTTTTCCTGCTATCGAATTCCAGTCAGCAATAATTATTAAATTTACATCTCCCTTCACTATCTGAATAATTTCTTTTATCTCATCATAAATTTCATTAAGCTCTTCGTCATCTCCAGAGCTAGTTGGCATATAAACTTGTACTACTGTAGTAGATGTGGGCTTCGTGTCTATCTTGGCCACAATAATGCGTTCACTATGCTATTTGTAGTAGCTTACCCGCACTACTATTTTTTTATTCATTATTAAACCTACTCCTGCATTACCCCTATTTGATTTTGTATTTATAACCCTGTATTCACCTGACCAAATGTCTTGTTCCTCCTAGCACTGAACTTCACTAATTCCCACTATATCTAACTTTAACCTATCCATTTCCCTTTTTAAATTTTCTAACGTAGATGCCTGATTAAGGGATCTGACATTCCACGCTCTGATCCGTAGAACGCCAGTTTTCTTTCTCCTGATAACAACGTCCTCCTGAGTAGTCCCCACCCAGAGATCTAGGGGACTATTTTACCTCTGCAATATTTTACCCAAGAGGACGCCATCAGCATTTAATCATACAGTAAAGCTGCATGCCCTCGAGAAAAATGATGGCTGCAGTTTCCCCTTGCTTTCAGCCGTTCGCAGTACCACAACAGCAAGGCTGTTTTGGTTAGTGTTACAGAGCCAGATCAGTCAATCATCCAGACTGTTGCCCCTGCAACTACTGAAAGGGCTGCTGCCCCTCCTCAGGAAACACACATTTGACTGACCTCTCAACAGATACCCCTCCTTTGTGGTTGCACCTATTGTATGGCTACCTGTCTCATTGAGGCACACAAGCCTCGCCACCAACGGCAAGGTCCATGGTTCATACGGACAACAAAACTCAAACTGATATATTCCACACAGACTACAAAACTGAAACTGGTGTATTCCACATAAATAGTAAGACTGTACCCAAAGGTACAAAGCATTTAATGGTCTGGTTAGTTTCTGAATAACTAAAGTAATGAATAAACGACTGGAAGGAATGAGAAGTAGCTGAATAATACATCACAAATATCTGTCTATGAACCAAAAGTAAATGTCATTGAATTAATTCTTTCAAAAATATTTAAATTAAGGCAAGAAAGCTAAATTTGAAAATCATACAGATATCACAATCACTAAAGATAGAAAATCCCATGTCATACAGCACAGGCTTCAGCAAATGAATGACTATTCTTCAGAGAGACATCTGAAGATGGAAGGAGGCATTAATTAGATACAATATTGTCCAAGTATATTTCTTATTCCAGAGCAAAGTGCTCTTGAGTACAATTGAAAGTGTCTAGCATTTTGGTTGGCAGGTTTCCTTTGGATGTACTGTTTTAAGAATTTTCTTTTACCTTATCTTGCACTGTGGGAATTGAAATGAATACTTGCTCAATTTGAAATCTGGCAGTAAATCCATCGCAGTGTTGACACTATCAATATGAAGAGTCCGAGATGGGACCTGAAATACAGTAAAATGAAAGTAAGCTTCAGACAAAACGCTAATTTCTTTCGTATAAATGCTTTTGATTCATTTTTGAGGAACTAAAAATATCGAAAAAAAAATGCAAATAGAAAAAATTTAAGGAAATAAGATGACGAGCCAAAAATACTTCCTGAATACTTGCATCATGTCACTTTTCTTTTGTAGTCTATAAACACACCAAACTTAATACTAGTCTTCTCCCTGATAACTCGCTGTCCTGAGGGGTGATTTGTTTTTGAAACAGATGGATCAGTAGTGTCTATACAGTGAGTACTAGTGACTAGTCTTCTCCCTGATCACTGACTGTCCTGAGGGGTGATTTGTTTTTGAAATAGGTGGATCAGTAATGTCTATACAGTGAGTATTAGTGATAAACATTGTCAGAGTAATAAAAAGAAATGCATTCATGCTATGACTTACACAATGATGCACATTATACCATCATAAAAGGCCACTTGTGGAGCAATTCCTCTTGGAGAGGAGTTTAATTAGCTTATACAGATTAGAGTGGTACCTTCTGAAGCCACAAAGAAAGTACCTTTCCATGCACTACACTTTTCAGTTATGCACATCCACACTTTACTCTCCTGTTTCTTTTCCTCAACTGCCCTAATCACAAAAAAATCAGAAACTAATGCTATGGCTTTATTGTTAGCTTCTACTATTGTCTTTTCAATGTTTTCAGGTATACTATTTTAGTCCTATGACAATTGATTGTCAGGTGTACTTTGAAAACTCCCAATTAATTGCTTGAGTGTATCTGTACTAAATGCAGATACTACACTGTCATTGGCAAAATGTAATTAGTTCAGATGAGTTCCATCAAATATATATTCTTTCCTCCATTTCCCAGCTTTAGGATCTGAAAATTTCCTCTAGGACTTTTGAGAACAGTTTTGCTGATAAGATGTCTCCTTGCTCAACACTGCTAACGATGATTCATAGTCATTGCTCAATTCTACAATTTTGTATACAACTTTTACATAGTCTCTTGTGGAGCAACCACTTCTAATACCAACTTGTTCCTTTACCTACTTAAAATCTAATGAATCTGTTAAGCAATTAGTGGTAACTACATGAAGGAACTGTATAGGATCATAGTATTTGTTTGTGTTGTGTGCCTCCCTTTATATATGAAGTAAAATAATTGCCGAATTACAGTATTACAGTTTAGGGGAATTTTCTTCATATTCAAAAATTATGTAAACAATTTTGTAATTTCTGTTTGTATTGCCTCACTGGATAATTACCAATGGTATATATTTTAGCAAATGTTTCCCTAAGACTATCTTCTTCTGGATTTAGGTATCCAAAAATATATAGAGGATGTTATACAGCAATCGAGGGCACTGTAGGGCTAAAGCCATCTCTCACTTTGAGGAAAGACATGCAAATTAGTATCATCAGGTTATGGGATCTGACATTCCATGCTCTTCTGTTTTATTTCTTATTTTTATTATTTTTATAATTTTGTTATTTTGATTCATATTTCTTAATTTTTTAAAACTTTATTTATTTTTTATTTTTTCCCTTAACTTGTTTGTTTTACAGTTACACAAATTTAATTCATAATAAAATAATATAATTGCAGAGATAAAAAAAATCTACTCACCGAGAGGTGGCAGAATGCACACATAAAAGGAGTTTATAATTAGAAAAAATTTTGAGCCAGTGGCTCCTTCAGGCAGAAGGGTTGAATCGGAAGGAAGAAGGGTGAAGGAAAAGGGCAGGAGGTGTCTAAGAAGAGGGGTAGATTTTGGGAAAGTCACACAGAATCGCAGGTCAGTCAAGACTTACTGGACTGGATGAGAAGGAATTTTTAATTTAGATATGCATGAGTCTCTACGTGCAAACATATGAAAAATAACTATAAATCCTTAATACTGGCTTGGTACACATGTTGTTTTGCACGAATAAAGATTTTTCAATGATTTTAAGTTACTGCTGAATAAAGTTTTTAATGTATAAGCAACAAAATGAGAACCAACTTCAATAACCAGTTTTTTTTTTTTGTTTTGTTTTAATTATACGCAACGATAGCACTCAAACTGAAATTTCCTAAAAACACAGTTTCACGTGCAAATGTGTGGTTTTTCAGACATACAACCAAACAAAGAAAGATTTTTGCAAATGTTTCTTATAACAACCATAAGAATATATTTTTTATCATGATCTGTATCACTTTAAACCATCTCAGCATATGTGATTTGCATAACACACATCTTATGTGCATTTTATGTTCAACTTTAGACCGCTATATTTTGACATAATAATGAATAAATAAATAAATAAATAAATAAATAACAATGAATAACGAATAAAAAAATAGGAGCGGGTAAGCTACTACAAACAGCATAGTGAATGCATTATTGTGGCCAAGATAGACACGAAGCCCATGCCTACTACAGTAGTACAAGTTTATATGCCAACTAGCTCTGCAGATGACGAAGAGCTTAATGAAATTTATGATGAGATAAAGAAATTATTCAGATACTGAAGGGAGATGAAAATTTAATAGTTATTGCTGACTGGAATTCGATAGCAGGAAAAGGAAGAGAAGGAAAAGCAGTAGGTGAACAAGGAATGTGGGTAAGGAATGAAAGACGAAACCACCTGATAGAATATAGAATTTTGTACAGAGCATAACTTAGACAAAGCTAGCACTTGGTTCAAGAATAATAAAAGAATGTTGAATACATGGAAGAAGCCTGGAGATACTGACAGGTTTCAGATAGATTATATAATGGGAAAGAAAGGTTTCCTTTCCCTGTTGTTTCATAACCTGGGTTGTGAGTAACTAAATCCACTTTCCCTTCTTCCCTTTCTTTCCCCTCTCTCCTCCCTGATGAAGGAACATTTTTTCCGAAAGCTAGGAATGGAAATTTTCAGTTGTCTTTTGTGTATCTATCGACTGTACTGAGCTGAGGTAAGTACTGGCTAGCCCCTCTATCTCTTTGTTAGTATTTGTTTCACATCTTTATATTAGATTTTCCATTAATTATTTAGATTATATAATGGTAAGACAGAGATTTAGGAATCAGATTTTAAATTGTAAGACATTTCCGGAGGCAGATCAGGACTCTGACCACAATCGATTGGTTATGAACAGTAGATTAAAACTGAAGAAACTGCAAAAAGGTGGGAATTTAAGGAGATGGGACCTGGTCAAACTGATAAAACCAGAGGTTGTACAGAGTTTCAGGGAGAGCATAAGGGAACAATTGACAGGAATGGGGGAAAGAAATACAGTAGAAGAAGAATGGGTAGCTTTGATGAATGAAATAGTGAAGGCAGCAGAGGAACAAGTAGGTAAAAAGACGAGGGCTAGTAGAAATCCTTGGGTAACAGAAGCGATACTGAATTTAATTGATAAAAGGAGAAAATACAAAAATGCAGAAAGTGAAGCAGGCAAAAAGAAATACAAATGTCTCAAAAATGAGATCGACAGGAAGTGCAAAATGGCTAAGCAGGGATGGCTAGAGGACAAATGTAAGGATGTAGAGGCTTATCTCACGAGGGGTAAGATAGATACTGCCTACAGGAAAATTAAAGAGACCTTTGGAGAAAAGAGAACCACTTGCATGAATATCAAGAGCTCAGATGGAAACCCAGTTCTAAGCAAAGAGGGGAAAGCAGAAAGATGGAAGGAGTATATAGAGGGTCTATACAGGGGCAATGTTCTTGAGGACAATATTATGGAAATGGAAGAGGATGTAGAAGAAGATGAAGTGGGAGATATGATACTGCATAAAGAGTTTGACAGAGCACTGAATGACCTAAGTCAAAATAAGGCCCCGGGAGTAGACAACATTCCATTAGAACCACTGACAGCCTTGGGAGAGCTAGTCCTGACAAAACTCTACCATCTGGTGAACAAGATGTATGGGACAGGCGAAATTCCCTCAGACTTCAAGAAGAATACAATAATTCCAATCCCAAAGAAAGCAGGTGTTGACAGATGTGAAAATTACTGAACTATCAGTTTAATAAGTCACAGCTGCAAACTACTAATGCGAATTCTTTACAGACGAATAAAAAAACTGGTAGAAGCCGACCTCGGGGGAGATCAGTTTGGATTCCCTGGAAATATTGGAACACGTGAGGCAATACTGACCCTATGACTTATCTTAGAAGCTAGATTAAGGAAAGGCAAACCTACATTTCTAGCATTTGTAGACTTAGAGAAAGCTTTTGACAATGTTGACTGGAATACTCTCTTTCAAATTCTGAAGGTGACAGGGGTAAAATACAGGGAGCAAAAGGCTATTTACATTTGTACAGAAACCAGATGGCAGCTATAAGAGTCGAGAGGCACGAAAGAGAAGCAGTGGTTGGGAAGGGAGTGAGACAGGGTTGTAGCCTCTCCCCGATGCTATTCAATCTGTATATTGAGTAAGCACTAAAGGAAACAAAAGAAAAGTTCGGAGTAGGTATTAAAATCCACAGAAAAGAAATAAAAACTTTGAGGTTCGCCGATGACATTGTAATTCTGTCAGAGATCGCAAAGGACTTTGAAGAGCAGTTGAACGGAATGGACAGTGTCTTGAAAGGAGGATATAAGATGCACATCAAAAAAAGCAAAACAAGGACAATGGAATGTGGTCAAATTAAGTCGGGTGATGCTGAGGGAATTACATTAGGAAATGAGACACTTAAAGCAGTAAAGGAGTTTTGCTATTTGGGGAGCAAACTAACTGATCATGGTCGAAGTAGAGAGGATATAAAATGTAGACTGGCAATGACAAGGAAAGCGTTTCTGAAGAAGAGAAATTTGTTAACATCGAGTATTGATTTAAGTGTCAGGAAGTCGTTTCTGAAAGTATTTGTATGGAGCGTAGCCATGTATGGAAGTGAAACATGGACAATAACTAGTTTGGACGAGAAGAGAACAGGAGTTTTCGAATTGTGGTGCTACAGAAGAATGCTGAAGATTAGATGGGTAGATCATATAACTAATGAGGAGGTATTGAATAGGATTGGAGAGAAGAGAAGTTTGTGGCAAAACTTGACTAGAAGAAGGGATTGGTTGGTATAACATGTTCTGAGGCATCAAGGGATCACCAATTTAGTACTGGAGGGAAGCGTAGAGGTTAAAAATCGTACAAGGAGACCAAGAGATGAATACACTAAACAGATTCAAAAGGATGTAGGTTGCAGTAGCAGGTACTGGTAGATGAAGAAGCTTGCACAGGGTAGAGTAGCATGGAGAGCTGCATCAGACCAGTCTCAGGACTGAAGACCACAACAACAACAACAACAACAACAACTGTGACAGCGGAAAAGCTTTCACAAAACAACAGGATGGACCTTAATTACACATGTTTGTCTACTTTCTTACAAAACTTGAACCAATTTAAACAAGTCTGAAACATAGACGTGGCACATATAAAAATCTTACAAAAACATGTTTCCTGCACATCAAAAATGAATGAAGCTAGATTTTTAAAAGTGAGTTTTCAATTTTATCATCAGAATGCATCTTTTATTTATATGGTTCAGTCTAAGTCATTTCTGCACATTCAGTTCATATAAGACAAATTTTACATGCAACATTTAGGTTGACTTTAAAACAAGATAAAGATTAATGGACGGAAAAAAGCTGTTTGACTCTATTTACCTACTTTCGTGCAAAGTTTCAAGTGATTCAAAATTTAAAGTGTAGAAGTTGTACACTTTAAAAACCTCCCAGAAAAACCTGTTTTTGCCTGTAAAATCCAAACAAAGAAAGATTTTATTCAAACTGTTAAAATCTATCGTAGACCACCCAGTCCAGAGTTATTTAAGGATGACGTGACATCCAAATGAGGGAGATTGTTTTCGCACATAAAATCTGAACAGTGTACATAAAAAGGGTGGCATTAATTTCATCTGAATTAAAATATTTCGCGCAAGGAATTAATCATTTTGTACAATTTGCCTGGATGCCAGCCCTCGTTCATCATTCTAATCTTGCTTAATATACTGTAACATGGCTACAGCAATGTAGATGTTCTAATAGCTATAAAAATGGCTGCTGGTCCAGACTAAACCAAAAACTTTTTACCCCATGTTTTTAGATCAAATAGGAACCGAGCACCAATGCCTTCCCCAAACCCCATTCTGCACGCTGTCTTCTCATATGTACTTGTTACAGCACTTCTGCAAAGTAACAATAAAAATGTCATCACATGAAAGTAATTCCTGTCACAATATTCAGGTGCCATGCCATCTGGTTATCTGCAGTTGTATGATGGGGAAGGTAACAATGAACTTTAATACTTAAGACCCCTCTGGAATGTGCATGACATACTCTGAAGTCGGAATGCAGGTGATACTGGAGTGCATGCTTTTCTCCTACAAGTCTGCACACATCTTTGAGCACCCTCCATGGTGAACACTGACCATTTCAATATTGATCAATCATCTTCATTTTGTACAATCACAGCAAGATGTCAACTATGCAGAGCATGAAGTGTCCCAATTACAGGATTCCATATGGTGTCCAGCTGCAAACCACCAACACAATTTATCCTCCTCAGATGGTCACATTACCACTGATTCCTTCATGATTCAGTCCCAAAAGTTTGATGTATGGGTGTGATTTGCAAGCAAGGTGAACTGGACACTCACTGATCTGATGAGACAGATCACAAAGTTTAATAGATCTGCGACACAGATGCCACTGGAAGTTTGTGTTTTATGATATATTTTCATATTTGGCACAAAAATTGATTTATGTCACAACTGTGTCAGAGCAGGTAAGAGGTCTTAATTTTTATCCTACATCTGTTTCACCACCACTAGTAAACTTTGTAAGCTGCACCACCGAGGCGATTTACTCTCTTACACCCGATGCTGCAGCGGAACTTTCTTGGTTGCCTTATCCAGTGATAAGAAGAGCTATACCACAGAAGAGTAACGTATGGCCAATAGAGAGAGTAGTCTCCGCAACTTACAACCAGGTATGGCAAGTATAGTATTAAAAGCAGATAAATGTAACAATACCATGCTGATGCCACAAGATCAACATTTTTCACCTGACACAGTGTACTGCAGGATCAGTAAGAAACATAATGAGGAAAACTTCAGGGCTTTTGACAGTCAGCTCTCCACCAAAGGAGGCTATCAAAAGACTGAGATGACATAATATTGTGATAACACAGTTCACTTGCAGTATATGCTTAAGTCTACAAGAAATGTTTACCTCTATGACCTACTGTGATTGATAATGTTGGAGTGTCCCTTTATGGTTTGACCAAATGATTGACATATTTATTCAGTCCCATTGTAGGCAAGTATCTGCAGCACATATGCCGTTATACTAATTTTTTCATCAGATTTAAGTCACTTAACTGAAAAGTATTGAATTATTCAGTAGTTCTGACACTGTCTTACCTATTACAATAATACCTTTGGTGGACTCACTACATCTGATCAGTAACAGTTTAGAGAATGATAAAACACCAAAGTTTGACCACAGTCTGTCCGCAACATATTTTTTTACTTAATGAGTCCTTTGAATGCTGTGATAGTGTAGTGTGTGGAGCCCTTTGTCTCCCCTAGTGACCAAAAGTTTTACAGGATATTTTGAGGAGAGATCACTTGACTCAATCATTTTACAACCCACAATATTCTGGTAATATATAGGACATTTCTAGTTTGACCTTATGGTTTGAGCAGTCTCTATGAGACTCAATATTTTATAACATAAAATAAGCCCACTCACAGGCTGTATTTACAGGCTAGCAGTTGCCACTACCCAGCACAGGCAGTGGGACCTGCAGTCAGAACTGGTACATATACAGACTGCCTTCCTAGAAAATTGATATTCATCTCATCAGATACTAGGTATGTTGCAGACATATAAACGATATATGGCAGAACAGGGAACGGGATGGGGACTTCAAAGTGACATTTCACCTGCCATATATAGGAAATGTTGCTATGAAAATAAGTAGAGTACTAAGAAAACATAAGGTTAATGTACATCTTGTCCTCCAGTGCAAAATTGAGCACGTCTGGGATCAAAGATGATCTACTGTTCTGTAAAAAACATTTACAAGGTTTCACGAAGCCCTGCAAATCTTATGCAGGACAAACCATATGCACCTTTTTATGAGAATATTATGGAGCACCAGTGGTTTGCCCCTGCAGGCCAGCAACACAGCTATTGTCGAACATTATATATCTATTGGTCACTTAATCAACTATGCTGTTTTGATGTTGCTTTCAGTCTCAAGCCTTGTTTGATGCACCTCTCCACACTGCTCTATCCTGTGAGCGCCTCTTCATCTCTGAATCACTACTGCAACCTACAGCTTTCTGAATCTGCTTACAGTATTCATCTCCTTGTCTCCCTCTATGAATTTTACCATCCGCACACTTCCCTCAAATACTGAATTGAAGATCCCTTAATGTCTCATATTGTGTCCTATCAATCAGTCTCTTCTTTTGCTCAAACTTTGCCACAAATTTGTTGTCTCCCAATTTTATTCAGTACCTCTTCGTTAGTTATGTAATCTACCCATCTAATCTTCAACATTCCTCTATAGGTCCGCTTTGAAAGCTTCTATTCTCTTTTTGTCTAAACTGTTCATCATCCATGGTTAATTTCTGTACATGGCTACACTCCAGACAATTCTTTTAGAGAAAACATAGTTCAAAGTGGACAAATTTCTCCTTTTCAGAAATGCTTTTCTTCCATTTGCCCAAATGAGAAAACACATCTACTACTTTAAGTGTCATATCATTATCCATGTTTTGTTTTTGTTGATGTTCATCTTATATCCTCCTCTCAAGGCAATGATCATTCCGTTCAACTCTTCTCCCAAGTCCTTTGCTGTCTTTGACAGAATTACAATGTCATCGGCAAATCTCAAAGTTTTTATTTCCTCTCCCTGAACTTTAATTCCCACTCTAAATTTTTCTTCACTTTCCTTTACTCCTTGTTCAATGTATAGACTGACTAACATCGGGAATAGGCTACAACCCTATCTCACTCCCTTCTCAACCACTGGTTCCCTTTCATGTCCCTCGGCTCCCATTACTGCCATCTGGTTTCTGTACAAGTTGTAAATAGACTTCCGCTTTGCCTATTTTACACCTCATACCTTCATAATGTCAAAGAAAGTATTTCAGTCAACATTATCAAAAGCTTTCTCTAAGTCTACGAATGTAGTTTTGCCTTTCCTTAACCTATCTTCTAAGAAGCATCACAGGGTCAGTACTGCCTCGCATGTTCCTAAATTTCTCCAGAATCCAAACTAATCTTCCCCGAGGTCTGCTTCTACCAGTTTACCCATTTTTCTGTTCAGAATTTGTGTTAGTATCTGGCAACCATGACTTATTAAACTTATAGTTCAGTCATTTTCACACTTGTCAGCAACTGCTTTCTTTGTAACTGGAATTACCACATTCTTCTTGAAGTCTGGGGGTATTCTGCCTGTCTCATACCTCTCGCACACCAGATGGAAGTGTTTTGTCATGGCTGGCTCTCCCAACACTATCAGTAGTTCAGACAGAATGTCGTCTACTCCTGGGATCTTCTTTCTACTTGAGATCCTTCAGAGCTTTGTCAAATTCTTCTCATGGTATCGTACCTGTCATCTAATCTTCATCTACATCCATTTCCCTTTCTAAAATATTGCTTTCATTTTCATATCCATTGTATAGATCCTCTGTATTCTCCTTCCACCTTTCCCTTCCTTGCTTAGGAATGGTTTACCATCTGGGCTCTCAATATTCATACAGCTGCGTCTCTTTTGCCCCAAAAGCCTCTAACTTCCCTGTAGGCAGTGTCTACAGGGTGTGATAGATAAGTAATGAGACTGGCCGCCGCGCGGCGCACCAGTCGCTCGTAGGGCGGTCTCCACCTGTACGTCACGTGGTGGGGGAACTGAGCTAACAATAGGACTGGTTCGCAGTCGCGTCGGAGCTCTGGTGCAGTGAGGGTCGAGCTTCGCATATTACATTGTTTGTGTGCCAGTGACACTTGTGAAAACGCTGAAGATTGTTCGCTCGATAGAACAGCGGTATGCAATCAAATTTTGCTTTCGCTTGGGCAAAACTGCTTTGGATACTTTTGCTATTATTACGGAGGCCTACAAAGAAGACTCCCTATCAAGAGCTCAAGTGTTCCGGTGGTTTAATGAATTTAAGAACGGGAGGGAATCTGTTGAAGACATGGAACGATCTGGACGCCCTTCAACGAGTCGTGTGGATGAAACGGTGGCCAGAGTGAAAGAACTCCTGGACTCCGACCGTCGTTAAGTCTCAAAATGATCGCCAATGAGGTCTCCGTAATAAATTTACGGTTCACCAAATTGTTACGCACGATTTGATGATGAGGAAAGTTTGCGCAAAATTGGTTCCCCGAGTGCTCACCGCCGAACAAAAGCAACAACGAGTGGACGTTTGCTGTGAGATGTAGAATGATTTGGAAAATAATCCAGACTTTTTAGACAACGTAGTAACAGGCGACGAATCGTGGACATTCCAGTACGACCCGGAGACGAAAGCCCAGAGCTCGGAGTGGCAAAAATCGGCATCCCTGCGGCTGAAGAAAGCAAGAATGTCAAAGTCCCGCATCAAGACAATGCTGATTGTGTTTTTCGACAAGCGGGGGTTAATTCACAAAGAGTTTGTCCCTCAGGGGAAGACTGTCAATGTCGAATTCTGCAAAGAAGTCCTTCAGCAATTGCACAGAGCCGTCAAACAGAAGCGACAGGACCTTGCTCAACGCTGGCGTCTCCACCACGACAACGCTCCGGCGCACAGAGCGTTCCTCGTGACCTCCTACTTGACCCAAATTGGAGTTGAAGTTCTGCCACAGCCACCATACAGCCCTGACTTGAGTCGTCCTGATTTCTTCCTATTTCCGAAGGTCAAAAGATGCCTGAAGGGTCATCGTTTCGACTATATTCCGAACATCCAATGTGCTGTCACGAAGGCACTAACTGGGATAACTCAAACGGACTACAGTGGGGCCTATGACGCTTGGAAAACGCACTGGCAACGTTGTGTCGATGCCCAAGGCGAGTACTTTGAAGAATATTAACGTTTTGTACAAATTGGATCAATAAATTTGTTTTTCTAGACTGAGCCTCATTACTTATCTACCACACCCTGTATCTTGCCTCTAGTGAAATATGCTCCTAAATCCTTACACTTGTCTTCTAGCCATTTTTGTTCAGCAATTTTGCAGGTCATGTGAATCTCATTTTTTAGATGTTTATATTGCCTTTCACCTGTTTCTTTTGATGCATTTTTAAATTTTCTCCTTTCAAGAACTAAATTCAATATCTCTTGTGTTATCCACAGATTCTTGATAGTCCTTGTCTTTTTACCTACTGGATCCTCTGCTGCTTTCACTATATCATCTCTTAAAGCTACCCATTCATCATCTACTGTATTCCTTTTCCCTGTTTTAGCCAACTGTTGCCTGAAGCTTCCTCTGAAGCTCACAGCCTCTGCTTCTTTCAACTTATCCAGACCCCATCTCCTTAACTTCTGACCTTTCCCCTATTTCTTCAGTTTTAATCTACAGTTCATAACCAATAAATTGTGGGTAGAGTCCACATCTACCCCAGAGAACGTCTTACAATTTAAAACCTGGTTCCTAAATATCTGTCTAATCATTATATAATCAATCTGAAACCCTACAATCTTCAGCTCTCTTCCACATATACAACCTTCTTTTATGATTCTGAAACCTAGTGTTAGCAACAGTTACATTATGCTCTGTGCAAAACTCTACCAGGTGACTTCCTCTTTCATTCCTTTCTCCAGTACATTTTCACCTAAGTTTTCCTTCTCATCCTTTTCCTACAATCGAATTATGAAACAAAAATTGAGCCCCACACATCACAGTCTTAAATCTCCACCATTAAGAAATCAGAGGAAATACAACTGTCTGAGGACATGATGTACTGACATGGTCCAGCTGGACACCCCATGAAATCCTGTCATTGGGAAGCTTTGTACTTTAGTAGTTCCACAATAGATCTCATGAAGCCAAATTTGACCCATTCCCATCCTCTCACCAAAGAATAGCCCTTGGCACTACCAGAAATTGAACCGGAACCCTCCATTTGATAATCAGACATGCTGCTCACTCCTCAGGTATGCCAAGGCTCTTAAAGTGGTTAACATCATCGAATAAGGGGTGATCAAAAAACTTCCGTTCAAAGGCCACACTAACACCTTGCCTGCAAGCCAGTACTTATATAACCACATCAGAGTCACACTGGATTGCATATATGCTGCAGCAATGCCCACAAATGGAAAATTTTTGATCATCCCTCATAAAACAACTCAGCTGCATATGCAGATGTGACAACTTTAAATATCAAGGACTGGCATAAAATAGAATGTTCACTGAATGAAACCATGCCTTTTCCTAACTCTTTTCAAATTTACTACCAGTTAATCTTGCCTCCAAATGTTGCTTATGTATTTCATGATAGAATCAGGTAGTTCATTGTAATGTCCGCTAACATGCAGTGTTACTGAAAACACCTTTTTCTCTTTAGGTGTTATTCATTGTTGTCTTGCATGTTTCCCAAACAGCCAACTGCGGCAACTGACAGTTGAAAATCCACTAAATACCTTCATGTGAAGCTTCCTCATTTGCAGAAACTGCATTATCTGTGTCACTCAGAACAGGTCACAATTGTGGTGCAAAAAAGCTCTCACAGAGTGACATCCAGCATCCTGGAGTGAAAAATTCCAACTTGTTCCAGCCTTATTCACAAGTATGTTTCGCAAACCTGTTACTGTAAATCACAGCTGGGTCATTCTTCAGCCAGCTACATTATGGTCTCCAGGGCAGAAACCTCTCTTGCCTCAGCAGTGACACACACACACACAGTTTCAATCTCTCATGGCCTATTGCCAATAATAGGCTTGGTACCTTTGGCGAATTCTTCCAGACACAGGGCAATTACTGCACTATCCAAGACAAGGAGACTTCACATATTACACGTCGGCTTTGCTGAGCATTCACTGTTTGACTATCTTCGTATTGTCCCTCTTTCAGGCAAGTTTAAGTGTTGCGAATTAACATTAAGCAAGTGGATAACAGCTCCTTTATTTGTTCCATTTTTGTAACTGGGTTATCTTTCATGGTGATGTGGTTTAAAAAGATGGTGAAAAATGAGTAAGTTTTTGTTCCATTAAGAACAGACGGCAATTCCTGCTCGGCAACGTGGTCTCATGCTGAATAACGGTCGGTAAGGAGCTGTGGTGATAGGGTGTTTCATTGTTCCACCAGGGCAGTTGACAGTTGCTGGCTGGGCGTTAGTGCACACTGACGTGGTCAAATATATCTCCCCAACGCATCCCACACGTGGTCGGTGGAATTGGGGTAGCCCTTTCTTCTAATATCCTCTCGTCCCAAGAACCCCTATAACAACGCATTTCGTTGCGGTCGCACCCTGCAGTCCATAATTTCTTAATTCTTATTACTGATGTATGCTGTTTTTCCCAACAAATATTAATGGGTGTAATGTTACTGTTTATTCCACATCAACAATGGCTTTGGATCCAGGAAAGCTAATAAAAAATGAAAACTGCATTAGTGTCAATTAGCCAATCTAAAACTCAAACATATGAAAAAGACTAAACATTTGCCAATATCATCAAAGCATTTTTGGGCAATGCATTTGGGAAAGATGTCAAGATATGTTACTGAATTTTAGGACATGAAATGTGTTCTTTTAACAAGAGTAAGACAATCTGTAAAATATACAGAGATGACGGAATACAAGACACGGCACTGAGAAACTAAATGGAGTGAATCAAGCTTCCTGGTCATACCAAATAAAAACGACTAATATAGTCTGATGTGAAGGTGAAACTGAGCCTCGCAAGACAGTACCTGGTGAACATGCATCAGTTGTTGATAAAAAAAAAAAGGCATACATATCAAATTTCAAGGTACGAAATTTTCAATAATTACACTTCCCGAATGCGATGAGCAGCAAAAGCAAATAAATTTGGTAAATGCGAAAACAGTATGGGAAGGTCTAAAATCATGTAGCCCAAGGAGAGCTTATTTCATACTGTGCAAATGAGAAGGCAATTAATATTCGCTAAAACTGAGGAACTGTCAATCTATGGAAAATTATACACTACTGACCAGAATGAAAAATGCTCCTACCATAGCACATAAAAGGCAAATATGTCGTGGACAGAGTATTTCGTTCATTTCAAGCAAGTATCAATTCGTGACGTCATCGTCCAGACATGAGTTGACAGTAATCTGAATCCGTATCAGCAGACTAATAATTCCTTTCACAGGATAAAATTTTGTTGATTATGAAATACAAGTTCTTGAAATTTATTTAGAATAGGAAATGTTTAATTAGTAATTGCATGCCATAATTTATCTGTTTAATACAAAGGTATTTTGATTTTTGTATGCATGTAAAAAGTGTGATTTATGTGCGGCTTTTACTCTTAGACAAGTTACCACTGTGTGCATGTACACTGCGGTGAATATCATTTTGTGATTTTGAGCCAAACTGAGACAAATCCAGTTTCATTTACACTTTATGTGTGAGACACACATCACGTTATTACAAAAAATCCTTTAGCCCATCAGGGAAAATCGAAACCTGCACACTTGATTTGAAACACATTACATGCTAGCGTGTGGTTGAGCTTTCCATTAAATCACATATTGAGATTACTTTTCGAGACAAACACTGATTTTTGATAAAAACGAACTGAAAATTTATTCAAAATATCAAAGTTCTGTATTAATTAGGACACATATCACCTTGTTGATCATGTTGCTTTTCAACACTGTAATCCAAATCAATTCATTCATTCATTAGAATGATTTGCGATATGTCCCATTACACATACAAACTGTAACATGGAATTTGCTGATCGAATGAGAGTATACGAGTGTTCTTTTCCAGAAATGCCAATAAACCAGCGGTTTCAAAAGTTAAATTACCAACTGTTGTGTAACTTCATTGATACTGCATTTCACTGACAAACACTGTTCTTATTGATAAATGAACATTAACTGCAAGTTGATTTTGAATACTCAAGAACACTGCCAAGCAGCAGTTCATATCACAACCAGTGATAAATGCCAATATAGCTGAATGGGCATTACTTCATTAAAACAGAGCAATAGGCCTCCAATTCTAGGATAAACTGCACCAGGTGGAATTATTAAAATCTTGTTGAAGTGTAATAAGGTTTATCTGAACACTTCTATCACACATAATTATTTCACATTAACTGGACAAATTATTAGTTGGAAACAAATTCATCCACAACAGATTGTCCCATGACACCACTAAACTTTTATCATGACTCTTCACAAGATATCTCAAGAATCCGGGCTCAAGAAACAAGAAAAGAGGAGACATTGGTATAGTAGCATACAACACGGTGTATGCCATCCTGTCATCAACATTGCATTTCCCTTCGTCCCCACACAGTGATATTTTCTATTATGGATGCAATCCCACTCTCAGATACTTCCTATTGTAATGTATCCCGTTCTCTAGATGCACAAAAATTTGTCTCTATTTGGTTTTATACCCGTCACCATTCAAGTAACAGGATGGGTCTAAGAGAGCTCAAGTAGAGTTAACTCATGAAAATGCACAAACATGTCGAAAAGTTTTGATTTAAACGTCTTTTAAACTCCCTGGAAAGCTACTTCCTTTCTTTTACATGGCCAGACTCTGCCCAAGACATATTTATCTTCATTTGTGCCACGATGGGATCATTTTTCATTCTTCTTCCCAAGTTTTACTCTACCATAATTCTGGCAACAGACTGTCGTAATCTGCAACCGCTGCAAATTTTTGTTGACTCACGCAACAACTGTGGTGGTGGTGGTGGTGGTGGTTGGGATGTTTAAAGGGGACTAAACAGCTAAGGTCATCAGTCCCTCATTCCAAAAACAGGCGAGACGAAAAGTTGAGGAGCAGGTAAAAAACCCGAGGGGAAGGAGACCCCCCCCCCCAGGCTCTGAAAGAACACAAATGCGGCAACGAACACGACAGACAAGAAGAGTACAGATGAACACCAGACAGAAAGAAACAGAAAAAAAGAGGTGGCCAGAGACTGGTTGACTGACCACGAGAACAAAAAAAAAGGGGAAAGAGTCAACCATCCGACTACACGCTAAAATCTGCAACCAATGATGAGAGACTCGAGAACAAGAGACACAGAAAGGGGAAGGTGCAGGACCTCCCTAAATGGAACCATAAAAAGGACTACCACGGATAAAATTTAAAACGTCATCAGCCATGGAGGCATCATTGCATAAAACCAAAGGCAAAGTGCCCGGGAGATTAAAAGACTGCCAGAGGGTACGCAGTCGGGGATACTCCAACAAAATGTGGGCGACCGTCAGCCGAGACCCACACCGACACAGGGGGGGATCCTCCTGATGCAAAAGATGGCGGTGCGTCAGGTAGGTATGGCCGATGCGGAGCCGACACAGAAAGACAGAGTCCCTGCGAGAAGCCCGCAGGGAGGACCGCCACACATCGGTCGTCTCCTTAACAGCTCGCAGTTTATTCGGCGATGTCAGGCTACGCCACTCATCATGCCACATCCCAAGCACTTTACGGCACAACACCAACTGCAGATCACGAGCTGGGAGGCCGATCTCCAAAGCTGAGGCGTCGATCGCCTCTTGGCCAGCCTGTCGACACGTTCGTTCCCCGGGATGCCAATGTGACCTGGCGTCCAAACAAAGACCACCGAACGACCAGAGCTGGTAATGGCAGAAACAGACTCCTGAATAAATGATATCAGAGGAGAAGAGGTATAGCAGCAGTCGATAGCCTGGAGGCTGCTCAGGGAGTCACTGCAGATGACGATGGACGTACCTGAGCAGGAACGCATATGCTCAAGAGCGCGCAATATGGCCACCAGCTCTGCAGTAAAAATACTGCAGCCAGCCGACAAGGAGCGCTGTTCAACATGGGCAGCATGAGCAAAAGCGTAGGCAGTACGACCATCAACCAGGGAACCATCAGTGTAGACAGTCTCATAGCCCGAGAATGAGGAGAGGAGTGCAAGAAAACGTCGACAGAGGGCCACAGGCGGAACCGAGTCCTTGAGTCCCTGTGAAAAGTCCAGACGGACAGATGGACGGACGGCCGGGGCAGACACCAGGGAGGCGTAGGTGCATGGACCCAGAAGGGAGGCAGAAGAGGGAATGAGCCCAGTTCCGACAGCAGGGACTGGACGCAGACAGCAATGGAAAGCCCAGACATAGGTCGCCGTTCGGGAAGATGGAGGACCATGGCAGGGAAAAGCAGGCGAGGATTGGTATGGCCCGGCGAGCAATGCATGTGGACAGCATAGTCGGTGAGCAGTCGGTGGCGGCGAATCCGGAGCAGGGGAACCCCAGCCTCCACCAGTAGACTATCCGCGGGGCTCATACGGAAAGCGCCAGTTGCAAGCCGAACCCCACAGTGGTGTATGGGGTCCAACAACGTCAACACTGAGGGTGATGCAGACCCATAGGCCAGGCTCCCATAATCAAGCCTGTACTGCACAAGGGCTCTGTACAATCTCAACAGCGTGCAGCGATCTGCACCCCAAGACGCGTGGCTCAGGCAGCAGAGGGCGCTGAGGTGCCGCCAGCACTTTTGCTTCAGATGAGTAGTATGAGGAACCCATGTGAGCCGGACATCAAAGATGAGTCCTAGGAAGTGGCTAGTGTCCACCACTTCAAGTAGGTGGCCGTAGAGGTAATGTTCAGAATGAGGGTGGACCGTCCGACGCCTGCAGAAGTGCATAACTCGAGTCTTAGCTGCACAGAACTGAAAACCATGAGTCAGAGCCCATGATGCTGCCTTGCGAATGGCTACTTGCAGCCTGCGCTCGGCGACTCCTGTAGTCGTTGAGCTAAATGAGATGCAGAAGTCATCGGCATACAAAGAAGGAGACACCGACGACCCCACGGCTGCAGCCAGACCATTAATGGCCACTAGAAATAAGGAGATGCTCAACACCGTGCCCTGCGGGACCCCATTTTCCTGTATATAAGATGAACTAGAGGCGGCACCGACTTGCACCAAGAAAGAGCGGTGCAATAAAAAGGTTTGAAGAAAAGCCGGGAGCTGACCACGAAGACCCCACTCGTGCAACGTAACAAGGATGTGATGCCGCCATGTGGTGTCATACGCCTCCCGCAGATAAAAAAATGCAGCAACGAGATGCTGACGTCGGGCAAATGCCGTACGGGTAGCAGATTCCAGCCGCACCAAATTGTCCGCAGCAGACCGGCCCCGACGGAAGCCACCCTGGAGTCCGCGCGACTCAAGGACCCAACACAAATGCCGCCCCACCATACGTTCGAGCAATTTGCACAAAACGTTGGTGAGGGTAATGGGACGATAGCTGTCCACCGCCAGTGGGTCCGCACCGGGCTTCAAGATGGGGACAATAACACCCTCTCGCCACTGCGACGGGAACAAGACCTCGCCCCAAATGTGGTTAAAGACGGTGAGGATGTGTCTCTGGCAGTCCCTGGAGTGCGTGGATGCAGTCTGGTCCTGGTGCTGTATCAGGGCAATCGGCAAGGGCAGCGAGGAATTCCCTATCGCTGAAAGGAGCATTGTACTTTTCAGAACGCCGTGTGTGGAATGATACCGGCGTCCGCTCGGCTCGCTCCTTTAGAGAGCAAAAGGCCGGGGGGGTGGGGGGGGGGGGGGTGGGGGGGGGGGGTGGTAAGTTGCAGTCGCAGAGCTCATAGCAATGTGCGCGGCAAGGTGGTCAGCAATGGCGGCAGCATCCGTGCAGACAGCGCCGTCCAGGGAGATTCCAGGGACACCCATAGGGGTCTGGTATCCATAAATCCGCCGGATCCGGGAGCACATGAGCGAGGAGTAGACACCGGAGCCCAAGGATGAGACATACCTCTCCCAGCACTCCTGCTTACGCCGTGTAATAAGACGACGGGTCAACGCACGGAGCCTCTTAAAGGCGATGAGGGTCTCCAAAAACAGGGGCCGCCTATGACGCTGGAGAGCTCGCCTACGGTTGCAAACAGCCTCAGCAATCTCCGGCGACCACCAGGGTACAGCCTTCCTCCGAGGGAGTCCAGAAGAGCAGGGGATGGCAGCCTCGGCTGCAGAAATGATTGATGTGGTCAAGACACGGACCACCTTGTCAATGTCACCCTGTGGGGGAGACTCAATGGTGGCAGTGGAAGTAAAAGCCGGCCAGTCAGCCCTGTTGAGAGCCCAGCAGGGCAGGCGCCCAGAAGAATGACACGGGGCAGTGACAAATAGATGGGAAAATGGTCACTACCACACAGGTCAGATGCACTCTCCAGTGGAGGGATGGGACAAGTCTGGGGCTGCAAAGAGAGAGATCGACGGCCGATAAAGAGCCATGGGCCACACTGAAAATGCGTAGGAGGACCGGTGTTCAAGAGGCTAAGGTCGAGCTGAGCCAACACATGGTCCACGGCACAACTGCGGTCATCTGAGACAGTCCCACCCCATAGAGGGTTGTGGGCATTGAAATCGCCCAGAAGCAGCAATGGTGGCGGGAGTTGAGCCAGCAGCGCAGCCAAGACATGTCAGGGGAGCTCCCCATCTGGAGGAATGTAAACAGAGCAAACAGTAATAGCCAGCGAGAGCTCAACCCTGACAGCGACTGCCTCTAAAGGCGTCAGAAGGGGTGCGGGCGAGCTACAGACAGTGGTGAACAAAGAGGCAAACTCCACCTGACGCTCGTTGACAGGCAGCGCGGTTCTTATAGTATCCCCGATAACCGCGAAGGGCGGGGGTCGGCATTGCTGGAAACCAAGTTTCCTGAAGAGCAATGCAGAGAACAGGGGAAAAACACTCAGAAGCATCCGGAGCTCAGGCGAGTGGCGGAAATAACCGCCGCAATTCCACTGGAGAATGGAAGCTGGAAGGGACTGGGAGGGTGTGGAGGTGACTAAGAGGCAGACGGCGCCTCAGAGCCGACGGCCCCCACCGGGGGAGATTCAGCTGCGTCCAGAAGAAAGGCCCCCGAGGGTTCCGTGGGGGCGAGATCCGCAGCAGAGGCGTGTATCTCCACCTCATCCCCGGAGCCAGAACTATTGACTGCAGGTGGTACTCAAACCGCCGGAACGTCCTTCTTCTTGGACACGTGCCGTTCCTTCTTTTCGCATTTGTCCTTAGGGTTAGAGGGCTGGGAGAGCTTCTCTGAAGGAGCGTCGGAGGCTGACAATGCAGAAGCCCTACGTCCAGCAGGTGGCGGAACCTTCAACCACTGGCTGACATCCGGCTGGGTAGGAGAAGAAACGGAGGAAGCGAGAGCCCCGAGGGACCCCTTCCATGAGAGAGGAACTGGCAGAGGCAACGCCGGCGGAGAAGGAGGGAGAGGGATCGAGCCCACCAGTTTTGGAGCAGATGTCACTCCCGAAGTAAGCGTGGGGGGAGTGAAAGAAGAGGGTTTGCCCCCAACGGCTATGGGGGCAACAGAGGAAGGCTTGCCCCCAGACACTAGGGAGCAGACAGAGATGCACGGCTCCGAGGGCCCACTGAAGGCGGCACTGATGAGACGACAACTGCCACTCGCGAGGGCGACGAAACATGACTGCAGCATAAGATGTTTGAAGGGAAACAGGATACAACCTTTCAAATTTCAGTTTTGCTTCTCGATAAGTAAGCCAGTCCAGGGTCTTAAATTCCATTATCTTCCGCTCCTTATGAAGAACGGGGCAATTCGGCGAGCATGGAGAGTGGTGCTCCCCACACTTGACGCATACAGGCAGAGGCACACATGGAGAATCGGGATGAGAGGGGCGTCCGCAATCTCGACATGTGGCATTGGATGGGCAACGGGAGGACATATGCCCAAACTTCCACCACTGGAAGCACTGCATCGGGGGAGGGATGTATGGCTTGACGTCACAACGGTAAACCATTAGCTTGACCTTCTCAGGCAATACAGCACCCTCGAAGGCCACCCTGTTAGTCTTGGGTCCTCTATGTTCATGACGGACAAAATGCACACCACGTCGTTCCAAGTCGGCTCTCAGCTCGTCGTCGGATTGCAACAATAGGTCACGATGGTAAATAATCCCCTGGACCATATTTAAGCTACTGTGGGGAGTGACGGTAACAGAGACATCACTCAGCTTATCACACAAGAGCAACGCCCGTGACTGGGCTGGGGAGGACGTCTTGAGGAGGATGGACCCATTCCTCATTTTAGACAACCCCACCACTTCCCCAAACTTATCCTCCAGGTGGTCCACAAAAAACAAGAGGCTTCGTAGTAAGACAGGAGTCACCATCAGTCCTGTTGCAGACAAGGTATTGTGGTACGTAAGGCTTCCTCTTGGCACTAGATCCGCATCCCTCCCACAGCGCAGCCAACAAGGGGAATGACTGAGGGTCATATTGCACAGCACCAAATTCAATTCTGCCTCGCTTAGAGATGCTGGTGGCCGTGCGACCACCAGCTTGGTGTGATTTATTGTGCTTCATTGCGCCACATCCACCCAGATGCCACCTACTCTGAATGAGAGCTCTCCCCAAGGGCGCCACCCAGCCAAAGCAACGGGTACCTGGCCAATATCCCGCTGCCCGGAGTCCCCGTGCCCCAGACAAGATGGGCACATACACCTTGGCATACATGGGGAGGAAACAGCTCTGGCGTCTGTAGTGCGATCCCTGTGTGGTCAGGGGGCTACCACCAAGAGGGCACATGACGACCCCACCACAACGGACTGGATACAGTGCTGGATTTTAGGTGTTGAAAGGGTCCACAGTTGTCGTGGGTGCTAAGAAGGGGATTGCGCACAAGACGAGGAGGAGGCAACCCAGAAGACTTTGGGTGTAAATCCCGCCACATGACAATAGAAAAACACCACGTAAGGCGTCCTTCCCCAAATGGCACGCACTAACAGCAGAAATTTGGAAAAAAGGAGGTCAAACCCAAGAGGGCACCATCACATAAGGCCGAAACGTTTGAGACTCCTTTTAGTCGCCTCTTACGACAGGCAGGAATACCGCGGGCCTATTCTTACCCCCGAACCCGAACAAGTGTTCTGATATACTTGGTTTTTTTCATTGTCTTACACACCACATTGCTTATATCATGGCAACAGATAAAGTTTTCACAAAACAACAGGACACCCATTAATTACATATATTAGTCTAACTTCAAACAAAATTTGAATCGATTCACACTAGTCTGAAACACAGAAGAGATGTGCATAAAAAACTCACAAAAATGAGTGTTTTGCATGGAAAATTTGAACAAAACTAAATTTTTGAAATAAAGTTTTCAATTTTATCGCATAAATGCACTTTTATTTATCTGACAAACTTTAAATCATTTCCATGTATTCAGTTCATGTAAGAATGAATTTTATGTGCTACATTTAGCTCAACTTTAAACCATCATATCTCGACAATGGGTAAAGATTATTGAATAAAGGAAAAAATTCCTTTTGACTTCATCAATTTATCTACTTTCATGTGAAATTTTTAACTGATTCATTTAAGCATAAAGTACACAAATGTCATGCTTCAAAACCTCCCAGAAAACAAGTTTTATGCACATAAAGCAGAAATGCACCAAGGCTTTTTCAAACTGTTTAAACTTATCTTAGACCATGGTCTAATACAGCTAAGTGTGACATAAAAATCGGGATGAGGGTGACTGTTTTTGCAGGTAAAATATGAATGGTGCACATACCAATGATAGCAATAGCTGAGCATTAACTTCAGCTCAATTAAAATCTTTTGCAAAAGGAATTAACTGATTTCCACAATTTGCCTGGGTGCCAGCTCTGGTTCGCCGTTCATACCTTGTTTAATACACTATAATATAAGACAGGTGTTCATCAAATGGATATACATATAGCCACTGATGTGCTTTCATGTTGTAACAATAAACAAAACTGTATGAAATTAAAGATGGAGATCTAGCAGTGACTATTTGGACTTCGAAATGAATGGGATACAGTAGTAGTGCTGTTAGCGTGAGTGCTTCCTGTGGTACAGCTCCACTGAAAAGTGGCCACTGGATTGTGAATTCAAGGGCAACTCAAGCATCACATGCTTCCAAATGAAAATTATTTTTCAGCTGTGGTTAAAATATTTTAGCTGAAAACATAACTTTAGCTGATGGCAGAAAAACAAAAGCCATGGGGAAATGCACAGTGAAAGATAATTAGCAATGAATGTTTGACAAAAGAATTTGCAACCAAAAGTAGAATACTTGTGCCCGAGATCAAATATGGAAACTTTTGTGTGAAGCAGTACACTGAAAATGATAGAAAGGCTATTTTTGAGAAAGCATGTTTCAACATGTATGATGAAATTGAAAGACTGCTCATTAAAACTCAACACCAAGTGTGATTATTCAATGAGGCGACAAAAGTCATGGGACAGCATTATGCACACATATAGATAGTGGTAGTATCATGTACACAAGATGTAAAAGTGAATTGCATTTGTACTAAGGTGTGTCAATTCAACATGATTATGGCCACTTGAAGGAAATTAGCAGACTCTGAATGTAGAATAGTAGTTGGAGCTAGACACATAGGACATTCCAATTCGAGAACCATTACGGAATCAGTGAGATCCACAGAGTCCAGAGTGTGTGGAGAATACCGAATTTCAGGCATTACCTCTCACCATAGACAACACACTGGCCAAGAGCCTTCACTTAATGACCGAGAGCAGCAGTGTTCGCGAAGAGTTGTCAGTACTAACAAGACAAGTAACACTCCATGAAATAACCACAGAACTCAAAGCGGAACCTACGACAAATGTAGCCATCAGGACAGTGCAACAAAATTTGGCGTTAATGGGCTATGGCAGCAGATGACCCACTTAAGTGTCTCTACTAACAGACCACATCACTTGCAGCACCTGTCCTGGGCTCATTACCCTAGTGGTTGGACCCTAGAAAACTCAAAAATCATGGCCTGGGCAGATGAGTCCCTATTTCAGTTGGTAAGAGCTGGTGGTAGGGTTAAGAGTGTGGTGCAGACCCAACAAAACCATGGACCCAAAATGTCAACAAGGCAATGTGCAAATTTGTGGTGGCTCCACAATGGTGTGGGCTGTGTTTACTCGGAATGGACTAATCCCTGACTGGAGACCATTTGGAACCATTCACAATCTTCATGCTTCCAAACACAATCCTCATGCTCCCAAACAACGATGGAATTTTTATGGATGACAATTTTTCACAACTGATTTGAAGAACATTCTGGACAGTTTGAGCGAATGATTTGCCCATCCATGTCACCCAACAGGAAACCCAATGAACATTGATGGGACACAATCGAGATGTCAGTTCATGCACAAAATCCTGTACTGGCAACACTTTCACATTATGGTTAGATATAGGTCAGCATGGCTTAATATTTCTGCAAGAGCTTCCAACAACTTGCTGAGTCCATGCCATGTCGAGTTGCTGCATTATGCCAGCAAAACGAGGTCCAACACGATATTAGGAGGTATTTTCCACAGTTTGCTAACACTACATTGAATAAGATATGGGTTGCTAGTACGAACATAAGAAACACATATGGACAGAATATATGTAATTTCTGCACACTGTTCTACACTGAGGGGAAATTGATTTTTAATCATCCTCAGCTGTAGTGTTCTCTTGGAGCAGACGATGTACACTGAGGGAGGGGGAGGGGGGGGGGGGGGAGGAATGTGCGTGCTTAGCGCCTCTACTTTCTTCAGACAAACAAAAAACTAAAATTTTCATTTTCACTCTAAACATGACCTGGCTGGAAAAAAGACGCCAACGTGCAATTGGCATGTCTACTGGGCGGCCTCATCCAAGATGTAAAGATGATCCTGCCTGTGACTATCGAGCATGCAGGGTGCAGTGGTCTGGAAGTTATGGCTCATGTCAGCACCAACAACATCTGTCACATGGGTTCTAAGTCCATCCTCAATTCATATAGATGGCTGGCGGACACAGTGAATGCTGCTGTCCTCGTGCATGGGGTGCAAGCAGAGCTCACAATCTACAGACCTGTTTCCAGAGCTGATCAATGTCCTTTTGTTTGCAGCAGAGAGGAGAGCCCAAACCAAAGGCTTTGTCAACTCTGTGACAGTCTTGTGTGCAGATTTTTAGACTTGCATTATAGTGAGGGGATTTGTAGGACTCCCCTTGATAGGTCAGAGGTACACTACACACTTTAAGCAGCTACTCAGGCAGCAAAGTACTTGTGAAGAGTTTTTTAGGCTGGTCGGTAGTCTGAGCAAGGGAAGTCAGACTGCCTTGTCAAAGTATTCATAAGTATTCATATCAAACTTCCCAAATTTACTGCTTTCCAGGAAAGTTCTTGCACTCAAATTATGCTAGGGACCGAGAGCTGTCTCAAACTTGATGTGGAAAGCCCTGAGCTACTCAGCAAATCATGGAATGTATGTCAGAAAGAAATACTATATTGAGGTTGAAGTTGAGTGTGACAGTCAATTTATGTGGTCACGTGTAACAGGTGTGGGCAAAACCAAGTTAATTGTTGGATGTTTTTCGAGGCAACCTGATTCCACTGCAACAGTTGTAGAGACGTTCAAAGAAAATCTATCAGCAGCACAAAAATACCCAGGTCATGCAACACTTAGACAGTGAATTTGCATCACTTAGTTCCAGAATGATCTATGTAGAGGAATTATGTGCCTAGTGAGTGGATTAAGGACAAGACCCACCTCGGTTTACTAATGAAATTCAGGAAATGCTGAGGAAGCAGAGGCTGTTGTACTTTTAGTTCAAAAGAGAATGCACAAATGACGGCAAGCAAAGGTTAGTAGAGATTTGTCTGTGAAAAGATCTATGTGTGAAGCTTAGAACTACCACTGTCACACATTGTCAAAACATCTGGCAGTGAACCAGAGGAAATTCTGGTCCTATTTACAATCGCTAAATGTGACTAAGGCATTCAAAAAAATCATTCAGGCAGGAAAATTGTACAAACATGCCGTCATGTGACCATCGGACAGTCATCTGTATGGACAACACAGCAATAAGCATCCCTGGTGTAGAGAAACAGCTGGAAGACCTGAAAGCAAACAAGTCACTAGGTCTGGAAGGAATTCCAACTTGGTTTTACAAGGAGTACTCTACAGCACTGGCTCCTTATCCAACAGGCATTAATTGCAAATTCCTCCCCAGCTAAAATTCTGAAGCGACTGGAAAATAGTGTAGGTGACTCCTGTATATAAGAACTGTAAAATAACAGACTCACAAAATTACAAACCAATGTCACTAACTTCTGCTTGCTGCAAAATCCTTGAACATATTCTCAGTTTGAATATAATAAACTTTCCTGAGACCAAGAAGTTTATGTCCACCAATCAGCATGGTTTTAGAAAGCATTGCTCATGTGACACCCAGCTTGCCCGTTTCTCACAATGCACTGCAAACTATGGATGAAGACTCCAAATTTCTAGATCTCCAGAAAGCATTTGACATGGTGCCCCACTGCAGGCTGTTAATGAAAGTATGAGCACATAGAATAGGTTGACAGATATGAGTGGCTCGAAGACTCTTTAAGCAGCAGAGCTCAATATGTTGTCCTCGACTATAAGAGTTCATAAGAAACAAAAGTATCATCAGGAGTACCCCAGAGAAGTGTGATAGGACTGCTGTTATTCCCTATACACAGCAATGATTAGCTGGGCAGGGTGGGCAGCAATTCACGGTTGTTTTCTGATGATGTTGTGGTGAACACTATGGTGTCAAAGTTGAGTAACTGTAAGGGGATACAAGATGGCTTGACAAAATTCTTGTTGATGTGGTTTTTTTTTTTGTTATGGTTTTAGGGCGCAAAACTGCTACGATCATTAGCGCCCAGTCTGTGACTTACGAAAAGGTAAAAAAACGAAACTGGAAACCAGCAGTAATGGGAACGAAACTCAAAAAATTGGAGAAACTAAAAATAGAAGGAAAGCTTAAAAAACCACTATAGAAGGGGGTTGGTTGTCTCCAAAAACAGCTTCAAATGATTGACATCTTACTGGCACTCATAAACTCGAGAACGCGATCGGCTGAGCGTGTGTCATCTGCTAAAATGGAAGATATAACGGGCGACAGCTGTAGACGGGCGCGTAACGGAGTAAAATAGGGAACTCAAGTAAAAGGTGTCTTACCGTCCACAGCTGAGAGCAGTGGGGACAGAGTGGGGGAGGATCGCCACTTAAAAGATGTCGATGGCTAAAAAGACAGTGCCCTATCCCGAGTCTAGTTAAAATTATCTCCTAGCAACAACGTGTTCAGGACGAAGAGGTCCAAGCACAGGGAAGAGCTTTCACGTCCTGCAATTTATTATTGGGAAGTGTTGACCAATGTGCGTGCCATAAAAGAGCAACACGACGACATAAAACACTCCGTAGATCAGCGAAGGGAATCATGCGAATAGGTGGCTGAGGAAGAGAGACTGCAGACTTGGCTGCTATATCGGCCGCCTCATTTCCACAGATACCAACATGTCCTGGGATACAGAGGAACGCCACAGACGCCCCCCAAGTGGAGCAAGTGGAGGCAGTCCTGAATCCGATGGACCAGAGGGTGGACAGGGTAGAGAGTTGTTGGGTTGTTTTTGGGGAAGGAGACCAGACAGCGAGGTCATCAGTCTTATCGGATTAGGGAAGGATGGGGAATGAAGTCAGCCGTGCCCTTTGAAAAGAACCATTCCGGCATTTGCCTAGAGCGATTTAGGGAAATAACGGAAAACCTAAAACAGGATGGCCGGATGTGGGATTGAACCATCATCCTCCCGAATGTGAGTCCAGTGTCTGCCCACTGCACCACCTCGCTTGGTGTACAGGGTAGAGAGCTTCGAGACCAAGGAGAGAGCTGAGAGAGTCTGAGCTGATTACATACTGTATCCACTGATGGCGATGGATGTATTGTACAGCCTGGAGAACAGCGTATAGCTCTGCAGTATAAACCGAACGCTGGTTGGGAAGCCAAAATCGATTTGGGGTGTTGCCAACAATATAGGCACTCCCTACACCAAACAATGTTTCTGAGCCATCAGTGTAAATAAATGTGGCTTCCTTCATTTGTGCACATAGAGCAGCAAATGCCCGACAATAAACAAGTGAAGGGGTACCATCTTTGGGAAACTGACAAAGGTCAAGGAGCAGGCAGGTCCGGGGACAGAGCCAAGGCGGTGCTGTACCTCAAGTTGTCAAGAAAGTTTTAGGAAAGCGGAAGGAAAGAGAATGGAGCAGTTGACGGAAGCGGACTCCCGGTGGCAGTGGGGAGGAAGGGCAGTCTGCATACCCTAAATCCAAGGAGGCATCGAAAAAAATGTCATGAGCCAGATTAGCAGACATGGAAGAGAGATGGCTAGCATAACGACCCAGAAGGACAGCTCGCCGATTGGACAGTGGAGGTTCAGCAGTCTCAGCACAAAGGTTTTCCACAGGGCTGGTGTAAAAAGCTCCAGACACTAAACGTAATCCATGGTGGTGGATAGAGTCGAGACGCCGAAGAATAGACAGCCGAGCGGAGGAGTAAACTATGCTTCCATAGTCCAATTTCGAGTGCACTAAGGCGCGATAGAGGCGGAGAAGGACCACTCGGTCCGCTCCCCAGGAGGTACCATTCAGGACACGGAGGGTGTTGAGGGATCGCAGACAGTGAGCCGAAAGATAGGAAATGTGGGAGGACCAGCACAGTTTTCTGTCAAACATAAGACCCAAGAATTCAGCGATGTCCGAAAATGGAAGGTCGACAGGTCCAAGATGTAAGGAAGGTGGAAGAAACTCCGTATGACGCCAAAAATTAACACAAACGATCTTACTGGGAGAGAAGTGGAAGCCTGTTTCGATGCTCCAAGTGTGGAGGTGATCAAGACATCCTTGAAGACATCGTTCAAGATGGCTGCCCCGTTGAGAGCTGTAGTAGATCACAAAATCGCCCACAAAGAGGGAGCCCGAGACATCAGGAAGGAGACAATCCATAATTGGATTTATGGCAATGGCAAACAGTACAACACTTAGCACGGAGCCCTGGGGTACCCAGTTTTCTTTGGAGAAAGTATAGGTGAGAGTAGTGTTCACATGCACTCTAAATGTGCATTCTGCCATAAATTCGTGAAGAAAAAGGGGCAGCCGACCTCAAAAGCCCCAAGTGTGCGGAGGATGCCTGTCCTCCAACAGGTATCATATGCTCACTCCAGATCAAAAAATATTGCTACTGTTTGGCGTTTCCGGAGAAAATTGTTCATGATATAATTGGAGAGAGCAACAAGATGGTCAACTGCAGGACGATGCTTTCGGAAACTGCATTGGGCAGGTGTTAAAAGACTGCAGGACTCCAGCCACCAGGCTAAACGGCAATTCACCATACTCTCCAAAACCTTACATACACTACTCGTGAGAGAAATGGGGCGATAGCTAGAGGGGAGATGTTTGTCTTTTCCAAGTTTCGGAACAGGAACGACGATAGCTTCCCGCCATCGTCTGGGAAAAGTACGGTCGGTCCAAATTTGATTATAAAGGGGTAGGAGGTAACGCAGACTATGGGTTGATAAATGCAGCAACATTTGGATGTGGATACCATCCGGTCCTGGGGCGGAGGAGCGAGAAGAAGAAAGTGCATGTTGGAGTTCCTGCATGGAGAAAACAGTATTATAGCTTTCGCGATTTTGAGAGGAGAAAGATAGAGGTTGCACTTCCGCTGCATGTTTCTTCGAGAGAAACACTGGCGAGTAATTTGAAGAGCTCGAAATCTCAGCAAAGTGTTGACCCAATGAGTTAGAAATTGCGACGGGGTCCACTAATGTATCATGCGCGACAGTGAGCCCAGAGACCGGGGAGAAACTAGGCGTGCCAAATAACCGTCGAATCCGACTCCAAACTTCCGAGGGGGGAGTGAAGGTGTTAAATGAGCTAGTAAAGAAGTCCCAGCTTGCCTTCTTGCTACCGCGGATGAGTTGACGGCATCACACACGGAACTGCTTATAGCGGATGCAGTTGGCCAAAGTGGGATGGTGTCTGAAAACGCGAAGAGCACATCGCCACTCAAGTATTGCATCATGACATGCCTCGTTCCACCAAGGAACTAGGGGGGCGCCGGGGCAATTCGGAGGTGCGAGGTGTGGAACGTTCCGCAGCTGTAAGAATAACGTCTGTAATATGAGTGACCTCACCGTCGACGCTAGGAAACTGACAGTCATCGAATGTCGCTAGAGACAAAAAAAAGTGTCCAATCTTCTGGGCAAACTTCCAGCGTCGCAGGCACATATATGGCAGTTGTGGCTGCAATCAAAGGACACACGGAAAGTGGTCACTCGAGTGTGTATCAGCAAGAGCGAACCATTTGAAGCGCCGAGCTAGTGAAACAGTACCAACCGAAAGGTCCAAATGAGAGAAATTTGTCGTGGAGGCAGACAATAATGTAGGGTCCCCAGTGTTGAGGCAAACAAGATCCGCTTGGTGGAAGACGTCTATCAATAGTAAGCCACATGGACAAGGATGTGGAGATCCCCAAAGCGGGTGGTGGGCATTGAAGTCCCCAACCAGCAAATAGGGGGGTGGAAGCTGACCAAGAAGATGAAGATCAGCTCGTGGCATTGGTGTGGACGATGGAATGTATACAGTACAAAGAGAGAAGGTGTATCCAGAAAGGGAAAGACAGACAGCGACAGCTTGGAAGGAAGTGTTTAAGGGGATTGGGTGAGAGTATCATGAAGAAGAATCATGAGTCCTCCATGTGCTGGAGTGCCTTCAACAGAGAGGAGATCAAATCGGACTGACTGAAAATGGGGGAAAACAAAGCGGTCGTTTGGACGCAGCTTTGTTTCCCGAAGACAGAGGATGACCGGCGAGTAGGATTGTAAGAGGATCGACAATTCTTCCCAATTGGCTCGAATGCCGTGGATATTTGAATGGATAATGGACATAGGGTGGACAGAAAATGGAAAAAAGTGACCAAGGTTGTCCTCAACTCAATGACTGCTCAGAACTTGCGACCAACAGCATGGAACAGCATTCAGCCAAAGGCAGAAGATCCTGATCAATAGGTTGTTCAGGAGCAGCTCCTGCCACCAGCAATCGGCCAGTTGATCAGCGGCCAGCAGTGCGCCTCGGCGACACAGAAGACGGCCGAGGGCTGCTACCGCCAGGTGGTGCTGTAGATGAGACACGCCGTGGCAGAGAAGGAGAGGAACTGGGTTTCTTATTTGCCTTCTTGGAAACAGGATGTTTAGATGGAGGAGGAACCGATGGTTGTGAAGTTGGGGTATGTAAAAAATCGTCACGAGTAGGCTCTTTTTTTGGAAGTCGGGTGCCTGACTTTTGGGCTCGAGATTTAGCAGAACCCGATGAATGGTGAGGCATAGGGTGAGCAGGCGAAAGTGGGGAAGTTGAATGGGCGATCTTTGCGCTGGCTGATCTGACGACCGTGGCACTAAAGGTGAGATCAAAAGTCTGTGTGGCCGCCTCCTTTGTGGGCTGAGGAGAGGCAAGGACAGTGCTGTATTTACCTGTCTGAAGCACAGTGGGCTTTCGACTGGAGAATAATTTTTGAGCAGCAAAGGTCGACACCTTTTCCTTCACTCTGATTTCCTCAATGAGCTTTTCGTCTTTAAAAATGGGGCAATCTCTAGAGGAAGCAGCGTGGTCACCCATACAGTTGATGCAATGAGGGGATGGGCATCCTTGCCACACATAACACATTTGGCCGGATTGGAACAGGATTGGCTGGTATGATTGAATCGCTGACACCGATAGCAACGGGTAGGGTTTGGGATATAAGGGCGAATGGAAATTATCTCATAGCCCGCTTTTATGTGCGATGGGAGTTGAACTCTGTCAAGTGTCAAGAAGACAGTACGGGTTGGAACAATGTTTGTGTCAACCCTTTTCATGACTATGAACAGCCGTTATGCCCTGGTCATACAGGTAGTGTTGAATTTCCTCGTCAGACAATCCGTCGAGGGAGCATGTATAAATGACCCCATGTGAGGAATTTAAAGTGCGGTGCACTTCCACACGGACAGGGAAGGTGTGTAGCAGTGAAGTACACAGCAATTTTTGTGCCTGGAGGGCACTTACTGTTTCTAACAACAAGGTACCATTTCTTAATCTGGAACATGACTTTACAGGACCTGCAATTGCGACGACACCTCGTCAGAACGAGAAACAACAAGGAACTGTGGCAACGATGGAAGAACTGTCTGTGGCTGAGACTCATTGAACTTACGCTTGTGAGCAGACATAGTAGAAGATGAGGAAACCATTGCGGAAGTATCCCCCATGATTTCCGGCGTCTCTGATGGTGCGCTCCTCCCTTGTGGGGGCCCTCTCTGAGGGCACTCCTGCCTTAGGTGATTGTTCACACCTCAGGTCACACCTCCCGAGAAACGGATGGAGGGACCAATCGGCACTTTCGGAAGGTATCAGCTCAGGTAATCACCTCTCCCTGGGCCTGGCCGTTACCGGGAGGTACGTACATGTCTTACCTGTCTACCCGGGGTGGGGAATTACGCGTCACCGGCTACGCATGGAAATGCGTGGGTCGGCCTTCAGACACACACAGGGAGGTGGTAAAAAGAGAAAGGGAAAAACAAAGGAAGGGAAAGGAAAGAAGAGGTCTCAAATGCCTCAGCGGAGAAAAGGGTTAAGAGAAGAGGTAAGGAAAAGAGAAGGACAAAGGAGGGACGAAGACTTGGAAGCAGAGAAAGCGAAGAATGTGTTAAATTTTTGAGCATCCGTCTCCGGACGTAGGCGCAAAACATACTCTCAGAGGGGGAGAAAGGGAAGGGAAGGAAAGAGGCGGAGGCAGGGGGGGGGGGGGGGGGGTGAAGATGGGGGATGGGGAAGGATGCGGAAAAGGAAGGTATGCAGCCTGGAAAGGAAGGAGGGCCACCCTAGCTTGGGGTCCCATGCTCGCTACGCACATACCCACAAAAGAGTTGTGGACCCCCTGGGGGGTATTGATGTGGTGAATGACAGCTAGCTCTATATGTAAAAAGTGTAAGTTAATGTGACTGAGTAGGAAAAACAAACCCGTAATGTTCAAAACAAACCCGTAATGTTCAGATACATCATTAGTAGTGTCCTGTTCGACACAGTCACATTCTTCAAATATGTAAGTCTAATGTTGCAAAGCGATATGAAATGGAACAATTATCTGAGGTCTGTAGGGAAAGTGAAGGGTTGACTTTGGTTTATGGGACAACTGTAGAAAAGTTAGGTTCATCTGTAAAGAAGACCATATGTAGGATGCTGGTGCAACCTATTCTTGAATACTGCTAGAGTATTTGGGACCCGTACCAGGTCAGATTAAAGGAAGACATCAAATTAATTCAGATGCGGGCAGCTAGATTTGTTACTGTTAGGTTCGAACAACAAGTGCATGTTATGCAGATGCTTCAAGAACTCAAATGGGAATCCTTGGAGGAAAGGCAATGTTCTTTTCAACAAACTCTATTGAGAAAATTTAGAGAGCTCGCATTTGAAGCCGACTGCAGAACGATACTATTGCTGTCAATGTACATTGCTTCTAAGTATTACAAAAATAAGATACAAGAAATTAGGGTTCATGTGGAGGTATGTAGTTGTTTTTCCCTCATCATTTGTGAGTGGAACAGGAAAGGAAATGATTAGTAGTGACATATGGTACCCTCTGTCACACACTGTATGGTGGCTTGTGAAGTATCTATGAATATGTAGATATTATTGGTTAAAAATATTCTTTTTAGATGAAATATTAGCATGAATTGGTGTCTATGCCACCTTGTTGGCTTGGATGTTGATCCATGCTATCCATTGGCAATATTACAATTCGAATATGACGAATTCATTCAGACAGCCTCAAAGGTACACAATAAACCCTCCATAGAAACAGGAGCTCCACCTGATAGGGTAAGCCTAACAATCTTGGTGTGGTAGATATCTCACTGATTCTTCCTTAGCTCCCGTTTTGCCTCAACAGCAGCATTACAACTCATCACACAACCCACCTTGCGGACTAGCTAACTATTACAATACCTTAATCATATTTCATGGATTCCATAGAGATGTTTCCCTTGAATGTGGAAAGTAGTCAAAGATGTACATTTTGTTTAAGTAAACTACAATGATATAACATTATGGGATATTGTTGTATTACAGTGTTAATTTTAATTATAAAATACCCTCAAATAAATTATGATGTAAATAAAATAGAAAGAAACTTCCACATGGAAAAAATATATTAAAAACAAAGATTCCAAGACTTACCAAGCGGGAAAGCGCCGGCAGACAGGCACAATGAACAAAACACACACACACACACACACACACACACACACACACACACACACACACACAGAATCACTAGCTTTCGCAACCAATGGTTGCTTCTTAAGGAAGGAGAGGGAAAGACAAAAGGATGTGCGTTTTAAGGGAGAGGGTAAGGAGTCATTCCAATCCCGGGAGCGGAAAGACTTCCCTTAGGGGAAAAAAAGGACAGGTGTACACTCGCGCGCGCGCGCACACACACACACACACACACACACACACACACACACACATCCATACGCACATACACAGACACAAGCAGACATATTTAAAGGCAAAGAGTAAGGGCAGAGATGTCAGTCGAGGCGGAAGTACAGAGACAAAGAAGTTGTTGAAAGACAGGTGAGGTATGAACGGCGGCAACTTGAAATTAGCGGAGGTTGAGGCCTGGCGGATATCGAGAAGAGAGGATATACTGAAGGGAGAGTTCCCATCTCCGGAGTTCGGATAGGTTGGTGTTGGTGGGAAGTATCCAGATAACTCGGATGGTGTAACACTGTGCCAAGATGTGCTGGCCGTGCATCAAGGCATGTTTAGCCACAGGGTGATCCTCATTACCAACAAACACTGTCTGCCTGTGTCCATTCATGCGAATGGACAGTTTGTTGCTGGTCATTCCCACATAGAAAGCGTCACAGTGCAGGCAGGTCAGTTGGTAAATCACGTGGGTGCTTTCACACGTGGCTCTCCCTTTGATCGTGTACACCTTCCGGGTTACAGGACTGGAGTAGGTGGTGGTGGGAGGGTGCATAGGACAGGTTTTACACTGGGGGCGGTTGCAATGGTAGGAGCCAGAGGGTAGGGAAGGTGGTTTGGGGACTTCATAGGGATGAACCAAGAGGTTACGAAGGTTAGGTGGACGGCGGAAAGACACTCTTGGTGGAGTGGGGAGGATTTCATGAAGGGTGGATCTCATCTCGGGGCAGGATTTTAGGAAGTTGTATCCCTGCTGGAGAGCCACATTCAAGGTCTGATCCAGTCCCGGGAAGTATTCTGTCACAAGTGGGGCACTTTTGGGGTTCTTCTGTGAGAGGTTCTGGGTTTGAGGGGATGAGGAAGTGGCTCTGGTTATCTGCTTCTGTACCAGGTTGGGAGGGTAGTTGCGGGATGCGAAAGCTGTTTTCAGGTTGTTGGTGTAATGGTCGAGGGATTCAGGACTGGAGCAGATTCGTTTGACACGAAGGCCTAGGCTGTAGGGAAGGGACCGTTTAATATGGAATGGGTGGCAGCTGTCATAATGGAGGTACTGTTGCTTGTTGGTGGGTTTGATGTGGACGGATGTGTGAAGCCGGCCATTGGACAGATAGAGGTCAACGTCTAGGAAAGTGGCATGGGATTTGGAGTAGGACCAGGTGAATCTGATGGAACCAAAGGAGTTGAGGTTGGAGAGGAAATTCTGGAGTTGTTCTTCACTGTGAGTCCAGATCATGAAGATGTCATCAATAAATCTGTACCAAACTTTGGGTTGGCAGGCTTGGGTAACCAAGAAGGCTTCCTCTAAGCGACCCATAAATAGGTTGGCATACGAGGGGGCCATCCTGGTACCCATGGCTGTTCCCTTTAATTGTTGGTATGTCTGGCCTTCAAAAGTGAAGAAGTTGTGGGTCAGGATGAAGCTGGCTAAGGTGACGAGGAAAGAGGTTTTAGGTAGGGTGGCAGGTGATCGGCGTGAAAGGAAGTGCTCCATTGCAGCGAGGCCCTGGACGTGCGGGATATTCGTGTATAGGGAAGTGGCATCAATGGTTACAAGGATGGTTTCCGGGGGTAACAGACTGGGTACGGATTCCAGGCGTTCGAGAAAGTGGTTGGTGTCTATCCTTCATCAAAGACACACAGTGAAGAACAACTCCAGAATTTCCTCTCCAACCTCAACTCCTTTGGTTCCATCAGATTCACCTGGTCCTACTCCAAATCCCATGCCACTTTCCTAGACGTTGACCTCTATCTGTCCAATGGCCGGCTTCACACATCCATCCACATCAAACCCACCAACAAGCAACAGTACCTCCATTATGACAGCTGCCACCCATTCCATATCAAACGGTCCCTTCCCTACAGCCTAGGCCTTCGTGTCAAACGAATCTGCTCCAGTCCTGAATCCCTCGACCATTACACCAACAACCTGAAAACAGCTTTCGCATCCCGCAACTACCCTCCCAACCTGGTACAGAAGCAGATAACCAGAGCCACTTCCTCATCCCCTCAAACTCAGAACCTCTCACAGAAGAACCCCAAAAGTGCCCCACTTGTGACAGAATACTTCCCGGGACTGGATCAGACCTTGAATGTGGCTCTCCAGCAGGGATACGACTTCCTAAAATCCTGCCCCGAAATGAGATCCATCCTTCATGAAATCCTCCCCACTCCACCAAGAGTGTCTTTCCGCCGTCCACCTACCCTTCGTAACCTCTGAGTTCATCCCTATGAAGTCCCCAAACCACCTTCCCTACCCTCTGGCTCCTACCCTTGCAACCACCCCCAGTGTAAAACCTGTCCTATGCACCCTCCCACCACCACCTACTCCAGTCCTGTAACCCGGAAGGTGTACACGATCAAAGGGAGAGCCATGTGTGAAAGCACCCTCGTGATTTACCAACTGACCTGCCTGCACTGTGACACTTTCTATGTGGGAATGACCAGCAACAAACTGTCCATTCGCATGAATGGACACAGGCAGGCAGTGTTTGTTGGTAATGAGGATCACCCTGTGTCTAAACATGCCTTGATGCACGGCCAGCACATCTTGGCACAGTGTTACACCATCCGAGTTATCTGGATACTTCCCACCAACACCAACCTATCCGAACTCCGGAGATGGGAACTCGCCCTTCAGTATATCCTCTCTTCTCGATATCCGCCAGGCCTCAACCTCCGCTAATTTCAAGTTGCCGCCGCTCATACCTCACCTGTCTTTCAACAACTTCTTTGCCTCTGTACTTCCGCCTCGACTGACATCTCTGCCCTTACTCTTTGCCTTTAAATATGTCTGCTTGTGTCTGTGTATGTGCGGATGGATATGTGTGTGTGTGTGTGTGTGTGTGTGTGTGTGTGTGTGTGTGTGTGTGTGTGTGCGCGCGCGCGCGCGCGCGCGCGAGCGAGTGTACACCTGTCCTTTTTTTCCCCTAAGGGAAGTCTTTCCGCTCCCGGGATTGGAATGACTCCTTACCCTCTCCCTTAAAACCCACATCCTTTCGTCTTTCACTCTCCTTCCTGAAGAAGCAACCATCGGTTGCGAAAGCTAGTAATACTGTGTGTGTTTTGTTCATTGTGCCTGTCTGCTGGCACTTTCCCGCTTGGTAAGTCTTGGAATCTTTGTTTTTAATATACCCTCAAATATTGTTTTCAAGAGTTCCCACGAAGAAAAAAAAAGAAATAAAGAAAGAAATACTAATGATAAGAAATACTGATAATGACAAAGGACATTTATGAATACACTGACGGGGAAAAAAGTCACACCAAGAAGAAGCTGTGTGACAAACAAAAGTTGGTAGGTGTGTTTCTACATCTGATTTAAATACATACTATAATGGTGGTGAGTATTAGTTAACTTTGAGATTAGAGATAGTGAGTTGGTGTCAGTCAAGAATGCCTTTAAGGTGACAAAGACACCATTTTCAACACCACATTGAATTTGAATGAGATCATGCAATAGGGCTATGAGAAGCTGAATGCTCCTTCTGCAATACTGCAGAAAGACCTGGGACGAATGTGGCCACTATATATGATTGATGGCAGTGGGGGTCACTAGACTGTACAGTTGCAAGATGATCAGGGTCAGGATGGTCACTTGGCACTACCGAGGGCAAGACCATAGTGTTCAGCATATGATTCTAGTGCACCATACTGCATCTGCAGCAGCAATTTGAGCAGCTGTTGGCCCCACAGTGACACAACAGATTGTTACGAATCAGCTGCTTCAAGGACATCTCGGAACCAGATGTCTCGTAGCATGCATTCCACTCACCCCAAACCCCTGCCATCAGAGACTTCATCAGTGTCAAGCAAGAGCTCATTGGAGGACAGGGTGGAGGCCTGTTACATTTTCTGATGAAACCTGGTTCTGGCTTGGTGCACTGATGGCCATGTGGTGGTTAGAAGGTGGCCAGTTGAGCACCTGCAACCAACTTGTCTGTGTGTTAAGACACACTGGCTCTATACAAGAGTTATGGTCTGGGTTGCGATTTCACATGACAGCAGGACCCCTCTTGTGGTTATCCCATGCACCCTGGCTACAAAATTGCTTGGTAATCTGGTGAATCAACCTGTTGTGCTGCCATTAATGAAAAACCTTACAGGGGTTGTTTTCCAACAGGGTGACACTTGCCCACATACCACTGTCGTAATGCTACAGTCTCTACAGGAAACCGATTTGCTGCCTTGGCTTGCTCGATCAACAGATCTGTCTACAATGTACGCACATTTGCATGCTTGCATTCAACATACTGGAGGTTACACTAGTTATTAATGAACCAGCATTTCACATCTGCAATGGTTATCTTGCACATATATTAAACAATGATGTTGCACTGTTAATGACTTCAATATTTTACCTAAACAGAAGTATTCCCAAAATTTCATTGCTCTACATTAATTATTTTTTGTGCTGTGACTTTTTTCTGTCAGTGAATATACACTTAGGTGGCAAACGTCAAGGGATAGCAATATGCACATATACAGATGGAAGTAGTATGATGTACACAAGGCATAAAAGGGTAGAGTACTAGCAGAGCTATCATTTGCACTCAGGTGACCGACGTGATTACAGTGGCATGTTAGGAATTAACAGATTTTAAATGCAGAATGGTAGTTGGAGCTGACACCCATGACTCCATTTTGGAAATTGTTTGGGCATTCAATATTCTGTAATCCACAATGTCAAGGTTGTGCTGAGAATACCAAATTTCAGGCATTACCTCTCACCACAGACAGCACAGGGGCTGACAGCCTCCAATTAATGACCAAAACCAGCGACGTTTGCATAATCAGAGCTAACAGACAAGCAACACTGGATGAAGTAACTGCAGAAATCAATATTGGGTGTACAACAAACGTCATTTCGACAGTGCAGCAAAATTTGGTGTTAATGGGCCGTGGCAGCAGATGACCAATGCGAGTGCCTTTGCTAACAGCACATCACCTGTAGCGCCTCTCTTGGGCTTGTGACTACATCTGTTGAACCCTTGACAACAAGAAAACTGGTGGCTGGTCAGGTAAGTCCTGATTTCAGTTGGTAAGAGCTGATTTTAGGGTTTGAGTGTGGCACACATCCCACAAAGTCATGGCCAGAAGTTGTCAAGCTGGTGGTGGCTCCGTAATAGTGTGGGCTGTATTTACCTGGAATGGCCTGGGTCTTCTGGTGAAACTTAGCTGATCACTGACTCTAAACAGTTATGTTCTGCTACTTGGAGGCCATTTGCAGCCATTCATGGACTGCATGTTCCCAAACAATGATGGAATATTCCTGGAACACAATGTGCCATGTCATCGGGCTGCAATTTTTCATAACTGATTTGAAGAACATTCTGAACAATTTATATAAATGATTTGGCCACGCAGATCACCCAACATCTCTGGAAAATAATCAAGCAGTCATTTCTGGGAAAAAATTGAGAAGTCATTTCATGTACCAAATCCTGCACTGGGAACACTTTCACAATTATGTACGGCTGTACGGCAGCTTGGCATAATATTTCTGCAGGGGACTTCCAATGACTTGTTGGGCCCACACAATGTCTAGGTGCTTTACTACGCCAGGCAAAAGGAGGTGCAGCACGGTACCGTCACCTCAGTATATGTCGTGAACTACCTTTGGGAGTGGCATCATACCCATCTATCAGCCCAGCTCAAGGAAGGTTGGGTCACTTTCCCTTCTCATCTACGTGAGTAATTCCTGCCTGGCACATAAATATCACGCAGGTGGGCATTCTACATTTCAGTATGCCACAATGACAGAATGGATGAGTTCAGGCAGGGACCCAATCTCCTAGTGTATAGCACAGATCCACGCCCAGGGTTGCGGGTGAAGATCTTAATGGCACCAAGGTCGGAGAAGGATACTCCAGTTCAGCAATAAAGCTAGGAGAGGAGATGACCTTTCTTCTAAGGATTAAATGAAAATGGAACCACTGCCTTGTGATGGAGTGGAAACTCCAAGGCTATGGGTGAGAACCCTGACATTCAAATATTCGGAAGTGACAGGCCCAGTGATCCAGTTTCTAAACAAATTTAATTGCTTTCAAGTCTACATGTGGCCTTGGATGGAAACACCTATCTCCCAAAAAAGTTCTTGCTCTCCCTCTGCCAATGATATTAATGACGGTTTACATCACAATGAAAGTGGAGAACACAAAAAACTTGATATGTGACTCGAATCGAAACTGCCACACTTAATATTCTGACACTAACTGGCAAAATAGAGGATTTGATGAAAATGAGAAAAATTCACATACATGAACTCTGTGGGGGAAAAGAAAAGAAAAGAAAAAGGATAGAACAAGGATCAAAAGACTTATGAGAGGGATATCATCTACTGTATTCTGGACAAGAGAAGCTCAAGCAAAAAAAAACGGAATTTTTATTACTATTGATCATCAAATGAAAGATTATTTTGTAGATGTAAAATGTGGTTTTGACTGGATGATGGACCATTTTGTAGGAGGCAACTCTTGGTACTAAAAACAAAAAAGCTGTAACATCACAAAGTATGAATGGGATGGAAAAAGTGGATTTCTTAAAGACTATATTTTGATTGAGAACCAACTGCAAAATTTACTGTTCAAGTGAACTCTCTTGATCTCACAAAAATGATAAACCACACAAACACCAACCAATCCCATCACCTTTCACAAAACAGTAGTCAATCTAACAGGCATAAAATTATCTGAATAAGAAAGCAGCCTCTACTTGAGAAGGGTCCCAAACAACATAAACACAATGGTGTCACACAGGACAGTAGAAAACATCATAACAGAAACTTAACACATCATAAAGCAACAAGAAAAACTAAACACATCTGAATTCACTGCAAATCTAACAAGAGAACTAGGTGCTGAGGAAATAAGAAACATAATCAAAGAGAACAAAACCACCATAAAAGAAAACGCAAGGACTGCTGAAGAAAAAACATACAGAAAACTTCAGAACAAATTAACACAAGAAAATGCCATCATCACAAAATCCGACAAGGGTAATTCAATAGAAGTCATAAACAAACAGGAATACCTTGACAAAACATTAGAATTCATCCAAAGCAACAACATCACATGATTAAGAAAGGATCCAACAAACGGATACCAAAGTAAGTTACAGAAAACTCTGAAAAACATAGAAACAATTTTCACAGAAGCATAGATTAAAAGAATGATACAGAAAAATCACAAGGCCCCCAGCCTAAAATCATTGCCTAAGCTTCCCAAACCTGGAATACCCATACGTCCACTGATGAACTTTACCAAAGCACCAACATACTACTTAGGGGGGGGGGGGGGGGGGGGGACACTTTGCTACAGACAGTATACAAATTCACTGAAAACAGAAGTCTAAAGAACTCAAGTGACTTAATAGAAAAAATAAGAAATGAAAACATACCAAACACAGCAACACTGATTTCATTTGACATAATTTCCCATTTCCACACACATCTCAACAGAAGAAACCATCAACATCATAGAAAGAAACATTCAATTACAAGGAAACATACCCACAACAAACATACAAAAAATATCAGCCATCCTCAGGCTCATCACAGAGCAAAACTACTTCACATTCAACAACAGATTTTACTCTCAACAAGATGTGACTACCTATGGGATCCCCAATCAGTGGCCTCCTAACTGACATTTTCCTCAGTCAGATAGAAAAACAAAACTTTAGCAAAATAGTAATACCAAAACAGTACAAAATAATATACCGGTAGAGATATATAGATGACAATCTGCTTAATAGATGAACCACAGCCTCACTTAAAAGAACTTCATGGCAACATAAACTCCATCCACCCACAAATACAGTTCACCGCTGAAACACAAACAGATGAAAAACTTAATTTCTTAATCTCACCATACACAAAAGAAACAACAAACATGAATTCACAACCTACAGAAAACCCACGATCACCAGCACCATTATTCATAACCAATCCAATCACCTCATAACTCACAAAGAAGCCAGCTTCAGATATTTACTACACAGACTGAACAAAATACCCATGATCAAACATGATTACACACAAGAACTCAACACAATAAAACAAATTGCACAGGAGAATGGGTCTGATACAAAGAGAGAGGGACAAAATAAACCACTAAATACAAAAACAAACAACACATAACCATGAAACACACACACACACACACACACACACACACACACACACAACAAATTTGCAGACAGTAAGCAACAAATGGCACATAATGACTTACGACAACACAGTCACACACAGGGTGGGTAACATACTAAAGAAACAAGGACTCAACATAGCATACAGAGCCAACAACACAATACAAAGCAGACTTGGAAGAAATACCACCAACTCTAGTGATTCGAGAATGTCTGTGTAAATTCTATAACCACTCAGCCTTCTACCATCTTGAATACATGATATTGTAGGTAAAATTGTGGATGGTAAAATCCTACCTACTGTGCATCACATGTTTGTGTGTGCAGGTTTGAAATTAGTCGCGGGAAGAAAGTAGACACAGTGGTCGAACGGCACCGACTTGTACCTGTCGGACAATCCATAGATGTGTTAGCGATTGTGTAATGAAGAACCATGGAATTTACATGCCACTCTGTGCCTATTGTGCCATTGACTATTGTTAATTATAACAAGAACAGTTGAAAAAGTACTCTTGTAGACTTTTGAATCAGCCTTGTTAAAGGCAAGGCATATTTTCAGATTCTCTTTCTGAAATTCTTGGTGTCTAAGCAGACTTCCTTTTGAATGTAAAACAATTTGTTTCTAACATATGACTTGCCAGAAGTACATATTTTGTTGAAAGTGAGAATTTTTTATTGTGCGTGAAAGTCAAATACATTTTGATTGACAAAAAGTAAAGTTAGTATGTCTACTTTCACACTTTAAGTTGTTAGAACATGGCGACCTTTATGAAAGGACTGTAAAAACTGGAATTTTCAGTCAAGAGCGAGAAAAGAAACTGTTGTGTTATGCCATAGCAACCAGACATAACAAGACAAAGGATTTATTCTGAAACATTGGAATATGTTTGAGTATCCTATGGAGCAAAATTTGAATGAAAAATGGTGAAGACACGAAAAATTCACAACGATAAAAGAGCAAAGAAGATTTCAACGTATTGGACTAAGAAAAAGTATGACCAGAACACTTCAACCAAAAAGATCAAGTGTGTGGAGTATACCGCTCACACACACATTGCGGGGACACTGACACGGAAACCAACCTACATCTGCCACTGCCAGCACCAGCTGCTGTTCACTGGCTAGGGAAACCCAGCTATGGCCATGAAAGTTAGCAAAGAAATACCTGACAGTCCTGAGTTCGTAAATTTAATTAAAGCTCAAAGTGCGACTCTAAGTAAATTACATATGCTTTAAACGCCAAATTTGACTCTCAAAGTAAAGAATTTAGTAATCTGCGTGAAGGCATAGGCACCTTGAAGACTGAGTTTGACACTGTAAGTACTAAAGCAGAGAATTTAAAAGTAGATTTAAGAAATGAGTTGACAAACTCTTTGATTATTCATATAAATCATATGTTTTCCGATCTTAGTCAGAAACAGAATGATACCTTTCAGGATTTGACAAAAAAGTTAGAACTGGACATTGAGAACAAATGTAACAATGTAGAATCAGAACTTGTTGAAAAGTTAGGATCTTCTGAAAATATATACATTATACAATGTAACGATGTAAGGCATGGGTTGTAAACTTTGCAAGAGAGTGTAGATAAGCAGAATGAGTTAATGCCAATCATTCAGTCGCAAATTACAGGTATCAGTACACAAGTAGATAATGTAGAAAGGAATTTCAAAGAGAAAATAGCTAATTCTGATATCATAAATGTAATTAGTTTGGGGGAACCATTTGGAGAAATTATAGATAGAAAAGTTACCGCGAGAATAATATCTGGGAACATATCACCTATTCCTTCTTCCGAACTTAATGATACCAGGAAGGGTATAGAAGACCTGTGGCGAGGATTTAGGCTTATGCAAGACAAAGTAGAAAAAGGGTACCTTCACCTGACTAGTGAAACTGTAACTGATTTACAATGGGAAGCTAATTTAGGGTTATCTAGACAATTCCCTCAATTTAAGCCACACAGAGATGTACATTCGACGCATTTCTTAAAAAAAAAAATTGGAAAGATTCTAAGAAGATTGAATTTGCTGTTCGATACCTTCTATGCATCAGGTCATTAATAAATATCTCAACTGCGAACTATGAACAAATGATGTATAATATTTTACAACAATTATTCATTCACAATTGCAAATGACTATGACCATAATATAGAGATCACCTTAAGTGAATTGCAGAAAATAATTGATATCTACACGAAATAAACTAAATAGAGTATTATATTTGTGAAAAATACAATAAGATGTGACTAGCCAAACAACTGTTATACCATAGTGTATAGATTTTCTATTTTGTGTCGAGTACTTTATACCTTTTACGAGATGTGATATGGATGGGAGGGTTTGTATAAATTTTGAAAGATGTGGGTATTGTAGCTAAAAGCATGATTTACAAGAAAAGGTAAACCATGACTAACACAAAACACACATCACACCTTTCGAACAACACTCGCAAACAAGTGTGCCGGATTCTTCTTCATTTGCCGTTTCCATAGGGTTGCTAAGATTCACTTTGGGGACCTCAAAGATAAAGGTGGGACAAGTCCGTTCTGTAGGAGACAATTTAACACCAAATCTCCTCCAGCATCTCACTCAAGTACCCTGAGAGGTAGGGATCCTGGGGAAGAGAGGGGGAGGGGGGGGGTTCATGTCTTTGGGCTATCTTCTTTCTCTTCTTCGATCCTGGCAAACACATCTATTTTTTCCTTTCTTACTTCCCATCTTGAGGACCTGTCCATCTTTTCCCTATTTCAATATTCATAAACTTCTATCGCTGAAGTCCTTCCTTATTTCCGTGGTTACTAATAACCTAGATCTTATCTTTAGTTAAGAAGGCTGAAGAATCAGACTACACGAACACATATCCACATATATATAAAAATATACACTTCTACACAAACATTAAATTATATAAGACAAAGCCTGTCATGATGTGAGAACCGCCAGGTGTTGTAGAGAAAAAGGTGTGTACATAGGGAATTATGTGCACATACATGGGGAGTTATGACGGTTCTACATCGAATATACGTAAGGAGAGGTGCCAATATATAACAAACAACTATAAAATAGTAATGAGTAATGGCTAAATAAGAAAAAGGCATAAACAACACCAGTGCAATAAAAACTCTCATGAACTGAAGGACAGGAGGACGTAAGCAGTATATATAGACACAGTATCTATTGAAATTATGGAATTTGATAAATAGAGGAGGACTCTATGGAGTGAATGATATATTAAAGAATAAATGCAAAGTTTAAAATAAATTACTAGCTTTACAAGAAGATACTTAATTATGGTATACATAGAACTGTATATTAGGGTAATGAACAGTGAGGCCTACTCAGAAAGGATAAGGGGGGCATACGCAGCATTCTCTAAGTATAAAGGGCAGATGTACCTACGTGGAGATAGGAGGATCTGTGGCCTAAAAAAATAGAGATGTTTTGTAAGGGGCGCACCAACCAGAATGGAAAGAGGAAGTGCCCTCATAAGGTCAACCCACAAACAATGAATAGGTGCTGATCCTAGGAGAAGGGGACAGTATCTTGATAAAGGTCACAAATTTTATAGGAATTATTTTGGAAAGTGTAAATTCTATTAACAACTAGCATTATTATGTTTCATGGAAGTATGTATCAAAACAACACTTTCATTTTGCACAGAGTTCCTCCAAGCTACAACAAATGAAAATAGAACATACTAGGAAAAAGGAAGAACAAAAAGATAAGAATAGAAAATAGATTACTCATGTGTCATAAACACTTGAAGTTTTCGATTGAAAAAGGAAGTGAAAAAAAGAAGAAGAGTCCTCACAATGCCTAAATATAGTAAAGCTGACTAAAACCACAAATAAATGCTTGTGTCCTAATAACAAAGTAAAATAAGAAAAGAATAGAGAAACAGTAAGCGAAAGATGGTTCCAGAGAGGACAGAGAATTGTTAGAGAAAAGAGAGAGATGTATATAAATATATGTAAGAAATGTATACTGTTAACATAGGAAATGTTATTATGAGTGGTATTATTTGAATAATGATTAATATCACATGTTAAATCTAGGCATGGGGGGGGGGGGGGGTGGAGATATGTAGAGATTCAAGGATTTCTGTGTAAATTCTATAACCACTCAGCCTTCTACTGTCTCGAACACACGATATTCTAGGTACGAGTATGGGATGGTAAAATCCTACCTACTGTGCATCACATGTTTCTGTGTGCAGGTTTAAAATCAGTCACAGGAAGAAAGTAGACGCAGCGGTCAAACGGCACCAACAAGTACCTGTCGGACACTCCATAGATGTGTTGGTGTGCGTGTAATGAAGAACCATGGAGTTTACATGCTGCTCTGTGCTTATTGTGCCATTGACTATTGTTAATTATTACAAGAACAGTTGAAAAAGTACTCTTGTAGACTCTTGAATCATCCTTGTTAAAGGCAGGACGTATTTTCAGACACTTTTTCTGAAAGCCATGGTGTCTAAGCGGACTATCCTTTGAATGTAAAACAATTTGTTTCTAATGTACGACTGTACGAGAGACTTGCTGGAAGTAGATATTTTGTTGAAAGTGAGAATTTTTTATTGTGCTTGACAGTCAAATACATTGTTAATTGACAAAAAGTAAAGTTTGTATGGGCTACTTATTTCATGAGTAGAAAGAAACTTGGAAGTTCCTGTACCTAGTGTTATTTGACGGAGAAGAAGTCAAGAGTGTTTGCAGCAGTTGGCTATCCAGTAGAGAACAGTGGATGCAAACCCCAAGTAAGTCATCTCGTAAAGAAGTGGAATGTGGTTTGGGAAAATAAATCAGTATAACCCAGATCAACACACACACTTTAAGTCATCAAAACGTTAGACAACACTGAAAAATATAGCCAGGCCAGTATATACCAACTTATTTGCAACTGCTGTCAGTCTGTATATGTGGGCCAAATATTCAGGAATTTCAGAACCAGGTACACAGAACACCTCGGAGCACTGAAAAGCAATAACTCACACTCAACATTTGTAGACCACCTGATAGCTCACAATCACCACCCAACAAACATTGAAACAGACTTACACATCCTTAAAACTAGTAACAGCTTATACCAAAAATTAACTATGGAAGAAAACAATCACACCCAAAAATCAATAGCCCAAAGAAAGAAAGTACTCAATGAATACACATCATTATGCAATAAAACCCTCTTCGCTACAGTAGGACTACTATACAAATAATACCCAAACAAAAAAACTACCTACCTACCTACCTACCTACCTCCCTCCCTCCACCCCACTCCTGAAAACACACACACAAACCAAACACCACAGATGCCAAATACACTTCACATCAAACTCACCTGCCTCACCCAGCCAAACAAGCTAAGAACCAAATGAACACCACACAGCCCCAACAACACGTAATGGTGGCAAAAACTCTATGTTTGGGGGAAAAAAAACCTGTGGAAGTGCAGTGTCAAGGGACCATAGGCCACGAAATCTGCCTATTCACTTTTCCAGCAACATATGAGAAAGCACCACAATATCAAAACCGTAAGTTACACACGAAAAAACGTGATATACATTCATTTCCGACTGAAAATGCATAATAAACAGAAAAATAAAAATTACATTTTGCTGTTTTGTGGATGAGAAGTTGTACCTTGTATAGCAGAATATTTACCACAATAAACGTCCAATAATATCATGTAAGGTATGTAAACTAATGCATACATCCACTCTTTTTGCCAATTAGCTCTGAATAGAACTTGGATATAATGTTATAAACAACACACAGGGCATCAGGTCGTTAATAAATATCTCAACTGTGAACTATGAACAAATGATGTATAATATTTTACAACAATTATTCATTCACAATTGTAAATGAATATGACCATAATATAGAGAATCACAGAAAGAAAGTGATATCTACATGAAATAAACTAAATAGAGTATCATATTTGTGGAAAATATAATAATATAGCTGAACAACTGTTAAACCGTAGTGTATAGATTTTCTATTTTGTGTAGAGTATTTTATACCTTTTATGAGATGTAATATTATGTACCAAAATGTATCACTAAATGTTAATTTGTAACAACAATTACATAGTTAAAAAACAAAAAAAGAACCCACTGAAGATAGCACAAAATGTGCTGAAACATGTCTGGGTGAAACAAAACAGAAAAAAGGTGTTTTGCATAAGGCAGAATTCCTCTTGCCATTCCATAGCAAGCACGGATATAACAAGAAAAACTGCAACACCACAAGATGATTATTCGAAGTCTTACTTTGATGAGCTGTTAAAAGTAAATTATATGCAGCATACACAAGAAGACAGTGCTGCATCACACCCATTTGACTCAGGCAGTGGGGCAGACCTAATTTGGAATGATGTAGAATAAGCTCAGAAATAAATCAAAATTGGAAAATCAGCTGGGTTGATGAAATAACTGAAGAAAGCCACATGAGTTGCAGGAACACAATGGATCTACAGACTTTTCTATAAGATATGGAAAAAGGGGAAGGTACTTGCTGATTGGAAACAGGGATATCATAATCCCAATTTTCAAGAAAGGTGATAGCAATGCTGCAATTATAGATGTATCACTTTCACATCTCACTTGGGTGTAACTTATGAAAGAATTCTGGAGTGTAATATCAGACCCTTGATTGAAGAAAATCTCTTGGAAGAACAGTATGGATTTAGGAAGGGAAGATTGACATTGGCTTTAATTGTTGCTCTCCAGCAATTAATGAAAAAATACTATAAACACAACCAAGACCTTTTGTTAGCCTTTTTAAATATAAAGAAAGCATTTGACACTGTGGACACAGGAAAGGTGTGGGAAATACTGAAGAAAATTGCAGTACAGGATGACATAGTACACAGGATCAAGAATTTGAATGATGACAGCCACAGTAAAGTCGAAACACCTACAGGCATGACTGAAACCATTGTCATGAAATCTGAACTACGACAACATGGAGTTCTGTCTCCCCTTCTTTTAACTGCTGCAATGAAAGTGACCCAGGGAAAAGTACATGAAACAACAGGAGGTGAAAAAATGAATGTCATGTGGTTTACAGATGACTTATGTCTACGGCAGCTACTCTAAAGAAGACTCTCAAGATTAAACAAACACCTGAACAGAAATATATGGTCTTAGTTTCAGCCACGAGAAAAATGGTATGGACGGATGGCACATATGGATCCTAACAAGCTATACGACGAGTAATGTACGATTTAAAACTGAGGGGTAGAGAACCAACAGAAAGTCTCAGATACAAGGCTGTAGTAATATCTGATGATTTTTTTTTTTTTTTTAGGGCGCACAACTACAATGGTCATTAGCGCCCTGACTAATTTAGGAATGTACCGCGAGGCACAAGGTTAAAACAACAACTAAAAGGGACAACACTATAAAAGACGTATTAACAGGCATATGATTAAAAAACTACAGCATAATCAAACGTCCTTAGACAGGTGTGTCAAGTTGATAAAACGAAGAACGCGAGCAGCAGCTCCTGGGTCATCCGCTAAAATGGCATCCAGAGTACATGGCAGGCCAAGATCAAGACGCAGCGTAGTAAAATACGGACAGGACGTTAAAATGCGGCGGACCGTCAGCAAATGCCCACATGGACAGAACGGCGCCGGCGCTGCCGTCAGCAGATGGCGATGGCTGAACTAGCAGTATCCAATTCGTAGCCAGGCCAAAACAACCTCCTCCCGCTGAGAAGGACGTGAGGAGGACGTCCAAGCTACGGGAAGAGGTTTCAAGGCCCGGAGCTTGTTGTCCCTAAGTGCAGCCCAATCGGCATGCCACAGCGATAAAATGTGCCGACAAATGACCCTGCTACAATCTGATGAAGGGACACAACAAGAAGCCGTCCGAGGCTGGAGAACCGCAGCCTTGGCCGCGGCATCTGCAGCTTCGTTCCCAGGGATACTGACATGGCCAGGAATCCACATAAAGCTAAATGGAGACCCATCGTCCACCTGCTGCTGAAGAGAGCGTTGGATCCGGTGCACGAAAAGGTGAACCGGATACGGATCACTGAGGCTCTGGATGGCGCTCAGAGAATCGGAGCAGATGACATAAGCAGAATGTCTGTGGCGGCAGACATAAAGAACAGCCTGGTAGAGGGCAAAGAGCTCAGCTGTGAAGACCGAACAATGGCCATGTAGCCGGTATTTGAAACTTTGTGCCCCGACAATAAAAGAACACCCGGCCCCGTCATTGGTCATAGAGCCATCTGTATAAATGAAGGTCATATTAATGAACTTCGATCGAAGTTCGACAAAACGGGAGTGGTATACTGAACCGGGGGTAACCTCCTTTGGGAGCGAGCGGAGGTCAAGGTGAACGCGAACCTGAGCCTGGAGCCAAGGTGGCGTGTGGCTCTCGCCCACTCTAAAGGTTGCAGGGAGTGAAAAATAAAGGTGTTGAAGGAGACGACGAAAGTGAACTCCAGGGGGTAGCAGGGCAGAGACATACAACCCGTATTGACGGTCGAGAGAGTTGTCAAAAAAGGAACGATACAATGGGTGGTCGGGCATTGACAGAAGCCGACAGGTGTAACGACAAAGCAGTATATCGCGCCGGTAGGTGAGTGGCAATTCACCGGCTTCAGCATGAAGACTCTCGACGGGACTAGTATAAAACGCTCCGATCGCAAGCCGTAAACCCCGATGTTGTATGGAGTTGAGGCGGCGTAAGATGGACGGCCGTGCAGTCGATAAATGGAAGGCAAGTGCTTCTCCTTCCCCGGCTTAGGAATCGACACAACAATAGACTCACGCGAGCATGGGGGAACATGTCCCTCAATCCAGATGAGATTGTAAGTACGAAGAAGGAAGCCTTTATGTGCAGGAGAAAGGTTCTTCAGCATCTGAATATGAATAGAATCAGGCCCCGGAGCAGAGGACCGTGACAGGGCAAGCGCATTTTCGAGTTCCCACATGGTGAATGGGGCATTGTAGTTTTCACAATTCGAGGAGTGGAAATTAGGTGGCCAAGCCTCCTCTGCCTGTTTTCGGGGGAGGAAGGCAGGGGGGGGGGTAATGAATGGAGCTCGAAACCTCTGCGAAAAAGCGGCCGAAGGCATTGGAGACATCCTCAGGGGCCACAAGGACATCATTCGCGACCGTCAAGGCAGAAACTGGTGAGTGGACCTTAGTGCCAGATAGCTGGCGCAGGCTACCCCAGACAACAGAAGAAGGAGTAAAACTGTTGAAGGTGCTTGTGAAAGTAGCCCAGCTGGCTTTCTTGCTTTCTTTAAAAATACGACAACACTGCTCGTTTATAATTGATACAATTCGCCACTGTAGGGTGGCGTTTAAAGGTACGTAAAGCACGTCGACGAGCACATAAAGCGTCTCTACATGCTGCGGTCCACCAGGCGACCGGTACGCGGCATGGAGAAGAAGTAGTGTGAGGGATGGAATATTCAGCAGCAGTGAGAATGACTTCCGTGAGGTGTGCGGCCTGATTATCTTGTGAAGGTTTGATCCTGAAAGGTCGCCCTGGAAGTGAAGAGACCCCAGTCTGCTTTGGAGATGTTCCAACTAGTTGAGCACGGAGAGGGGGTATGATGCAGGAGATGGATAACACACAGGAAGTGATCGCTCGAATATGTATCAGAAAGCACATACCACTCAAACCGGCATGCAAGTTGGGTAGTACATACAGAGAGGTCTAAATGGGAATAGGTGTGAGAGGTGTCTGAAAGGTAAGTAGGGGCGCCAGTATTGAGGCAGACAAGACTGAGCTGGTTGAAAAGTCTGCTAACAGGGAGCCCCTCGGACAGGATGCTGGAGAGCCCCAAAGAGGATGGTGAGCATTGAAGTCTCCAGTTAACAAAAATGGTGCAGGGAGCTGAGCAATAATTTGCAGCATGTCTGCCCTGGTAACGGCAGACGACAATGGAGTGTAAACGGTAAAGATGGAAAATGTAAAATTGGAGAGAGTAATGCGGACGGCAACTGCCTGCAGACCGGTGTGCAATGTGATGGGATCATAGTAGATATCATCCTGGACCAGCAACATAGCCCCTCCATGAGCCGGAATACCTGCCACAGGGGGTAAGTCAAAACGCTCAGAGGTGTAGTGTGCCAAGGCAATTTGATCGCATGGGCATAGCTTCGTTTCCTGGAGGGCTACGACGAGCGGACGGTGCAAGCAGAGCAGCAATTTCAAGTCCTCTCGGTTGGAACAAATGCTGCGAATATTCCAGTGAATAAGTGCCATCGTGAGAAGAAGAAGATGCAAGAAGGGCTCATCTAGAAGGCCGCTGAGGGCCCGGCTTCAAGCGAGCACTGCCGCCGCTAGCAGGAGGCGGACAGTCATCGTCCATTTGTTCTATAGGTTCATCGGCCACCTTGTGAAGATGGCCGGGAGGGGGAGCTTCCTCCGCTGGTGAACGGCCAGATGTTCGGCTACCAGGCGAAACGGATGACGGCCTGGGGCGGCAACCGCTGGGGGTTGCAGGAGGAGAAATGCGCCGTGGCGGGGAAGGAGAACTGTGCTTCCTATGAGCCTTCTTGGAAGGTCGTTTTGTGGAAGGATTGGTCGATGGCTGAGGGTTAGAGGTACGTAGAAGGTATGCACGAGACGGTTCTTTCTTGAAGGCCCGTGCTTCTGACTTCTGGGTCTTCGTCCTGGCAGAAGCTGATAAAGGTGCTTGTGTCAGAGGGGCGATGGGAGGAAGAGGAGACGTCGGCCGGGCGATCTTAGCACTGGCCGAACGGACGACCGTAGTGCTGAAGGTCAGATCGCATGTCTGCGTCGCCACCTCCCTGGTAGTCCGAGGAGAGGCGAGGACAGTACTGTACTTCCCCGCTGGGAGCAACGTGGGCTTCCAACTAGCGAATAGCTTGCGAGCAGCCGAGATGGAGACTCTCTCTTTGACCCGAATTTCTTGGATACAGCGTTCTTCCTTGTAGATGGGGCAGTCGCGGGAGGACGCTGCATGGTCACCGCGACAGTTCACACAATGAGGAGACGGAGGTGGACAGTCACCCTCATGGGCATTCCTGCCACAAGTCACACATGTAGCCGCATTGGAACAAGAATGGCGAGTGTGATTAAAACGCTGACACTGGTAGCAATGCGTAGGTGTCGGGACATTGGGGCGAACAGAAATAACCTCGTAGCCCGCCTTGATGCGCGACGGCAGCTGAACACTATCAAAGGTCAAGAAAAATGTCCGGGTCGGTACAAGGTCATTGCTGACCTTTTTCATGACGCTATGGAACTGCCGTCATGCCCTGCTCAGCGAGGAAAGACTGAATCTCCTCGTCAGTCAATCCGTCGAGTGATCTAGTATAGACCACACCACGAGACGAATTCAAAGTGCGGTGAAGCTCCACCCAGACAGGGAACGTGTACAGGAGTGTGGCCCGAAGCAGTTTTTGTGCCTGAAAGGCGCCCTCAGTTTCTAGTAACAAGGTACCATTACGCAACCTGGTACAAGACTTGACAGATCTGGCTATGGCATCTACGCCCTTATGGATAACGAAAGGGTTGACAGAGGAAAAATCCTTTCCGTCCTCAGATCGAGAAACTACGAGGAACTGTGGGGCAGGCGGTAGTACTTTTGTCACTGGTGGCTGGTCAAGTTTCCGTTTGTGGACAGAAGTTGAGAGAGAAGAAGAAGAGAAATCCATTGCGGAGGAATCCCCCATAATTGCCAGCGTCTCCGATGGCACGCTCCTTCCTTGTGGGGACCCTCTCAGCGGGTACTCCCGTCTTAGGTGATTGTTCACACCTCCCGAGAAACGGACGGAGGGACCAATCGGCATGGTCGGAAGGTGTCAGCTCAGGCAATCACCCCTCCCTGGGCCTGGCCTTTACCAGGGGGTACGTGCGTGCCTTACTTGTCTACCCAGGGCGGGGAATTACGCGTTACCCCGTCACCGGCTACGCGTGCTAACGCGTGGGTCGGCCTTCAGGCACGTACAGGGAGGAAGGAAGAAGAGGAGAAAGAAAGGAGAGAGGGAAAGAAAGGACAGACTGTCTCAAACGCCGAAGCGGAGACCAGAGAAGGAGAAGGAGGCAAGGAGAAGAAGGCAAGGAGAAGAAGGCAAGGAGAAGAAGGCAAGGAGAAGAGTAAGTAAGACAGTGAGGTGGAGAAGAACAAAGAAAGGAACCAACCAAAGGAAGGAAGAAACCAGAAGAAGTGAAAAACCAAAATGAACACAAATATAGGTCGTGAAACCGTCCGTCTCCGGACTCAGGCGCTAACTACCCCCTTTAGGGGGAGGGACTCCTTTTAGTCGCCTCTCACGACAGGCAGGAATACCTCGGGCCTATTCTAACCCTCGGACCCGCAGGGGGGATCTGATGTTGAGCAATGTTGGAAGAACATAGCTGGGACAGCATCAAGAGGGAGTGAAGTTTAACCAACTGTAATTGGTGGAGAAGCCTCCTTTGCCGACACTTTGAATATGACAGAATGAAGTGGATGATGATGAAGAAAAAGCACCTGTCATAATACCAAGCTTTTTAAGAGGTCTCAGCAGGATGTTCTAGAGTTATCACCACATTTAACTGTTATTAAATGCTCTTGTGTTCTGAAAATACTATCTATATAAGATGAATTTCCACACTTCACTCCAACAAAATTCTGTAACTCTTAGTGAATGGAAATATGCCAAACAAGCTAGTTTCCTCATACTTAAATCAGCTAAAGCAGTAATTATACAAACTACAAATATTGCTGAACTAATGTGTTTAATTAAATCTAGGGTATGGGTTCCACCAAAATTTAACACTTTCTGCTCCCTGTATTTCACTGTTTGAGTGGAGTATTTTTGTAGTTCACTGAGTATGCACTGAATTGAATGCAATGACTCTTATTAAAATTATACAGTTTCCTTTAACCATCTTTTGATCTTTTTAAATATTTCATTAACTGCCTTTCCAGTAAGAGGACTGACAGTAATGTTTAATCCTATATTTAATCATCTGCAAGAATTCCAAAATTTGCGTCTCCTGACAAGACAAGTGGATGATCACTTACGTATACCAGAAACATCAGACCCATCAAATGTCTGATTACTTCAAAAATTATATTCCAGCTCTCCACTATGTCACACCTAGCAGTAATCACTGATGCCTGTGCAGAGATTACAGTTATGGATGACTGCCATTACTGACCAAGCTTGGGAACCACAGGTTCATGAAACCTATACTCTGCAACTACTAGCAGACTCCTCAGAAGTGTTTACCAACCATGGTGGCACATGCAACTGAGAAGCTGCATGTGATGAAGACGTTAACCCCCCTTCTCTGCACTACAGAAGAATCTAGAGTGGTGGTTGAAGCATTGGTACAATTCTACAAAACAGGCACAGATTTACACAAGTAATCAAAAAGTTTTGTGGTAACTGGCACTGGTCATGAAAACATTCAAATTTAATTAAGATACTAGTACTTGCCCAAGGTCCAACTTCAATCATTTCATGCAAATCCTGTTTCATTATTTCTCGTGCCTTTGCCAAATATGTTTCACAGGTTTTGTTTGCAAATAAAACATCAACATTTTTAGCATAGTTCAAAATTGAATTTGCCGTGTCCTTAAAGAAACCTGAAAATAAAAATATAACACATTAGGTGTAATGTAAATGGTAAACTAAGTATCTTAAGTGCAACACTAATGATACAAACATTTGTTAGAATATACTCACACACACAATGTGCTGTAATTAATACCACGAGTGAATTTAATATAGACAGATTGCAGCAAGTTCCAGAACAGGAACATTATTAATACTAAAATTTATGATACAAACAGAGAGAAATAGACATAAAATTGCTAGCTTTTGAAACATGAAGATCTCCACCTGGCAAAAGAGAGTAACACATTGGAGGAAAACAGATGGTAAGGCTTAACCCTCTTTGATTGCTCTAGACATGTTACTACATCAAACAGTTGTTCTAGATGTGTTTGGTGTATCACTGCTCCTTCCACCAAGTGTTATAGATACGTTTGTGTGCCCTGCCTTGCTGAACCCTGTGTGCTCCAGATTGATAAAATGTCTTGTGCCGAGTGTCTGAAAACTATTTGACATTTGGACTGCTGGTTGGAGTTCCTGTGGAATTTGCTGCTGTGATCTTTAGTTGTTGTTATCATCTTCACTGGCAGTTACTGTCTATTGACTATGATTTGTTTTTACTGGAAAGGGGACCTTCAGGTCTTGGAAATTCTGTTTGGGATGAGATGTTGCAGGTTGGTAGTATACCTCAAGGGTGTCCACTCATAGAAGTCTTAAAGCGCACTATTCAGCAGAAGCAGCTTTTCAGCATACAGGTGAAATAGCTCAGTGAGTAGCATGCTAGAATGTCATACAGCCCATCAGGGTTCGATCCTACCCGCAGGCTCGATTTTATTTTGTTTTCTTAATTGTTTTAAAAATTATAACAACTTTTAAATAAAGTCAATGACTTTAAGTGTTTTAAATTAAATCATAAATAATTTTATTCTGTTTGTGAAATTGCTGTCACAGCCTACTTAAAATGTGAATTACTCTCATCAATATCTTCTTTTTATAAAGCTGAATAATTTCAAATGCATTTTTCATGGAGGCTTTAATTACTGTCATTACAAAGTTAATACAAAATTGGGTGATGATAAGCTGTGGAAGGGTCATCAAATGACACAACATGGATAAATTGATGCTGACATATACCACTCAATGTGTTCTCACTATACGAAAACATCCTAACTCATGCGTGTTTTTGTTTGTAAGAGGCAACCAGTAATTTTGGTCCCTGAGTTCAAAAAACAATAAAAGAATATGAGCAAAGTTATAAAAACGTTGTAATATCGTCTTTCAAATCTGGGAAGCTAATGACAGAACTGTATACTGACTTTCTCAACTGATGTTTGAAGTCTTACATGGGTCAGGAACAGTTATTGACTCTTGGGGTGGACAAGCAAAGCCTGAATTATACGACAAAATCTTCCAGGATGACAAGAAATCATCAAAGTGTAAAATTAAAGTGAGTCCTCTGAAATGTACTCCACTTTTTCAACCATGAGACATCCGTTTTCATAGACAAGTAAAAAAATATCTGATAAAGCATATACAAAACTGTGCTTATCTTATTGAAAATAACAGAGAAATAAATTCTCATGAAGATTGTCATCACCAATTTTTAAGGGAAGGATCCAATATGCCTGGTATATTTCCAGGCTTTCTGATGAAAGAGAAGTTTTCAGGAATGTCAACAAAGTATCTTTTTCAACATATCTTTTATGTTTCTCCTTTAAAACAATCATCGTTCATAAACTGTGTAAAATGTCAAAATATTTTTTGTTTTCAATGTTTTTATGACAATTATCATTCTGCTGTTTGCACATAAAATACAAATTTTCAAGTGAACATGATACTGTAAAAAAAATTTATATAATGGAACTCCACCCAGAATCTTGTGATAGTGATAATTAATTTACCTTCATTGAAACTGCATCTGAAATTATTCAACCATTTGAAAATAAAATAGTACTGATGAATGTAATTCACATTTTAAGTAGGTGTGACAACCATTTCACACATAAAATAAAATTATTTATGATTTAATTGATAATACTTTACGTCATTAACTTTATTTAACAATTGTTATAATTTTTAAAACAACTAAAAAACAAAATGAAAACATACTAGGAGGTAGGTATGACCGAACCCAAATCTGTTACACGACTGGCTCACACACTACTGACTGAGCTACTTCACTTATCACCCCATACATAAAGTGTGTATGAGCTACATTCAAAACTTCAGAACCCTTTTATAAGACTCACCCGAAACAAAAATGTCGGAGACCGGAAGGTCCCCTTATAAGAAAAGAGCATGCTGTCATAGTTGTTCAGAGGAAGAAATGTTTGAGATTCTAACTAGATGGAACTGACGGCTCTTCAACAGAAACTAAGTAAAAGTCCTGACCCACGTACACAAGCTGGGATAACACATTCATCCAGTTCTGCAGGAGATGAAAATTCTTCAGAAGCTGAAGCATCTGAAAGTGAGGACGAAATGTTGGAGAACACAGCCTGCTTTAGTGACACATCTCAATTGAAAAAAAGTTATTTTTGTCCATTTGTGTACGCATTTGATGATTCAGCTTCTGAAATTTTCCTGAGATTTTTAAAAGAAGCTCTGACAAATTGTTAGTACAAGAAGAGTATGTCATTGGTTCATCATAAATGTGCCAGATTATGGATCTAAAGCTCTTGGGTTCAATGCCCAGTAAGTCCTAGAATTTTTATCCATCATTTATTACTTCTTTCACTTATGTCAATGTTTGTTAGTGTGAAAAATGTTCAGTTGCACCATGGTTGCAAGTCCTTGCTGAACTGTAGGCCCCATTGGACTAGGTGGATAAGCCAGATCAAAGTTTAGAGAAAGTCAAGGACACACAACCTTCAATAGGACCATGCCTAGAAAAGCACTGGGGTGTTCAAAGCAACTGTTGGGCTGATAACAGCTTTACCTTTCTTTACTACCATGACAAACCAGAATCAGTCATTCCAGATTGTCACAGTGGAAACAAAAGGAACTGTTGGAAGTGTATTCTTTCACTGCTATTTGTCTATTATAGTTCATGTGAAAAAGCTGATAAATATTGAAGAGATGTGAAGAGACTTACTCTTTTAACACTACAGTTTTCAACAAAATTATGGCCAGATGATTATCTTCTGTTACTTTTGACAACTTTCCAATACTGAAGGCAACATATTATTCAAAATTATAAAAATTAAACAGTGGAACGTCCAAAATGAAGTAACAACAACATTATGAAAAGGATATATTTCCTCTCTCTCCACATGCAAGACACATCGACTCAAAGATAGGTGTATAAAGATTGCTAAACATTAAGCTTTCGAACAAAAAAGTCCTCCTTCAGAAATAGAAAATACATGCATATCTACACAATTTTAACTCACACACACATGGCCACTCTCTCTGACCACTGTGGCCTGCAACTGTGTATGATGTGAGTAGCAATCTGGGATGGGTCATGGGTCTGATATAGGGTGCTGCAGAGGTCGAATGACTGCCACAGGAGAAGGACTTAAATAGTCATTTGGAGAGGCACTGTGAATGCACACTGTTGTGCTTAGATGGCATCTCGCCAAGTGAGTGCAGCAGCTAACTGTGTTCTGTGTTCACACTTCATACTGACAGCTGCCTAGGGAACTTTTATTCAGTTATGTGCTCAAAACTTAATAGTTAACTTCCAAAAAGATTTCCAACACATAAAAGTTTTATTTAGAAGAGCTAGTATTCTAGCACAATGAACAGGAATGATTGGATATTTTGGGCTGTAAGACTTATTTTGTAAGTTTTGGATGAATGGGGAAAAAAGATTAAGCATCACTGTACCACAGAAAGCTCAGTTATAGTCACTTCGCTTAGCAAGAAGTAACTCAAAATTAAAGCAATCCTTTGATTAGCTACTACACAGGGCAGTGCCACCTGGGCCTTCCTAACACAATTTACACAGATGTCCACCTATGATTATATACTCAGATTGCTGTAGCCTAAAGAACAAAATCACACATGAAATTACTAGCCAGTCTCATGAAACAAGTTCAACAAAGTGCAGTGGAAAAGTTCTTATAGGGTTAACAGTAAAGGCCAACATAACTGAAGTGATAAGACTGTCAGTGTACTCCTTTCACTATAAGCAACATATTAGGATTAGTTTATTGATACTGGAAGTCATGAAATTTGCAGCCATTTTAGACTGTTTGTGAATAACACATGTGACCACAAATACTAGATTAAAAATGCTGCTGACTAAAACATTAATGTAACTGGAAACATCAGCCATATGAAGGTGACCATGATAGCCCAAACCAGTTATGGTAATGAATATAAATCACTTTTAAAACTAGTTGTGACCAACAGAGTACAATATTTTGGCTTACAAAAACACTCTACAGTAAGCTGAGGCTCGTTTAATTCTTCATTCAGTTAGTACAGTGTGGGGTGCAGAGATAAGAGAAATTACTAGGAACAAGTAACTGAGAAAGAACACGAAATTACTCAAGTGCATCTAAAGACATGAGCTGTAATCACAGTTGGGCACTAGAAGTGAGTCAAAAACTATTGGACATATTTCTATGTTGAATTTTAATGACTCTGTGAGTTTATGTAGTAATTCATCTGCAGAGAAAGCCAGGAACTTTAAGACTTCACAAGATTTGTTCGCTGCTGTATTTATAATGTTGTAGTGTTCATCCAACTCTGGGTGAAAAGACAAAATCGCAGCTGTGTGCTCCAGAAAATATTCAACACAAGGTGAAGTAGCCTGATCACAAAACACTAAGCAACTATGTAGTCTTATTACGAACAATGATGCAAGGGCCAAAGTGGTACCGAGCATATCCGCAGCAGTCGATGTGTTAAGGATATAGGTACAGGAACCCAGGATCCCAAGTCCAGGGATACTTACTAGAGAGGATGAGGGGAAAATCTTTTTCTTCTATGATCTGTAGTGAAACTGCTTGGTATATTTTATTGTTTACATTTGATCGCAATGGTCAGGTAAAAATTGACTATTGGTTTTAATGCTAAATCACTGCAAAAACAACTGTTAATAGCTGTCACAATGGCAGAAGTTCATCATTTAAGTCTCCACAGACAACAATTCTACATCTACATATATACTTCACACGCCATCGTAGAGTGCATAGAAGAGGGTAGCTTGTGCCACTTTTAGTCATTTCCTTATGTGCTCCACTTGCAAATGGAGCAAGGGAAAAACAACTGTCTATATGCCTCCATACGAGCCCTAATTTTTTTTATCCTGTCTTCATGGACCTTATGCTAAATGTACATTGGCAGCAGTAAAATCTTTCTGCTGCCAGCTTCAAATGCCGGTTCTTTAAATTTCCTCAATAGAGTTTTGCAAAAACAAGTGTCTTCCCTCCAGGGATTCTCATACCAGGGATTCAATACCATAACTGGTTTGGGCTATCATGGTCACCTTCATATGGCTGGTGTTTCCAGTTATATTAATGTTTTAGTCAGCAGTCTTTTTAATTTAGTATTTGTGATTAGATGTGTTATTCACAAACAGTCTAAAATGGCTGCAAATGGCAGTGTTGTTCACTGATTGGTTGGTTTGTGGGATTGAAGGGACCAGACTACTAGGGCCATCGGTCCCTTTTTCCACAAACTTGAAACACCCGCAAAGAATAAGAACAAACAATGGAGATGACAAGAGATGACACAGGACAAGAAAGACACAAGCAGAGACCAGAAAAGAAGAATTAAAATCACACCGAGTGTGACAATGGTTGGCCGACCATAGAAAAAAAAAGGAAATGCCAACCACTAAGAAACACACGAAAAACCCCAGTCTAAAATCAAAGGCCAAAGGCCAGACTCAACACAAAAAAAGGACAAACACTTAAATCAAGCGATAAAAACCCCCTGCATGAATAAAACTCAAAACTAAATCTGCCATCAAAACGTCGTCTGATAAAAGTGCAGGAAGCGTATCAGGCAGCGCGAGCGTCCAAGTTAAAAGCGGGCAGTCAAACAAGATGTGGACCACCGTCAAAGCTAACCCGCAGAGACATAAAGGTGGGCTCTCGTGGCACAATAAATAGGCCAATGCCCAGCTGGCAGAGTACAACAGAGTCCTTGTGAGAGACCCGGAAGGAGGAGCGCCACGCACCAGTAGCCTCTTTGATGGCCCAAAGTTTGTTGAGTGAAGGAAGGGTGCGACATTCTTCACCCCGGGTGTGAAGTACATTCTGCCACAAAACTGACCTGAGGTCACTCTCTGAAAAGCCGATCTCCAAGGCTGGTGCACCGACAGCCTGTTTGGCCAGTAGAGGTGGGCCAAACGATTATTCTGGAGTAACCGTTATCACAGTTCCAGTTATTTTTTGATAACCGTTATCGTTAACAGTTATTAATAACTGCCAAGTTATTTTTCGGTAGCGAATACCGAATACTCCGAGGGACTACAGTTAAATAACGACATAGTTGGAATCGATCAGTTTAGTTATCAGTATAATTGCGAGTAGTGTGAAATGGCATAAATGTCGTATGAATCATGTCATAACCTTAACTTATTAACTCGGGGTACATTTTAGTTGATGTTAGAACGATTATTAGTGTCTCATATTATATGTTTGTAGGTTACCGGTCGCTATTAGAAATATTATCTTCGCAGCTGTGACAAAGTACGCGGAACTTCGCCACAGCACTGTTTAAGTAAAATGTTAACAACGTGCGTTTTTAAGTGTGAAGTAATATGTAAACTGAGTACTGTAGGTTAAATTCGAAGTTTAATTTCTTGTGCTGCTCACATAATAGAATAAAGTGTACAGCCTTGTAATACAACAAAAAATATACATAATGTGACAGATTCGTTTACTCCTGTGCTGTAAAAGCTAGTCCTATTGGGGAAAGTGTGAGTACGCTAATCCAAGTTTTATGTCAGATTTGGAAACTGCTCGATTTCTCCAGCTACAGCATGTTTATAGCATATGAAGACATGCAGATCGAAAAAGTTGACAGTGTTACATTTCTGGGACTACAACTCGATAATAAATTCAGTGGGAAGGGCATACCACATTTTTTCACTCTATTATTTCATAAGGGAGCATATTCTGTGTTAACTTATCAAACGTAGCAAAAGTTTTTTGCATGTAAAAGCGTGTAATAAAAATCGTTCGTGGTATAAATTCAAGAACATCATGTAGGAACCTGTTCAAGGAACTTTGTATTCTAACTACTGCTTCCTAGTATATTTATTCCTTAATTAAATTTGTTACAAGTATTTTCAACCAATAGCTCAATACATAATATCAGTACTAGAAATGGGAACAGCAATCTACATAAAGACCTAAAATCACTTATCTTGGTCCAAAAGGTGTCCAATATTCAGGAACATGCATTTTCAATAAACTGCCAACAAGTAACTGGACACTTCCCTTGAACAATATAGGTCAACCAAAGTACCCATACCAAAACACCAATACCCACAACTAAAAGTACGAAAATTGGAATCTGAAATTTCCCTTGACTTACATAGGTCAACCTCAAATGACGATACTAAAACATCAACACATACAACTATGAAAATGGGAATCGGACATTTCCGGTGACCTATATAGGTCCACAACAGCTACTGATGCCAAAAAACCAACCACAATCCCAAAAGTTCACAAATCAATCATCTCTACATAAATTAAATCACATTCAATACTCCATAAACACACAAAACATCACAGCTAGAAAAAAAAATTAACTACCACCAGCAAATTCCAGCATTGCGAACTAGATCGGAAGGCCCCCCCCCCCCCCCCCACACACACAAAAAAAAAAACTCAAACACCGTGCCGTAATGACATTCACACACCACAACACCTTTACGTCGAAGCAGACGGGTGGAATCAGACGCTTCCATTGACCCCTTCTTCTACTCTGTAGACGAATATCGTAACAGAGACTGATATACCAACTTAGGTAAAAATTCTGCTATATTTCAGTTTTGACAGCACTTGGTTGCAACAGTCAAGATCAGGTATTCTGTGTATGATAAATTTATTAAAAGTGCGTAACTGTGTTTTATTCTGACAGCGTATCAATTCTGTAAATATTAGCAGTTACTGTGATATATTCACATATTTTGACAATCTCCTGACAAATGATGGGGATGATAATTATTATATTCAACTGTATTATGTTATAATTTCTGACATGTTATTTGTCATTCGCAATGGCCAGCAGCTATTTCCGAAGAAGTACGTAAATATTTGTTCGCTCCAGTAACTATCGTCTCTGAAATATCACTGGAGTCATTGTATCAGGAACACAGATACACAGTTATTCCGTTACCAACTACCAGGTTACCTGTAATGGTAGCCCGATAACTACCAGAGAGCCAATAACGATAACTGCCAGAGGAAAATACCGATCTCTGACAGTTATTTCCATAGTCACTCGAATTCCTTATGGTACATCTCTTTATACAGCCCGTCCAAGCTAAATTGACATATGAGGCGGTGGCTTAAGGGAACGACCGTACTTGTTAATGCCTGTACTGCAGCTCCTATCAGCCACCGCTTGGACATTAACTTTATTTAATTGTTTGTGCTAAAAGTAACGAAGGCGCATGATGTAGTACACAGTTCTTATCAACAGATGGCGCGCAGTCTCACAGTTATTCCCATTGCCTATAGAACGCCTTCCAAATGGTCTACCCTCTCCCTAGTTCCTAGCCAGATCTCCAATGAGTTGACAGGAAAGCGTAATACGATCTTCGGTCAACAGATGGTGCGAGGCACTGTTGACATTAGACAGTTATTGAAATAACTGCCTATATCAGAGGAACAGTTATCGCAGTTATTTCTATCAGTTACGTTATTTTTTGCCTCCTCTATTGGCCAGCGTGTCAACACATTCATTTCCCAGGATGCCGACATGACCCGGGGTCCACATAAAGATCACAGAGTATGGACGGACTCCTGGATAGCTATCACCAGACAAGAGAGAGAGAAGAGCTCTGATGCGAACCGCGATCATGCCCCCTGACCAGGGCCGCCGTACCGGAATATGGACGACCAACTGATGGAACAAGAGACAATAATTGGGATGCTCAGGCAAGCTACAAACGTGTGTAGATAAGCGGCCAATAATTGTTGGCGCCGCAACCACAATGGAGGGACACCCGCCTCCACAAGTATGTTGCTGACAGTACTTGTCCAGAAAGCTCCAGTGGCAAGTCGGATCCCACTGTGAAGGATGGAGTCAAGCAACTGCAATGCAGAAGGTGATGCCGAACCGTAAACCAGGCTCCCATAATCTAGACAGGACTGAATTAACGCCTGGTACAGCCATAGAAGAATAGACCAATCAGCAGCCCAGCTGCTGTGACTCAAGCAACGAAGAGCATTAATATGCCGCCAGCACATCTGTTTAAGCTGCCAAATATGAGGGAGCCAAGTCAACCAGGTATCAAAAAGCAATCCCAAAAACTGATGGGTCCCCACCACAGCAAGAGGTTCGCCATCAAGATAAAGCTGTGAGCTGTGGCTCAGGGAGAACAGTGCGTCGCCAGCAGAAATGCATAACGCAGGTCTTGGAAGCCAAAAACTGGAAGCCATGTGCTACAGCCCAAGACTGCGCCTTGTGGATAGCGGTCTGCTGCTGCCGTTCAGCAGCTGCAATGACAGTGGAGCTGAAGTATAGGCAGAAATAGTCAGCATACAAGGATGCTGAGACAGATGTTCCCACCGCCGCAGCGAGCCCATTAATTGCAATTAAAAAGAGGCAGGCACTTAATATAGATCCTTGTGGTACTCCAGTCTCATGAACTCGGGAGGAACTATGGGAGGCCGCAACTTGCATACGGAAGGAACAAAGCGACAGAAAACTCTGTATGAAAATCAGGAGCAGTCCCTGAAGACCCTAACCATGAAGCGTAGAGAGGATGTGATGTTGCCATGTCATATCGTATGCCTTCCACATGTCAAAAAAGACGGCGACCAGATGCTGTCTGCAGGCTAAGGCCATACGGATGGCAGACTCCAGGCACACTATATTATTGGGAGCAGAGTGGCCCTTACGGAACCCACCCTGGGACAGAGCAAGAAGGCCCCGAGACTCAAGTAGCCAGCTCAACCTCTGGCTCAAAATGCGTTTGAGTAACTTGCAAAGAACACTGGTGAGGCTAATGGGGCAGTAGCTGTCCACCTCCAGTGGGTTCTTGCCAGGTTTCAACACAGGGATTACGATGCTTTCCGGCCACTGCGACAGGAAATCACTCTCAACCCAGACATGGTTGAAAAGGTCTAAGAGCCATCACTGGCAGTCCACCGAGAGGTGTTTGAGCACCTGACAGTGGATGTGATCTGGCCCGGAAGCCGTATCAGAGCAGGTGACTAGGGCACTTTGGAATTCCCACTCACTGAATGGAGCATTGTACGATTCAGGGTGGCTTGTGTGAAATGAAATGCTCCGATGTTCCAATTCACAGAAGCAGAACTCTGAACAAAATGCTCCACTAAGCAGTTTGCAATTGTGTCAGAGTCAGTACAGACCGCTCTATTCAGTGAAAGCGCAGGTACGCTGACGGAGGTCTGATAGCCACAGAGTCACCTAATCTTCGCCCAAACCTGTGATGGAGAGGTACGGAGGCCAATGGTGGAGACATAACTTTCCCAGCACTCCCGTTTGCATTGGCGAATGAGGTGGCGGGCTCATGCACAGAGCCGTTTAAAGGCGATGAGGTGTGCCAATAAGGGATGCTGCTTGTGATGCTGGAGTGCCTGCCTGCGATCTTTAATCATCTCATCGATCTCGGGTGTCCACTAAGGCACAGTCCTCCGCCGAGGGAACCCAGAAGAACAGGGAATGGCAGATTCTGCAGCAGTAACAATGCCGGTGGTGACCGAGTCAACCACCGCATCAATGGCGTCATTGGAAAGAAGCTCAATAGTGGCAGTGCAGGTGAACAAGTCCCAGTCAGCCTTATTCATATCCCATCTGCAGGGGCGCCCAGAAGAGTGACACTGTGGCAGTGACAAAAAAATCATAAAGTGGTCACTACCGCACAAGTCGTCATGCACACTCTATTGGACAGATGGTAATAGGCTAGGGCTGCAGATCGAAAGGTCGATGGCTGAGTATGTGCCATGCACCACACTGAAATGTGTGAAAGCACCAGTAGTAAAAAGAGAAAAGTCGAGTTGTGTCAATACTTGCTCAATGGTCCCACAGAGGGTTATGGGCGTCGCCCAGTAACAGAAAAGGTGGCAGCAATTGGGCTATCAGCGCAGCCAGGACATGCTGCGGGAGGTAGAGACTGCAGACAGTAACAGCCTGAGGCGTCCACACCCAAACAGTGGCAGCCTCTAAAGGTGTTTGTAGAGGGACAGACTCACTGTAAAAAGCGTGAAGGACATAGATGTAGATGCCACCAGATACCCTCTCATAAGCTGGCCAGTTCTTATAATAACCCCAATAGCCACGGAAGGCAGGGGTTCACATCGCCGGAAACCAAGTTTCCTGAAGAGCAATGCAGAGGAAAGGGTGAAGGCTGAGAAGTTGTCGGAGCTCAGCAAGATGGAAGAAACCACTGCAGTTCCACTAGAGGATGACATTGTCCATGGCCGAGAAAAGCATGAAGGGACCAAGGAGGCAGATTACACTGCTGGGTCACCTGCTGCCACTGACTGAGTACCAATGGGAGCGACATCCATCATGTCTGAGGGATCGGCGAGATCTAGATCCTCAGTAAACGCCAGAATCTCCACCGCATACTCAGACACAGAGCTTGTACGTAGCGGTGGAGTGGGTGCCACTGCAATTTTCTTGGTCTTAGGGGCCTTCGATTTCGATTTCTAATGCTATTCCTTTGGTTTCCCTTGCTGGGAGGTCTTCTTTGATTCAGTCTCTGGGACTGAAGAGGACCGCGAAGCACTACGACCATCTACCTGGTGCTTCTTCAGTCCCTAGCGGGTGTCTGGTTTGCCACTGGTGGGAGTGATCAAGGGATCCCTTCCTAGCGAGAGAAGCCGAAGAAGACTTACGCTTCTCCGGCTTAGAAGTGGGGGCTGGTGTTCCCCATGGTTAGGGATTGGGGGGGGGGGGGGGGGTGCAGCTACAAAGGTAGGTAGTGCAGGAGCAACAGGGAGGGAAGTGGCCCCCCTCCCCAATACCACCATCAAGGGGGCAGCTGTAGACCTTCGGCTCTCAGAGCTGACTGTATGCGGTGCAACGGATGGAGTGACGGTGGTGGCATAAGATTATGTCATGCGCAGGGGATGAGCCGTTCAAATTTCCGTGTACCATGTAGGTCAGTCGGCCCAGGGTCTTGTATTCCATTGTTTTCTGTTCCTTCTGTAGAATCATACAGTCTGGTGAGCAAGAGGGATGGTGCTCTCCACAGTTGATACAGACATGAGGCAGGGCACAAGGAGTATTGGGATGGGATGGATGACCACAATCGTGACATATGAGGCGGGAAGCACAGCGGGAAGACATATGGCCGAACTTCCAACACTTGACACACCGCATCGGTGGAGGGATATATGGCTTGACATCACAGCAGTAGACTATCACCTTCACCTTCTCGAATAATGTGTCACCCTCGGAGGCCAAGATCAAGGCACCGGTGGCAACCTGATTATCCCTTGGACCCCAGTAGACGTGCCGGATGAAATGAACACCTTGTCACTCTAAGTTGATGCGCAGCTCATCGTCGGACTGTAAAAGAAGGTCCCTGTGGAAGATAACGCCCTGGACCATATTTAAGCTTTTATGGAGTGTGATAGTAACAGAAACATCACCTAGCATCTTACAAGCAAGTAATGCCCTTGACTGGGCAGAGGATGCTGTTTTTATCAAGACTGACCCAGACCGCATTTTTGACAAGCCCTCCACCTCCCCAAACTTGTCCTCAAATGCTCTACAAAGAACTGAGGTTTCATGGACGCAAAGGATTCCCCATCAGCTCTCGTACAGACTAGATACCGGGGCGAATATGTCTCGCTGTCATTCATAGCCTTTCGTTTCTCCCATGGTATGGCCAGGGAGGGAAACGATTTGGGGTCATACATGTTAGCATTAAAGTGAGCCCTCGAATGCTTAGAGACTGGTGGTGGGCAAGAGAAGATGTGCCATGCTTCATTGCGTGTCATCCAACCTGATGCCACTTACTCTGACCAAGGGCTGTCCCCACAGGCGCCACCTAGCCACAGCAAGAGCCATCTGGCCAGATGGCCATTGCCAGGAGTCCTGAGGCCCCAGGGAGATAGGCATCTTCTCCTTGGCATACATGGGGAGTTAACAGCGCAGGCATCAGTAGAGCGATCCCTGTGTTGTCAGGGAGCTACAACCAACAGGGTACATGGCAGCCCAACCACAACGGACTGGCTACCGTGCTGGATATTATGTGGCAAGTGGTCCATGGTCGTCGTCAGTGCAGAAAGCGACACTGCAGGGTGCATGGTGGAAATCGCAGCGAGGAATGTATCCTCGCCCAAGAGATGAATAGCGGGCGGGACTGCAATGCAACGATGAATAAGCTGGCTATAGGTCTCAATGCACGATGGACACAATACGCCAAGTAAGGTGCTCTTCCCCAACTGGCTCGCTCTTCGAAATAATTTTGAAATATGGTGGTCAAACCCAAGAGGGGACCATCACATATGGGCCAAAACGTTCGAGACTCCTTTTTTCGCATCTTACGACAGGCAGGAATACCACAGGCCTATTCTTACCCCTGAACCCAAATGGGGCTTTCATTTGAGTTTATGAAGCACCAGTGCAATACTTGTGTGTTGATCAAACATATTGGTAGTAAATCTAGCAGCGTGTCCCTGAATGGCTTTCATGTCTTCCTGTAATCAAGCCTGGTGCATATCTCAAACACTCCAGCAGTTGCCAAGAATAGGACACAATAGAATTCTCTACACTGTCTCCTTTATAAATGAGCTACATTTTCCCAAAATACTCCCAATAAAATGAAGTTGAGCATTTGCCTTTCCTACTACCAACATGGTGTGCTCATTCCATTTCATAGTGCTTTGCAATGTTACACTTACATATTTTAATTGATGTGACTGTGTCAAGCAGCACTGCTAATGCTGTATTCAAATGCTACAGCATAGCTTTTCCTACTCATTCGTATTAATTTACGTTTTCCTATATTTAGAGAAAGCTGTCATTTGTCACACCAAGCAGATATTCTGTCTTAAGTCATCTTGTAAGCTCCCCGAGTCATAAAATGATGACATCTTCACATACACCACAGCATAGTCAGCCAATAGCTGCCAATTGCTGCTTACCCTGTTCGTCATATCATTTATGTATACAGAGAACAAGAGCAGTCCTATCACACTTCCCTGGGACCCTTCTGATGGCACCCATGTGTCTGATGAACACTCACTATTGACGAAAGAGTACTGGGATCTATTCCTTAAGTCTTCGAGCCACTGTACCTTCACTCAATGTTTGCAGTAGGCACAGTGTCAAACACTTTCTGGAAATCTAAACAATGGAATACGCCTATTGCCCTTCATTCATGATTCGCAGGACATCTCGAGAGACAAGAGCAAGGTGAGTTTCGCAAGTCTGATGCTCTCTAAATCTGTGCTGATTAGTGACCATAACTTTTCCATAGTCAAGTCTGCATAACCTCATTAAAACTATCAAGCTTAAGATACTTCCTACTGGTGTTCTACAACTGTAAATACCACAAGCTTATGTGTATTCTGAATACTATTGTCGCACAGCATTTAAAAAGCTGTTAATCACAATATTCATTAGTTTCAAGAGCCACCAACTTTTGTATATATATCCAAGTTCTCTTTCTTCCTATCAGTTCTAGGGTAGTGAGATATTAGCTTGCAGCCATCAAGATGAATCTGTCCTCTCTCAGTGATTTCCACATGATGTTCCGATATGCTTAAAGTCCAGCTATCCTTTCATTTTCCTGAATGTATATAAGAAGTTCATCCTTTTTATTAACGTAGCTTCTGATGTTTCAATAGAAGACACTAAATGTATTTTCTTCAATGACATAGGCTTTTTCCTAGTTGCAGTAGTCTGTTGTACTTGTAGCTGTTTTAACTGCAATTACACAGAGTGAAACTTGAACTGCAAATATTGCATAAATGGGAAGTGTTATTGACGTGTGGACTTAACACAATGGATTGGTAGTCAGGGTCTCATATTGTTAGCCAATAAAGACAGTGTAATAATACTTACAATCTTTTGTGCAAACACACACTTTTAAATGGAACAATAATGATTCACATTAACAAACTAAAAGTAGAGTTGATTAGAATGTCGACTGTGTTTGTCACAGGACTGTAGTCTAAGTCACTTACAAGATATCATACTTTGAAAATTTCCACACCAACACTTGTTTGTGCCATTCAACCTGTGTGGATACTAGGTACCAAGTTGTTATGTTTGCTTACAGTGTGCTCGTGTGTTCCTTGAGTGTGCTGCAACTTGCTAGTCAGTTAGTGTCTGACAGTCCAAGCAGTCGGTTATGATTAGATGATAGAATTTACCAACGCAGAGAGTGTAGGAAGAATGCAGTTCATTCTTGTATGGTGTATGTGGCTAGATATCCTCACAAATGTATCAACCTCTTCAACCACTTATGTGAAAATAGCAATGTAACACCTAGACAACATAATAGAAGGAAACAACTGATGCAGAAGAGGGAAAAATTAATGTTCCTGTTGTTGTTGCAATTTATCTGTAGGTTCCATCCCTTCACATCTCTCTCCACCAAGAGCAGCATGGAAATAATTTTTATAATCATATGATACATGGGCATTGAGACAGGATACCCCAAATGTATCCTGTATCTCCTTTAGTGATGAAGCCTAATCCAATTCTCTGATCTACATCTAACTACTACTCCAGAATGCGGCATGAAAAACTGCTAATTCTTCTTGCACCACTGCCAAATTAGCTTGAAGTTTCATGAGAAGCTGTTATTTTCCAGCATAGTGCAGCAGTGCTTACAATCATTTCTCCTCCAGAAGTGACAAGCATCACTACTCATAAATGTCATAATATAATATTGCACATGAATGTAATGCTGTAATTTCTCAACCTGACTGCACTACTGCCGATTATGTGACAGACTGCACTTTTGTCCACTGCAACAGTCAAGATATTCAGTTAAAAATCTTTGTTCAAAGAATGATAAAATGTAAGAGATTTCTGAAACTGATTTTCTGATAAAATATATTGAAAATAAGAATTTTTTATTTATTTCATTCCAATATATTTCAAGCTTAAATACTGTGTGCGATGAAATATGCTTGTGAAAGAAACTGAAAATTGTTCACAAATGTTAACTATTCGTGCAGAAGAATTAAAATTATTAATGAAAGATTCCGTTTCCATTTGTATGAGCAGTTTAATTGATTTTGTGTGTTGAAAGGTGAAGATTTTACAACAGAAACAAACATTACCAACCCAAAGAAGGAAGTTACATTTGCTCATTGCCACTACACAATCAAGACAAATCATAACAACTTGTCAATTAGATTATATTCAACTAACAGTTTTATGGAATACAGAAATATTATAAGTTCAAGTTGATGAAACATAATGTTACAACATATTTTCTCACTGTAATAAGTATTATTTTCCAGGTACAGGTAAGCTAATATTACTGTAACCATACATTCATTAAAATAGTAAACAGCAGCATCTAAACCATTAATTTAGCTAATCTAAGTAACAGTTCAATAGTAAGGTGCCTCCTGGGTGCAAAAAGCACCAGAGTCCCAAGGAAGAGTGTATTTTCTAGTACCATAGCGGTTATCTTCATCAAAAGAATTACTATCTTCAGTAATTTTTGTGTATCCACATGTGTACAAAATACAGGGTGATTCAAAAAGAATACCACAACTTTAGGAATTTAAAACTCTGCAACGACAAAAGGCAGACCTAAGCACTATCTCTCAGCAAAATTAAGGGAGCTATAAAGTTTCATTTAGTTGTACATTTGTTCGCTTGAGGCGCTATTGACTAGGCGTCAGCGTCAGTTGATGCGAAGATGGCGACCGCTCAACAGAAAGCTTTTTGTGTTATTGAGTACGGCAGAAGTGAATCGACGACAGTTGTTCAGCGTGCATTTCGAACAAAGTATGGTGTTAAACCTCCTGATAGGTGGTGTATTAAACGTTGGTATAAACAGTTTACAGAGAATGGGTGTTTGTGCAAAGGGAAAAGTTCTGGACGGCCGAGAACGAGTGATGAAAATGTAGCACGCATCCAGCAAGCATTTGTTCGCAGCCCAGGAAAATCGACTCGCAGAGCTAGCAGAGAGCTGCAAATTCCACAATCAACTGTATGGAGAGTCCTACGAAAAAGGTTAGTTATGAAACCTTATCGTCTGAAATTGGTTCAAGCACTGTCTGCAGCTGATAAGATTAAAAGAAACGATTTCTGTGATTTTATCCTTGCTCAAATGGAAACAGATGAATCTTTCGGTTTCAAAGATTGTGTTTAGTGATGAAGCAACTTTCCACACTAACAGGAAAGTCAACCGTCACAGTATCTGTATATGGGGAACTGAGAATCCGCAGGAAACAACTCAGTATGAACGTGACTCGCCTAAGGTGAACGTTTTCTGTGCCATTTCAGCCAATAAAGTTTTTGGTCCCTTTTTCTTCGAAGGTGCTACTGTAACTGGACTACAGTATCTAGAGATGTTAGAGAATTGGCTGTTCCCTCAGCTCGAACAAGAAGCACAACAATTCATATTTCAGCAGGATGGAGCGCCACCACATTGGCACTTATCTCTCCATAAATACCTGAACGTCAACTAGCCGAGGCGATGGATCGGCCGCCAGGCAGCCCGTGACAGAGCACTTCATCACTGGCCTCCAAGAAGCCCTGATCTTACCCCCTGCTATTTTTTCTTATGAGGGTATGTTAAGGATATGGTGTTTCGGCCACCTCTCCCAGCCACCATTGATGATTTGAAACGAGAAATAACAGCAGCTATCCAAACTGTTACCCCTGATATGCTACAGAGAGTGTGGAACGAGTTGGAGTATCGGGTTGATATTGCTTGAGTGTCTGGAGAGGGCCATACTGAACATCTCTGAATTTCTTTTTGAGTGAAAAAAAACCTTTTTAAATACTCTTTGTAATGATGTATAACAGAAGGTTATATTATGTTTCTTTCATTAAATACACATTTTTAAAGTTGTGGTATTCTTTTTGAATCACCCTGTTTAATGTACTGCCGAAACAGCATTCATCATAAATATTTTGCCTATTAAATTAAAAAGACTCTTACCTATTTTTATAACATATTCCTGGAATTCTTCAACAGCCTTAATGACATTATCATAATCAGCAAACTCTTCACTATGAGATGGTATTGTATGCGAGAGAGAATTTTTGATCAGGTATTCCATAAACTCTGCACATATCATATCACCAAGTTTATTTAAGACAAAGAAATTCTTATTTATTTCAACATTTAAATATTTTTCTAGAAAACAGAAGATCTCCATCAGATTTCTGAAAACAAGTTTATAGTTTGGCCTAGACGAGCCACCTTTCATCTGTATTTCTAGTACTGCATGTTTCTCATCAGTAAATGTTTCTACAAAACATTCATTTAAGATGACAGGCTCCAAAATTGATTTTTGTATTAGTGTTGCCAATTTCTTGAAAGAAAACTCAAGTTTCTCCAGATAATCAAGGGCCTTCATCATTTGCTCTATGTCATTTAAACGAGAAATGTTTACTTTGAACAATATCTGCCGGTTCTTCTCCACTTCTGTCTCATTTATGTTTATGCACAACTTCCATATTTCTCGCAAATCATACAGAAATTTCTCAAGATATAAAATTCGTTCCTTTGACAAAGCCTTTATGATCTCCAGTTCTTGTTCATGACTTGTTTGGAAGAAAGATTCAAGTTTTCTTAATCTTTCTGCTGCTTTTAAATATTCTCCTTTTGCTTGCAGTTCACAGCAAGTTTGCAGTGCCACATCTATCTCTATTAGTTCAGTTACAAACTGGAGAGAAAGATTAGTTTCTTGGAGTATTTCTGACAATCTTTTCAGCTCTCCAGTTGAATTCTGTAGTTGAAATTTATGCTGAAAGGGGAAAAAATAATTACAACAGTTATTACATACAAATCTGGCAGCATCCAGTCAGTCATTTGGCTTACAAAACAATCTTAGAATGGACCTTTCTAAACATACAGGGTACCTTAAATAACAACCATAATACAATAAACAGTATTTTTAATCATAGTGCTGGAATGTGAGTAGCAGTAATACAAAATTGTTACCAAGACTACGGATAGCTATTTATTTCGGCACATAAACACAACAGACTGCAAAATACATTAATTACATACTACACAGTTTCTGCCTTAACAAAAAATCAGATGGAATGCAACAGCAGTTACCCATTTTTGAACAACATTAAATGGAGCCTTATCAGGGGTATTACTCACGTTACAGTGCACTTTTCAAAAGAGGCTGGAACATGAGATTGCTTTCCCCTTTGACAAAACTGGATAGATTATGTACTGTGTTTTTGTTGTAGTCGTCAGTTTAAGGACTGCTTTCAAGAAATTCTATATAGTAGTCTATCATGGGCAAGCCTTCCCACCTGCAAATAACTATGGCAACCTATACGGATTTCAACTTCCTTACTTTATTCATACCTAAAGCTTCCTCTATAATTTTTACCTCCTCCCCCCCCCCCCCCCCACACACACACACATTACCAAAAGGACAATACCTCAATGCGTAACGGAGTGTTCATTCAATTAGTCTCTTCTTAGTCAAGTTGTATCACAAATTTATTTTCCACCATTTCAATTAAATTTCGCCTCGTTAATTATTCGATCAATCTGTCTAATATTCAGAATTATTCTGTAGCACCACATTTCACAAGCTTCTATTCCCTTCTTGTCTGAACTGCTTATCATCCACGTTTCACTTCCGTACATGGCTACACTGCAGACTTATAACTTCAAAAAACACTTTCTAACACATAAATTAACATTAGATGTTATAAACTTCATCTCTTTTAGAAGTGCTATTCTTGCTATTGCCAATTCCCATTTTTTTATCCTCTCTACATAGACTGTCAACAGTTATTTAGCTGCCTAAATTAGTCTTGTTTTGTTTTTGTTGATGTTCATTTTATAGTCTGTTTTGAAGAAGCTATCCATTCCATTAACTGTTGTTCTAAATCTTTTGCCATTTCTGACAGTTACAATGTCATTGGAAAACCTCAAAGTTTTTATTTTCCCTCCGCAAACATTATTTCCCTTTACAAATTTCCTTAATTTCTTTTACTGCTTGCTCACAGGACACATTCAATAACATCACAGATAGGCTGCAACCCAGTCTCACTCCCTTCTCGATTACTGACCTACTGCTTCCATTTCTGTCCTTTGACTATTACTGCTGCAATCTGGTACCTGCACCAGTTGTAATAACAGTTGGCTTCCTGTATTTTATCCCTGCTACCTACTGAACTTCAAAGAGTGTAGTCCATTCAGCACAGTCAAACATTTTCATTAAAGCTACAAAGGTAATGAACATATATTTGCCTTTCCTTATCTTCTAAAATAAGTCATAGGATCAGAATTGATTCAACGATTCCTATATTTCTCTGGAACCCAAATTGATCTTCCCCAACGTTGGCTTCTATCAGGTTTTTCCATTCTTATGTAAATGACTCATGCCTATCAACAAACGCCTATTTGGAATAGGAATTATCATGTGTTCTTGAAATCTGGCGGTATTTCACATGTGTCTTACATTTATTTTATTTTAAATCAAGTCACAGACCACAAAAATTTATTAATCAGGTAATTAATGTTTATCAATGATGACCATCTTTAGACCTAAAAATAATCAACATACACATGTAGCCTGATGGACAAGACTTCGAAATTATGTAACACACAGAATTAGATATCATTATTAGCATACATAAGGTCATTTCTGTAGCTAAGTAAATCCAGCATACCACACAATTTGTGTCATTGTGTGTGTTGACCGTGCAATTACATTAATCATCCATTCAAGTTTCATCACAGTATCATAAATTTTGAGTACCATGGACATCATTATGTCATATGTACTGACGCTTTAATGACACAGAACATACTGCCGCGTAGTGACAAGTGATGTCTCTCTGGCCTCTTTGGCACCGTGGGCTTCCGCTTTCCGGAGTATTACTAGCCTCCTAGGCTGCTTTCACCAAATTGGACTGTTAGTAATAAGGCAAATGTACATACATCATACAAGATTTTTAAGTTTTACTTACATCAGTTTTATACAGCTGATGTCTACCAAATCCTGCAATATATCCTACTCATTCAGCAGTCATGCTTAGAACATTTTTGACAAGCATCCTTTGGGTTTACTCAATTTTATTATGTCAACCCAACAATATGATTTGACTCTTGATGCAGATAACTCCCTGAACGCTGGAACTCTATAATTGTCCACCTACATTACAAAAATATAACCATCATAAAACTGAAAATGCACCTATACTGGCATGACACTGGTAGTTGCGAATAAAGGCCTCCACATAGCTCTGCGGCTTTTGGAAACACATCATCTTGACTTGTTAGTTGTTCTCATTTTTATGGTATTTCAGATGGTTATTGAATGTGTTTTTTTTTTTCACAATGTCTTGTCTCTTGGTTGTCCTCCCCAATGCTTGCACTCCCCCCCCCCCCCCCCCCCAGCAAACAAACAAACAAATTTAGAGTCGAGAATACAAAGGGACAAAGGACATGCATTAAAACTTATATAGAATGATAAAACCCAACGTCACATATTAATTGTAAAACTAAATTAGCAGATGCAGAGCTTGTAGGTAGCAGTGATTTGGGTGCCACCGCAATTCCCTTGCTCTTGGGGACCTTCTTTTTCGATTTCTCTTGCTGCTCCTTGGGTTTCCCTGGCTGGGAGGACTTCACTAATTCAGTCTCTGGGAATGAGGATGAGTGTGAAGCCCTACAACAAGCCACTTTTGAGCTCTTCAGCCACTGGTGGGTGTCATCTTTCCCACTAGCAGAAATCTGGGAAGGGAGTGACCCAAGGGACAACTTCCTAGCAAGAGGAGCTGAAAAATACTCTCTGTCTCAGAAGTGGGGACTGATATCCCCGTTGGTTGGGAGGGGTGTTGCTCCCGAAATAAGTGGTGCAGGAGCAACAGGGATGGAATGCGCCCCCCCCCCCCTGTCAAGGGAGCAGGTGGTGTCTTCTGGTTCTGAGAGGTGACAGGAATGCGAGGAACCGATAGGGCAACAACTGCTCTCGTGGTGGCGGCGTAAAAGGTGGTCATAGCAACAGGATGTAGGTGCTCAAATTTTCTCTTAGCCTCAGTGTCCAGGGTCTTACAGTCCACGATTTTCCCTCTTTTCTGTAAAATCCTGCAGTCTGGTGAGCAAGGTGAATAATGCCCTCCGCAGTTGACACAGATTGGAGGCAGGGCACATGAGTATTGGGATGTGATGGACATCCACGATCTCGACATGTGACACTGGAAGTACAGCGGAAAGACATATGGCCGAACTTCCAGCACTTAAAGCACTGCACCGGGGGAGGGATATATGGCTTGATGTCACAGCGATAGACCAGCACCTTGACCTTTTCGGGCACTGGTGGCAACCTGATTATACCTTGGACCTTGATGGATGCGCTGGGTGAAATAAACACCTCGCCGCTCTAAATTGATGCACAGCTCGTCGTCAGACTGCAAAAGAACACCCCTGTGTAATATAATACCCTGGACCATATTTCAGCTATAATGGGGTGCAATGGTAACGGAAACATCCCCAAACTTGTCACAAGTGAGTAATGCCCGTGACTGGGCAGAGGATGCTGTTTTTATCAAGACTGACCCAGACCGCATTTTTGACAAGCCCTCCACCTCCCCAAACTTGTCCTCCATATGATCCACAAAAAACTTAGGCTTCATGGACATGAAAGATTCCCAATCAACTCTCGTACATACGAGGTACTGGGGCGAATAAGCTTGACTGAAATCCTTAGCCTGGCATTCCTCTCATGGTGCGGCCAGGGAGAGGAACGAAATGGGGTCATATTTCTTAGCATTCAAGTTAGACTTTGCCTGCTTAGAAACTGCTGGCAACGGACCACCAGCAAGAGATGACATACTACGCTTCATGGCGTGTCATCTGCCCTGATGCCTCACACTCCCACCAGGTGTCCTCCCCATGGGTGCCACCCAGCCTCAGCAAGGGCCACCTGGAAGGATCTACTCCATGGTATACGTGGGGAGTTAATGGTGCAGGCATCAGCAAAGCGATCCCTGTGTTGTCAGGGGACTACAAACAACAGAGTACATGGTGGTCTCACCACGACGGACTGGCTATCATGCTGGATATGAGGTAAGTCCATGGTCATCGTCAGCACAGAAAGCAATACTGCACAGCGCACAGTGGAAAATGCAGCCAGGAAGGTGTCCTCACCCAAGAGATGGGGAATGAGCAGGACTGCAATGCGATGACAAGAAAGTGGGCTAAAGATCTCAATGCACAATGGACATGTTGCACCGTGTATGGCGCCCTTCCCCAATTGGCTCGCTCTTCGGAAAAATTTAGAAAGATGGAGGCCAAAGCTGACAGGTGAGCATCACATAAAGGCCTCTTATGACAGGCAGGAATACCTCGGTCCTATTCTAACCCCTGGAACCGCAGAGGGTTGGGGGGTGGGGTGGTAGCAGAGACTGAGACCATGTGGTTACAGTAGCAAAGGATTTTTGCAAGGATAACTCCCATCTGATAGTTCAGACAAGCTGTGGACAGAGGAAAAGCTCCAGATGGCCCAGGTTGTGAAACAACCATTGAAATTGAGCACTGGGGTCAGCTGCATGTTAAGCCGCCAGGTGGTCAACTTTATTCTTGGCAGCAGTTAGGCAGTGGCCTGTCCTTGTCGACAGCTGGTTGGTAATCATTCGAATAGTATTGGGGGGCAGCGTGGAGGGTAAAAATCGTAGTGGGAGACCAAGAGATGAATACACTAAGCAGATTCAGAAGGATGTGGGGTGCAGTAGTTACTGGGAGATGAAGAAGGTTGCACAGGATAGAGTAGTATGGAGAGCTGCATCAGACCAGTCTCAGGACTGAAGACAACAACAACAACAACAACAACAACAACAAGCTGTGCATTGTTTGCAGCAGATATGATGTATGACATGGCTAATTAGACAGATGTCCCAGCCTCTTATGTGTAGGATAAGCCTGTGACAGGACTGGAGTAGGAGGAGCTACATGGATGGATCACTATGGCAAGAAAGTGAGAGTGGGAACTGCACAGGGAGGAAGGAGAGGTAAGAAGTGGTATGGGGATAGCGAAGGGGTAGGATGATGTACATGTTGGGGGTGGGGGAGTGAAAGAACACCACTTACCACTTTAGGGGGGGGGGGGGGGGGGTTGGGAAGGATCTTGAGAATAGGCCTTGTACGACCAGCCAGCATCGTATAGGGACTAAGGTATACACATATATATTTATACTCTAGTTCAATAAATGATTACTTCAAATACCGCAGATTTTCTTTATTTTTTTGTGTGTGCCTGTTGACAACTAATGCTTCTGATTTTCAGCCAGCGGTCTCCTTTACTCATAAAATGTTTACATTCTAACAGTAATTTCCTACAAAATTGAGTGTTCTATTGTATCTTAGACCAGCAGTAAAGAAAAAGACTAGTCAAGTGCTTGATGCTGAGTGTAGCCACATATGGCACTGAAATGTGGTCACAGCAAAAAGCAAAAGGCAATAGTTAGAAATATAGTCTGAAGAAAAATATGTGGTGTAAATTGAAAGAAAAATAAGAAATCGGGCAATATTCAAAAAAGTAACAGAAGAACTGAAGTTATTAGAGACAATCAAGTGTAGGAAAAGAAATTTCTGGAGTAGTCAGTCAGAAAATCCTGTATTACATAGTGTGTTCAAATGAAAAGGTATGGAACGTTGTAACAACCACAACGGTTGAAATTCAATATGCCACTTTGGAGTACCATAGTGAGACATGCATGCAATGGAAGCAGGCATCAGCACATCCCCCTAAAAAATTCAAATCTGTGCCTTCAGCAGGCATGGTAATGCTCGATGTTCCCCTCCCCCGAGGTCCGACACTCATCGAAATCCTGCAGCATGTACAACCCATTAATAGTGACATGCACTGTGAGGCACTTGGTTGCCTACCCAAGTCCATCAACTGCAAACGGCCTGCGCTGCTCACAGGGGAGTGATTCTGCTCCATGATAACGCGCGTCCACACGTCTTCAAGATCGCACACAGTGTAATGGCCAAGTCCAAGTGGGAGCAGCTCAAGCATCCAGTCTAGATCCCACACTTGTTGCCATGTGACTTCCATATATGTGGTCCACTAAAAAAAAAATCTCAAAGGAAAGCATTTCAACTCATTTGACAACTGAAGGACACAATGGAGGACTCGCTCCTGGCAGAGCCACATGAGTCCTTCAGCTCATGAGACAGTGGGATGGTTGCGCTTGGGCCTCTGGTACTTTTGAATAAAGACTTCAATTATACCAACAGTGTTGTTTTAAGCACCCTCTCCTTCAAAATATTCTTTAGAAGGATCTAAGACTGGAACAAAGCTACGCTCATAGTACCAAAAAGAAAGGCTACCACCTAACATATGTCAGGTTAAATTTATCCCACTGCAGAACTGTAAGGTTGGTGGAGCACAGAATAGAATGAAGAAGACTGAACTAATGAAAGTTGAAGGTCCATCATTGCAGCAGGGATATGTGGTCAAGATGTGGTGAAGGTATCAGCACAATGACTCCATACCAAATTTACCTGGTTCTCAATCCTTTCATAAATATTTTTCATGTTTGTTTTCAGTTTCTCCGCCTGACTGACAAGTTGCTCATTTCCTGATGGGAGAAGGTGACATGTTTCTTCTATGACCTTCTTAACTTCGGTCTTCAGGTCCTGTACTTTCATTGATACATTATCAATACTGATATTCAGGTCTTTTATCTCTGCCTCCTCTGTAAACAGAAATAAAATGTACGTAAATAGCAGTTTCAAAATATCATTGGTAATTTTTCATTTAATGCAAAATAAATCACAAGACTACATGCTTTCCTCACCTATTACACTGTAAAACACACACACACACACACACACACACACACACACACACACACACACACACACACACACACACACACACAAGCAAAGCACACCTCTCACACATGACAGCCATCCCCAGCAGCTCGGACCAGAATCCACTGGCATTGAACAGTTCTTTTATTTTTAACATTACTTCATCGATGTACATATTGAACGGTAGAGGTGGAAGACTAGATCCCTGTCTCACACCCTTTTTAATCTGAGCACTTCATTTTGGTGAAGTTTTATTGCTCCCTCTTCATTCTTGTATATATTGTATATTATCTGTCTTTCCTTACAGCTTATCCCTATTTTACACATTTTGCAACATTTTACATTGTCAAACATTTTTTCCAGGTTGACAAATCTTATGAACATGCCTTGAGTCTCTTTAGTCTTGCTTCCATTATCAACTGCAATGTCAGAGCTGCCTCTCTGGTGCCTTTATCTTTCCTAAAGCCAAACTGGTCATCACCCAACAGATCCTTAATTTTCTTTTGCATTTTCCAGTATATTACTTTTGTCAGCAACTTGTATGCATGATCTGCTAAGCTAATTGTGTGATAATTCTCACACTTCTCAGCACTTGCTGTCTTCAGAATTGTGTGGTTGATGTTTCTCCAAAAGTTGACAGTGCATCGCCAGTTTCATACATTCTACACACTCACGTGAATAATCACTTTGTTGCCACTTACCCCCCCCCCCCCCCCTTACGATTTCAGAAATTTCAACGAAATGTTATTTATCCCTTCTGCCTGATTTGATCGTAAGTCGTCCAAAGCTCATTTAAATATTGACTAATACTGGATCCTTTATCTCTTCCCTGTCAGCTACTGCTTCCCCTGTCATGTCTTCGTACAAATTATCCCTCTCATAAAGAAAATCAATGTACTCATTCCACCTATCTGCTCGCTCCCTATCAGAATTCACACTGTACTTTTAATGTCACTGCCCTTGCTTTTAATTTCAATGGAGATTGTTTTGACATTGACTACATCATAAGTTAGTCCTTCTGACCATCATTTCTTCACATTTTTCATGTATCCGTTTTGCCTTGGCTTCCATGCACTTACTATTTATTTCATTCCTAAGTGACGTGTAGTTCTGTACGCCTGAATTTCCACGGAAGTTTTTGAACTTTCCTCTTTTGTCAGCCAACTTAAGTATTTCTTATGTTAGCCATGGTTTCCTCACAGTTACTTCCTTGTACCTAGGGTTTTTTTCCTAACTTATGTGACCAGCCTCGTCAGAGATGTCCTTTCCTCTTCAACTGAACTGCCATCTGAGCAATTCATTATCACACTATTTACAGTCTCAGAGAACATCAAGCATTTCTCTTCACTCCTTAGTACTTCTATCCTATTTCTTTACACATTGATTCTTCCTGACTAGACTCTTAACTTCAGCCTACTCTTCCATAATTACTAAATTGTGATCTAAGTCTGTATCTGCTCCTTGGTATGCCTTACAATGCAATATCTGATTTTCGAATCTCTGCCTGACTATGATGTAATCCTAACTGGAATCTCCCCATATCTCCTGGCTTTTTCAGTATGCCTCCTCCTCTTGTGATTCTTGAACAGAGTATTTGCTATTACTAGCTGAAATTTACTGCAGAAATCAATCTTTTTCCTCTCTCATTTCTACTGCCAAGTCCATATTCTCCAGTGAAGCTTTCTTCCGTTCAATCCCCTATAACCACATTCCAGTCTCCCATTACTATTAGATTTTCATCTCCATTTACGTATTGAATTACCCTTTCAATATCATCACATACATTTTCTATCTCTCTATCTTCTGGTTGTGACACTGGTATGTACTGTGAACTATTGTTAATGGTGCTGGTTTGCTGCCAATTCTGATGAGAACAACCCTATCACTGAACTCTTCACATTAATTATTCAGGCTTTCCTGGTGAGGCACTGTCATGTTGAAAAATCATGTTTCTGCCAGTTATTTGCATCTTTCTTACACAATATTTCAACTGTATGACTCACAGTCTTCTTCAGGTGCTGTCAGATACTGATTCCTATGTGGAAAAAGCCCCGACTCGTGTCACACTGGAATTAGTATCAGACAGCACCTGGAGAAGACTTGAGTCATGCAGTTGAAATACCATGCAAAAAGACCTGAATGGCCAGCACAAACCTCATTGTTCAACACGTTCACAGTAACTCACTTTCTGCTCTACCTTCCTATCCATAAATAATCATATTCCGATTGCGCCATTTTCTTCTGCTGTTGATATTACCCTATACGTTTCTGACCAGAAATCCTTTTCTACCTTTTCAGATTTTCTACCTTTCCTACCATGGTCAAACTTCTGATATTTCATACCCCAACTTGCAAAACATTATCCTTTCATTAGTTATTTAATGTTTTCCTCAGTGTCCTCCTCTCAGAGATACAAATGGGGACTAGTCTGGAATCTTTTGCCAATGGAGAGACCATGAAACTTTTTTTCCATTTTTTTTCCCACTTGCTGGACACATGTCCTGTGGATACACATCGTGTATCTTTAATTCAGTTGTTTCCATTGCCTTCTGCATGCTCATGCCATTGATCACTGCTAATTCTTCTGCCTTTTAGGGGCAGTCTTCCACTCCAAGGGCAAGATAATGCCATGAAGCTCTGTCGAATCCTCCGCCATCTTTGACAAGGCCGCTGACAGAATGAGGGCAACTTCTTATGCCACAAGTCACTGGCCGCCTTTATTGATGATTTTTATTCACAATTTAAGCTCTGGCTCAGTCTGAAACTGTGACCCAGTACATTCTGATTACTGGTCAAAGACGCTACCCGTAGACCACAGGAACTTTGCATATACTCTTAAAATGTTTAGATTCCAAAGATACCAAGTAGACAACTATCAGTCTTTTGAGATACAATTAATTTGGTGTACTTGTCAAATTTAGCTCTTGAAGCACAACACATTTTCAGACACAACAAATCATTTACATTAAAACTAGCAAATTTTTGTGTCTTGCCCCCCTCCCCTTGGAAAAATTTCTGTGGCTGCCAATGCTTGACACCAATCAGATTTTGATCTCTTCCCTATTTGTCAACATAGGAGGACAATCATCTGTTTCCTACTTTCCAGGATGAAGTGAACTACTGTTGAGCTTCTTCCGTAATCCCATAATGTTCTAATGTATGCAGAAGTATAGTATGATCCACACAATCAAATGCTTTTGTTATATAAAAGAAAATACCTACCATCCTCAACCTATCATTTAGCACTGGTAGTTTCTCACACAGTGATAACACCCTCCCTGAAGCCAAACTATGTATCTGGTATTATTTTCATGTGCATTAGGATGTGCGACTACTCTCAAACTGTTTGCGACATCTCTTTCAAAATTGTTTACAACATCTCTTTCACATGTTTAATAAAGTGGTTTCATTCATAAGTATTTCAATCTGTTAAGAAATAGACCACATCTAAGAGGCACAACGCATAAATGACCCATTACAGAAATAATTTATGGTGCTCCGATCTTTATAACCTATTTAAAACTTCGTCAAACCCATGGGAGTTTTTACTCCTTAATAATGTAATAATTGATTCATGTTTGTCTTTGATTGTTTGCATGTGATGTCTTGGAACACCAACTTTCAAAAGTTTCGTGTATTTACCCGTACCAATAAAATTTTGATTTAACTTGCCAGCTGTTGACAAAAGTAATTTTTAAATATTGTGCACAACTAATAGTTTCATTCTCACACATGAGAAGTGTAATATACTGAGCACCAACATTATGCCCTGATAATCTTTCACAATTGGATATACAGTTTTAATTTTGTTCTGAAAGCTTTATATTCTCTTGGTGTGATGCACTGAACTTTTACACTGTCTGATGACACTCCTCAGACATTGCAGTATTGTCTGTGGTATGATTCTGTTAATGGGCTCCAAATGTCCATATTATGATATAGCTCCAGTTACTTGTTATTTTAATGACATCAGTTATCCAAATCAGTTGCTTATTAGTACTGTGTAATAAGGTTGCTTCTTTTTTTCCCAGTGGGAAAGAGTTTTTAAAGAAAGTGTTACAGGTTTGAAGAAGTGTTTATACTTGTCAATCAAGTCATTTGTAAAGTAGAATTCTTGCTAAGTTAGCCCTTCAACATTAGCTGTAAATGTCTAAATTGCAAGTGGAATCATATCGCTATATCTTTTGTTGTTTACACATTGGGATATGATTCTGCTTTGATTGTTTTCAGTCTTACTACCTGTGCATTATGATCTGACACACCATTGCTAATTTTTTTGCTCATGCTGTTTCAAACAAGCAGAAAACAGTCTATGAAGATATTTAAAATATTTATTGTACCAGTATCAACTGCAATGTGTCACATAAAAAATGATAACAATCATGCGCTGTGGAAAAAAAATAAGGCCTGTCACAACTCACAATTAATGAGATCTGAAAAAGAACACTGAGTGATAACTTGAACAAAAACTTTACAATAAATATTTTAATACATGATTTATATGAAGATGTTGATTATGATCATGATGGTGTTTCCCTTAACTCAAGTTAGAAAGTATGTTGTCTGTACCAGGTTATAATAATAATAATAATAATAATAATAATAATCATTTAAGACTGATTATGCCTTTCAGCATTCAGTCTGGAGCATAGCCCCCTTATAAAATTCCTCCATGATCCCTTATTCACTGCTAACATTCGTGCCTCTTCTGATGTTAAACCTATTATTTCAAAATCATTCTTAACCGAATCCGGGTACCTTCTCCTTGGTCTGCCCCGATTCCTCCTACCCTCTACTGCTGAACCCATGAGTCTCTTGGGGAACCTTGCTTCTCCCATGCGTGTAACATGACCCCACCATCTAAGCCTGTTCGCCTTGACTGCTACATCTATAGAGTTCATTCCCAGTTTTTCTTTGATTTCCTCATTGTGGACACCCTCCTGCCATTGTTCCCATCCACTAGCACCTACAATCATCCTAGCTACTTTCATATCCGTAACCTCAACCTTGTTGATAAAGTAACATGAATCCACCCAGCATTCGCTCCCATACAACGAAGTTGGTCGAAAGATTGAACAGTGCACAGATAACTTAGCCTTCCTTCTTGCAGAAGAGAGTAGATCTTAGCTGAGCGCTCACTGCATTAGCTTTGCTACACCTCGCTTCCAGTTCATTCACTATGTTGCTATCCTGTGAGAATATGCATCCTAAGTACTTGAAACCATCCACCTGTTCTAACTTTGTTCCTCCTATTTGGCACTCAATCCGTTTATATTTCTTTCCCACTGTCATTACTTTCATTTTGGCGATGCTAATCTCAAGTAAATAAAAGAGTCAAGTAAATCTGTTAACATTTTTGTCTCAAAGCTTATATTGAAATCCCCTCACAAAATCAATAAGAAACAAGTCTGGCACAGTGTTAAGTCTAGAGAGGAAAACCCTGTAGTCTGAAATGGTGAATCCAAAGAGGGCCACATGGAAAAGCTTATTCCTTCAAAATGCAAATTGTCCTGCACAATTCTAAAATATTGGTCTTTTCAGTGTTTACCACGGACGCCCACTGGCACCTCCAGGAACACAAACATTCCATGTCCACCTTCAGTCCATCTGGAAAGTAGTCAGTGTCCTCCACAATGAGTAGTATTTTGACCTCAGGGGAATGGCAAAACATTACTATCATGTACTGTAGATCTAGGCATATTTCTTTGTAAAATCATTACATTGTGATAACATACTGTAATGTGACAGTGTTGTAGTTGTCCATTTTCATTATTAGCACATGCTCTGAGCGCTCTAAGTAATCTTTAGTTGTGTAGCATGCATTACTTATAAAGTACATTAAGCTTCATTTTTAAACATAAATATTTTAGTAATCTTTTCCATCTTCTTGTGCATTTTCCTATAAATTTTATTCTCTGACAGAAAAAGCTGTTTTGGGTTTTTGTTTGGCAAATGCAAGTCCAAACTGACTCTTGTTCAACTATTTATTTTAACTGTTACAGAAATAGCTACTAAAGTTTTCCCTGCTATGCAAAATAGTTTGATATGTGTGCTCGCTTGGTAAAGAACAGATACTTAGTTTGCTGATGATATTCCTTTTGTCAGTATCTTTTGCACCTTTATTCCATTTTAACTGACTATCAATATGCATCCCTAACAACTCTGTGCTTGTAACACGATCCATACGTTTATCATATATATGTTTAATGAAACAGATTTGTTCTTTCCCTCTGTGTTGAAGTGTACACTGTTTTCTTTAGCTAAACAATAATTCGTTGCATACTGTCCAATTGAAAATATCCCTGAGATTTTTTTTTGCCTTCTTTATTAGGAATTCTGGTGTTTTAGTGGCTATGATGCTGCTGTTATCAGCAACGAAATTTTTTCTCCACATCTTATACTGTCTAGAAAATCATTGATATATACTACAAACAGAATTGGATTCAATTACACCGATGCACTCCTATGTTTGTATGTTTCTTGTCTGATAAATGTTTTGCTAAAAATTTATTGCCAGCTTACATGCATACCATCTTTTTTTTTCCTTCTGCTATTTCCCTTCCCCTTAGGGCTTCTAGACAGCTTAGTAGGCCCTGCTTTTTGTAGTCAAAAGCCTTGGGCAGGCCTAAGAGTATGCTTATAACAGTCTACCTTGTCAAGAGCTTCAAACACAACTTTTGTGAACTCTGTAATGGCTGTTATTGAAATTCTGCCATTTTGAAACTAAACCGTGCTTCATTAAAAAGGTCGTGTTTATGAATGTAGCTCATCTGTCTACATTCCACAAATGATTCACTTATTTTTGAAAATGCTGACAATAATGAAACTTTCCTGCAGTTTTCTATAATCTCTTCATTGCTTTTCTTTAGTAATGACACGAGTGCTTTTGGTACTCTGGAAAATACTTTTAATAAAAGGATTTATTTAGTATATTTGTTAAGTGGGATTGTATGCCATCTCCGCAAACATTCGGAACAGAGAATGAAATCCCATCTATGCCTGCAGACTTCTTGTTTTTCAATTTTTTTACTGTCCTAGTGATTTAAAGCTTTATTGTGGAAAATATCATTGTATTTGTAGTGTAATTAACAGATGTTTCAGTAGTAGTTTGACACAACATCTCCACAATGCCACAGAACTAATCATTTACAAGATTTGCAAATTCATGAGTATTTTCTATTACTTTACTGCCGCCTTTGATTTGTGTGTTGCAACTGTCTAGCCTTCCAGTTTCATGTTTTATGAATTCCATATTATTTTGCTTTTACTTTCTGCAGTACACACTATTATGACATGTTTAATTACTTTCAACATAAAAATTATTACTATCCTGTACATTTTTGTACCTGTGATAGCAATTTAGGAAATTTATATTAGTGTAGTGATTTTGCAATGGGTCAATTTTTTCGTCAACCTACTATCTTGTTTGTAAAGTCGTCAAAGTTGGTTTAAATTCAAAGCTCACTCTGAAACTGCTTTGATATCCTGCTCCGGCGACTAGTGTTAGAAAACGGCCGTCTCCTCCTAAACTATTGATTGCACATCGCAGTGACAGACTGATACGTAGCGTAGACTGACGTCTAGTAAACTTTGGAAAGTCAGTTTACTTGACAGTTGAAGAAGTGAACGAGTATGAAATAAAGTTCGCAGAAAAAGATTGATTTGTAGCAGAGTCTGACGCCTACACTCGAGCCTTATTTCGTGCAATTTTCTTTATAAAATTTGAAACTAAAAGATCATTTCAGAGAACTCATATAAGATAGTAGTCAAGTATCTAACCACTAGCTTTGTGTACACTATACAACCACACTAACGCGAGACATCAACATACTTTCTCTACAGCATAAATTTAGCGCCCCTTTATTAATGCCACTTTTGATCGTTTAACACTTTTATATTTGAGGATTTTGGGTCCCTTAAACACAGTGTACTATAAACATACCTGCAGATAGGAGAACCTCAGATAAAAAACTTCCACTCATCTCAATCTTCATCAGTTGCTTTTTGCCGCCTGCTTGTTGTTCGTCTCCTGTCAACTAGCCACCCACTTTAGCCAACACAATCATGGACAGTCTGACCGTAAACAAAGGAGCAAGCAAAGATTTTTAAAAAAAATACATGTATATTGTCATGGAGGTAAGAATACCTCCATGTATATTGTGTATTAAAATCCGTAGACGACATACATTATATGGGCAAAACATGGATCAAGTAAAATTTGTATGCAAACACTGAAACCTATACATACGTCTAATAACTAGTATCTAGCAAATTATTGCATACATTAATACTTTTGTTTACATCATCTAGGCCAATACGTAATTTACATTACTGAATATCTATACCGGTTTATGATTCATTTTCCCAGTTGTAAGTTGCCTATCCAACGATATCAGTGGCAAAAATTTGGTTCCAGTATTTCACGTAATCATTGGGCGATTTTTTTTTAACTTTTGCGTTGAAGGATGAAAATAAGATTATAAAAATTAGAAACTGTGCATATGTTTTGAGGCTAACTCATCTCGTGCAATTACCAACGTTTTATTCTTCCACTATTTGGGAATGAGAGCACTTCGTGACTTGCAACAAACTTTACATGTAATTTCAAAGGTTTACAAAACTTTTTCTCGCTAGTTCCACTCCCAAAATAATAAATGGGAAACGTTTATCTCGTACTACAATCTCTCCTTTCATGCAATAAATCTGCTGCATCAGGAATAATGATTTAATTTATTACTTCTTTATTACTAACTCTATTCGCAGACACTATCGATACACCACTTAATGTACCCAGGGCTTCTGGAACTGCAAGGCATGTGCTACACGCAGGCGGCAGCTCCAGAGGGCCGGCATATTCAGGTAACTCATAATGTTCAGACTTATTTTAATGTGTGCATATCTGTATGTCACAGTTATTATTATTTCAATCACCTCATAACAACACAATGTATTTTCAACTATTAGAATTATAATACAAATTGTCTGCAGATTCGTAACACTGTCACAAGTGCACATACTTGTGAGAGGACTTCCCGTGTTCCTAAGTAGAAAGAAGGAGAGCTGGCAGTCAGGTGTCAGTTCCCTGTGGCATCTCGACCTTTACATTTGATTATGAGACTCCATCCTCCACGGAGTTGTCGCGCTTTACACAGGTTACACATTGACTGTTGATTGTTTTCTGCTATGAGCTCCTGAAGAAATTGTAATGTAACTTGTTTTTAAATTTTAGCACTTAACTCTCTTTCAAGCAGTTAATTAATGTCATAATCATGCTGTCAGTGATTTTTTCTAAGTTTTATAAATACAGGGGAAGAAAGAAGCACAAATATGGTAAATACAGTTATCTTTTTAAATCTTGCTAATCGGTAACACAAAATGATCCCTGTTACAATGCATTACCTCTTAGTAGGAATATTTATACAATAAATTTCGAGAGCTATAGGCATTAAGCACAAAAATTATCCGTTTGCTTGTAACAATCACCATTTATTTGATGGACTACAGGTAACTTTTATTTACTTTGGAGTAAGCACAAGAAACTGCAACACTTGACAACAACATATCAACAACATACACCAATAGAGAGTTGCCATTAAAAACGAAAAGGAACATTCTAAAAAGTAATTGAGATGAGAGATTTTAATTGCAACCCTCAACACTCTTCTTAAATTCAAAGAACACTCTATCCACCCCAACAACATTTAAACAACCTTGCAGCTTTTCAAACTTTTCACTGGATAATGAGTTAGTCAACAAATCAGCCAGTTGTTCCTTAGTATTTATATAATACACACCAATAATTTATCTACTCACATTATCTTTGGCGAAATTGTATTTAATATCATCGTGTTTCATTCTTCGAACCTTTGAAGCAAATGAATACAAGATTGGTTGTCTTCAAGAGTCCTTACTGGGCAGTTGACTTAGAGTCCTATGTCAGTTGCCAATTGAATTAGTCATAGAAGTTCACCTGCTTCTGTGACCAAAACTACATTTTTAGCTTCAGTTGAAGGTAAGGAGACACAGCTTTGACGTTTTGTTGTCAACAAACAGTATTTCCTTGCACTTTCAAAATGAATCCTAATGTAGATTTCCTATCTTCTCCACTGCCAAAACCTGTACAGTATCTACATAGCAGAGAACCAACTCTGCTCATTCTCTTCAATAACACAAACCAAAATTGAACATTCATCTAATATATATTGCTACTCTTTTAAGTCCCTTCCAATGGCTCTCCATTGCTTTGATTTGGTGTTTGCTGAAATAATATACTGCTATACTCAGATCTTGTTTTGAAATCACAGCATACATCAAATAACCATCAACTGGTCTAATGGTTTAGATTCACCTATGTAATATTGATCATTATTCATCTCTGGTCTGCTTTCCATTGTGGATTTGGTCTCCTTTGGTGCCTTAATTCGGTAACAATCGTTCATGTCAAAATTTTCCAGTAGTTATTGCAAGTATACAGGTTGACTCATAATCTTTCCGTCGTCTGACCTTTCGAAATCAACGTTCACACATATCTCAAATGAAAAATCGATCTTCCAAATCCTTTTTGATCCTGTCGACCTCATAAGAGTTACTTGCAGACAATATAATAAAATCTACATATAAAATGAGATACACTCTACTGTTTTACAAATTATCAATATACAAAAATCTGCCAATGTTTGACTGTCTAAGTCCAGTATTTTGACAGTTGTTGCATTCGGTGTATGAGGAACTTGTTTCAGTGCATACAAGTCCTTCTTTAATATAATGATTTGTTTCTTTCTACCTGTGTCATCCCCATGTAGAAAGGCATTTTTGACATCCATTTGGCATATAAATATATCCCCTGCAATGATGATTGACACCAATGTTCTCAACATGCGAAATATGCAACAGGAGTGTACATTTCATCATAATCATAACCCTTTCTCTGAGCACATCCTTTGACTAAAACCCTTACCCTTGCTACCTTGATTTCGTTTAATTTTGAAAACCCATTCGCTCTCATTTGGTCTCTTCTTTGGATTCCCATGAATATGACTCATTAAGTTCCAATGACATCATTTTTTCATTGATTGCTTCCCTCCATTCATGTTCATCATGTCCCACATGTATATTTTCGTAGCATTTAGGAACATCAACAATAAATGATTCAGCGTGCAAGGCTAGTACTGCATAATCGTCAAATCATACAGACACCCTTCATTCCCATTGAAGTGTCTGTAACTTTTCAGGGATCTTGACCGGTTCTTTTCAATTATCTGTCTTCTTTTCTTCTTTCTTCTTTTCGTCTGCCTTGCATTCTTATGTTCTGGTTTCATCTGTCTTGTATTCTTCTGCCCTGAATTCGTCTGTCTTGTATTCTTCCGCCCTGAATTCGTCTGTCTTGTAATCTTATGCCCTGTTTACATCTTTTCCTGAATATCGTTGCACACTAGTTGAATTTTGTTTCACCAGAAGTTGCATTCTTTCCTGAAATGACTTTCTGCAGCTCTGGACGACAAAATATGTATCCATTTGGTTAACAGCTAATAAAAATCCATGTAAGTGAATAAGAATCAAACTTTCTAACAACAAGTTCCTTTGAAATTTTGGAAAAGGCTATAGAAAAATTCAAATGGCTCTGAGCACTATGGGACTTAACTTCTAAGGTCATCAGTCCACTAGAACGTAGAACTACTTAAACCTAACTAACCTAAGGACATCACATACATCCATGCCCTAGGCAGGATTCGAAGCTGCGACCGTAGCTGTCGCGCGGTTCCAGACTGTAGCGCCTAGAACCGCTCGCCCAGCCCAGCCGGCCAAGGCTATACAACCCCATACCACAGAACCACTGGTGCTTTTCCTTCCAATGCTGTAGCTACACTTCTACTTGCTATACACATTGCAGCCAAAACTGTTCCATCTACAAACTCTTGTCAAGTTTCGATTTGAGAAGTGCACAATGCAAAATAGTCCTCTTTAGACATGCAGAAACCCAGTTCTGAAGTTCTGTATATCTCACTATTAACGCAAATCGAAAGTACAAATCTCCAAAGCAAATTTTCAGTTCATTTGAAGGATATACTCAGCCATTATCACAACAAAGACGAATTAAAATGAGCTGTAGAATAGTTTCGAGAATTTTGAAAATTTTTTACACTTATGACTTTGCTTCTAGAAAATACACTCCTGGAAATGGAAAAAAGAACACATTGACACCGGTGTGTCAGACCCATCATACTTGCTCCGCACACTGCGAGAGGGCTGTACAAGCAATGATCACACGCACGGCACAGCGGACACACCAGGAACCGCGGTGTTGGCCGTCGAATGGCGCTAGCTGCGCAGCATTTGTGCACCGCCGCCGTCAGTGTCAGCCAGTTTGCCGTGGCATACGGAGCTCCATCGCAGTCTTTAACACTGATAGCATGCCGCGACAGCGTGGACGTGAACCGTATGTGCAGTTGACGGACTTTGAGCGAGGGCGTATAGTGGGCATGCGGGAGGCCGGGTGGACGTACCGCCGAATTACCCAACACGTGGGGCGTGAGGTCTCCACAGTACATCGATGTTGTCGCCAGTGGTCGGCGGAAGGTGCACGTGCCCGTCGACCTGGGCCCGGATCGCAGCGACGCACGGATGCACGCCAAGACCGTAGGATCCTACGCAGTGCCGTAGGGGACCGCACCGCCACTTCCCAGCAAATTAGGGACACTGTTGCTCCTGGGGTATCGGCAAGGACCATTCGCAACCGTCTCCATGAAGCTCGGCTACGGTCCCGCACACCGTTAGGCCGTCTTCCGCTCACGCCCCAACATCGTGCACCCCGCCTCCAGTGGTGACGCGACAGGCGTGAATGGAGGGACGAATGGAGACGTGTCGTCTTCAGCGATGAGAGTCGCTTCTGCCTTGGTGCCAATGATGGTCGTATGCGTGTTTGGCGCCGTGCAGGTGAGCGCCACAATCAGGACTGCATACGACCGAGGCACACAGGGCCAACACCCGGCATCATGGTGTGGGGAGCGATCTCCTACACTGGCCGTACACCTCCGGTGATCGTCGAGGGGACACTGAATAGTGCATGGTACATCCAAACCGTCATCGAACTCATCGTTCTACCATTCCTAGACCGGCAAGGGAACTTGCTGTTCCAACAGGACAATGCACGTCCGTATGTATCCCGTGCCACCCAACGTGCTCTAGAAGGTGTAAGTCAACTACCCTGGCCAGCAAGATCTCCGGATCTGTCCCCCATTGAGCATGTTTGGGACTGGATGAAGCGTCGTCTCATGCGGTCTGCACGTCCAGCACGAACGCTGGTCCAACTGAGGCGCCAGGTGGAAATGGCATGGCAAGCCGTTCAACAGGACTACATCCAGCATCTCTACGATCGTCTCCATGGGAGAATAGCAGCCTGCATTGCTGAGAAAGGAGGATATACACTGTACTAGTGCCGACATTGTGCATGCCCTGTTGCCTGTGTCTATGTGCCTGTGGTTCTGTCAGTGTGATCATGTGATGTATCTGACCCCAGGAATGTGTCAATAAAGTTTCCCCTTCCTGGGACAATGAATTCACGGTGTTCTTATTTCAATTTCCAGGAGTGTACATATGCGCAAACAAAATGAGTAAAATCATCAATAAATGTTAAAACATACCTTTTATTATCTTATGTGTTTAGAGCAATTGGTCCATTTAGATCACTAGTTCTAATGGTATGGTTGTTTTTACTCTTTGTGTTTTATGGGGCTGTGACACCTGTTTCCCATCCGAGCATGTACGACAAAAATCGTAAACTGACTTGTCAGCTGTGAAGTTCATGCCCTAAATTAGCATCTGCTACTTACAAATATTATTGTAACTCGGATCAGGTTGTCTGTGTTGGTGAAACTACATGACATGGCATTTTCTTATTTGTAAAATCTAATGTGCACATGTTTGACTTGCTCCTTTGTGCAGTGTCAAGAGTCACATTGTCCTTTTGAACAATGTCATCAGACTTGTACAGATGAGGTCTGGAACTGGCAAAATATCTTTAATCAGAATCGGAATTTTGTTGTCGCTACACAACTGAAAATTCAATTTCACCAACACACTTAGAATACAGAAATGTTCTGAATGTTGCAATATTGATTTCTGTTTTACAAGTGTATTACTATTTATTAAATTGTCTGGAGCCCAGAAAAGCAAATACAATTTAATTTAAGATGATGTTGCTGAAATTTCAGAATTAGCTGCAGGGAAACAGTAGTTATTCTGTTTTCTGTTTTTATCATCAGACACTACCCCTGCAGAATTTTGTTTTGGTTTCTGTTCTTCGTTTTTCTCTGGTTTTTGGATAATCTGACATTTTTTGTCCTTTCACTTCATAGCTGTAACACCGAAAAATAAAACGATTAGTACCTCCATTATCTGATTTAATATTGCAATCAAAATTATCAGACTTAGATTATTGTCAAGACCACAACAGAGAACCCGTCGATGAGTTAACGTGGTCTTTCTTGACAACATCTTTCCTTTTTGTCTGTTCATATAAAAGAACAAAAGGACAAAATTCATACAAAATCTAGAGTTAACATATCTAGTGAGAGTGTTTCTAACACTGTGACTAGATTATGGAATCCAGTGGTATTGTCAACAACATATGGCAAACAGTGTTGGTGTTTTCTAATCTTGCTCTCGAGTTAATTGTCGAAATGGTGAAAATGATCTGGAAGCAGCAAATTTGTTAGATCACATTTCTAAACTAACAACTGACTTGCTAATACTCTTCGCTTAAAAGCATTGCACTGTGATAATCACAGATCAAAAAACGTACCAGTAGCTTTGTCTTTTGCAGTCTCTAGATAGTTATTAGAAATTCTTTGTACGATTTGTGACTTACATTTATTTTCACATTTCTTCAAACTTGCTAATAGCATCTCTCTTTGGATGTTCATCTAATATATCATTCTCTTCATATACGACCATTTCAGAATACTGCAAGCAGATCCATCTCATTTAACAGTACCTCAATTCAAATATTTCTGGTTACTAAAATTAGCTCCAGTGGACAGCAGAATTTAAAATTCCTGGGCCTCATCAGTAGTGAGATCGCGTCCTTTGTATTATAGAAGCAATTTATATGACCTGTAAATCAACACAGGGTCCATAACCTGATAAATTTAGAGAACTGTGGGCATTCTTAAGGCATATGAATTATTGGTTTACTTATAATAATAACGATTTATTTGATAAAATTCAGGTAACTTTTATTTACTTCTGTATCAGCACAACATCTCAACAAAAGAATAAAACATAACATCACTGAGTTACCATCAAAAAGGGAAAATGACAAATTTATTTTATTTATTTATTAACAACATAGAGTGACTGTCACCCTTGGTAACTATAGTGGGTTGTTTGCTACTAAAAATATTAACAGAACTCCAGAACTACAGCATGTTGCTGGTAGCATCAATGTGAAGTCAGTGATACCTAGATGCCCATGGCCCCTACTCCAGCATTCTTATAAACAGATACCTATATATTTTTAACGTTACTGTTATGTATTCCTTTTTAGTTAGTTCATTGCTACTGGAATCTCAGGTGTGAGGACTACCAGTTTTATGTGGAACAAAATGTACTTTTTAGAGGGATATTGTTTAAAGTAAAGGTATAGAAAGATCAACCAGTGTACATCATTGCACCTACTGCACTTCAGCTAGCATCCCTCCAACGGTGACTCTGCACAGAACTCAGCAACATGCCTTCAGGCAACAGTGTCAGCACCAAAACAGAGGACAGTGGCAACATCACGCAACCACCAGATAGTACGGCGGATAGTACATCAGAACAACAACCTCTACAATTGGCCACACAAGGTAGGAATGCACAAGACATTAACTTACCTGTGTTCTGCATTTACTGACCAAAACTCTGGTTCCTGGATGTGGAAATCGTTTCCTAACAACACAATGCCAAATGCAACACACTACAATTCCATTACGTAGTCACTCACCTAAGTGAGACTCAAACAATCATAGTAGAGGATGCCTTATACACACATAGCTATGCAGCGCATAAAGCCTGCCTAATTAAACATTGTCTAACCAGCAGAATAAAGGCTCCGCAGATTAATGGCGAATGAGGAATTAGCAAACACATCCCCTACCCACCTACTATGCAACTGCAATAGCCAGTGGGATCCGACCTACTTTCTGAGCAGTCCTTCCATATACTATGACTCAGCAGACTTCCAGAGTGCATGAGACTTATCTTAGCGATGGATAATAACACTTCACTAAAACTGTTGGTAGACATAGCTGGAAGCATGGCAGGTTGCATCAAACGAAGCGTGATAGCATTAATTCGACCAATGCTGGCCCCGAAGCGAGACTGCCACGTGCAGCACCTCACTTCGACTCCCAGAAACTAACCGTAAAAGTACAAGCGCTTGTAGCACAGGTGACAGCACTACACTGAACGGAGAGCTCGGCAGAGCAGTTCAAAGGCAAACAGTAGGAAGAAGAAGAACTAGACAGTGGATGGCAATGAAACAAGGAGAGCAGTTGGTGCTGGTATTACCGCCAGTTTGGCAACAAGTTTCGCACTTCCTAGGCTCTGCGGCAGTTACCAAATGCCCTCGACAGCTGACCATCGAGTGCAGCTGTCAAGACACCCTACCCCTGTTACGACTGCCACGCCAGATTATAAGAAATCGTCCGCTCACATTTCCGCTAGTGGCACGCCCTGGCCCGCGACATGCGAAGATGCCTGCATTGACCTCTGCTCTGTCGTCCCCAGCTCACTGACACAGCAGCTTCTATGCATGCATTCACAGCAACAGGTTTCCTGGACAGTAATGGACGAGGGCATTGAGGCGACAGTCAAACACAGGGAATGAACAGCATGTTTCATCCGATTCCAGGCACAGACATTATTCATAAGTGATGAAATTACACTACTGCCATACCTGTTTGTGAAACCTTTAGTTTCGAAGACTCCACATATTAGGGAGTGTTGTAGCCCCTGCACTACCAAAACATATCAAAGAGCTGGAAAATGAGGAAAAAATTAAAACTGTTATAAAGAACCACATGCTTGACAAATGTTATTACAGCATAAGTAAATATCTCTGTGCAACTGTATAAGAATATGTGTTTAAGTTAATGTGACAAATGGAATTACATCAGTGAATATGTCTGTCAAGCACATAATAAATTATGTTATAAAAATACTTATTAGTTGTATATTGTATTAAACGTAAGATAGATTCATATGAATTCAGCACAGATAACAATTTTGTAAAGATATTATATAGTTTTAAAATGTACCTGACAAATACTATATCACAAATGTGATCATTGGGACGATAATAAATAAATAAAACACTTCTGTATTGGTTTCACTTGCTCACAAACAACATCAAAACGACACTTCATTACGAATAAAACATCCCATTTGAAGTTTTTAGTGGATGCAGGATCTGATGTCAGTGTTCAATCAACACAACTGTAAGGGCGCCTTATTCCACAGCACAGCAGCTAACAACACATACATTCCAACACATGGCGAGAAGAAATTGAACCTTGATATTGGCATAAAGGAACTAATCATGTGAAATTTTTTAATTACAGATGGAAAAACTTAATATTTGGACCAGACATCCTATATCATTACCATGTACTTGTGGATATCTGAGGAGTTCCAATGCCCCGAGCTGCTGTTGCAAGCATGTTGCAAGAGAACGAATTCCAAAGGATCCTGAAAGAGTTCCCTAGCCTCACCATTCCACCAAATGACCAACTTGGAAGAAGATCAAAAACGCAGCACTTTGTCCAAATAGCACCAGGACAACTAGTAGCTTTAAGACCTTGTCGCCTCACAACTGAGAAGTTGATTGCAGCTGAAGCAGACATTGACAGGCAGATTAAGGTTGGAAATATGTTTAAACAGCCAATGGACCTCTCCTCTACACATGGAGCCTAAAAGAGATTCGTCATGGACACTGTGTGGAGATTACCAGCTACTGAATGGCAGAACCATCACTTACAGGTTCCCCATTCCACAAATAAAGGACATGAATAGTGAATTGGTGGGTGTGACAGCTTTTACCATTGCCAACAGTGCACATGTGAAGATACAAATTCTTCGCTCCAGTAGACAAGAGTATTCGCATATGCCACATGGTATAAAACATGCTTCCCAGACGTGACAGGGTTTCCTCCACCAAGGACTACACAGCCTGAAGAGGTATACTGTTATATGGACGATATCCCTTTTTTTTCATCCACTGTCACAGGATACTTGGCATCTTCTACCACTTTCTGAACGACTCCTGTAAGTAAGGTAGTGGTGAATAAACACAAGTGCATTTTTCGGAAATGTAGCGTGAACATTTTAGGGTTTGAGATGTCGACGTCAGGCGTCCTACCCCTCCCAGAACGAGTTGGGGTGACCCAGAAAGCAACACGACCAAGGACATTCAAGGAATTTAGAAGATTTTGGGGAATGCTTAAATACTACCGTCACCACCTGCCACATGTGGCCCATCTGCTAGCACCATTGACCTTGACCAGAGAGGTTAAAGGAAAATTCACAGCAGATATGAGTAGGGTGCTTGAAATGTGGAAGCAACTGCGGCATTTGAGTCAGTGAAGGAGTATGCCACATGGATAGTAGTAATGAGTCATTTGCAAAAAAAGGCGCCTATGACCACTGTGTTAGATGAAAGCTAAGAGGTAGCTGGCGCCACCTTACAACAGCACAGTGACAGCCATGGCAGTCCTGGCATTCTTCTCCTCACTGTTAATGGAGAAGCCAAAAAACTTGAGCATAATAGATTGGGAACTGTACACAATCTACACGATTGTCAAGCATTTCTGTGACTGTATGGAAGGTACAGAATTCGCAGTTTTCATAGATCACACTCAAATCACAACACTATTCAAAAAAGGGTCACCAGACAGGTGGACTTCATTTACCAGTTAACCACTGATGGCCACCAAGTGAGGGCAGTTGTTTGTCAAATTTCCAATTGCTTTGATGGTAATGCCATCTTCCTGTACCCTTGGTTGCCCTGTCTCCTGTGCAATAATATTCCAAATTGTTTCGATTTTGTTATCAGGGGTATTAATCCCAGACATGATGCACATGCTTCTGGACTTTTTAATAACCTTTCTTAATGTAGCACAGTAGTTTTTATAATATTTGGCTGTTTCTGGGTCGTTACTCTTTCTTGTTAGATACTGCTCCCTTTTTGGTTACAAAATATTTTTATTTCTGTAGTAAGCCAAGGTTTTTAGTTTTAACTTCAAATTCTCTTGCAAGTGTATCATGAAATAAGTTATATTTTAAATTAGCATTGGATTACTTGTACACCTCATCCCAGTCTAACTGCTCAACTTCAAATTCTCTTGCAAGTGTATCATGAAATAAGTTATATTTTAAATTAGCATTGGGTTCCTTGTACACCTCATCCCAGTCTAACTGCTGAAGATTTTCCCTGAAATTTCTAATTGTTGAGTCATTAATTGAATGCACAACTTTAGAGGGTAGTTTTGAATTACTGAATGAAGCTATGTCATACACTGTAACTAGCTGAGCACCATGATCAGAAAGGCCATTCTCAAAAGGACAAGAATTTATGTTTTTAAACTTGCCTTGGTCTATAAAAGTGTTATCTATGAATGTGTTGCTGTCCTTTACTACCTGAGGAGGAAAACCAATGAAAGATGTCAAATTGAAAGAACCGAGCAAGACTTACAGGTCATTCTTCCTATTACACTCTTTCACTTAACATTGAAGTCCCCACAAATAATAATTTGCTCTCCCATATCTGACAGATAGCACAACAAGGCATCCAAGTTTTCCAGGAATAAATGAAAGTTTCCTGAAGGGGACCTATATACTGTTACAATTATAAAAGAACCCTCTTTCAGTTTAAGTTGACAGGCACATGCTTCTATATGTTGCTCTAGATAAAACTTCCTTATATCTAAGCTTCTTACACAGTGATAACTTTTGACATATATGGCAACTCCTCCTCTCACCTTATTCTCGCTACTTATATGTGCAGCTAGTTTATAACCACTGATATTTACCTTTTCCATATCAGATACAATATGATGCTCAGACAGGCACAGTATACCTATTACATTATCAGATTCAATGTCATCTAAACAAACCAGGAGGTCATCTACTTTATTCTTCAATCCTGAAATATTTTGGTGGAAAATGGTAACATTATTTTTTACTTTACTTTTGTGAGAATCTACTTTTTTTCTTTAATCCACCAATATTTTGGTTAAATATGAGAACAAGGCGGTGACAACAATTCATTTACAAGAAGAATTTGATTTACCAGAGTTTTCTTCTGGATGCTTCATTTTAAAATAGAAATCAGAAAGGATATGAAACAGCCATTTAAAAAACTATAGGTCACCAGAAGGATCAAAATATACAGTGAAAGGAACAAATAGAGATTCTGCAGTAGTTCCACACTATAAAAGCTATTAAAATTACTAAAGAAACATTGTTAAAATTCAGTATCAGAAATCAGTACTGCCAACAACAGACTCAAGGCTATACAGAATATAGTGATAAGAGAGACAGGACAAGTGGCCAAAGAACAGAATAAGATCACTACTGAATTGAAGGAAAGGGCTAGTAATGATAAGTCAAAGAAAAAATGTTCAGTAACCATTTCTTAAATACAATAGAAAATATAGGGAGAAACAGTTCAAGAGCAAATCACAACATCATTATGAAAAAGAAACTCTCTTAAAATCCAGTCATAAGAATGTGTCACCGACTTCTCCTTCTGAAAATAGGAAAATATATATTCTCCATAAAAAAGATTTTTCTCATGTAATAAGCACAGTCACATGCAAAATATGTAATGCACCACTACCTCAAAGCACTTTTCCAAGGAAACTGAAATATGCCGCTGTTAAAGCCCTCTATAAGAAAGGTGATGCGAGAGACATCAATAACTATAGATCTGTTTCACTACTGGAATCATTTTCCAAAACTTTTGAGAAGGTAGTGTCTTCTACAATAGTATCTCACCTTAGCAGCAGTAATATCCTCATTAACTCAAAGCTGACTGCAGTGGCTGAGCAGTTCTAGGCGCTACAGTCTGGAACCGCTCGACTGCTACGGTTGCAGGTTCGAATCCTGCCTCGGGCATGGATGTGTGTGATGTCCTTAGGTTAGTTAGGATTAAGTAGTTCTAAGTTCTAGGGGACTGATGGCCTTAGATGTTAAGTCCCATAGTGCTCAGAGCCATTTAAACCATTTGAACCATTAACTCACAGTTTGGAGTTCAGAAGAGTTGCCATACTGAGAACTTGATTTACATGTTTACTCACCAAGTTCTAAAAGCATTAAATAAAGAAATAGCGCTGGTTGGTATTTTCTGCGACCTATCTAAGGCGTTTGACTCCGTTAATCACACAGTATTCTCCTAGATTAACTGAGGAGCACGGGACTGATGGCATAGCCAACAAATAGATAACATCACATCCAACCTAAAGAATTCAGAATGTTGTAATTAGTAATTCAACCAGTGTAGTTATTCTGACTAAAGAGAAATAACATGGATTCCCCAAGGCTCAACATCAGATCTGCTCTTGTTCCTCATATACATAAACAATCTTCCATCTAATATTAAAAAAAACAGAATTCGTTATTTTTGTAGATGACATTAGTAGTGTAATGAATCCAAGCATGGATACAGTAAGAGAAGATTTTGTAAACAGTGTTCTTAAAATTATCATTCACTGGTTTTCTGCAAATGAACTCATGCTCAATTTTAAAAAGACACAACATACTCAGTTTTGCACATGTAGAGGTACTATCCTAATGACAAGTGTAATGTCAAATAGTGTGGAAACTTCAGAATTCTTATGTGTCCATACAGATGAGAATTTGGACTGAAAAAACAGCATTTTGAATCTCCTAAACCAACTTATTTCATTTACATTTGCACTTAAAATCATAGCAAATCTTTGGAAAAGACAAACGAGTAAGTTTACATATTTTCCATAATTTCATTCAGTAATGTCACTTGGAATAATGTTCTGAGATAAGTGATCTTTAAGAAAGAAAGCCTTTGTTGCCCAAAAATGTACTATGTGGTTCTCACCAATGATCATCTTGTTGATGTGAAGATCTTATTTCAATAGTGGTACAAGTCCATTTTTGTTCATTGTGAGATACACAGTCCTAAAGTTAAATGAGTGCTGAAAAATCTGCAGTTGAGATACCAGAAATATCCAAGCATGTGGCTTCTTGCTAGAGGTGAACCTTTCTTTCTGTTTGGATCATTAATTGCAGAAGCATTATCAGCAGAAAAGTGGAAGTAATGGACTTGTACCACTATTGAAATAAGCCCTTCATATAAGCTTAATGTGTGGGCCTATTTGACCGCTACTTCACACTATATTCATTCAATCATGAAGTTAGTTGTAAACAATCCACTACAGTTCAATGTTACAACAAAAATTTTTGATCACTTATCCAATGATATAAAATGTCTGACAGACAGAAAAACAAAATTTGAAAACAAACTAAAAAGGTTTCTCCCTTACAAGTGCTTCCATTCCATAGAAGAAGTCTATGACTATAGTGTGTAAAAGGTTGTTGTGTCGTCGACTACTAATATCAATAGTGATCACCAATGTCACACAAAAAACAATGAACAATTGAGCCTCTTTGGATTGTCTTTTATGTGCTGTTCCACCATTGTTCTTACGTGTGATGCAACAGTGTAAAGTGTACTCTGATTACATTGTGTGTACAAGAGTTAATTAGGTATTAGTTTATATTTGTGTGCTTCGTGGCATCAGTACTTGAATATCATTTGTAATCACTGCCACACGAATTCGTACACTGGTGACTTGTCACAACGGTTTGTTTTGTGTGAAACCGGTGAACATGCCATAACGCTTATTGCTGAGACAATGGATCTCAAAGTGCATCAGAAGCTATTACGGCCATTCGTCAATCTGGATGATGTGTCCCAAGGATTGCATGTTGCACCAAACTGCATGGAACCACTTAAAAACTAAAATGCGAGTGTCAATGACTATCAAACCCCTCCCACGAGTATTCTTGCTCTTGCTGACACCATATGGCAACATTCAAAGCAATCTTCCTGAGGCATGTTTGCTCATTCTAAGTTTTTACACCTTTGCCTACTGATTCCATCTGTCTCTATTCAGTCACTAGGTGGCGCTTCGGTTTCCTATTAGTTGGGTCTTCAGTTGTAGTCCCTTGGAGCAGCTTGTTGAACACATGGGCAGTCATTCATACGCAGTCAGCGAGGGAGAGAGAAGAGGCACATGCGATGTACAATGAGATGATCATGGTTATCTGGTGGTCGATAGAGTGGTGTCGGTCAGCAATGCTTGGACCTAATGTCGACACAGCCAGTTTACCCTATATTAACCTGGCATAGTTGCTGATGTGAGTGTTGGAGTACTGTTAGTTTTCTGGCACAGTCTGTTCTGCCCTTTAGGGGTAATGTACTTGCTACTTGATTTACACATGTGCTCCCACGCTGAAGTTGCTCCCACTATGCTGGATTGCCTATGGTTCCCCATCACTCTGTTTGGCATTATCTGAGTGCTGTATTTGGGTGTTTTAAAATTTCTTTTAATTACAACTTGTTCAATATCTACTTATTTTTTCAGCCATGCCTGTAAGTAATTGTCATGTGTTCTAGACTTATGCGCGTGTTAGTGACCTCTGAGGACGAAACTGAGTTTTATTTGTGCTGGAAGTTGTTGCTTCTCTGACTGATGTAACGACCATAAAATTGTCTGTGTCTGTGGTAAGCAAATGCCAACGGCCTTGCTGCAGTGGTAACACCGGTTCCCATCAGATCACCGAAGTTAAGCACGGTTAGGCTGGGCAAGCACTTGGATGGGTGACCATCTGCTCTGCCGAGCGCTGTTGGCAAGCAGGGTGCACTCAGACCTTGTGAAGCAAGCTGAGGAGCTACTTGACTGAGTAGTAGCAGCTCCGGTCTCGAAAACTGACATATGGAGAGTGGTGTGCTGACCACATGCCCCTCTATATCCGCATCCAGTGATGCCTGTGGCCTGAGGATGACATGGCGGCCGGTCGGTGCCGTTGGGTCTTCCAACATCTTTTCAGACAGAATTTAGTTTAGTTTTCGTGGTAAGCAAATGCTAGTGGCCCAGTGGTTCATTTGGGGAATTAACTTCCGTAGCTCTAAGATTTTGTCCCTTTCAAGAAAGTTAATCTTTATTGTTTTAAATACGATTACTATTGTAGCTGTTTGAATGTTATCTCTCAAGACTTGCCTGTTACCATTGAAGCCACTTAAGTTAATAAATTTTGGCAGCTGTGTTGTGTATCGACGTGGCTTATGACTACCAAATACATCTGATCACTTCTAGTGCACACCTACACGCCATGCACAGAGAACTGGCAGCCATCTTGTCCTTCCCTGCCACAATTGCCGTACGAAAAATAGACGGCACATGCAGAAATATCTGATACTACAAATATGAGTCAGGTCCTTATCCTCTGGTGACTGAGATACACCACAATCAGCTGACAACAAGCCACCAGGCACGTTTCACCGTTTGGAATATGGAGAACAACCAACAGATTGCACATAACTGTTGTTTCCATGCACACTCTGGCACCACTACCTGCATATGCGTTCCTTTCTTCAGTCATGCAAACGTCATCTGTGACCTTCACCAAGTGTCAGTGGTTGTGACACTGCTAAAGCATGAAGTAGAATCACCAGTGTGAACCAAACGTGTTTGACCCATTATCTGTGTTTACGTGACCAGCATACTAAGCAGCATTTCCTGGTGAATCATCTTCCAAACTCAGCACTCTTCCAACTCATTTTGCTACTCAACTGGTCACAGATACTTCACCACTACCCAGGGTGGTGACTGGATCAATCATTATAACATATGGTACTACTGTACATAACATTGATTTCAGTAATGGACAGGTTTTCTAGTGGACATGAACAATGGAACAGAGCACTACAGAGTAGAATGTCTGCCTTTACAATAACGGAGTTCATTATTACAGACGTCACTATGCAAGCGAATCCGATTATCAGCTCCTATCATTGTTACATCGACCTCCCGCCAATGTAAAGAGCCTAACTTCGCAGAACTTCAGCCTCATGGAGATCCAACATAATGTGGAGGACCTGCAAAACGGAGTACAGAACTTCATCCACAACCCTGGCAGTAACAACGAGTATGCTCACCTCGACGAATCACTGACTCAGGCTTTACTGAATCTGAATTTGATAGACACTTCTGACAACGTGAATAAAGGCTGCTTCTGGAGAAGCGCTGTGAAAACACCAACCAACACTGGATAAATCTGTTAGACATCTAGTTTGTCTTCCCATTGAAACTATCTCGTTTTTGAACCAACGAATTGCATACAGGGTAGTGACAGTGCTATTTGTAACAGTGCAAGCGGTGACACTGACTCCACCACATGTACATTTAGTGTGTACCAGCCCTTATGTCACCACGACATTCAGGGTAGCACGAACCACTGAACTGAAACCACAGAGGGACATCCTGTCTCCTACATGGCACAGTGCCTTCTTTCTGAAAAGTTACTGATCACTGAAGCGTCTGTAAATTAATTAAGAACTAAGGACACTGTCCACCTTCGAACAGCCCTTGGGCTTCACTGATAAATTGGCCCCCAAAAAGTATGGCACATTTCATATGTGCGGGGACCCTCAGTTCCAGAACCATCACTGATCGATAACTGGTACCCAACATCCAAGGCTTTGCCCATTTACCATCGGATCCCTCTGTTTTCAGCGTCATATGAAACAAGAAGACATACTTGCAAATAGAGGCGGTACATACACTAGATCTCTAATGTGTCCCCACAGAAAAAAGTCACACAGAGTGAGATCTGATGATTGAGGAGACCATTTCATGAAACAGCTGTAGCACACTTGTTTTTGTCGAACTCCAACACACAGAAAGCTCACTTTGCACCTGAACTCACCATGTTTGCTACTAGCACTGACTATCGGCAAATTACCAAACTACGCTATTTCGGAATAAATAAAAAAAATCAGGGTTTCTCTTCAAAATGACATATGTATGATATCTGTACAATGTTTGGTTGTTGTGCAATAAATAATTGAAAGTGTTCCTGGACTTTATGTACACCCTGTATTAACAGTATTACAATGTGAGAATTATGCACCACTACAAACAGTACACAAAATGCATTCTTCAAACAGTTGTGCATGAAACGTTATTCTGCACTTACAGAAAATGAAAGTGATTAAAAAAATCAGTAAATTCAGTATTTCACTTACATAACACCTGAATGAAGTGTTAAAAATCTTGAACAAAAGTACAATAGTAGAGACGTTTTCCTCTGCTGCTTCCGACACCTCTATTTTATTGCTCAATTATCAACAGATACGCAAATTTGAGCAGGGAGAAAATGTAGTGGCTTGCATTAGGTCTTTCACTGGACTAATTGATTTTGGTGATTTGACCGTAGGACAAGAAAAACAAACATTTACTGGGCCTCCTATAGGCCCCCAATAGGAGCTTGAGGTTCCAACACATCAAAGCACCCAGCCATACAACACAGTCATGGTGTGACACGTCACAGTGTAGACCACAAAATTTAGTTCCAGTGTCATTCGAGTAAATGATCTTTGACAGCTTACACAGTCTGTCCGAAACAGCAGTTTGCCCTTCCATAAGACCAATTATGGAACATTTCGCTTGGGCAGGAATTAAGGCAGATTGCAAGAAAAGGTCAGACACCTGCATTCCACGCCACTGTAGCAAAACCTGACACTATGCATTCCCACCACACAGCACATTTAAAGTACAAAAAGGGCATTTCCAGCATCTTCACTTGGATTTAGTCGTCTCTTTACCAGAACCCAATGGCTATAAGTACATGTTATTGGCTACTGACCATACAACTAGTTGTGTAGGGACCTCTACACTACACATTATAATGGCAGAACCCCCGCACAGGCATTCTTAGATTGCGAGTCTCTCGCTTTGGATGCCCATTGTCCATTACAACTGATCAAGGACATCAATTCGAGTCGCTCTGCTTTGCACAGCTGCTCAATTTGAGTGATGTGCAACGCTTTCATACAACTGCTTACCATCCACAAAGAAGCAGATGGCACTTCACCCTCAAGGTCGCTTTGATGTGCAATGATGCACAAAAGACTGATGTATTGCTGGGTGTCTGCGCTGCATACAAGGATGACCTGAAGTCCTCTCTCTAAGAGGTTATATAAGTTGAATGACTCACACTGCTGGCAGACTTCTTTTTATCTTAGTCACCAGTTCCAACATTAGACTTAATGCCTTTGGTGCACAGTGTTAAACAGCCCATCGCTACTATCTGCACCCCAGCACTCCCACATGCACGTAGTGTATGGCCAGTTTTTGTGCAGACAGAACTATGTGACTGCATTCACATCACGCTACATGACAACACAGTTTGTACAGCATTATAGCATCCGTATTCCAAGCCCTACAAACTCCTCCAATGTGGGGAACAGACATTTTCAATCCTAGTCAAAGGCAAACCACCGACACTATCAATCCAATGCCTCAAAAGGCTACATGTCAGAACAGGACCGACCTCTTACTTACCCTGTCACTCCACAATGCTCCACACTGGAATAGGCCAGTGCGGAGGGGGGATTCTCAGATGGCACCGACTGCCGACATCAACAACGAATGTCAATATCAACGCAATAAACAAGGAACAAGTGTAACTTCCTGGCAGATTAAAACTATGTGCCAGACCGAGACTGGAACTTGGGACCTTTGCCTTTCATAGGCAAGTGCTCTACTGTCTGAACTACCCAAGCACGACTCACGACCTGTCCACACCCAGCTTTAATCTGCCAGGAAGTTTCATATCAGCGCACATTCCACAGCAGAGTGGAAATTTCATTCTGGAATAAATAACTGAGTCTGCTTGGAAATGACTGTCTTTGTTGTGCTGTTCCACCATTGTTCTCGCGTCTGATGCTAAGGTGTAAAGTGTGCTCTAATTGCGTTGTGTGTAAAAAGCGTCTTGACTACATGTAGTCATATTTACAAAATAATTTTTAATGTGAATATAAGACTATTTGTTCCATGTCATTACGGTTTATCGTGCAAAATGATCCGTGGAACATGAAAGTAATTAACAAGACGCGCTGATCGAACTCCCACTGACGCCTCTCCCGAAGGTCGTCTCCTGCACCGATTTAGAGAATCGAATTGTCTTTCGACTATTAAGTGAATGTCGATCCATCGATATCTGTCATCCGATCCGAAGCAGACGTTACCGCGTGTGCGAGTGTGATGATCTGATGTGGGATATAGGAGGTGTTTTTGTGGTTGTGTCCAGCATTGTTTGTATTTGATATCACTTCATCGTGATAATAAAAGTGCCGAGTGGATGATAGCTACTGAGAAAGTAAACAAGACTTTCTATTGTGTGATATGGAACAAAGACTAGACGCTAAACATGGGGTAAACGTATTCTGCAATGAAAAACGTCAACCAGAAGAGGAACAATACTCGAAATGATTTTAAAGGTATGTTGTACAAAAATCACCTGCAAATTATTCTTGATACAATACGTCTCCGCTGCCGCGGGTTAAATGTAAGAACCACGAAAGGTTTCTTCCCAGTTCAGGCTACCGCATGATACCTACACTCCTTCCCAGATGTATGTTTACAAAGTCTGTCAGCTGCTGCCACCGAGTTTCCAGCTGGTTTCTTTGTACCAAATTGAACCTAAGAATTTATGTATCAGGTAACAGCCGCAATTTGCTCGAAACTAGAGATTTAACATTTATTATATATATCAGTATATGCATAGACAGAACAAAATTTTTAGTAAGCCCTAATGCCGAAGCACGACATTGCAAATGGGGACATGTGTTTTATCGCTGCGCACGTATTTCGCGTAAGTCACGTATATACACGATTAATTTCACTTAAATTGTAACTTTACCTACTATAAATAGTCATGTTCTGAATTGTGCACATTACATTGTAAGCAATGTTTACGACATTTTTATAGTTACATGTGTTTAACATAACAGACACATACATTTTCTCACACATTATGGGCGAGTGAACAGCATTTTTAACCTTTGTAGCCTTGAATGTCATGAGTTTGTTTATAAATTTTTCATTCCCTATGTTAGGTGAATAGTTTTAGAAATTTGTAATCATTGAGTTTCTTATGTGAAAGTAAAAGTACCTTAGACAAAATCACTGGTGTTGGAAACCTGTACCTTCCTTTGGCCTAAAAACTACCTCATCTAGCGTGTGACAGGAAGGTTTTTAGTCCAAGATTAAACCTGCAATTTGACCATTTCATTTAAACATACAGGCAGCGTTCATAGTAGGAAATTAAAAACACACCATCAGTTAGTAACTTTAATTTATTTATTACCTCTTATGTCAATTAATAGTTAAATGTATGCCATTTACTAATGTGTATGTCATTGTCCATTGCGTGCATTACTTTTTGAATATGACTTGTGTCAAATGATGCCCCCCTCTGCACAACACATTCATCTAGTGTTGAAAGCTTTCCATTACTCGGCGTAACGTATTCCCTGGGACATTGCCGATGGCTGTTCTGATGCGATCCTTCAACTCAGGAATGGTGGCACAACATGTTTGGGACACTTCTTGCTTCAGGTAACTCCAATGGAAAATGTCTGCACATGAAAGGTCAGGTGAGTGAGACGGCCAGGAAATGTCACAAAAATGGGAAATTACTCTACCAGGAAATGTCTGATGCAAGAAATCCATGCAAATTCTTGCTGTATGCGAGGTTGCTCCATCTTGTTGAAACCATAATTTTTCCACACCCACATCGAGCATACCTAATTGGGGAAGTCTTGCAGCATCTTTAGGTAGCATTCACTGGTGATAGTTACAGCCACACCACTGTCTTCTTCAAAAAAGTAAGAGCCAATAATCCCAAAGGAAGCAACTCCACACCACGCTGTGACACGAGAAGCGTGCAAGAGCTTGATGTGCAGTTCACGAGGGCTTACATCACTCCAATAATGGCAATTCTGTTTATTCACTGAACCACATAACTCGAAATGAGCTCCATCTGACATCAGGATGGTGTGCAACATCTATGGATTGTGGCTAAGGAGATCACGCATGATTAAGCAGAATGTTTCGCGCGAAACCCAATCGCGAGGCCTATTTTCCTCAACAATCTGCAGCGTATATGGGTGAAAATGGAGGTCTTTGTGCAACATTCGTAAATACAGAAGCGTCCAATTCCCCCCGTCTGCTTTGACCCATGACATCACAAATATGGCGGAAACAACCATACACTACGACTCCAATATGGCGCCTATGGCGTCAATACGTAAACATGACCACAAACATGAAAATACATTGAAAAAGCAACACACACACATTCCACAAAGTACCTAATTAAACTAACGGGGTTTTTGGGTGGGGACAAAGTAAATATAAGCAAATTTAGACACACATCACCATATCAAACCACACAAAATGACGGAAAAAACCGACAACACAAAACTCCCCAAATTCCATTAAACACAATATCCTCTGGAATCGGACACTTCCTTTGATCTATGTAGCTCACCAGCAGCTCTCGAACCCACAAATTGGAATCAAACATTTCCCTTGACCTATATAGCTCAACAGCAACTCCCGATACCATAACACCCACAGCCACAACTACACATTGGATTTGAACACTTCCCTTGACCTATATAGGTTAACAGAAACTCCCGATACTAAATCATAAAACCCAAAACCGCACCCACGTCCGCAATCGTCACTACCTCAAAAAACACAATAAACCAACAGAATTGGAATCAAATGCTTCATTGACCTGTTATCCTTACAACATCTCCACATGTAGCCACCCCTGGTCTAAGATGCTGGAAATTCAGTAAGCCGTATCCCTTCACGACACACTGAACACTTCACGACTTCATTCAAAAATTCGAATAGTTGGAGAAATTTTATTAGAGACAACGCACTGTCCCCCATCATTGCCGACAACTGAAAACTGTTGACCTTGTCAGTCATATCCATACATACCAAAGACATAAAAAAAAAGCAATTAACCAAAATTCGCACACGACAAACAGAAAAAAACCTACAGTAATATTGACATAACAAAGCCAAAATCGTTAACTCCCTGAAAAATATTCTGGTAAAAGCACCGTCACTACTGATACCACACACGTGCAATGCTAACACACAGCACACAAACACACCACCAGAGAGCACCACCGAACACATCAAAACGACACCTACAAACACGCAACTCTCAGAAACTAAATTCCACGCCATTGTGACGTCACACACCACAACAGCCTTACGTCACGGGTCAAAGCTGACGGGTGGGATCGGTTACTTTGGTCAACCACAATATTCTCCTGAATGAGCGACTGGGCATATGCACAGTTTGCACATGACAACGAGCAGATCTTTTTGGGTTACGCAAGAGTGCAGCACGAGCATTTTCCATGGCTTCTGGTGTTCGCACTGTTCTTTAATTTCTTCCCGGTTTGCCATTGCAGACAGAACCTGTTGTTCGCAATGCACGTACCCACCTCACAACGCTCTGTCCATTTGGAACTTTCCCATGTCTTCCCAAGTTGAAATGTTGCCAAAATAGACGCTGGGTAGCAATAACAGAGTGGCTATTCTTGAAATAACTTTCAACATCGAAGGCATGATGCTGTGCACTCCATATCACTGTCACACTTGAAATGGCAGCTCATTAGTACACGAATGCGGCATGAGCTGCCGTGCATTCCTGCATTACGTCATTGTAGTACACAAGTCAAATTATGCTTTGAACGCTGCTGCATCGTGTACTAGTGTTGCAAGTCATTTTAGATATTGTATACATTCTGAGTCCAAATGCAGATAGAAGGGATAATAAAACAATGGAAAATCCAGGTTGGAATGTCAACAACATTACGATTAAGACAGGCGAGTAGCAATCTATCCTGTTCATAACATTGTCGACAGTTCTTTATAAGATATTTTCAGTACTCCAAAGAGCACACCATGCGGCTTTTTTACCACTTAGTATCTCACCCAAACTCTTCAACTTCAATGTCCATCTGCATTCAAAATCATATTACAAATAAAATGGATATCGTGGGCAGCACCAACTTGAACATCTGTCTTGTAAAGCACTAACAATCCACACAAACACTTCTAGCTCCAAACTGTCACTGGCATTTGGCCACTGTCAGATATAGTTGTAGTTGGAATGGAAAACTTCTGGCCAACTACTTGTTCTGCACCATCATTCAGTACGAAAAATACTGAATCATCAAAAAATATCATATTCCTTCCATCAGAATTGCGACAGTGCTTGACAGATGTTAATCGGAAGAATTGGTCTTCCATCATAGAGCCTCTTGACAGCTACATGTTTGCTTTGTAGTCATATCATTCTGAAGTCAGCACCAAACTGTATCCACTGACTTGGAAAACACAGTAATACATTTCAGTTGCTCTGCATTTGGGAGAGGGTTTTGTCATAATGTGTTGACAATTCATTATTTTTGACCTATGTTATTACATGTCAAACCCCAGTTTGCACACAGCTGTTGGGTTCTTGTAGTATTTTCATGACATATCTTTGTTCTGTTATTAAAATCAAACAGAATTCTGCATGGAACTACCATGAAGAATTTTCAGGCCATCAATATTAATTCTGTTTATGTTTTCCAGAAGTCAGAAATGCTACTTCAGAGTCTACTCACTTGATGGAGTAATGGCAGATGTTACAACAGAATTTGTAGGTTACTACCAGTTTGTATAAATTTTAGCATATGATTCCACTCATTATTATATGCAACACACACAAGATTTCAAAATAACATCCCATACTTATAAACATTTCCATGACACAAAACTGTAATCACAAATTGTAGGATTGTGTGAAATCCTTAATATTAAGTATAGGAACGAATGGGACAACCATGGGAAACTGGGGTTCAGAGTAGGGAGAAAATAACATTTAACGTAAAAAACCTCAGAATCGCAGTAACAGTAAAACTTAGGAAATGCAACAGACAGGAACAAGATGCAGCTAAAAATCATGAAAAATAATGGAACATGGAATTTACAATTAGATGTGAGCTGAGGTATGCAGAGTGATTCCAACAAAATTAAATCCTAAAAGAATTTGCAGTATACATCTAATGAAAGATTGCAAAAATAATTAAACATGGAATTGACAACTTGAATGGAGCTGTGTAGCTAGAGTAGACAAGACAAGTCCAACAAAATAAATCTTAAAAGAAATCATACCATATTCAACGGAAAAATACAGCCAATACTTGTGAGAACCAAGATTATAAATATGATTGCTACTTGTCCCACTTACACCTCTGTAAGCTGTGCCTTTAGGTTGTTGCCTAACCACACCCTCAGAAATTGTAACATTTGGAATAAACAGAATAGTTTACTCCAGTTACGGAGACATCCGAAGATAACATTTAACAACAAGCTGTTTACATCCTTTGCATCATGTCACACATGCCATTGTGGCTCAGTGCCAAGAATAGGTATTGCACACCATAACTGACTTGCCATTTTTATCACCATGCCAATTGAAGTGACTCTCTTATATCCAATACAGTCTTGAATCCGCTCTGGAGAACTATCAGTAAAGTTTTTTGCGCAGTTACTAATTTGAACAAATCCCACGTAATATGATATTAAACACACTGCCTGCAGAATTTCAAATCTGCACCAGCTACCACTGCCACATGTCCAGTGTCTGTCAACTGTTTTTTTTATTTTTTTTTAAATATATATATATATATATAAAACAGAAAGAAACTTCCACATGGGAAAAATATATTAAAAATAAAGATTCCAAGACTTACCAAGCGGGAAAGCGCCGGCAGACAGGCACATGAACAAAACACACAAACACACACACAGAATTACAAGCTTTCGCAACTGGCAGTTGCTTCGTCAGGAAGGAAGGAAGGAGAGGGAAAAATGAAAGGGTGTGGGTTTTAAGGGAGAGGGTAAGGAGTCATTCCAATCCCGGGAGCGGAAAGACTTCCCTTAGGGGAAAAAAAAAGGACAGGTGTACACTCGCACACACACACACACATATCCATCCGCACATACACAGACACAAGCAGGTGTCTGCTTGTGTCTGTGTATGTGCGGATGGATATGTGTGTGTGTGTGTGCGAGTGTACACCTGTCCTTTTTTTTCCCCTAAGGGAAGTCTTTCCGCTCCCGGGATTGGAATGACTCCTTACCCTCTCCCTTAAAACCCACACCCTTTCATTTTTCCCTCTCCTTCCTTCCTTCCTGACGAAGCAACTGCCAGTTGCGAAAGCTTGTAATTCTGTGTGTGTGTTTGTGTGTTTTGTTCATGTGCCTGTCTGCCGGCGCTTTCCCGCTTGGTATATATATATATATATATATATATATATATATATATATATATATAGGAACCCCCATTTTTTATTACATATTCATGTGGTACGTAAAGTAATTTGAATGTTTTAGTTTGACAACTTTTTTTTTGCTTTGTAATAGAAGGCGCTGTAATAGTCACAAACGTATAAGTATCTGGTATCACCTAACATTCTGCCAGTGTGGACGGTAGGTATTTGCTTCGTGATACATTACCCATGTTAAAATGGACTGTTTACAAATTGCGGAAAATATTGATATTGTGTTGATGTATGGCTATTGTGATCAACTTGCCCAACGGGCGTGTAAAATGTATGCTGCTCGGTATCCTGGATGACATCATCCAAGTGGCTGGACCATTCGCTAGATAGTTATTTAAGGAAACAGGAAGTGTTCAGCCACATGTGAAATGTCAACCATGACTTGCAAAGAATGATGATGCCCAAGTAGGTGTTTCAGCTGCTGTCACATCTAATCCGCGCATCAGTAGCAGACAAATTGTGTGAGAATCGGAAATCTCAAAAACGTCGGTTTTGAGAATGCTACATCAACATCGATTGCACCCATACCATATTTCGATGCACCAGGAATTGCATGGCAACGACTTTTAATGTGGTGTACAGTGCTGCCACTGGACACAAGAGAAATTACGGGACGATGACAGATTTTTTGCACACATTCTATTAAGCGACGAATCGTCATTCACCAACAGCGGTAATGTAAACTGGCATAATATGCACTATTGGGCAACGGAAAATCCACGATGGCTGCAACAAGTGGAACATCAGCGACCTTGCTGGGTTAATGTATGGTGTGGCATTGTGGGAGGAAGGATAATTGGCCCCCATTTTATCGATGGCAATCTAAATGGTGCAATGTATGCTGATTTCCTACATAATGTTACTACAAGATGTTTCACTGCATGACAGAATGGCGATGTACTTCCAACACAATTGATGTCTGGCACATAGCTCACGTGCGGTTGAAGCGGTATTGAATAGCATATTTCATGACAGGTGGACTGGTCATCGAAGCACCATACCATGGCCCACACGTTCACTGGATCTGACGTCCCCGGATTTCTTTCTGTGGTGAAAGTTGAAGGATATTTGCTATCGTGATCGACCGACAATGCCTGACAACATGCGTCAGTGCATTGTCAATGTATGTGCGAACATTATGGAAGGCGAACTACTCGCTGTTGAGAGGAATGTCGTTAAACATATTGCCAAATCCGTTGAGGCTGATGGACATCATTTTCAGCATTTATTGCATTAATGTGGTATTTAGAGGTAATCACGCTGTAACAGCATGCGTTCTCAGAAATGATAAGTTCTCAAATGTACATGTATCACATTGGAACAACCGAAATAAAATGTTCAAACATACCTAAGTTCTGTATTTTAATTTAAAAAACCTACCAGTTATCAACTGTTCGTCTAAAATTGTGAGCCATATGTTTGTGACTATTACAGCACCATCTATCACAAAACTAAAAAGTGGTCTAACTAAAACATTCATATTTCTTTACGTACTACATGAATCCGTAATAAAAAATGGCGGTTCCTATTTAAAAAAAAAAAAACCCTCTTTTGATATCTGTTTGACCTATGGCAGCGCCACCTAGCAGGTCAACCATAGCACCATCTGGTTTCCGCCTTCAAGCTAGACAAGTTTCGTTCTTTCTAGTTTTTGCGTTTGACGTTTATTTCATGAGATATTTGGCCCAGTCACAATCAATGGACCACCCTGTGTGTGTGTTTGTGTGTGTGTGTAAGAAACCAATCAAATTATAAGAAGTTCCTTTATTTTCTGATACATCAAAAATACTAGTTCTATCAAAAAAAATTTTGGGACAGAGTTCTTGGTGGATGTCAATTGACGCTCACACATTACAGAGATCACCAAGGACCTCCCTTCCAGGAACTGGGTACTAATCATATGCCAGGTGATTTTGCATTGCAGCGACTAGCTATTGGCCTCTGCCCCACATCGCTACAGTGAATATACATCTACATCTACATCCATACTCCGCAAGCCACCTGACGGTGTGTGGCGGAGGGTACCCTGAGTACCTCTATCGGTTCTCCCTTCTAGTCCAGTCTCGTATTGTACATGGAAAGAAGGATTGTCGGTATGCTTCTGTGTGGGCTCTAATCTCTCTGATTTTATCCTCATGGTCTCTTCGCGAGATATACGTAGGAGGGAGCAATATACTGCTTGACTCTTCGGTGAAGGTATGTTCTCGAAACTTTAACAAAAGCCCGTACCGAGCTACTGAGCGTCTCTCCTGCAGAGTCTTCCACTGGAGTTTATCTATTATCTCCGTAACGCTTTTGTGATTACTAAATGATCCTGTAACGAAGCGCGCTGCTCTCCACTGGATCTTCTCTATCTCTTCTATCAACCCTATCTGGTGCAGATCCCACACTGCTGAGCAGTATTCAAGCAGTGGGCGAACAAGCGTACTGTAACCTACTTCCTTTGTTGTCGGATTGCATTTTCTTAGAATTCTTCCAATGAATTTCAGTCTGTCATCTGCTTTACCGACGATCAACTTTATATGATCATTCCATTTTAAATCAGTCCTAATGCGTACTCCCAGATAATTTATGGAATTAACTGCTTCCAGTTGCTGACCTGCTATTTTGTAGCTAAATGATAAGGGACCTATCTTTCTATGTATTCGCATCACATTACACTTGTCTACATTGAGATTCAATTGCCATTCCGTGCACCATGCGTCAATTCGCTGCAGATCCTCCTGCATTTCAGTACAATTTTCCATTGTTGCAACCTCTCGATACACCACAGCATCATCTGCAAAAAGCCTCAGTGAACTTCCACCAGGTCATTTATGTATATTGTGAATAGCAACGGTCCTATGACACTCCCCTGCGGCACACCTGAAATCACTCTTACTTCGGAAGACTTCTCTCCATTGAGAATGACATGCTGCGTTCTGTTATCTAGGAACTCCTCAATCCAATCACACAATTGATCTCATAGTCCGTAAGCCCTTACTTTGTTCATTAAACGACTGTGGGGAACTGTGTCAAACGCCTTGCGGAAGTCAAGAAACACTGCATCTACCGGTGAAACCGTGTCTAAGGCCCTCTGAGTCTCGTGGACGAATAGCGCGAGCTGGGTTTCACACGACCGTCTTTTTCTAAACCCATGCTGATTCCTACAGAGCAGATTCTAGTCTCCAGAAAAGACATTATACTCGAACATAAGAAGTACTGTAGTGTTGTGTGATTTGTCATTGGAAGACATCAGTGACAAACTGAGTTGTATTGTGTCATGCAGAATTAATGTAAACTTAGGCAGACTCTTGAGATCTATTAATGAATTTGTGAAGAACTTAAATCAGTTGAAAGTGGCACTGTAGATATTTAACATGATTTTATCCAGAATGGCTTATTTTTAAAACTGACTCGTGCAGAAGGATGTGTGAACTAGTTTGCTGCTAACATTATTGTCAGAAAATTTTGCCACAGACATGACAATGTTAGTGATATAATAATGAGGGTGAACTCGTGCAAAATATGAAGTAATGGATGTCACAGTATACAGTACACTGTCATGATTAAATATTATTAACAATATAAACTTATAACAAATTCTTATTTTGCCACAAGAAAAGTAAGTGCTTCTCTAGCTTGCCTGAAATGGCACGGAGTGGTAAGATGTTAGGTATTTTTTACTATGTCAGCCCCACTCCACCCCATATATATAATAGAGGGAAACATTCCACGTGGGAAAAATATATCTAAAAACAAAGATGCTGTAACTTAGCAAATGAAAGCGGTGGTATGTTGGTAGGAGACAATAAAAAATACACAAACACACAAGGGAGAGGGTAAGGAGTCATTCCAATCCCGGGAGTGGAAAGACTTACCTTAGGGGGAAAAAGGGACAGGTATACACTCGCCCCCCCCCCCCCCCCCTCCACACACACACACACACACACACACACGTCTGCCTGTGTCTGTATATGTGCGGATGGATATGTGTGTGTGTGCGCGATTGTATACCTGTCCTTTTTCCCCCCTAAGATAAGTCTTTCCACTCCCAGGATTGGAATGACTCCTTACCCTCTCCCTTAAAACCCACATCCTTTCGTTTTTCCCTCTCCTTCCCTCTTTCCTGATGAAGCAACCTTGGGTTGTGAAAGCTTGATGTTTGTGTGTGTGTTTATGTGTTTTTTATTGTCTCCTATCAACATACCAACACTTTCGTTTGGTAAGTTACAGCATCTTTGTGTGTATATATAAACACACACACACACACGCACACACACACACACACACCTTACATTTTCCAATAGTGTGTGCCTAATAAATTATATGAGCCAGTCACGAGTTTCTAGCAGAATCATGGTTATAGATGAAATATAGATACAGTTGTATGTCTGAGCTGAAACAGACATCACCTGAGATTTGTTGTTATGATATACTATACAGTAATAGATTGCCCCACATCCATTGCATGTTAATTTCTCACTTCAGTGTTTCATCTAGGCATGTGCTATTTGATGAGAAGTTTGTACCCTTCTTTTGGAACTGTGAAGAGTATATGTTTGAAATCTTTCAAGTAATTTACATTGCTCGCTCTTGCATGTATAAGCCAGAATTGATTATTTCTCTTCAGCTCTCCTGGGCAGTCCTTCATTGGAAAACCAATGTGTCCACTTTGTGCTTCACTATCAGTACATCTCAGACTGGAGAAGACCAAAGTGATGGGAATCAAAAAGTGCTGAAGTTCTGTCAAAATATAATTGGAAGGAAATACATTGAAACAAATAAAAATAGAAAGGTGCTTGGGATGTTTGGTGATAGGAAGTGGAAGCTGTTTGGAGCAAATAAAAAGTAAAATAATAATGGATAAAAGGTGTATTGAATAGGTGAATGGTTTATTGAGAGTAGAAAGGATTTTGATAGAGCTGAGAAAGGAATTCGCTGAGTGTCTTATTATACAGCAAGTAAAGAAGAGTTGTATTATTTTGGTATATGCTAGTAGAGTGAGATGCTTAAAGTGGAATGTGTTGACAAGAATGAGGAGCAAATAAGCACCCCAAAGGTTGCAAGAGGGAAGAATACAAATGGTTTTGATAAGAATGAGGATATATATTTTGAGGAAATTGCCTTCTGTAAAGAGGCAAAGATTTGCAGGAAAGAGAAGAAGAGGAAGGACACTTGGAATGCCAGATGACATTAAAAATGGACAAAGTTACTAACAGATTAATGAAGAGGGAAAGGACTTCATAAATTGGCTAGTGTCCAGTCAACAACCTGGTTCAAGACTGTTATACCAAAGAAGAAACCTCTCAAATCTTTCCATGTATTTCTTTTTATTTGTATTCAAAGTTGGTATTTATGAGTCAAAAGGATGTGTTGCTATCAAAGTACTTAAATAAAATAGAAGGAAACATTCCACATGGCAAAAATATATTAAAAACAAATATTCCATGACTTACCAAGCGGGAAAGCAGTGGTAGATAGCCACAATAAAAAAACATACAAACACACACACAAAATTTCAAGCTTTTGCAACCCACGGTTGCTTCGTCAGGAAAGAGGGAAAGATTAAAGGATGTGGGTTTTAAGGGAAAGGGTAAGGAGTCATTCCAATCCCGGGAGCGGAAAGACTTACCTTAGGGGGGAAAAAAGGACAGCTATACACTCGCACACATACACATATCCATCCACACATATACAGACACAAGCAGACATATTTAAATGCCTATCAAAGTACTTAATAATTTACTTCCATAAATCCATACTTAGCCTGCTGGTCAGCAATTGCATCATCTTCATTGGCACACTATCTGCATTCTTTCTTTTATTCAGGATTGTTTTTACAAATCATATTACTTAAATGGTTGTTGGGATCTTCATTCTAAGTGCCTATATGATTCAAATACTTGCGGTAGTCTTCCTTACTCATTGTTGTGACTTCTGAATAGTGGAAATTTGTCCTTTTTGTCATAACTATTTTCTATGTCCATAAGGGTGCAACCATTATTTGCAAAGTGTTTCCTTACCTCATAAGCAACACTAGGTTATTGCCTACACTTATTAGTCTTCACAACTCTCTAGCTCTCCTTTCTAAGGCTTCCTTTGCCTGTCATTCCTCCTGTGATTAAATGAGATGGGTCAGGTTATTCTTATGTGAAAACTTTTAATCTCTCTGTAATCAAGATACATCTGCATTTTCTTTCCCAAATACAAATTAAAATAAGCCTGTCATTCATCCAGTATTGCAGTTTTCTGACAATTCTCTATAGGTTCTTCATTTTAACATTACTGAATGATTCTTGTACTCAGAAGAGCTAATACCGTTTTTCTCTGAATGTTAAAACAGCTCCAGGGGTGATTTTGATCATTCTTGTTACATATATATTGTCCCACTTGATTGGCTGAAATCAAATTGATGTTTTCCTTGATGCTAATGTAATCGCTAATTCTAATTGTTTGCCTTTAGTATGTGAGAAATTGTACAAATTAGATTGATCATTCTGTTGTTAGTACATTTCCTAACATTCTAATTTTTACTGTTGTTCATTCATAGAACACTTTTGAAGCTTTTAATTATAATTGTGAATTCTTTGGATTACTCTAGATTGGCTGCAACTTTTAGTTTTTTTATTTATTTTTGTATTGTTGTACAGTTTTGTCTATAATCCTTTTGTCCTCACCACCATTTTCAAGTGTCATGTTAAGTATTTTTCATAGAACAATGTTAGATCTTCAAAACATCATTTTTAGATGAAGTTAAAATCAATGACATAAGCGAACATAAATTATGATAGATATAATAACTTACTAGATACAGGAATACAAAGGTGAGGACTAGTTTTGAAAGCTGTAATAATTTTTGTTATTGTGAGATGTACCCTAAATTGTGATCCACATTCAGAATCTGATATTAACAGAATTGGTTTCAGTAACTACGTGAGTAAGACCATAAACAAACTATCATCCTAGATGAAAGATAACTGCCAAACCGTGGGTATAGGTCAACCAAGCGAACAAGTTGCCAAATGTTATCCGTGTTATAATGTGGTTGATTTAAATAGATTCTTCATAGCATGTACTAAATGAATTTTCCCTCAAGTCATGCTCTTCTGAACTCTGCATGTGTGAACTCTGCATGCAACGTATTCTTTGTTCCTGCAACCTCCCTGACCTCACTCTTTGATGGTTCTTACGTTCATCCAGTCTTCCTCCACCCCATCCTGTTCCCACCCTGTTCTGTCTTCCTCTCAGTCTCCTATTGCTTTTCCACTTTTGTAACGTTCTGTTATCTAATTACCTCAATTTTCCTTCTATGGAAACTCCCATCACCCTCCTGCACTTCACTTGCTGTAGCCTAGAACAAATATATTCTTTTACTGCTACAATATGTACTCACCATCAAACAGTAATACAATTTAAATTGTTGGATCCTTGTATCTGGGAAAACTTTTTTTCCAGAAAATAAGTGAAGTAAAAGGGACTGTCACTTGAAGTATGACAAGTTCAGTGTTTGCACTAGAATACTATCAGTGAGATTTGATGATTCCATGAGCAAGTTCAGAGATTTTACGCAATAGACCATGGTAGCACAGATATCCTGATGAAATATTTTGCAGTTTGTCTCATGTAGCCAAGCACTGCTAACAGAGTCAGGGACCCATGGCAATACAGCAGCTGAGACAATGAATTTGGCAGAGTCTAGTGGAGTCTAGCGATATTTTAAAAAGTCTGGTGGCAGTGGCAGTTAGGAGACTGACATAGTGATGATCTGTTGCCAAAAGAGAGATTGACTTCCACCTGCTCTGTGACCAGTTATATTGCTGTCTTCATAGTTTTAGGCAGTCAACTTGAGTAACCAGCATTCACATGTCACAGTTATTGCCACTTGTGAAAGAGCCACTATACCAACAATATCTGTAGCTTTGCCTTTGGTACATCTTCATCTGTCAATGGCAAAGATATGACATTCCTGTTTTTTCATTGCTGCTCCTAGCAGTTTTTTCAACTTGCTCCTCCTGGCACCTTATGACACTACCACTGGGAATTACTGTTAATAATGGAGACTAAGTTATGGTTAACCTCTTAATTAGCTACCTTACCTGCTGTATGAGACAATTTGTGGGCAATGTCGCTTACTGTTCGTGTAGAGGTAGCCACACAGAGCTGTTTTAAATCCTTGGTGTCCATGCTGCAACTTTTTGTGGATTCATGAAACTCCAAACTCTACAGTAGTGCAAGTTCTTGAAAAATGAATTCATGCAACACACTTGGATTTCAATGTAATTGTTTGTTTATTGGGAGTTACCGAATATATCACAAACATTGTCTTATTGTTAATTAAGTGGATGTAATGCATCTTTATTTCTTTCCAAACCAACAAAGCTCCACAATTTTTCATGCAAATAATCACGCTCCCTGATTTTCTCACTTGGTGCAACTTACATTGGGCTGGCTTGTTACACTATTTTGGGATAGGTCCATAAGTAACCACCAGGTGAAATAAAATGCCTGAAAGCTTGCTGCTCACCATGAAGGTGATGAATTGACTTGGAGACACATACAATGAAAAGGCAGTTAAAAATTAAGCTTTCTGCCAAAGCTTTCATCAGATTCCCCCCCCCCCCCCCCCCCCCCCCCCCCACAATTTCCCCTGATGGAAGCTTTATCCGAAAGCTTAATGTTAACAGTCTTTTCATAATGCCTATCTTCTGCAGTTCAGTGTGTCATCTTTATGGTGAGTAGTAATCTATGCTATGCTCTCCACAACTGTGGATATCCCAACTGGACTTCTGTAATGGTTAATCTTTATTCAGTAATAACAGTTACAATTGCATATATTGATGAAGCTTCCATGCTAGTAATTTCAGTATTAAATTCTCTGCCTGAGGGTGCGTGTGGATTTTGTGTGTCCCTATAATTCCTACCAGTTTCCTTACACTCTATCATATTTTTTAAGTGTTATTTTATTATCTTTGGCCATTCAAGCAAGACAGCCTTTGTAAAGCAAATGTACATTATGGCATTCAAATAGGGTTTTCTAGCACTGAGCATACCACTCGCTTATCCTCTCATGATTCCTACTACTATCAGGAATTTGGTTCTGACATTGTACATTGTACTCTTGTTTGGAAAGAACAGGTGAGCAGCAGAGAAATTATCTGTGTGTGGAGAGAAGACCCTTCTTTATCATGTAGAAAAGAGCATGATATTCGGCAGCAGTATTTTAGACTTCTGCAAGAATGTAAGGCAGTTGGGGCGAGTACGTAGAGAGTTTGTCAACCTCACTGACAGCCCAGGTGTTTGGTACCTTTGGGACTCACGGCACCAGCCTTGCCCAGAATAAATATAATATCACAATCCTCCCTCTCTCCTCCATTTTGTCCCCACCTCACTCTACGTCACAGCTGTTCATGTCCCCTACCACCCAGCCTATTCAGATTGGTGTGTGTGTTTGTGTGTGTGTGTGTGTGTGTGTGTGTGTGTGTGTGTGTGAGAGAGAGAGAGAGAGAGAGAGAGAGAGAGAGAGAGAGAGAGAGAGAGAGAGAGAGAGAGAGAGAGAGGATTTCATCCGAAAGTAAAGCAATTTTCCATTTCTACACATGTTACTATTTAACAAATTTATATTTTTCTTTCAGCTCCTGTTCTGAATGACTGTGTGAAATATGTTGAAGAAAGAACTTTTGTCCGTCATCCAGGAAGGACAGACAAAGCACATTTTTATTCTTCTAGGCCTAAACATCATATGCTATTGTGTTCTCCTGTCATGGTGCTCAAGTACTCAGAGCATGGGTATGTACATGTTATGGTACAGCATTCTAATGTGTTCTGTAGATGATTGGTAAATGGGATGAATAGTCACCTGTAATTCTGCAACTTGGCTGAATAGCTGAGCATATTCATGCACTGTTATAAAGTAGATAAGTAGAGCTGTGAAACTGGCTAAGTTGTATTACATAGTATTAATTGCAGTAAGAAATAATACTGATATTAAAAACTGTAAGTATTAGACATAGACTGTGTTACAGCAGTATTATAGAAGAAAAAATGAAAGTCTATGATGATAGTGTAGTGTACTGTGTGTGTTGTAGAAAGTATAGGGTGGATTCATGCTGTCACATCAAAAAATGTGAACTGAAATCTGATTGTGATGTTCCATGGGATTTCATACTTGGACTACCACTTTTCGTAGTATGTTTCAATTACTTACATCTGTCTGAGTGTATCAATAGCTCCAATACAGATTGGTTGCATTTCAGACCAAGAATGAATGGAAAGCTTTTGTGAATGTCACATACCAACCTATGAGCTACAGCAGAATATTTTTAGTACCAAAATGTTGGCCACTATAAGAATCTTTGATACATTTAGCCTGGTTTACCTCATGTACTTTCATTCTTTGGTATGTGTCAGTAATATTTCAGGGCAGCTCACTTCATGCACCTAGAATGTTTTTTAGTCCAAAACTGTTTAACGAATTAAGGATTCTTATAATGTTACCACAATTGCAGCACACCTCATGTCATGAATTTGATGCGGATTGTGTACATTGTGTCCTTATTGGGAAGAAACAGCTGCACAATAAAGAAATTATCTGTTAATAGGGTATAGATTCTTGTGTATTACTGAGATAAGGATATGTTAATCTGCAGTATGTACTTTCAATAGGCTTGTGCAAAAATTTAAGACAGTTAGTGCCAAACTGGAAGGCATTTCTCGTGATAAACTCCACATATTCTCTGCATGGCATGTAAGATGCATTTACTACAATTGTTCAAAGTCTGATGTATCGTACAAGCGATTAAACTGATAAGCCCCCCTCTGTGTAATTGGAAGCATTGACTGCTGAATAAGCACACATCCAGCCTTGCTCATGTTTCCTTCTTAGTGCATTCCTCAATTAAAAAGATGATACAGCAGCTATCCAGTCTGAAAGTAGTTCCTGTCTTATTGTTCTACTATTGCTAAAGGATCCTCTGCAGTGATATTCTAGCAGAAGCTCTCTAATAACTTTCTTGAGATCTACAGTGATTCCATTCCAGAAGTCCACTATTGCTTCCAATGCCTGTTCAGATCTTCGATACATAATAGAACCTCCTACCAAAATACAAATCCTTCTTCACTTCTGACATCAACTGTATTGGAAATAACACAGAATATTATACAACACGTGACAGCACTTGGCAGCATCAACTTTATTTCCAATCCTTCTAACAAGCTACAAACACAAAGGCTCGTCATTTTGTAATCAAAGACTACAGAGATGCTCCTCCACATTCTCTCCACCCTGGTAAGTTGCGAAAGATATGACCAGCTGGATGGACTTTGTAACAGTTCTCCTATCTGTGCCCCTCTGTAGGTTCAGGGGTAAGAATAAGCCCGTGATATTCCTGCCTGTCATAAGAGGTGACTAAAAGGAGTCTCACGTGTTTCGGCCCTTATGTGATGGTCCCCTCTTGGGTTTGACCTCCATATTTCAAAATTAATCCGAAGAACGAGCCAATTGGGGAAGGGTGCCTTACTTGGTGCATTGTGTCCATCGGCATTGTGATCTTTAGCTCCCTTTTCTCATTATCACATTTCAGTCCCACCCATTCTGCATGTCTTGGGTGATAATAAGCTGTGCACTATGCAGTGTCGCTTCCTGCCCTGGTTGTAGCCCCCTGATAACACAGGGATCACTCTGCTGATGCCTACGCCATTAACTCCCCAAATATGCCAAGGATTAGATGCCTGTCTCCCTGGGGCATCGGAACTCCCGGCAGTGGCCCTAGCTGTGGCTGGGTGGTGCCTGTGGAGAGGGCCCTTGGTCAGAGTGGGTGGCATCAGGGCGGATGACACACAATGAAGCGTGGCACATCTTTTCTTGCTGGTGGCCAGCTGCCAGCAGTCTCTAAGCATTCGAGGGCTCACTTAAATGTGCAGAATATGACCCCAAATCATTCCCCTTCCTGGCCACCCCGTGGGAGGAATATAGGGCTTCAGAACGACAGGATCCTTATTCTCCACGTTATTTAGTTTGCAGCAGAACTGATCGGTACTCCTTTCTGGAAACCAAACCTCTGTTTTTTGTTGAGCACCTGGAACATAAGTTTGGGGAAGTGACAGCAATGTCCAAGATGCGCAATGGGTTGGTTTTGATTCAGGCGGCATCCCCAACCCAGTCCCGAGCATTATTCATGTGTACAAGCTGGGTGATATCCCTGTTTCAGTCACTCCCCACAAAAGCCTCAATATTGTCCAGGGCATTATTTTTCATCGTGACCTCCTGTTACAGTCCAGGGACGAGTTACATGCTAATTTAGAATGGTGGGGTGCTCATTACGTCTGGCGCGTTTACAGGGGGCCAAAAGACAATAGGGTTGCTACCGATGCCTTCATCTTGGCCTTTGAAGGTGATTAATTACCTGAAAAGCTCAAGGTGATAGTGTACTGCTGTGACATCAAACCCTACGACCCTCCCCCTATGCAGTGCTTTAAATGTTGGAAGTTTGGGCACATGTCCTCCTGGTGCCTTTCCAGAGCCACATGTAGAGATTGCTTCACCTGAATACTCTATGTGCAACTCCTTCCACCTGTGTGACCTTTGCACAGCATCACTCCCCCTGCTCACCGGAGAGCCCGGTACTCCAAAAGGAGCGTAAAATTATGGAGTAAAAGCCCCTGGGCAGGCTATCTACTGTGAGGCTAAACTAAAATATGAAAGGCTACAGCCTGTTCCCATGGAATCTTCTTATGTCACTGCCATGACAGTGTCGTCATCGATGATGCTGTTAGGCCCACCATCAAAGGCTGCTCCTGTGGGTCCTCAGGGCCACCCATCTTCCTCCCCCCCCTCCAGATGTCTGGGGGAAAGACTTCTCCTGCTCCTCCCAGAGATTCTACTTTGGGAGCGTCGTCCCCCCAAAAAGCCAGGGACACTGGTCCCCTCCCTCCCGCCAGAGAAGCAACAGTCTCCTCCGGCTCCTGTCGTGCCGAAGGGGTCCCTTGGGACTCTACCTTCCATGATCCCCACCAGTGGCCCAGGGGACACCAGCCAGTGGCTGAAAGAGCCACTGGCTGCTGGTCGAAGGGCTTCAAGATCTTTGTCTGTTCCTGAAGTTACTTCTGAGAAGCCCTCCCAGCAAGCCTCTAAGGAGCGGCGAGAGGGCAAAACTTCAAAGAAAAAGTCCACTAAGAAACAGGAGCCTCCAGTGTCCTTTGTACCAGCACTCCCCCACGGCTTTGTGTCCCATGACGAGGTGGAGATTCTGGCGTCCGCTGAGGACCTAGATCTCGCTGACGCCCCGGATGCAATGGTACTGAATGCCAATACTCAGCAAGTAGCAACGGGTGCTGCTGAGGCCTATTTTGCCTCCTTGGTCACTCCATGCCGCCCCAGACGACAGAAAGCATCATTCTCCAGCTGCAGTTTTTTCTCTTACCTGGCTGATTACCTCAACTCTTAAGCAGTACCCCTGCCTTTTGCATTTTACTTTGGCAGACCTGGATTCGTGCCATGCGAACGCCCACCCTTCGTGGCTACTGAGATTACTACAAAAACTGTCCTGCCTGTGACAGATTGTCGGGTGGCATATGTATTTTCGTCCTTAACTCTGTCTGTAGTGAACCTGTGCCCCTTCAAACACCTTTAGAAGCTGTGGCTGTCAGGGTAAGGACACCACAGGAAATTACCGTCTGTAACATCTACCTTCCTCCAGATTGTGAAGCACCACCCCATATTTTAGCTGCACTAATTTTTGCAACTGCCCCCACCTTTTCTCCTTCTGGGTGATTTTAACTCCCATAATCCTTTATTGGGTGGAGCCAAGGTTAATGGCCGTGGCAAAGTTGTCTCAACCTTTGCCTCCTAAACACAGGTGCCTCCACACATTTCAGTGTGGCACATGGCACATATTCGGCCATTGATCGGTTTGCAATTGTGGCCTCCTCCCATCAATTCACTGGAGAGCACATGATGACTTGTGTGGTAGTGACCACTTTCTACTTTTCCTGTCCCTACTGCAGCATCCCTCATCTCGACGCCTGACAAGGTGCGTTCTTCCCAAGGCTGACTGGAACACCTCACATCCACTACCAACATAGTTTATCCCCTCGCATGCCACCACCCATGAAGTGATCCATATCACCACTAATGCCATTGTCACTGCAGCTGAATCAGCAAGCCCTCGATCCTCCAGTTGCCCCCGGCAGAAATCATTGCCTTAGTGGTCACCTGAAATCGCTGCGACCATTAGAGACCATAGGCGGGCCCTCCAACGACGTAAGTGTCACCCTTCCAGGAGAACCTTATCGCCTTCAAACGGCTCCAAACACAGGCTCGCCTCCTCATCAAACAAAAGAAGCAGGAGTGTTGGGAACATTACGTCTCCACCATTTGAACAGGAATCTCTTGCTCTCAGGTTTGGATCAAGCTCTGCCTACTTTTTGGTTACCAGAACCCTGCAGGAGTACCTGGCATTTCCAAAAACGGAGCTGTATCTTCCGATCCCGACGTAATAGCAGAACATCTTGCTGAGCATTATGCTTGCATCTCTGCGTCAGCAAATTACCATCCCACCTTTCATCTCCTCAAACAGAGGGTGAAGCGACACTGCCTCTCTCTTGCTCCGCGCCACCCTGAGCCTTACAATGCTCCTTTTAGTGAGTGGGAATTTCTTAGTGCCCTTGCCGACTGTCCTGACATATCCCCTGGCCCAGATCACATCCATTCGCAAATGCTGAAACATCTGTCATCGGATTCCCGACACTGCCTTCTGGCTTCCCATCACAGTGGTGGGAAAGTGTCATCATTCCAGTGCTAAAGCCCAGGAAGAACACACTAGATGTTGACAGCTATCGCCCTGTCAGCCTCACCAGTGACCTGTGCAAGCTTCTGGAACATATGGTGAGCACATGGTTGTGTTGGCTCCTTGAGTCTCCGGACCTCCTGGCTCCGTCCCAGGGTGATTTTTGCCAAGGACGCTCCACCAACAACAACTTGGTGTGCCTAGAGTCTGCGAGTGACAACACCTCATTGCCGTCTTTTTCGATCTCACAAAGGCCTATTATACTACTTGGTGACACTACATTCTCGCTACTCTGCATGAGTGGGGTCTTCGGGGTCCACTCCCAATTTTTATACAGAACTTTTTATCGTACCTCACTTTAAGAGTTCGCGTTGGTGCTTCTCATAGCACACCCCATACACAAGAGAGTGGGGTCCTGCAGGGCTCTGTCCTGAGCGTCCCACTCTTTTTAATTGGCGTCAGTGGTCTTGCAGTAGCAGTAGGATTGTCAGTCTCTCCCTTCCTATAAGCTGACGATTTTTGTATTTCTTTCTGCTCGTCTTCTACTGTTGCATCTGAATGCCGTCTGCAGGGAGCTATACAGAAGTCACAGTTGTGGGCTCTCAGTCACGGCTTCTAGTTTTCGGCCACCAAAACTTGTGTGACGCCTGTTGTTGTACCGTCCACCCCCATTCAGAACTTTACCTCGATGACCAACTACTAGATGTAGTGGAGACTTACCGCTTTCTGGGACTGATCTTCGATGCCCGCGTAAGTTGGCTTCCCCATATTCATCAGCTTAAAGACAAGTGCTGGTGGCATCTTAATCTACTTCGATGCCTGAGCCACACCGACTGGTGTGCTGATCATCGTACACTACTGCGGCTGTACCAAGTTGTTGTACAGTCCCATGTGATTAAGGAAGTGTGGTGTATGGTTCAGCCGCCACTTCTGTACTGAGTCTACTAGACCCTCTCCGACACTGTGGAGTTTGCCTTGCTGCGGGAGCCTTTCGATCTAGCCTCCTGAACAGCCTCCTTGTAGAAGCTGGCGTTCCTCCATTGCGGCTCTGGCGGCAAATATTACTCGAAGACTATACTGCCCACATCCATAGTTCACCTCGCCACCCAAATTACCGTTTTGTTTTTCCCAACACAGCAGTCCATCTCTCGCAAGAGCAGGCCAGAACTGGTAATCTCTTCACTGTCCATGTCTGGTCACTTCTTCATGACCTTGACACTTCTCCCCTACCACCTTTCATGCAGACTCGCTTCGATGCACCTCCATGGTCCATACTAGCAAGTTTGGGGCCTCAGAAATCATCTACACAGATGGACCACTGGTCAACGGTCTTGTTGGCTTTGCTTATGCTCATGTTGACCATACAGAACAACGCTCCTTGCTGGTTGGCTGCAGCGTATTCACTGCAGAGCTGGTTGCCATCTATTGTGCTCTTGAACATATCCGCTCCTGCTCTGGTGAGTCCTTCGTCATTTGTATTGACTCCTTAAGCATCCTACAAGCCCTTCCTGGTGCATCAGGACTTCCCGGCGATGGCCACCCTGGCAGGTGGCCCTAGCTGCGGCTGGGTTGCGCCCATTGGGGGAGGGCTCTTGGTCGGAGTGGGTTGCATCAGGGCGGGTGACACAGTTATACGTGGTACATAATCTCTTGCTGGTGGACAGCCACCAGCAGTCTCTAAGTGTTCGAGAGCTCAATTTAATGCAAACACATATGCCCCCAAATCTTTACTCTCCCTGGTCACACCATGGAGGAACGAAAGGCTAAGGTTGGCAGTGAAGCTTATTCGCTCTGGTACCTAGTATGTACGAGAGCTGACAGGGAGTCTTTCATGACTATGAAGCCTCAGTTCTTTGTCGAGCATTTAGAGGATGAGTTTGGGGAGGTGGAGGGCTTGTCCAAAATGTGCTCTGCGTCAGTCTTAATAAAAACACCATTCTCTGCCCAGTCATGGACATTACTCACCTGTGACCAGTTGGGGGATATTTCTGTTACCATTTCGCCCATAAGAGTTTAAGTATGGTCCAGGGTATTATATTCCACAGGGATCTTCCTTTGCAGTCTGATGATGAGCTGTGCGCCAATTTGGAGCAGCGAGGTGTTCATTTCGTCCAGCGCATTCATCGGAGTTCGAGGGATAATCAGGATGCCAGCCTTGCCTTCATCTTGGCCTTTGGTGGCGATACATTGCCTGAGAAGGGCAAGATGAAGGTCTACCACTGTGACTTCAAGCCCTATATCCCTCCCCCTATGCAGTGCTTTAAGTGCTGGAAGTCTGGCCATATGTCTTCCCACTATACTTTCAGTCCACATGTTGAGATTGCGGACGCCCATCACTTCCCAATACTCCATGTGCCCCACCTCCCATCTGTGTCAACTGCGGAGAACATCATTCACCTTGCTCCCCAGATGGCAGGACTTTACAGAAATATAAGACCCTGAACCGACTGACCGACACTGAGGCTAAGCCTTCATCCTGTTCATATGACCACATCTTCTGTCAGTACTACCACTGTTCTAGCCCCATCAGCTCCACCTACAACAGTAACCTCTCAGAACCAGAAGACTACACCTGCCCCCTTGCTTGTGGGGGGCACTACCCTCCCTGTTGCTCCTGTGCCACTTACTTTGGGAGCAACACCCCCCGACCCATAGGGGCCAACCGTCCCCACTTCTAAGCCGGAGGGTTCGGTCTTGGCAAACCCGGGGTCCTCAAGCTGTGGACTGGTGTGCACCACCAGTCTGCTGATACCGTAAGCTCTGGGCATGCTTCAGTGACCACTGTGTGGTGCAATGGTGGAACGTTGTGTGTCTTAGGGACCGGGGATCTTGGCTTGGTTGCCTGGATCGCGAGAACGGTACATACCTCTATAAAAAAAACCTTCAATCTTAAGGTGTGCTGCGCACCGATAAGATGCATGGCTGTTGAGGTGGAACAGTCGCTAGCGGGCAACCTCTGGGGAACCTGCCGCACCTCAGTTGTACAAGGCTTATCTAGTCATGCGGGGCTCTGTCTGGATGGACGTAAGTTTCCCTAGCTGCTCGCTGGACGACCATGAATACCACGAATTCTTCCTCTTTTCCTCATTCTAATTTTTCGCCGGCCAGTGGGATGGGTGGACCGCTGGTAGGCACTACCGCCCAATCCAACAAGAGGGCTAGGTTCGCCAGTCCTCCTGACTCCGACGTCAGCAAACGTACAGCAGTTCAGAGTAACAGAGCACATACTGAAAACCAGAATGTGTTTTTAATTATAAAAAGGAAAGAGGGTTCCTTTGAAAAGGTTTCGCCATTCTATATCCAAAAGGGTCTAGAAGGAATAGCTGGAACTTTAAAATCAGTGAAGCGTTTACGGAATGGGACACTACTTGTTGAAACATCAACTGCTCAGCAAGCAGTTAACCTTCAAACAGCTAAAAGCTTGGGGGAATACGCTATCAATACAGAGCTTCACAGCACCCTGAACTCCAGTAAGGGTGTTGTTACCTGTAGGGATCTCATTGACATTCCTGTAGAAGAATTAAAGAGGGGTTTGTTGACGTTCAGAAAAGGGTGGATGGGAACCTGGTGAAATCAGACTCCTTCATTCTTACTTTCAATACCCCCAAACTCCCAGAACACGTCACGGCAGGATTTCTTCGACTAAATGTCCGGTTGTATGTCCCAAACCCAATGCGCTGTTTTAAGTGCCATCGTTTTGGGCATACAACTCTAGGGTGTAAGGGAGAAGCGATGTGTGGCAACTGTAGTAAGGCTGCCCATGACGGAATTGACTGTTCGTCGCCTGTCACATGTATAAACTGTTCTGAAAGCCACCCTGTTTGGAGTAGGGACTGTAGAATCTTCCTAGAGAAATGTAAAACACAAGAAATAAAAACAACTAAGCGTATCCCCTACAGTGAAGCCAAAAAGATCTTTAAGGCCATGCAGCCCCCCACATTCGTTACGTCTTTTGCTTCCATTGTTCAGAAGCCGCCTCTGAAGGTCGATGCATCTACACAGACGGAGGTTGTTAGTGTTGGCACGAACACGTGCACATGTCAGTGCACTTGCAAGGCAGCAACTGTTTCAGAGCCTGTAGCCCCTCCTAGAACAGCAGAGAAAGGTACAGTAGCTAACGTTGAAGAGCCCCAGGCATCTCCGATTGCTGAGGCTGTTCCGAAGCCCAGCATGGTCGTAAACACCCCAGCTCCGGTTCCAGCAAAGCCCTCTAAACAAAGGAAAGCACATGTGAAGCAGCACCAACAGATTAAATCAGCTGGTAAACCCTCGGATCATGTTAAGAAGCTTCATCAGACTCTTCCCCAGAGCTGATGGAGTCTGAGAATATGGGGCAATCATCTCACTCCAAGACTGAGCCTCCACCCGCTGCAGTCTCCCCACCTCGGCGGAAAGAGAGGCAGAAAATACAACCACTGTGATGGCTCCCATACTACAATGGAACCTGCAAGGGTTCAGGACACATGTGGAGGAACTACGTCTATTGATTAAGGATAGACCTATGTGTGTATGTCTGCAAGAGACAAATTTCAGTGAAACATACACCCCAGAGCTACGTGGTTATGTCCTTCACAAAAAGGACGACCTGAGTGGACAGAGAGCTCGAGGAGGAGTACGTATCTACGTCAACACCGACTACCACTCCTCGCCTCACTCCCTCACGACGGATTTACAGGCAGTTGCAATATTAGTACATGTGCACCATATTCTAACAGTACGTTTGCTTTACCTGCCCCCACATGATGTGCTTGACGAAGAGGCTCTCAGTGATCTTCTTACACAGCTCCCCCACCCCTTCATCCTCTGTGGTGATATTAATGCACACAATATGCTTTGGGGCTCTGTGAGTACTTGCCCCAGGTGTAGAGCAATTGAGAGGCTTCTTCTGTCTACCAGTGCCTATTTGCTAAATACAGGTCAAAGCACGCATTTTTGCATTGCAACTGGGTCGTTCTCTGCCATTGATCTATCGCTTTGCTCTCCAGCCATCGCTCACACTGCTGCTTGGGAAGTGGTTGATGACTTACACGGCAGCGATCACTTCCCCATCTGGATTCACCTGCCACATGCAGTGGAACCGGAAAGGAAACCAGCTCGATGGGTGCTCGGTAGAGCCAACTGGGCACAGTATGGTCAACTCACCCAGTTTGAACATCGGGTCAGTGTCCAGGAATGGGTGGATCATATTACTGAAGTGATCCACCGCGCCAGTGAAGCGTCCATCCCACAGTCCATGGGACAACCAAAGTGGCAGCCTGTCCCTTGGTGGAGCGACGAATGCCGCTGTGCAATCAGGGCTAGGTGGGCAGCTCTGCGTAGGTTCAAATGCCGGCCAACTGTAGAGAACCTTGCAGCTTTTCGGGAGGCGAGGGCAAAGTGTCGTCGGATTATACGAGAGAGCAAGAAGAGGTCGTGGCAGCACTTCCTTAACACCATTAATCGTTCTACACGAAGTTCCATTGTATGGGAGACCATCAGGAGGATTTCTGGGAGAGGTGGGAGGTGCCCTATGGCTGCTATAATGTGGAATGGTACTCTCCACGCGACCCCAAAAGATATTGCTCAGTCTATGGCGGCTCATTTTGCAGCTATTACTGCAACCACCAGTCAGAATCCAGCTTTCGAGCCCCACAGAGTGGCTGCTGAGAGGAGCAGTTTTGACTTCCACGCACCCAATACAGAAGATTACAACTGCTCGTTTTCCATGTGGGAACTGGATTCTGCATTGTGTGGGGCTCGTGATACATCCCCTGGTCAGGATAGAATCCACTATAGCATGCTGCGGCACCTCACAGGCAGAAATAAAGAAATCCTCCTCGACTTTTTAATCTAGTCCGGTCACTTCCCCGACTCGTGGCGTGAAGCAATTTTAATTTCTCTTTTAAAACCTGGGAAAGACCGCACATGCCCGGGTAGTTACTGTAGTGTTGCCCTCAGTAGCTGCGTGGGAAAGACCTTGGAGCGGATGGTCAACCGCCGCCTTGTCTGGATGTTAGAATCCAGACAACTCCTTAGTTGCTTTCAGTGTGGGTTCAGGAGGTATCACTCCACCTTTGATAACCTGGCCCTCCTGGAGGCGGCCATACAATAGGCTTTCCTGCACCAGCATCACCTGTTGGGAATATTTTTTTGACATTCCAAAGGCATACGACACTACTTGGAGGCATCTTATCATCAGGCTGCTCCACAAATGGGGTTTTCGTGGATGTCTTCCAAATTTTATTCGGTCCTTCCTGTCACCACGTTATTTTCGGTACAGAGTCGGAACGTACTGTCTAGTCGCTTTGAACAAGAGAATGGTGTCCCTCAAGGTAGTGTTTTAAGTGTGATGGTATTTGCTATTGCTATTAATAGTATTACGTCTGTTGTGAAAAGTCCTGTGCAGTGTTCCTTGTTTGTGGATGATTTCTCTGTATTTTACCCTTCAAGCCTTGCAACGACGACTCGTCAGTTGCAACTCACTCTCCGACGTTTGGATGAATGGGCACAGAAGAGTGGTTTTCAGTTTTCAACTGATAAGTCGGTGTGTGTTCTTTTTAACTGTTCTCATTCCATTTTTGACTTGCCTGAGTTGAGGATGAGGGACACCGTTCTGAATTTTAAAGACACGGTGAAGTTTCTGGGCCTCACTTTTGATTCTATGCTTACGTGGCTGCCACACATTAAGGAACTGAAAAAACGGTCTCTTAAGGTGCTGTCTATTTTAAAATCACATGGGGAGCAGACAGGACTTGTCTGCTCCGGTTTTACAGAGCCTTTGTGCGGTCCCGGCTTGATTGTGGATGCATGGTGTATGAGTCTGCAAGACCCACTTATTTGAAGCTGTTGGATGTGGTGCACCATGAGGGGATTCGGTTGGCCACTGGGGCGTTCAGAACGAGCCCCATACCAAGCCTGTGTGCAGAGGCAGGTGAACCGACACTTCACCTCCGGCGGCGTCTACTAATGGTGCGTCAGGCCTATCAAACATTATCCACACCATACACGCCTGCACCACACTGTTGCTCGGCCTCCACTGGAAAGGCTTTTTCGCAACCGGCAACGAGCAACAAGGTCCTATGGGATTCGTGCAAAGGATTGCATTTTAGAGATGGGTGTGGCCGGTTTTAATGTTTCACATCGAGGTTGGAGCAGATACCCACCTTGGCTCCTCCAGAGGCCCAGACCGATTTTAGATTTGGCAAATTTTAAGAAAGACAGTACATCAGATTTTACTTTCAAATCTTTATTTTTTAACATTTTAGATAGGCATCATGATTTTACAGTAGTATATACTGATGGATCCCAACAGGGGGATTTTCTTGGCTGCTCAGTAGTGTTCCCCGAATGTGTCATCAGGATCCGCCTTCCCCAGGAATACACTGTTTTTTCCGCAGAACTTCACGCGATCCTGAAGGCATTGGAGCAGATCCTGAAGGCATTGGAGCAGATACAGTGTACTCAGGGCAAAAACTTCCTAACTTGCTCTGACTCAATGAGCGCATTACAGTCACTGCAGAACCTGTACCCAGCGGAGAAGTTGGAACAGCTGATTTACGACCAACTGTATATCCTCCAACGACAGGGCAAGCAAGTGTCCTTTTGCTGGGTGCCAGGGCGTGTGGGCATACGGGGAAATGAACAAGTTGATAGAGCTGTCAAGGACGCCTGCAGATTACCGGAGGTGACACAATGTTCTATTCCTTTGCAAGGTGTTGTTTCTGTGCTGCGGCGGAAGTATATGCAATTGTGGGAGGAGGAATGGCTGGCGGTGAGGGAAAATAAGCTGCGATTGGTGAAACCCACCATCCAGCCGTGGTGTTCCTCGTGCCGGTCACCTAGGTGTGATGAAGTGACCCTTACACGTCTTTGCATAGGGCACTGTCCTCTTACGCATGCCTTCTTACTACGGCGAGAGGAACCCCCGCTGTCTGATGCCTGTGGCGTACAAATCACTGTACGCCACATTTTAGTTGAGTGTGATTTATATCGTTCTGTCAGGGCGGAAGTTAATATTAGTGGGGATCTGCTCTCGATTTTAGCCGATGACGAGGCGAGTGTCAAGAAAGTTTTAAGGTACTGTGATGTTTCTGGGCTTCAGCCTAAAATTTTAGATTGGAATTTTTAGTGTGTCTCCGAGTGGCTTACCACTCCTTTTTATACTTGTAATAGGCCTGTTCCAAACGTGTGCTATGTGTTTCATTTTAACCATTTCCCCTGCGTTCTCTTGCAGTTATCCTCTTTATGTGCTGCTTTCCACTTTGCAACTGTTGACGTGCAAACTGCCTATGTAGCCTTTCACCTTTAATTTTAGTCCTATTTTTGCACTTGCTGCATTTTAGTGACACTTGTCCGTTGTTTCCGTTCGGGCGCTAAAGACTACACTGTTGAGTGCCCATAACACCATATCCACCACCACCACTCTTCTAAGCCAGAGAAGCGTCTAACTTCTTTGGCTTCTCTCGCTCGAAAGGGGTCCCTTGGGTCCCTCCTTTCCCAGGTTTCCACCAGTGGGAAAGATGACGCCCATCAGTGGCTGAAGTGCCCACAAGCAGCTGGTCCTCGGGCTTCACGATCCTCCACCGTTCCAGAGACTGAATCAGTGACGCCGTCCCCGCCAGTGAAACCCAAGCAGTAGTGAGAAAAGTCCATGAAGGAGACATCTAAGACCAAAGAACTTGCGGTGATAACCACCCCACCACCCCCTACAGGCTCTGTGTCTGAGGATGAAGTGGAGATTCTGGCGTCCGCTGAGGACCCAGATCTCGCCGGACCCTCAGGCACAAAGGATGTCGATTGCACACGTCCTCAGTTGATGGCATCAGCTGACCCAGTGGCGTAATTTGCTTCTTCGGTCCCTTCACACCTTTTTTGGCCACAGAACATGTCATTCTCCAGTGGATTTGCAGAGGTTTTTTCCACTACCTTGCTGAGCTCCAACAGCTTCTCAGCCTTCATCCGTTCTTCTGCATTGCTCTCCAGGGAACTAGGTTTCTGGCGATGCGAACCACCACCCTCCGTGGCTATTGGAGTTATTATAAGAAGCAGGCAGCAGGGTGTCTGGTGGCATCTGCACCTATGTCCTTAACTCTCTTTACAGTGAGTGTGTGTGCCTCTTCGAACACCTGTAGAGGCTGTCGCTGTTCGGCTGTGGATGCCTCAGACTGTTACTGTCTGCAGTATCTATCTTCCACTGGATGGTGATGTCCCACAGCATGTATTGGCTGTGCTGATAGACCAACTGCCACTACCTTTTCTGTTACTGGGCAATTTTAACGCCCATAATCCTTTGTGGGGTGGCTTGGTGGCAACAGGCCAAGTCACTGTCATTGAGCAAGTGTTGGCACAGCTCAACCTTTCCCTCTTAAATAATGGTGCTTCCACACATTTCAATGTGGTGCATGGCATGTATTCAGCCATCAACCTTTCAGTCTTCAGCCCTAGCTTTCTACCATCTGTCTAATGGAGTGTGCATGGCGACTTGTGTGGTAGTGACCACTTTCCGATCTTTCTGTCACTGCCACAGCGTCACTCTTCTGGGCGCCCCTGCAGATGGGCTGTGAATAAGGCTGCCTGGGACTTGTTTGCCTCCATTGCCACTATTGAGCCTCTTTCTAATGATGCCATTGATGTGGTTCACACGATCACCACTGGCATCGTTTCTGCCGTGGAATCTGCAGTTCCCTGTTCTTCCAGGTCCTCTGGCAGAGGTCTGTTCCTTGGTGGACATCCGAGATCGCTGAGGCGATTAGAGTTCGCAGGCGGGCCCTCCAACGTCATAAGCAGCACCCATCATTGGAACACCTCATTGTCTTTAAACGGGTCTGTGCCCGAGCCCGATGCCTTATTCACCGACGCAAGCAGGAGTGTTGGAAAAGGTATGTCTCCACCTTTGGCCTCCGTACCTCTCAATCGCAGGTTTGCGCCAAGATCAGGTGGCTCTATGGCTATCGGCCCCCCATTAGCTTACCTGGGCTTTCCCTGAATGGAGCAGTTTGTACTGACTCTGACACAATTGCGAAACTCTTAGCGGAGCATTATGCTCAGAGTTCCGCTTCTCCAAATTACACACTGGCCTTCTGCTCCCTGAAAGTGCGGTTGGAACATGGGAGCCTTTCACTCCACACGTGCCACCCTGAATCGTACAATGCTCCATTTAGTGTGTGGGAATTCCAAAGTACCCTAGCCGCTTGCCCTAATACGCCTCCCCGGCTCGCATCCACTATCAGATGCTCAAACACCTCTCGGTGAACTGCCTGTGAAGCCTCCTCGACATTTTCAACTGTATCTGGGTTGAGGGTGAGTTCCTATCTCAGCGGCAGAAAAGCATTGTCATACCAGTGTTGAAGCCTTACAAGAACCCACTGGAGGTGGACAGCTACCGCCCCATTAGCCTCACCAACGTTCTGCGCAAGTTTCTCTAATGCATGGTGAGCCAGAGGTTGAGTTGGTTACTTGAGTCTCGGGGCCTTCTGGCTCCATCTCAGGGTGGATTTCGTAAGAGCCGCTCTGCCACCGATATTCTGGTCTGCCTGGAGTCTGCCATCCGTACGGCATTTACCTGCTGTCAACATCTGGTTGCCATCTTTTTTGATGTGCGGAAGCCATACGATACCACAGGGTGACATCACATCCTCACCACACTTCATGGGTGGGGTCTTAGGGACTTGCTCCCAATTATTATTCAAAATGTTCTGTCGCTTCGTTCCTTCCGTGTGCAAGTTGGTTCCCCCCATAGTTCCTCCCGAGTCCAGGAGAATGTGGTCCCACAAAGCTCTGTCTTGAGTGTGTGCCTCTTTTTACTTGCTATCAATGGACTAACTGCACCTGTGAGAACATCCATATCAGCTTCTTTCTATGCTCGTACTATAGCTCCACTGGAATTGCGGTTGCTGAACAGCAGCTACAGGGTGCTATGCGCAGGGTGCAGTCGTGGGCTGTCATGCACGGTTCGAGTTCTTGGCCACCAAGACCTGCGTCATAAATTTCTGCCAGCGTCACACTGTTCATCAGAGCCACGGCTTTATCTTTACGGTGAACCTCTTGCTGTGGTGGAGATACGCCATTTTTTTGGCTCGCTTTTTGATACCCAGTTTACTTGGCTCCCTCATATTCGGCAGCTTAAACAACCGTGTTGGCACCATCTGAATGCTTTTCAGTGCTTGAGTCACGCCAGCTGGGGTACCGTTCAGTTTACCCTTCTACAACTGTATCAGGCATTGATTCAGTCCTGTCTCGATTACGGGAGCCTGGCTTATGGTTCGGCATCACCTTCTGCGTTGAGACTGCTTGACCCCATACTTCACTGTGGGATCCGACTTGCAACTGGAGCTTTCCGCATAAGCCCTGTAAACAGCGTACTTATGGAGGCTGGTGTCCCTCCATTTTGTAACCAGCGCCTATGTCTACCGGCTGCTTATGTTGTGCCTGGGCATCCAAATTACCGTCTCCTGTTCCCCAACTCAGTCGTCCATTTCCCAGATCGGTGGTCCAGGTGAGGGTGTACTATTGTGGTTCACGTCTCGGCTCTTCTCTCTGGGCTTGAGTTTTTCCCTCTCCCACCTCTTTTCTGGGCCCATATACGTATATCCCCGTGGTGTATGCCCCGCCCATGCCTTCGGCTGGATTTGGCACAGGCCCGAAGGACTTAGTCCATCCTGAGGCCCTCTGCCGCCACCTTCTTTCTGTCCTAGACGCATTTGACGGCTCTGATATGGCCTATACCGACGGTTTGATGGTTACTGGTCGAGTTGGTTATGCTTTTACTCTTGGGGATCATTCTGAACAACGCTCTTTGCAGACTGGCTGCAGCGTTTTCACTGCAGAGCTTGTTGCCATCTCTCATGCCCTAGAGTATATCCATTCCTGCTCAGGTGAGTCCTTCGTTATCTGTAGTGACTCCGTGAGTGGTTTACGAGCTATTGACCAGTGTTTCCCTCACTCTCATCTGGTGATGGCTACCCAGAAGTCCCTCTATACTCTTTCCCGTTGTTGCTGCTCCATGGTCTTTGTGTGGACCCTGGCTCATGTTGGCATACCGGGTAATGAACTTTTTGACAAGCTGGCCAAACAGGCTGTCAGTGCACTGTCCTAGATTGGCCTTTCATAAAGTGATCTCCAATCAGTTTTGCTGCAGACGGTCCTTGATACGTAGGGCGATAAATGGCGCACTCTGCCTTCACCGAACAAACTTCGTGTCGTCAAGGAGACCACAGGTGTGTGGCGCAACTCCCTGCGAACCTCCCGCAAGGACTCAGTTGTTCTCTGCCGGCTTTCCATTGGCCACACCCAGCTGATGCACGGTCACCTCTCTGTAGCTGCGGATCAGTGTTGACAGTGGTCCACATCTTGTTGGCCTGTCCTCTTTGAACTGTGCTCAGGCAGACGTTTCAGCAGCCTGATACACTCCCTGCACTTTTAACGGATGACGCTGCAATGGCAGATTTAGTTTTGAGTTTTATTCGTGCAAGGGGCTTTTATCGCTCGATCTAAGGGTTTGTCCTTTTTTGTGTTGAGTCTGGCCTTTGGCCTATGGTTTTACATTGGGCTTTATAGTGTTTCTTGGTGATTGGCTTTTCATTTTTTGTTTCCATGGTCAGCCAACCACTGTCACACACTGTGTGCTTTTAATTCCTTTTGTTTCGTCTTTTCCTGTGTCTTTCTTGTTCTGTGTCATCCTTTGTCATCTCCATTGCTTGATTTTTATCCCTTGTGGGTGCTTCATGGTCATGGAAAAACGACCGATGACCTTTACAGTCTGGTCCCTTCAACCCCCACAAACCAACCAACTTGTTAGTCAGCTTGGTGTTGCAGGGTGTTCTCCTTAGGGATATTGTGCCAAATTCTGACCAGTTGGATTGTCAAAATCCTGAGCTGGTTGGAGGGCCCTGCCCATAATGCTCCAGACACTCTCAGCAGAAGGGAGATCTGAAAACCTTGCTGGCCTAGGTAGGATTTGGCTAGCATGCAGATAGCCACCTCGTGTGGGTGGAAAGACATTATTTTGCTGAAATGTTAGCCAGGATGACTTCCCATGAAGGGCAACAAAACGTGGTGTAGAATATTGTCAATGTGCTGCTGGGCTGGTAAGGGTGCCTTAGATGACTACCAATGTGTTCTGATATGTCAGGCCTCATGCTAGGGGGCAGTCAGGTTGGTATCCCACCATTGTGTGGAGTGTCTCCACACATGTCTTCTATGATTATTGAGCTCAGCTTCAAGTGGGACTCATCACTGAAGACAGTTCTACTCCAGTCAATAAGATTGCAGACTGAATGTGCTTGACACAGATTTGTTGGTCCACAGAGGTCAATGGTGGTTGACTCAAGGGGCACCATAAGCTTAGCACCCTTTCTGTAAACTACCTTTTAATGGTCCATGTGGTCAGTGAAGCACCAGTTTCACATTGGATCGATGATGATGATGATGAATCTGGGACTCTGAGTGCCTCTCTAATGATTGTTCGATCCTCTCGGCCTGTCGTCTCTCTCTAGATGTAGCAATTTACCGATTACTCCAACTGGCATCTTTGAGCTTGACAACATGTCCTCTCTCTTATGCTGACATCTGCGTTTAATGTTCATGTGCCTATCTGCAAGGCATAGTTACTGTCCATCTGAGTATATGCAATGAAGTTCACAAACACTTTATGCCCTGTCATCATCATGTCCCCTGTTTACTATCCTTGCCAGCTGTGCGGTGAAATTGCATTACACTGTCACACGTTCATCTATCGGCTGCCAGAGTTTGCAGTTTTTTATTTTCTGTCAGTACCTGTATTTATATCAATTTGTGCTGAGTTTGCATAACTCCTTTGTGGTGCTTCATTTTTTTTATTACACTGTATTTACTAACTATGTGTAATTTTTGTTTTAGTTTAAAGGCAACCACTCATTCATAGTGGACCACTGTGTGGAGCAAAAGACATGTAAAATGAAATTGTATTCACACTAGCTTTTGAGCTCGTGCTCTGTTTTTTAGCAAAAGTGCACACACAGATACCCAAGTGCCGTGTCCACACGAGTACGCATATGGTTTCTGTGTGATGGTGTTGGTGAATGTGTGTGTACTTTTGCTAGAAAAAGAGCAAGCACTCAAAAACAAGTGTGAATCCTGTTTCCTGTTACATGTCTCTGTACTCTGTCAATCGATCTGTTATTGGCGGTTGGTTGCCTTTCCCATATTTTGGATGTTGCTCCATCCAGGAATTTCCATTATTGTTTTACCTTTTAATTAACTTATTCTTGTTCCATTTTAATGTCTAGTACATTTGTCTTTAAATATTCTAATTGGCCTCCTTGCTTTTGCTATCAAACAGCAGGCTCTCTGAAACATCTCCTTACGTGGTTATCCTACAGATGGCACAGCACTACTTGGCTCATGCTCCATAATATTGTGGACCATTTTGACAATGAAAATACATTAAAAAAATTATCATTTGCTGAATGAAACATAATCATTACAGGTTGTTTTCTTTTCTTCTGCTGAAGCCTAAATTCTTTCATTGTGTCTGTTGCTCTGGAGGGTCTGGGTTTTGCTAGTAGTGTTGTAAGTCTCCACTTGACAAGAAAGTTTGTTGGGGAGAGCAATTGGTTGTCACTGGTATTGAGGGTTGCTTTATTATTGATAGGTGTTGTTTGCATGCTTTTAGCATCCCTACTACAGCATCTGAGTGTTTTTAGATTTATCATTTCCTGAATCCCACCATCCTCATGCATTAAGCTGAGAGCCATATTGGCAAAGCAGAGATAACTATTTTTCAATATCACTCTGGTTGCCATAAGCAGCTTTTTGGGAAGACCTTTATGTTCTTCGGTGGTATCTGTTAACTAAAGTTTTGTGCCATGCTCAGTTCTTTTGATGTATTTGCAAAGAGTTTGAATTTTTGAATTTTAATTGATCTCCAAACGCAATGACAGTGATATAAGCATTATTCCATCCACTTCATTGCTTCACATGTGTTAGTCTGCATAACTTTGATGAAAATTCAAATGTATTGACTCACTGACCGAGGAGTGACAAAACAGCTGTAATTTTAGGCCATCAATTAAAGCTCTGCTATGAAAGTAAACTGGCTGTCAGCATCTAGTATACAGTGTGTACCTTTGCATTTGCTTCTGAATCCTGTTTCATATATACATACCATTTGGATTTAAGTGGGACTTGGACTGCCCATGTTGACCATTATGAGATCCAGGGAAACACTAAAGGAAGCAAATAATTTCAAGCCATCGTAAAATAATAAATGATGATTCCTTTTACAGAGGGAGCAGATGGGTCTTTCTTCCCCCATGCAGTGTCCGACAGTATGGTATTGACTGGGTCTAAGGATATCCTGATTGCATGGTCTCAGGATATCAAGCTGATCAAATGTGTGTGCTATTTTCTTACAGTCCTGTACCTGATAACTACATTGTTGGTAAAACATACACCATGCCTATGTAGTACAGTGGTGGGGCAAGTGGTGTTGGTATGCAGCCAGTGATCCTTGAGAAAGTTCTGTATACACCTACAAAACATGAATCACATTGAGCATGTAGCACTCGAGAAGAACTACAATTGGTTGGCAGTTGATCCCTGCCACTGAACTTACTGAAATGCCAAAATTTATTTTAATTGAAAGAGGTGTGATGGGCAACTACACTCATGCTCATAAATTAAGGATAATTGCAGAATGTGGTGCCACACAACATGGTGGCACTAATAGCATAGGCTTACGGGGAACACACATGACACAGATCTGTAAGTCCATGGTATTGGTGATAAGTTGAGAAAACTGTCCCGAAACACATGTGCTACAAAACGCCACCTGTTTCCTGCACATGTTCCCCTGACATCAATATGGGATATGATCACCATGCACACATACACAGGCCGCACAACGGGTTGGGATACTCCGGATCAGGTGGTCGAGTTAATATAAGTGAATCTTGTGTACTATAAGCACTCTGTCTACTACATCTTCCAAGAAGAGCTGTAGAATGTGAATAACTTAATGCCTACAGATATTACAGAAAGCACAAAGTGGTTTTGTTCAAGGACAATGCCAAAGACAGAGATAATCTTGTCCCAAGGATTTCTTGAACCTGTCAGTCGGCTAGTATGAGTATTGTTTTGACCTTCATTAGATACTATCTGTTTCAGGGTTAGCACTCCCAAATAATTTAGAGCAGCTTGAATAATCCAGTTGTGGTCTCTGTGTCATGCATGTATTCTCTTTGTATCCTCATAAGTTAAGCAATCACACCAGTGTTATCCATCGGCAACTTAGGTTCTTATTCAGGATACCTGGAAAGAGGTACTGGCAACATACAATGGAAGGTAATAGTAATTTCAATGTATTCTGAATGCATAGCAGCTGAAATTGGTGACAAATAAACAGTAGCCATGTTACTAATTATTAGTTCAAATAAAACCATTGTAAAGTCAATTTAGTTTACTTCTCAAATAACCATAGAAAATGTGATGAGTATGACCTACAGATGTACACTCATGCTCATAATTTAAGGATAATGCTGATACATGGTGAAACAACACTCTGGTGGGCAGTTTGTGGGTTTAAATCACCTTGGGCTATGACCATGGGGTGCATTTCACCTGTGATCGTTGTACGGTGGCACTGGTAGCAGTCCACATACACAGAGGTGTGTTGGTGCATGTCAGAGTATGGTGCAGCGAGTAAGTGTGCAGACATTTTCAGACGTGCTAATCGTGACTGTGTGTTGAAAATGGCTCAAAGAACACACATTGATGACATTATGAGGGGTAGAATACGAGGTCGACTGGAGGCTGGTCAAACAGAGCAAGTCGTAACACAGGCCCACTGTGTGCCACAAAGTGTGATCTCAAGATTATGGCAATGATTCCAGCAGACAGGAAATGTGTCCAGGTGCTACACGACGAGACGTCCACAGTGTACAACACCACAAGAAAAGTGTTATCTCACCATCAGTGCCTGCAGGCGGCCATGGAGTACTGCAGGTAGCCTTGCTCGGGACCTTACCGCTAGGGTTGCCATATGCCACGGATTTCACGGACAGTATGCGATTTTAGGGTAAATGAAAAGGTCCGGGGCGAAAAGGCAAGTCTTTCCGCTCCCGGGATTGGAATGACTCCCCCCCCCCCAAGGGAAGTCTTTCCGCTCCCGGGATTGGAATGACTCCTTACCCTCTCCCTTAAAACCCACATCCTTTCGTCTTTCCCTCTCCTTCCTGAAGAAGCAACCATCGGTTGCGAAAGCTAGTAATTCTGTGTGTGTGTTTTGTTCATGTGCCTGTCTGCCAGCGCTTTCCCGCTTGGTAAGTCTTGGAATCTTTGTTTTTAATATATTTTTAATTATTTCTCCATATATGCTGTTCGTGTAGCATCACTAAAAGAATTTGTCCTTATGTGACACATAAGGACCTACTTAGACATGTAACAACCAGGTGGCTCACCATGTTTCCTGCTATAGAGAGGTTCATCCACATGTTTAAGGCACTTAAGTCTTACTTTCTTTCACTTGATACATGTCCTTCCCTTCTCAAGAAATTCTTTTCTGATTCTGTTGGTGAAATATATCTGCTCTTCTTGTATGCACAAATGAATCCTTTCCAGAGGGCAGTTAGCAGCATTGAGAGGGAAGACATATCAGTGAATGAGGTAAGATTGGAGCTAGAAAATATACTGCAAATTTTAGGAGACAGAAAACAGTGTGTTTTCGTTACGTCTAAAGTTAAAGAATTAATATCTGACCTCACACAATATCAGCACTCTATATTTCTAGGGGAAGTCTCTCTTTTCATTCAAACTGTTATTTATTACTTGATAAAATGTAGTAAGCCCTTGTCTGATATTAAACATTTTGACTGGATTTTGCTAAAGACTGTACCTTCATGGGAAAATGTTGAAAAGACATTCAAGTGGATGCATGAAAACACAAGCTGTAAATTGAATGAGTCCCTTCTCTTTGACCAAGTACTGAAATTAAAGTGTGTTTTGGAGGAGGTCAAAGATGAAAGTTTTGAGACTATGATGTCACATAAGAAATGGGTGTCCTTCATTCATAATTGTATTTCTAGTGAGCAGTATTCAGAGTCGCTGAAAATTGTGGAATTTTATTTCTCCATTCCCAGTCATAACGCCTATGTAGAATTGTGGAATTTTATTTCTCCATTCCCAGTCATAACGCCAATGTAGAGAGAGTCTTTTCCCTCATGAATTCTCAGTGGACAGAAGAAAGGAATAGGTTAACAGTAAAATCAGTTAATGCAATGGAGCAAATACAGTCCAATATGAAATATGTAAGTTGCAGTGAATTTCATAAACTGATTGAGAACCAAATTAAGTTCCTTTCATCTATTCAAGGTTCTCAGAAATACGATTTGTATAAGAAAAGCTCAAATGATGACAATAGAACTTCATGTACTGAATAATGTAATGCATATTCTTATTTTTTGTAATAAATGCTTTCTTAATGAAGCGGTCCTTCCTAAACTCTGGATCATTAATTAAATGCACATTTCCCTTAGCTTGTGGGCATGAGGACTCCTTATTCCTCTTATTTCCTTCGATCGGCTATGGTGACCGTAAGTTTTGTCCTGATTTTGGATTCCGAGATTATGGCAACCTTACTTACCGCAGTCATTGGAACAGTTGTCTCCAGACACTCAGTCTACAGACAACTGAACAGACGTGGTTTATTCGCCCATAGACCTACAAAGTGCATTCCACTGACCCCTGGTCACAGGAGAGCCCGTAAAGCCTGGTGTCAACAACACAGTACATGGTCATTGGAACAATAGACCCAGGTTATGTTCACGAATGAGTCCAGGTATAGTCTGAACAGTGATTCTCACCGGGTTTTCGTCTGGCGTGAACCAGGAACCAGATACCAACCTCTTAATGTCCTTGAAAGGGACCTGTATTGAGGTCATGGTTTGATGGTGTGGGGTGGGATTATGATCGGTACGCGTACACCCTGCATGTCTTTGACAGAGGAACTGTAACAGGTCAGGTGTATCAGGACATCACTTTGTGTCAGTATGTCCGCCTTTTCAGGGGTGCAGTGGGTCCCACCTTCCTCCTGATGGATGATAACATACTACCTCACCGAGCTGCCATCGTGGAGGAGTACCTTGAAACAGAAGATATCAGGCGAATGGAGTGGCCTGCCTGTTGTCCAGACCTAAACCCCATCAAGCACATTAGGGATACTCTCGGTCGACGTATTGTTGCACGTCTTCAAATCCCTACAACAGAGTATGCCAACCCGTTGTGCAGCCTGTGTACATGTGCATGGTGATCATATCCCATATTGATGTCGGGGCAACATTCAGGAAACAGTAGCATTTTGTAGCACATGTGTTTCGGGACAGTTTTCTCAACTTATCACCAATACCGTGGACTTTCTAACAATACCACCACTTGCAAAGTAGGTTAGAAATCAGATTAATAATGTTGCTCACACAACAACAAAGTTAGTGACTGTGGATGGTATCGTCAGAATGGAAATAATGAAGTCACTATAAAAAAAGTCATTAATTTTGGCACTTATCTTGAATGGATTCCCACGTAGATTTCATTGAAGGGGTTATGGCTCATCTTGTTGATTCTAGGGTGATTCCACTTTGACTGCTAGAAGGTCCAGATATGTATTTTAGTAATATCTGAAGACCTAACAAATGTGTTTTTCAGGAAATTCTTAATGATCAAACAATCCCAGATCAGAACAATGGTATGGTAGAAATAATTTTTGACTTGGTGTTCACAATACACATTTTTATTAAACTTCTTGTAAATTCACATATACTTCTTCTTAATTGTCACATCATCAAGAAAACAGTTTTGTACCAATCTTCATATATTTAATTTCCACTTTAACCAAACACAAGACTTGACTGTTCTCTTACAAAACGAAATAACAACTTAACTTCTGCAAAGTGAAACAAAGACTGCTCTGTGTGCATTCGCGCCAAAACGGTTACAAGTAAGTCAAAGATTATGACAGTCTTACAGAAATGAATACACACTAGAACCATATCACTGTAATATGTCGATACATCGGAGTACCTATACATTAATAAAACCAAATGTGAATATTGTCACAAAAATATGTCTGTTACTTCGCAGAAAAGTAGTACAATATTAGTGGTATCGAGAACTGTGCTGGAATGCCGTAATGGTCATGTAAATAAAGAACCATTACAACTTACAGATCTTTGTCGTATGTATTCCCTGTAAGCCTATGCTATTAGTGCCAGTTTTGTATAATGTCACGTTGTGTGGCACCACGTTCTGCAGTTATCCTTAATTTATGGGCATGAGTGTAGTTGCCCATACCTCTTAATTTGATGTTAAACTGCTCTGCCTTTTTCTGAACAGGGAAGATAAAAGTGCATCATGTGTAATCTCTAATCATCAATCTCCAAAGTGTAGATAAGTTATTTATTATAGGTTTCAGCACAAAATGTTTGAAATAATATAGAATATTGTACAACAAACACATCAGCTGATTCCACATTATCTTTATCTCCATATTTGCCAAACTTGATAGTAGCACCAAGATATTTCACTGAAGCTTTTCTAGATCCTGCACACCGACCTTCCTAATGTGGGCTAAATAAACTGTCCCAAGAACTTTATTGTGCCTGGTTAATGTGCTTCCACTGCAAGGACATACATCTTACATTCTGATAAAAACCATTTGTTTTTTTGCATTTGTCACATGGTATTACAGCATTGCTACATCGGGCACCGTGTGTGCTTCAGTTAAGGCTTGGATTACAGGGAGCAGACTTCCATCACTGGAAAAACACGTTTTAGTTCTCTTTGACTGATGACAGTTAAATGGGCCACTGATACTACAGTAATGGGTTACATGTGTACACCACAGTACCTGAACTCCGCAAGAGCACTGATGTTTTGTAATGATGCACTAACAGCAACTGACAGTTTGCATATGATGTTGAGAGCTATGGTTTGAGGAGCTCAGTTCCAGGATGAAGTGCCAACTGACAAATAATTTTAATTAGACTGAAGTCCAGCCATTTGCCCACAGTCCAACCTTATGTTCCCCTTTTCTGCAACCTTGTTGTCTGTCCCAGCATCATACAAACTCCAAACTTACTACCTTATTCTATGTAGAGATGACAAACTACGTCCTTTTGAAGGGAACATATTTTTAAAAAGTCTGTCACACAGCCAACGGCACTCTCTCAGTGTATGAATATACCAACCCGTTTATGGGCCACCTACAGGACTGCTTTACACCTGCACAGAATCAGAAACCCCTCATCTGGTTATCTTTGTGACCATCATGTGGGGACAAGGGCATGCTGTCCTCGTTCCTCCACAACCTTGGCATCATTTCTTCACCCGGTTCAGTTCACTGGGAAACATTCATGAACAAAACCTTCACCTCTCTGATGGAACCATAAAAAACCTTCATCTGCTTCAAATTCATCAACTGTAACCAGTAACTATACTTCTATGGGCTGTCACAGCTCCATGCTGAAATTCCCCTCCTGTACAGACTTGCCTTCTGCAGACAATGTCTGTGCTGTGATACACAGTCACATTTAATATAAAACTTTCTAAGACTTTCAGACACCATCCTCTTCTAAATCTGGCCAATAAGCAGATCTCCCATCCCTGATATTCATAATACTCAACCACAGTAACTAAATCAGTTCCAAAAAGCACCCCCATCCCATACTGTCCATAAACTGGAACAGCTGAATAGCATGCTTCACTTGAACTTAAACTACATTTTATTACACCTCGAAATGAGGAATGTCTTCCTCCAAAAACATTTCCATTGTTGTCATGGTCATTGCCCACTACCAACTTATGAAAATATTCTGGGTCATTTTCATGACACTCTTGCTTCCAACTCCTTGCACACAGGCCATGACCATGTGGTGAACCTATATGGAATTGTCTATTGCATGCGTCCAGCACATCCTTTTCCACAAAGTCAGTACAATCTGTGAAAGCAACCATGTCATATACCGACACTTCAGCAGCTACTGCATGGTTTTTATATTGGCAGAGCCATTAACTAAATGTCTACTCGTATAAAACACCATTGCCAAACTGTAACAAAGAACAGGATTGAACTTCCCGTGCTGGAGCATGCTACAGAGCACAACATGGGAAACATCAGTGACTGTTCCACAACCCAAATAGTCTTAATCTTCTCTTCCAACACAAACTCCTGTGAATTATATGGTTAGTGAGAGGACTACTTTCCATACACACCTTTTGGTCCTACAATCCATTGCAAGAATCCTACATCTACCCATACCACTGTTACTACCCAAATTTTCTGCCCCCACCCCCTGTCCCTTGCAGTCAGCACTTACTTGTTACTTGACTCTGGTCCCCTCCCTTCAGTTCAGTTATTTATGTTTGTGTACCTTCATCCAACTCTTTCTCTTACTTTTCTCATGATTTCATGTGCAGTGTGAGGATCTGTCTTGCTGCCTCTTTTGCCCTGATAATTTTGTATTCCTGTTAATAAGAATGAAGCCAGCATTGGATGTAATTTTTCACTGAGTTATTTTTTATTGATGCTACTGTTGTACAATAGATGTCTTCATTGACTGTTTAAAAATGCAAATTCTATGTTTAAAAACTTTTTTGAGGCAAGATGCAAAATGTTAAGTTATGCTGATAGACACATGTTAAAGTGCAAACACTATTCTTGCTTTTGCAACTAATAGTTCATTCTTTGAGGAAGAGAGAGATATGGGTGTTAGAAGGTCAATAAGGAAGGGCAGATCATTCAGGGAAAGTAGTAAGGATTATGTCCCTATTTTGGCTCATCAGGTCCATCCCATGGTACAGTGTTTTCCCCAATGATGACTCTGTGTTCCAAGATGACAGGCCCCCTGTTCACACACCTCACATCATCCAGGACAGTTTTGTAGCAGAAGGATGTATTGTCACGTCTCCCCTGTCCACCAGTCACCAGATCTCTATATTATTGAGCCTTTGTGGTCGATTTTGGAGAGAAGGTGTATGCTCACATCCACCTCTGCCATCATTGCCTGAACGTGCCACTATTTTTCAGGAAGAATGCTATAAGGTTCCCTTGAAAACCATACAGAACTTGTATTTATCCACTTGGAAATGATTAGAAGCTTTTTTGGATGACAGCAGCTTTCCTACAGTGTGTTAGGCATGGTAATGTGTTGTTTTTGTGATGCGTTCATATTTTTGTCCATTCCTTGTATGCCTCTCTCCTCCTCAAAGAAGAAACTATTAGTTCCAAAAGCTGGAATAATATGTATACTTTCATGTGTGTATATTGGTAGTATTTAATATTTTTCTCCTAGAGATAAGTGCTGACCAGAATTTTGTCTTAAAAATACTTTTCTCAAGTGAATTTTTCTTTTGACAATTGTAAAATCTTATTTGTGCTTGTTTTATTTTTCTAGCTTTGTTGGCCTATACTTACACAATGGGATTTAATATACTAAGGTAAGTTTCTTTCCTTCTGTTTCCATTAAATTTTATAGTTAGTGCTTAATTAATGGTCAGTATACATCTTTCTTTGTTAACACAATTTTCTTTTACTATTGGCTTACTATTAAATTAAAGAAACCATTTGAATAAAGTCTCTCTCTCTCTCTCTCTCTCTCTCTCTCACACACACACACACACACACACACACACACTTAGGACTTAATGGCTCTCTATGTATTTCTGTGGTAAATAAGAGCCATGCCTTGTTTGCAACTAGTTCTTTTCTGATGGAGGTATATACATTCAATAATTTCTGGAATGTTCTTTACTGTTCCTTCAACTGACAGTCGTGCATCTACTTATAAACGAAGAAATCCCAAAGAGATTCTAAAGGTAAAATATATTGCTTTTTAGATTTAGGATTGGTTGTGATTACTCTGTCTACCATAAGGGAATTGGGTTGATCACAGAGACTTTTAGGATGAGCTCCATTCCTTGCCTTTGCACTGATGCTGGTGAGCCACCACTTCCCATCTGACAGCAACTACTCTTGATGCAACAAGTATACAAAATATACTCCATACCCAAAGCATGCACATATATCGACGTTACTTATCCTCCTATGTAGCAGTTTTGCACTAATTGTCCTAGTGAATGTTATTTATCAAGATTAGAGTAAATTCTCACCTTGTCTTCTCAATAGGGTCAGAATTGTTTGAAACTTGACTAATACTAGAAAAAAAAATTCCAAATGCTGTTATTAGGGATTAGTCTGATAATATGTTGAGTGAGCACCAGATTTTTAAGACTGTGGTTACAGACACATCAGAACGGGGAATTCCTTGGACGCTCAATAGTAATCTGTCATTGTATCTTCAGGATCTGCCTATGAGATATGTGTTCTGTATACTATGCTGAGTTGTACGTGCTTCTCAATACACCAAAGCCTATGAGAAGGGGACCAGGGGAAAATGTTTCTCATCTATTCAGTTTCCCTTAGTGCCCTGTAGGCCCTTCAACAAATGTGCTCAACTGGAAAGAAAATATACAGAACATTCATGATTCTCGTCTTTTGCAGCGGCAGAATGGAAAAGTGGTGGCATTCTACTGGGTACATGTATACACATGAATAAAGGGAAACAACCAAACCGACATAGCAGCCTATGTGTCCTATGAATATGCCAAAATTGAAGAATGAATCATTCCCTTACTGGTTTTGAACACACTATTGAACCAGGTGATGCATCATGGGGGTTATGCATCATGGGTATCATGCATCATTGCATCATGGGAGGACAGGGGGCTGGAATGGGAAACAATGTATTATGGGCTGTAAAACCAACTGTCCATTCATATCATTCCTCCTCTTGATCATGCATGCAGGATGAAGTCCTACTCACCTGTCTCGACATGAGACATAGCTCCCTTTACACACAAATTTTTGCTCCAGTGTGAGGACCCACCCATTTGTATTACCTGTGACACAAACATTTTGGGATGAATTCATGTTGAAATGTTTATGGGTTTCTTTTAACCATGTTTATCTCATAATGATTTTCATAAGGGCAATAAAGACCCCTTGTACCACATGTATCATCATCGTCATCAATGGACACAGAACATGTATAAATGCTGCACTGTGTAAGGGGTTACTCCTTTTGTACTGCTCCACTCCCGGCAGCAGCTGATATGTTGAAAAGTGCTTGCTTCCTCCACTCACCTCATAAATTAACTAACAAAAAATGGTGTTGAAAAAGATAGAGGGAATTATTGAGCAACAGTTAGCTGCAGACAGCACAAGTAATCACTTAACTGCGTGTAGAACAGTTCTGTTTATTAAGTGGTCCATATTTACTAATAGAGATTTAATAGGTGAAACTTATTGGCCTAACAAACAGTGAACAATAAGTAGGATTCTTTGCAATATTTTAATAAACTGCATCGTGAGTGGCAATTATTTCACATATAAATGTATGCTTATTCAGTACTTTGTGGCTTCACAACTGAATAGTTACTTTTTAAGTTAGAACATTTAATGTTCAAAGGGAAGTTCAGTTAAGAAATATAATACAACAGATTCACTGACCATAACTTGCCTTCAGGAGGCAAAATGTGTAATACTATCGATAGACATGTGTAAAAGAGACACAATACCTAGCTTTCAGAATGAATAATTCCTTCCTTGTGGCGGCAAGATGGATAGGTTGTGCAGGGTTAAAAAATTAAATGGCGGTCTCTCAGGATGTGAAAGACCCATCTATAGGGAGAAATACAGGTGTTTCTCTCTCATCCTGGAACCTAAATGATCTGACCTTTCTTTTTTAACACTACCTGACCTACTGCTCTTGCTTCCCCAAAGGAGGTATTTTTAGTACCAAAAACTAGGTAGTGTGTCAGCTATACTTTCGTGTGTGTCTGTCAACAGTATTAGACCATTTGCGTCCTGAAAGATAAGACTGATCAGTGAATCTCATAATTTATTAATTATTATTGTTGTTGTTGTTGTTGTTTTTGTGGTTATGGTCTTCAGTCCACAGACTGGTTTGATGCAGCTCTTCATGCTACTCTATCCTCTGCAAGTTTCTTCATCTCCCAGTACCTACTGCAACCTACATCCTTCTGATTCTGCGCTGTGTGTTCACGATTTTTACCCTCGACGCTGCCCTCCAATACTAAATTAGTGTTCACTTGATACCTTAGAACGTGTCCTACCAACTGATCGCTTCTTCTAGTCAAGTTGTGCCACAAACTTCTCTTCTCCCAAATCCTATTCAATACCTCCTCATTAGTTATATGATCTACCCAACTAATTTTCAGCATTCTTCTGTAGCACCACATTTTGAAAGCTTCTATTCTCTTCTTGTCCAAAATAATAATCGTCCATGTTCCACTTCCATACATGGCTACACTCCATACAAATATTTTCAAAAACGACTTCCTGACACCTAAATCTATACTTGATGTTAACAAATTTCTCTTCTTCAGAAACACTTTCCTTGCCATTGCCAGTCTACGTTTTATATCCTCTCTATTCCGACCATGATCAGTTATTTTTCTCCTCAAATATGAAAACTCATCTACTACTTTGAGTTTCTCATTTCCTAATGTAATTCCCTCAGTATTTACTATCCTTGTTTTGCTTTTGTTGATGTTCAACTTCTTTCAAGACACTATCCATTCCATTCAACTGCTCTTCCAGGTCCTTTGCTGTCTCTTACAAAATTATAATGTCATCGGCAAACCTCAAAGTTCTTCTCCATGGATTTTAATTCCTACTCCGAGTATTTCTTTGGTTTTCTTTATGGCTTGTTCAATATATAGATTGAATAACATCGGGGATAGGCTACAACCCTATCTTACTCCCTTCCCTACCACTGCTTCCCTTTCATGCCCCTCGACTCTTATAACTGCCATTTGGTTTCTGTACAGATTGTAAATAGCCTTTCGCTCCCTGTAATAGACCCCTGCCACCTCCACAATTTAAAAGAGAGTATTCCAGTCAACATTGTCAAATGCTTTCTCTAAGTCTACAAATGCTAGAAAGGTAGGTTTCCCTTTCCTTACCCCCCTGTGGGTTCGGGGGTAAGAATAGGCCCACGGTATTCCTGCCTGTCGCAAGAGGCGACTAAAAGGAGTCTCAAACGTTTCGGCCTTCTGTGATGGTCCCCTACCGGGTTTGACCTCCATCTTCTAAATTCTTCCGAAGAGCGAGCTGATTGGGGAAGGGCGCCTTACAAGGTGCAATGTGTCCATCGCTCATTACCATCTCTAGCTTGGTTGGTCGTCGTCGCATAGCTGTTCCGCCCACTCACCATCTCTAGGGCGTGGCTTTGTTCTTGGGTGCGGTTTTTGCAGTCTGCTCTGCTGTGTCGCTTTATGCGCCAATGACGATCATGGACTACATTTCACCTGAAATCCAGCACGGTAGCCAGTCCGTTGTGGTGGGGCCGCCATGTACCCTGTCGGTTGTAGCCCCCTGACAACACAGGGATCGCTCTACTGATGCCTGCGCCGTTAACTCCCCGCGTATGCCAAGGAGTAGATGCCTGTCTCCTTGGGGCATCGGGACTCCCGGCAATGGCCATCCCGCCAGGTGGTCGTTGCTGAGGCTGGGTGGCGCCCGTGGGGAGGGCCCTTGGTCGGAGTAGGTGGCATCAGGGCGGATGACCCGCGATGAAGTGTGGTACATCATCTCTTGCTGGCGGCCAGCCGCCAGCAGTCTCTAAGCGTTCTCGGCCTCAATACAACGCTCAGGCATATGATCCACAATCGTTCCCCTCCCTGGCCACGCCATGGGAGGAACGAAAGGCTACGGTTGGCAGCGAACCTTATTCACCTCGCTATTTAGTCTGTACACGAGTCGATGGGGAATCGTTTATGGCGACCAAGCCTCAGTTTTTTGTCGAGCACTTGGAGGACAAGTTTGGGGAGGTGGAGGGCTTGTCCAAAATGCGCTCTGGGGCAGTATTGATCAAAACGGCATCCTCTGCACAGTCACGGCGATTACTCGCTTGTGACAAGTTGGGGGATGTTTCCGTCACGATCACACCCCATAAGAGTCTCAACATGGTCCAGGGCATTATATTCCATAGGGACCTACTCTTGCAGTCGGACGACGAGCTACGCGCCAATTTAGAACGGCGGGGTGTTCACTTCGTCCGGCGCGTCCATCGGGGTCCGAGGGATAATCAGGTAGCCACCGGTGCCTTCATCTTGGCCTTCGAGGGTGACGTCCTACCCGAAAAGGTCAAGGTGATGGTCTACCGGTGTGATGTGAAGCCCTATATCCCTCCCCCGATGAGGTGTTTCAAATGCTGGAAGTTCGGCCACATGTCATCTCGGTGTACTTCCAGCATGACATGCAGAGATTGTGGACGCCCTTCACATCCTAATACTGCATGTGCGCCGCCTCCCATCTGTGTGAACTGCGGCGAACACCATTCCCCTTGCTCGCCAGACTGCAAGGTTCTACTGAAAGAACGAAGGATCATGGAATATAAGGCCCTGGACCGCATGACCTATACTGAGGCTAAGCGGAAATACGAGAGGCTACATCCTGTGGCTCTGACCAACTCCTATGCCACCGCTGCCAAAACAGTAGTTTTGTCATCTGCTGCACCGATTCCACTGAACACTCTGAGCCGGAATACTACACCTGCCCCCTTGATGGTGGGGGGCACTTCCCCATCTGTTGCTCCTGCACCACCTACCTCAGGAGCAACGACCCCCCAACCATCGGGGACACAAGTCCCCAACTCTAAGCCGGAGAAGCGTCCGACTTCTTCGGCGACTCTCTCTCGCAAGGGATCCCTCGGGTCCCTCCCTTCCCAGGTTTCCACCTCTGGGAAGGGTGACGTCAGCCAATGGCTGAAAAGCAGGCCAGCGGCTGGTCGCAGGGCTTCCCGCTCCTCCTCCGTCCCGGAGACTGACTCGGTGGAGCCCTCCCAGCCAGTAAAGCCCAAGGAGCAGAGAGAGAAGACGAAGAAGAAGAAGGCCTCTAAGGCCAAGGAACGCGCGGTGGCATCCACCCCACCGCTCCATACAGGCTCTGCGTCTGGGGATGAGGTGGAGATCCTGGCGTCCGCTGAGGACCTGGATCTCGCCATACCCTCAGACGCCAAGGACGCCGATTGTACTGGTCCTCGATCGGTGGCAGTAGGTGACCCAGTGACGTGATCTGCCTCCTCGGTCCCTTCACGCCTATTTCGCCCATGGACAAAGTGATTCTCCAGTGGAACTGCAGCGGTTTTTTCCACCACCTTGCTGAGCTCCGCCAACTCGTCAGCAGTCACCCTTTCTTCTGCATTGCCCTCCAGGAAACGTGGTTTCCGGCAATGCGGACCCCTGCCCTACGAGGGTATCGGGGTTATTATAAGAACCGGGCAGCTTATGAGAGGGTGTCTGGTGGAGTCTGCGTCTACGTCCTTAACTCTATCTACAGCGAGTGTATGCCTCTTCATACACCCTTAGAGGCTGTCACTGTAAGGATGTGGACGCCTCAGCCTATTACTGTCTGCAGTTTGTACCTTCCGCCGGATGGTGATGTCTCTCGTCATGTGTTGGCTGCATTGATAGGACAACTGCCGCCTCCCTTTGTGTTGCTGGGCGACTTTAACGCCCATAACCCCTTGTGGGGTAGCGCCGCGATTACTGGCCGGGGTAGAGATGTCGAGACTCTTCTGTCACAGCTTGACCTCTGCCTTTTAAACACGGGAGAGGCGACCCACTTTAGTGCGGTCCATGGCTCGTTTTCAGCCATTGACCTTTCTATTTGCAGCCCCGGACTTTCACCATCCATCCACTGGAGGGTCCATGACGACTTATGTGGTAGTGACCATTTCCCCATCTTTCTGTCACTGCCACAGCGTCACTCTTCTGAACGCCCCTCCAGATGGGCTCTGAATAAGGCTGATTGGGACTTATTTACATCTGTCGCAGTGATCGCACCTCCTTCCACTGATCCGATTGATGCGGTGGTTCAGTCGGTCACCACCAGCATCGTTTCTGCGGCGGCATCTGCGATTCCCTGTACATCCGGGTCACCTCGGCGGAGGACTGTGCCGTGGTGGTCGCCCGAGATCGCAGAGGCGATTCGAGATCGCCGGCGGGCTCTTCAGCGCCATAAGCGGCACCCGTCGTTGGAGACCCTCATTGCTTTTAAACAGTTCCGCGCCCGAGCCCAACGCCTTATTCGCCAACGGAAGCAGGAGTGCTGGGAAAGTTATGTTTCCACCATTGGCGTCGGTACCTCTGCATCGCAGGTTTGGGCCAAGATTCGGCGACTCCAAGGCTATCGGCCACCTGTCTCTGTCCCTGGGCTTTCGCTGAATGGAGCAGTGTGCACCGACTCCGACACGATTGCGGACCGGTTAGCAGAGCATTTTGCTCAGTGTTCCGCGTCAACGAACTACCCGTTGGCCTTCCACTCCCGGAAAGAGCGGTTGGAAAGTCGGAGGCTTTCCTTTCACACGCGCCACGCGGAGTCGTACAATGCTCCTTTCAGCGAATGGGAATTCCAGAGCGCACTTTCTGCTTGCCCTGATACGGCTCCTGGACCAGACCGCATTCACAGCCAGATGCTGAAACACCTCTCAGTGCCTTGCCAGCGACGCCTCCTAGATCTTTTCAATCGAGTCTGGGTCGAGGGTGTTTTCCCGTCTCAATGGCGGGAAAGCATAGTCCTCCCCGTATTGAAACCTGGCAAGAACCCGCTGGAGGTGGACAGCTATCGCCCCATAAGCCTCACCAACGTTCCTTGCAAGTTGCTGGAACGTATGGTGAGCCGGAGGTTGAGTTGGCTCCTCGAGTCTCGGGGCCTTCTGGCTCCGTCTCAGGGTGGGTTCCGTAAAGGCCGCTCTGCCGCCGATAATCTGGTCTCCCTGGAGTCTGCCATCCGTACAGCCTTTGCGCGCCGCCAACATCTGGTTGCCGTCTTCTTCGACATGCGGAAGGCATACGATACGACTTGGCGCCATCACATCCTGGCCACACTTCATGGGTGGGGCCTTAGGGGCCCGCTCCCGATTTTTATTCAGAATTTTCTTTCGTATCGTTCCTTCCACGTGCAAGTAGCTGCGTCGCATAGTTCCTCCCGGGTCCAGGAGAACGGGGTCCCACAGGGGTCTGTCCTCAGTGTGTCCCTGTTTTTAATTGCCATCAATGGGCTCGTTGAGGCGGTGGGGTCGTCCGTCGCGGCTTCTTTATATGCGGACGACTTCTGCCTATATTACAGCTCCAGTGGCATCGCCGCTGCTGAACGGCAGCTGCAAGGTGCCATCCGCAAGGCGCAGTCATGGGCTGTAGCGCATGGCTTCCAGTTTTCGCCCGCGAAGACCTGCGTTATGCATTTCTGCCGGCGTCGCACGGTTCACCCTGAGCCGCGCCTTTACCTTGACGGTGAACCTCTTGCTGTGGTCGCGACGCATCGGTTCTTGGGACTGGTGTTCGATACCCGGTTGACTTGGCTGCCCCATATTAGGCAGCTGAAGCAAACATGCTGGCGGCACTTAAACGCTCTCCGTTGCTTAAGCCACACCAGGTGGGGTGCCGACCGGTCCACCCTCCTCCACCTATATCAAGCGCTGATCCAGTCCCGCCTTGATTATGGGTGTGTGGCGTACGGTTCTGCCTCGCCTTCAGCATTGCGATTGCTGGATCCCATACACCACTGCGGGATCCGCCTCGCCACGGGAGCGTTCCGGACAAGCCCCGTCGACAGCATACTTGTGGAGGCTGGTGTCCCTCCATTGCGGTTCCGGCGTGACCGCCTTCTGGCCGCCTATGCCGCGCACGTTTATAGCATGCCAGGGCATCCAAACTACCGTCTCCTGTTCCCGCGCTCGATCGTCCATGTTCCAGACAGGCGGCCCCGGTCAGGGTGTCCCATTGCGGTTCGCCTCCGGGACCTTCTCCGTGGCCTTGACTTTTTTCCTCTGCCGCCTGTTTTCCGGGCCAATCTCCGTCTGCCCCCGTGGAGTGTGCCCCGACCGTGCCTTCGGCTCGACTTGGCACAGGGTCCGAAGGTCTCAGTGCCTCCGGAGGCCCTCCGCCGCCGCTTTCTTTCCATCCTGGCCGAGTTTCCGAACGCGGCGGTGGCCTACACCGACGGTTCGGTGGTCTCTGGCCACACTGGTTACGCTCTCACTCTACGGGATTATTGTGAGCAACGGTCATTGGCAGCTGGCTCCAGTGTATACACTGCCGAGTTGGTTGCCATCTATCGTGCCCTAGAGTTTCTCCGCTCCCGCTCAGGTGAGTCCTTTGTCATCTGTAGTGACTCCCTGAGTGGTTTACGAGCTCTTGACCAGTGTTTCCCTCGTTCCCGTCTGGTGATGGCCATCCAGGAGTCCCTCCATACTCTCGTCCGTTGCGGCCGCTCTGTCACCTTTGTTTGGTCCCCGGGTCACGTCGGCATCCCGGGTAACGAGCGGGTTGACGAACTGGCGAAACAGGCGGTCAGTTCCCCGGCCATGGAGATCGGTCTTTTAGAGAGTGACGTCCGATCCGTATTGCGGCAGAAGGTCCTTGCTGCTTGGCGTGATGAGTGGCGCACCCTGCCCTCTCCCAACAAACTTCGGGCAGTCAAGGAGACAACCAGTGTGTGGCGCTCCTCCATGCGGGGGTCTCACAAGGACGCTGTCGTCCTCTGCCGGCTCCGCATAGGACATACCCGGCTCACGCACGCGTATCTCTTGTGCCGTGACGATCCGCCTCTCTGTCGCTGCGGATTGGCCCTGACCGTGGTACACGTCTTACTAGACTGCCCACTTTTAACTGCCCTCAGGCAGACGTTCGCGCTGCCTGATACACTCCCTGCTCTTTTAACCGATGACTCTACTATGGCTGACTTAGTTCTCCGTTTTATTCGAGCAGGGGGTTTTTATCATTCAATATGAGAGTCCCTTTTTATTTTTTTTTGTGTCGACTGTGGCTTTTGGCCTGGGGTTTTAGTTTGTGTTGTTTTAATGTGTCCCTTGGTTGTTGGCCTTTCCAGTTTTATTTTCATGGTCGGCCAATGACCGTTGCACTCTGTGTGTCTTTTAATCTCTTTTCTCTGGTCTTCGTCTATGTCTTTCTTGTACTGTGTCGTCCCTTGTCGTCTCCGTTATGTGTTTATTGCTTGTTGGACTTTTCTTCGTGTGTTATTATGGTCGTGGAACAAGGGACCGATGACCTAAGTAGTCTGGTCCCTTTAACCCCCACAAACCAACCAACCAACCCTTTCCTTAATTTGTCTTTTAAGATAAGTCATAGGATCAGTATTGCCTCACGTGTTCAGACATTTCCACAGAATCCAAAATGATCTTCCCTGAGGTCGGCTTCTGCCAGTTTTTCCATTCATCTGTAAAGCATTCATGTTAGTATTTTGCAGCTATGACAGTTTGGTAATTTTCACATCTGTCAACGCCTACTTTCTTTGGTAGTGGAATTATTATATTTTTCTTGAGGTCTGAGAGTATTTCACCTGTCTCATACATCTCTGACACTGAATGACAGTTTTGTCAGGGCTGGCTCTCCCAAGGCTATCAGTAGTTCTGATGGAATGTTGTCTACTCTCAGGGCCTTGTTTTAACTTAGGTCTTTCAGTGCTCTGTCAAACTCTTCATGCAGTATCATATTTCCCATTACATCTTCATCTACGTCCTCTTTCATTTCCATAATATTGTCCTCAAGTACATCACCCTTGTATAGACCTTCTATATACTCCTTCCATCTTTGTGCTTTCCCTTCTTTGCTTAGAACTGAGTTTCCATCTGAGTCATTGATACTCATAAAAGTGGTTCTCTTTTCGCCAAAGGTCTCTTTAATTTTCCTGTAGGCAGTATCTATCTTACCCCTAGTAATATATACCTGTACATCCTTACATTTGTCCTCTAGCAACCCTGCTTAGCTATTTTGCACTTCCCGCCAATGTCATTTTTGAGGCTTTGTATTCCTTTTTGCCTGCTTCATTTATTGCATTTTTATATTTTCTCCTTTCATCAATTAAATTAAATATTTCTTCTGTTACCCAAGGATTTCTACCAGCCCTCATCATTTTACCTACTTGATCCTCTGCTGCCTCCACTATTTCATCTCTCAAAGCTACTCATTCTTCTTCTACTATATTTCTTTCCTCCGTTCTTGTCTATTGTTCCCTAATGCTCTTTCTGAAACTTTCTACTACCTCTGGTTTAGTCACTTTATCCAGGTCCCATCTCCTTAAATTCCAACCTTTTTGCAGTTTCTTCAGTTTTAATCTACAGTTCATAACCAATAGATTGTGGTCAGAGTCCACATCTTCCCCTGGAAACGTCTTACAATTTAAAACCTGGTTCCTAAATCTCTGTCTTGCTATTATATAATCTCAGAAACGTTCCAGTGACTCCAGGTCTCTTCCATGTACACAACCATCTTTCATGATTTTTGAAACAAGTGTTAGCTATGATGAAGTTATGCTCTGTGCAAAATTCTATATTCTATCAGGTGGCTTCCTCTTTCATTCCTTCCATATTCACCTGCTACTTTTCCTTCTTTTCCTCTTCCTGCTGTCGAATTCCAGTCAGCAATAACAATTAAATTTCCATCTCCCTTCACTATCTGAATAATTTCTTTTATCTCATCATACATTTCATTAAGCTCTTCGTCATCCGTGAAGCAACTTGCATATAAACTTGCACTACTGTGGTAGGCATGGGCTTTGTGTCTATTTTGGCTACAATAATGCTTCCACTCTGCTGATCATAGTGGCTTACTCACAATCCTATTTTTTTATTCATTATTAAACCTACTCCTGCGTTACCCCTATTTGATTTTGTATTTATAACCCTGTGTTCACCTGACCAGAAGTCTTGTTCCTCCTGCCATCGAACTTCACTAATTCCCACTATAGCTAACTTTAACCTATCCAATTCCCTATTTTAATTTTCAGACCTACCTACCTGATTAAGGGATCTGATCTTCCACACTCCTTTCTCCTGATAATGACGTCATCCTGAGTAGTCCCCGCATGGAGGTTCAAATGGGGGTCTATTTTACCTTTGAATATTTTGCTGAAGGGGACACCATCATCATTTAACCATACAGTAAAGCTGCATGCCCTTGGGAAAAATTATGGCTGTAGTTTCCGCTTGCTTTCAGCCATTCACAGTACGAGCACAGTAAGGCCATTTTGCTCAATGTTACAAGGCCAGATCAGTCAGTCATCCCGACTGTTGTTCCAGCAACTACTGAATAGGCTACTGCCCCTCTTCAGGAACCACACATTTGTCTGGCCTCTGGCCTCTCAACAGATACCCCTCTGTTGTGGTTTCAACTACGGTATGGCTATCTGTATCGTTGAGGCACACAAGCCTCCCCATCAATGGCAAGGTCCATGATTCAGGGTTCATGGGTTATTAATGTTCTGTATTTTTTAACGTCTATTTTTATATACATTAAAAAATCTTTGAAACATTCTATGAATTCACTCTGCAGTTACATATTTTCCCTTGCAAGCCACTGTATAGTGTTGTCATGAAAGTTATTTAATATAAGGTAATGAGAGAAACTGTACTGTAGGGACAATACAGTTTTCAATCTAATAAACTATCTTTTAGGGTTTCTTTTGGCATTGATTCCAGTAACTTTAAGAAATTATTTGCAATATCAATGTAATTATTCCTGCTAATGTGATAAGTTGTAATCTGTTACACGGAAGGAGGTGGGGATTATTTGGCATTTCTTTCTACCTCTGTTAGAAAACTTAGTTGGGAACACATCGTTTATGAGAAGAGTGTTCACTGGACAATGAAGCATCCATATTACTTTTTTATTTTCAAACAAATAAATTTACTTCAGTTAATAATGTGTTGGTTTGGTAAATGGCCTAGCACATTTAATGGGACTCAGTGGCTGTTGTACATGACTAACAGATTTTCGTCTTGGGCCCTGCTGCTTCTCCTCTGTGACTCTTATATCTGAGATGAAGGGCAGTAACTGTAGTTCATTAGAAACAACAGTATCATTAAAAAATATTCAGTATTTTCTATACATCAGAACAGTTAAAGAGCATACTGAGTGAAATATGTGAAGTATACACAGTTTACAAGCAAGATTTCCCACAGTTATAGGAAGGTAGCAACTTGCGTACGGGTTTTGTTGTGTAAGAAAAAGAACACTCATATATTTGTTTGAGTACTATAAATTAGTAGAAAGATGCATGATTTTCAAAAAGCACTTTTCATGAGTATGGAAAGGGTTGTAAAACCTCATAATATTTCCACCCAGTATTGGGGGATATTAGTTTGCAGTAGATGAAAAAACATGTGTGACAAAGCTTCACCTATAATTAGTTACCATTGCATTTGTGTAGAGAGGCCAATTGTACAGTTGAAAAACATTTTTCCATTGCAGGGGAAGAAAGATTAATGTGGAAGAAATACAGTAATGTGTCTGGTGAGGGGGACAATGAATCTACATGGGGAAATGCAAAAGCAAGAAAACTAATGAAATTGGCTTTTCTGCTTGGAAAATGCTGCTACTCCATTAATAGTTGGAATAGTAGAGAAGGAATGAATCAGAAAGTCTTTGTAGTGGAGGAACAGGTTGGGAATACAGTGATTTTATTCAAATGGCTTTGACATCAGAAGAATTGTGAGAAATGACATTGGAAATGACTAGACTCAATAAGTTCAAATTGTCTACATTCTCAGTTAGAGATACTTAAGGTAGGTTCACTTATTCTCAGAAGGTGATAGTTCGAAAGAGATGTTTCCAGTATGTGGTATTTTGTGCCGTGAATACCACCAAAGGTCCCATAGCACTGTGCATGCATGTTTGTAGAAAGATGCATGATTTTCAAAAAGCACTTTTCTTGAGTATGGAAAGAGTTGTAAAACCTCTTAATATTTCCACAAAATGTTGGAGGATCTTAAGTTTGCAGCAGATGAGAAAACAAGTTTGACAATGTTTCACTTGTTGCTGATGATGAATAATCAATTAATTATTTAATTGAAACATTTCAGGACAAATATGTTTTGTTCCCTACAAAGGTGAATGTTTGATTGAAGATGTTCATGTGATAGTATGTATTTCCTGCAGTTTACCCAGCCTCTTATAATTACAGTTAGTTGTTACATACTTCAAAATCCCTTGCTGTCACCCTGTTTTGTGTGAAATTGCATGAAAATAATGTCCATTAGTTGTGGCGTTAGAATAAATTGCTGTAGCTATATGTACATGAATTGTGATAAAGTTTGACAGGTACCCTAACTTTTTGTGTTTGACTAATAACTCATGGTTGATACTGTTGATAAGTCATATTCAGTGCAGCAGCAGATTTATGAAATGTGCCGTTTTGCTCATTTACGATCGAAGAAACGAAACTCCAAAAACAGTAGTTCAATTTAAAGGTTTTGTCCAAAGAACGGAGTACTTTCTAATAGTTTTTCACAAACCTTTCTGTGGTATATAAAGAGTATACTTCATTGACTGTTGTTTTCTACTAGGTGTTACATGTTCTAGTCACTTGGTGGACACTAATGAAATATTTTATGAAATTATGCACGTAGTTATGTCTGTCTGATCCTTAAGTTAATGACTACTGCTGTATAACATACGAACATCAAACAAATAGTATGCAGCTTTAAGCAATATTATCATATTAAAGATTACTGCAGTTGTGTTAATGATGTCTTTATAAATACAGATTACATGGAATAAGCTATGGGAATGTGTCAAGTTTTATTCAATGAGTACTATAAGCGAGAGAATAAAAGTCATTATTATTTGTTTGCAGTAACATTGAACTCAAAAAAAAAAAATAATTTACAGGTAACAGAAATAATATTCTCATTTTTTAATCTTCACATAAGAAACATAGGAAAATCATTTTAATGAAACTGTGCTCTCTCACACCTGTTTTTCTGTTTGTGGATTATTGTTTCAAAAGTAATACAACACAGACATTTAAATGAGCCAAAATCAGTGGTTTACATGAAATAGCTATGTTTGATAAACTAACAACAATAATAAAGGAGACGAGGGGGGGGGGGGGGGGGGGGGGGGGGAACAGAAAATAAACATGAAGTCTATTCCTGTGATTCTTCCATGTTTTCCTCATTTTCTAAATCGTTAACAGCAAACAGCATTGAGTTCTTGATATAAAGTGTGATACCTGTGAGGTTTAAGACCCTTATTACATAAATCTATAAGATCTTTTTTCTCTTTTTTACTTATGCAGACAGGACTGTCACATGCTGGGCACAGACTATTGTCTTCAGGTCCTGAATTTGAAGAATTTCACAGGCCAGGTCTTTTAATAATGTGCAAAACTTGGAAGTCACGATCATTGTAGGAATACTTGAAAATCAACATGTCTGGCTGATCTTTTCTGTATCACATCCAAACAATCTCAAGCCATTTCACAGTTTCTCCATTCCCAGCAGTTTTCCATTCCAAATTATTTTCTTCTGAAACTGGTTGAAATTTAAAATTTGAGTGCTATCCATTTTTTTCACTCTGGTACTTGCTGGAGGTCATTCTTACAATTGTATACCCGCCAATGGGATAAAAAACGTCCATATGTTTACCTTTTCTTACGATGCTCGCATGCTTTGAGTCTACTTCCAATTGCGAATATCAAGGTTCAAAGAAGTCAATTGGTCAATAGTTGGAATGTCTAGTGTATTCACTGCATGCAAACACAAAATGCTCATGTTGGCATTCCTGTTCTGCTTCCCATATGCACCAGAAAAGTGCTCATGTTGGCATTCCTGTTCTGGTTCCCATATGCATCAGAAAAGTGTTCATGTTGGCATTCCTGTTCTGGCCCCCATATGTACCAGAAAATAAGGTTATCAGTTTTCTTATTGCATGATTTTTCAAAAAATTCCACTGACATGAAGCACCTGCATGGATCGTCCTTTTGTTGTTGCCTCGTCCCGTGTGCGGGAATTGGTTTTGTTTTCTCCTACATTAAGAACTGTGAAATTGTATACAGAGAGCCTTCTTTATGGAATACTTCCTTTGCATTCACTTTCAGCAGTAAAGCGTAGCCTCTAAGTCAAATTCAGCTAGTAAAGATTCACCTTTTCTTGTGATTTCCTTCTTAATGTTGTTAAATTCTCTTGCCATTTCTTTCCTTTTCAAATGCTCTTCCTGTTCCCTTTTAAAATCTCTGTCTTTCTTTTTCTTGGCCAAAATGTGTGAAAACTTTAAACATTTATCACACATATCTTTTCGTGGCCTGTGGAATTTCAAATTAAGTTTCTTCTTTCTGCCAGTCATAATTTATGGACTGTCTTTCCTTCCTCATAGAATTGTTCCTGATATAACTTATACGTTATCATAATACTCATATCGGCAGATAAATAATCTGCTCTACATTTCTTTCCTCTTGTAATGAGAAACAAGGGCAGGAAAACCCTTAATGTGTTTGCTTATAACCTCTTTACTTTCTTGTGGTCTCTTTCTACCTGGTTCATGACATCCTCTTCGCTCTTTCTTAATTACATGATGTTGCTCTTTTTTTAACAGTATTCCTTACAAAGGTTTCAGAAATGTCAAATGTCTTGAGAAAAAATTGCATACACACTTTAATCTTACAGAACCCTATATTAGGTAGAATTTATTCGTCCTCTTCCTTCGTGAGTTATCCCGATTTTGTCCTCACACTCTGTTTCTCTTCTTCTTCCACTAGCTTGCTTGCGTACTGCCTTCGTAGCTCAACTGATCCAAGATCCCAGGAGACCCTATGGATATTTTGTCTGTCTTGTTCAGTAAACTTTCTGCTGCACTGTCGTTGACATTTAGAGCTATCTTTTGGCAAAATGTTTTGTTGCAGGAACTTCGGAATTCTTTGTAGAAATATATGCCGCCATGGTGTCGATTGAATTTTCTTTGATTTCTTTTCCATTCCTCTTTAACCACTGTCCTTTTTTATTTTCTTGTTTTGTTACTATTCTCAATACGAGCATTGCCATCTGCAGTTTCCCCATCCTGATTGTGATAATTTACTTGTGCAGTAGTTGCATCCCCAGCAGTTTTTGTGACACTCTTTACAAGGGATGTTCTATGGCCATACCGCTGTCCTTAACAATAACATGACAGGTATTCAGAGGAAGGGAATAGAAAATTAACTGGAACTTCTATAGTGTCTAGTAATTGCTTGGCTACTCACCAGAATCTGTAGTGTTGTCCGGTTCATAGGAAGAAGGATCATCATCTGTATCTGAACCAATGAATGTCCTGAGCATCTCCACATCATGTTCTTCCTCAACTATGAATATAAATACTACTACTACTACTACTAATAATAATAATAATAATAATAGTAATAATAATAATAATAATAATAATAATAATCCAGAATGAGATTTCACTCTGCAGCAGAGTGTATGCTGATATGAAACTTCCTGGCAGATTAAAACTGTGTGCCGGACCGAGACTCGAACTCGGGACCTTTGCTTTTCGCAGGCAAGTGCTCTACCAACTGAGCTACCCAAGCCCGACTCATGCCCCGTCCTCACAGCTTTACTTCTGCCAGTATCTCGTCTCTTACCTTCCAAACGTTACAGAAGCTCTCCTGCAAACTCTGCAGAACTAGCACTCCTGAAAGAAAGGATATTGCGGAGACATGGCTTAGCCACAGCCTGGTGGATGTTTCCAGAATGAGATTTTCACTCTGCAGCCCAGTGTGCATTGATATGAAACTTCCTGGCAGATTAAAACTGTGTGCCGGACTGAGACTCGATCTCGAGACCTTGCCTGCGAAGGCAAAGGTCCCGAGTTCGAGTCTCAGTCCGGCACACAGTTTTAATCTGCCAGGAAGTTTCAATAATAATAATAATGACAACAGCAGTAATATTAGTAATAATAATTACTTACTACCAAAATATACACACTAAGAAACAGGTTCTAACACTTACAAGATTCCATTATATCATGTTCCTTCTCCAGGCACATTTCCACCATACTTGTTCCTCTGGACTCCATATATTCATTTTTGACATGGAGCAACGACATCAATGTATCTAAAGAGAAGTAGCAGGAAAAGCAACTTCTAACAGTTCTGTTAGGATCAGAGAAACGTAAGAGCTGTTCCGTTTCACAAATTAACGCTGCGTCCTTTGGTCTAAAAACAGATCAGCTCTTCCGTCTGTCTGATCCTTACTATTATTTTTTTTGTAAAATGTAGATCGTTTACAACTAAAATGTAAATCATATAAGATAGAGCTACGCTTGTTTGGCCGTAACGTAGGTCTTGATTCTGTGTACCTTATGGTATTAAAAACTCAAAAGTGGCAAAATTGTAGTTCCGTCTGTCTGATCCTAAATGGGTGATTTCAGATAGACTGTTGTGTGGTAGTACGTGGAATAATAAGGCTGTGGTATTATCAGGTGTCGTGTGTAATAAGGCGGTTCCTCGTAATATGCAAATAAGTTACATGTTGAAGCCATTATTTGGGAACAATAATCTGACACACGTGTCAAGCTGAGTGTAATTTATTGTTTTCTGCAGATGTCTGCATAAGTTCTTGCTTGATTCCTAAACAGCCAGATGAAAGTACCACTACAGGGGTGACCGAGTCATAGTATGTAACTAAGGCTGTTTGCAGACTAATCACAATGCTGTCTGTCATGCTGATTACATACATTATCTATGCCATGAGACGTTATTTCAATGGTGGTGTTTTGGTATCTCAAGAATGTTGTAGGTTTCAAACACAGACACAGCATTATTTCCTCAATGTCTTCCATAAACAAATTAGCTACCAAGGGCAACAAAAAGAACCATGACAACACCATTAGCCCATTCATAAATTTTGTTATGAAGTGAAATGGAAGTGAAGATAAGGGTATGGTTAAACATAGCTATTTTAAAATATAGGCTCAACACACTTATAAAGCAGGATTACTGAAATTGATATCCTGTAGGTATGAATTTAAAAAATGCCTTCAGTCACAACTTTTTATGTTTTATTAAGTACATGATGCATTTTGTGACAAGAATATGCATTTCACCTCATGCAAGAGAAAAAAAATAAAGCATGTATTAAGATGAATTACATCAGATGTTGGACCCACAGGGTCCAAAATGCATTGTGTACTTAAGAAAACAAAACAAGTTGTAACTGAAAGCTCTTTTTTTTTCCTCTCCATTGTACTGAGCGTTTGCGAAATATGGATAAAATTAAAATGAAATTGATATGTTTTAAAGAAGCAAGCTTTCATCATCAGAGCTATGATTTTAACAAGAAGACGTTGTACCTATCATGGACAAAAGTAAAAGCTATAACCATAGAATGGAGGCTGTCACAGCTGGCATTTACGTTATTGGTGGTATATGTTTTATGAGCATAGGGCCCGTGGCCCAAGGCATAATTAATTGCCTGACATTTTGTCTTCCAATGCTGGAGACATCATCGGAGGTTTTAATGACTCAGAAAAGTGTTACAGACTCAAAGAAGCCCAGCAAGCCAAACTCTTCATATCCATCCATGCAATGATTGGTTCATGATGTCATCAGACTGCTGCCTAAGATCACAGAGTCATGCTGCCATATGCCATGGAAAGAGAATAGTTGCTGCTGTCTGTTTTATTTAGTACTATAGCCCACAGCTTCTTTTCTGTTGAAATTGTTTTTGTGCTTTTGAATGTCTATGGGCTCTTCGTACATCCTACTTGCTTTAGGATTAAAGTAACCCACTCACCAAAAAGCTGAAGCATTGAGTTGCTGATAGGCACGTACCAGGTGATCAAAAAGTAAGTATAAATTTGAAAACTTAATAAACCACGGAATCATGTAGATAGAGAGGTAAAAACTGACAGACACGCTTGGAATGACATGGCGTTTTATTAGAACCAAAATGCAGGATGGCACTCCACGCCATATTGCTAAATGCTTGAAAGGTCTCTCGTGCACACATTTGGTGATGATCGTGTTCTCAACCACCACTTTCGTCATGCTTGGCCTCCCAGGTCCCCAGACCTCAGTCCGTGCGATTATTGGCTTTGGGGTTACCTGACGTCGCAAGTGTATCGTGATCGACCGACATCTCCAGGTACGCTGAAAGACAACATCTGACGCCAATGCCTCACCATAACTCCTGACATGCTTTACAGTGCTGTTCACAACATTATTCCTTGACTACAGCTATTGTTGAGGAATGATGGTGGACATATTGAGCATTTCCTGTAAAGAACATCATCTTTGCTTTGTCTTACTTTGTTACGCTAATTGTTGCTAGTCTGATCAGATGAAGCACCATCTATCGGACATTTTTTGAACTTTTGTATTTTTTGGTTCTAATAAAACCCCATGTCATTCCAGGCATGTGTGTCAATTTGTACCTTTCTATATACATTATTCCACGATTTATTCAGTTTTCAAATTTATACTGACTTTATCACCCGGTCGGTATAAAACTAAGAAAACATGCTAGCTTTCCGATTTTATCCTTTGACGAGCTAGAGCAAAATAAACACACATACACTCCCACACATGCCTATGCCCTTACATGGTGCCAGCAAGACTGACAGTGTCAGTGCTCTTTTGTGGCAGGAGGATGGGTTGTTGTGGTGCTAGTGTCAGGTGGTGTGGGTGGAGGGAGAGGGAGACAGGGAAAGGGCTGTGGGGTGGGTGACAGCACCCGCTGAAGGTGATGTGGCAACTTCAAATGGATGGGAAGGAACCTGAGCCATATGGGTCCTTCCTTCCACCACCACCACCTTCTCTGAACTACACAGATGGGAGTTACCCTTACATTGCACTTTCCGCTCACATAATCGTCCTGGCCTCAATCTCAGGTAATGGCTTCTATCTGAAGTAACCTTATGCACCCTTCATACAACAGTTTTGTCCAATCCTGTCTCCGCCTTCGTGCCTTCAAAATTTCGCGCAATGTTTTGTTTTATTTAATGCAGCATAGTAACTATGGCATATAATGAAAAGAAATTCAGTCAACAAAGGTATCAGACTGCAAGATGAGCGAAAATCATTTTTTTTTTTTTTTAATTTCACCTTACAGTTTTCTTAAAGACAGTTGGTAAGTATTTCATAGCAGGCAGTGAGTCTTCATGGATGGAACTGGGAATGTCGCACCTGTTGGTCCTCTTGGATATAAAACCCAATAACTCAAGTACGAAATATCATTCTGCTAGCAATTTTAAATAAAATTTTGTTATCTTACCATTGTTTCATATACTGCAATGTACAAGCTAAAATCAACCATATGCAAAATTTATGCTACCTATTTCTACCTCTGTTAACTCCTTAAAATTTCATGCACTATTTTATTTAATTTGATGCAGCATAGTAAATATGATGAATAATAAAAAGAAATTCAGTTTTTTATGGAGCAAAGACATCAGATTGTGCAAAAATCAATTTTTTTCACCTACTAATTTTTGTATAATGGTATGATAGGTATTTCATATCGGCCGGAATGCTATCCATCAGCACAGGCACCAGCATTTAGTGAGAAGTACACGCACAATGAAAGCAGCCTCAGCACAGAATCCTAAGAGGTAGTCTGTAGCAGCGAAAGGGTTTGTGTATAGTATGCTTGATTTTTTAAAAGAGAGGTTCTGGTACTGTGACCTTCCAGGAGCTTCTTTTGAAATTTAGACTTCTTAAAAGTGTGAATATAACATTTGTAGTGACAGTAAGTGAAGTTCTGTTGTACCAGATGTCGAAATCTATAATTCCGACTTTTTTTGAATCAGAGGTACAGGTACTGGGAACTGGGGGTATACTGTCACAAATCAAACACTTGTGTGTGTGTGTGTGTGTGTGTGTGTGTGTGTGTGTGTGTGTGTGTACGCGCGCGCATGTGTGGGCATGCGTGCACGTGTGTGTGGGTGCACGCACACTTTACGTATTTGGTGATTCAGTTTTCATGTACTGTGCTATATTAAATAATGTGTTACAGGTAGATTGCACAACACCACAATACCATGAACCAAAAAGTTGGCACTATGTAATGTTGAGGAGTCTCTTGTACAATAAATCAACAATTTAACTTGTATAATGTACAAGTTAATTTACTTATAATTTTGATCGTCACAAACATGAATTTAATTTATTTAGATAGTATGAAACATTTAGACAACTGGTACCTGCTAATATTAATATGTAGCAATGATGTTATCTCTTCAATTGCAGTAGCAAAAATAATAATAATAATTGATATTTTTATAAAACTGATTTCTGTTTCTTTCTTCCATTGCAGCTTGATAATATGCATTCTTTCAGTTTGGGTAAAGAAACAAAAACCGTCTCCATTGTACAGTTTTGGATATGAGAGATTTGAGGTACTTGCTGTTTTTGGAAGCACTGTTTTGGCACAACTGGCTTCAGTGTTCATCATCAAAGAAAGCATTGAGCGGCTTATCCTTGAACAAACACAGATACATACGTAAGTTTTCAGTTTGACGTAGCATGTTATTTCACTAAGTTTAATTAATGACATAGGTTTTTTTTTAAGATCTTCATTTCATCACATGTGGTGGTAAGAATAAATTTATGAAGATAAGATAAGTATGGTATTGCAAAATTGTGGCCTACCAATAAACAATGATATTAGCAAAGTTAAAACATAACTTTTATTTATTGGTCTTTTGCAAGTTTACAGTGTAACTACCAGCAAAGCATTTTCTAATTGAATCATTGAAACAAAACTGAAGTGTACCTATTGACAAATTAATGTGTTAGAGTCAAAGCATATACACAAACACTCTCTAAATGCCTAAGTCTCTCTTCTTCTTTCTTATACATAAGTTTTAGAAGTTGCAAACGAAATTAATAACTAAACTGTATGCTGTATCTTAACTAAACATACTACAGTAAGCTAAATTGTTGAAATAGGTATTTTTAGTATACATCTATGTGACTACTACGCAGCTCATACTTATGTGCTTCGCAGATGGTTCATTGAACAACTTTCATACTATTTATCTACAGTTCCACTTTGGAACAGCACGTGGGAAAAAGAAACTCTTAAATCTTTCCGTGCATGCTCTGATACACTGTTTGATCAAAAGTAGCTTGACACGTGGCTGAAAATGACTTACAAGTTCGTGGCAACCTCCATCGGTAATGCTGGAATTCAGTGTGGCGTTGGCTGACCCTTAGCCTTGATGACAGCTTCCACTCTCACAGGCATATGTTCAATAAGGTGCTGGAAGGTTGCTTGGGGAATAGCAGCCCATTCTTCATGGAGTATTGCACTGAGGATAGGTATCGATGTTGCTTGGTGAGGCTTGGTATGAAGTCGACATTCCAAAACATCCCAAATATGTTCCATAGGATTCAGGTCAGGACTCTGTGCAGGCCAGTCCATTAGAGGGATGCTGTTGTTGTGCAACCACTCCACCACAGGCCATGCATTATGAACAGGTACTCCATTGTGTTGAAAGAATCAGTCGCCATCCCCAAATTGCGCTTCAACAGTGGGAAGCAAGAATGTACTTAAAACATTAATATAGTCCCGTGATGTGATGGGGTGCAAGCTGCCTCCATGAAAAACACAACCACTCCATAACACCACCGCCTCTGAATTTTACTGTTGGCACTACACACACTGGCAGATGATGTTCACCAGTGTCGCCATACGCACACCCTGCCATCGGATTGCCACATTTTGTACCATGATTCATCACTCCACACACAGTTTTTCCATTGTTCAATAGTTCAATATTTACGCTCCTTATACCAAGCGAGGCGTTGTTTGATGTTTATCGGCATGATGTGTGGTTTATGAGCAGCTGCTCGACAACGAAATCCAAGTTTTCTCACCTCCCGCCTAACTGTCATAGTACTTGCAGTGGGTCCTGATGCAGTTTGGAATTCCTGTGTGATGGTCTGGATAGATGTCTGCCTATTACACATTACGACCCTCTTCAACTGTTGGTGGTGTCTGTCGCCCAACAGACGAGGTCGGCATGTATGCTTTTGTGCTCTACTTGTCCCTTTATGTTTCCACTTCACTATCACATCGGAAACGGTGGACCTAGGGATGTTTAGGAGTGTGAAAATCTTGCATACAAACGTATGATACAATTGGCACCCAATCACCTGATCACGTTCGAGGTTCGTGAGTTCCGCAAAGCGCCCCATCTGCTCTCTCACGATGTCTAATGCTACTGAGGTCACTGATATGGAGTACCTGGCAGTAGGTGGCAGCACAATGCACCTAATATGAAAAATGTATATTTTTGGGGTTGTCCAGGTACTTCTGAGCACATATTGTATATTTTATTATTATGCTCCTTTCTTCTTTTATAACTGGGCATCAACATGATATTTTCACATTCGGAGGAGAGGTGAAAGTTTGAGATTGAAATTTCATGAAAAGATCTTGCCACAACAGAAAACGAACTTATTTTAATTATTGCCACTCTAAATCATGTTTCATGCTTGTGACACTCTTGCCCCTATTTTGTGATAGTAGGAAACAAGCTGCCCTTTTTTAAACTTTTCCAATGTCCTCCATCAGTCCTATCTGGTAAGGATCCCATACTGTACAACAATACTCTAGTAGAGGACAAACAAGAGTAGTGTAGGCAGTCTCATTAGTGGATTTCATATCACTTCTATGTGTTCTGGTAGTAAAACAGTCTTTGGTTCACCTTACTCACAACATTATCTAGGTGATAATTCAAATGTGTGTTGTTTATAAATGTAATCTCTTGGTATTTAGTTGAATTGATAGCATTTAGATTTGTCTGATTTATCATGTAACTAAAATTTAAGAGAGTCCTTTTAGTACCCATGTGGTTGACGTCACACTTTTCATTATTTAGAGTCAATTGCTGTTTTTTGCATCTTACTCATGTCTTGTCTAAATCATTTTACAGTTGGTTTTGGTCTTCTGATGTCATTATGAGATGGTAAATGTCAGAATCATCTGCAAGCAATCTAAGAAGTTTGTTCAGATTATCTCCTGAATTATTTATATATGAGATTTATTTGATAAACCTGGTAAATTTCCGTGAAATAATGGAACATTTTTGTTGTGCCTTCATGATTGATAAGCTTAATTATTCCAATGATTGTATAAACAACTTTAAAAAATTGCAGCCTACAGTTCGTTGTTGGCAGCCATTTGAATTGGACTGCGTGTTGACTGCAATTGAAAATGGGAAAACTGGGTTTTGTGCTGTTGTTATACCCATGTTAATTTCATGAATTGTACTGCCACACAAATCAAAATAGAATGAGATGAAGTTCACATAGAGACTGTGCCATCATTGAAGACCATTTCCATTTGAATTAACGAATTTAAAGATGGTCAGACAAGCACCAAAGACGAAGTGCACTCTTGCCATCCAGTTGAGGACACTACAAAGGAAATCATTGACAAAATCCATGATATGGTAATGCAAGACTGCCGAATATGGAGAGCTGGCTATGAAGAAGCTACACTATGTGATCAAAAGTATCCAGACAACCCCAAAAACATATGTTTTTTAGGTGCATTTTGCTGCCACCTACTGCCAGTTACTCCATATCAGCAACCTCTGTAGTCATTGGACATTGTGAGAGAGCAGAATGGGGCACTCCATGGAACTCACGGACTTCAAATATGGTCAGTTGATTGGATGTCACTTGTGTCATATGTCTGAACGTGAGATTTCCACACTCCTAAACATCACTAGGTCCTCTGTTTCCGATGTGATAGTGAAGTGGAAACATGAAGAGTCATGTTCAGCACATAAGCGTACAGGCCGACCTCGTCTGTTGGCTGACAGAGACCGCTGACAGAGTTGTAATGTGTAATAGGCAGACATTTATTCAGACCATCACCATGAATTCCAAACTGCATCAGGATCCACTGCAAGTACTATGACAGTTAGGCGGGAGATGAGAAAACTTGGATTTCATTGTTAAGTGGCCGATCTTAAGCCACACATCATTCCGGTAAATGCCAAACGATGCCTCACTTGGTGTAAGGAGTGTAAACATTGGATGATTGAACAGTGGAAAAGCGTTGTGTGGAGTGATGAATCACAGTACACAGTGTGGTGATCCGATTGCAGGGCGTGGGTATGGCGAGTGCCTGGTGAACGTCATTTGCCAGCATGTGTAGTGCCAACAGTAAAATTCGGTGGTGGTGGTTTTATGGTGTGGTCGCATTTTTCTTGGAGGGGGCTTGCACCCTTTGTTATTTTGCATGGCACTATCACAGCACAGGCCTACATTGATGTTTTAAGCACCTTCTAGCTTCCCACTGTTGAAGAGCAACTCTGGGATTGCATCTTTCAACACGTTCGAGCACCTGTTCATAATGCACGGCATGTGGCGGAGTGGTTACACGACAATAACATCCCTGTAAGGAACTGGCTTGCACAGAGTCCTGACCTGAATCCTATAGAAAACCTTTGGGATTTTTCGGAACACCGACTTCATGCCAGGCCTCACCGACCAACATCGATACCTCTCCACAGTGGAGCACTTCGTGAAGAATGGGATGCCATTCCCCAAGGAACCTTCCAGCACCTGATCGAACATATGCCTGCGAGAATGGAAGCTGTCATCAAGGCTAAGGGTGGGCCAACACCATATTGAATTTCAGCATTACTGATGAAGGACACCATGAACTTGTAGGTTATTTTCAGCCAGGTGTCCAGATACGTGTGAGGTGGGCGCTATGATTACTCACAGTCGACCAAACGCGCATCTGGTACAACATTTCAGCACAATGTCTGTTGGTGATTAATCACAATCTGCAAGGCTTTTTGCACTAATTTGTGACTGTTGATGAAACCTGGATCCATCATTACATGCCAGAGTCAAAACGTCAATGAAAACAGAGAACAGAGCCTGGTGGAAGTGCACTGAAAAAGGCAAAGACCATTTTGTCAGCTGATAAGATGATCACCACTGTTTTTTGGGAGTTCCAAGAAATAATCGTCTTAGTAACTGGATCCTATTATGCTTCATTGTTGGAATGTTTGAAACTTATTTGGCTGAAAGAAGGCCAAAGTTGGCACTCAAAAAAGAGCTCTTTTGCCAGGATAATGCACCGTTCCACATATCAGTGATAACAAAGATTAAAGTATATGAATTGAGCTTTGGATTGGTTCCTCAACCAAACTATTCAGCAGCTTAGCCCCAGGTGACTTCCTCCCGTTCCCTAACTTGAAACTTTGGCTTGCCAGGAAGAAATTTTCATCCACTAAGGAAATGATACTTTCAGTCAATGAGTATTTTGCAGAGTCTGACAAAACTTATTTTTCTGATGGGGTGAAAAAGCAGCAGGATCCTTGGACCAAGCGTATAGCAAAGGAGACCATGTCAAAAAATAACGTGAGTTGTTTACAGAACAAACATTTTTCCTTGCCTTTTTACCAAACTTATCAAATCACCCTCATAGATTAGGAACAGCACAGGTCCTAAACACTCTCTTGGTGAACACTAGATATTACTTCTCTTTTACTCGATGAATTTCCATCAGTTATTACTAACTGTGAATTTTCTGAGAGGAAATCACAAATCCTGTTGCACAACTGAAAAAATATTCCATAGACACACAATTTGATTAGAAGCTGCTTGTGAGCAATGGTATCAAACCTTCGGAAAATCTAGAAATATGGAATCAGTTTGATATTCCCTTTCAATAGCACTCATTATTTATGAGAATAAAAAGCTAGTCATGTTACATAGAAGCTACATTTTCTGAATCAGTGCTGACTGTGTGTCAGTAGTTTTTTTGCTAATTCATAATATTCAAACACAGTAAGTGTTCAGAAACCATACTGCAAATCAACAGGAGTTGTATGGGTCTGTAATTCAGTACATTACTCCTATTTCCTTTGTTGTTTGTTGTTGTGCAACTTTTCAGTCTTTAGGTACAGATGTTTCATTGAGCAAACAGTGTTATATGATTGCTAAGTATGGAGCTATTGTATAAGCATACTCTGAAGAGGAACTACTGGGTGTAGAGTCTGGACCAGAAGACTTGAGTTGCTTCACTGCTACTTCCAAGTTACTTGTGTTGGCAGCTGTTCTTGGTCAAGTTCTTAAATGTTTACTTTATCTTCTTTGGTGAATGAATTTTGGAAAACCATATTTAGTAACATTGCTATTGCTATCGTACAGTGAAGTTATTTTATTTATTTATTTATTTTTTTTTTAATTGATTGTGTCTTGCTGCTGGTGTACTTTATATATGACCAGAATCTCTTTGGAATTTCTGCCCTGTTTTCCTTTCTTCTTCTTCTTCTTCTTCTTCTTCTTCTTCTTCTTCTTCTGCAACAGTGTACTGACCTGTTTCGTGTGCCGTGGATATCAGTTGCATCTCTTATTAATTTATTTGGTAAAAATCTCTCAGTTGCATTCGATACTCTTTCCTGAAATTCAAGCCACATATGGTCAATGCCTACACAGTTAGTTCAGGAGGAAGAATGGAGACTGTCTCTTAGAAAGACCTTTACTGAATTTTCATCTGCTTTTTAAAATAGATAAATTTTACTCGCACCCCCCTCCCACCTTTTTTTGTGGATGTTGCTAGATCATTGTCACTATTGTTGTGTCCATCTTGATGCTCCCTGTTTGCCATTATTACCTGTTGCTGACAGGATAAGTATGGTTTCACAACCAATTCCATTTAAGGTCGGCACCTGAACTAATTGCTCAAAGTAATTTTTGGAGAAATCATTTAGTACATTTTTGAACAAAGGTTTATGCCAACCATCAGATTTGAACATTTATTTTTGCCAACATATTGAGGGTAAATTGAAGTCACCTCCAGCTATAACTGTATCAGTGGCATCCCTATTTGACATGATACTCCAGTTTCCTTTAAATCTTTCAGCAGCTGTATTACCTGAGTTGCAGTCAGTAAAAGAAACCAATTATTAATTTATTACAGCTGTCTAGTACAATCTCGGACCATACTACCGTATTTACTTGAATCTAAGCCGCACTCGAATCTAAGCTGCACCTGAAAAATGTGACTCGAAATCAAGGGAAAAAAAATTCCCCGAATCTAAGCCGTACCTAAATTTGAGACTCGAGATTCAAGGGGAGATAAAAGTTTTAGGCCGCACCTCCAAATCGAAACATAGTTGGTCCATTATAATACGAGACACCATTTAGGTCGAATGAATGATGATAGAGCTACAGTAGTTTGGTTCGAGCCATAAGCTTAGCAGTTAAGCTTTACCAGGTAGCCATTGCTATGCATCAGGCACTCTGTCCGTCTTTATACGGGTACCCTTCCTTTTTCACGTGCTTTGTCTGATTTGAATTGATTGCTTATTTTTCTTTGATCTGATAATTGCTGTTATGTGTTTACGTCACTCTAAGCTGAAAATGCATTACTGTACTGTGTCATGCATTGTTTGTCACATTCTGATGATGAGTGTTTACAGCCTGTCGCCGCTCGCGACATGGCTTGCTCTTGTGTGCAGTTACTTACACTGCTGCTTTCTTTGATAATGATCAACAAGAACCAAATAATAGACTGCATATGATGGAAGATGTTCTGATTGAGAGTTTAGCGAACAGCTTTCTCTGTATGAAAATCTTTGCAGATACCTCTTTAGTACATTATAATCTGCACAAAAATTAGAGTCATCTTAGATTTAAAAATTTAGTCAATTGCCGTGCTTCATTTCTGACTGTATCACTATTAGGCATTAAATAATACGAATTTAAACATGACATGATATGTGTATTCTTACGCGTTTGCTGTTGTCTCGCTCTAGTTTAGGAGTTTATTAGGCAAACAGGATTTAAATGAGACAGCAGCAAACACGAAAGAATACATGGCAAAATGTTTACATTCGTATTATTCTTATGGTGGAGAGAATAGTGCATGTGATTCACAATTCATAAAAGTTCCTAGTAGCAACCATCTCTTCTCACAGGTGGGAAAAATTTCAGGACGTAGAGTTTCCCATATTGACAAACATCCCAAACGGTCTTGCCAGTCGGATTTTCGTAGTACATTGAAATGCTGCTAGAAGATGAACAATACGAAACTTCTATTTACTTTGTTGGATAATGCATGAAAGTGCAGTGGTCAAAACTCGGGGCGGAGAAAAAAAGCTCGAATTCCGCCTTTTTTTTTAATTTTTTTTATTTCTTTACTGACGAAGAGGTTTTGGCGCCAGTATTTATCTTTGTGCCCTCAAAACATGCCTGTTGTAGTGCTACATATATTCGATGGCAGAAATCAGTTGTGGCGGCACCTACCAACATTTTTCAGAACTTCCGCTTACTTTGCACTCGATTCTAAGCCGCAGGCGTTTTTTTGGATTACAAAAACCGGAAAAAAAAGTGCGGCTTAGATTCGAGATAACCTGTTTCTAACAGCGACAAAAATGCCACCAGCAACCATATTTAATCTATTCTTTCTGAATACTGTTAGGTCCTTTGTAAAAATTTCAGCTGAGCTTATCTCCTGCTGTAGCCAGCTTTTAGTACCTGTAATGATTTGAACTTAAGTACTTTCTGTTAGTATTTGGAACTCTGGGTCTTTTCCAACACAGCTACAACAGTTTGCAACTATAATATTTGCAGTTACTAGGTCTAGCCTTGTCCTTTGTTTGACCTGAAACCTTCAAGACTGAAACGCTTTTTGTTCTTTCCCCAAGACTGCGTATCCTAAAAAACTACCCAGTCCACTCCAGACAGCACCCGCTGCCCTTATAGCAACCAACTGGGTGTAACGGACCTCTGATGTATTGAAGTGGAACACAATACACTACCACACTATGGCAAAATCAAAAGAATCTACTGCCAAAATTGTCACATACCTACCTGAGCCTCTCATTCATATCCTCCACACAGCTCCATACCAAAGGTCCACAATAATGCTACAGATGGTGAGCATGTCTTCATCTTGCAAGCTAAACTGGCAGTCTTTACTGATACAGATAGCCGCCACAAACTATTTCTTGTAACCAAAGTGACACACCCCATTAAGATCAACATGAGGCACCACCTGCAGTTGGCTGCACCCTGTGATCTTCATGTCAGTGGAAAGACCTTTTCGACATCTGGAATGACTCCCAACCCCAGCATGCGCACAGAGTGCACAAAGCCCCATTATGGGTGTAACATAGGAGTTCTCAGCTACTAGTAATCCCACCCGGATATTGCAAGCCAAGCAGCTTCCTCTGAACCAGGACAAACAATTGTATCTGGCTCCGGATCTGTGTCAGTTACAGACAGTGCCTGAAATCTGTTTGTCATATGAACCAGCAAGTCTTTCAATTGGCACATCAGAAAGTCTTTCACTGCATGTCGCCTTTGGAAGAACCTCCTACTCGATCATGGGTGAGGGGTCAACTTCAGTGCCAGTAGTAACCAGAGCAGCCGCAGTAGTGGACCAGTTGAGGAACACTTGGGATGTGCTGGACATTGTTTGGATCCCCATGTCTGGTCCCCCTTAGTGATAGGCAACAGCTCAAACTGCGTGATCAAAGTCAGTATGATCTGCAGCTGTGAGGGAAGGGTTGCAATCTAGTAAAGAACATTTACAAATTTCTTAGAAAATTTTTGTTTTGAATGTCATATGCAGTTGTGTTTTACGTAAATATGACTGTTGTGCAATGCAGTACTGGTTCGTTTCTGTGTAGCAAGTTTGTCCAGCTGGTTATTTATCATGGAGACGTCAAAACAGAAGACGATGAAATTAAAGTACAAATACTATTTTTTTCCAAAAATTACTTCATTAAAGATTACAACATAGTTCAAACTTTCATTCATCTTGTGGATGCCAAAATCACAGCTGTAGAAATAAGTCTTTTTATTCCTTGTGGGTGTTGAACACAGTGACTGTGATGAATAAAGGGTTTTGGAAATAAGTGATTGCGAAGATGAAATCAACTGATGTTGGTTAATGGATGGAAGGCCTCTGGATTCAGAGGTATATTTATTATATTCTGTGTCAAATCTGCTGAAGAACTTATCCTTTTCTAGCAAATATTTATCCTAGATCATTAGAACAACATTGTTTTCGATGTGATTGCAAATTGTTTTCCATGTGATAACAAAATCATAGTCAATCTAATTTGTAATAAAATTTATAAGACAGATGTGCAAAACAACAGATCTATCTCACTGGCTTCAATTGGTTGTAAAATTAATAAACATATTTTTTACTCACATTTGATGACTCTTTTTTAATTGAAAATTCCCTCTGTAGGGATCAAAACAGATTCTCCAATCACCCGTTCTGTTGTACCTAGCTTGCTCTGTTCTTTAATGAAATGCAGAATATTGTAGGTTGTGATATGTCGAATGATACTGTGGTGTTATTTTTTCTCCAGCTTTTCTACAGTACGGCATTGTCACCTAATAAGTGTCTGGCAGAATGTGACTGTTCACAGATGATACTACTATGCCTAGGGAGATAACATTAGTACAAAATGAATACAATATTATGAAAGACTTATAGATGATGAGTGTATGGCACACATATTGGCAGCTGACCCTCAAGATAAATAAATGTAACATACTGCACATAAATGGGTGTGCATAGATGGATTCATAGAAGAGATGAAGTAGATTTAAAGAATAATTGCACAGTTTATCACAACTTTGTTTCTTCAGAGCAAGCATGTCACAGAAATTTTCATTGAATTCTTATGGGATATGCTACAAGTCAGACACTGTGTATCACAGAAAGTTGTGCTCTTAAAATTTGCAGTGTGTCCAGTTTGCAGAGATTAAAGAAATTTGGGTTTATGCATTTACCATCTGCAAATAGAATATGAAAGGGAGATGAAATTCAGGTATACTATGTACTTTCCTCCACACACAGTGTTGTGACTGTGGTGTGCAAATGTAGATTAGATTAGGTGAACTCTGTTTCCATGGATCCATATTGAGGAGATTCTCGTGCATGTGGAACATGACCTTTTTTTTTACTTTGTGTGATATTAATCAAAAATACGTGGCAATAGCCTTGCCGCAGTGGATACACTGGTTCCTGTCAGATCACCGAAGTTAAGTGCTGTCGGGTGTGGCTGGCACTTGGATGAATGACCATCTGGGCCGGCATGCACGGTTGCCATTTTTCGGGATGCACTCGGCCTCATCATGCCAATTGACGAGCTATTCAACCTAATAGTAGTGGCTCCAGTCAAACAAAACCATCATAATGACCGGGAAAGCGGTGTGCCGACCATACACCCCACTTATCTGCATCCTCAGCTAAGGATGGCACGGTGGTCAGATGGTCCCAATGGGCCACTTGTGGCCTGAAGGCAGATTGCTTAATCAAAAATACAGCAATAGTAATAACAGTAATAATGCATGTCAGAGGAGTAGGAGAAGCTAGCTACAAGTAAGTCTTTGAGTTGCCTCCTAAAATAAACTTTAGTTATAGCTAAACTATTTATGATTTCTGGCAAGTTGTTGAAAATGTATGTTTCTGGATAGTGGGTCAATTTTGGACTAAAGTGAGTTTCTTTAAATTTTTATCTAGATTGTTGTTGTTCGCAGTATTGATTTTGTGAACTGAACTGTGTGTTGCCAAAAGGGATATACAGTTTACAACAAATGTCATTCATCATCATCATCATTTAAGATGATTATGCCTTTCAGCGTTCCGTCTGGAGCATAGCCCCCCTTATAAAATTCCTCCATGATCCCCTATTCAGTGCTAACATTGGTGCCTCTTCTGATGTTAAACCTATTACTTCAAAATCATTCTTAACCTAATCCAGGTACCTTCTCCTTGGTCTGCCCCGACTCCTCCTACCCTCTACTGCTGAACCCACGAGTCTCTTGGGTAACCTTTCTTCTCCCATGCGTGTAACATGACCCCACCATCTAAGCCTGTTCCCCCTGACTGCTACATCTATAGAGTTCATTCCCAGTTTTTCTTTGATTTCCTCATTGTGGCCACCCTCCTTCCATTGTTCCCATCTACTAGTACCTGCAATCATCCTAGCTACTTTCATATCCGTGACCTCAACCTCGTTGATAAGGTAACCTGAAACCACCAACGTTTCGCTCCCATACAACAAAGTTGGTCGAAAGATTGAACGGTGCACAGATAACTTAGTCTTGGTACTGACTTCCTTCTTGCAGAAGAGAGTAGATCGTAGCTGAGCGCTCATTGCATTAGCTTTGCTACACCTCGCTTCCAGTTCTTTCACTATGTTGCCATCCTGTGAGAATATGCATCCTAAGTACTTGAAACCGTTCACCTGTTCTAGCTTTGTTCCTCCTATTTGGCACTCAATCCGTTTATATCTCTTTCCCACTGACATTACTTTCGTTTTGGAGATGCTAATCTTCATACCATAGTCCTTACATTTCTGATCTAGCTCTGAAATATTACTTTGCAAACTTTCAGTCGAATCTGCCATCACAACTAAGTCATTCTCATATGCAAGACTGCTTATTTTGTGTTCACATATCTTAATCTCACCCAGCCAGTCTATTGTTTTCAACATATGATCCATAAATAATATGAACAACAGTGGAGACATGTTGCAGCCTTGTCTTACCCCTGAAACTACTCTGAACCATGAACTCAATTTACCATAAACTCTAACTGCTGCCTGACTATCCATGTAAAGACCTTTAATTGCTTGCAAAAGTTTGCCTCCTATTCCATAATCTCGTAGAACAGACAATAACTTCCTCCTAGGAACCCAGTCATATGTGTTTTCTACATCTATAAAGCGTAGATACAATTCCCTGTTCCACTCATAACACTTCTCCATTATTTGCCGTAAGCTAAAGGTCTGGTCCTGACAACCTTCCAAGAGGCCTAAACCCACACTGATTTTCTTCCAATTGGTCCTTAACTAATATTCGCACTTTCCTTTCAACAATACCTGAGAAGATTTTACCCACAACACTGATTAAATAGATACCTCTGTAGTTGTTACAATCTTTTCTGTTTCCATGTTTAAAGATTGGTGTGATTACTGCTTTTGTCCAGTCTGATGGAACCTTTCCCGACTCCCAGGCCATTTCAATTATCCTGTGTAGCCATTTAAGACTTGACATTCCACTGTATTTGATGAGTTCCGACTTAATTTCATCCACCCCAGCTGCTTTATTGCACTGCAATCTATTGACCATTTTCTCCACTTCCTCAAATGTGATCCTATTTCCATCATCATTCCTATCCCATTCGAAATCTGAAACATTAGTGATTGCATTTTCACCTACATTGAGCAACTCTTCAAAATATTCCCTCCATCTGCCCAAGGCATCCACAGGATTCACCAGCAGTTTTCCTGGCCTGTCCAAAATACTTGTCATTCCCTTCTTACCTCCCTTTCGAAGACTGCTAATTACACTCCATAATGGTTTTCCAGAAGCTGGACCCATAGTCACCAACCTGTTTCCAAAGTCTTCCCAAGATTTCTGCTTGGATGCCTGCAATTATCTGTTTGGCTTTGTTTCTTTCTTCAACGAAACTTTCTCTGTCTACCTGAGTTCTAGTATGTAGCCATTTTTGATACCCCTTCTTTTTCCTTTTACAGGCTGCCTTGACTGTGTCATTCCACCAAGCTGTTTGCTTCATCCTACTTTTACACACTACTGTTCCAAGACATTCTTTAGCCGCTTCTAGTACTGTGTCCCTGTACCTTGTCCATTCCTTTTCCAATGACTGTAATTGACTACATTCAACTAACTGGTACCTTTCTGATATCACTGTTATGTACGTGTGCCTGATTTCCTTATCCTGAAGTTTCTCCACTCTTATCCTCCTGCACTTCCGGCCTCACAATCCCAATTTCACTGCAGATTAAATAATAATCAGTGTCATCAAAGAATCCCCTAAATACACGTGTGTCCCTCACAGCCTTCCTGAATTCCTGATCTGTTATTATATAGTCAATTACAGATCTGGTTCCCCTGCCTCCCCAAGTATACCGGTGAATGTTCTTATGTTTAAAAAAGGAGTTTGTGATTACTAAGCTCATACAGGCACAGAAAGCCAAGAGTTGTTTCCCGTTCCTGTTGGCCTCCATATACTCTCCAAATTTACCCATAACCTTTTCATATCCTTCTGTTCGATTTCCAATCCTGGCGTTTAAATCACCCATGAGCAGAACACTGTCCTTGTCCTTTACTCTTCACTGATTGCCTCATAAAAACTATCCATCTTATCTTGATCTGTCCCTTCACAATGAGAATATACTGACACAATCCTAATTTTCTTGCTAAACACTGTCAAATCTATCCACATCAGTCGTTTGTTTACATACCTTACTGCAACTACGCTGGGTTCCATTTCTTTCCTGATGTAAAGGCCTACACCCCATTGTGCTATTCCTGCTTTGACTCCTGACAGGTAGACCTTGTATTCTCCCACTTCCTCCTCTTTCTCACCCCTTACCCGAATGTCACTAACAGCTAAGACGTCCAGCCCCATCTTACTTGCAGCCTCTGCCAGCTCTACCTTCTTCCCAGAGTAGCCTCCATTGATATTAATAGCTCCCCATCTCATTACCATTTGTTTGCCAAGTCGTATCTTAGGAGTCCCTGGTTTGTCAGTTAGAGGTGGGACTCTGTCACCTCCAAAGGTCCGAGGCATTTTGCTCTGATTGTTGCCAGCATCATATTTAAAGTACCAGGGAAGCAGGTTGCTAGCCTTACTTGCGCCGAGTCCCATTGGGTTTTACCCCTGATGGCTGAGGGACTAACCGGTGGATTTGGTAGTCTTTGCCGTATGAGCACAAAGGTGTCCACGACTCAGATTATGTCCTAGATGCCCAGCCTTATTCCAAAGTAACTGGTATCCCAACTGTCGGTACCACTTACTTGGCCACTCATACATTGCCCGTTGTTCATGGACTAGGACATGACTACAGGAACCCACACCATGAACCACAACAAATGTCATTAAGGAATAAATATACTGAGAAGCAGTAAGTAGTACACCCAGTTCCTTGAATAGGGTTTTGCATTATGTTCATGAATTCACACCACAAATAGTGCTTATTACATGCATTAGGTGTCTGAAATCTTTTGTTTGAATTACCCCAAATTATGATACCATACGACATTGTGGAGTTATGTAGATTACATTTGTGAACTTAACTCTATTAACAGAATCCATTGTGATAATGTCATTTTCTCATTCAATTATTCTTCATAGCATTACAGGAAAAGGCATTACACTATTTTTCTAAACTTGGTTCCATGATCTAAATTATCCACACCACGATATTCTGTGCTACACAAAGCATATGGATAATCTTCACTGTATCAGCCTAAACAAGAGTGGAAAAGATATTGTTCTGAGGAGCTTGTCAGATTCACACCTAGTTTGGTGATGGTCCTTATTAGTTAGTGCAAGAAATGTCAAGACCTTTTATACATAGTCAAGGAACTACTTTCTGTGTAGCATTCAAACAGAAATGTGAACAAGACAGCATTAAGCAACTGCACTGTTGTGACACTTTGTCCTGTTTAGGCTGCTGAACATTGTCACTACTTCTACCATCGTAAAGGAAATTAACAGTGTTCCAGGACCAGTTTGCAATGGTTGACTCAAGAAAACAGTGAAACACTGGAGAAACATGTTTATGATTGAAACACCATTTATTGTGGTATATTGTGATGAAAAAGTGCAGATTTGGAGAATGTGTGATGTGTTTCATTTGTTCTTCTCATAGCACTCAGAGAGATGTTTAGGATGTGAAGAATAGAAGATGACCCCATCTGTTACGAACAACTAATGTTGCTCTTCACAGATATGTAATTGTAGAGGTGTCAGGGTTGCTGTTAAAACTTACTAGACCAATTTTTACTTTAGAATTGTGTGCATCAGTGTGAAAGAAATCTCTTATCCCGGGGTCTGTATGAAGATTTTAACAAGAACTCTGTTCAAGTAAAACTGTACTCTGCTGGTAGCACTAGTTTGTACTTGTTATACATTTATGAGATGTTTTGGGACAATGACTTAACACAAAAGCTCAAAGAGCTGCAGTAGACTTCTCCTGCACTGCAGTTCTGGAAAACAATTGAGCTACTATTGCCACCAGAAACTGTTTCCAGGTTGGTTGCAATATCCCTTTGTCTTTTTTACCTATCTTTCCAATTACATGCCCCTTTTTATTTAGCTACATTATTCCCTGCATTACAATGTACAAGGCCTTAATCATAGAGTTTCTTATTAATCCTCTTTCCTGGAGTTAATTCCAACTTTCTGTGAGGGCAATTTGTTTCTATTTTCAACTTCTCATTGATTATAAGCTTCTTAATGTCACCATATAACATTTCATCATTTAAATTAAAGGTTACAAAGTTCTTCAGACCTCCACTGTACGTAAGGTTGATTGTGAACTAAGAAACAACAGTGAAAAGATATGCAGCATCTTTATCTTCCAGGAGCTGAATTTTCAAGTGATAATTAGAAATAGATAGTACAACTTACCTTTCTAGCCTGCTGGAATTTGAATAGTCAAGTTATATTACCTTAGCTAAACAAATATAATGTGTGAGAGGCTATTTTAGAAAAATTTTGAAATCCAAATGTTAATGGCATGTTCTGTTTTCTAGAGGACGGCTCCTTGTAGGAATGGGACTTGCTTTCCTAACTCATCTTCTGGTGATCTATGGTGTAAGCAACGCTGCTTTAGAACATGTAATCGCTGCCTCATCCTCAAGCTGGTTGCAGGAGCATGTTTCTGACATAAGTCAGAGGTGAGATTATATGAATAAAGTTATGGTTAATATTATCCTTGTTTTAAGTGTTGTGTTTTCATTGTGTGGGTAGGAGGGGGAGAGTGGGTGGGGTACTTGTTTGTGTTTATTTGATCCCTAACATATGCTACTTATTTGCAAGCACTGCTGTTTGACGGATGTCTCAATAAACAAAATGTAGCCACAATTTTGTTCAAATAGTAAAAGCCAGTTTTAAGGTGATAAATTGTCATAGATAAATGAAATGAGAATGAGACAGCATATCTGCCAATGTGACAAATATTTTTGTGGATTTAATATAAAATTGGAACATTTTGGGTGGAATACAGTTAATGGAATGCTAAAGGTAACAACTCATTGTATTGTTGAGATACTGAGCAGTTAAGGAAACATTGTATGTCCTATACCGCCAATGTTAAATTTTCGAATTTTGTGACCCATATCTTGGTAACTTTTCAAGACACCAACTTACAATTTTCCTTAATTGTTGAATGCACCTTTCTAGATACACTGAACTAGAATTATTACTAAAATCGTATTGTGGGGCATGCTATCTTCCCTCTTTCCCCCCCCCCCCCCCAAACACTCAATTTTTTGCCAGAATTTTGTAAATAAATGAACATAAAAACAAAGGATATTTTAATATTTTAATTATTCTAGTTCCGAATCTCACATTTGGCATGCTGTGAAAATTTCATGCCATCAGTACCTTTTTAGAAAATGGGTCATTTATTGCAAAAAATGTAGTTCAGATATATTTAGGTTTAAAACTTTTTTATCACAAATTCTTATACAGCTGAACATTTCTGCATCTTTTATGTACTAGAATTGCCCTAGACCATTGTCTGTGTCTTCTTCAGTGTCACAACAGCCCAGTGCTTGCCTCCTCCTTTTCTTTCTTGCTTCTTTTGTCATTTGCTGGGCAGCTAACTCTGCTTCACATACACAAAACTCGTCCAGTTCCCGCAGTCCTTTAGCTGTGTTCTGTCCAAATCTTACCCGTAACTTCTCCAGATCTGTAAGTCTTTCATAGTTCCTACCATTAAAAGTTATTACAGCATCAGACACTGCTAACTTTAGAGTCATAAGGCCAACAAATACATTTTTAATCACATGGCGCCACATAACATTATTGAAGGACTCATTCACATTCTGGGTCTTCCCATGTAAACACTTCTTTAGTAGCTCAGGATTTGCCAAATCTCTGTAATAGGTCTGATTGCCTCCATTACTGCCAAAGGAAGAGAATGTTTATGTGTAAATTCATGCAGGGTGCCAGAAAATTGAGCTTGGCTATATTTACACAACTGTTTGGTGGAAGTGGACACAAAGCATGACATGGCTTTTCATTGATTGATATTTGATAATAGAAAGTGCTCCACACAGCTCTTTTCATCTTCTCTAAATTGTCACAGTTCTTTTATGCTTAGTCATTTTATTTACATATAAGAAGAAATAGAAGTTAGCTTACTACAATAAAAGCTGATAATCACACTACTTTTAACAAAAACTAGTATCAGAAACAAATGACTGATTTGTTTATTCGTAATGCCAACTTCTGTGACGTAGCTGTAGGTTCAAAACAAAGCAGTCCACAGCCTTCTAGACTGTGTAGTTCTCAGATCTGACTGCTCAACTGTGGTTGTATATATGTGTAGCTGCAAAATTTGACGGTCACACATCAACATTCAAAATATTATTTGAAGGTCTCACTATTGTCAGATTGTAATGTATTAAATACCAAAATGTTCAGGAAAGTCCAAAGTACATTATGGAGCAGAAAACAGAAAATGTCAAATTTTAATGAATTTCAGGTACAGTGTCCCTTTAACAGGCCATAAATGATACTGAAATTGTCACCAAGCCTCAGGTAATATCTGAAATCTTAGTTAGTATTTCTGTCTTACTTGCATATCTGTCAAGTGCTCATTGCCTCCAACAGTATTGTGATTGGTTACCAGTAATCCCCCAATTATTAATTTTGTGCATTTGTGTGGTAAGTTTCGAATTAGCAGTGTCCCTTGTGGTGAGCACAATAACAGGTGTGGTAGACTTTGCTCAGAAACAAGCCATGTCTCCTATACCAATTTTCATATACTCACCGGAAAAACCTACTAAAAAGTGTGCAGATGAGACTGAGGTTAAGAAAACCAGCGTATGTCATATTTTGGAAACAGAAAGTTTTAAAGTGTACATCCCAAGATTTTTATTCCAATCCTGTAAAACCTATAAGGGAATGCAATGTTTTGAGTGGCTTCAGCGCATGATGCTTTCAGAAATATAATATAATTAAATATATCAAAAATTTACTAACCAAGGGATGCTAGCAGAGCCAGTGGCTTCTACTTATGGCAGAAGGGTTGAAGGGGGAAGGAAGAAAGGTGTCCATTCATCCTAACTGGTAATGTGTGGAAGTTATGCCAATATCAAAGGCCAAATGTGTTTGTCAGAACAGACCTATCTAAAATCATGCCCTGAAAAGAGAATCAAGAATTTTGCTCTGAACACAATGGTGCACTACAAAATTACTACTGAGGTGTGAGAGAAAATTTTTGATGATACTCTGCTAGGATACTGCCTCGGACAAGTTTGTATGACTGAATTTCCCCCATTTTTTCAAGATTTGCTGGAATTTCACTTTCAGGCTTATTCTAAGTAATGTCTTCTAAGTAAATGAAATATTAAAAATGTTAGAAGCACGGAAAATTAATAAAATGTGTCATTGTCACTACAAAGTGAAGCAGTGATCCATAAATGTTAAAGGATACTTTATTTTGGACTGCAGTCCTGCAAGTTAGCCTAATACTGGAATACAGAATATATTATATTCATATGTGTGTAACACTAGTTGTGATCATTTTGAGCTACTGTATTAATTGTGAAATATCTTAACCTTTTTTATCATATCAGACAGAACAAGACTCCTACTTTCCGGTTGCTAGAATTGGGAGGACTACACTTGGAACCACATAAATTGAGAAAGATGGCTATTCATGTTTCCATAGCTCCCAGTCGCTTAATTCATGAGAACAGAGATTAGATTAGATTAGATTAGATTAGATTAATACTTGTTCCATAGATCATGAATACGACACTTCGTAATGATGTGGAACGTGTCAGGTTAATAAAAGATGTCTGTACAAGAAATTACATTACACAAAATATTGCATGACACTAATGATTAAGTTTTTTTTTTACTTACTTTATATCTAAAAATTCAGCCAATGAGTAGAAGGAGTTGTCATCTAGAAATTCTTTTAATTTATTTTTAAATGTTAGTTGGCTGTCTGTCAGGCTTTTGATGCTGTTTGATAGGTGCCCAAAGACTTTTGTGGCAGCATAATTTACCCCTTTCTGTGCCAAAGTCAGATTTAACCCTGCATAGTGAAGATCATCCTTTCTCCTGGTGTTATAGGTATGCACACTGCTATTACTTTTGAATTGGGTTGGATTATTATCAACAAATTTCATAAGGGAATATATATACTGTGAGGTTACTGTGAGGATCCCTAGATCCTTAAATAGATGTCTGCAGGATGACCGTGGGTGGGCTCCAGCAATTATTCTGATTACACGTTTTTGTGCAATGAATACTTTTCTACTCAACGATGAATTACCCCAGAATATGATGCCATACGAAAGCAGTGAATGAAAGTAGGCATAGTAAGCTAATTTACTGAGATTCTTATCACCAAAATTTGCAATAACCCTAATAGCATACGTAGCTGAACTCAGACGTTTCAGCAGACCATCAATGTGTTGCTTCCAGTTTAACCTCTCATCAATGGACACACCTAAAAATTTTGAAAATTCTACCTTAGCTACAGACTTCTGTTCAAATTCTATATTTATTACTGGAGTTTTGCCATTTACTGTACGGAACCGTATATACTGTGTTTTATCAAAATTTAAAGAGAGTCCGTTTGCTGAGAACCACTTAATAATTTTGTGAAAAACATCATTTACAATTACATCACTTAGTTCTTGGTTTTTGGATGTTATTACTATACTTGTATCATCAGCAAAAAGAACTAACTTTGCATCTTCATCAATGTGGAATGGTAAGTCATTAATGTATATCAAGAACAGTAAAGGACCTAAGACCGAACCCTGTGGGACCCCGTGCTTGATAGCACCCCAGTTTGAGGAATCAGCTGTTTTAACATTACACGAACCACTTATTTCAACTTTCTGCATTCTTCCAGTTAAGTATGAATTAAACCATTTGTGCACTGCCCCACTCAAACCATAATGATTTAGCTTATCTAAAAGAATTCCATGATTTACACAATCAAAGGCCTTTGAGAGATCACAAAAAATACCAATGGGTGATGTCCGGTTATTCAGAGCATTTAATATTTGATCAGTGAAAGCATATATAGCATTTTCTGTTGAAAAGCCTTTCTGAAAACCAAACTGACATTTTGTTAGTACTTTATTTTTACAAATATGGGAGGCTACTCTTGAATACATTACTTTCTCAAAAATTTTTGATAGAGCTGTCAGAAGAGAGATTGGGCGGTAGTTGTTGACATCCGACATATCCCCCTGACTGATGAGGAACAAAAAACTCTAAAATATGTGAAGGTGATGCATCGAAGGAAATGCTATATAGTGCCCTCATCTTGAGAGACATGCACATCCACTAAAAGCAAGGGAAGACATAGAAGTGGGAATAAAAAGAACACATGCTAAGTTTGAAATCCAAACAGGAGAGATAAAGTGAATAGAAGTATGTGTGTTGAGAGGTGGTGGGGTCTTGAGAAATGCAAATGACAAGAGAAAACAGAGTAATTTGAAACAATAGTTAATAACACAAGAAAAGGTTATGTTGAAGTAGCAGTCTTCTTGTTTGATGTTCATAAATTACTAGTTTTGGGAGAAGGAAGTAAAACAAGTCTTCAGGTCTTTGATATTACATTTGAACCAAAATATATGAGGGATTGGTAACAAAAATCAGCTTTCCTGTGACAATATAAAATTCTGAAAAAAATGCTTAGGTTGGATAAGAGATAATAAGTCCACTCATATCATCGCCATCAATTAAAGTCTTGATGAATTACAGGAATGATGGATGAAATCAACTGAGCACAAAATATGGATTGGGAGTAAACCAAGAAAGGTTAAAGTACTGTGGTGTAGCAGAAATGAGATAAGCTATAAACTTAATATCAAAAGTGGTAAAATGTCACATAATAAATGAAACAAGAAAGACATAAGAAATAGACTAGCACAGACCTCGAATTAAGGCCTGAATTCGAGGAAGAAATTTCTGCGAATGTGTGTCTGGATCACAGTATGTATGGAGGTGAATTATGTATTGGTGGGAAAATAAGAAATTTAAAGGGTCTGAGATGTAGTGTGGATACTGAAAATTAAGATAAGAAATGGAGAGGTCTTCCACAGACTTATTGATGAAAGGATATGTGTAAAACAATGGCTAGAAGAAGGGACAGGATGATAGGGCATGCGTTAAGACTTCATGGACAGCTACCATGGTACCAGAGGGAGCCTTAGAGAGCAAAAACTGTAGGGGGAGATAGAGATTGTAATATGTCCATGAATATTGGGTGTAAGTGCTACTCTGAGTCGATGTTGACACATAAAAGGAAATTGTAGCAGGCTGCATCAAACCAGTCAGAAGGCTGATAACTAAAAAAAACAACTTGTAAGTGTCAAGCCCATTGGTTATTTTTGTTTTGCCTTTGTTGAGACTCAAATAAGAACATACATATGACAAACATCACAGTGCCATCATTATGTGTACAAGGTTCAAGTACAGAAGCAGTCCCCTGATGAATATATTGTGAATGCTAGGTTAGACAGAAGGTTAGGTTTTGTGGAAGCTCACAATCTAGTTATCTCAATCAATTTTTTCAAGAAGTGACCCTTGCATCTTTGAACTTCTTCCTTGTGCAAACACTTGATGAAAGGCCTGTTATAGGTATGCAAAGGCCGTTCTGTATTAAATAATGCTTCCTCAACAACACACACTCGTAGCCCAAATGTGCATCAAAATGACAACTCAAAAGAAAGAAAAACAAAATGGAACTACATGGATAAAATGATGGTTGCTCAGAGAAAGAGATAATGTCAAACATCAATTTTCCACCTATTACTGAAATTAAAACAACATGGAATGTACTAAAAGAAATTGAATTGTTCAAACAGCTACCCATGAGCAAATAGGCAAATGTAAACCTGGTTGCCCGAAAACATGTCATCAGATACGGTTGCAGATAGGAGATGTTAAAAACAAAATGAGAGTGAAGAAAGAATTGTATCACATGTTTCTTACTTCAAAAAATCTGCAAACATGAACACCAATTTTGATGCTAGGCATGATGCAGAGTAGGCAGGTGCAATTGCAAATCAGCACATTACAGTGAGATCTGTGAAATACTTGATGTGCCAGAGGACGAGTGTGTTATCTATAACCTAACAAAGGAGTGGCTTAAGCATACTGCAGACAGAGAAATTCTGGACATCATTGAAAGAGGAGGCAAACTTAACACTGACTGAATGAAGGCAGGAGAGAGCTGGCAGCAGTACTTCAAAGCAGTCCCCAATGGAGAGTTCTCACATTTCTCAGTAAAACAATTGACACCTATTCCAGGTATATCATATCAATCACCAAGTCAGAAGTTCTAGAAGCCACAGGGAAAATGAAACTTGGGAAGGTGATTCGGCCAGATGATTTTCCAGCAGAGCTGTGGAAATCAAGCACTGGGAGGCAGCTGAAGGCCGACAGATTTCCCCAACGATGTCATCGAAGAGAAGAAGGTACAAATTGGGTGGAGTTTGACCAGTTCAGTCCCAGTTTGGGAACAAAAGAGTAGTCTGGCTAAATGTTCCAGCTACTGACCTGTACACTTCCTATCGCATACAATCAAGATCTTGGAGTCCATCATAGACAGCAAGATATGCAAGGTTGTCAGTGGTTTTATTGAAGGCTGTGGGACACTCATACTATATGTGTAACTTGCTTGCTTATTGAGAAACATTGTGAGAATCTAAACATCTTTACTTACCTGGACATTTTAAAGTCTTTTGACCAAGTACCAGGGGATGTCATATGATTTGTACTCTGAGAACAAGAAGTACCCGAAGAACTAACTGAATAGGATCAGCTGCTGTACCATAACCCTAAAGGTTGACAACTTTCTGCTGCTGGATATCAAATGACTCTCCTGTTTCTGTGGGTGTTTATCAGGGAGCTGCTCTTGCCCCCACTATTATTCATCATAATAATGGACACGCTCAACAGAGATCTTCAGAAATTAGCTCATTGGACCCTTCTGAATGTAGATGATGTTTTGCTGGCTACTGAAGAAAAAAATTACTTTCAACGACAAGTTCAATAATGTAAGAACCACCTTGAACACTCTGGAATTACTGGAATTCACCCACTGGAAACTGTTACTGACAAGCCATTCAGTCTAATTATAATTTTGTTCTTGGGTAATTTATTATTTTTGTAAAGTAACTAACTTTTTCTACATCTTCATGAGACATTGTAACACAGTCTGTGGTATGAGGGCTATCCACAAAGTACATTACGTTTTGGAATTAAAAATAAATAAAGTATTGGAAAAATGTTTTATTATATACAGATGAAAGCCACACTTAAATGCTACTTTTCTACATAGTTGCCATTTAAACTAAGGCACTTATCGTAGCGATGGACGAGCTTGGAAATTCCTTCGTCGTAAAATTCGGCCGCCTGCGCCTTCAACCATGTGGTTACCTCTTCTTGAAGCTGTGGGTCGTCATCAAAATGCTGCATAGCCAACCACTTCTTCATTGCTGGGAATAAGTGGAAGTCGCTCGGTGCCAGGTCGGGACTGTACGGCAGATGAGGAAACAACTCCCACCTAAAAGATTCGAGAATTTCACAAGTGGCAATTGCGTGTGGGCCCGAGCGTTGTCGTGAATCAGCAAGATCTATGAGCCCAACTTTCCCCTGCACTTGTTTTGTATTGCTCTTCTAACGTTGTGCAGAGTTTCGCAATACCTTTGAGAGTTTATTGTAGTGCCTCTTTCCAGTAAATCCACAAAAATCACACCTTTTCTGTCCCAAAAGAGGTAACCACGTGGTTGAAGGCGCAGGCGGCCGAATTTTACAACGAAGGAATTTCCAAGCTCGTCCATCGCTACGATAAGTGCCTTAATTTAAACAGCAACTATGTAGAAAAGTAGTATTTAAGTGTGGCTTTCATATGTATATAATTTAAAAAATTCCAATACTTTATTTATTTTTAATTCAAAAACGTAATGTACATTGTGGGTAGCCCTCGTACTTGCAGATGACTGAAACAGCTCTTCAGCAATTTATTTCTTCAAAAATTTCAAATTTCTATCAGTGCAGCTTAAATACACAAGTAAAGCATTAATAGTCCCTATTTTGATATTAAAGTTGCTGTTCATTTGGTTGTGGTAGTTTTCATTTGCAGTTAAGAGCCAGTGACCTGATGCAGTAAAAAACAATGAAAGTTGTACAAAATTGTTAGACTTTCATGGCCACTTGTTTACATATTGCATTTTGACTTCTGTCTCAGTTTCTTCTGCAAACATTTGTTTGATGATTGTCCTGTTGCCACATTAGCACAAGTGGCTGGCATTGTCAAAGTTTCTTGCTTCATTGCAGTTCACCACCAGCAATGAAGGGTGAAGCTTTGACTGCCAGCCATTTGTGCTGGTGAGGTGTCAGAAAAACGATGGAACAAATGTCAGCCAAAGAAACTGAAACAGAAGCCAATAAACAATATTTCAATGAAAATTATGTTTGAGTTGTTTATCAAATTGCAAATAATGTTTATTTTATGATAGTATACAATGCTAGCAGCATTGAAACTATTTGTCATGTGTTCATGTCAGATCAAAGTTGTAGTAGCATTATCTAGGATTGAAGAAGTGTATTGATAGAATATCCTTTTTTTTTTTTAGATCAAATCAATTAGGTCTCCATTATTTTATTGACTCCATTGAACTGATCATACTCTTTTGTTCCCAACAGTGTGTGCTCATTTATACCAGCCCTAAGCAGTCTGTTGCTGCCTCGTATTAACCCCATGGTACTAATAGCATCTACAGGAGCATTGCTCATATTTTTCACTGACCTGTTAATAGAAATGAGGTAAGATTCAACTGTATTCATTTTTTAAAATCCTTATATTTTTAGTATTTGTGATGTTCTATTTAGATCGTTTGAGACAAGATTATCGACTCTGACTTAGAGTACAAAATAACCTTAATATTCTCCAGTATCACTGTTGGTTTAATCTGGTGTGTATACCCAGACTGGATCAAAGCAAATTCTGCACTATTTTAGGTTCCATTGTGTTTTTCTTGCTGATACAGTGTAAACTGCTCAAAAAATATTTTGCACCATCTGTTTATCTGTGAATAAGTGTGGGCTTCTTAGGTTGAAGGTGGAATAATACCTAAGCCTAGTGAAAGCAAACACATTCCAACAGCTATGAGCCCTTTTCCCACACCAGTAAAGTTGCAAGGAGATAGAACAAATGGTCACTGGACAGTTGGTGTGATAGCTTGAGTCACAGTAACTACTAACAAACATACCAAGTTGCTTTCATATGCATCACTCCCTGGTCGACACTCTCATTACCATGTCAATCCATATCATGCATAAGTGTGGGACTCCAGCTGTAGTCTTTTATTTGTAAAAGGACTATTACACTGGTGGGGGATTGGCATCTTCTTTATAGTGCACAGATGGGGCTTCTGAGGTCACCTGCTTCACTTTATTAGAGAAGTTTTAAAAGGCTGGATTAGTAATGTAGGTTTCATGCAACATTTCTTGGCTGGTAGCTGCACAGAAGGCATGGTAGGGAGGGAACAACAGTAGTGACGGGGGGGAGGGGGGGGGGGGGGCTCTCTCTTGAGGACAGGTCAATGCGGTAGGGAAGATGTAGTTCTACAGCCTAAGCCTTTGCTTAAATGCCTTCCTTGTAGAACTTGTAAGTTACTGCTAGCAAGTCTGCAAAAGATCATATTAACATAATATGCCCATACGACAAATAATTCGACAAGTCAACCATTTATTATTAAAAACACAATGGGTACAGGATTACCCTGAAATTGGATCAGAGAGAGCATTTTATTTTCCCCTGTCTTGTACACCCTTTTTTCTTTATCTTGTTGCCGTGTTAAAATTAGCTTCTTTTCTCTAAATACAGTGGTGTTTACACAATTTCACCTCACTAACATGCTAATGCAGCCGCAATTGCAACAGAATCGTGAAAGAGTCTTCTATTAATCAAGCAACTGAGTACAAGTGCAGCTTAGCTATGTGGTAAAATACACTCCGCGTTACACACTATCATTTGCCAAAAACTGATTTTGGTTACTCAAACAGTTTATGAGATTTGAAAGATAATACGAATATTTCACTTCTACTCTCATTTGTGCAGATGATCAGAAGTGAGTCCACTACATATAATCCATTTTCTCAAGGTTGGCAATAGATATGAATCTTGTCTCAAGTTTAAAGAGAAACTCAGTATTTTAGGCCCATTTCATACACAAAAACGTGTGGACTAGCATGCACCAGACACAAGTTCAAACTCAGAGGGACCCCAATTTTTCATTGCAAAGTATTCGAATTGAGCACAGTACATTACTAATTATAGAGATTTCACAATAACTATGGCAGGTAGTGATATGATAAGCAGTTCATCATGAAGCTGACAAATGAGGCTATATGATGTGTGAGATTCAGGTTTTTAAGTGGATAGTTTGAGAAAGGTTGCAGTCAACTGGTGTGCACATGCCGCATTGTAGGAGAGATGGACGGAGAATGTTTTGTTCATTAACATACAAAGCTCACATCTGTGTAGGCAATAGGCAAGTGTGGTGGCTGCCCCTTTGGAACAGAGACATGGATTCGCCCAGCACTGAGAATGAGAATGCTTTCTGTGCACTGGTCAAGGAATCCTGCACGAGCTTTTCTCATAGATTTGTCTATTGCAGCTCTTGGTGGACCTGTGAAGTCAAACGGCAACGTTAGCACTGTATCGACGATCTCTGTTCATGGAATATGGACAAAGACTTTTCCTATTCTACTGAAAAAATAGTGTTTATGAATTTATGTCGGCAGAAGGAATTTCTGCCACCATCCTTACATCTTCATCGTGCTTTTCTACATTCCTCAAAACCAAGAAGTTCTTGAAGTTAATGTTCAGTAGATAACTAAGCTGGTCTCCCATATATCCTCCTTAGCAGGTCATTGTGTCGGTTCTCTGAAAGCTCTACTTGTTCTAAGAGGCATCTGAAGGGGAGAAAACCAGACAGTCTGTTTGCATCAATCCTTGATGCGATTAAAACTGAACTATGAATGTATCTTGTGTTCATCTGCATGACCATCCACCTTACATTATCTTAACATGATTTATCACTGCAGGATCTTTTTGGCCAAACGAGATCTCTGTGGCCAGTTAGCAGACAGTTTTTTTTTACTCCACACTGTATTTACAGATACAGTCTTTCACCTTTGGTCTTAAATTAAATGATGGCTGCAACATCAGGAACAAGATGTTTCCTTAAACTTTCTTGCTTGTGATTGGTAAATTAACACATTGTTACATGCATGGGGAAAAGCTCCGTTCCAAATGAAACAGACAAAATGCCACAAACTTCATTGGTGACATCAGTAAGTTAAATTCCAATGATGGTCTACAATTCCAATGATGGCTTTGTAACCCAAAAACTGGATAACGTGAATAAATTAAGCCTGTTGAACAGAAACAGTATTGTGCTTTTCATTTAGGTGATTATCTTGTGGCAGCACTGTTCTCATGTTGTGTGTAGTTTATGATCACTATTTCATAGAAATTCATCTTTGTTCAGACAAGAACATAAATAACATAAATAAAGACCATTTTAATGAACTCGGAGAAACTGCCAGAGAATATTTGCCTGCTCTCTCGGGTCATAAAAACTGGATTCACAATCTCTTGGAAGAGAGAATAATGTTTCAATCCACATTAAATATAAATTTAAACAAATAGCTTGTGGAAATTTCCAGTGCCTTTGTGCTACAGAAACGTTAGTCATTGTCACCAGTAAGTTTCTAGTCAATTTTAAAGGCGAAGTTCCCACTGCTACCAAATAAAGCCATAAAAACTTTGTTACCTGTCTCCATTAACATATTTGTACAAAAAGGCCTTTTCTTCTTACACTTATATAAAATATAAATGCAGAAACAAACTTTGTGCTGAAAGTAATAGAAGAGTTCGTGAACTTCGGTGGTTCCTGCCTTTAAAGTTGTATGCCTTGCAAAGCAGGTGCATCCTTCTCACTGAATTCCAAGAAAGGTTTCAACAAGTTAATTCCAAAACAAAAACTTATAGGTTAACAGAAAAGTGTAAAATACTTGAATGTTGCAAAGTAGGTCTATCCATTGAGGAAAAGTCTTTATCCGTCCTTGTGATGTAATACAACTGAAATGTAAACCCTTACGGCTATTACACCATTTGCTTATAATTGAGCTTTTCCCATCTTACAGCAAGCATGACTTTTTTATAAGTTGGGAGTTTGCAAATAACAGCTTCCTGTGAAAAGAGGTCAGATGGCATTGCTCGTACATACGAGGGGAGATCCAAAAGTTACCGGAATCGTAATGCTGCACGTCACGTACTTTTAGTAGCAGGTTGCGCCAGTAGCAGGTTGCACCACCAGAGGGTTGTAGTAGCAGCTCTGCTGAGTCATTCTGCCGCATGGCGTCACCCAACAGTGAGAAGTGTGATTTCTTTGGCAGTTCTTTGAGTGCGCCTACAGTGCAGACGTGACACGAGGAAATGGCTAGTTCTTACGAACAACGGGCGGAAGTGAAGTTTTGTTTCTTGCTCGGCAAGAACGGAGCAGAAACTGTTGTGATGATTCAGACAACCTACAAAGACCATGCTCTTAGTAAAACACAAGTGTACGAATGGTTTTCAAGGTTTAAAAAGGGAGAAATGGTGGTTGAAGATCAGCCCCGTTCCAGTTGACCTTCAACTGCTCGAAGCAAAGACAACATCGACAAAATCTGTGATCTCATCAGTGAAGATCAACGCAGAACAATCAACCAACTCGAGAACATGTCCGGGTTGTCCTGGAGCTCAATTCAGCGCATCTTGGCCATCGATTTGGGGATGTGAAGAGTGGCAGCAGCAAAATTCGTGCCGAAGCCTCTTACCGGAGATCAAGGGGATTGTTGCATTCAAGCCTGTCTCAAAATGAAGGATGCGTTCAAAGATGATCCACATTTTGTCAACAAAATCATTACAGGTGATGAGTCATGGTGCTATGGGTACGATCCAGAAAGTAAACAACAGCCATCACAATGGAAGTCATCTGGCTCACCTCGACCAAAAAAAAGCTCGACAAGTGAAATTGAATGTGAAAACGATGTTGATCTGTTTTTTTTATTTTATTTTTTTTTTTTTTTTATCAAAGGGATCGTACACTCTGAATTTGTCCCTGAAAACCAGACAGTAAACCAACAATTCTATTTGGAGGTTATGAAAGGGCTTCGCAGAAGTTTGTCACAGAAACATCTGGCTTTGTGGGATTCTGGCGTGTGGTTCCTGCATCACGACAACACTCCCGTGCACATGGCTCTCAGCGTTTGTCAGTTTTTGGCCTCAACGAAGATGACTACCTTGACCCACACGCCCTATTCGCCGGATATAGCACCCTCGGACTTCTTCCTAGCCCCGAGGATGAAAAGAGACTATAGAGGGAAGCATTTTACAAATGTAGAAGACGTAAAACGCAATGTCATGAAAGTGCTAGCAGGTATCAAAGAGGACGAATTTAAAAGGTGCTTAGAACACTGGAATGAACATTTGGACAAGTGTATTAGTGCTAATGGAGAATACTTCGAAGGAGATTAGGGTTGTATTTGAAAACGATAAAGTATATGCTTTCTAGAAAGAAATTCCAGCTATTTTTGGGTCTCCCCTTGTATGTGCAACAATATCAATGTGACATCACAGTTGTATGATACAGACACAAAATTATCTGTTGGATGCAAATATATTTGTTAAAATTAAAAACTAAGGCAGTGAAGGAACACAAACAGCAAACTAGAAATTAGTATGAAGTTTGTTGAAAACTTTCTTGCTTCAAGTAAATAAAGAAATGTTTCTCTGCTCATATTACTACAATGGCCTTCTGGATGAATTTATTCCTGAAATGAGCTATTAATGAGTTTAGATATTTATGATAGTGAAAACTGGATGTGGCGGAAATATATGTGAAACTTAGAATGGTATTGTAGTGCACCATAATCAGGTCATTCAGATTTTCTGTAGACATTCCATTGTGTTTGTCGGGAATGAGAAGCCCAGCTCTACTAAATACCCTCTTGCTAGAGGCAGGTATACATAGATCTTATGAAACTATATGGTTTGACAGACCTTTTTCAGTCTAAAAGATCTATATGTACAATATTGGAGTGGGGGAGAGTACATCTGGAAAGATGACATCAGTTTTGATCCAGTGATGGCGTATGTCACTTCACGATAGTAGATACACTAATAATGGTTGCAGTGTCATCGGCCAAAAGATAGTCTAGTGGCATAGCTACCAAATAGCTATCTGTGTCTACCCTTTAACAGGGAATGCTGACTGGAAGAAGGGTCAGCACTTGTAGGTGTGTGAAGCAGGCAAGCAATCACGCCGTGGGGACACACTCGTGCTTCCTATGGCCAACTGAGTGAGTTTGAAAAATATCAGATTGTGGCCTTCCGAGTGGTGAGATGATCCTTTTGGAGCATTGTCACACAGGTTGGATGTGCTGCGTGAGCTGTGCAATGATGCTGGTATTAGTGGCCATTTGAACATTCTCACACCTGTAGATGTGGCTCTAGATGTCCGCAAACTAGAGACTCCTGGTAGGATTGTCATATTGTCATATTGTAATGGCAGCAGTTGCATATCATACAGCTACCACAACACAGATAAAAGAGCTTATGAGCCCAGACATATCAACATGAGCCCCGTCTTCCATTCACACCTCAGCATCGACATATACACCTTGACTGACACTGACAGAGCATCAGAGCATCACTTGTAAGATTTAATGGTGCACCATGGTTTACGGCAATGAAGACAGTCTTCTGCATGCAAGTGTTGGTCGTTTGCGTGTGTGACATAGATCTGGTGAATGCTGCCTTGTAGACTGCGTTCATTCTAGACATGGACTCGCATTCGGGAGGGCGACTGTTCAATCTCGTGTCCAGCCATCTTGGTTTAGGTTTCCGTGATTTCCCTAAATTGCTCCAGGCAAATGCCAGGATGGTTCCTTTGAAAGAGCACGACTGACTTCCTTCCCCGTCCTTCCCTAATCCGATGAGACCAATGACCTTGCTGTATGGTCTCTTCCCCCAAACAACCCAACCCATTCTAGACACACTGACTGCATCCTAGGCCTTATGGTCTGGGGTGTGATTAGCTGTAAATTTCATTCACCATTTTTGTTTCTGGAGGGTACTGGTGCGTGCTGTCTTGTGGACTGCTTTCATTCTAGACACACTGACTGAATCGCAGGCCTTATGGTCTGAGGTGCGATTAGTATAACTTTCGTTCACCATTTTTGTTTCTGGAGGGTACACTAACAAGCACTTGGTATATGCAGAATGTTGTCAGACCCGTTCTTTTGCCATTCCTGCAACAGGATGGTGATGTGTTGTTCCAGTAGGATAATGCTCACCCACACACTGCCCATGAAACTCAATGTGCATTGCAAGAAGTGCTGCAGCAACTTCCCTGGCCAGTATGATCACAAGACTTGTCTCTAGTCAAGCAAGAGTGGGATATGATGGTACGAGAAGTGACTCATGCGACTTATCAACCAGCAACTTAACAGAACTATTTGGAAAGGTTGATCAGGCGTAGTGTAATGTATCCCAGGACAGTATTCACCATCTGTACAACTGACTGGATACCAAAGCCAACACGTGCATTTCTGCCTGTGGAGGCTATGCCACGTACTGATGTGAGTGTTTCAGTATTGGTCAATACGTGGTACCTCAGAACTGCTTGTGCTATTGCTCTGTAAGTGTAACCATTTCTTGTACTTCATATGCAATGTTGCAGCAATTCGTTGCTCATTCATTGCAGTAGCAGCAATGTGCATTATAATCTTCATTCACAAAATGTCTTAAATTGTTACTGTAATTTCCAATGCTATACAGTCTTACTGTGAACAAAACTTTTAGTATTTTGAAACTACTAATTCTTGTAAAAGTCCCACTTGTTTGTATACTGGTAGATTGATACACAGTATTCTCATGGCCTGTTGAACTGGAAACCTCTGAAAGACACTTCCCCCCCCCCCCCCCCCTCCTGAACAGACCTCGGAAGGCCCAATGGTACCGACTGACCGCTTTGTCATCCTCAGCCAATAGTCATCACTGGATACAGATATAGAAGGAAGTGTGGTCACCCTACCACTCTCCCAGTCAGTTTTCATGACTGGAGCCACTACTTCACAGTCAAGTAGCTCCTCAACTGTCTTCACAAGAGGTGTGTGCACCCCACTGGCCAACACTGCTTGGCAGACCCAGGCAGTAACCCATCCAAGTGCTAACCAAGCCCAAAAGAGCTTATCTTCAGTGACTTGACAGGAAATGGTATTACCACTGTGGCAAGACTGGTGGCTAGATCTTTAAAAGGGTGTCCATTTTTTTCTAGAAGTGTCTGTTCATAAAATTCTGGAACTTTATCCACAGTTTTTTTCTGCACTTACTTTTTAATTATTGTGCATAGTCTCCTTTGCAATACTCTCCTCCACAGTTGATACACCACTCCCAATGCTGTTTCCACTTCCAGAAGGTAGTCTGATATGCCTCTTGATGGATAGCATGAAGTGCTGTCTGTGAATTTTCTTTGTTGTTGTTGTTGTTGTTGTGGTCTTCAGTCCTGAGACTGGTTTGATGCAGTTCTCCATGCTACTCTATCCTGTGCAAGCTTCTTCATCTCCCAGTACCTACTGCAGCTTACATCCTTCTGAATCTGCTTAATGTATTCATCTCTTGGTCTCCCTCTTCGATTTTTACCCTCCACGCTGCCCTCCAATACTAAATTGGTGATCCCTCAATGTCTCACAACATATCCTACCAACCGATCCCTTCTTCTAGTCAAGTAGTGCCACCAGCTCCTCTTCTTCCCAATTCTATTCAATACCTCCTCATTAGTTATGTGATCTACCCATCTAATCTTCAGCATTCTTCTGTAGCACCACATTTCGAAAGCTTCTATTCTCTTCTTATCCAAACTATTTATCGTCCATGGTTCACTTCCATACATGGTTCCACTCCATACAAATACTTTCAGATACGACTTCCTGACACATAAATCAATACTCAATGTTAACAAATTTCTCTTCTTCAGAAACGCTTTCCTTGCCCTTGCCAGTCTACATTTTCTATCCTCTCTACTTTGACCATCATCAGTTATTTTGCTCCCCAAATAGCAGAACTCCTTGACCACTTTAAGCCTCTCATTTCCTAATCTAATTCCCTCAGCATCACCTGACTTAATTCGACTACATTCCATTATTCTCGTTTTTTTATGTTCATCTTATACCCTCTTTTCAAGACACTGTCCATTGCGTTCAACTGCTCTCCAAGTCCTATGCTGTCTCTGACAGAATTACAATGTCATCAGCGAACCTCAAAGTTTTTATTTCTTCTCCATGGATTTTAATACCTACTCCAAAGTTTTCTTTTGTTTCCTTCGCTGCTTGCTCAATATACAGAATGAATAACAAGGGGGAGAGGCTAAAACCCTTTACTGCTTTACACGTTTATATGCCAACTAGCTCTGCAGATGATGATGAAATTGATGAAATGTATGATGAGATAAAAGAAATTATTCAGGTAGTGAAGGGAGACAAAAATTTAATAGTCATGGGTGACTGGAATTCAACTGTAGGAAAAGGAGGAGAAGGAAATGTAATAGGTGAATATGGATTGGCGCTAGGAAATGATAGACGAAGCCGCCTGGTAGAATTTTGCACGGAGCACAACTTAATCATAGCTAACACTTGGTTCAAGAATCATAAAAGAAGGTTGTATACATGGAAGAAGCCTGGAGATACTAGACGGTTTCAGATAGATTATATAATGGTAAGACAGAGATTTAAGAACCAGATTTTAAATTGTAAGACATTTCCAGGGACAGATGTGGACTCTTATCACAATCTATTGGTTATGTACTGTAGATTAAAACTGAAAAAACTGCAAAAAGGTGGGAATTTAAGGAGATGGGATCTCAATAAACTGACTAAACCAGAGGTTGTACAGAATTTCAGGGAGAGCTTAAGGGAACAATTGACATTAATGGGGGAAAGAAATACAGTAGAAGAACAATGTGTAGCTTTGAGGGATGCAGTAGTGAAGGCAGCAGAGGATCAAGTAGGTAAAAAGGCAAGGGCTAGTAGAAATCCTTGGGTAACAGAAGAGATACTGAATTTAACTGATGAAAGGAGAAAATACAAAAATGCAGTAAGTGAAGCAGGCAAAAAGAAATACAAACATCTCAAAAATGAGATCGACAGGAAGTGCAAAACGGCTAAGCAGGGATGGCTTCATGTCTATCTCGGCCACAACAATATGTTCACTATGCTGTTTGTAGTAGCTTACGTGCACTCCTATTTTTTTTATTCATTATTAAACCTACTCCTGCATTACCCCTATTTGATTTTGTATTTATAACGCTGTGTTCACCTGACCAAAAGTCTTGTTCTTCCTGCCACCGAACTTCACTAATTCCCATTATATCTAACTTTAACCTCTCCATTTCCCTTTTTAAGTTTTTAACCTACCTGCCCGATTAAGGGATCTGACATTCCATGCTCCGATTCATAGAACGCCAGTTTTCTTTCTCCTGGTAACGACGTCCTCTTGAGTAGTCCCCACCCGGAGATCCGAATGGGGGACTATTTTACCTCCGAAATATTTTACCCAAGAGGACGCCGTCATCATTTAATCATACAGTAAAGCTGCATGCCCTCGGGAAAAATTATGGCTGTAGTTTCCCCTTGCTTTTAGCTGTTTCTCAGTACCACAACAGCAAGGCCGTTTTGGTTAGTGTTACAGGACCAGATCAGTCAATCATCCAGACTGTTGCCCCTGCAACTACTGAAAAGGCTGCTGCCCCTCTTCAGGAACCACATGTTTGTCTGGCCTCTCAACAAATACCCCTCCGTTGTGGTTGCACCTACGGTACGCAAGCCTCCCCACCAACGGCAAGGTCCATGGTTCAGCTCATCTAAAAGTCTACATGGACCAGGTCTGTAGAGTGCAGAGGATGAAGCAGCACAATGATTTCACAGATGGTCTTTCTGGTCTTGACTCATGAGCCTTGGGATGAACTTGACAGCAACACAATGCATTCCTATATACTGTGTAAGGATTTCATGACATGATCCAATTGAAATATTATATTCTTTTGCAATCTCTCGGACAGTCACTCTTCGATTGCCGTGCGCAATTTTGTTGACATTCCTAACATGAGTGTCATCAATAGATGTCTAAGGGCGTCCTGAACGAGGGTCATCTTTAACTTCGTTCCAGCCATTCTTAAACCATGTGAACCATTTTTAATACTGAGTACGGCTTAAGCACTCATCACTGTAGGTTTTCTGCATCATTTGGTGTGTGTCTGTAAAGGATTTCTTGAGTTTCACGCAAATCTTGATGCAGACACATTGTTCCTCTAACTGTGCTATCTTAGAATTCACAAAATGTGCAACACAACGTTCTACTCAGTACAGCACTGAACAGTCACTAACAGGCATACAACATGAAACTTCCAGCAGTCACTCATTAAATACAGATGTGTGCAGGGGTGCCAACCTTATTTCACTCCAACACAGCAATGGCACAAAATTATGAATGTTCTAGAATTTTTTTGGACAGACCTGCTACAGACTGAAGCAATGAATGAAAATTGGTACCAAGGCCAGGCTTCAAAACCAAGTCTTGTGCTTACTGGTCAGATGCACTAACCACTATGCCATTCTGGCACAGTGGCCTTTCACAATTGCACGGACAACACTATCATGCCTCCGTCCGCAGTCCAAATTCCCATTGATGCATTAGCCTATTGGTATACCCCTAAACTTGAACAGCATTGCAGAGGCTCTCCAACTGTATTGGAGTAGCACCTTGGCATCAAATGAAATGGTGGACCACACTTGAAACCCAGGTGCAGATGCTTTAATCAAATGAAACTGTATTGTTAAAGAGACCTTTTCAAATTTCAAACATTTGTATGCAGGCTGAAGTGGCAAATGAAAATTTGTACCAAGACTGGGATTCAAACCCACACCTCCAGATGGTGGTGGTAAGTGCAAGTGCTTAGTGAGCAGGAGACCTGGGTTCAAATCCTGGCCTTGGTACAAATTTTTACTTGTCACTTTGGTCTGCATATATGCAGCATAGATATAGGAGCAACTACAGTACTGGAACACTGTCAACTTTTGTAGTCTTTGTAGCCTCTTGAATACTTTCAGAAACTGTATTAATTTGACCTTCAGACTCTGCCGGATACCTGAAGGAGCCACGAGCATTGTGCCTCATGCACTCTGTTCCCAGTAAAGTTGAACTTGACTAACGAAGATGCAGTCAAGAAAATGGAGCAATCAACCCCAGGCAGATAAATCTGCCGGAATGCATGGCTCTATTTAAGACATTTGATGGTCAATCACAACCTGCTCTTCAATGGCAACCCTCCTGATATCATGCAGTTTGTTCCAGGTTCCATTACAAGTGTTTCCTTGCCTACCTTCTCTGTAAACCATGGTGGTGGCGGCGGTGGTGGTGGTGGTGGTGGTAGCTAGTGTTTAACGTCCCGTCGACAACGAGGTCATTAGAGACAGCACGCAAGCTCGGGTTAGGGAAGGATTGGAAAGGAAATCGGCCGTGTCCTTTCAAAGGAACCATTCCGGCAATTGCCTGAAACAATTTAGGGAAATCACAGAAAACCTAAATCAGGATGGCTGGAGACGGGATTGAAGTGTCGTCCTCCCGAATCCGAGTCCAGTGTGCTAACCACTGCGCCACCTCGCTCAGTGTAAACCATGGTATCAGGGGCTTATACCATTGTGTGTGATGGATGCCATGATCCCAAAGTGATTGTATAGAGATGGTTGTATACTGTCAGGGTCAACAAAGCATTTACAGTTTTCTCCAAAAAAGGCAGTGCACAGCTATGTTGCATTCACTTACAGTTCCTATGAGTTGTAATTTGTAGTTACTGTTTGAATGACGTTAGTGTGGTGTACATGCTGTGGTGCCCCATCAAGGGTCCCATGTTATCTGTCTGCTACCAGTAGGTAGCAGTACTAGTAATTTCTGCTAGAGTATTCGTTATTCTTCAGATTTTACTCTCTGTTAATATAGTGTTGAACCAGATATCGCAAGAGACAAATTTGGGACTATACTGTTGAATGTGCACATAATATTCCACTGAAAATTTATTTCATTGACACCAGGTGCCACATAAAGCATTTGTGTAATAGTGTATATTGCAAAAACGAAACTGCTGGTATCTAACTGCTGAAACACCAGAGAAAAACTCACTCTCTCTCTCTCTCTCTCTCTCTCTCTCTCTCTCTCTCTCTCTCTCTCTCTCTCTCTCTCTCTCTCTCTCCCTCTCCCCCCCCCCTCTCCCTCTCTCTTCACCCCCCCCCCCCCATTCTTGCGGAAGGGTTGTTACTTCAGAATTAGTTAACTCTGAGGATAGACTTTGTCCAAATGCATATCAATGATTTAAATTGTACTTCAAATCAGTCACTCAGTATCTCAATTATATGGTGACAGATATGGCACTTGTACTCCTTATATTATTTGTATTCCACACAATACTTTTCATTGTTGTATTTACATCTTTTTAAGAAAATTCGTGTCAATATTGCCTTAGGTGTTTCTACACTTCTCTGGAACTCAAATTTATCTTCCTGAAAATCAGCTTCTGTTACTCTTCCACTCCTCTGCAGATAATCTTTGTTTTACAACCATAACACATTAAACTGATGGCTCAATAATACTCTCACCTTTCAACTTTGGTATTCGGATTAATACTTTCTTTTTGAGGGAAGTCTGGGGGTAGTGTGCCAGTCTCCCACATCCTACGTATCAGATGAAACAATTTTGTTATGGCTGATTCTCCAAAGAACTTTAATAATTCTGAGGGAATTTTATGTACTCCAAGTATATATTTTTATTTTAACTTACTAGGTCTTTCATTACTGTGTCAATTTCTTCTCACAGTGTCACATCACACATCTCATTTCCATCCATTGCCTCTTCCCTTTCCATAATATTGTCTTTTAAGTTTGTTTTCTTAGTGTAGTATATTCCTTCCACCTTTTAGCCTTCCCTTATTTGCTTAGTACTGTGTTGTTATCTAAGCTACTGATGGTCATACAGCTGCTTCTCTTTTTTCCAAAAAATTTCCTGTAAGTGCTATCTCGCTTTTCTGTAGACACCCATGCCTCTACAGCTTCTCATATAATCATTCTTGTTTTCTCACTTTGCATTTTCTGTTAATCTCTTGTTTTTGGTGTCCACATTCTGTTCTATCCACTTAATTTTTAAATTTTCTCCTTTCATCAATTAAATTTAAGGTCTTATGTAATATCCAAGGTTTTCTAGTGGGCCTTGTCATTCTGCATAGTTTTTTTTTTTTTTTTTTGTTTGCTTCCTTCACTGTTTCATGTCTCAAAGCTAACTATCATTACCATCAAATGCATTAATCACATAAAAAGGCAACTACACACTTGCATCTGATTGGGTGCATGACCCATAGATGTGTGTCAAAGCACAACTATGTGACTAGCATTCAAGCTGCAGGTTTCTCCCCCATTTTAAGCACATGTTCTACCCACTCCCACAACACACACACACACACACACACACACACACACACACACACACACACACAAGCTTTCATTCCATAGACTCACACAGAGAGCAGTCTCAGATCACCAGTGCTGTATTCAAAGTATAATGCAGAATTTATTACTGACATATATTTTCTTACTTCATTTATTTTTGAGGGTGATTTTAATATGAAATACATTTGGCAGCATGATTGTGCTTAAATCTGCTTTATGTGTAACACATTTTCTGCGTTTCGTAGGAACTATCATATGGCTGACACATTTGCTGCCATACTAATAGCAGTCATGATGTGTGCAACTATGTTGCCTATGAGTGTCTATACTGGGAAAGTGCTTTTGCAGGTAAGTTTTATCATACTACATATTTTGGTTTCTGTTTGAAGTATCAGTAGCTAGAACTCAACAGTAAATCTGAAGTATATGCTGCGTGACAGAATAATATTTGGAGATTATTAAAATGGTTATAGACTTAATTCTTCTATGTATTATTTGTGCCAATAAGTTTATACAGCAATGTTAGATCTGTGTGCAGATGTGAAGGTATTATATTATTTAATGAGCATTTGGTACAAGATGAATCAAATATGATTGTACCTCAGACTGTGCTATGTAACTGGATAGTACCTCACTGAAATGCTTGCAAAGATATTCTGTGGCGATACCTGTAAGACACCGCTAGCCCACGCCTCTCGCGGTGTGCGTTTAACCCCATTTAAATGACGCGCCAAGCGTGCGCCCAGCAGCTGTACGATTAATTAAATAATCGGCGTGCGAATCACAGTTGAAATCTCTGGTCCAGAGGGACGTGAAGAGGCTGTGGTCCAGAGAGAGGGTAGAGTCAGTCGAGTCTTGTTCAGTCTTAAGAGTCAGTCGAGCTAGAAAGTGTCTTGTGAAACGATCATTCTGTGGATAATATTAGTGTGATGATTTCTTTTATATGTGTTGTGTTGTCTTCTTCGATGAGTAAAAGAAAAAAATATAGGTAAAATAAATTTTTGTGATGTCCATCAATAAGTTCATTCCAGTAAAAATAGAACCACTTCCCTTCACCTTTATTCACCCTTTTTTCTTTCTTTCCTATCAACAAAAACAAAAAATTACCCCCCTCCTTTTTTTTTTTTTTTTTTTTTTTTTTTTTTTTTTTTTTTTTTTTAATTCCGGACATCACAATTCTTATGTCTTTCCCCCTCCCTGCCCCATGCATCCACCTTATCCCACCACCCATGCAGATTGTGGCCCCTGTTGGACATGGTAGCAGCCTGCAGTCCGGCCACAGCAGCCAGTGACAGTGGTCATACATGTGCGAGTTGTGCTTGTGTGAATGTGTGTTTTCTATTATGGCCATTTGGCTGAAAGCTCAAATGCATAGCAGTCTTTTCATTGTTGCCTCTCTATGACTCAGCATCTTCTCTGTTTGGTGAGTAGCAGTCTATTCATTTCATAATAATGTTGTTAGTCCATCCTGGACTTTCCATTGTTTAATTAATCACTTGTTTTGGGTGATTTTAGGGTCCTTCAGTTTTTTTCCTTCATTCATTTTTCCAAAGTCAGATTTTAGTATTTGAATGTATCCAACATGTTTAGATGAGGAGATGTATAGGTTTATTTTCTTTTCGAATTTTTTCCACGAGATATATTTGAGTCATATTCCATTCGTATATATAGAAAAAATGTTAATTTTCTGCTAACACAAGTTATTTAGTTTCTTTTTTCCATGTTGATTGTGTCATTAATTTCAATAAATTGACTCTTTTCTTTTTCTTAAAAATTATCCCCCAATATGCATCTAAAGAGTGTAGGTGAAAGTGTGTCTCCTTACTTTGAATTGCTCTGTATTCTGAATGATTTAAGAATTTTCCTGAGAATTTTGACTTTAGATTTGTTATTTGTGAGTGATTGTTTTTGAAGTTTATCAGTTTGTTATTTACCTTGAATTTGTAGCATGAAGAGCAGGTTTTAGTACACACACTGGGGTGAAGAAAGTCATGGAATAATGATATGCACATATACAGATGACAGTAGTGTTGTATACTCAAACTATAAAAGGTTAGTGCATTAGTGGAGTTGTCATTTTATTCAGGTGATTCATATGGAAAGATTTCCATTGCTTATTGTCAAAAGTATGATCACAAGGGGTATCAAGGGAAATTTGTGACTGGATGGAGGACTTTTTGGTAAGAAGGACACAGCCTGTTAATTGGATGGAGAGTCAACAGATGCAGAAGTAACTTCGGGTGTGCCCCAGGGAAGTGTGTTGGGTTGGGACCCTTGCTGTTTGTATTGTATATTAATAACATCGCAGACAATATTAATAGTAAAATTTGGCTTTTTGCAGATGATGCAGTTATCTATAATGAAGTACTGTCTTGAAAAAAGCTGCATAAATATTCAGTCATATCTTGATAAGATTTCAATGTGGTGCAGAGAATAGAAACTTGCTATAAACGTTCAGAAATATAAAATTTGCACTTGACAGAATGAAAAAAAATGTAGTATCCTATTACCATAATATCTATGACACTGTTGGAATCAGTCAACTCGTACAAATACCTGGGTATAACACTTTGTAGGTATATGAAATCGAATGATCAAATCGTTTGTCATGGGTAAAGCAGGTGGTAGAATTTGGTTTATTGGTAGAATACTGGGGAAGTGCAATCAGTCTACAAAGGAGGTGGATTACAAATCATTGCATGACTCATTGCTCATATGTGTGGGATCCATACCAAATAGGACTAACAGGGGATACTGAATGTATACAGAGGAGGGCAACATGAATGATCACAAGTTAGTTTAATCTATGGGAGAGTGTCACAGCAATACTGAAGGATCTCAAATGGCAGACTCGGGTGTAAACTTTCACGATAAAGTGTATTAACAAAGTTTAAGGAACCGGCTTTATATGATTACTCTAGGAATATACTAAAACCTCCTACTTATTGCTCACATAGGGATCATGAGGATAAGATTTGAATATTCTTTGCGTACTCCATACGTGAATGGAACAGGAAGAAATCCTAATAACAGGTACGATGGGAAGTATCCTCTGCCATGCACCTCACTACAGTTTGTAGGGTATAGATACCAATGTAGATGGAGTTATGGCTGCACAACAGGAATAAATAAATTTTGAATGAGGAATGGTAGCTGGAGCTAGACACATGAGACATTCCACTTCGGAAATCGTTAGGGATTTCAATATTCTGAGGTCCACAGTGTCAGTAGTGTGCATAGAATACCAAATTTCAGCCATTACCTCTCACCACTGACAATGCAGTCACTTTTGGCCTTTTCTTAATGACCAAGAGCACCTGTGTTTGCATAGAGTTTTTGATATTAAAAGACAAGCCACACTGTGTGAAATAACTGCAAAAATCAATGTGGAATGTATGACAAACATATCTGTTAGGACAGTGCAGTGAAGTTTGGTGTTAATGGACTGTGGCAGAGACAACCAACACGAGTGGCTTTGTTAACAGCACATCATCTTCCTTGCAGTGCCCCTTCTCGGCTTATGACCACAACAGTTGCACTCTATAGATGACTCGAAAACTGTGGCCTGGTCCAATGAGTGCCAATTTCAGGTGATAAGAACCGATGATAGGGTTCCAGTGTGTGCAGATCCCATGAAGCCATAGGCCCAAGTTGTCAACAAGGCACTGTGCAAGCTGGTGGTGGCTTCATAATGGTGTGGGTTGTGTTTACAAAAATGGACTGGACGCTCTGGCTCAACTGTACTGATTATTGACTGGAAATGTTTATGTTCATCTACTTGGAGACAATTTGCAGCCATTTGTGGACTTCATTTCCAAACAATGATATCGTGTCTCTGGGCCATAGTTATTCATAAATGGTTTGAAGGCTGTTCTGGATAGTTCAAGTGAATGATTTAGCCACCCGGATCATCTGTCATGTATCCCATCAAATACTTGTGGGACATAATGGAGAGCTCATTGACGAACAATGTTCTGCACCTGCAGCTCTTTCACAATTGTGGCTGGCAATAGAGGCAGGGTACACGGGACTTCCAACGACTTGTTTAGTCCATGCCACTTCGAGTTGCTGCGCTATGCCTGTCAGAAAGAGGTGTGGCATGATATATTAGGAGGTATCCCATGACTTATTATGTTCTTTAAAATTCTATAAATGTGGTTTCTGCATAACCTTTCTTTGTAGATTTTATCCTGATATTCCAGTTTTTATCAATATGATTTTCCACTCTGCTTCATATTGCACTAACATGGGATTTTGTGAGTTTTGGAATAAGTGTGACTCCCCTACAAATGTTTGTACTTGTTTTATCTGTCTCTTTAGAAACTGATAAATTTTGATCGCCTGAAAAACTGTTAAGTTAGAATGTTAAGGATGATGGGAGACGGTGGCTACATGAACAGTGTATTTCCTGTATTGAAATATGATGATGATGATGGATTATTAAACATATCCAGGCATCAGTTTTCTATCTACCTAGTTTGTATGTCTTGCTTCTGAAAGTTTGTTATGTGCCATTTTCTGTAGATTCTTTGTTTCCTTTTTTAATTCTTAAGTTGTTGGTTCTTCTAAATTAGGTGGTGCAGAGTTCACATCTTGTTTGTCTACTGTTTGGAAGATTGATCTTATTTTGGATGCTACAAAGTTGAGAAGTTAGCTTAGTAATAAACGTGTAGTGAAAAATTATTTGCATTGTCAAATTCAGGTCCCAAGTTTCTTTTCTCTATCAAAATTCTTCAAGAGTGAAGTTTATTTAATATTTTGTGAGACATATTGTGTTATTCCTTTGAAATGCCTCTTCAACTTTCCATGTCTTATTTAATGTTCTGTTGTAGCATTTTTAAAATGTTTTTACATTTGGTTTTTAACATTTTGTGTTTTTCTTTGATTTTATTCTTGTAAATTTTCTGTTATCTAGGAGTTATTTACACCCTTTATTTCACTAAATGTGATTTATACATATTCTCTGAATTTTTTTCTCCTAACATGTACTTTTTTTTCACCTATCCCCCTGCCCCTCCTTTAGATTTATTGGCAGCTTCCTGATTTCTTCTAATTATTTTGGATGATTAATTGAAGCTGCATGCTATCAATCTGTATTTTTAATTTTTGGCTACAGTGACAAATGTTGTGAGATGAAAATAATAAATAAAAATTGGCCACATGCAAGTAGGACTCGCACTCTGAGGGTTCTTTAGAAACTTAATTATCTCTATGGACAGTCCATCAATCCCGGGAATCAAGAATCTTGATGATTGTTGCCTGTTGATACTAGTAAGATAATGGCCCCAGGAATTCTGAGACTTGCAAGAGTGTTTTAATTTTAATTTTGATGTTGGATAACAAATGACAAAAAATATTTTTGTATTATATAACCTCAGATTAACCCTTCTCAGATTTTGTTTCTTTACTTGTACTGCTAAATGCTGCTTCTTACCAAATTTCATGATTCTAGGTCAAAGGTAAGTATCCTACAGGTTTTAATGAGAGGGTTTGCGACAATAAAGGCTTGTGTCTTTTGATTGCTTTGACTTTGAAACTTACATTTATTACATTACCAGGTTACTTTAGTATGTAACATAAATTTGAGCATAATACGTATACCCGTTCCTGAGAAAAAGGGTTCTTAACATACAGACAGACGGACAGACAGGCAGTCAGAAACAAATGACAACTTTTTTCGTGTGAGATAATTACAAATCAACAATTTTCAGATTTTTTTTCCCTTTAGTTATCCTGGAAACCTTGCTTCTTGTCCAGTTTCATCATTACAGATCAATGGGAAGCACCCTACAGGTTTTCAAGATTGAGTATCAAATAATGTGACATAAATGGTTGTCTTTTTGGTTGCATCAATTTGTTTCACTGTCAGTTGGCCTTACACGTTAGTATGAGGCATAAAGTTCAACTTGATATGTGTACCCGTTCCTGAGGAAAAGGGATTTTAACAGTCTGTTGGGTGGACAGATGGACAACAAAATGATGCTATAAGGATTTCATTTTTACCAAATGAGGTACAGAACCCTGAATGAGAAAAGGGAGCCACTCACCTACAACTGAATGATGTGTGGTAGTTAGACACATGTAATAGCATAGAAGAAAGTGGACATTAATTTTAGACTGAAGGATTTACAAAGTTGTATTGATTGATTGATTGATTGTGAACAGTTTATTTTTCTCATTTTGTAAGTGGCAGACACTCTACCATTATCTGTAATGACACTTTTTTTATGAGGAATTTTTTTTACTGTTGTCGTGATTGTATTACTCCTTTGGATTCTTCCCTTTTTTTGTTTGTAGCCACTATTGATTGAGACATGACAGTTGATTCAAGTGTATAATCTGTTTATGTATTCAGATGTCAAAAATGATAGTCATCCAAAAGACGACAAATTTTGTGACAGATTTCAATATTTTTCTGTTGACAGAGATATCAGTCTCACCAGTTCTGAGATTACATGTGTTTCCTATGATCCTTGCACCAGGTTTCTTTTTGAAGCACCTACAAGTTATCCACATATCTTGTATATCTCCCATAATATTTGTTTCTGGTATTACAAGGATTAGAATGTTGTATTTTTAGAATGTTTTGTTTTTCCAACAGGTGGTTTAATGTACTGATCTTTAGATGGAATTAATGTTGAGTATTCCAAAAGTTTTTTTTTAGACTTTGATGGTGATCCTGTCTGTTTGTAGTGCTTGTGGTATTAAAAAAAATCTTGAGGACAATTGTGTTGCTTTTTGCAAAGTTTTATTTTCCTTCGTTATTACCACCTGCAGTACTTTTCTTTTTGAAAATTTCCCTCATACTTTTTTTTATTGGTTTCAGTTTAGAAAATCAAAAGAAATGCTCTACTTCAGTAGCACCATTAGAACTGTAAGTCCCAGAGCATATTAAAACAGCTGTTGCTAATGTGGAGAGGTGATGCTGATCAGAGTACCACATAAGATTTTAAGACACACATCTCTTCTCAAGTCCACCATGAAGACTGACATGTTTGGCTTGGGCTCAAAATGGCCAAATTTTTTAATATCAATATGGCACTGGGAAGTCAGTTGTGGAGCAGAAAAAAATTAGAGAGAGTGAAGGTAACAGCTCGCTATGTAATCGAGATATTGAGTTGTTGATAGGCACAAAAACAAGTGTTCAGAGAACATGTGCAAGCACGCACGCACGCACCCACACACACACACACACACACACACACACACACACACACACACACACACGTGTGTGTGTGTTTCTACATGAGCAGGATCCATCTGAAAGCCGAGCGCAATTCTCAGTCTCGTTAATGTGTCTTTTGGGACTCAGTGCCTCAACTATATGATGACTTGTGGGAAGCTTTACACCTGACTAACAAAGCCAAACAATATAATGTATTCTAAACACATCAACAAAAAATTGAAGTAGCAAACTTGGAGGATCACTGTTTAAGACACTGGATTCTCATTCTGGAGGAGCAGGGTTCAGTTCCCAATTGAGATGTTTATATTTTCCCACCTCCACATTGCAAATGTTTTGAGTGAAATGCCCAGTCGATGATGAAAAGGATTGCGGAAAACTCCTAAATAAATTCCAAAGTACAGTGCAGTTTTAATATCAATATATTTCCAGGACTCCGGTGTCCGAGCCTGATGAACTGTACCGGTTGCATCACATGTACCCAAAGTTGACATCAAATGACACAGTATTTACAACAATCAACAAACGAGTGAGCCTACAATACATTTGCTCACAACCCTAGCCAAAAAACGATTGCCCCAAGGCGCCTGCGTGACCTCTATTTATACTTTTGTTAACAATTATTTACAATGAAAATTACAATTTTATGTAAAATCACAATTAAAAGTTAAACCGAATATGAGATACACATTGCTAAAAATTTACAATCTTCGTGCTGAACAAGGTGAACCTATTTTCAACTTAGTTATGAGTTAATATAACATTTTCTGACCAATTATGTTACAGGTAACAATTATATTTCTAAATTTGTTTGTAACAAATCAACTAGTGCCCAAATTTTATTGCTAATATATATTGGAGATTCAATTAACATGCTTTATTTATGTGTTCTATTTAATTTGCTGTAGTAATTTTATACTGATAGGTTTACTGGTACATCCTGACCATGTGCTACATTTCTTTCGATTAGCTACAGTATTAATTTCACATTTATATTATGTTTCTCACATAAGAACAACATTAATCAGCAAAGCATCGTTTTCGAATTATATGTATACTAAAATAGTGGTTATTTTTGCATGTAATTTGGAAACAGGTCACTTTACAATTGGACAATTAGGGCTGGTGTTTATCTTTAATGCACTCCGAGGGATTCAGATAGGTAGCAATGAGATACAGTAATATTTCACAATCCAGCCCTCCGGAGTTGAGTTTTCTGTAGTTTCCCTCTATAGCTCAAGGCAAATTCAAAGATTGTTCTTGTGAAGACGAACCAATTTCCTTCCCTATCAGTAGAGGACTGCGCGGATAAGAAAAGTGCAATCCACATCAGCAAGGTCCTAATCCGCAACCACATCCGCAGCAATTAATCCGCATGCACAAGTTCCTTATCCGCATCAGCATATATTGAAGTTTTGAATGAGTAATGCATAGTAATAGACAGTAGTACTTACAATTATGTTATGTAATGACATAGTTATTGTTAGGGTGCCATTTCTGGGACAACTTAACTAATTTTGACTTCTTAAATCACAGTAAATGTTCTATACCTAGTCTAAAGCAGACCATTCCAAACAGGAAAGCATTGGCAGTCTGGAGCACACACAGTAGCGGTTCGGCTCTCGTGATATTGGAAACGCTATTTTAAAAAATAAAATTTAATGTACTAGTATCAAATGATGGAAATGCGTGTATAGAAACAACTATATTTCTCTGCTATTGTGCCAAGGCAGCTGAAAATGACAATGGTTTTAAACTGTTACTAGCACATTGCATCATTTACCGACAGTGTCAAACTTTTGAAGCCATTCATGTCAGCTGATGATTATATTATAGCTTACGCGTTCAGTCCTCGTCACTTCCAATATTTACGGTATTAGGCCTACACTGCAAAACACTGGCGCACCCGTGAAAAAGTTAAACTGCCAGCAATAAGTGACGTTGTCTGGAAGAAATAACTTGTCTTCCGAAGAGTGACAACAAAATCAGTGGTTATAGAAATTAGGAGTGGTTGCATGAGGTAGCAGTTCCTTAGCACTCACTGCACCGTACTTGGCCCCCACATCAATAAGAAACTGTGCCGTCTCGAGAAACCCAGATCCACATGCAACTTTGAATGGTAAAATGTCTTTGCTGACAAGATTTATAAGTTTTTCTGTCGCGGCTGTTTTCAAATTTGGCAGAACTTCAGGAACTTTCTCTTGGTATATAAATAAGTAATTATGCTGCTTTGTCCAGCCTCACACGAATGTTTTGGCAAATTTGAAGTTCCACTTTTGTGTCCGGTGTAGGAATATACTTTTTTACATGTAAAACAAGCCACTATATCTTTTATCTTTTCGTTGCAATCAAATACGTAACCGAATTTTTTCCAAATTGGTGATTTCAATTTGTTTTCCTTCACTAATGTAAAATCACCTTATTTCACCTTACACGAAATTGTATCCATCGATATGGTGTTCATTTGAAGAAAGAACTCTCACTGATATTTGCTAGGATGCACGTTGTCACTCTGTCACCACAAAGCGCAAACTGCAGGCAGCGGAAAATTGCAATGGGCACCTGTCTGGTAGACAGTGGGCAGGTTTGCCACCCAGAGAGCACTTCAGAGGCTACACGAAAGACACTGTCGCGGAAACGGATTAGGCGCAGGTCTCTTGGTTACAGCGACGTTGGTCGCAGCCAGGGCTGAGGACAACACACATCCGCTCTAGCCGGGCCCTGCAAGATTCCAAGAATGTCAACAGACTTGAAGTTCTGAACTAACCTTGCAACGTACATACTGGGCAGATGCCTTGCTCATTACCCGCAGATGACGCGCAGATACCCGCACCGGTCACGATTTTATCCGTTAATTAACAAATACCACGGATATCCGCATCTGCGCAGACCTCTACCTATCAGGACTCACAACCTTACTAGTTTAGTCCCTTTAAACAACAAACTAACCAACCTTCCATATCCTGGCCCAGTTCAAACATCTATCCATTTCTAATTACCCGGTCTCTTAATAAACTGGACTCTTTCTTCCCTTAATATGCAGTAATTTTTTGATGGTTCTCAGCAATGTGAAAGGAACTGGGAAGGAGAATAGGTTTATATGTCACTAGCTACCTTGCTTCTTTATGAAGAAGGATGTTGAAAAAAATCTTTTTATCCACCAGAATAATTTAGTTTCTGAAATTATGAAAAATAATGGTTTAATGGTATCCATTTGATTAGCACAGCAATGGAAATAGTATATTTTAGAGTGACTGATTGCTTGAACACATTTAATCTCAGTTAACAAAAATAATTTAGAGTGCTAGACTTTGGTTGTCATTGTGTAGAAACTGTTGTATCATTTTAATTTAGTAATCATTGAATATATATCTGTACCTGAGAGGTATAGGAGGAGAAGTCCAGTATCCACCATTTAAACCTTCTTTCTAATATCCACTCATTGCTTCATTTGTGATCCAGAATTTGCCCAATTTAGGCAGTGCTAAAAGGCTGTTTGTCAGTTCAACATTTCTTAAATCAGTCATTGATTGGATCAAAACTCAACCATTGATTTTACCATAACTCAGTCATTGGTTGGAGCATAACTTCGCAGTGTGTGGGAATTAAAAATACGGTGTAAGTTGAAACTGTGGGAATTGGACTTATACCTCTTCACCTCTCAGGCATGGATGTAAGGTTTTTATACATAAACACTGGAGTACAACTGCCAAAATTCAGTTTTCTTACACAATCTCATAAGAATTTTTTGATAAACATATTTTGTTGTAACATTTATTTTATTTGCTTTTAGACAACACCTTCACATGTGATTGGGCAGCTTGACAAATGCCTTAGAGAGTCTTTAACCATCGATGGTGTGCTTGAGTTTCGAAATGAACATTTCTGGACACTTTCATTTGGAAAAATGGTAAAATTATTGTTATATTTTATGCTGCTTGTTATTTCAAAGAACACTATTGTTGACGTAAATATTTATGCTATGAAAATGTTCCTACGCAGTGATAGTAATTTCATTGGTATGACATTTTATGTGAAGGTGGTTTTTGTGAACCAGTGGCATTGTATTCCCTTTCAGCTCAAAAAATATAATTAATCTGTTCCAGTTAGTGCACTGTTTTTGTGCATAAAGTCAGTTGTTCCTGCGCAGGAGTGTAGCGTTTGCCCCATTAGGCAGCTTCATACTGTTTAATCTTTTTTGTACAACCAATAATAAAAAAATCTCCATCTTACAGCTTATGTATCAATAAGTTTTGCTCAATTCTTTGTACCTGCCAAACATGTATGTTGATAAGCGATTCATGATTAATATTCAAGAGACTGATGTCCATGGGATCTTGTCCATCAAAGCAACAATCAACGTTCCATATATAACAAAGTTGCACTCAGATTTGAGGCAATAACCAATAAATGTAACAAAGCTGCTGTCTTGCTTAGATTTAAAGCTGTAGTGATTTTTCTCTGTCTGAGGAAAAAAATTGTCTACATACCAGTTACTAGGGACCTGAAAAATAGGAATTTTGTCATAAATGTGAAAATAGATGTAAATTCTACATCAGAATGCAAAAACATAAAATTACCCAATAAAGGCTGTTTCATAACAGATTTTATCCCAAAGAACTATTCAATCACAGACAGTTTTAAATAGCTTTATTTACTGTGTGTAAATATAAAAAATGTAACACATTTCATTGTACAAGTCATTAGGTTTTGTTCCCGTTCCATTGGTGTATGGAATACAAGAAGAATGATTGTTTAAATGCCTCTGTATGTGCTAGACTTAATCTAATCTTGTCCTCATGATCCCTATGTTAGCAATATGTAGGGTGGTGTGTATACCTAGAGTCATTATTTCAAGCTGGTTCTTGAAAGTTTGTAAGTAAGCTTTCTCAAGGCTCTTCAAGTATCTGCCAGTTAAGTTTCTTCATCATCTCTGTGACACCCTCCCATGGGTCCAAGAAACCTGTGATCATTTGTGTTGCCCTTCTCTGTATATGTTCAGTATCCCCTGTTAGTGCGAGTTCCATACACTTGAATAATATTCTAGAATGGATTGTTGCTAATTTTTAAGCAGTCTTTTGTAGACTGATAGTACTTCCCCCATATTCTACCAGTAAACTAAATTCTATCGTCTGCTTTACCCACAACAGAGTCTATGTGATCTTTCCATTTCATATTATAAAAAGTGTTTCAGGTATTTGTTTAAGATGGCCGATTCCAGCTATGACTCATTGATGTTATAGCAATAGAAGACTATGTTTTTTCGTTTTGTTAAATCCACAGTTTTACATTTTTAAACTTTTACTGCAAGTTGCTAATCTTTGCACCACTTTGGAATTTTATCAAGATCTGACTGAACATTTAAGCAGCTTCTTTCAGACAGTACTTAATTATAGATAAATGCATGATCTGCAAAAACTCTGAGGTTACTGTTAATATTATCCACAAGGTCATAAATATACACCATGAAAAAAAAGGGTCTCATCACACTTCCATGGGGCACATCCGAATTTACTTCTACATTTGTCATCAAAGCCCCATCCTTGATAACTTACCAGGGAGGATCCGTACCAGAAACTCTCAATCCAGTTACAAATTGCACCTGATACTACATATGATCAAATAGGTGTTTATACGGCACTGATTCCAAATGCTTTCTGAAACTGAGAACTATTCCGTCTACCTAAATGTCTTGAGCCAAAGCTTTCAGTATGTCAAGTGAGAAAAGTGAGGGTTGGGTTTTGCATGATCAGTGTGTTCAAATCCATGCTGGTTAGCATGGAGTAAGTCATTCTTTTCAAGATATATCATCAATTTTGAGCTCAGAATGTGTTCCAAGATTCAGCAACAGATCGAAGTCAAGGGTATTGGGCAGTAGTTTCGTTTGATCACTTCTACCACCCTTCTTGTAAATGGACGTGACCTGTGCTTTCTTCCAACTACTGGGCATGGCTTTTTGTTTCAGATATCTGTGATATATTATACACTGGTCAAGACAATTAGGGGATCAGTTGAGATATCTAGGTTCTGATGTATTGTCACTGTCAGAATGAACTAAAATGGTTCAATGTCTTCCTGTCAGTTCTATGGAGTGGAGGCAACAACATTACGGCCACCGAGATAGTGGTTATAACAGAAAGTTGCTGCAGAGAGGGTTGGTGTTGACTTATATTTACACTACCAAATGAATTACATAAGCCATTGGGTTCAAATAGTGAAGTGAGCAGGTAGTGTAATGCAGCAACAATGTGACTTACCCGAAGATATGGCATGGTGAGCCACAGGACAGTTGGAAATGGGACAGACACAAAGGGAAGTAGCTGCAGCTATTGGAGTGTCCTAAAGTGTAATTACCATGACCATGATGCGATTTCAGACAACAGGAACTGTTAAAAGAAGGCAAGGCCAATTTCATCCATGGGTAATGACATGACCATTATCTCATGTTAACAGCCCATCGAAACAGGAGGCGGAATGCAACTCAGCTGCCACACGCCCTCCAGGCAGCAACAGGATGCCCAATATCAATACAAACAGTCTGAAATCGCCTTCGGAGGCCTGTGGTGTGTGCCCCTTTAAAACCACGACACCGTTTAGCCCACAGAAACTGAACGGAGGAGCATCAGGACTGGAGTAGTAACAAAAGGTGCTGGGTGCTGTTCACAGATGAGTCAAGATATCTTGCTATGTGCAGGAAACATCACCATATCATGGTGGTGGATGAATGGTGTTGGCAGGAGTTAGTATTGGTGGTTGTACGGACCTCTATGCCATTCAGAATAGTGCTTTCACTGCTCAGAGGTATAGAGATCAGATCCTTCGACCTTTTGTTGTGCCCTACGCTGGTGCCATAGAAGGTGGGTTCCTTCTGGTGGACGATAACACCTGTCCCCACAGAGCTGCACTGGTGGACAACATGCTTGGAGCTGACTGAATTGAATGAATGGAGTGGCCAGCTTGTTCACTGGATTAAACCCGATTTAGCATGTTTGGGATGCACTTGGCAGATGCACTGCAGCCAGACCAACACCTCCCGCAGGTCAGCGGTTGAAGAGCTGGATATTGTACTCGTGCAAGAAACTGTACTGGCCGGTGATCACACACTGTATTAGAGGGGAACGAGTATAACTGTTTCACTGTTGTGGTGCCTCGTTCTACGTAAATGCCATGTAAATCTCAAGTAAAGAGTTGAGATAGCAAAATATTGTACTGGATCACACACAAATTACAATTGTAATTGATATCTGAATAAAATGGGTTATCATATGTCAATTGTGTATGATATCTCACCTGATCCCCCAATTCTTTTGAGCAGAGCAGCTGCAAAGACAGTATGGAATCTGACAAGAATTCCATCCAGTCCTGGAGCTATGTTAGTTCTAACAATTCCAGCTGTTTCTCAATTCCAGTGGCCCTAATATCTATTTCACTCATCTTTCAGTAGCTAAAAAAATTAAACTTGGACAGTTATCCTGCGTTTTCGTTTGTAAAGGAGCATTTGAAAATGGAATTAAGCATTTCTGCTTTTGCTTTGTTACTCTCAATTTCAGTCCACATCTCAGCTGGGAGTGTCTAGACACTGACGTTGGTGCTACGAACAGCTTTTAATATGACCAGAATTTCTTTGGGTTTTGTTAAACATGATTTGATGGTGGTCACTGAAGGCTTCATACATTGCTGTCTTGACAGCTAAATGCATTTTGTTCAGCACTCTGTAGCCCTATGCTTTGTTTACACCTATTATGCTGTATTGCATATCATCTCAAAGCCCATTTTGGAAAGAGAATATGCATAAGAACATGTTTGCAAGACAGAAAGTGCAAAACCCCAAGTATGTATCATTGCTCTTGTGTAATGTGGATGGTTGTACGTTCTCTGTACATACTATGTAACAGAATATAGAATTCAGCTGTGGGACCCAGCTTCTTAGAACAAAAAATGCATACATCTGTCTACTAGCTAAAATTCAAAAATTGGTGTAATCACTACTTTTACATATGACACAACTTCGAGAAGACAAAAACTGAATTTCATAAACTAATTTTCACTGTCATGTTTACATATTAGGGGCTTAATCAGTTTTGCTAGACTGGTCGAATACCACATCTGGAAATCAGCATTTTTGGTTTCTGATTCAGTTAGCATAATGGCTGACTCCCCCCCCCCCTCCCCCCCCCCCCCCCAATGAACCATGGACCTTGCCATTGGTGGGGAGGCTTGCGTGCCTCAGCGATACAGATGGCCGTACCGTAGGTACAACCACAACAGAGGGGTATCTGTTGAGAGGCCAGACAAACGTGTGGTTTGGTTTCTGATTCAGTTAGCATAATGGGTGAGTCCGTCCCCCCCCCCCCCCCCCCCCAATGAACCATGGACCTTGCCGTTGGTGGGGAGGCTTGCGTGCCTCAGTGATACAGATGGCCGTACTGTAGGTGCAACCACAACGGAGGGGTATCTGTTGAGAGACCAGACAAACGAAGAGGGGCAGCAGCCTTTTCAGTAGTTGCAGGGGCAACAGTCTGGATGATTGACTGGTCTGGCCTTGTAACAATAACCAAAACAGCCTTGCTGTGCTGGTACTGTGAACGGCTGAAAGCAAGGGGAAACTACGGCCATAGTTTTTCAGGAGAAAGAAAACTGGAATTCTACGGATCGGAGCGTGGAATACCCGATCCCTTAATCGGGCAGGTAGGTTAGAAAATTTAAAAAGGGAAATAGATAGGTTAAAGTTAGATATAGTGGGAATTAGTGAAGTTCGGTGGCAGGAGGAAGAAGCCTTTTGGTCATGGAAGTACAGGATTATAAATACAAAATCAAATAGGGGTAATGCAGGAGTAGGTTTAATAATGAATAAAAAAATAGGAGTGTGGGTAAGCTACTACAAACAGCATAGTGAACGCATTATTGTGGCTAAGATAGACACAAAGCCCACGCCTACTCGAGTAGTACAAGTTTATATGCCAAATAGCTCTGCAGATGATGAAGAAATCGAGGAAATGTATGATGAGATAAAAGAAATTATTCAGGTAGTGAAGGGAGACGAAAATGTAATAGTCATGGGTGACTGGACTTTATCAGTAGGAAAAGGGAGAGAAGGAAACATAGTAGGTGAATATGGATTGGGGGGAAGAAATGAAAGAGGAAGCCGTCTGGTAGAATTTTGCACAGAGCATAACAATCATAGCTAGTACTTGATTCAAGAATCATAAAAGAAGGTTGTATACATGGAATAATCCCGGAGACGCTAAGAGGTATCAGATAGATTATATAATGGTAAGACAGAGATTTAGGAATCAGGTTTTAAATTGTAAGACATTTCCAGGGGCAGATGTGGACTCTGACCACAATCTATTGGTTATGACCTGTAGATTAAAACTGAAGAAACTACAAAAAGGTGCTAATTTAAGGAGATGGGACCTGGATAAACTGAAAGAACCAGAGGTTGTAGAGAGTTTCAGGGAGAGCATAAGGGAACAATTGACAGGAATGGAGGAAAGAAATACAGTAGAAGAAGAATGGGTAGCTTTGAGGGATGAAGTAGTGAAGGCAGCAGAAGATCAAGTAGGTAAAAAGACGAGGGCTAATAGAAATCCTTGGGTAACAGAAGAGATATTGAACTTAATTGATGAAAGGAGAAAATATAAAAATGCAAAAAAGGCAAAAAGGAATACAAACGTCTCAAAAATGAGATCGACAGGAAGTGCAAAATGGCTAAGCAGGGATGGCTAGAGGACAAATGTAAGGATGTAGAGGCTTATCTCACTAGGGGTAAGATAGATACTGCCTACAGGAAAATTAAAGAGACCTTTGGAGAAAAGAGAGCCACTTGTATGAATATCAAGAGCTCAGGTGGAAACCCAGTTCTAAGCAAAGAAGGGAAGGCGGAAAGTTGGAAGGAATATATAGAGGGTTTATACAAGGGCGATGTACTTGAGGACAATATTATGGAAATGGAAGAGGATGTAGATGAAGATGAAATGGGAGATAAGATACTGCGTGAAGAGTATGACAGAGCAATGAAAGACCTGAGTCGAAACAAGGCCCCGGAAGTAGACAACATTCCATTGGAACTACTGACCACCTTGGGAGAGCCAATTATGACAAAACTGTACCAGCTGGTGAGCAAGATGTATGAGACAGGCGAAATACCCTCAGACTTCAAGAAGAATATAATAGTTCCAATCCCAAAGAAAGCAGGTGTTGACAGATGTGAAAATTACCGAACTATCAGTTGAATAAGTCACAGCTGCAAAATGCGAATTATTTACAGACCAATGGAAAAACTGGTAGAAGCGGAAGTTCAGTTTGGATTCCGCAGAAATGTTTGAACACGTGAGGCAATACTAACCTTACGACTTATCTTAGAAGAAAGATTAAGAAAAGGCAAACATACGCTTCTAGGATTTGTAGACTTAGAGAAAGCTTTTGAGAATGTTAACTGGAATACTCTCTTTCAAATTCTGAAGGCGGCAGGGGTGAAATACAGGGAGCGTAAGGCTATTTACAATTTGTACAGAAACCAGATGGCAGTTATAAAAGTCGAGTGGCATGAAAGGGAAGCAGTGGTTGGGAAGGGAGTGAGACAGGGTTGTAGCCTCTCCCCGATGTTATTCAAACTGTATATTGAGCAAGCAGTAAAGGAAACAAAAGAAAGATTTGGAGTAGGTATTAAAATTCATGGAGAAGAAATAAAAACTTTGAGGTTCGCCGATGACATTGTAATTCTGTCAGAGACAGCAAAGGACTTGGAAGAGCAGTTGAACGGAATGGACAGTGTCTCGAAAGGAGGATATAAGATGAACATCAATGAAAGCAAAACAAGGATAATGGAATGTAGTCAAATTAAATCAGGTGATGCTGCGGGAATTAGATTAGGAAATGAGACACTTAAAGTAGTAAAGGAATTTTGCTATTTAGGGGTAAAATAACTGATTATAGTCGAAGTAGATAGGATATAAAGTGTAGCCTGGCAATGGCAAGGAAAGCGTTTCTGAAGAAGTGAAATTTGTTAACATCGAGTATAGATTTAAGTGTCAGGAAGTCATACCTGAAAGTATTTGTATGGAGTGTAGCCATGTATGGAAGTGAACCATGGACGATAAATAGTTTGGACAAGAAGAGAATAGAAGCTTTCGAAATGTGGTGCTACAGAAGAATGCTGAAGATTAGATGGGTAGATCACATAACTAATGAGGAGGTATTGAATAGAATTGGGGAGAAGAGCAGTTTGTGGCACAACTTGACAATAAGAAGGGACCGGTTGGTAGGACATGTTTTGAGGCACCAAGGGATCACAAATTTAGCATTGGAGGGCAGCGTGGAGGGTAAAAATCGTAGAGGAAGACCAAGAGATGAATACACTAAGCAGATTCGAAAAGATGTAGGTTGCAGTATGTACTGGGAGATGAAGAAGCTTGCACAGGATAGAGTAGCATGGAGAGCTGCATCAAACCAGTCTCAGGACTGAAGACCACAACAACAACAACAATGGCTGAGTATCTTCAATTACATATTAGAGATAGACGTCTACATACTCACAAGCGAGTGGTCCAGTCCTACATGCCAACACCTACCGTGAATTTTTCCGCATGAGAAGAATACACCAAAAGAAATGCACTGTCAAAATTTTACCTGCTAAGATGCACTGCAAGTACTAAAAAAAAGTTAAAACTACTCATTGAACTCATTTTTTTTCTACACGAAGAACCACTTACAACTCCAATTTGTACAGACCTTCCCACCCAGCACACAATCGGAAAATTAGGAGATGCAGCTGTGACATGAGAACAGTTTCATTTATACAGAACTCGAATGGAAAAAGGAATTATTGTGCCTGTTGTTCTGCATATTGTGCTGCATACTAGGCATACTTGATCAAATTCATTAAATGTGATGATGTGAATTTTGACAGTGCAGAAATGGCTGAAGTTTAACAATATTGTCCCGCTGAAAAACCTGAAATAACAAAGAGCTATCTATCAGAAATTATATTGTCTGACAGTTATCTGAAAAATGCTTTTCACTTTGAAAATTTTTTAATCAGTAATTGAATTGTGTTATTAGTTCTGGATCCAAATTATATTAACAGTCTTTTTGTCATTGTCCTAAAGACAGGGGTGTCATTATGTCCAGGCCAAGAGGGATACTGTACTTTCAAGTATTTATGATGACACAGTGTTAAATGTGATTGAGAAATTTTTTTACCAAAGCACACAATAAATATTCTTTGTCCATCCTCTTCTGTAGTATTACTGTGTGTCACAGATATGATAACACACGAGTTGGGATGGCAGTCGTTAAAACAAAGGCATTTTTTGCTGCTGTGAAATCTTTCTGCAAAAATTCAATCAACTACTTTCTGCTCCAAATGCAAAAATATTTTGTTGGTACCCACCTACATAGAGAGAAATGATCATCACAGTAAAATAAGATAAATCAGAGCTTACAAAGAAAGATTTAAATGTTTGTTTCTATCATACACTGTTCAGAGTGGTAGAGAAATTGCTTAAAGGTGGTTTATGAACCTCCTGACAGGCATTTAATTGTGAACTGTATAGTAGTCATGTAGACGCAGACATAGGCTTAAAGCTAAAGGAAGTATAACTCTAAAACATTAATGTGCTCCTTGAAAATGTATAATGGGTGATAAGATTCAAAAGTCTGCAAGTCAAATATGATTTGTATCAGGTGCTGCAGATGGTAGAGGTATTTACATGGACCATATCTTACAGCAGTAATTTGCTGCAATATCTTTGCTGTCCACATTTCTGCAGTGTGGCGTCAATACAGTCAATTCTCTGGTTTGGCTAGACAGTATTGCTGATGTCACAGGCAGCTGCAGCATTTCATTATGTGGCAACACATAATGAAGTTGTAATATTTCATTGCTAAAAGCACAGTGTCTGAAGAAATAGCTATATCAATTGGGAAAAGAATAATAGTACACCACAAAAAAGGAGAAACATTGTGAACAGTGTGAAAAAGTTCAGAATACAGAATTGTGCTGTGTGTCGGTAATAAAGTGGTATTGCGGGTTCCAGACCAGATGAGAGGAAACACAGATTACCACATACCATCCCACTGATGATGCCTTAAAGTAATAAAAAGGTGAAAAGTGTCTGGGAAAAATTAATTTGCAGTAAGAAAATGCAGTTTTATTTACAAAACAAGTATTTCTGCACTTGCTGTGGAGGATGGCCAAACAAACAAACTTGTTATCAATAAAGAGTTTCAGAGTGGAGTCATATTAGCTACACAGCTGGCTGAAAAGGGCTCTGTGCCGCTGCAGTGTGCCATCTCAATCAGAGGTGGAGTGAAAGATTTTTTTTTTTTTTTTTTTTTTTACATGTCTGAAGCAGGAATTGAACTGATTGTGTAAACAGTGATATGTGCTGCTCAACAAAAATAAAGTATAAATAAAAGTACCAATAACATGAAGCAAAGGATAGTTTCCACTCACCATAAAGATGACCCATTGAGTTGTGGACAGGCACAACAAAAAGACCATTACATATTATAGCTTTCAGCCAAAGTCGTGGGGGCGAAGCAACCTGCAGGAAATGTGGAAAGCAGCCCATGAAGCTGGGACTGGCTGTCCATCTCCAGCAGTCTGTGTTAACTGCTTTGGAAGCCACATAGTCTGAAGCTGAGATTGCCCTGTTGTTGCAGAGGAACTAAAAGTGAGCAAGTGGATATCCTTCGCAGAAGCCAAAAAGGAATATAAGGTGATGAAGCGCCACTCCCCCCCCCCCCCCCCCCCCCCCCATGTCTTTACCACCTCTAATGCTTCTCTGGCACAGACTCTGTTCCTAAGGTCAACTCTTTGATGCAGATGACGTCCAGCGAACTACTATCCACCACCAGCACCTGTACTTGCATGTGTACACGCAAGGCAAAGGGAGTAAGGATTAAGCAACTGTCACAGAAAAGACTAGCAATAGTTCCGTAGTGAGCATCAAGAGGGCACTCTGTAAGCAAAATGCCTCTCAACATCCCCTGTCCCCCTCATCCTCAGATGGGTAGTGTGCAGAATCACAATGTTCAGGTCAAAAGCTGCATCGAGTGCCATCAGTGTCATTCTTTCACATCTGACTGCTGAGAAGACATCACAGAGTTAGGTGCCTCAGATCCAGGCAGCCCCTTCAGCCCCCTGCTCTACAAGTTCTTCACCTGCCCAGTACAACGATAGGGGTAAATTAAAACCATGCCAATGAAATGGCTCCTGTACTTCAGTGGAACTTGCAGGGATTCAGGATGCCTATGGAGGAACTTTGTCTACTATCTCAGGGTTGACCACTGTGTCTGTCACTGCAGGAGACTAATTTTAATCGGCCATACACCTCTGTGGTATGAGACTATGTACTCCACAAAAAGGATGACCTTAGTGGAGAGAAAACTAGAGGAGAACTAGGTATTTTCATCTGTACTGACTACTACTCCTCGCCTCTCTCCCATACAGCAAATTTACAAGCTGTTGCATTATCAGTGCACATGCGTCTTCTGTTGATAATATGTTCCCTGTATCTGCCTCCACATAAATCGCTCAACAAAGAGGCTCTCAACGACCTTTTTACACAGCTCCCCCACCCCATTGTGTTATTTCGATGCACATAATGGTCTTTGGGGCTCTGCAACTACCTGCCCCAGGAGTAGAGCAACTGAGAGGTTTCTCCTGTCAGCAAATGCATGTTTGTTAAATATGGAACATAACATGCACTTCTGCACTGGAACTGGGCCATTCTCTGCCATCTATCTCTCACTTTTCTCCTGTCCTTGCTCACCTTGCTCAATGGGAAGTGATTGATGACTTGCATGGAAGTGATCACTTTCTGATCTGGTTTGACCTACCAGATGGGCTGGAACCCAAAAGGAAACCATTTCGATGGGTGCTCAGTAGAGCAGACTGGATGCTTTACAATCGGCTAGCCCAGTTTGAACATCATGTGAATGTTCACAATAGGTGGATCATATTACCAAAATGATCCGCTGCACCGCTGAAGCATCCATTCCACAGTGCACAGGACAATTGAAGAGGCACCCTGTTCCTTGGTAGAGTGACAAATGCTGCTCTGCAATCAGGACTAGGCATGCAGCCCTGCATGCAGCCAACTGCCGAGAATCTCATGGCCTTGTGGGTGGTGAGTGTAAAATTATTTGAGAGAGCAAGAAGAGGTCATGGCAACAGTTACTGAGCATCATTAATCATTCCACGAAGAGTTCTGTTGTATGGGAGACCATTAGGAGAATTTCTGAGAGAGCAGGAGGGGTGTTTCATAGCTGCTGTAATGGCGAAAAGCACTCTTCAAACTAGGCCATGAGACATTGCCCAAACTATAGCAGTCTATTTTGTTGCCACATTTACTTCAACTGCCAGTCAGGATCCGGGTTGCTACAGAGCAGTTACTGAGAGGAGCAATTTGGACTTCGGGTCCACCACCGATGAAGATTATAGCTGCCCATTTTCCATATGGGAGCTGGATTCTGCAGTGTCTGCATCTCGAGCACATCCCCTGGTCATGACAGAATCAGTTACAGTATGCTATGTCACATCACTTGGCGAAATGAAGATATCCTTCTCGCACTTTTAGTGCCATTTGGGTGTCAGATCACTTTCCCAACTCATGGCATGAGTCAGTTGTAATTCCACTTTTAAAACCTGGGAAATACTGTACCTGCCCTAGTAATTATCATAGTGCTGCCCTCACTAGCTGCATGAAAAAGACCTTGGAGCAGATGGTCAACCACCGCCTTGTCTGGATCTTAGAATTCAGGCAATTTCTTGGTTGCTTTCAGTGTGGGTTCAGGAGGTATCATTCCATTTCTGATAACCTGCCCCTACTGGAGGCAGCTATACAACAGGCTTTCCTGCATCGGCCTCATATTCTGTGATCAGGTCTGGAGAATATGGCGGCCAATTGAGGGCCATGCCAGTGGCCTCTGGGTACTCCAGAGCCCTGCTTCTCCAGGACATTACACACTCTGTCGCTTCGATGGCTTCGAGCTCTGTCTGGCATGAACCACACCTTTTCAAAATCAGGGTCAGTCTGGATAAAGGAGATGAAAAACATCTTCCAAAAGTTTCGCGTACTATTCGGTAGTCACTGTGCCATCAAGGAATATCGCACTGATTATTTCGTGACTGGACATTGCACACCACACAGTCACCCATTGAGGGTGAAGAGACTTCTTGACCACGAATGCAGAGTCTCAGTTCCCCAATTGCGCCAATCCAAATGAAAGTGGGCTTTGTCTCTAAACCAAACCATACAGCACACACTATTTCCATCAAGCCCCACGGCCAACCATGCAGTTTGAACATCCTATCGCAAACCGTTCAGAAGTTACAACAATTTTATTTCATTTAGTTCAATAAATGTCACCCTGTATGAATGCAATTTATATGGCCACTGTATTGCCAGACAGCATTGTTGGAATGTACTGCAGGCAATGTGCAATTTTTATGGGGCATGTAAATGTACATTAACTTGTTTCACCAGTGGTTGGAGGCACTCGACCCATTGTTCTCCACTCTGATGTCAAGCCTCATTCGACATGATTTTTCTTAGTACTCTCATGCTCCATTTTTGAATCTGACTATACTAGGCATCCATGTTGCAGAGTTTGGCCATTTAGGGCAGCCTGTTTTAACTCAGTGTTGAACTTGAGCAGTTGTGTTGAGGGAAAGGTTGTAATTATTACTTTCAAGTTACTAGGGGCAGAGTGGCTAGTTCTTCATGCACAATTCTTTCTGAGGATGAGATAGTAGAGATTTTAGAGGAATTTCTAAGTGGAAACGAGGGTGACAAAGATTTTGATGATGAGAGTGAGTCATTTGTAAACAATTCAAGTTAAATAACAGTGGAAACTGTCCACCCGAAGAAGTTCAAAAAATTTCACACAATCAAAAAATTTTGTATTGTAATGCTTATGTAAATATATTTGAATGAAAGCACACTTGTTTTAATATATACCCTACTTGTTAGTCAGTGGCCTCATTGTTTCCACAGACGGATTTTGCCAATCCTTTGGGGCGCACTTGCCGCTTGGATTGTGTAAATTTAAATAAGAGCACAGAAAGATGTCCTGTGTCCGCATTACAGAGTGCAGAGGGTTCAACTATTGTCTATATATAATATTACATGGCTCTAATACAGATGCTGTGATTTTGCACTTCATAATATTGTGCTGAAATAAAAAGAAGTGTGCATGGAGCAGGAAGATTGGGCTATTCACATATAAACAGCATTTCTCACCTTTCTCACTTGTTGAATAGTCAAGTCTCATGATGACTGCATACAAATTATAACATGTAAGGTAAATAAAGGTATGTTGACTATATAGAGAAACTCCACATACACCTGAGTGGCAGTATTGAAGTAAAGGAAAGAATAACCACTGTGGCTACCTGCAAAAGTCTTTAATTTCAATTTTAAAATCTTGTTAATTCAAGGGTAAACCAGTAAGTTTTAAATGCCAAAATACTGTCTAGAACTGCATGCAATTGTGCAATTTCATTGGCCGAGGGACTGTATGCAGAGAACAGTCATCTCTTGTTGTGCTGCTGTCACTACCCTGCTCTGCAAATTATTTATTGACTAACCCTTGTATTTTCACTGTCATTGATGTAAGAAGACAAAACTTTAATTTCCGTGTATTTTGTTTACAGGCAGGATCTCTTCATGTGCGTGTTCGGCGTGATGCAGATGAACAACTAGTGCTCGCTCACATTGTGGACAAATTATCAAATGTGGTATCGGAATTAACAGTGCAAGTATTTAAGGATGAATGGACCTTAAGAAGAGGTGTGAATAATATTGCTCCATTACTATCCATGCCAAACAGTGTGCCGCAACCATTTCATTTAAATGATGTCAGTTATAGTCGGACTAACTCTGCAGTCAATGGCAAAAATGCGCGTGTGCCTCATGGTAACTGGGTAGATGCTACTGCTCTTCCACATTCCGGTAACAATTATTCTGCAAGGTTACTCATCCCTCATGGTGCTACTGCCCAGACCGTTAAGTCATCAGTTCCAGTGGGAAAGATTGACAGTTGGAGTAACATAGGAAATACAACTAATGTGGCTCCAAACTACAATATGAACATTGTCCCAGCTACTCAGGCAGTGCAGCGAAGTGAGAGGCAAACAAATTTCAATACATATGAATCTAATTATGTGAGTAATTCACTTCCACTGGCAAATAGTTCATCATTTCAAAGTGTGGATCAAACAAGCAACCCTTTTGGCACGCTAGTTGGAACTACTATTGAAATAAATCATTCACCACATAAAAACAACCCGTTCTTACACGAGATTCCTGTGTCAATGGTAACAAATCCTCAGAATGTTAGAAACAATAATCTCCTCCTATCAGGAACTAATATGTTAGATTCTGATAAATTTGTGTATCGTCCGCACTGAAAATGTGGTTTATGGCTGTGAATTATTAAGGACTTCAACACTCACTGTTATATTCAAGAAAATGATTACTCAAACATATAATATTTATTTATAACTGTAAGTTTTTCTGCAAGAAATTACAGATGTCAGTTTTAAAAAGTCTATTAATATTGTTGACAGTGTTTCCTACCAGTATTTTTATGACAAAGTTTAATGCTATCTAGCAGTTTTAATTGAAATTTGTGATTAACTTTGCTGATTCCATGTTTTTTGTAATCATTGTAATGGTGGCATGTTTTTCAACCTATAATAAACTAAATAATAAAGACTGGATAACAATTTATAGTACAATAAATATTGTTTACCATTTTACAGTTGAAGACTTTCAAGCTTAGAAGTAAAGAAGTTTAAAACTGTATTTTAGTCATATTTTTCTATTTCTGTTGTAAATGTGATGGCTACTGAATAGAATTTACAAAACTGAAACAAAAACTTTTTTCTCTGTTTTTAAGGCTGCAAGTGTTTAAAGGGAAGGGCAACTGGTACTGTTCAGTGTGTTTCCATTTAATTTTCTAGACAGTAGGGATGTAGATGATACGAATTACACTTGTCAGTTAAAAAATTTGGAAGATGTCAATTGAGAAGAAAGAAAAAGTGAACCTTGTGGCTTGTTGGTCTTTGGTTGCTACAGTGTTAATTGATGGTATGAATGAATATGTGCATCACATAGGGATTAAAATATTTCTCTTACCTTTATAATATAATAAAGTAATGTAAAATTCCAGATCAGTGTGAAATAAGGAGTAAAAGTACTATTCATTTGGGTGAGTAGAAGTCTGTGCTCCAATCCTTTATATGTGTGTGTTTATCATCTGTGACTTATCAAAGAAATATACTGTCCTTTTTAATATTAAAAAATGGAAATTAAAATTATTTTCATATTGCTAGTGTTTTTATTGTGTTACCTGTAATGTAATTCAGTGAACACTACTGTCCCAGTTTATAATTTCAGAGCTACACAATCACATCGTCATATTGCTTGCAGATAGTATTAATACATTTAGTCTTTTCTGACAAGCAGCTCTTTGTTATCCTAGATCTTCATGCCTCATATGATCATAAAAACAAGTTAATCTGATAAGAGAGGTATACTGTATTACAGTGTCTTTATTATACACATGAAATAACTTTACAAATAAATGTTATTCAGATTCCTATTGCTAGTCTGGTGGCCAAAGATTGCAAACTCATGTACGAATGTTCCAAATATAAAGCATTTCATTGATGATGGATCAACATTCTAATTGTCAAACATAAATTTGTGTGGTTGTGTAAGAAGTAATCTCCTCCTGGAACACAAACCAGTCCATCTTCTCTAGTCTTCAACTATCTTTCTGATGCTGCTCTGTCCTAGTCTTTTGTTGTAACAAACAAAATAGAGAACACCAGTAAACAGACAATCACTTTAATATGTAAACCACAATTGTATCTGATACAGAGTCCATGTACATAGCTAGATTGGTGCTGAGTGAACAATCGAAGATCTGCGAGCAGAGTGTAGTTATCAGTCAAATAGAACATTACAAAACAAGGAAGAGTGCACCTCTCTTTGGTGTTAAACAGTGGTCTCCATGTGGTGGTACTGGGCATTTTCTGTGCACATTGCTCTGGAGTCACAGCTGTCTTGGTACCTGAGCTTCGCTGCTGCATACTGCCATGGGCAGATCAAAAGACAAATTACTGGCCAGCGCCTCGTATCCGATTGACTTATGATGGACAGCGAGGTGCTGGCACAATTGTATGGTAACTGTGGCTTACTGCAGTGCTCTCCTCTTGTTGGGGTGCTGTGTGCTGTTGTTTGTCACTCCAGCGTCCCTCACCCATTTTATGAGACAGTGCTCAGAGTCCAGAAAGCTGATGTCCATTTCTTCAGAGATGCCCCATTCAGAAGGCGCCGCACCACACGCAAAAAGATTCCTGTCATGCCTTCGAGTTCAATTTATGCAGAAATTAATGTAAGTTGTACACAAGCACTAGTTTTATATGATGATGATGACGACGATAATGACGTTATGGTCTTCAGTCCTGAGACTGGTTTGATGCAGCGCTCTATGCTACTCTATCCTGTGCAAGCCTCTTCATCTCCCAGTACGTACTGCAACCTACATCCTTCTGGATCTGCTTAGTGTATTCATCTCTTGGTCTCCCTCTACGAATTTTACCCTCCACACTGCCCTCCAATACTAAATTGGTAATCCCTTGATGCCTCAGAAAATGTCCTACCAACCGATCCCTTCTTCTAGTCAAGTTGTGCCACAAACTTCTCTTCTCCCCAACCCTATTCAATACTTCCTCATTAGTTATGTGATGTACCCATCTAATCTTCAGCATTCTTCTGTAGCACCACATTTCGAAAGCTTCTATTCTCTTCTTGTCCAAACTATTTATCGTCCATGGTTCACTTCCATACATGGCTACACTCCTTACAAATACTTTCAAAAACGACTTCCTGACACTTAAATCTATACTCGATGTTAACAAATTTCACTTCTTCAGAAACACTTTCCTTGCCATTCCCAGTCTACATTGTATATCCTCTCTATTTCGACCATCATCAGTTAGTTTTCTACCCCAAATAGCAAAACTCCTTTACTACTTTAAGCCTCTCATTTCCTAATCTAATTCCCTCAGCATCACCCGACTTAATTCGACTACATTCCATTATCCTCGTTTTGCTTTCATTGATGTTCATGTTATATCCTCCTTTCATGACACTGTCCATTCCCTTCAACTGGTCTTTGATGTCCTTTGCTGTCTCTGACAGAATTACAATGTCTTCGGCGAACCTCAAAGTTTTTATTTCTTCTCCATGAATTTTAATACCTATTCCAAATCTTTCTTTTGTTTCCTTTGCTGCTTGCTCAATATACAGAATGAATAACAAGGGGGAGAGGCTAAAACCATGTCTCACTCCCTTCCCAAAAACTGCTTCCATTTCATGCCCCTCGGCTCTTATAACTGCCATCTGGTTTCTGTACAAATTGTAAATAGCCTTTCGCTCCCTGTATTTTACCCCTGCCACCTTCAGAATTTGAAAGAGAGTATTCCAGTCAACTTTGTCAAAAGCTTTCTCTAAGTCTACAAAAGCTAGAAATGTAGGTTTGCCTTTACTTAATCTAGCTTCTAAGATAAGACGTAGGCTCAGTACTGCCTCATGTGTTGCGATATTTCTACGGAATCCAAAATGATCTTCCCCGAGGTCGGCTTCTACTAGTTTTTCCATTTGTCTGTAAAGAGTTCACGTTAGTATTTTGCAGATATAGCTTATTAAACTGATAGTTCGGTAATTTTCACATCTGTCAACACCTGCTTTCTTTGGGATTGGAATTATTATATTCTTCTTGAAGTCTGAGGGTATTTCGCCTGTTTCATACATCGTGCTCACCAGATGGTAGAGTTTTGTCAGGACTGGCTCTCCCAAGTCCGTCAGTAGTTCTAATGGAATGTTGTCTACGCCCCGGGCCTTGTTTTGACTCAAGTCTTTCAGTGCTCTGTCGAACTCTTCACGCAGTATCATATCTCCCATTTCATCTTCATCTACATCCTCTTCCATTTCCATAATATTGTTCTCAAGTACAGTGCCCTTGTATAGACCCTCTATATACTCCTTCCACCTTTCTGCTTTCCCTTCTTTGCTTAGAACCGGGTTTCCATCTGAGTTCTTGATATTCATAAAAGTGGTTCTCCTTTCTCCTAAGGTCTCTTTAATTCCTGTAGGCATTATCTATCTTACCCCTAGTGAGATGTGCCTCTACATCCTTACATTTGTCCTCTAGCCATCCCTGCTTAGGCATTTTGCACTTCCTGTCGATCTCATTTTTGAGACATTTGTATTCCTTTGTGCCTGCTTCATTTACTACATTTTTATATTTTCTCCTTTCATCAATTAAATTCAATATTTCTTCTGTTACCCAAGGATTTCTACTAGCCCTCGTCTTTTTACCTACTTGATCTTCTGCTGCCTTCACTACTTCGTCCCTCAAAGCTACCCATTGTTCTTCTACTGTATTTCTTTCCCCAATTCCTGTCAATTGTTCCCTTATGTCCTCCCTGAAACTCTGTACAACCTCTGGTTTAGTCATTTTATCCAGGTCCCATCTCCTTAAATTCCCACCTTTTTGCAGTTTCTTCAGTTTTAATCTACAGGTCATAACCAATAGATTGTGGTCAGAGTCCACATCTGCCCCTGGAAACGTCTTACAATTTGAAATGTGGTTCCTAAATCTCTGTCTTACCATTATATAATCTATATGAAACCTGTCAGTATCTCCAGGCTTCTTCCATGTATACAACCTTCTTTTATGAATCTTGAACCAAGTGTTAGCTATGATTAAGTTGTGCTCTGTGCAAAATTCTACCAGACAGCTTCCTCTTTCATTTCTTAGCCCCAATCCATATTCACCTACTATGTTTCCTTCTTTCCCTTTTCCTACTGTCGGATTCCAGTCACCCATGACTATTAAATTTTCGTCTCCCTTCACAATCTGGATAATTTCTTTTATTTCATCATACATTTTTTTCAATTTCTTCGTCATCTGCAGAGCTAGTTGGCATATAACTTGTAGTACTGTGGTAGGCGTGGGCTTCATATCTATCTTGGTCACAATAATGCGTTCAATATGCTGTTTGTAGTAGCTTACCTGCACTCCTATTTTCCTATTCATTATTAAACCTACTCCTGGGAGAATTTTGCACAGAGCATAACTTAATCATAGCTAACACTTGGTTCAAGTATCATAAAAGAAGGTTGTATACATGGAAGAATCCTGGAGATCAGATAGATTATATAATGATAAGTCAGAGATTTAGGAACCAGGTTTTAAATTGTAATACATTTCCAGGGACAGATGTGGACTCTGACCACAATCTATTGGTTATGAACTGTAGATTAAAACTGAAGGAAGTGCAAAATGGCTAAGCAGGGATGGCTAGATGATAAATGTAAGGATGTAGAGGCTTATCTCACTAGGTGTAAGATAGATACTGCCTACAGGAAAATTAAAGAGACCTTTGGAGAAAAGAGAACCACTTGTATAAATATCAAGAGTTCAGATGGAAACACAGTTCTAAGCAAAGAAGGGAAAGCAGAAAGGTGGAAGGAGTATATAGAGGGTCTCTACAAGGGCGACGTTCTTGAGGACAGTATTATGGAAATGGAAGAGGATGTAGATGAAGATGAAATGGGGATATGATAGTGCGTGAAGAGTTTGACAGAGCACTGAAAGACCTAAGTTACAACAAGGCCCCAGGAGTAGACAACACTCCATTAGAACTACTGACGGACTTGGGAGAGCCAGTCCTGGCAAAACTCTACCATCTGGTGAGCAAGATGTATGAGACAGGCGAAATACCCTCAGACTTCAAGAAGAATATAATAATTCCAATCCCAAAGAAAGCAGGTATTCACAGACGTGAAAATTACCGAACTATCAGTTTAATAAGTCACGGCTGCAAAATACTAATACGAATTCTTTACAGACGAATGGAAAAACTAGTAGAAGCTGACCTTGGGGAAGATCAGTTTGGATTCCGTACAAATATTGGAACACGTGAGGCAATACTGACTGTACGGCTTAGCTTAGAAGCTAGATTAAGGAAAGGCAAACCTACGTTTCTAGCATTTGTAGACTTAGAGAAAGCTTTTGATAATGTTGACTGGAATACTCTCTTTCAATTTCTGAAGGTGGCAGGGGCAAAATATAGGGACCGAAAGGCTATTTACAGTTTGTATAGAAACTAAACGGCAGTTATAAGAGTTGAGGGGCATGAAAGGGAAGTAGTGGTTGGGAAGGAAGTAAGACAGGGTTGTAACCTCTCCCCGATGTTATTCAATCTGTATATTGAGCAAGCAGCGAAGGAAACAAAAGAAAAATTTGGAGTAGGTGCTAAAATCTATGGGGAAGAAATAAAAACTTTGAGGTTCGCCGATGACATTGTAATTCTGTTAGAGACAGCAAAGGACTTGGAAGAGCAGTTGAACGGAATGGATAGTGTCTTGAAGGGAGGATATAAGATGAACATCAACAGAAGCAAAACGAGGCTAATGGAATGTAGTCGTGTGATGTTGAGGGTATTAGATTAGGAAATGATACACTTAATGTAGTAAAGGAGTTTTGCTATTTGGGGAGCAAAATAACTGATGATGGTCGAAGTAAAGAGGATATAAAATGTAGACTGGCAATGGCAAGCAAAGCGTTTCAGAAGAAGAGAAATTTGTTAACATCGAGTATAGATTTAAGTGTCAGGAAGTCGTTTCTGATAGTATTTGTATGGAGTGTAGCCATGTATGGAAGTGAAATATGGACGATAAATAGTTTAGACAAGAAGAGAATAGAAGCTTTTGAAATGCGGTGCTACAGAGGAATGCTGAAAATATAACTAATTAGGTGTTGAATAGGATTGGGTAGAAGAGAAGTTTGTGGCACAATTTGACTAGAAGAAGGGATCGGTTGGTATGACATGTTCTGAGGCATCAAGGGATCACCAATTTAGTATTGGAGGGCAGTGTGGAGGCTAAAAATCGTAGAGGGAGACCAAGAGATGAATACACCAAGCAGATTCAGAAGGATGCAGGTACTATTAGGTACTGGGAGATGAAATAGCTTGCACAGGATAGAGTAGCATGGAGAGCTGCATCAAACCAGTCTCAGGACTGAAGACCACAACAACAACAACAACAACAACAACTCCTGCACTACCCTTATTTGATTTTGTGTTTATAACCCTGTAGTCACCTGACCAGAAGTCTTGTTCCTCCTTCCACCAAACTTCACTAATTCCCACTATATCTAACTTTAACCTATCCATTTTCCTTTTTAAATTGTCTAACCTTTCTGCCCGATTAAGGGATCTGACATTCCACACTCCGATCTGTAGAACACCAGTTTTCTTTCTCCTGATAGTGACATCTTCTTGAGTAGTCGCCGCCCGGAGATCCGAATGGGGGACTATTTTACCTCCGGAATATTTTACCCAAGAGGATGCCATCCTCATTTAACCATACAGTAAAGCTGCGTACCCTCGGGAAAAATTACGGCTATAGTTTCCCCTTGCTTTCAGTCGTTCGCAGTACCACAACAGCAAGGCTGCTGTGGTTAGTGTTACAGGGCCACATCAGTCAATCATCTACTGAAAAGGCTGTTGCCCCTCTTCAGGAACCACACGTTTGTCTGGCCTTTCAACAGATACCCCTCCGTTGTGGTTGCACCTACGGTACGGTTATCAGGCACCCAAGCCTCCCCACCAGCGGCAAGGTCCAAGGTCCATGGTTCATATATCTTTTAGTTATCCGTATTAAGTGAAGTGACCAATTTTATGTTAAAAAGAGGAAGGAAAAGCGAAGAGGGGACATTACATTTGTCGTGTATGGTGATTAAAGATAAATGACAGGGTGACAGTGATGCAAGGAAGGAAACGTAAGTAACTGAAGTATTCATGTATTTCTGAAAATATACTTCTCATATTATGAGTGGCATTCTTTTTTCTTTTGTTTTGGCTTAGATATTCAAAAAAGCTTACATAACTGCATATATAAAATTTTACAGAAAGCATTGCTTGTGCTTCAACTTGGAGCAAAGATTTTTCTATCTTTGTGAAAGTAACCAAAATAATAATCAACTAAAATACTCTGTTGGTAGGTGTGTTCATCTCTGACAAACAGAGAAGATACTGTACGATGGCTAGCAGCTTTTGCCTGGTATTTGGCATTCATTAAATTTCACGAACATCACTCATCATCCCCACCCATCACTTCAGAAAATCATGCTGCAAGAAGTTTTCAAATGGGTAGATATTGGTAACAAAGAAACTGTAAAAAAAGAAATAATACATTAACTGATAACTTAATGCATGCTTACTCCAGAACAAGAACTATACCACCAGAGGTCAAATTTGATGCTGAGGCAACAATATCGAGTTCTGCCTACACGAACGAACCAGCTACTGCTAATGAAAAGTTAGCTATGAGATTTTGTGATTGAAACTAAGTTGTACAAAACCACCAAGTCTATAAAATTGTGTACTATACATAACTAGTTTTTAAAGAAAAAAAAATCATCTCTTCTATGATGCTTCCACCCAATTTTAATTTCTTTTACAAAAGAAGTTGAGAAATCCTTATTCTCATTTCACTTGCTAATATATTTTCATATTACCAGTGGTAACACACTCATGAGTATGCAAAGAGTGTTGTCTATTGGCTCACTGATGTGTTCCAGCTCTTGTTTCACTTGACTGTGGCTTGTTTCTATCTGTTGGGGCTGTTATTATACTATTGTTGTTTGCTTTCCCCACTGTCAAAAGTAACAGTATTTCAGGACAACAGAATAGACATTATTGAGTTTCAAAAACAGAAAAGAACATTTTATTTAAAAACTCAACGTTTTGGGAACAAAGAGGAGGCAAGGTGATTGTGGTATTCTTTTCCAGTCGGTTGTTAATAAAAAAATAAAATAACCAGGTATAAGCAGGACAAAAATTAACCAAATGGTCAAACCAAAAGAAAACTTTTTTTTTTTTTTTTAACCAGTAGGTTTTTACTCTTTCACTAGTTTTAAGGTTATGCCTGTTTCAATAAAAGTTAAAATTATACGCAGTGAAACATACACTTTTATATTACCACAAGCTTGATTAATTTATGAAATTAGGTGTTTGACAAGTAAGTATCAATTAAATTATATTTCAACAATGCACCACGTTAATTCAGTAAAGTAGTATACTTTATTCTTAATTTGGTATGTGTGTGTGCTTCAAATATGAGTAGACTTTACTGATTCTACAAGCTTTGAAGCAACTCATAATTGCTACATATATCTATACCCAATTTTCGCGCTAAAATAAAACACACACACACTGGTGTCCAAAATTAAACCAACAAACTTAAATTTTGCGAGGTTTCGTTTATTTTACCAGGAAACTGTATAATCAGGTCATAGTGCACTAGAAACAATGTAAAGACTACACAATGTAAACAACTACAACATGCATAACGGTAGGCAAAAATATTCCTTTTTTTACACTTAATGGATTTACACACACATTCCAACAACTGATTATTGCATTCATTGTGAGGTGTGATTACCTCTGGCAGCAATGCAGGCCTGACAGACGACGGGGCTTGCTGTGAATTATGTCATCAATCTCATGTTGAAGCAATAATGCCCATTCTTCCTGCAGCACTGCTCGCAAGTCTCTTAGAGTGGTTGGTGGATGCAGCCTGTACCCCAGTGCATCTGATGTGCTCTACAGGAATCAAATTGTTAGAGCAAGCAGGCTTCACCATGCATGCAAATATCTTCCATTTCCAAGAAAACATCAACCATGTGTCCTCCATGAGGTTCAGCATTTAACTTCAATCAACACAAAGTCTGGGCCCACAGCACGTTGCAACAAACACACATGAGGTCCCAAGATCTCATCATGATACCTGACAACAGTTAAACCTTGCTGATTTAACCATACAATTTCATGAAGAGGTATTCAAGTGGTCAAGATAATTCCTGTCCACCCCATAAAGAATCATCCTCAACGTCAGAGGTACATATACAGCAGGTTTCCGACAATAAACGCCACTCTGCTGAAGCCTTCTGTATACCGTTTGCCTTACTACAACAGTTCTGTGGATGCTGCGAGGTCAAATGCAGTTGCCATGCAGTACTAAGGCGGTATTGCCGTGCTCTTAATGCCAAATAACAGTTCTCAGTTACACAGAGCAATTCACATTAAGCCATCAGGGCACATCGGTTTGCAACTGTCCTGCTTCCATTCTTCCCATGGCCCTCCACCGGAGAGAGCCTAATAGGCGTCTTCTTTGTGTCATACTGCACCGTCTGTGACTGTGTACACAGCAATTGTGAATGTGGGACCACCCGGCAAACTCTATCCCGTTTGATAGGTGCCCTGACGTCATCGTTGGCGTGCTTGTCCGTTGACTAGAATGCCGTCCTCCGTGCAGAACACGATCGTATGGACATCTGTTGACAGTTTGTATGATTATATCGTGAAAGGACGGGGAAATTGTGGTTTGTTCATTTAATTTTGGGCGCTAGTGCACTTACTATCTTATTTTCTAACAAGTGAGCTAAGATTTCACTCTGTTATGAACGTAAAAACTAACTGCCGACGGCAGATTGCGGAAGTAGCGTTGTTTACATCCGAACGAAACGACAGCAGCCAAGCTTACGCTGAAAGAAGTCCCCTGGGCTCATGGAGGATTGAGAGGGGCGAGGGGAAAGGTGACGTTGCCACCGCGGGGAAAGGACTTGAAACGACAATGTACGGTAGCATTAATATTCGTAATGTATTTTACCTCGTACATCTTCATCCCAATTATTTGATCGTCAAACAGCAACCTTAAATTCCTACGCGTATTATGTAGGAGAGACTATTATAAATGAATGTAGCTTATGTTTATCTCTTGCACGCTAAACTCTCACTGCTTAGGAAATGTGCGTAATCTGAACGGAGAGCTTCGTTCGAAAACTAATAACAGAGCACGTAAACAATTCAAAGATCCCACAGCTAAAGGGCAGTTGTGGAGACGTGTCAACTCGAGTTACCAAACCGGCTAACTCGGTTTAAAGGGATTTCGAGTCAACCCGAGTTACATTGTCAACTAACTCGAGTTGTGTTCAGACGGTGCATGGCGGCTGCCGCTGCCGATGACAAGTCTCGCGCGAGGTCGAAGTACATCCCCGTCGCGCCGACCGAATACGAATTGTGAACCGAGTTGAGTCCATGCCTGTAGAACGCGACGTCACTCACTGTGATATTTAAAACTGTATATGCTTATATGATATTTCGTGAAGAGTTTAATTTTTTATTTTATTTATTTACTTATTTTTAGTATAAAGATACTGAGGGAAACGATGACGAAGCTTTATGTTTACACTATTCATGCTCGAGCCGCAGCATTTGGCTACCTTAAGATGGTCTGATGGTCGCCAAAATCCTTAAAGCAACTTTCGGGTGTCTCATGAGCGTATTTTTGAATTGCGGACTTCAACACGCCAACCGTTCATGCACATGTAGAGGCATTTGGATACCTAAAGATCGTCCGATCAATGTACAAATTTTACAGCAAATTCAAAGTGTCTTATGAGTATATTTTCAAATTCCAGCTTGTAGAGTGGCATAAATTAGCGCTCGTGAGGAGGCAATGTGTGCCTTAAGAACGCCATTGTAGCAAATTCCAGATGTATCACCGGCTTCAAAATTTCATGTCAAAAGACTCGAAATTGCGGCCTGCAGCTCCTGCTCGTGGCGAGGCATTTGGGTACTAGATCGCTGATTATGAGTTGCCCTGAAGAAAAAAAAAATGTTGCGTTAGAAGATTTATATTGCATTGATTATATAGCCTGAAATTAAAAAAATTGCAATCAGTAGAACATACTGCTTTGAGATAGGATATTTAGATGTCACACAATAAAAAAAAGTTCCAGGTTGATCGCCGATTTCACATACGACACAAAATTACAATCAAACCGCTTCGCAAACCGCGCAGACGCTAACGAGAGAAATGAAACTGTTAGAATTTTCCTAACGACTCGGATTTGTTACCTTAGCTTATGAGAAGTACAGCCTGAGCAGACTTGAACGTGCAAATGACGCCGAACGTTAATTTACTTTCCATGCCAATTCGGTTTGAACGAGCTTAGGGTCAACTCGGTTTATGAAACGGGCTAACCTTTTTTGAGATTATTACTAACTCGAGTTGAACGAGTTACATGGCGGCGCTCAGTTACGGTTTGTTTCACGCTAGCTGGGAGATCATAGCCGCTTTCGCAGCGACCGAACCCGAAGAGTGAGGTGCAAAAATAGTTCGAACAGATATTTTGGAAATACAATCACATTGATAAAACATATATAAATATAGCAGCCTAGTGAATATTATTGTCCCTCGGGGTTAGACAGTAATACGTCGGTATCTACAAGTACCGGTAATTGTTCCTCCAACGTGGCATCTCTACCACCAGCGACTTGTTCAGGTATTGATGAATAATCAACAAAACAATTCAAGCAAACTCGTTCGACTGTGCCGTGAAAAATTTTGCAGAAATCTAGAGATGGCCGGCCGCGGTGGCCGAGCAGTTCTAGGCTCTACCGCTCGGAACCGCGCGACTACTATGGTTTATTTATTTATTTATTTACGTCCTGAATCCTTGAGGTACATATACCATACATTAGATGTTGGACAAAATGACATTACATTAATATACTGTTACATTGATTGTATACATTACATTTATAAATTGTTACATTGTTATATTGCTATATTGTTACATTACATTTTTATATTGTTACAACCAAAATTAACTTATTTTTCAAGATACTGTGTTATTGCGTAAAAACAGTTTTCCAAGAGATATGAAGTTACAGATTTTTTAAAGCTATGGATTTTGTTTATGGCCTTTGAGTTACTTGGCAGCTTATTAAACAAATGTGAACCTGAGTGATATACACCTTTCTTGCACAGTGTGGTAAACAATGATCAATGATGTCTGTGTATGTCACTATTTGCTCTTGTGTGGTGTTCATGTACAGATTTATTTTGAATAAATACTTTTTTCATTTTTAGCATGCTTTTTTTTAGGTATATGACAACTTTAGTATATAGATACATGGTAGGGGTAGAATCCGGAATGTTGTTATGCTTGGAGGAGAATTTCCCCAGAATATGATGCCATATCTCAACAGGGAGTGTATGCAAGAGTAATACACCGCTCTAACTGTTTCAGGACTTGTATTGTTCCATATAATTCTCATCGCATAAGTCATTTTCTATAGTTTGGAATTTAATGATGTGATGTGGGACTTCCATTTAAGATTGTCTTGTAAGTAGATGCCAAGAAATTTTGTTTCAGTGACACTGTTAATTCTTTGCTTTTCCATGGACCTGTTTGGTTTAAATGTGTTTTTATTTTGTTGGGTATGGAAGTGTAAGACGACTGTTTTTTTAGGGTTTATCAGTAATTTATTCCTCATAAATCACTCTCTGAGATTTTCATTTGTGACTTAAGCATTTAAACTTAAAGCCACTTTGTTTTCACCTTCAATTAATGTGCTTGTGTCATCTGCAAATAGCACTAGTTCGGAGTGTTGAACGTGTAGGGGGAAGTCGTTTATGAAAATTAAGAAGAGAAAGGAACCTAAAATTGAGCTTTGTGGCACACCGTGGGTTAATGTAGAAGGTTTCGATTGATAAGCTTGGAGTTCGTTTTTTCCCATGTGTTTTACCTCTGCTATCTGAGAGCGATTTTCTAGGTAGGATTTCAGCCATTAGTGTGGCAGGCCTCTTACACCGTAGCAGGTGTGAATCCTGCCTCGGGCATGGATGTGTGTGATGTCCTTAGGTTAGTTAGGTTTAAGTAGTTCTAAGTTCTAGGGGAGTGATGACTTCTGATGTTAAGTCCCATAGTGCTCAGAGCCATTTGAAATCTAGAGATGATGCCCCCTGATTCATATGCTAGTTATGGATTACTAGCCTTTTCCGAATTGTCGAGAATGAGGGTTTCCACGAATGCAGCAAAATATTAAATGCTGATTACGATCTGCATTCTAGCAGAAAATTGACTCAGTTGTTAGAAGAAAAGTATAATACTGAGTCAGCAGTTTATAAGGAAATAATGCAGAAGGTTGAACATATTACTGTAACATATTTAGACATCAGAAGGTAAAAGATGTTTTATTGACCAATCATTTTATAGAAGAAACAGAATTACAATGAATAGTAATCTCTACCTCGGAAATACAAGACAATCACGCAGTTGAAAAATAGCAAATGTTATTCGGCAGATATTGGAAGATCGACAGATAAGCTCAAAAATAGGTATTATAGTGATGCAGCTTCAATAAAAAAAAGTGTTAGGGCCAGTTGTACAATCCCCGGTCGGCAACCTGTTAATCTCTATTCTCGGAATAGTGCCTAACCGGAGAATAAACTCGAGATAACCAGCGAATTTCTGGCCGGTTAGCGAGCTTAATCGAGGAATAACTCTTCAAGACGGCAGGGATAGTGGCATATGCAGAAGTGTTCATGAGAATGAGGAAGGAAAAGAAAGAGTGACGACGCCGATTCCGAATTTATATGACTGGATAGGTGGAACTATTTCTTTGTTTTCTAAAATAATACTGTTTGTTTGTAGTAATATGCATCCGATTTCAGTACCTAGTAAATTCCGTCGTGTTATTTATGAAAATCAGAATAATTAAAACGGCGGTTGGTTGAAAAATGGTCTTGTTTATCTGCTACGATTGCGGCGGTTGCTAAAAGGACTGTTTCCTTTTATTTAGCAGGTACTGCCATAATAGACTTAACCATATCGAAAAACATCAATTATATGTACAATTTGCATTAACAGCTTTTTCTGTTTTTGCAGAAACATCGATTTTTCCTGTAGCAAAACGTTTTGACAAAACAGTAGTGTCCCAATCTCATCAATGACAGAACATATCGTTCCAATTTGGTTGTTATTGGAAATGCCTCCTTTTTGTAAACACCACAGCAGTGACAAAACAACTGTCCCCCTTTTATTGAAAATATTAGGATTACAGGCCCATTAATGCCTCAGAGCTGGGAGATTGCCTCCCACCTACCATTATTTACTGAAGTCAGTGAACTATTTGTTCTTACTCAGGCTAAGTTTTTACACAGTAAGATTAAGAGGAAAGAAAGGTCTTTTTCTTTAAAAAAAAAATGTGATTCTTCCCAAGCTATACTAGAATGTAGCTGTTGTTTCTTTGTTATTAGTATTATTCCCATAAGCCAACCCATATTTATCATAAAAAACAGAAGTATTTCTATTCTATAAGAATAGAATAGGAATCTAATTATCTGTATAGTTGTAGCATGTGGAAGGAGTGCCTGGAATGCAATGTTTTTAAAATTCCTTGAATACCTGTATCAATTTATTTTCATTGTTCTACTTTATTTCAACTTGTAGCGAGTTAAAGGTAACTTAAATTGAAATATTTTATATTTTACTTGTGTGAAGCACCATTTTTCTAAAGTTGATGGCTTATCGTTATTGTTTAACGTAACAAAAAGTTTGATAGTACACAAATGTCCCTAGTTCACTCAGCCAAATCTGTGGTAAAAAATACTGTTCACTCGTATGTTCCAGTGGGACAATAATTTTCCACCTTTCAGTGAATGCTTCACAGCCACAAAATAGTCCACCACCTAGCATTATTCTCATAAACATGTAAATTGTTTATGTTTACTCAAGTTAAATTTAACAGTAAAATTAATAGGAAAGCATTTCTTTAAAAAAAAAAGATAGCTATATCAGATAACTGTTGTATTTCTCAGTTACTGGTATTATCGATATAACCACACACACATTTATCATAAAATAATTATCTCTGTGTGATAAGAACATAGGTACTTTTCATTCAGTTAACAGGAATCTTTAGTTATTGCATCTACATAAAGATAACAATGGAAGGACTGGCGGTAAATTATGTTTTTAAATTTCTCTCGAATTGTCTCATGTCATTCTTTTTTTTTTCTTTCAGAAATGACTCTGTTTTACCAATGAACCAGCTAGTACAAACACTCAGACATTTTGCCACTGGCAATTTGTTTCTGTCCATGATTAAAAGGATGTGTGTGCCACTGGAAAATATGCACAAGAGACAGCTTTTTAATTATTCCAGTTCTCTGGTGTAATGAAAAGAAAAGAAAAAAAAACAAATGTGTATGGATTAATATATTTTTATTCTGAAATTTTTGTATTAATTTTTACTTTCTGATCCTAATTCTGAGCTTGATGATGCTTTTTTAACCAATACAGTTTTTTTCTTCCTTCTCTGATACTTGTTAAGGTACTTTTGAAGAAACACCATTTGCAACTCTGACAATTCTTTCACATTTGAGATTAGGTATTTTTATTCTGAAAAAAAGTTGGCAGTTCTAAGCTGAGATGACAAGAAAAGAAGAACACATTTCCCCTAACACATTACATACAGGTGCTAGAGATGATTACACAACCCAAAATTATGTATAACACAGTTTCTCAATCATTTATGGTGCCTCCAGTTGGTATGTGCCATAGGTACATTTCCACACCAAGATTATAGAAAAGATAATGTATGCTTTTTGTAAATGTTTGCAGCTTATTCTTTATATATATATATATATATATATATATATATATACCCTCAATATAATTAATAATCACATCAAAAAACCATTAGTTATATATTCTCAAGAATTGCGAAAGTGGATGCACAAATAGTGGTCAATAATTTAGCAAGGGTATTTTCTGCATAACACCCATTGCTGCTGTAAAGAATGAATCGTACTAAGGCGTAAATACAACAGCAAGACAGCCAGTAGCTCCTTTCAGAATTTTCAATCAAAGCAATCGCCATGATGTCTATGTTGTCACAGTTTCCTGGAGAGGCTATAAAGACCAACTATTTCACAAATCAGACAGCATTTCACAGTTGCTTCTATTTATGTGCCTACTTGCAATTCAATTCACCATCTACTCTACAGCTACATTTGATAGAAGACTACGGTATTCCTACTGACTGTGGCGTTCTCCTGTGAGAACTTTATCGAATCGAGTATTTTTGGAACTTACATTCCACATATGGGGCCACCAATCTACAGCCTCAGCTACCTTTTCTGTGCGTAATATTTACGTGTTTCTTAGCTTACATAAGAACAACAATAATAATTATCATTTGCTTATTGTAGCTGCTCTGTCGATCTATATGAAATTGTTTGTGAATGAGAACTATTGTATTTTTTTACATACTTTATTCAGAAATCTAGAAAGCTCTCTTACTGGTCAAGTAAGAAATACCCGATAATTCAACTAAATTCAACACAGGAAGTTATACATATACACTCCTGGAAATTGAAATAAGAACACCGTGAATTCATTGTCCCAGGAAGGGGAAACTTTATTGTCACATTCCTGGGGTCAGATACATCACATGATCACACTGACAGAACCACAGGCACATAGACACAGGCAACAGAGCATGCACATTGTCGGCACTAGTACAGTGTATATCCACCTTTCGCAGCAATGCAGGCTGCTATTCTCCCATGGAGACGATCGTAGAGATGCTGGATGTAGTCCTGTGGAACGGCTTGCCATGCCATTTCCTCCTGGCGCCTCAGTTGGACCAGCGTTCGTGCTGGACGTGCAGACCGCGTGAGACGACACTTCATCCAGTCCCAAACATGCTCAATGGGGGACAGATCCGGAGATCTTGCTGGCCAGGGTAGTTGACTTACACCTTCTAGAGCACGTTGGGTGGCACGGGATACATGCGGACATGCATTGTCCTGTTGGAACAGCAAGTTCCCTTGCCGGTCTAGGAATGGTAGAACGATGGATTCGATGACGGTTTGGATGTACCGTGCACTATTAAGTGTCCCCTCGACGATCACCAGAGGTGTACGGCCAGTGTAGGAGATCGATCCCCACACCATGATGCCGGGTGTTGGCCCTGTGTGCCTCGGTCGTATGCAGTCCTTATTGTGGCGCTCACCTGCACGGCGCCAAACACGCATACGACCATCATTGGCACCAAGGCAGAAACGACTCTCATCGCTGAAGACGACACGTCTCCATTCGTCCCTCCATTCACGCCTGTCGCGACACCACTGGAGGCGGGCTGCACGATGTTGGGGCGTGAGCGGAAGACGGCCTAACGGTGAGCGGGACCGTAGCCCAGCTTCATGGAGACGGTTGCGAATGGTCCTCGCCGATACCCCAGGAGCAACAGTGTCCCTAATTTGCTGGGAAGTGGCGGTGCGGTCCCCTACGGCACTGCGTAGGATTCTACGGTCTTGGCGTGCATCCGTGCGTCGCTGCGGTCCGGTCCCAGGTCGACGGGCACGTGCACCTTCCGCCGACCACTGGCGACAACATCGATGTACTGTGGAGACCTCACGCCCCACGTGTTGAGCAATTCGGGGGTACGTCTACCCGGCCTCCCGCATGCCCACTATACGCCCTCGCTCAAAGTCCGTCAACTGCACATACGGTTCACGTCGACGCTGTCGCGGCATGTTACCAGTGTTAAAGACTGCGATGGAGCTCCGTATGCCACGGCAAACTGGCTGACACTGACGGCGGCGGTGCACAAATGCTGCGCAGCTATCGCCATTCGACGGCCAACACCGCGGTTCCTGTTGTGTCCGCTGTGGCGTGCGTGTGATCATTGCTTGTACAGCCCTCTCGCAGTGTACGGAGCAAGAATGGTGGGTCTGACACACCGGTGTCAATGTGTTCTTTTTTCCATTTCCAGGAGTGTATGTACCCTACCAATTTAGTTAAATGTTTTGCGCTAATATTTTAACTGCGTGTTATCTACTCTTTAACTCATTCACAGTATCTACCAGCTTCAAGGCACCCTCAACTGAAATGTTTTGCGATCTGGAACGTTTATCACTCATTTTTGACACAGTATTTCTGCAGACAAAGACGACGACGACTACGTAAATATGAAATGTTCTACGCGAAAATAATCAGAATACTGTTCAGTTGCTGGCAACTTAACTCGACATGAACGTTGTTCCGGCAATAACTAACCGAGAATAAAATGGCGACGTACAATGCGCACTCCAAGTTAACCAGTGATCAGCCTATTCCTCAGTGAGCTAGCCTTGGATTTATCCCGAGATTTTACAATTGGTCCTTAGTGAAATTTTTAATAAGCGCAGTCAGTTCTCTGTCGCTAACACTCTGTCTTGCAGTCAAAGACTTTGTAGAAATGGACAGACTTCATTTAGGGGACGAAACACCTGACAAAAATCAGTTACTGCAAGTTATATTTAAATGCCATTTCATTGTTTCATGTTGTAAAGATAGCACAACATCCTCATACGCCTTGGTCTCCAAGTAGAAGCAAATGAATTTGGATGTAATCAGACTAAAGCACGATGTATGTACCCATTGGAACAGTAAATTTTACTTGATCGATCGCGTGCTAAAGCTTAAGGTTTGACTTTCCACTGCTTTACCGTCACTGCAATCACCTCCAGCAAATTTGGATTCACGAGAGTGGTTATTGGCTGAAGATATCGTGGCTGTGTTACATCCTTTTGAAAACTGCTATTTCATCCGGAAAAAATATCTGTCACTATCATTTGCTATATTACTGGTAGTCGGCCTACAAAATGCCATAAATAGAAAAATAAACAATGACAGAGACAGGTAAATACTTACAAAGAGATCTTGCCAATGTAACAGAAAGCCGACTTGGAGTTTACAGAACTAACAGGATAGCAGCAAAAGCTGCTTTTCTCGTTCTGCGATTAAAAAATAAAATAAAATAAAGCTTTCAGTTTAGAAATAACGTAAGCTGTGCACAAACGAGGGTAATGAATGAATTAAAGGACTACTTATCAGGGGTGACGTTGGGTTCACTCGACCAGCCATCAACGTCTCTTGCTTTCGATGCAGCCTCTACTTCTAATGCTGAAGATAAACTTTGGGGCGTTTAAGACAGAAAAATACCACGAACCATTGAGCAGTCCAGTTCCATTACATTTTCTACAGCAGCCGCAATGACAAAATTGTATAGTGAATTATGTATGTAGATGGGAAACACGATTGCCTTCAATTCTGGAGTGAAAATAAAACTTTATTTCCGGCGCTATTTAAAACTGCACATAAATATCTCTGCATACCGGCGACTTCATTGCCATCTGAAAGACTATTTTCAAAAGCAGGGATGTGCAACATTTGGAGAAACCGACTAGGGCCCAAAAATCTCAAATAAGTTCTTTTTATCAATGCACTGAATTAGAAATTAGTTTTTGATTGACTTTAGAATCAATGTAGTAACTTTTTATTACTTGAAAGAAGTAATTACATTACACCATATCTTTCTTGTTCCTGTACTTACTTTGTATTAACTACAGTTCTTAAAGTTTGCATGTTTTAATTATCGATTAATACACTTCTTTGCACTTACTTGCAGTAACGGTACTATATCGTCAATTACACATTGTGTGTAATGCATAATATCTTATTTACAGCCTATTCTTATTTCTTAATAATTACATATTATTCGTTGGGAAATGAGAAACATGTACTTGAACCATATGTTGTGAAAGCACAACTCGTGATTTTTAGATAATTAAAATATATTGTTTTCCAAATTGCAGATAATATTTTATTTGCTGCCTAAAGTATGATTTTAATAATCATTATTGAGCACTAAGTAAAACAAAAATATAGTGCACGTGAGTGAATACATTGTACAGTTGCGTCACTGAAGCATATCATTTGAGAAAGTAGTCATTGTTGGCTATACTTTAGTTGAAGGGTGGTAGCTGTCTTAAACATACACACATTGCGTAGTTCATCTTGCAAATGGTGAATGTAGTCACGGTGTTCATAGGAGGTTGTTCTTCAATTGGGAGTAGCATAATAACATATAACTAAGGACAACAATGAACTCGCAACTAACTAAAGTGTGTTATATCTGAAACAAAGACATTGTTTCAAAATAAGTAATTAGTGTAGGTATAAGAATAAGTTTTTGAATTTCTACCATAATAATTGCAAATAAAATGTCATATGATAAAGTAAATCTAGAGTAAAAAAGAACAAGTTATCAATAATGGAAGAACAAGAAAATTAATATAGATCTTATAATAAATAAAACGATGAAAATCAAGAAACTAGCAGTTAATCACATTGTTTCAATGTATGCTTTATACAACTCTATCGGCACCCATAAATGCAGCAGAGTTGCCAATTGTAAGGATATATCCCTACAATTACCTAGTAACTTTCGGCTTTTCTTCACAACCTAGGGACAGGTTTCTCTTCACTGTGAAAATGTTGGGACTTGTCAGTCAAAAAACAGAAAACAGAATTTAATTGAGTCTTATAAAATTTGAATGTTGTCTATATGTAGCAATATTACAAAACAAACCACTATATCTGCTAGCATCCCTGTTTCACATTTCTTTTTCAGTACATATGACACTGCCCGTAAAGAGTGGTCATATGTGGTAGGTTAGGGTAAATAACAACAGTTTGTACAGTTATTCAGGTGGTTTAAATCCAAAAAAGGTCAAGAGATTCTTTTTATGTAAAGATGATGATGCCTTCAACTTCGAAAAAGAAAAAGGAAATGAGGGGGCGTTAGTAACAGAAAAATAGAAAGTAATTTATGAAAGTGTGGCAAGAAGGACAATTTAAATGATACTACCATTTATCATCATGACAGTAGTTGCAATTTATTTATTTTTTCTTCATCTAATAATCCTTTAGGATTAAACAGGGATATTGAACAAAATCAATTTCATCCATATTTTACATTTAAGGATTCCATTACAGTTGTATTAACACTATCACTATTAATTACATATATTGTGCTTTAATGACAGGAGACAGACAGTAAGGCTAATAAACGCGCGTTATAAGGCGTTTGACGTTTTTGTGTGTTGGGAGAAGTGAACTTTCTAAGCTAGCAGACTGTTATATATACAAAAATCGACAGGCGCAAAGCTTCTGTCATGGGTGCGGCAATATTCTATCAATACAGCAAATTGTAAACATCATTTAAATGTGCTTATGAGAGATATTTACTTCATTAGAAAATTCTCTAAATGATGACAATGCGCGAAACCAAAATGTACAGATATTTTTAAAAAATTTATCACTGAAATAGAGGCTGATACTTCGAATGGCATACTTCCAAATCAAAGGTTTTTATTGTCTGTATATGTTAGAATATCAAGGTATTAGGATTTAATCAGACATGTGCGTTTTTTTTCACGTTTTTGATTTTCACCGATTGTTAAATAAACAATAAGGCTCTTTGAAATTTCCTGGCAGATTAAAACTGTGTGCCGGACTGAGACTCGAGCACAGGACTTTTGTCTTTCACAGACAAGTGCTCTATCAACTGAGCTACCCAAGCACGACTCACGCCCTATCCTCACTGCTTTGCTTCTGCCAGTACCTCGTCTCCTACCTTACAAACTTTACAGAAGTTCTCCTGCGAACCTTGCAGAACTAGCACTTCTGAAAGAAAGGATATTGCGGAGACATAGCTTAGCCACAGCCTGGGAGATGATTGGAAACATTTGTTAGGCATTGTACTCTGTGTGTCGTAACCTAATGTTTGGGCATTTACCGCCACTGAACCTATTGTTCTGTTAAGTGGTTTTCCAAGTCACCACACTTAAACTATTGTACCGTCTTTGATACCAAATTAAGTAATCAGTCACCCACTCACGGACTCCCTCCCATTAACTACTGTACTGCCCACACTACCTTGATATAAAAAATTAATGCAAATTAATTAAATCGATATTCTTCAAATGTATGAGGTAGTTTCTCATAATTAGCAGCATCCCATTGGTTAGTGAAATCGATGGAATATAGTTTAAACAAAAGATTGCTAATACACTACTGCCCATTAAAATTGCTACACCAAGAAGAAATGCAGATGATAAACGGCTATTCATTGGACAAACATATTATACTAGAACTGACATGTTATTACATTTTCACGCAATTTGGGTGCATGGATCCTGAAAAATCAGTACCCAGAACAACCACCTCTGGCCGTAATAACAGCCTTGATACGTCTGGGTATTGAGTCAAACAGAGTTTGGATGGCGTGTACAGGTACAGCTGCCCATGCTGCTTCAACACGATACCACAGTTCATCAAGAGTAGTCACTGGCATATTGTGACGAGCCAGTTGCTCAGCCACCATTGACCAGACGTTTCAAATTGGTGAGAAATCTGGAGAATGTGCTGGCCAGGGCAGCAGTCGAACATTAACTGGATCCAGAAAGGCCCATACAGGACCTGAAACATGCGGTCGTGCATTATCCTGCTGAAATGTAAGATTTTGCATGGATCAAATGAAGGGTAGAGCCACGGGTCGTAACACATTTGAAATGTAACGTCCACTGTTCAAAGTGCTTTCAATGCGAACAAGAGGTGACCGAGGCGTGTAACCAATGGCAACCCATACCATCAAGCCAGGTGATGTGCCAGTATGGCGTTGACGAATACACGTTTCTAGTATGCGTTCACCGCAATGTCGTCAAACACAGATGTGACTATCATGATGCTGCATACAGAACCTGGATTCATTTGAAAAAAAAATGATTTTTTGCCATCTGTGCACCCAGGTTTGTCATTGAGTACACCATCGCAGGTGATCCGGTCTGTGATGCAGTGTCAAGGGTAACCACAGCCTGGTCTCCCAGCTGATAGCCCATGCTGCTGCAAACGTGGTCGAACTGTTCGTGCAGATGGTTGTTGTCTTGCAAATGTCCCCATCTATTGACTCAGGGATCGAGACATGGCTGCATGATCTGTTACAGTCATGTGGATAAGATGCATGTGATCTCGACTGCTAATGATACGAGGCCATTGGGATCCAGCACAGCATTCCGTATTACCCTCCTCAACACACCTATTCCATATTCTGCTAAGAGACATTGGATCTCAACCAACGCGAGCAGCAACGTCGCGATACGATAAATCGCAATCGCGATAGGCTACAATCCGACCTTTATCAAAGTCGGAAACGTGATGGACGCATTTCTCCTGCTTACACGAGGCATCACAACAACGTTTCACCAGGCAACGCCGGTCAGCTGCTGTTTGTGTATGAGAAATCGGTTGGAAATGTTCCTCATATCAACAGGTTGTGGGTGTCGCCACCGGCGCCAACCTTGTGTGAATGCTCTGGAAAGATAATCAGTTGCATATCACAGCATCTTCTTCCTGTGGGTTAAATTTCGCGTCTGTAGCACGCCATCTTCGTTGTGTAGCAATTTTAATGGCCAGTCGTGTAAAACACGCATCCCACCACTTGACACCCGACGCCACCGCCGCCCCCACCGCAGCCGCCGACGCCGTCGCGAGCCACCGCCAGAGGCAAGCCAGCGCGAGCCATCGCTATCACACTGCTGAAGGTGAAAGTTGGGTCTATTTTCGTGTATACAATTAGAATACGTCAAGTGTTATACTGACGTCACAGAACTCCAAGGCGTGCACACGCTGGTACCATACGCAATGACGCATAGCTGTGGTACGATCCAGCACCGAGAGAAATGTTCCAATGCTTCCCACAGTAGCACAGAGCGCATTGGACCTAGCGCGACATGAGACACGCATTTAACCCTGCTTAACTTAAGCCCATCTCACAAGGTTCTCAATCTTATACTGATGTCACGTGACTATGTAAAAAATAACAGCGAAGTCGACTTCTTGGGAATTGTATAGTGCCCTAGAAATAGTTATCGCTCGCTTTCTTGATGATCAGCTTGTATGCACGAAAATTCTTGCCCTAACAGAACATATTTACGAATGCAGTCTTTCTCGTGGACCTAAAGTGGTACCCAGTCCATCACATGTTACCCTTCCTGCTTTCAACACACAAACGTTCTTTCCGCTATGTAGAGGCTCCTATATCCCAGCACAAAGGAAGTCAAAGAATCTACCATAATAATTGGCTCTTATCGAATTTACCTGCCGAATTACTGATGCCGCCAGTACCGAAGCACCGTCAGCCTTTTTTTCCTTCTGCAGATGAGACTTTCAGCGGCAATAAACTATTTTACACTGTTCACCATATTGCAATAACAACTAAACATCGCATAGTGCCATACATATCGTCAAATACACTGCTCTCCCACCGAGGACGGGAGCTTGAATATTAGTCCGCGAAACCGATCCCCAGCCCAGCAATATATCACCGCATACTGTGTCGATGTAGTAAACATACAATTCCCAGACTGAGATTTTCACTCTGCAGCGGAGTATGCGCTGATTGTTCGAGCCTCAGTCCGGCATCCAGTTTTAATCTCCCATACAATTCATATCATCCGCTATACAAAATCATCCCTTTTACATCAGATCATGTTCAGCGGACCGAAGTTACACTCAGAACTGTTCTACAAATTCGGGATCGTCACCCCTCGGCACAAACGCGTTAACGTTTCTAATCTGCACATGCTTCCTTGCTTGATCGCTTTTCTAAGCACATCTCCAGACTTGGGGATTAAAAGTCACCAGTATTTTCGTATTGTTCGCCATAATATTATTCCATTTTCGCGGTACTCCTCGATTTCAAGCACTAGGCAGCATCCTACCGATCGCTAGCGCAACATAATTCACAAGATATAGACTGGAAATTATTTCTCTACAAACTCCAAACTTTAGCGAGGGGCAGTGTGCTGTTAACCACTGAGTAACTAGAAACAAATAGAGGAAACTGATATTTCCACTCTTGAAGCCAAGTAAGGTCTTTCCCATATCTAGAGAACAGGCAATCGTGTCTTCCACATGCTAGATGCACATACCACAATCGATCTTCTCTCAGCTAAATAAAGGCACGAAATGTGTAGAAGAAGCCAACTGAACAATTTACATGGGAGGGAATAACGATCCAGCGCAAACGCACCTCCATACACAATCTTCTCAAATTTCCACTTGATCACGAAAGCCACCCAACACATACTAAGTATTAGTTTGCCATTCGGTCATCTAGAGGAAGGCAAAGTTATCTCAGATAAATTCCTATACCCCAACAGGCCTCTGCATTCGGACGGCTGCTGCCGTTAATGGGAAACGCGAATCATTCCCACCACAGGCCATGCATAACGGAATCATTCTAGAAAACCGGTCACATATGTGTTTTATTATTATACACTACTAGGCATTAAAATTGCTACACCACAAAAATGATGTGCTACAGACGCGATATTTAACCTACAACGTGCTGACGTGAGGAAAGTTTCCAACCGATTTCGCATACACAAACAGTAGTTGACCGGCGTTGCCTGGTGAAACGCTGTTGTGATGCCTCCTGTAAGAAGGAGAAATGCGTACCATCACGTTTCCGACTTTGATAAATGTCGGATTGTAGCCTATCACGATTGCGGTTTATCGTGCTGCTCGCGTTGGTCGAGATCAAATGACTGTTAGCAAAATATGGAATCGGTGGGTTCAGGAGGGTAATATGGAATGCCGACCTGAATCCCAACGGCCTCGTATCACTAGCAGTCGAGATGACAGGCATCCGTCTGCATGAACAGTTCGACGACGTTTGCAGCACCATGGATTATTAGCTGTGAGACCATGGCTGTGGTTACTCTTGACGCTGCATCACAGACAGGAGCGCATGCAATGGTGTACTCAACGACGAACCTGAGTGCACGAATGGCAAAACGTCATTTTTCGGATGACTCCAGGTTCTGTTTACGGCATCATGATGATCGCATCTGTGTTTGGCGACATCGCAGTGAACGCACATTGGAAGTGTGTATTCGTCATCGCCATACTGGCGTATCACCCGCCGTGATGGTATGGGGTGCTACTGGTTACACGTCTTGGTCACCTCTTGTTCGCATTGACGGCACTTTGAACAGTTGACGTTACATTTCAGATGTGTTACGACCCGTGGCTCTACCCTTCATTCGATCCCTGCAAAACAATACATTTCAGCAGGATAATACATGACCGCATGTTGCAGGTCCTGTAAGGGCCTTTCTGGATACAGAAAATTCATTCGACTGCTGCCTTGGCCAGCACATTCTCCAGATCTCTCACCAACTGAAGACATCTGGAAAATAGTGGCCAAGCAACTGGCTCGTCACAATATGACAGTCACTACTCTTGATGAACTGTAGTATCGTATTGAAGCTTCATGGGCAGCTGTACCATCCAGGCTCTGTTTGACTCAATACGCAGGCGTATCAAGGTTGTTATTACGGCCAGAGGTGGTGTTCTGGGTACTGATTTCTCAGGATCTATGCACCCAAATTGCGTGAAAATGTAATCACATGTCAGTTCTAGTATAGTATATTTGTCCAAAGAATACCCGTTTATCATCTGCATTTCTTCTTGGTGTAGCAATTTTAATGGCCAGTAGTGTACTTACAATTAAATGTTACGATCGCCGTCTCAATTGAACGGCACTCGACAATGAGCGAGGTATCGGAAACACACTCTGCTGTCAGCAGTGGCACTGGAATTAGAAATATGACTAACTTTCTTGTGACTTGACATACTCTTCCATTTGCTATCACAATACTCCAAGTCAAATGCATATCTGCCAAGCGTGCATATACACAGACATACAAAAAACAGACCAAGCACTCTCCGAATGTGGAGGTGACTGGATACAGTGGAGTACAGTGTTGTATTACGCCTCCCAATCAGTGTATTTGCGCTAGGTGTTGGTATCTGTGCTAAATGTACAAGCTGATGTTATGTCATGATCGCATGGATAGATCTGACATAAAATCCATAGAACTGCGAAAAATGATGAGGGAATAGGTATAAATTGACAAAATATCCACCGAAATGTGGGGAAATTGAGGAAGTACTTGCTTATTTTCTGGTTCATTAGTGCACATTAGTACAAGTTAGTGCACGCTAGTACACCTTTATGTACATTCATGTATGTGGCATTTTGTCTACAGAAATAAAAAAAACGCAAACACAAATTTAAAATTGTAAATATATTTATTTATTCAGAGTAGGTATAAATTGGCCGAATATACACCCAAATGCGGGGAAATTGAGGAAGTACTTGCGTATCTTCTGGTTCGCGCCGAACAACTTGTACATGGGAACAAGTATGCGGCAACAAGAGGAGTCTGGGAAAACGTCGACATCCAAACGAAGGGAATCAGGTAGGCAGTCAATTTTTTTTGCGTCGAGGCAGTATTATACCGTATGTCTATTGAGGTAGCAGTGATACAAGCGAGATGACTACTCTATTGGTGTTTTTCAGGAGAGCAGAGAACCATTCACCCCTAAATCTACTTGCATCTGCGTTAAAGGATAACATAGAGTAGATGAGGTGATCGATTGAGATAGAGCTGAAACGAGGTACGATTTAATGTTTGACTGATGCATTCTAGAGAAGGAGAAGTTGCTGCAGGTCAATCTTTTTCCAGTGTTTTGTTTGGATGCATCAGTCACGTGACTTTCTACTTGTATACAGCCACGAGTTCTGTATGTGGTTTGAAGCACTGTCTACTTGCGATAGTTAACGGTAAACCTGTCAGTCATCAGAAGACTTCTATCTCATGTGTGATGAAACTTGATACATTCCTCTAAACGATCTTTGATTTATACCATCCCCCCTGTTGCATTTTGGGTATAAAATCGAGACTTCGGCGTCATAACTAAGTTATCGATAGGAGCTTGTGAGGCGCTGCAATCACTTTGTATACATTTGCCCGACAGATGTGCCGTTTACAGAGTTTGTGACGGAATGACTTGTAATTTTCACATGCCGGAGGCTGTTACTATGCGTTTATCTGTTTCCTTGTAGGAGGTATCCTCCGCTACTAACGATCATTAGGTCTGATGCAAGCATCGTATAATTTCTGAACCGTGGTCCGATGTGAACATTGGACACTATACATCTCCGGAAAGCTTGTGCTCGTATCATGCAGAGGAAATGTTTTACGGAAGTAGATTTTTCGTTTTATGGTTCAACGACATAGTTTATTGTAGAGAAACCAGGAAGAAGGATGTATGTCCTGCCCTTGAAATATATTTCTCACAATTGAATATTAACAACGCTACATTCCATACGACTGATAGGTCGGAAAAACAGACGGTCTAACATTATAGCCCATTTTAAGTGCGGAACATGGTAGCCTTAGGAGTGCATGTGTTTATGTTCTCTCTTACCAATACCTTCTACATACTGATCCTAGACTCTAGAAAAAACATTAGAGGCAATAGCTTGTTTGATTTACCTAAATATGCGTCGAATTCCGGCTGTCTCTATCTCCATCACAAATAAAAATGAGCCGTTCCTTGTTCTTCTTAACTATCTGCTATTACATCAGGACACTTTGAAATATGTTACTATACATCGATAAGGAGTGCTAAGCTCCTCGACATGGACGCATCTCGTGATGGGTGAGGACTCAGAAAGATCCATTCATTCACGAGACGTGGAGTGTAGCTGCCTTCTTCTAGTCGGTTGCAGATTAATTAGCTAACAGTGCTGCAGGGTGGGTTGGTCAATGGCAGTGTGAGGAGGGTATTTCACTCTCTAATTTTACCCTAAGACAGCAAGAATGCTCTGGGACTCCCATACGCAGAGAGATAGATCATAAATTAAACACTATGCTCGAGGTGATAGAAATATGTGGAGCACTGTCTGGTATACTTTGATGATTTATGTGTTCGTGAAGTAACACTGAATGGATGTACTGCGCAGTCATCTATCCATGTTCGCAATGATACTCGCAAAATGGAGAAATGGTGGTTTAGCTATGATACTGCAATTGCGGAAACGTGCTGTCAGATCATTGGCCGGTGTTGAAGTTGCTGTAAAATTGCTAAAATTGTTCGCGCTATCAACTGTGATGTTCTTTATCACAGTACGTCAGCGGTGTCTTTTCCATCCCTTCCGCGCACTGGCATGCTGATGGTTACCACATAATGATGGACTGATATCGCTTGTTTGAGTTGAGGAAAGAGTTTTGCTGGATGGACAGCACCTCCTGGGGTGGACAGTGTTGTGTTGGCAGAGGAGCCAACACCGTGTTACAACTGGAGGCCGAAATGCACGCGTTTTAGCTCACGCAGGCTGGCGTGAGGAGGGAAGAACTATACTGACGTGAGGTCTGGAACATGACAAGGAATGAGAATTCAGAAAGCGGACATAATTAGTTTGATACTTAACTTTAATCCATTAATGAGGAACATCGCTCTTGGCGGTACATGATTCACAATATTATCTGTGCAGAAGACATACAGTAACTGAATATGGCGCCTTGCTAGGTCGTAGCGAGGCCAACGAGAAATACAGGCCCCGGCGCGTGAACGAGACGTCACACTCGGCGTCTCAAACTGTAGTCTCTGCAAATGAGAGCATATGTAGGCAGTGAATCATCGCTAGCAAAGTCGGCTGTACAACTGGGGCGAGTGCTAGGGGATCTACACTAGACCTGCCGTGTGGCGGCGCTCGGTCTGCAATCACTGGTAGTGGCGACACGCGGGTCCGACGTATACTAACGGACCGCGGCTGATTTAAAGGCTACGACCTAGCAAGTGTGGTGTCTGGAGGTGACACCACAGATAGCACCGAAATTGATCGCATACATGAGTGCAATATGAGAAATCAGTCGAAAGGGAACGCAGATCCGTCAGCTATTCCGTCAGTGTGAGAGACGAGTCTAAATGTAGAGCTCGTGAATCATCTTCGGACTGTAGTTAAGAAAGCTACGCCAACATCGTGAAACTCTTCCGGTTTCCTTATGTTGTAACTAACTTTTATTTAATATCAGCTGATGTGTGCGTGATATGCCATCCGCCGTAAGAACATGATTTACGCTGTGCAACGTCTAGTTTCCTGCGAAATGCCATGGACTGGAACTTGTTAATGTCAGTTTAGAACCTGGCACAGGCCTCGATGTCGTGGCAGAAAAACGAAATGTTTGGCATTGTACAAAAGCGTGTTAGAAAACAGTGCTTCATACAACACGACCAAAGGGAGCGTCTCATGCGTTTTGTTATAGTCTGTGGGATACGATCATTCGTGTATACCTTGATTAAAGCGGCCTCTGCAGTGCCTGTATATTTAATAGGTTCATGCCATACAGGCAGCAGCAGGAACTATTGACAGTTGTATACCAGGTAATTTAAAGATACAAAAGTTGAGACATGGGCTTATTAATCATTACAATTTACATGAGTTCAATGAAAATAGAAACAGAATATTGATAAACAGTATTGTTGCTAAAACCTGAATAGTCATAAACATCCTGTACAATAATGACGACTCAAAGATGAACAGATCTTTGTCAGTGAAGTTGCGGACAAGTTTTATAGTGAAGTATCATCCCAATATCACATTACATTCTGACTACTACATTCTAACTAGTGCATTATACAAAAAAATTTAAATATAGGCATTCGGATAAAACGACATACAGGGTCAATTTTTTTAATATTTTTTCCACTTTTAAGAAATCCTAACGAAAAGTCGTCGAATGTGCTGTATAAATTATGAAAGCAGATTTTAATAACCAATAAAAGTGTAACATTTTAATCTTTAAAATTGATCTCCTGTAAAATCTATAAAATGGACGTAACCCCTTCTTTTCATGTGTTCTTCATTTATTATTTTCCAATTTCAGTAGGAGAAATGGACTGAATTTCAGTTTTAGCAAATTGCATAGGTATTTACCCCTTACACATACTGCCTTGCATTTTCTTTATGAATACCAGGATCGCATTTTCTCTAAAACACTTGAAAAATGATTATTAAAAATGTTTTCTACTTTAAACTTTTTGTTAACATAGTTTGCACTGAGTTTGATGGAATTAGTCTTCCTGTGCACTTGTTTGCCCTGTTTCCCTTTTAACAATATTCCAAATTGTTTTAATTTCATTATCAGAGGTGCTAATCTCAGACATAATGCACATACTTCTGCACTTTTTAATAATTTTTCTAAATACAGTGGAGCGGTTTTATAATGCTTCACTGTTTCTGTATCATTACTCCTTCTAGCTATAAAATACATTTCCCTTTTTGTTCACATGATATTTTTATCCCTTCAGTAAGCTATGACATTTTACTTGGTTTCTTACGATTTGTTTCACTGCTTTCTTCGGAAAAAAGTTTTCAAATATGTTCACAAAGGTATCATGAAATCCGTTAAATTTGAAATTAGCATCAGGTTCCATGTGCTCTCATCCCAACCTAACTGTTGCAAACTTCCCCTAAAATTTGCAATTGTATTGTTAACTGAACACTGTTAGAGGACTGTTTCGCATTTCTGTATGGAGCTGTGTTATATACTGTAACTAGCTCTGCATCATGATCACACAGACCATTCTCAACAGTTTTCATGCGATTAAATTTATCTTTGTCTATAAAAACATTATTTATCAGTGTGCTGCTTTCCTGTACCACTCGAGTAGAAAATCAATAACTGTCGTCAAATTGAAATAACCAAGTAACACTTCAAGGTCAGGCTTTCTATTGGAATCTTTCAAAAAATCTACAATGAAATCACCACAAACAATTTGCTACCCTCTGTCTGACGGACAGCACATCAAAGAGTCCGAGCTTTTCAGAGATTGCTGAAAATTTCCCAATGGGGATGTATACATAGCTACAATTATAAAAGTAGCGTTATTTAGTTTAAGCTTTCATGCATGTGCTTCTATATGATGCGCTACACAAAAGTCATTAGTTTCAGTTTTTCACACTTTGATAAATTTTAACGTGAGCACAAGGTTATATGCACCTTCATTTACCTTTTCCATATCTATGACTATATGATGTTCACCTTCCAAAAGACGAAAACCGAATTTTGAGAAAGCGTTTTTTGATGTCATGTTTAGATGTTTAAGGTTCGAAGCGGGCTTGGAAATCCAGTTAAATACGACGTCTGAAAAATAACTGATGCAATTCTGACTCAGTCAACACAAACGTTATTTCTCTTCACTTAAAGATTAATGGTTGACAGCTTCATGCTCAGTCTCACATTTCTGCTTCTACTTCGCAGCACTGTAAGTCCGTATTGAGCGAATATTCTGAAAACAATTCGTAACTTGACAACGCAAGCACATTTCAAAACTGGTTGCGTTTTATGGGAAGGGAAAATCGATTGCGGAATTGGAAAACCTATAACTAGAAGAGGATTTTCTTAATAGATTTTGAAGTTTTAAATGACTACGAGAAAATGGTATTTGGTAATCGGTAGGAGCCGTATGTAAACGAGGTGTGTTAGAAACCTCTGAGGTCGGTTTCTATGTTGTTTCAATGGTGATCGACTTTAGCAGCCTCCTGTCATGAAGTCGATTACTGTTGTATCGGTTAACACGTATCGATTATTACAGAAGTGCACTTAATTTTTAATGTTTTACGAAATAAGATGGATAGAAGATTCTAAATTATAGTTTCCACATGTTAATTAATAGCCTAAAGAACGATAATTTAAAGACCAACTTTAGCAGCATTTACAGTCAATATTCCTGTCCATTTGCTGTATGTTTGCGGCTTGCAATTACCAACTTTTCTTTTCTGCACTGGATACAAGGAGTAATCACGAAACAGAATTTGACGCCAAAAAACCTGGCGTCAACGAGTTTCGTTACTCAAAAAAGTGATGTATGTGCTATTTGCAAGATGTTTTGTCAAAAAATTATTCGTTATGGTACCAGCCCATGATAATAGAGAGGTAGCACACTGCACGTTGTGTCCAAAGGAGCAAAAATGACGAGATACTTAAAAGTATTTCTGATTACTGATCAAATAAGCACTCTAGAAGAAAACTTACAGCTGTCTAAGGAATTAAAATTGCGTTAAGCGCACACTGTAATATAATTCTCTGGACTGGGAAGCTAAGCTTGATAATATCTTATATAGTGATTCAATAATTGCACAAAAACTTAAACTTGGAGGAACAAAGGCCAGCGCAATTGCACATAATGTTTTAGGTCTAGCGTCTGTTTAGGAAGCGATAGAGGTCCTTCAAATTGGCACGTTTTTCTTTTGTGTTGTTACAGACGCTTCTAATCACGATACAAGAAAACTATTTCCATTGTTGGTAAGATTTTATAGCCCAAAGACAAATTTAAAAAAATGGGCGCTTGACTTTTAAAGACGCACATGAAGCTCCATTAGTAATTTTGTTGGTGGGTTTGTGGGATTGAAGAGACCAGACTGCTAGGGCCATCGGTCCCTTTTTCAAAAACTTCAAAATTCCACAAAGAAATAAAAACGAACAATGGAGATGACAAGAGACGACACAGGACAAGAAAGACGAACACAGAGATCAGGCAAAAGTAATTAAAATCACACAGAGTGTAACAGTGGTTGCCTGACCATAGAGACAACAAAGGAAAAGCCAACCACCTAGAAACACACGAAAAAACTCAATCTACAATCGTAGGCCAAAGGCCAGACTCAACACAAAAAAATTACAAACACTTAGAGCAAGTGAGAAAAGCCTTCTTCCCGAATCAAAACTAAACCTGCCATGGCAGTGTTATCTGTTAAAAGGGCAGGGAGCGTATCAGGCAGCGCAAACGTCTGCCTGAGCACAGTTAAAAGGGGACAGACCAACAAAATGTGGACCACAGTCAAAGCCGACCCGAAGCGACAAAGAGGCGGGTCCTCACGGCGCAGTAAATACACTCCTGGAAATGGAAAAAAGAACACATTGACACCGGTGTGTCAGACCCACCATACTTGCTCCGGACACTGCGAGAGGGCTGTACAAGCAATGATCACACGCACGCCACAGCGGACACAACAGGAACCGCGGTGTTGGCCGTCGAATGGCGATAGCTGCGCAGCATTTGTGCACCGCCGCCGTCAGTGTCAGCCAGTTTGCCGTGGCATACGGAGCTCCATCGCAGTCTTTAACACTGGTAACATGCCGCGACAGCGTGGACGTGAACCGTATGTGCAGTTGACGGACTTTGAGCGAGGGCGTATAGTGGGCATGCGGGAGGCCGGGTGGACGTACCGCCAAATTGCTCAACACGTGGGGCGTGAGGTCTCCACAGTACATCGATGTTGTCGCCAGTGGTCGGCGGAAGGTGCACGTGCCCGTCGACCTGGGACCGGACCGCAGCGACGCACGGATGCACGCCAAGACCGTAGGATCCTACGCAGTGCCGTAGGGGACCGCACCGCCACTTCCCAGCAAATTAGGGACACGGTTGCTCCTGGGGTATCAGTGAGGACCATTCGCAACCGTCTCCATGAAGCTGGCCTACGGTCCCGCACACCGTTAGGCCGTCTTCCGCTCACGCCCCAACATCGTGCAGCCCGCCTCCAGTGGTGTCGCGACAGGCGTGAATGGAGGGACGAATGGACGAATGGACGAATGTCGTCTTCAGAAATGAGAGTCGCTTCTGCCTTGGTGCCAATGATGGTCGTATGCGTGTTTGGCGCCGTGCAGGTGAGCGCCACAATCAGGACTGCATACGACCGAGGCACACAGAGCCAACACCCGGCATCATGGTGTGGGGAGCGATCTCCTACACTGGCCATACACCTCTGGTGATCGTCGAGGGGACACTTAATAGTGCACAGTACATCCAAACCGTCATCGAACCCATCGTTCTACCATTCCTAGACCGGCAAGGGAACTTGCTGTTCCAACAGGACAATGCATGTCCGCATGTATCCCGTGCCACCCAACGTGCTCTAGAAGGTGTATGTCAACTACCCTGGCCAGCAAGATCTCCGGATCTGTCCCCCATTGAGCCTGTTTGGGACTGGATGAAGCGTCATCTCACGCGGTCTGCACATCCAGCACGAACGCTGGTTCAACTGAGGAGCCAGGTGGAAATGGCATGGCAAGCCATTCCACAGGACTACATCCAGCATCTCTACGTTCGTCTCCATGGGAGAATAGCAGCCTGCATTGCTGCGAAAGGTGGATATACACTGTACTAGTGCCGACATTGTGCATGCTCTGTTGCCTGTGTCTATGTGCCTGTGGTTCTGTCAGTGTGATCATGTGATGTATCTGATCCCAGGAATGTGTCAATAAAGTTTCCCCTTCCTGGGACAATGAATTCACGGTGTTCTTATTTCAATTTCCAGGAGTGTAGCTGTATGTCATCCGGGTGTGGCCAATGCGGAGCCGACAAAGGACAATTGATTCCCTGCGAATGGCTCGCATGGATGACCGCCACACATCCGTCGTCTCCTTGATAGCACGAAGTTTGTTTGGTGTGGTCAAGTTGCGCCATTCAGTGTCCCAAATCGCGAAAACTTTGCGGCGGAATATTGCTCGCAAATCGGTCTCCGGGAGGCCAATGTCCAGAGATGGTTTACTGGTGGCCTGTTTGGCCAGGCAGTTAACATGTTCAGTGCCCGGTATCCCAACAAGGCCTGGGGTCCAAATGAAGGTCACTGAGCGCCCACTCCTGTAGAGGGCATAAAGAGTCCTGGATTAACAATACCAAAGGATGCCTAGGGAAGTACTGGCTGAGGGCTTGTAGGCTGCTTAAGGAGTCACTACAAATGATGTACGACTCACCAGAGCAGGAGCAGATATGTTCCAGAGCGCGATAGATGGCAACCAGCTCTGCAGTGATTACACTGCAGCCAACCAGCAAGGAGCGTTGTTCTGTATGGTCAACATGAGCGTAAGCAAAGCCAACAAGACCTTCGACCAGTGAGCCATCACTGTAGATGATGTCTGAGCCCCCAAACTCGCCAAGAATAGAGAGAAAATTCCGACGGAGGACCTCAGGTGGCACTGAGCCTTTGGGGCCAACCAATAGGTCCAGCTGAGGCTCCAGCCGGAGTATTGACCATAGACAGGTACGGAAACGAGACTGCAGCAAAGGTGGTAGGGGGGAAGCATCAAGGTCACGAAGAAGTGACTGGACACGGACAGCGAAGGGCTTCCCAATTCTGGGCCGCCGTTGCGGGAGATGGACTGCCGTGTTGGGGAAAAGAAGACAGTAATGTGGGTGGCGAGGTGAACTATGGATGTGTGTGGCATAGTCTGCGAGCAAGAGGAACGCCTGCTTCTACAAGGAGGTTGTTCACTGGGCTAGATCGCAAGGCTCCTGTAGTGAGGTGAACTCCACAGTGGTGGACAGGGTCTAGTAGATGCAGTACAGAAGGGGTGGCTGAACCATACACCATGCTTCTGTAAAAAACACAGAACTGGACAACAGCTTGTTACAGCCGAGTAGTGTACGACGATCAGCACTCCAGTCGGTGTGGCTCAGGCATCGAAGTAGATTGACATGCCGCCAGTGCTTGTCTTTAAGTTGACGAATATGGGGAAGCCAACTTAAGTGGGCATCGAAGACCAGTTCCAGGAAGCGGAAAGTCTCCACTACGTCTAGTGGTTGGTCATTGAGGTAAAGTTCGGGATGGGGTTGGGCAGTACGACATCGATAGAAGTGCATCACTCAAGTTTTGGCAGCCGTGATTGAGAAGCTGTGATTGAGAGCCCATGACTGCACGTTCCGTACAGCTCCTTGCAGACGGCGTTCAGCTACAACAGCAGAAGAGGAGCAGAAAGAAAGATAAAAATCATCTGCATAGAGGAGGGGAGAGACTGACGATCCTACTGCAAGCACAAGACCATTGATGGCAATTAGAAAGAGTGAGACACTCAGGCCAGAGCCCTGCAGGACCCCATTCTCTTGTGTATGGGGTGTGCTATGGGAAGCACCAATGTGAACTCGGAAAGTGCGGGAGGATAGAAAGTTCTGTATAAAAATCGGGAGTGAGTGTCGCCAAGTAGTATCGTAGGTCTTCGTGAGATCGAAAAAAATGGCGATGAGGTGTTGCACCGGGAAAAGGCTGACCAAATGGCAGACTCCAGGTACACCAAGTTGTTGATGGTGGAGCGTCCTTCGCGAAAACCGCCCTGGGATGGAGCCAGGAGGTCCCGAGACTCAAGGAGCCAACTCAGTCACTGGCTCACCATGCGTACAAGCAACTTGCAAAGAACGTTGGTGAGGCTAATAGGGGGTAGCTGTCCACCTCCAGTGGGTTCATGCCAGGTTTCAGAACAGGGATTACGATGCATTCCCGCCACTGCGACGGGGAACTCACCCTCAATGCAGATACAGTTGTAAAGTTCTAGGAGGCGCTGCTGGCAGTCCACCAAGAGGTGTTTGAGCCTCTGACAGTGGATGCGATCTGGCCCGGGAGCCGTATCAGGATAAGCAACTAGGGCACTTTGGAATTCTCTCACTGAATGGAGCATTGTACGATTCAGGGTGGCGTGTGTGAAATGAAATGCTCCAACGTTCCAACTGCTCTTTCAGGGAGCGGAAGGACAGTGGGTAATTTGCAGAAACAGAACACTGAGCAAAATTCTCTGCTAAGTAGTTTGCAATGGTGTCAGATTCAGTACAGACTGCTCCATTCAGTGAAAAGGCAGGGACGCTGAAAGGGGTCCGATAGCCATAGAGTCGCCTAATCTTGACCCAAACCAGTGATGGAGAGGTATGGAGGCCAATGGTGGAGACATACCTTTCCCAGCACTCCTGCTTGTGTTGGCAAATGATACGGCGGGCCCATGCACAGAGCCATTTAAAGGCGATGAGGTGTTCCAATGAGAGATACCAGGGCGCTGGTGTGCCCACTTGCGATCTTTAATCGCCTCAGTGATCTCAGGCGACCACCAAGGCACAGTCCTCCGCTGATGGGACCCAGAAGAACGGGGAATGGCAGACTCTGCGGCAGTAACGACGCTGGTGGTGACTGAGTGAACCACCGCATCAATGGCGTCATTGGAAAGAGGCTCAATAATGGCAATGGAGGTGAACAAATCCCAGTCAGCCTTATTCATAGCCCATCTGCAGGGGCAGTCAGAAGAGTGATGCTGTGGCAGTGACAGAAAGATAGGAAAGTGGTCACTACCACGCAAGTCGTCGTGCACACTACATTGGACAGATGGTAAGAGGCTAGGGCTGCAGATCGAAATGTCGATGGCGAAGTACATGCCATGTGCCACACTGAAATGTGTGAAGGCACCATCATTTAAAAGGGAAAGGTCCAGCTGTGCCAATACATGCTCAACGGTGCTGCCTCGGCCTGTTGCCACTGATCCACCCCACAGAGGGTTATGGGCATGAAAGTCGCCCAGTAACAGAAAAGGTGGTGGCAATTGGGCTATCAGCGCAGCCAGGACATGCTGCGGGACATCACTACCCAGTGGTAGTGTCCAAATCCGAACAGCGACAGCGTCTAAAGGTGTTTGTAGAAGGACAGACTCGCTGTGAAGGGAGTGAAGGACGTAGATGCAGATGCCACCAGATACCTTTCTGTAAGCTGCCCAGTTCCTATAATAACCCCGATAGCCACTTAAGGCAGGGGTTAACATCACCAGAAACCAAGTTTCTTGAAGAGCAATGCAGAGGAAAGGGTGAAGGCTGAGAAGTTGTTGGAGCTCAGCAAGATGGTGGAAAAAACCGCTGCAGTTCTACTCGAGGATGACATTGTCCATGGCCGAGAAAGGTGTGAAGGGACCAAAGAGGCAAATTACGCTGCTGGGTCACCTGCTGTCACCGACTGAGTACCGACAGCAGCGATATCCATCGTATCTGAGGGACTGGCGAGATCGAGGTCCTCAGCGGACACAAGAATCTCCACCTCATCCTCAGACACAGAGCTTGTAGGTAGCGGTTGAGTGGGTGCCAATACAGGTTCCTTGGTCATAGGGGTTTGCAATTTCGCTTTCTCTCGCTGTTACCTTGGTTGCCCTTGCTGGGAGGCTTCTTGGAGTCAGTCTCCGGGACTGAAGAGAATCGCAAAGCTCAACGACCAGCGACCTGTGGGTTCTTCAGCCACTGGTGGGTGTCTGCTGTGCTGCTCGTAGTAACCTGGGAAGGGAGTGACCCAAGGGATCCCTTCCTAGTGAGAGAAGCCGAAGAAGACTTAAGGTCCTCCAGCTTAGAAGTAGGGACCGGTGTCTCCGGTGGTTGTGAGGGTGCTGCTCCCGAGGTAGGTGGTGTGGGAGCAACAATGAGGGAAGTTCCCCCCCCCCACCATCAAGGGGGCAGGTGTGGTCCTTTGCCTCTGAGAGCTGACTGTATGTGGTGCAACTGATGGAACTGTAGCAGGAGTGACAGTGGTGGCATAAGATGACGTCGTGCACACAGAATGAAGCCATTCAAATTTCCACTTAGCCTCAGTGTAGGTCAGTTGGTCCAGGGTCTTGTATTCCATTATTTTCCTTTCCTTCTGTAGAATCTTACAGTATGGCGAGCAAGGCATTAGTAATTTATATAAATGTAGTGGCACATCTCACGAAAAGCTATATTAATATCAAATTTCTTATGTAACAGTTTTTGTGCAGACAATGTAAATGTTTACTTCGGGTGCCATAATTATGTTTCCAGATGCTGTATAATGAAAGCAACAATGTTATTCCAGTGGAATGTCCAGCACATGTTTTATCCAACAGTTTAAAATTTGCTTTCAGTTTAAGTAAATTTGATTTGGAGAATTTTATTCCTGAGCTCCTTAGTTATTTTTCATACAACACAAAATGAGAAAAACCTTTAAAGAATTGTTATGAAATGCATGAATCTGAATTTGCTCCAGTCCTGTAACATATAAAAATACGATAGCCGTCACCACTTCCAGCTGAAGTGTGTCCATTGGAATCTTACGAAATATTGAAGAAATACTTCATCTCTCTGGCAGAATATGAGTGTACTTTTACTCTCTGGAACTTCATTAATAGTGAGCAAACAGGACCTTACCTAACTTTGTTCCAAAATGCACTGAAAGTGCTACAAGATGCTGTACTGAGCCTTGGAAATGAAACACTGCTGTGTTACAAAGCCTACGATATAATGTTCAGAGTCCCTAACAAATTAAGGCAAAGAACTGATGATGAATTTTTGGGTTTCACTTGTAGCAATTAAATAACAATGTTACTTATTGATGATATAAAAATGTTCTAAATTTATAGAAACAAGGAATGAGTTTAATGACAACAAGTTAAAAGTGTTTAAGCCTCTTTCTCTATATGAGCCTTTAACTAACGTATCAATTGTTAATATCACTGAAAAACCTTATGACACACATTTTCAAATGGGTGTTCTTCATCAGACATTTTCGATGTCAAAGAAGTACTGAATGGAATAGTATACAACAAAACCTTAAAGACACTACAAAAATGGCACACTAGTTGACTACCATAAGCTTCCTAATTTGCAGCAGTTTCTTTTCTTTTTTTTCTTTTTTTTTTGCGTGGCCTCCATACCTGTTTCAAATACTTCAACAGAGACAATTTTTTCAAAGTTTGGTCTGAGAAATGAAACTGATTATCTATTGAACACATAAAAGCAGAGGTACAAGTAAAAGCCAACTTTAAAAAGGCATGCACAGATTTTTATAATCATCCATAAAAAATAAAGCACAGTTTAAAGCTATAAAATCTAATTCAAAATATAATTATTTCATAACCAAATATTATAGTTTTCAATAATACAAATATAATAAAATATGTATATTAATAGACTATATGACAATCACTCATATTACTTATTTTATGAATACATTTAGCTATATTGTTATTTGATGCGATGCCTTGAAAAATGTACTGGAATACAGAAAAATTATGATGACTTTGTTGTTTTTGATAACTCATTCTTTACTTAAAAGTGATGTATATTTGTAAAGAATATTTAACATAAGTTATAGCAATTTAATAGTTAATATTTGTTGTGTTGAAAAAAGTATGTCGATATTCATTACTAAATAGGTACTATATTCATACTCATATTTTTTCACCTTAAACGTTTTAAATGTAATCAGTGTCATATAATAAAAGTTACAGATACATTGAATACATCTACATATACATATATTTGACAAGACAAATTGCCTGCATAATATTACGTTGCGAATTTTGTAATATATACTCCTTTCACAAAATGTACCATCAAAATTCAGTGTCATTTATTGCACTCTCTTGAACTGTATAAAATACTTTACTTTTCATCAATTTTGCTACTTTTACTTTAAATTTATCCATGGGCATAGAATGTGTACATTTTGGTAATTTGTTAAAAATGTGGGTGCTAGATACTTATAACTGCATTGAATATTTGATAGTCTGGCAAAAGAGATGCCAATTGTATATCCATTTCTTGTATTATGTGAATGCATTGCGATCCTAAGGTCGAAATTATTTAAATTTTGTTTGACATATATCAGGCAATTATAAATATACAAGCTGGGAACTCTCGTTATATTTAATTCTTTAAAATGCTGCCTGTATGAGTCTCTGGGTGGTAGTCCTACAAGGCATCTGATTGCTTTTTTTTTTTTTTTCAGTTTCAACACAGTCTTTGAAATTGGGCCGTTTACCCATAGTATAATCCTATAAGCAAGATGAGAGTGGAAGAACACAAAGTATGCATGCAGTAGGAGTGTTCTACTAACAGAGTCTCTCAGTTTATGCAACAAGAAAATTAAACATGAGAGTTTCTTGCATATCATGCCTGTATGTGTTTCCCAGACTCCATAACTTAGTTGGTTAATGACAAAAATTAATACTGATCTATAGGTGCTATATTTATTCTAATTGTACCAGCTGAAGAAGCAAAGTCCTAATTTTTGTAACTGTCTATCTCGAAAATTAATATATTTGACCAGGCAACACTAGTGCAAACACTAGAATGAGCTCCCTAGAGGTGACTGGGGGACTGACTCTGGCAGAACCAGAGGTGGACTAGAAATGAGAACATAGGGCTGTGAAGAAGGTACATTCACATATGGGGCCAGGCACAGTGGGTGGGCCTCTGGAGACGGAGACGGCCAGTGTGGCCGTGTGGTTCTAGGCGCTTCAGTCTGGAACTGCATGACCACTACGGTCGCAGGTTCGAATCCTGCCTTGGGCATGGATGTGTGTGATGTCCTTAAGTTAGTTAGGTTTAATTAGTTCTAAGTTCTAGGCGACTGATGACCTCAGAAGTTAAGTTGCATAGTGCTCAGAGCCATTTGAACCACGTTCTGGAGACGGAGGAGAGGAAAGAAGTCACTAACTGAAGGAGTGGATGATCCAGGGGAGGAAGAGGACTGGACTACACATGGGGGCAAGGTTACTTCTATTGTCCATCTGTAGTGTGTATATGCATTGACCACACTGACTGCGGATGACCACTCTAATCCAACACTCATAGTGACTGAAGGTTCAGACCCAGACCAGTATCCCAGGTGCATAGCATGCCACCGGGGGGCCCTGGAAGGCCTCAGTGTGAGGAACAGAAGATTCAGCACTGTTTGTGGCTGGTGGCATTGCAGGAGCTCTGCCAGGCTCTTCTGTTCAATGGGCACAGACCTGCAGGAACTCAAAAGTCTGTGAGGGCATTGTCTAACAGGATGTGACCGACATACCTCTTCAGCCGCATCTTAAACGTGCAGACAAGGTGTTTTGCCTTCCCATTCAACTGAAGATGGAACAGGGGTACACACATGCGATTTATACCATGGTTAGCATGGAAATCATGAAAAGTGTGTGAGAGGAATTGAGGACCATTGTTCATTACCTCAGTGCGGGGCAGTCCGTTGATTGAGAACAGCCTCATGAGGGTCCATAGCATTGCCTTTGCTGTAGTGGAACGGCAGCTGACGATGTTCCGGTATCTGGAGTACACGCTAATAACCAACCATGAAGAATAACATTGCTGGGAATGGCTTGATGGCCTGCACATTTAGAGCATACTACAATGAAATGTTCAATATCCCAGTCTACACTCGGTCAATACACATGGCAGTAAACCAACACCTTTGTGATTAAAATGACAAATTCAGTGAAAAATACTGTTTATTTCAACATTTTAATTCTTAACTCTAATTGAAATATCACATTAATATTTTGTGGAAATTAAAATTTTGTAAAAATAGCCACCATGTTAACATAGTTAATGAAACAAAGAATACAAGAAAGTTGCTGTGATGTTACATAAAAGACGTGTAAACTTACAAAAACTGCTATGTAAAAATTATGCACTTGGAACATTTTACTTAGGCTCCAACACTGCAGTTTGTTATATTTCGGTTTGTGAATGCTGTTCTTTTCCTCAGTCGAAAGAGCAGTTTGATGCAACTCTTGGTGCTAATCTATCCTGTACAAGCCTCTTAACCTCTGCATGGCTACTGCAACTCACATCCATTTGAGCCTCCTCACTGTATTCATGCCTAGTTGTCTATAGTTTTTACTCCTCCCCACAACACTTCCCACCATTACCAAATGTATGACTCCTTGGTGTCTCAATGTGTCTTAATAACTAATCCCTTCATTTAGTCAATTTGTGCCATAAGTTTCTTTTTTCACAACTTTGATTTAGTGCCTCTTCGTTAGTTATTTCAACTACCCATTTTGTCTTCAACATTCTTCTGTGACATCACATTTCAAAAGCTTTTCTTCTCTTCTTGTCTAAACTCCAGACGCATTCCTTCATAAAAGCCAACCAATGAATTATTTGATGTTAACAAATTTCTCTTTTTCAAATATGCTTTTCTTTTTACTGCCTGTCACCATTTTATATCCTCTCTATTCTGGCCATTGTCAGTTATTTTTCTGCCCAAATAGCAAAACTCATCTGCCACTTTTAGAGTCTTATTTTGTAATCTAATTCCTTCAGCTTAATCTAATTTAATTTGACTACATTCTAAAAACTTTACTTTACTTTTGCTGATATTCATCTTATAACCCCTTTTCAAGATACTACCCATTCCAGTCAACTGATCTCTAGGTGTTCTGCCAACTCTTGACAGCTAGAGTAGAGTTGTTGCTAATGAGTAAACAATTTGGTAAGAACATTACTAATGATTTTGTAATCACTTCACAAATGCTTGATCATTTCTCAGTTTGAATATAATAAATTTTATTAAGACCAAGAAGCTTATGTCCACAAATCAGCATGTTTTTAGAAAGAATCGCTCCTGTGAAACTCAGCTTGCCCTTTTCCCACATGATAAAAGTGAACTATGGATGAAGGGCAACAGGCAATTCCATATTTCTAGATTTCTGGGAAGCATGTGACATGGTGCCCCATTGCAAGCTGTTAAAGAAGGTACGAGCATGTGGAATAGGGTCAAATGTGTGTGAATCCCTAAGGGACCAAACTGCTGAGGTCATTGGTCCCTAGACTTACACACCACTTAAACTAAAGTAAACTAACTTATGCTAAGAACAACACAGACACCCATGCCCAAGAGAGGACTCGAACCTCTGGTGGGAGGTGAAATAGGTTCACAGATATGTGAGTGGCCCAAAGACTTCTTAAGTTATAAAACCCAGTAAGTTGTTCTCAAAAGCAAGTGTTCATCTAAATGATTTGGAAGACAGGGTAGGCACTAATCTGTGGCTATTTGCTGATGATGCTGTGGTGTATGGTAAGATGTCAAAGCTGAGTGGCTGTAGGAGGATACATGATGATCTAGACAATATTTCTAGTTAGTGTGATGAATAGAAACTAGCTGTAAAGGTAAAAGAATGTAAGTTAACACAGATAAACAGGGAAAACAAACCCTAATGTTTGGATGCAGCATTCCAGATTTACACTGCCAAATCACTCAAATATCTGGATGTAATGCTGCAAAGTGATATGAAATGGGCATATGAGAATTGTGGTAGAAAAGGTGAATAACTGACTTTGATTTATTGGGAGACTTTAGGGAAAGTGTGGTTCATCTGCAAGGGAGAGCACATATAGGATGCTAGTGTGGTATATTCTTGAGTACTGCTCGAGTGTTTGAGATCTGCATGAGATTGGATTAAAAGAATACGTCAAAGCAAGTCAGCTGTGCACTCCTAGATGTGTTGCTAGTATGTTCAACCAACATGCAGGTATCATGGATATGTTTTGGGACCTCAGTAAGGGAATCCCTGGAGAGAAATGTGATGTTCTTTTTGAAGTACACTATTGAGAAAATTTTTTAGAGAACCAGCATTTGAAGCCGACTGCCGAAGACCAAAACTTTGTGCATAAGGACCACAATGATAAGATATGGTAAATTAGGGCTCATATGGAGTCATACAGATACGGTAGTCATTTTTCCCTCACTTTGTTTGCGAGTGAAACAGGAAAGGAAATGACTGGTAGTGGTATGGGGTACCCTCTGCCACACTTCTTAAGGTGGATTGCAGAGTATCAATGCAGATGTACATGTATTGAACAGATGACCTAAAATACACATATGCATAGATCTGGTAACCGGTGAAACATGTTTCACAGCTGTAAGATAATGTGCATAATATTCTATATTTCAAACAAATTGGTAAACAGTCCATCATCATTTTTCCTTTGAGCTGCTTGTATAATCAGCACCTGTAGTTATTTTATCTGTAGTGTCATTTTGATATAAAACAAAAATTAAATCCATGAACAAATAAAGTACAATATTTAGTTACATCCTTTGGTAAACCATATGTTTCATCAGCTCTGCTACCTTATCACTTCACTTTTTGCCAGCTGATGTGTTGTTTTTGTTGTTGTTACTTTCTTTCCTCTTTCTCTCTGAAGTGCAAGTGCACATGTGCATTATTTTAAAAGTATTCAGCTGACAAAATAAATAAATATGGATTGCAGAACTGTTTTATATAGCTTTATGGTAAACATAATTGAAGATAATGACTTCCAGCATATCTCAGCATATGACAACAGAATCCATTCAGAAAAATATCTTGTTAAAGCATTGCTCTGAGATACGGAATGTTGAGAACAAGCTCACAGCTTCTCTGACCCTATATTTTGTTACCATAGTAGCTAGATACACAAGGAAAATGAGAATAAAGTGAAGAGAGGAAATAATTCATTTGAAAGTGGAAAAATTAAGACTAGGATTTAATCAAACATCAAAAATGAGGTCACCACAGACCATTAAAGGCAAGGTTTTGTAACTGAGCCACTTACAGGCTCAAAGTTATCGCTTTTGTCATTGGGGTTATAGAATCATTGCAAATGGGCATAACAACAGGCACTGTCACTAAACAACGTAGACCAGAAATATTATCCATACATGCAATGGACCAGCAGACCGTGAAATGAAAACTGATTACTAAGGGTACCCACAGTACTGTAAAACAGCAAATAGATGAAAGTGTGCAAGAATATGCTCTAAAATTAAATGTAAAAAAGGAGAGACCTGCTATTTTTCAACCTTCTTGGATCAGCTTACCCAGTGAATTCCACATTTTAGAAATTGCCTTGCCGACAATGTTATTTCTTGTCGGGGCATCCAGATGGCTGACAGTTACTGGCTTTGCAGTGCTCCAATGGCCATCTAAAGTGAAGGAATTCCAAGCATTCTTACACAAGGTCACGTACTACCACAAATTCCTTGTGCAGGTGGCTTTGATTTCCAACCTTCTAACTCAGCTACTGAAAAAAGTGAAACATCTTGCCTGAGACCACGCATTCAAGACTTTGAAAGATGGTTTATGTTCTGTCCTGTGTTTGGCCATCTGTCAACCAGGGCTCCAACTTGTGGTTGTGATGGACACATCGTTGTATGGTGTGAGGGCAATGTTGTTTCAGTGTCACACCAATAGCTCAGAACAACCCACCGCCTTCACATCAAAGATGCTTAACAGTGTAAAAATGAATTACTCTGAAACCAAGGAGGCTGCTCTCACCATTATCTACGCTATTAAGAAGTTTCATGTTTCTATATTGTGTTAAGTTTCATTTGATAACTGATCACAAGCTGTTAGTCTCTCTTCACAACCTGTTAGTGTCTCTTTTTGGCTCTGTGGCAAACTCGTCAGACAAGACAGCATTTAGACTTTTCCTTGATTAGATACAATTATGCATTTATTTCTGACCCACAGCACAACATTCAAATACTGATGTTCTTTCATGTTTGCTGATGGACCCCGTCCCTAGTTGTGAACGAGATAAAGTGCTTTATTTTTATCTTGATGAGGAAGCTCAACATATGTTACACTGATTTCCGATTACAAGTTCTTGAATCGCTCAAGCCATTGCCGCTAACCCCGTTCTTTGACAAGTACGCCGATATGTTCTGTAAGGATGGCCCGAGCGATCTCCGGCATGAGCATCAGATCCCATCCGCAATTATTTTTTGTTGCAACACACACTCACCCTTGTCAGTGGTGTTCTTTTAGTGTCTACAAAAATGATGCTCCTCAAATGGTTTTCCCACAGCTCTACAGTGCAGCAATCCTCGCTTCTGCGCCAGGACCATTGGAGCTTCTCACACAATTTCTTAATAAACCTACCTGTTTCTTAACAATACTAAATGTTAGTTACATTTATAATTCTATAATACTCTATCCCCTACAAAACCTATTACTCTTTTGTATATGCATAGCTGTGATACCATTATTGTTGGCAGAAAATATTTCTATAAGTGGCAGTCAAATGAAAAGGAAACAGATGGAAAAAGTACATGAAATATCTATTATCTCAAAAGTAATTGATAGAACTGTTAATACATTTATCCCATTGTGAGACAAGATGGTCAGTGCTTCTTTTGAAAAATGTTTGTTGTTGTCTATGGATCCATGATTGTACCCAGGCAAGTGCCTCTTCGTCTGAAGCTAATTAACAGCCACAAATGTCTTTCTTGAGGGCTCCAAAAATATGGAAATTACGTGGGAGAGATTGGGGCTCGGTGGAGGATTTGTAAGGGCTTCCCAGCAAAATTTCTGCTGTGTACTCAAAAACACCTTGGCAACTTGTGGACCTGCTCATGCTTTATTCCTCATTTTTGAAGCATTGAAGAAAGACACTTGTGGCTATCGCTTTGCTTCAGATGAAGAGGTGCAGTAACATGTATTAACAGTTATGATAATTACTTTTGTAATAATAAGCAGTTTATTTACTTTTCTTTCATCTGTCATGTTATTATTAGACTGTCCCTTACATATTAGCCAATGCTGGTTTGAATAAAAGCCCAGAGAGCTGACCCAGCAAGAGGAAAGAAAACAAAGGGAGGGGGAGGGGGGCAGCAGAGAATCTGACCCCGGACAGAGGCAAGCATGGAGTAAACAATGTGACTAGCATGAGCGATATGTAACCAGCTAGTGTAAAACAGAGCCAATATGAGGCAAAGACCAGATCAGATCCAAGATAGTGAATGTCCACAGAGGCAAAACTACTTCTGTCAGCACTGTAAAAATTTGAGATCCATGGTGAGCACAATTTTACATTGCGAAGAAGAAATGCATCACAGGTGTAAGAATGTCCTATGTTGCATTTTTGTATCTGCGAGGCATGAAAACACTGCAACTCCATCACTGTCTGCACAAAATATAACTATACTAGCAAATGGTTGCCTGATTACAAGTGCTGAGAGCTGGCCCAGGAAGACTGAATCAAATTCTGTGTACGAGTCATTCTAGAGAGTCTAAACACCATGCAGAGATGACACACAAATACCACATGCCCAGTGCAAGTGACTATAATTAAGCATGTGGAAAACAGTGCACAGTATGAGGCAAAGGCCACATATGAGGTAGTTGATGTCTGCGTAAGAACTGCTGGGCCAGTTCTATTGCCGCCAGCTGGTAAACACCTGGGTCAGTGGCTCTGTCCATCCAACACCTCACAAACGCCCTCAGTGGCAGCATTCTGTACTATTTTGCTGTGATACCCATGCCATCTCATTTACATCTGTCTCAATATCCACTGGCAGTAATTCTAAGAGGGAATTTCAGTTTTATTTTAATATAGTTCCACACTATTATATATGAGTAAAGGTCATGGAATTTTATTTTATGAAAAATTTTGTTTTACCTAACTGAACATTATGAATAAGAATTATTACAATAATGAAATTATCTGCTATTATATAATTTTAAGACAATTACATTACACTGTATAGATCCAGTTTGCTTAGCTGAGCTCCTTTTTTGTGTGTTTCCTTTTGAAGACTTTTCTGTTTGCAAAGTGTAACCAGATTGGTAGTGATTGCTTGAACAGAGATGGGTTCAAATTTCCAAATTAGTCATATCTGTGAGGGCACGCAATAAAAAGAAAACATGTGCCCTCTGAGAGAATGAGAGTTTCTGAATTAACCGTCTTTAGAGTCTCTCTGTCAAGTGGTCTGAATGCTCATTTTGCCTCACCACTGGAGATTTTCCCAGTTGCTTTCAGATACTGATATTTCCACTCCTCGACATGTTCCTGACATTCCTTGCTCCACACAGTATGGACACCCTGACAACTGACACACTTCAGAGCAGATGTGCATGGGGATTCCACTTCATGTGCAGCTGATCCACATCTACTGCAGGTACATATTGATGATAATCACTTCACTGAAACTAGTTGTCAATAAATAAATACACATTACAATATCTTTTTGATGGTTTCTTGATGTCATTCTGTATGTACGTTAAAGGTGTGCAACAATGTTTGCAGAAAACAAGCAACATTAGTGTGCCATAATCTCTGGCATTTCAGTCACCCCATTGGATTCTTGATAATTTTCTTCATGCAAGAGATCATGGCCATACAGGATGGGCCACAAATCACTACCCATCATAACCTAATTGAATGTACAAACACTCTTTCTCCATTAGAAAACTTCACAAAAAGTTAGAATCAACAATGAACAGTGTCTTTTTATGTAGCAGTGCACTCTGGTGTCTGTATTTGTCATTATCACATACAAACAAGATTACATTAATGTTTTCAATGAGTTACAATATCTAGTGACTTTTGGCCCAGCCCATATATTTATTGAAATAAATTGTAAATTGTAAAGATTTGACTTTTGTTGCTGCTTATATGTATTTAGTTTGTTGAAACTCTCACAACTGGGCAGTTTCAGCCTTACAGACCACTTTAAAGTGTTATACGTGCCAATATGTCATAATTTTATCTGATTATTTAACAGCACATAGCAGTTTTGAAAATGAACTATAAAGTGAAGGTGTCAAATTTAAAAATGGAGTTTTTACCAAATACGTTAATAGCCATCATCAAAACTATTGTCATGTTATAAATCATTGTATGCGCTGGCTTTCGTTGATTTTTAATAACGAATCCAAAATGTCAAGTGACATAACAATAGGATGACTATATCAACATTCATTAAACATTCTGTTTTTAAATTTGACTTCGGTAACATATATCGATGGTGCACCAGCATGACTTCTGTCATCTGGCCACTTTATGTTAGGTGGTTGTCTCAATCTTTACTAATCTCTTGAACTCCAACAAAGAACTTCCTAGGTTTATCTATCATCCTTTTGCCTCATTACATGCTCACCCAACTCCAATTAATTTCTGTTACATTCATAATTGTGTTTTCCAACCTGGCCTGTTTCCCTGATCAATATGCTTTATTTCCTGTCTCTCTTAGTAACTCCCAACATGCATCTCTCCATTTCCTGCTAAGCAGCACTTTCATTGTGAAGTCTTTCTTTTTTGTCCCCCACCGAAGAGAAAAATTTGTGTATGTTTCTGCTAATTTGATAAAATCTGAACATTTCTCACCTGGGCCTCAATTTTGACAACTGTGTGAGCTTCCCGATTTTTTTTTTTTTCCCTGCGAAACTCACTTGGATATCACATTTAATATACAGTGTGATTCAGGAGGAATGTCACATACTTTGTGAGGTGATTCTAAATGTGAAAACAAACTGAACAAGTCCTATGAACATGTGTAGGATTTTTTTATCAATACAGGACTGGACTGGGCCAAAGACTACACACATCAATGAATGAATATGAAGACAAGTGTGAATATTGGTACCTGAAAAGGTGTTTAGGTGCTGTGGTTGACAGAATAATGGTGAGACAGATGACTGATCCATCTTCCAAGCTGTGTGGGGGCTCTCCAACAGATGGCGGCATTGTGACATCACACTGAGGCAAAAGCTGCAAGCATACCCAGTGTGCAATCGTGGGTCAGATCAATGAGTAGTTGTGAGGCCATGTGCATGTCATGCTTGAGTGTTGTTCAGTTGAGCAAGTCCATTGTGTCTGTCAATACCAACATGCCACATGCGTTCAACTATCCAGATTACACAGACATGTTTGTGTACAGACACTGTAATGGCAGTGTGCATGTGGCTGTGATAGAATATCAGAGATGTTTCCTGATCTTATGGTTTTTCTAACATTATGTGAATCCAGAGCACTATCCAATGTACACGTACCATCAGAACTTGCAATAAAGTAATTTCAGGAAAGGGAAGACATGACTGCAACGGTACAATGGAGTTCCACCAATACTATATGGTGCATTATCTGTCAGCTCAGTATTCCACTAAAGTGTGGTGTATGTTACATTCTGAGGGCTCGTACCCATTCCGTGCGCAGCCTATGCAACATCTGCATCAGGGATCAGTCATCTGTCCCACCATTATTCTGTCTGCCATAGCATGTACGCAGCTATTTGGATGGGTGATGTGTGTAGTCAGTCCATAAACTAACAAGCTGTGGCTATAAACTAAAATTACTTATTTTCTCTGACTCACTGAGGATTATTTCATGTTATTCAGGGAATGCGGCCTGCATACGAGCTTGTCCAGAACCGTCAGGGCACACTTTTCTCCCTATAAAAGTGGGGGTAAACATATATTATACTGCTGCTTATGGTAGCACGTAAAAATCCATGACAACTAGGTCACTGGCTTAATTGTCTAGAGAGCAAAACATGATAACAGTATGCACATCCCTTTTACTACTCAGTTTTAAGATTGGCGAAGAGGACTGCCCCACGTTTGGATGCCCCTCCCCCCCCCCCCCCCCCCCCACCTGATGACAGGAACACCATACATTAAAATCTTGCGTAAGTCTGCTGTAATGAATCAACAAGTGTTAGTCTGTTTGGACATTCCCACACTCACATAGTGGCTCCTCATTGGGCAAGGTTATACTTGCAATTTCAGACTGTAGTTCTGTTGAGAACCTTCCAGGTTGTGAGTGATTTGCTACTTCCGGCCCCAAGTTCTTCCTTCAGTTCCAGGATAGGATTTGGTGTGGCCTCCTTCCATAACTGAAGTCTCCTCTCTTCGATGATGACGTTGATTGGCTATGACATCCAAAGGAAGCTCTTTCTTGAGCAAAGTTGCTTGAGCTGTTCTTGGTGCACTTTTGGAGGCTGATGATTATTTGTCATCTGTTTCTTCCTCTGCACCTCAGCAGCTACTTGCCACCATATACTGGGAGGACCTCTCTCTGTGAGAGGGTAGATTTTTTTTATGCCAGTTTGGGCCTCAAACATCCTGGTATAATGCAAGATGACTCATTTTTGGCCACATTGTGTTTCACATGGGCCAAATTCTTCCACACAGGCATGGCATATTTAGCTGCCTACAACTAAGTGCAATGGCTCTTGTTCGAAGTACTTGTGGGTCAGCACCCCAATTTGTGTTGGTCAGCTTACGACTTATATTATTTCTAGCACCGACCTTTTGCTTAGTGTCCAAACAGTACAGTCCAACTTCACACCAAAGTATTTTGGAGTGTAGCAGTGCTCCAGCTCTTGCTCTTTCCAACTCACATGGAGTTTTCTTTTAGCTTCCTTAGTCCTCATGTGGAAACTACAAACTAGCAGCTTTGCTGGGTTTGGTTCGGGTGGTTTTGGTGATAGTAATCCCCCAGTATTTAAAGGTCTCTAGTTAATTCCTCCGCCATTCCCTTGAAGGTGCTCCCTCAGCAGCCACAGCCATGTCATCAGCATAACTAAACTGTCTGTCATCGGGATGTACTGGCTGGTAATTGGTATATATATTGAATAGCAAAGCAGATAGAATAATCCCCTGAGCGAGACGAATGGTAACACACAAGAACTTATTCTGTAGTACGCATTGCACAAATCTTGAAAATCCAAACTCCTTAGTTACTTTGTGAACCTTATATGTCAGTCTACTGTGGTTAATAGTATCATAGGCTGCCCTCAGATCAATGAATTTATCTTCAGTGTGCTGGATTAAATTCAAACTCTGCCTAGCGCATGAGTGTCCTTGACTTAACCAGCTCATTCAGGACATCAACTACGGGTTTGGATGTTCTATTAGCATCATTCCCTTGGGTCCTTGAACAGGTGGCACAGCAGAGATTCTGAATGGAAGTTGTTAGCATCTATTGGATCCTTGGCTGGTTTCAACAGGGCTGTCATTCCTGATTTTCTCCAGACTTGGGGATCTGCATGGTGTTGGTGCAGTTGTTCTTTAAGTTTGTTAGCCATCTAAGAGTTTTTGGTCCAAAGTGTTTAATTTGTTTGATCCTTAAATCGTCTTGGCTGATTGCCTTATTATTTTTCATTTTATCCATTACTGTCCAAAGCTCCTCAACTATGAAAGGCACCTCAAGCGAATGGTGTTCATTTTCCAGGTCTCTTATGATAGAAAGCTGGGGCAGTCATAGGTGATTTTCCCATTGAGTAGAAGCTGATGGGTGGTTTGGTTTAGCAAAACACGAATGTGAAGTGTTTTGGGGCTTGTTGAGTCAGCCCTGAAGTCCCTGAGTAGACTCCAGGCTTGTCTGTTGTTTTGTTTTATATCCAGTGATATGACTAAGTCACACAACTTCTCCTTTCTATTATTGGTTAAGGCCCAGAGCAGCCTCTCCAGCCTTAAAAGCTTCTTCAGAGAATGGATGGGTATTGTAGAGATGTTTATATTTTTATAGGGTTATTTGCATGGAGAGCTGCATCAAACCAGTCTCAGGACTGAAGACCACAACAACAACAAGGGTTATTTATATATTGTCATCAAACCCACCTAGGTATTCCTTCCTACTGCCTCTAGGGATGTGTTTCTGAGATATTAATTTGGTGAGCTGTATAAATGTGTCATAGGAGCTAGTGATTGGAGGTATCTCAGCAATGTTGACATCCAGTTATTCTGTGAAAAATCTCCAACATACCTTCTTGAAGATGAACTGCCTTTTAAAAGGTATGGTATATGGGCACACTAATGCTTTTACGGTCAGTGGGATGGTTTTATGTTGAGTCCTTGGTAGTGTGTCTTCTACCAACTTAACTGATTGCTAAGATATCCAACATGTTACAGATATGTTGTCAGGGCTGTATCCATGTTCCTATTGTCCACTGTTAAAAGAAGCTGATAATTTGGGATTGTGTATAAGCTTAAGTCCAAATCTCTTTGCCCATTTTTTGATTTCTTCCCCATTGAACTCTCTCTCTTGATAGTCCCATGTTGTTCTACGACTATTAAAAACTCCAGTTTTGAACTTCATTGACTGGTATTGAAAGTTACTTGGTTCTCTGAACCTTAAATCTGCCCCAGGTGGCTTGTAGGGTGGAAGTCACGGCGCATGTCTTCAATTCAATTTTTAGAACTTCTGTATTATCTATATGCATCATCATCGCTGATCAAAACAAAACACAAGGCAGGGCTTTGTGAATATTGCAGTCCTGCATTGTCCATGGAGGTTTCCTGAAGCCAATGTCATGCCTCTGATTTCTGATCTGGTTCTCTGAGTGTTTCCTGGAAGATCGAAATATCACATTTGCATTTGCTGCAGATGTAAGAAAGTACAAGTTCTTTATTTGCAGATAAAATTTCATTGTAAACTGAAGTTATTATTAAGGCTAATTCTGAAAAGGACCTTTTGCTCTCCTTGGGGTACTGGTTTTAGAAGGATTAACCAACTGCATACTGGCTCCAGGGATTTATTCAATCTTCTATGAGGCTCCTTCTCTTTCTCCACAGATATGGTAGAAAGAGGGCATCAAGTGGCTTCTTGAAACTTCTTGTCAGATTACAGCTGTCTGCCAGACCTGGAGTTGAACGCAGAACCTTGCCTATCATGGGTAATGCTCATAATGACTGAGCTACACTCCTGGAAATTGAAATAAGAACACCGTGAATTCATTGTCCCAGGAAGGGGAAACTTTATTGACACATTCCTGGGGTCAGATACATCACATGATCACACTGACAGAACCACAGGCACATAGACACAGGCAACAGAGCATGCACAGTGCCGGCACTAGTACAGTGTATATCCACCTTTTGCAGCAATGCAGGCTGCTATTCTCCAATGGAGACGATCGTAGAGATGCTGGATGTAGTCCTGTGGAACGGCTTGCCATGCCATTTCCACCTGGCGCCTCAGTTGGACCAGCGTTCGTGCTGGACGTGCAGACCGCGTGAGACGACACTTCATCCAGTCCCAAACATGCTCAATGGGGGACAGATCCGGAGATCTTGCTGGCCAGGGTAGTTGACTTACACCTTCTAGAGCACGTTGGGTGGCACGGGATACATGCGGACATGCATTGTCCTGTTGGAACAGCAAGTTCCCTTGCCGGTCTAGGAATGGTAGAACGATGGGTTCGATGATGGTTTGGATGTACCGTGCACTATTAAGTGTCCCCTCGACGATCACCAGAGGTGTACGGCCAGTGTAGGAGATCGCTCCCCACACCATGATGCCAGGTGTTGGCCCTGTGTGCCTCGGTCGCATGCAGTCCTGATTGTGGCGCTCACCTGCACGGCGCCAAACACGCATACGACCATCATTGGCACCAAGGCAGAAGCGACTCTCATCGCTGAAGACGACACGTCTCCATTCGTCCCTCCATTCACGCCTGTCGCGACACCACTGGAGGCGGGCTGCACGATGTTGGGGCGTGAGCGGAAGACGGCCTAACGGTGTGCGGGACCGTAGCCCAGCTTCATGGAGACGGTTGCGAATGGTCCTCACTGACACCCCAGGAGCAACCGTGTCCCTAATTTGCTGGGAAGTGGCGGTGCGGTCCCCTACGGCACTGCGTAGGATCCTACGGTCTTGGCGTGCATCCGTGCGTCGCTGCGGTCCGGTCCCAGGTCGACGGGCACGTGCACCTTCCGCCGACCACTGGCGACAACATCGATGTACTGTGGAGACCTCACGCCCCACGTGTTGAGCAATTCGGCGGTACGTCCACCCGGCCTCCCGCATGCCCACTATATGCCCTCGCTCAAAGTCCGTCAACTGCACATACGGTTCACGTCCACGCTGTCGCGGCATGCTACCAGTGTTAAAGACTGCGATGGAGCTCCGTATGCCACGGCAAACTGGCTGACACTGACGGCAGCTGTGCACAAATGCTGTGCAGCTAGCGCCATTCGACGGCCAATACCGCGGTTCCTGGTGTGTCCGCTGTGCCGTGCGTGTGATCATTGCTTGTACAGCCCTCTCGCAGTGTCCGGAGCAAGTATGGTGGGTCTGACATACTGGTGTCAATGTGTTCTTTTTTCCATTTCCAGGAGTGTATCTGTGCACTACTCACGAGCCACACTCACAGCTTTACTTCCATCAGCACTTCTCTCCTACCTTCTAAACATCACTGAAGTTGTTTTGCATGCCTTGTGGGAACAGTATCTTTGGAAAAAAAATATATTCTGGAGACATGGTATAGCCAGAGTCTAAGGGATTATTTTCAGAATGAATCTTTCACTCTGCAGCAGGAAGTGCACTATTTTAAAACTTTCTGTCAGCTTAAAACTGTGCACCCAATTGAGACTTGAACGTTCCAGGTTTGAGTCCTGGTCTGGCACAAACCCAAAATGGCATGCACCCTGCTGGAGAAAGATTCAGACTGGAGAAAGAATGAACTGCTTAAATGCCCCAGTGTGTGCCACAACTAATCTAATGTTGTCATCGCAGTCCTTAAGGAAGCTATATGTAGGGCGCCGAGGAATCTCTACATTCTTCACTTAATACTGTTTCTTGAAACTTTGTATGTTAGCATTTGTGAGATAATTGGTATTTGTCCCCATTCAGGATTTTCTGTGGGTCAGACAAACCTGTGGCTATTCATGTCACTATTCTTTGCATATATTCAGTATCTCCCATTAGTCATATTTAAAGGGGGGGGGGGGTTGAGACACACACTCTTGAGCAATATTCTAAGTTGGACACACAAGTCATTTGTAAGTAGTCTCCTTGGTAGACTGAATGCATTTTTCCAGTGCCAATGAACAGAAGTCTGCCATCTGCCTTACCTACGATTAAGCCTAAGTGATCATTCCAGTGCAAATCCCTTCAAACTGTTACAACCAGATTTTTGCATGGGTTGGTTGATTCCAATTGTGACTCACTGATGTTGTAGTCATATGATATTACCTTACTGCATTTTGTGAACTGCACACTTTTACATTTATGGACATCTAAAACAAGTGGCATTTGAAATACGACCTCTGGAGTCACTTGTCATTTCACAGAAAGCATTCCAAGTGGTTAATTTTCACCCTCCACTTACTATATTATATCTTTGTCACAACTCATTCTAGTATGTAAAATTGTGTTTTCTAATAAGGTAACTTAAACATATTAAATATCTTAAAATTCTACTGCCACCCTGTGAAAATTAATAACAAAAGTATGTCCACAAAGTGCTCCATTCAACATATCTTCACATCCTTCAAAACTGATAAGTTGCTCAGAGAAGGGACAAGTTGATTTGCATGGCCATCGTCTGCAGCAAGTTATAAATATTTTGTTTTATAAATTTTAACACCAATATCTATTTTATTTGTTCCAGACATGTTTCATCTTTTATATTATGGCATCTTCAGGGGATTTAACCTGCGATCACTTTCTTCAGCTTGTGGACACTGTTAAATGAAGAGTACATGATGTTCTTTTCTGATGCAGCCACTTTTTTACTTGGGACCATGTTCCACATAGACTGAGTTGGTCAGTCACTCCACAATTCTGACGTTCACACTGCTCTTTCTACCATGTGTATTCAAAAACATGCCCACAGCAAAATACATCATGTATTCCTCATTTAAAAGTGCCAACAAGCTGAGGAAAGCAAACACTAGAGTAAATCTACTAAAGCTGCCTTAATGTAAAAGGCAAAACACAGCTGTAACACACAAAATACAACTCCATGAAGAAATATGTGTTTAAAAAATTAAAACAAGAAACTATGTAATCTGTTTGAAGCAGACTGACTGCCATCAACCTCTTTAATTGTGTATTGGAGAAAATCAAGTATGTAGGAAAAGCCATAGGGGTATACGGAATATTGTGACATACGTCTAATGGAAAAGTTGGAAAACTCAAATGAAGTTCTTAGGTTTCACAGACATTCACACTCTATTACCTCAAAGAAGGAATGTAAAAATAAATGGATAATCTGCAGGAAAATGCTGTGAAAAAGGGCAGAATACATTATGTATGAGACTAATTTTGAAAAAGTAATGCCAAATTAGGCCGCCCCTTTTAAAAAGTTTATTTTCACATTCTCTCAAAGTTTATGCACCTATGGTTCCTCAAACCACTTAGGGGTGAATTAAAATTCCTTATTTAGTTCAGTCAGACTTATAAGATGACACAGGTGCTCACAGTCATTTCCACCTATTTAATGGTTGAAGCTAGTTATAATCACCTGTATCATTTTGAAACTGTGACTGAAATAAATTATCTATTTTCAAATTATTAATATTTACCGTATGATGGAGTTTTTACAAGTAATTATTTCATGAAGTTTTGAGATTGCAATTTTACACTAAACCTTACTGGAAGATGGATGGATGGTTGTCAGCCAAAATATTATAGGAAGAAGTTAGTATCACTGGGCTGCATTACCACAAACTTTTGGAACTAGTTACCATATTTCGTCAGTGTAATATACATGCCCTTAAAACACTTTTTGATAACTACATGCTATATTTATGTGAGAAGATTGTTCAACAACATTTTGTAGGCAGATTGGCAACATCTGGATTCTCACAGATATTTCGTTCATTTCTAAAACCTCCCATTGTACAGTGATGGTGAACCTTTTAATGCAAGACTGCTCAAGGAATGTTTGTGTCTTGGTAGCCAGCTTCTGGACTTCAAAACTGTCTTATAATGACATGATACATCATAATAATCTGCACTTATCGTTCTAGCTTTGTGTGTGACTGCACCTGTAACAAAGAAAGTACACATCATTCTTCTGCACATACTCCACTCTTATCAGTTTTGTTAGGTGGCCATCATCAAGAGGACCCAGACACAATTGTTCCGTTTCTTCAGTACATTGGTACAGCCTGTCTCCCCCACCTCACCCCCTTTATTTTAAGGCATTGGATACCAATTAGGATTGGACTAGAATTAAATATATCAAGCATCTGCTCACAAAACTTGCAACTTTGTAGTTCTTACTCTGCAGCTATTGACCGTGACCTCCCTAACCTGAGTCTTGGATCTAAGAAATCGCCTTTAATTTATTCCTAAGACCACAATTTGTCTCTGTACTGGTAGGTGTACCAGACAAGGTGGCACAATGGACTTGGATACAGAAGGAGTGTGATACAGATCCCTGTAGAGCCAAAAAGTTTAGGTTTCCCCAATTTCTCCAAATTAGTTAGCATTTGAGGAATGGTGTTTTCAGAAAGAACACAATTAACTTTCTGTCTCTTTTTTTTCCCATCTGAGTGTTTGTCCTGTCTCACACATACACAGTGTGTGTGTGTGTGTGTGTGTGTGTGTGTGTGTGAAACACTTCCCCATTATCACCTTTTGCTTCCTATCAAAGAGATGCAATTTGAACTATTTTGTGGCATTTTCTGTTATACCATACTATTCTAATTTACTTAAAAATGTATTGTGATTTGCAGAGCCTGTAATTTGTCTAAAATTCCAGTGAAAAATGTTTACACGGTTAACTTAATATGTTAGTAAACTCAGAAGAAAATTCTGGTATTTTATCACAATCACTAGATTTTTTTAAAAGATTTAAATACTACTTTTTTAGATACTGTAAGAGTAATATTCATATTGCTGAAATTATTTACAATGATTGACCTGAGATATTCCCTGGCAGTATGTAATGAATCTGATAACCCAATCTTTTCGGTATGTTAAGAAATTCTCAGTAAAACAGTTTTGCAACACAGGACACTACTTCCTTCACTCTAACCCATGTCTTTATTTTGTTAACCTAATGTGGCTATTTTTTTCATAATGCATTATGTTTTCTCTCTCTACTTCTATCTTCAGTAATTTGCAGTGTGCCTTGTAATTAGCTACAGCATTGACATCGGAGATGTTTCTGACTGACAAATACAGTTTTCTTTTTGTCCTACAAGATATCTCTCTTTCTTGAGGAAATACAAGTTTTTTTATAGACTTTGGTCTAATCTGTATTAGTTCTGGGAGAACTAATACAGATTCTGGGAGAAAACGGTTTTTAAATAAGGTAAGGACTTAGATGTAAGATCTTGACAGTAATTAATTTATATACTGGTATTTTTGACAATGTTAATTACATAGTTACTGAACCACCAAACATAACAAATCAAAGATGTGATAATAATACGAGAATCTGTACATCTCTAGTCATATCACAAAACAGATTAGCACAAACTAAAAATGACCATATGTATAGCAATCAGTGTGTAACTTATAAAAATGTTGTAAATAAACATAAAACATGCCTACAAAACTGTATAATAAAATGTGGCATTGCTTCTTATTAGCAAAAGCATTTTATCTGTCACAAAAATGCTTACAAATGTCTAACACAAGAGTATCTTTCCAAAAACATATTTATGTAAAATTTTGCACTACGAAGAATGGTATTAATAAGGTAAGTATACTGATGAAGTACTGAATGTACTTGTGTCAAATGGCTAAACTCTTGCACACTGAACAAACCTTGAATCTGTTTGCACTTAATGGTATGCACAGTTTCATAGTGTGATGTAGTTTGGCAACATATCCATATTAGATTAGAAATTTTCAATTCTTGTTTTGTATGTGTCTGAGTGGGAAATGAAAGTGTAACAACACTGAGTAAATATTACTGCCTGTACTTTTAGATTTATGTTTTCTAAGTTTTCATTAAATCGCCTGTAACTATGACTAATCAAATAATGTAAAGCACCTTTTCAGGAAATATACAACAACTTTTAGTATAACTGAGGAGGGAGTCGCATTTTTCATCGCAGCAGCTATTTTTTTAATTAACTTGATTAAACTTGCCTGGCATAAACGTGAATAGCATTTAGTTTGTTCGTGTTAACATAGTATCAAGATGGATTCTCTATTACTTGCTTGTTTTATGGATCTTTTTCATAATAAATCGTGATGATGTGGAACGAGTCATATACATTCACAAAAGTTGATGTATACCCGGCTCCTTCCAGCTCTCTGCTGATTCTCTTTATAGAGGCTTACGGAACACGAAGAAGCAACGAATAGTGAACTGCAATTCCGGAATCACTAGAAACTAAATAGATGTGTAGCATCAAAAGGTAATGGAAATTTGTTATCGCTCGACAAATGCACATTCTGAAAATATTTTTGCATCCTTTGCTAGAGATAGCTGTAGATATACTTGTGTAAGTGTTTCGTTACAATACGCACAAAGAGTTTGCATCACACATAATCACTGAAACGTTTTATAAACGACTAGTTATGCTCTCTGAATGAACTCAACACAATGTTGCAAACTGCTACATTATTTACAAACATCAAGTCCGCACTACCATCCGCTAACGCCCACTAATAAGATCTCTGACTTTCTTGGGCATGCGCAGAGTCGCGTCTGCAGACGGCAGTTGCAGCACGCTCTGGCGTTAGGTGGGCGAAGCACAGCTGAATGATATTAGTTCGCTGCCGACAGTCCTGCTGTGTAGTGCGGTGTCTGCGGACTGTGGAGGTTCACGTTAGGTTGTGACAATTTTCCGCCGGTCAATCATGAGACGCAACGTGAAACTGTTGTTACTCTTCTCCGTCGCCTGGATGTTCGTCATCGTCTACTACGTTCAGGTCTCCAGGGAAGAAAAGGTCAGTCCTCAGACGATATTTTGCTGCCCGGCTTATATATGTACCAATGTTGTTTACATAAACTATACCGGCTTTGATGTAGGAAGATTTTTTAAATTTATGTTTTTGGGTGAATGTATATAGATCGAGCGAAATAGCGCGCCTGTATAGAGTAGCGTAGGTCCAGGAATTTAAAAAAAAAGGATTTTTATTGTAATATTTTGGGTCTGGCTTTTGTCATTGTTAGCTTGACAACGTTGAGATATTTGTTTATTTATTTACTTTTTGCAGGAAAAGGCAAGTTTTTCTTTTGATTACAGTCTGATTGTTGTTTCACTGAGAATTCCTTAGTCCCCGTCGTCAGTACAGTAAATGACAATACAGTAAATATCTGGATTATTAAATAATATCATTGCTGATGGAAATGTTTGAAAAAACGTATTAACTGCTTCTGTAATTTTGGAATGTCCCTATTTCCAACACGTACCCGACACCTGTTATGGCATGTCTTCCTTTAGGCCACCAGGTAGTTTTGTTGGAGTCGCTCAAAGATACTGATGTTGGACTTAAAATTTCCGTCGATCTATTGTTTGTACTCGATTGCTTTGAGTTACGCATAGGCTTGCGCACTGTGCAGTGACTCATTGTTATTTATTCGTTCATTCCACGTTGCTTTCGATATAAGCCCTTTTCACCAGTATGCGCCTAGGCGAACATCATCTCAGACAGCAGAAACTTGGAAAAGAGCTCATATGTATTTGAAGTGCAGCTGCAAAGTTCCTGCTAAATAACTTTAGGATGTAGAGAATCTGAGTATGTTGTTGCACAATGTCTTACCAAATTTTATATACCCGTAATTGTGCTGTTACTGAAACCCATTACTGGATAAACACAAGTCAACTTAAGAAATTATTCTTGTCCTTCATGTCCCTAGGAATAGTGGTCCAGTGTATCTTTCGTTGTTATCGTCATCTTGAAGCTTCAGCGTTGTAAGAGAAGGGTGTAAATTTTTTTCCGCTCTCGTAGGCGCCCTCGGGATTACAAAGCCCGCTGAGCGAGCGCGATGTGAGAAGCAAGTTTACACTGACAGTGGGGGCAGCGATGTGGAGTGAGGCGGTATCCTACAAAAATAAAAGAAGAGAGGAAATTCACCTTTCCCACTGCTGTTAGAAAGCATTTCTTACATTGAAACCTTGCAAGTTTTCATGTTTCCCATTTTAAAGAAGATATGAGGACGATTTCCGCGACGTTCTGCATACGACTGTAGACATTAGCAGCGAAACAGAACGGCTGAAACTCTCAGTGTTATATTCGGAGTCTTTTGTATTAGGACTGTTCACATAAAAAGTCTACGAAGACATTAATAACATTCTGCTCACTAAAGTGTGTACGCATAGATGATGTTGGTGTAACTACCGTGGAAAATAGTACGAGACACCTCCCGTAGGAGGTTCGAGTCCTCCCTCGGGCATGGGTGCATGTGTGTGTTGTTCTTAGTTATTTTAAGTAGTGTGTAAGTCAGGGGATCGATGACCTCAGCAGTTTGGTCCCTTAGGGGGTCCACACAAAATTGAACATTTTTTGAAAACAGTAGCACGAATACTCAATTTCATGGCAAGTTAAAACTGCTCTCTGGATAGGATTTCGAAACAGGGGACATGCATTTTGCCGGCAGTGCTCTTACTTTCGAGCTAGCCGACCTAGTATAGAGGATTAATTTATTCTAAGCAACAGCTTGTTACTGGATCTTCTCAGTTTCTTCCGCACTCTGCATGGAGCTGTAAAGTCGGCCAAGTGAGGTGATTCTGACTCAGTGGGAAGACAGCTGTCGGGAGAGAGTCTTGGTTTCAACTTGTCACACATGATTAACCCAGCCTACACTCTACCGACAGTAAATGAATCTTGGTGTCAGCACCTGAGATTTTTTTTTTTTTTTTTTTTTATGGCAGTCGCTCCTTGAAACATTTTCCCAAATCCATATTTCTTTACGTATTACACTGTTCTCATTGGCGTTAATGTTGGCCTTCCAGCTTACGTCTTCTTAGTAATTTCTCAATTAGTCTCGTTCAGCTGAGTGCTCTTGGTTTCAACGAGTCATGAGATCGACAAGTTGATTGATCTTGGTACTTCACTCTCCTTAGGTTACTCTCAAAGATGACATCGCAGTGTATTTAGCAATGCGGCATGAGCACCTTGGTTGGATGCATAACACAGTTTTCAGCCTCCGTCCAGTGCGTCGCTTTTTTTTTTATACATCTTTGACTCTGATCATTAAAATTAGTACACGCGACGCTTGTGCTCCCTGCTGAGAGACGATTTAAGTCCTTGGACCGTGGCCAATTTCAGAATTGCTCGGAAGACTCTTGCAATTGAAAACCTACAGTCACAACGAAGGTTGGGATTTAAAATCCCGAAAATTACAACAAAGATTGGGTTAAAATTCCCTCGACATCGCCTGAAACGATTTTTGGAAAACAATAGATAAAATTATTCTGGATGACCGGACGGGGATTTCAAATATGTCAGAAAACAAGAATACACAGTAAATATTTACAGAGAAGTAGTTTGCTAATGTACCTTCCAGTGACCCCAAGTGAAATCGTCATCATGGATGTGGAGTAAGTGAAAAAATCGTAACGTGTTTTCACTTAAAAGATAATAGCACACTTGCTGCCATACATGTAAGTATCCAAATCACTGATGTGCATAAATGATAATTATTAGATTATTTTAGCCATGCAACATCAAATACAACAATCATTTAAACTGTTTATGTACAATGATCGCATATCTGCACTGAATTCGCATAGAAGCCAGTTTGTACGTTATATTTGCATTGTTTGATATAATTAGTAACATACACACAAGCTGATCTTACTAATAAATTCGCAAATAGAGTGAAAGTTAGTCAAGTATAAATCCTTTAAGCTCCTCTTAAACTGAAGTTTATTGGTAGTTACATATGTTATGGTTGCTATCGAGGTATTGAAAGTGTTCCTGGATAATGGACACGTTTTTGGACAACAGTAAGTTTAAACTTTTGTGAAGATTTTTGAAAGACATTATATTCGCCGTTAGCTGTAGAAATAATTTATTTCACAATTGCAGTTTGTGCCTTTGGGCTATTTTCAAGTGGTACCGGTAATGCAAAAAATTTTGCTTCAGCAAGTGTCGGGCTTTAAAATCCTCCGACATGTTTGTCTGTCATCGTCAAAATTAAGTCTCTTTACTGTAGAAGTACAGTTTGACAATTACATGCCCATGTGTCGGAGGGTTTAAAACATGACATGTGCAGAAACAAAATCTTTTGCCATATCACTTGAAAATGGCCCAAGACCGAAATTGCACTCAAAGATAGGTAATTTGTACAGCCAATAGCGAATATGATGTCCTTTAAACAATTCAACATGATGTGGTGGCAGCTTGACGCCTGGAGATACAGATCTGCTACCACCCAGCACAAACAGCCGGTGTTCCCAGTACCTTAATACATCGAGCGCATGTAATATCGGATGATGAAAACCTCCACGCAGAATTAGAACACTCGGAGAATGTTTTTAAAGAGAATGGCTACACTTCACGCCAAATAAGAAAGGCCATGCACAACTGTCATAACAAGAAGCAGCGCACTGAGGACGCTGATGATGACTTTAAATCAACTGCGTTTCTTCCATATGCCGGGAATGTGTCGTCGAAAATAGGCCGATTACTGAAGAAGAATAAAATCAAGGTTATCTTCCGTCCACCAGCAAAGAACCGGGCCCTGGTTGGATCCGTTAAAGACGATTTACAACTGAAGAAAGCAGGCGTCTACAAAATTCCCTGTGAATGTGGCTCTGCTTATATTGGCCAGACGACAAGAACTGTCCGTGAACGATGTACAGAACCTGAAAGATACACCCGTCTGCGGCAACCGTCAAAATCGGAAGTAGCAGAGCACTGTATTTCATTGGGACATTCAATGGAATACAATGGGACAAAAATTTTAGCTCCAGTTTCCGGACTTTGGGATTCCGTAATCAAGGAATCAGTGGAAATACGTCTTGCCGATAATCTTATAAACTGGATAAAAATTGGAATCCTGTTATTAAAATTATACATTCACAGCGGAATAGACAGCGTCATTCGATACTCAATGACTAGATGATCTTTTACTTTCATCACCGAGGGCAGCACGTACAACTTGGCTATGCCGCGCATGTCAACACGTGCGCGAGAATCGGTATAAATACCGCGACTGCACCTGGGCTCTTCAGTAGTTGTGTACTCACCTGATAATGGCCGGACGTCTCTGGGCCGAAATATCGTGGCAGAATATCGACGGGATCCGCTGCATACCCGGAAATTATTAAAAGAACAAATACGCCGGGAAAATTTCAGAACTCACAGGTGTTCTGTAGTTTCCTAAACGGGCCTCTGCAGGATCTTCTTGAGTTCACACCACAAATAATTCTTATAATACGTTTTTGAACTCGGGAAAACTCTAGCTTGGCTTGATGAGGTAGCCGCCGCCCTCCTCCCCCTAAAAAATTCCCGTATGACATTGTGGAATGAAAGCAAGCGTAGTATGCTAGCTTTTTTATTTTCGTGTCATCTGTGTCTGGCAACAAAGTTTAGTGGGAAAGAATGGCTCGGAATCATTTGTTATTGTCCATGAAATTTTCATTAGTCAATCTTCGCACGATCATACTTGATATGCTATCTATTGCAATGTTTGTATCAGTTCCAAACATAACAAACTTTGCATCAGGTAATGTCTCAGATGAAAGGTTATTGATATACACAATAAAAGTAAGGGACCTAACTGGAGCCTTGTGGGACAATGCATGTGATTAGTTCTCAGTTCGTTATGACTGATAACTTAGTGCTCATCTCTTCCCTATTGACTCTCTTTGTCAGAAATACAGGATTTGAACCATTTTGCAACGTTTTCTGTTACATGGTAATATTCCAAGTTGTTTAATACGATATTGTGATTTACACAGTCAAATGCCTCCCTCCCCCCCCCTCCCCCCCCCCCCCCCATGAACCATGGACCTTGTCTTGACTGATCTGGCCTTGTAACATTAACCAAAACGGCCTTGCTGTGCTGGTACTGCAAACGGCTGAAAGCAAGGGGAAACTACGGCCGTAATTTTTCCCGAGGGCATGCAGCTTTACTGTATGATTAAATGATGATGGCGTCCTCTTGGGTAAAATATTCCGGAGGTAAAATGGTCCCCCATTCGGATCTCCAGGCGAGGACTACTCAAGAGGATGCCTTTATCAGGAGAGAGAAAACTGGCGTTCTACGGATCGGCGCGTGGAATGTCAGATCCCTTAATCGGGCAGGTAGGTTAGAAAATTCAAAAAGGGAAATGGATAGGTTAAAGTTAGATATAGTGAGAATTAGTGAAGTTCGGTGGCAGGAAGAACAAGACTTCTGGTAAGGTGACTACAGGGTTATAAACACAAAATCAAATAGAGGTAATGCAGGAGTAGGTTTAATAATGAATAGGAAAATAGGAATGCGGGTAAGCTACTACCAACAGCATAGTGAACGCATTATTGTGGCCAAGATAGATAGGAAGCCCACACCTACTACAGTAGTACAAGTTTATATGCCAACTAGCTCTGCAGATGACGAAGAAATTGAAGAAATGTATGATGAAATATAAGAAATTATTCAGATAGTGAAGGCAGACGAAAATGGGTGACTGGAATTCGTGTAGGAAAAGGGAGAGAAGGAAACGTAGTAGGTGAATATGGATTGGGGCTAAGAAATGAAAGAGGAAGCCGCCTGTTAGAATTTTGTACAGAGCACAACTTAATCATAGCTAACACTTGGTTTCAGAATCATGAAAGGAGGTTGTATACATGGAAGAACCCTGGAGATACTAAAAGGTATCAGATAGATTATATAAAGGTAAGACAGAGATTTAGGAACCAGGTTTTAAATTGTAAGACATTTCCAGGGGCAGATGTGGACTCTGACCACAATCTGTTGGTTACGCACTGTAGATGAAAACTGAAGAAACTGCAAAAAGGTGGGAATTTAAGGATATGGGACCTGGATAAACTGAAAGAACCAGAGGTTGTACAGAGTTTAAGGGAGAGCGTAAGGCAACAATTGAGAGGAATGGGGGAAAGAAATACAGTAGAAGAAGAATGGGTAGCTTTGAGGGATGAAGTAGTGAAGGCAGCAGAGGATCAAGTTAGTAACAAGACGAGGGCTGGTAGAAATCCTTGGGTAACAGAAGAAATATTGAACTTAATTGGTGAAAGGAGAAAATATAAAAATGCAGTAAATGAAGCAGGCAAAAAGGAATACAAACGTCTTAAAAATGAGATCGACAGGAAGTGCAAAATGGCTAAGCAGGGATGGTTAGAGGACAAATGTAAGGATGTAGAGGCTTATCTCACTAGGGATAAGATAGATACTGCCTACAGGAAAATTAGAGACCTTTGGAGAAAAGAGAGCGACTTGTATGAATATCAAGAGCTCAGATGGAAACCCAGTTCTAAGCAAAGAAGGGAAAGCAGAAAGGTGGAAGGAGTATATAGAGGGTCTATACAGGGGCGCTGTACTAGAGGACAATATTATGGAAATGGAAGAGGATGTAGATGAAGATGAAATGGGAGATACGTTACTGCGTGAAGAGTTTGACAGAGCACTGAAAGACCTAAGTTAAAACAAGGCCCCCGGAGTAGACAACATTCCATTGGAACTACTGATAGCCTTGGGAGAGCCAGCCCTGACAAAACTGTACCATTTGGTGAGCAAGATGTATGAAACAGGCGAAATACCCTCAGACTTCAAGAAGAATATAATAATTCCAGTCCCAAAGAAAGCAGGTGTTGACAGATGTGAAAATTACCGAACTATCAGCTTAAAAAGTCACAGCTGCAAAATGTAAGCGCGGATTCATTACAGACGAATGGAAAAACTAGTAGAAGCTGGCCTCGGGGAAGGTCAGTTTGGATAACGTAGAAGTACTGGAACACGTGAGGCAATACTGACCTTACGACTTATCTTAGAAGAAAGATTAAGGAAAGGCAAACCCACGTTTCTAGCATTTGTAGACTTAGAGAAAGCTTTTGACAATGTTGACTGGAATAATCTCTTTCAAATTCTAAAGGTGGCAGGGGTAAAATACAGGGAGCGAAAGGCTATTTACAATTTGTACAGAAACCAGATGGCAGTTATAAGAGTCGAGGTGTATGAAAGGGAAGCGGTGGTTAGGAAGGGAGTAAGACAGGGTTGCAGCCTCTCCCCGATGTTGTTCAATCTGTATATTGAGCAAGCAGTAAAGGAAACAAAAGAAAAATTCGGAGTAGGTATTAAAATCCATGGAGAAGAAATAAAAACTTTGAGGTTCGCCGATGACATTGTAATTCTGTCAGAGACAGCAAAGGACTTGGAAGAGCAATTGAACGGAATGGAGAGTGTCTTGAAAGGAGGATATAAAATGAACATCAACAAAAGCAAAACGAGAATAGAGGAATGTAGTCGAATTAAGTCGGGTGATGCTGAGGGAATTAGATTAGGAAATGAGACACTTAAAGTAGTAGATGAGTTTTGCTATTTGGGGAGCAAAATAACTAATGATGGTCGAAGTAGAGAGGATATAAAATGTAGCCTGGCAATGGCAAGGAAAGCGTTTCTGAAGAAGTGAAATTTGTTAACATCGAGTATAGATTTAAGTGTCAGGACGTCGTTTCTGAAAGTATTTGTATGGAGTGTAGCCATGTATGGAAGTGAAACATGGACGATAAATAGTTTGGACAAGAAGAGAATAGAAGCTTTCGAAATGTGGTGCTACAGAAGAATGCTGAAGATTAGATGGGTAGATCACATAACTAATGAGGAGGAATTGAATAGATTGGGGAGAAGAGAAGTTTGTGGCACAACTTGACCAGAAGAAGGGATTGGTTGGTAGGACATGTTCTGAGGCATCAAGGGATCACCAATTTAGTATTGGAGGGCAGCGTGGAGGGTAAAAATCGTAGAGGGAGACCAAGAGATGGATAGACTAAGCAGATTCAGAAGGATGTAGGTTGCAGTAGGTACTGGGAGATGAAGAAGCTTGCACAGGATAGAGTAGCATGGAGAGCTGCATCAAACCAGTCTCAGGACTGAAGACAACAACAACAACAATCACAGTCAAATGCCTTTAACAGATCAGAAAATATACTAATAATGTGTAATAAATTGTATAATTAATTAAATACATTGTAGCTGTTTGTATATACAGCCTTCCACTTATCAGAAGCCTTTAGAAATCCGAACTGTTACGTTGACAATATATTATTTTTTATCAGATTCTTGAGAAGCCGATTATATGTTACCTTTTCTAAAATTTTCGATGAAGCAAGAAAAAGTGGAACTGGATCGAAATTCGATGGTATTTCTGTATCTCCTTTCTTACACAAAGGAGTAACTTCAACGCATGTCAACAATTCAGGAAATGTTCTTTGGATAAATGACTGGTTACGCAGATAATGTTACTAAACTCAGAAGCACACTCTTTAAGTTTGGATATTTTATCATAACCATTAGATTGTCTTTAATTTTAAAGATTCTATGATGGACATTATTTTTACTGCTGTTGTATGGGCCATATACATATTACTGAAGTCATTTGTAACGACTGGTCTGAGATATTCCATGGCAGTATCCACTGAATATGATAAAGTTTTACAACCCTTCTCGTCTCTGTCCCCAATGTATGTTCATTTCTTCGAGAAATATCCTAAAATAATCAGTGTTTGGGTTACTTTTCAAATGGGACTTAACATCTGTGGTCATCAGTCCCCTAGAACTTAGAACTACTTAAACCTGACTAACCTAAGGACATCAGACACATCCATGCCCGAGGCAGGATTCGAACCTGCGACCGTATCAGTCGCGCGGTTCCGGACTGGGCGTCTAGAACCGCTAGACCACCGCGGTCGGCCGTTTGGGTTACTGACTACCCTCTTGAACTCAGATTTAATATATTTACATCCTGTCCAATATTAGCATTTAGCAAAAGAAATTGCATGTCATGGTCTAAGATGCCACTGACCATTGGTTTTGTAATGGAACTACGTGTACAGCCATGTACGATAAAGAGGCTTGCCAATGACATGCTTTGCTTACCAGCCTCAATATTGTACAGTATGTTAACTGTAAGGTGAGTGGTTGTTTCGGGGAGCGGAGAGGCAAGCTCGGCTCCACTTTGTTTAAGGAGTCGTGCGGGAGGAACTCGCCCTGCTTTTCACCCGTAGTGTAGGGTGCTTCAGGCTCCCGCGAAAGTGTATGTCACGCACGAAAGGAAATATTGTTTAAGTACTGACCGCAACTGAAACTGAAATTATCTTATGTATTGATATATTTAATAGAGATCGAACTGCAACAATTAATGCTCTTATCACAAGAAAAGGAGACAGTACGAAATAGCGTGAAGTACTACACAGTAACAAAGCAGACAACACAGGATTTCCTAACATAGTACTGTCAGCTAGCTAAGGTTGGCTGCAACCGAAGATAAATGACTACCGGCCGAAGCTTTCCGACTTCTAGGGATTCACTACTACAGAGCTAATTGGCCAACTTTATAGTTAACACGTTGTATCATGTTGTCAGTTGTACGGAATTTCGCCGTCATTTATCCACGTTCGTTACAGGGTAATTAACAGCTTACGTTCTTTGCGCGAGTGTAGTTGTTTCCACAGCGTCTTTCCTAGGCAATGGATCATCGCCCTCTATCCTGTGTGAGTCGGGTAAATCAGCAACTGTGGTCAATCCCTGCTGAACAGCTCTCTGTGTCACCAAGAGCTGTTATAGCTTTTGCAACAAGCCGCTCAGATGACTTGCGCACGCGCACTCTCGCGATAGGGCAGTGTCCGTAATCCTGGGTGATCGACTTCGAGTAACAATCGTCTTTTGGATATTATACCTATTTCTACTTTCTGTAATTGCAAAAAACAAATTGTGGAGTATTTCTGACTTATGCAAGCCAAAAGTCATTCTCTTTGGAGAGGAGCAATATGGTTTCAGAAGCAGAAAAGAGATAAGAGATGCCATTAGACTTCTAAGGAATATAGGCGAAATATGCATAGAAAAGGCCAATGAAGTATTTACGGCATTCGTAGACCTCGAAAAGATCTTTGACACAGTGTCGTAGGATATACTGGTGGATATATTGAAGATAAAGGACGTAAAGAGGAAGGGGAGAAAACTGCAAATCTGTACTTGAAACAGAGGGCAAGGGTGCGAATAGGAAATTATATCTCGGAAGTTAGCAAGATCGGGAGAGGGGTCAGACAGGGTGTTCTCTCTCTGGCCGATTCTATTTAATATTTATTTGGAATAAATAGTGAAGAGTTGGTTGGATGGGAAAAGAGGTGTCAGGATAGGTGGACGGAAAATAGAATGCATAATATTCGCAGATGACATGGTGACGCTTGCAGAAAATGGAGAGACACTCCGCCTTCAGGCCACGAGTGGCCTACCGGGACCATCGGACTGCCGTGTCATCCTCAGAGGAGCATGCGTATAGGAGGGGCGTGGGGTCAGCACACCACTCTCCCGGTAGTGATGATGGTAGTCTTGATCGAAGCCGCTATTATTCGGTCGAGTAGCTCCTCAATTGTCATCAAGAGGCTGAGTGCACCCCGAAAAATGGCAACAGCGCATGGCGTCCTGGATGGTCACCCATCCAAGTGCCGACCACGCCCGACAGCGCTTAACTTCGGTGATCTCACGGGAACCGGTGAGCAAATGGAGAGACACAGATTCAAATGCTAAATGACCTGAATGAAGCCTGTGTAGCATACGGCATGAAAATAACCAAAAATAAAACGGAAGGCTTGGGTTTAGGCTTAAAGAAAAGAAGAGCAAACTTAGGCCAGAAACGACAGAACGGATGAGAGCAGTCACGTATTTAGGAAGTCGGAGTATGGAAGATATTCATTGTGAATAGATCATCATAGTCAGATTGACTCTGGCGAAATAGGTATTTCAAAAGCAGAAAATACTCTTATTTAGCGGTTTGAACACAGAATTTAGATAGTTGCTAGTGAAATGCCTGATATGGAGAGGGGCCTTCTGCGAGGCGGAAACGAGGAGATTCAGGAAGCAGGACGAGAGGAGAATTGAAGCTTGTGGGGATGGTGCAGAATGGAGAATATCAGCTGGAATGATGAGGTGCTGAGAAAAGTTGGAGAAGATCGGAGGATGTTACTGATAGTGAATAATGAAAGTTAAACTGGGTAGGTCATATTTAGAGACGAGATCGCCTCCTAGAAACCACAGGCTTTATTCCCGGAAACAGAGAGAAGTCCAGAAGAAAGTGCCGGGTGCAAGACATCAGTAGACCGTAAGGAGGGTGCAAAGGATGAAGAAGTAACTAGAGGACAGAGGAGCTTAGGGGACTATGCAGTCTTAAACTTACCGCGAGGCAGATCACCAGATGTTGATGACACATGTATGTATTTTTTTCCCCCACGGTTATTCTGCCTCACCATGTCTTCTTTCCGGTGAAATGAAATGGAAATGTCGTGTGACGAGGGCCTCCCGTCGGGCAGGCCGTTCGCCTGGTGCAAGTCTTTCGGTTTGACGCCACTTCGGCGACATGCGCGTCTATGGGGATGAAATGATGATGATTAGGACAACACAACACCCAGTCCCTGAGTGGAGAAAATCTCCGACCCAGCCGGGAATCGAACCCGGGCCCTTTGGATTGACAGTCTGTCGCGCTGACCACTCAGCTACCGGGGCGGACCTCTTTCCGGTGGTAGTGTCGTAGGTAACATACTTTATACTGCTTGTAGCTTCTGGCGGTGTCATTACGTTCACCATTGTATTGGACGTGTTAAGACACTTTCATAATTCACTACCTCTGATTTAGCAACTGCACACACATTGTATCACGAGGGTGGCGCGCCGACAGCAGAAATTTCGAGTATGGTATCGGTACCCTCTTGGTCGACACTGGACGCCCAGCTGCCTCTACGGCAGTGCATAGTTTTGCTGCACTCTCATCAAAGTATCTGCCAGCCATACTTTGTAATAAGCAGTGCTCAGATGGTGTTATTGACTGTGGCCAACCACTGCGAGGTGGACCTTCAACGTTTTATACTCACAATAGCGGACGAACTTTCAAATGACGTCACAGAGATGGATCACAGAGATGGATGCCAACTTCCGTCGGCCACAATCTTTCTTGTCGCCAAGTCTCAATGTGCATACGATCTTATCTAGAAATTGCCCTTCCAGCCATAGTGTCGGACTGAACAGCATAGACGAGCCTCTTTCTTGCGTTCACAACTGGGATCAAGCGAAATTCGTGACTGGGTTAAGGATTTCTCGGTGTGGAGAACAGAGCAGTTACTCTACTGGCCATTAAAATTGCTACACCAAGAAGAAATGCAGATGATAAACGGGTATTCATTGGATAAATATATTATACTGGAATTAACATGTGATTACATTTTCGCGCAATTTGGGTGCATAGATCCTGAGAAATCAGTACCCAGAACAACCACCTCTGGCCGTAATAATGACCTTGATACGCCTGGGCATTGAGTCAAACAGAGCTTCGATGGCGTACACAGGTACTGCTGCCCATGCAGCTTCAACATGATACCACAGTTCATCAAGATTGGTGTCTAGCGTACTGTGACGAGCCAGTTACTCGGCCATTATTCACTAGACGTTTTCAATGGTTGAGATATTTGGAGAACGTGCTGGCCAGGGCAGCAGTCGAACATTTTCTGTCTGCAGAAAGGTCCGTACAGGACCTGCAACATGCGGTCGTGCATTATCCTGCTGAAATGTAGGGTTTTGCAGGGATCGAATGAAGGGTAGAGCCACGGGTCGTAACACATCTGAAATGTAACGTCCACTGTTCAAAGTGTCGTCAATGCGAACAAAAGGTGTCAGAGACGTGTAACCAATGGCACCCCATACCATCACGCTGGGTGATACGCCAGTGTGGCGATGACGAATACACGCTTCCAATGTGCGTCCACCGCGATGTCGCCAAACACGGATGCGACCATCGTGATGGTGTAAACAGAACGTGGATTCATCCGAAAAAATGACGTTTTGCCATTCGTGCACACAGGTTCGTCATTGGTGCTCCTGTCTGTGTTGCAGCGTCAAGGGTAACCGCAGCCATGGTCTCCGGGCTGATAGTCCATGCTGCTCCGACCTTTATCAAAAGTCGGAAACGTGATGGTACGCGTTTCTCCTCCTTACACGAGGCATCACAACAACGTTTGACCAGGCAACGCCGGTCAACTGCTGTTTGTGTATGAGAAATCGGTTGGATACTTTCATCATGTCAGCACGTTGTAGGTGTCGCCAACGGCGCCAACCTTTTTTGAATGCTCTGAGAAGCTAATCATTTGCATATCACAGCATCTTTTTCCTGTCGGTTAAATTTCGCGTCTGTAGCAGGTCATCTTCGTGGTGTAGCAATTGTAATGGTCAGTAGTGTATTTTGTGCGGAGAATCGTCGAAAGGTTTAGAAGAAACTTAGGGGTACCCCAGAGAAGTGTGTTGCAATCCTTGCTGTTTGCGTATCACATTAATGTCCTTACAGTCAATATTAATAGTAAAGTTAGAGTATCTGCAGACTATGCAAAGATTTGAAAGTGATGCAAAGATTGGCAGCTAATAGCTTTAAAAGCACGGGAATTTAAAACCTTGCAGTTCACAAAACGCGGAAATGTACTGTTACATGATTAACACGTTAACGTGACCACCGCCTGTGGTCGACTTAGAGTGCAATAACCACTCACAGGCGGCAGATAGCAGCACTAGCAGCGAAGGGTATGTAGCGTTTCGGGGGGGACGCGGAAAACAGTGCAATCATTGTCGTAAAGCGGAAAAGGGCCGAGTTATGTAACGTGCAAATGGGCCTCGAGTGAAAGTTTGTAGTCGGTTGGCATGTCACCGTGATTAAAGTACACCGTACATGGCAAAATCCGAAAGCGGCGCCGAGGCAGCTGTAATGCACCACGGGCCATCGATGACAGGGGTGAACAACGGCAGCGGAGATGTGGTAGCGGCGAATAGAAGAGCAACAGTTCAGCAACTGACTGCCCAGATGTATCAGTTCGTTACCAGCAGTGTTTCCTCAACGAACGTTCGGCGAATGTTGCTTCGTATTGGCCTTCGCAGCAGGCGCCTGGTTCGTGCACCCACTGCTGACTTCTGTTCACTGGGACGAAAGCTGGAATTTGCACGCCAGTACTACAAGTGGACATTCACAGAGTGGCGAGAGGGCTTTTCAGATGAATCACGATTTTATGCTCCATCTGACAGATGGCCACTGGCGCCTACGGCGTGAATCGTCCTAAAAGCAAACATGCTTAACAATCGTCAGAGGGTCCAGGTCGCAGGATGGAACGTTGTAGGCTGGGAAATGTTTTTGTGGCTTTCCGTGGACGATGTCGTGGCTTTCCGTGGACGATGCCGTGGCTTGCCCTGGATGATAACGCCATTCTGGAAGGCACATTGAATCATAAATGTGTATCTAACTCTGAGGACCATGTCCACCCCAACACGCAGTTTGGTTTTTTTGGCACAGTGACGTCTACCCCCACAACAATGCAACGTTTCACACAGATCGCAACTCATGTGCATGGTTCTGATAGCATCAGGATGAGTTTACCGTACTCCCCTGGACACCAAACTCCTTCGTTCGGGTTGTACGCGCCATGGATCCTCAACCGGGAAACCTAGTGCATCTGGCCAAGGCACTGGAGTCAGCATGGCTCCACATCCCTGCTGTTACCTTCCAGAACCTCGTCGACTCTTACTGCACGCCTCGCAGCAGCCCACACTGCAATAGATGGGTATTCAGGTTTACGTTAATGTGATAGGACAGTGCAATAGAGGCGTTGTGCGTCACAGTGTGAATTACTGTCGAAATTTCGAGAACGTCCGTATCTAGAACAGCCAACCTGTGTATATCTCATTAAAAGATCATAAAGAAAAAATTAGAGAGATTTGAGTTTACACGAGGGTTTACCAACAATCTTTCTTCTCGTGCGCTATTCATGACTGGAACGAGTGTGGAGGGGGAATGATGATAATACACAAAATACCCTCCACCACAGAGCATAGATGCTGATGTAAATGTAGGCATGTGGCTATTGTAAATTTTTGTTAAGTCAATCAGTTAAGGGTCAACCAGATGTCTGGTGCGGCTCGTTTCTAATTAATTTTCCTATTATTCAGTTCGGAGTTACTCAACGTACGAGATCGTTCTCTTATGAATATCAGTTGAGGTATTACATGTGACTAATATTACTCGCCCGACTTTCCTGCTTCGCTGACGGAAGTTGCAACCTCCTCTCGCTAGAGGGTACCGAATTGTAGCGTGTGTAATGGAACTCTTCTCGGTGCGTGAGAAACCCCCATAAAACTGAAATCACGAATTCGAAGAGTTCGTTCACTCATGGAGCGCCTTCTCTTCAGCATGACAATCCCAGAATGACACGAGCGCAGCGACATCTGCAACAGTCCGACGCCTTGGGTTCGCTGTTATCGGTCAACTCCATACGGTTCCCGACTTGGCCCCATCCGATTTCCATTGGTTTCTAAAACTTAAAGAACATCTTCGAGGACTTCACTTTTATACTGATGAAGTCCAGCAAGCAGAGGTAAACAAAGTAAATTGTTCCACAGTGGCGATATCAACAAATTGGTCTCTCTTTGGAAGAAATGTGTTCGTGCCACAGCGACCATGCTGAGAAATAAATATGAAGAATAAAGGTATACAATGTTAGTAAGGTTTTGTTCTATTTACGAGGTGCATTCAAGTTCTAAGGCCTCCGATTTTTTTCCTCCGGACTGGAAAGAGATAGAAACATGCGCATTGTTTTAAAACGAGGCCGCGTTCATTGTCAATACGTCCCAGAAATGGCAGCACCGTACTGCAGATGGAATTTTACCGCCAGCGGTGAGAATGAGAACTGTTTTAAATACTTAAAATGGCGACGTTTTCCTTACTTGAACAGCGTGCAATCATTCGTTTTCTGAATTTGCGTGGTGTGAAACCAATTGAAATTCATCGACAGTTGAAGGAGACATGTGGTGATGGAATTATGGATGTGTCGAAAGTGCGTTCGTGGGTGCGACAGTTTAATGAAGGCAGAACATCGTGTGACAACAAACCGAAACAACCTCGGGCTCGCACAAGCCGGTCTGACGACATGATCGAGAAAGTGGAGAGAATTGTTTTGGGGGATCGCCGAATGACTGTTGAACAGATGGCCTCCAGAGTTGGCATTTCTGTGGGTTCTGTGCACACAATCCTGCATGACGACCTGAAAATGCGAAAAGTGTCATCCAGGTGGGTGCCACGAATGCTGACGGACGACCACGTGGCTGCCCGTGTGGCATGTTGCCAAGCAATGTTGAATCGCAACGACAGCATGAATGGGACTTTCTTTTCGTCAGTTGTGACAATGGATGAGACGTGGATGCCATTTTTCAATCCAGAAACAAAGAGCCAGTCAGCTCAATGGAAGCACACAGATTCAGCGCCACCAAAAAAATTTCGGGTAACCGCCAGTGATGAAAAAATGATGTCAATGTTCAGGGACAGCGAGGGCGTAATCCGTACCCATTGCGTTCCAAAGGGCACTACGGTAACAGGTGCATCCTACGAAAATGTTTTGAAGAACAAATTCCTTCCTGCACTGCAACAAAAACGTCCGCGAAGGGCAGCGAGTGTGCTGTTTCACCAAGACAACGCACCCGCACATCGAGCTAACGTTACGCAACAGTTTCTTCGTGATAACAACTTTGAAGTGATTCCTCATGCTCCCTACTCACCTCACCTGACCTGGCTCCTAGTGACTTTTGGCTTTTCCCAACAATGAAAGACACTCTCCGTGGCCGGACATTCACCAGGCGTGCTGCTATTGCCTCAGCGATTTTCCAGTGGTCAAAACATACTCCTAAAGAAGCCTTCGCCGCTGCCATGGAATCATGGCGTCAGCGTTGTGAAAAATGTGTACGTCTGCAGGGCGATTACGTCGAGAAGTAACGCTAGTTCCATCGATTTCGGGTGAGTAGTTAATTAGAAAAAAAATCGGAGGCCTTAGAACTTGAATGCACCTCATAAAAAGCTGCAAGAGTTTTCACATTAAATATTTGAAGGCATTACTTTTCAGCACCTCCTTGTACATCGTTAGGTCATGCTCAAATTTCATTGCCTTCTGTGCCTTTGCTTTCATTACTGCTACAGTACTGTTTCATTACTACTACAGTACTGTTACAGAATAGTAGTGATGCAGATTAATTTTTAAAATGATTTACTCTTGTCTAAACCATAACGAGATCCCTGTCGTTTCTATCCTACAGAAATTTGAATTGACTCTGCAAGGTGTAATGGCCTCAGCTTGGGATCTACAGATCTGCACGCCTACAGCGAATACCTCACTCTGTTCACCTTGACCTCTAGAAACTGAAGTCAAGCATTATTGTACAGCAGATTGGCTGTGTTAATCTGATGAACTGTTTAATGTGTGTCACTCTGACTCAGCTAATGAAACGTGATGCGAATAGCTCGGCAAAGAACATCTCTCTTTACCCTAGTCGATAGCATTGCGTGATTATCGTGGAGCATATAAAATAAGAGAGAAAGTAAGTACTGATGATACGAAGGTATTTGAGGGACTGTGGTTCAGTAGGAGAATTACGATAGGTGCAACAGCGTTTCCTTCGAGTTGGTCCGTTTCAATACACTATCGAAATTCAAATGCATCGCCTGCTTGGGATCTTTAAAAGTATACGCGATGTGAAGGATTGGCGAAGCTAAGAGTAAAGTTACACAGTTTGTAGCAGACACTCGTACAAGTAGCCATCGGCCAGGCTCATCACCAGACAAATAATAATGTTTATTTATTCTGCAGTAAGTACTTTTTTTGTAGCCCTATGTTTCTGCAAGTAGACATTTTAAGGCTAGACCTGGATAATAGTATAAAAAACTATATTCCCATCAACTACTCGTTCTTCATTTTGCAAGAAGAGACTAGAGTGTTTCCAACTTCTTCCGCGGTTACGCATTGCATACACAATGATATTCAGACATGTATATGATAACAGCTCTTCCCATTATTAGAGATGTCTTACCGACAACAAACAGCAATAATACAGTGCGGGAACCTTTAAACAGCAGTATGTAACAATTGCGATCGTGTTGATGAGGTTTTGGAACATGGAAATATATCATATGAAGCCTTTACAGTAAAGTGTATGTGGCCTGTAGCAGTTTCTGAAACACGGCTAGCATGCTGCGGTTATTGGAATGGTTCAGCTTTCGTTATGCTGGAATCATGATAACTGGCAGAGACGATTGGGCAGAGAATGTCTGCTGTTGCCTTTCTTTACTTTTCAAAAATTGTCCAGCGTGGAATATTTTCTGCTTCCTCTGTCAAGGAGGCGCAGTTCATTTCAATGCAGGAGGCTGTTTGGCTTTATTAAACAGCTTCTGCAGTAACGCATGACATATGGAGTATACTTGTGTAATTCTTGCGTGATACGCAACAAACCAGAGCGGGATCCTGATGGCTTAGTGTCTTATCCTTTCGCGCGGCGCAGTGGATGCACACATCGCAGGTTACGTTGAACGGTCGGGTAATATGTGGCACTGGCTGTTTATACGGTTTCTGTTTGGAGTGAACACATCTGGCTTGCCCTGCTCTGTTTACTGTGTCGCGTTATCTGTGTTGTCTCGTTACTCTGAATTTCCACTTGCTGCGACACCCAACGCTTGTGGAAGTACGACCCTATAGTAATACACGGAGTTGTATATAAATCAGTGAAAAATTACAGAAAAGATATTACTCCTGTTTCTCGGATTAACACTGTTGTCGTTTTTGTTGATGACGATGATTGTCTTCAGTCGGAATACTGCCATGAAGCATTTCTCCGCGCTAGTCTATCCTGTGCAAACCTCATCGTCTCCTCGTAACTACGGTATCCTCCATCCATTTTAAACTCCCCACTACATTCAACACTCAATGCCCCTCTACAATTTTACTTCCCACAGTTTCCTCCCAAATAGATAATTTCTTGCTGCCTCACGGTATGCCCTATCAATCGATCCTTTCTTTTAGGCAAGTTGTGGTATAAATTTATTTTTTCCCCAGTTCGGCTCAGTACCTCTTCGTTAGTTATTGGATCTACACGTCTAATTTTCGACATTCTTCTCTAGCATCAGATTTCAAAATCTCCTATTTACACCCTGTCTGAACTGTTTAATTCCACGTTTCACTTCTATAAAACGCTACACTCGTGACCCCCTCAGATAAAGACTTCCTAACACTTAAATCTATATTCGATGTTAACAAGTTTCTGATGTTCAGTAGCGTTGCTCAAAACTACCACATACAAATCAGTTCACTTGCACCATCTCTTCATACCAGGTAATAACTTCTGAACATGATCAATGTCCTCTTATGGCTGTCGACAAATTTCATTTTCTGCAGTTGCGTTTTCGACTGACTGTCATAATCAAGCATCTGGAAGCAAAGCCGTAGTGTTAAGAGAAACTGCGGTTGTTTAGTTACACCATATATTTTTCTCCGTGGTGATTACATGAGAATTGCGCTTATAAATACAACTGAACTGAGTCTGCCGGCCGCGGTGGCCGTGCGGTTCTGGCGCTGCAGTCCGGAACCGCGGGGCTGCTACGGTCGCAGGTTTGAATGCTGCCTCGGGCATGGGTGTGTGTGATGTCCTTAGGTTAGTTAGGTTTAAGTAGTTCTAAGTTCTAGGGGACTTATGACCTAAGATGTTGAGTCCCATAGTGCTCAGAGCCATTTGAACCATTTTTTTGAACTGAGTCTTTTGAGTCCATGGTTATTGAGGATGTAGTGCAAACACCTTAAGAACTCGGCACAAGCACTTGTGTACTCTGTCGCCGAATGCTGTTCTCCTGTTTGGAGCAGAAGCAGCCAAGTCAACAAAGCAGATATCCATCTAAATGATGCAATGAGAATCGTGATGGGAACTCTTAAAAACACACCTTCACAGTGGCTGTTAATACTACTCGCCTATTTTGGACCTCCAAATCTCCGACGACAACAAGCAGTAACACATTACTGGATGAAACTCAAAAGTTTCAGAGACTTGCCTATTCACGAAACACTGAACAACTTACCACGCATTCCATTAAAATCTAGAGAACCAATCTGGGTAAGGCCCAGAAGGCTATAATATAAGAGATGAATGAATAAATGGATGTACTTCCATGGTCATAAGAAGTTAAGCAACATAGATCCGACCGTCCAACTCCCGGGTGCGAACCAACCAAGAAGAATATGGGCTGCCCTGAACCGTATCAGAACTGGCCACGCCGAGATCAAAGCAACTCTACACAATTGAGGAGTTAGCGATGATTATCAGTGCTAATGCGGAACATTGGAGAACTCTCTGGAGCACCTTTTACACGATTAGCCAAAAAGAAAATTCATAGGTACCTGTAAAAGACTTTGTAAACGCAACAATTGCAGCAAAAAGCAGATAAAAATTCACTTGGCGCCTTCCTGAGAGACAGTCTCCACTCATTTATAAGTGTAGACCAGATGTGGCTTAAATTCAAAGAAATAGTATCGGCAGCAATTGGGAGATTTATATCAAATAAATTAACAAACGACGGAGCTGATACTCTTTGGTGCACAGAACGGGTTAGAACACTGTCGCAGAAACAACGAAACCAACATGCCACATTTAAACAGACGCAAAATCCCCAAGATTGGCGTTCTTTTACAGAAGCTAGAAATTTAGCGTGGACTTCAATGCGAGATACCTATAACAGTTTCCACAACGAAACTTTGTCTCGAAACCTGGCAGAAAATCCAAAGAGATTCTGGTCGTATGTGAAGTATGTTAGCGGCAAGAAACAATTATTGCCTTCTGTGCGCGATAGCAATGGAGATAATATCGAAGACAGTGCTACCAAAGCAGAGTTACTAAACACAGCCTTCCGAAATGCCTTCACAAAGAATCGAGAACAGCTGCCAACATGAGTAACGTAGAAGTAAATATCCTCGGAGTAGTGAAGCAACTTAAATCACTTAATAAAAGCAAGTATTCTGGTCCAGACTGTATACCAATTAGGTTCCTTTCGGAGTATGCTGATGCATTAGCTCGATATTTAACAATCATATACAACCGTTCGCTAGACGAAAGATCCATACCCAAAGACTGGAAAGTTGCACAGGTCACACCAATATTCAAGAAAGGAAGTAGGAGTAATACACTAAATTACAGGCCCATATCGTTAACGTCGATATGCAGCAGGATTTTAGAACATAAGTTATGTTCGAACATTATCAATTACCTCGAAGAAAACTGTCTATTGACTCACAGTCAACATGGGTTTAGAAAACATCGTTCTTGTGAAACACAACTAGCTCTTTGTCATGAAGATTTGAGTGGTATTGACAAGGGATTTCAGATCGATTCCGTATTTCTGGATTTCCGGAAGGCTTTTGACACTGTACCACACAAGCGACTTGTATTGAAATTGCGTGCTTACGGAATACAGTCAGTTATGTGACTGGATCTGTGATTTCCTGTCGGAGAGGTCACAGTTCGTAGTAAATGATGGAAAGTTATCGAGTAAAACAGAAGTGATTTCTGGCGTTCCCCAAGGTAGTGTTACAGGCCCTTTGCTGTTCCTTAACTGTATAAACGATTTGGGAGACAATCTGAGCAGCCGTCTTCGTTTGCTTGCAGGTGACGCTGTCATTTATCGACTAATAAAGCCATCAGAAGATCAAAACAAACTGCAAAACGGGTTAGAAGAAATATAAGAATGGTGCGAAAAGTGGCAATTGACCCTAAATAACGAAAAGTGTGAGGTCATCCACATGAGTGCTAAAAGGAACTCGTTAATCTTCGGTTACACGATAAATCAGTCTAATCTAAAAGCCGTAAATTCAACTGAATACCTAGGTATTACAGTTACGAACAACTCAAGTAGGAAGGAACACACAGAAAATGTCGTGCGGAAGGCTAACCCAGTCTGGATGATTGACTTGGGTAAAATATTCCGGAGGTAAAATAGTCCCCCATTCGGATCTCCGGGCGGGGACTACTCAAGAGGATGCCGTTATCAGGAGAAAGAAAACTGGCGTTCTACGGATCGGAGCGTGGAATATCAGATCCCTTAATCGGGCAGGTAGGTTAGAAAATTCAAAAAGGGAAATGGATAGGTTAAAGTTAGATATAGTCAGAATTAATGAAGTTCAGTGGCAGGAGGAACAAGACTACTGGTCAGGTGACTACAGGGTTATAAACACAAAATCAAATAGAGGTAATGCAGGAGTAGGTTTAATAATGAATAGGAAAATAGGAATGCGGGTAAGCTACTACGAACAGCATAGTAAACGCATTATTGTGGCCAAGATAGATACGAAGCCCACACCTACTACAGTAGTACAAGTTTATATGCCAACTAGCTCTGCAGATGACGAAGAAATTGAAGAAATGTATGATGAAATATAAGAAATTATTCAGATAGTGAAGGGAGACGAAAATTTAATAGTCATGGGTGACTTTAATTCGAGTGTAGGAAAAGGGAGAGAAGGAAACGTAGTAGGTGAATATGGATTGGGGCTAAGAAATGAAAGAGGAAGCCGCCTGGTAGAATTTTGCACAGAGCACAACTTAATCATAGCTAACACTTGGTTTCAGAATCATGAAAGGAGGTTGTATACATGGAAGAACCCTGGAGATACTAAAAGGTATCAGATAGATTATATAATGGTAAGACAGAGATTTAGGAACCAGGTTTTAAATTGTAAGACATTTCCAGGGGCAGATGTGGACTCTGACCACAATCTATTGATTATGAACTGTAAATGAAAACTGAAGAAACTGCAAAAAGGTGGGAATTTAAGGATATGGGACCTGGATAAACTGAAAGAACCAGAGGTTGTACAGAGTTTAAGGGAGAGCGTAAGGCAACAATTGAGAGGAATGGGGGAAAGAAATACAGTAGAAGAAGAATGGGTAGCTTTGAGGGATGAAGTAGTGAAGGCAGCAGATAATCAAGTAGGTAAAAAGACGAGGGCTAGTAGAAATCCTTGGGTAACAGAAGAAATATTGAATTTAATTGATGAAAGGAGAAAATATAAAAATATAGTAAATGAAGCAGGCAAAAAGAAATACAAACGTCTCAAAAATGAGATCGACAGGAAGTGCAAAATGGCTAAGCAGGGATGGTTAGAGGACAAATGTAAGGATGTAGAGGCTTATCTCACTAGGGGTAAGATAGATACTGCCTACAGGAAAATTAAAGAGACCTTTGGGAAAAGAGAGCGACTTGTATGAATATCAAGAGCTCAGATGGAAACCCAGTTCTAAGCAAAGAAGGGAAAGCAGAAAGGTGGAAGGAGTATATAGAGGGTCTATACAGGGGCGATGTACTTGAGGACAATATTATGGAAATGGAAGAGGATGTAGATGAAGATGAAATGGGAGATACGATACTGCGTGAAGAGTTTGACAGAGCACTGAAAGACCTGAGTCGAAACAAGGCCCCCGGAGTAGACAACATTCCATTGGAACTACTGACAGCCTTGGGAGAGCCAGTCCTGATAAAACTGTACCATCTGGTGAGCAAGATGTATGAAACAGGCGAAATACCCTCAGACTTCAAGAAGAATATAATAATTCCAGTCCCAAAGAAAGCAGGTGTTGACAGATGTGAAAATTACCGAACCATCAGTTTAGTAAGCCACAGCTCCAAAATACTAACACGAATTATTTACAGACGAATGGAAAAACTAGTAGAAGCCGACCTCGGGGAAGATCATTTTGGATTCCGTAGAAATACTGGAACACGTGAGGCAATACTGACCTTACGACTTACCTTAGAAGAAAGATTAAGGAAAGGCAAACCTACGTTTCTAGCATTTGTAGACTTAGAGAAAGCTTTTGACAATGTTGACTGGAATAATCTCTTTCAAATTCTAAAGGTGGCAGGGGTAAAATACAGGGAGCGAAAGGCTATTTACAATTTGTACAGAAACCAGATGGCAGTTATAAGAGTCGAGGTGTATGAAAGGGAAGCGGTGGTTAGGAAGGGAGTAAGACAGGGTTGCAGCCTCTCCCCGATGTTGTTCAATCTGTATATTGAGCAAGCAGTAAAGGAAACAAAAGAAAAATTCGGAGTAGGTATTAAAATCCATGGAGAAGAAATAAAAACTTTGAGGTTCGCCGATGACATTGTAATTCTGTCAGAGACAGCAAAGGACTTGGAAGAGCAATTGAACGGAATGGAGAGTGTCTTGGTTGGAGGATATAAAATGAACATCAACAAAAGCAAAACGAGGATAATGGAATGTAGTCGAATTAAGTCGGGTGATGCTGAGGGAATTAGATTAGGAAATGAGACACTTAAAGTAGTAAAGGAGTTTTGCTATTTAGGAAGTAAAATAACTGATAATGGTCGAAGTAGAGAGGATATAAAATGTAGACTGGCAATGGCAAGGAAAGCGTTTCTGAAGAAGAGAAATTTGTTAACATCGAATATAGATTTAGGTATCAGGAAGTCGTTTCTGAAAGTATTTGTATGGAGTGTAGCCATGTATGGAAGTGAAACATGGACGATAAATAGTTTGGACAAGAAGAGAATAGAAGCTTTCGAAATGTGGTGCTACAGAAGAATACTGAAGATAAGGTGGATAGATCACGTAACTAATGAGGAGGTATTGAATAGGATCGGGGAGAAGAGAAGTTTGTGGCACAACTTGACCAGAAGAAGGGATTGGTTGGTAGGACATGTTCTGAGGCCTCAAGGGATCACCAATTTAGTATTGGAGTGCAGCGTGGAGGGTAAAAATCGTAGAGGGAGACCAAGAGATGGATAGACTAAGCAGATTCAGAAGGATGTAGGTTGCAGTAGGTACTGAGAGATGAAGAAGCTTGCACAGGACAGAGTAGCATGGAAAGCTGCATCAAACCAGTCTCAGGACTGAAGACAACAACAACAACAACAACAACAACAACAACAACAAGGAGAATGCCTACACTAAGCTTGTCCGTCCTCTTTTTAGAATACTGCTACGCGGTGTGGGATGCTTACCAAATAGCACTGACGGAGTACATCGAAAAAGTTCAGAGAAAGGCAGCACGTCTTGGTATTATCGCAAAATATGGAAGAGAGGATTTGGACTAGACACCATTAAAAGAAAGGCGTTTTTCGTTGCTACGGAATCTTCTCACGAAATACCAATCACCAACTTTCTCCTCCAAATGCGAAAATATTTTGTTGACACCGACCTACCTAGGGATGAACGATCACCACGATAAAATAAGGGAAATCAGAGCTCGTACGGGAAGATACAGCTGTTCCGTCTTTCCGCGCGCTATACGAGATTGGAATAATAGAGAATTGTGAAGGTGGTTCGATGAACTCTCTGCCAGGCACTTAAATGTGATTTGCAGAGTATCCATGTTGATGTAGATGTAGAATTAACTGGCTGGAGTCTACGTTGAAAAATAGATCTCTCAACTTCTTTTGTCTACAGCTGTTTCTCCAGCTTTCGTTACTAGCTATACATACTTATATACACTGAAGCGCCAAAGAAACTGGTATAGGCATGTGTATTAAAATGCAGAGATATGTAAATAGGCATATACGGCGCTGTGGTCGGCAACTCCTATATAAGACAATAAGTGTCTGGTGCAGTCGTTAGATCGGTTACTGCTGATACAAGTGGTTGATTTTCAAGATAGTCGGCGCACGAACGATTAGACACAGCATCTTCGAGGTACCGATGAAGGGGTGATTTTTCCCGTACGGCTGTTTCACGGGTGTGCCGTGAATATCAAGAATCCGGTAAAACATAAAATCTCAGACATCACTGCGGCCGGAAAAGATCCTGCAAGAACGGGACCAACGACGACTAAAGAGAATCGTTCAACGCGACGGAAGTGCAACGCTTCCGCAGATTGTTGCAGATTTCAGTGCTGGGCCATCAACAAGTGTCAGTGTGCGAATTACTCAAGGGAACGCCATCCATATGGGATTTCGGAGGCGAAGGCCCACTCGTGTACCCTTGATGACTCCTCGACACAAAGCCTTACGCCTTGCCTGGGCTCGTCAACATCGACATTGGACTGTTGATGACTGGAAACATGTTGCTTCGTCGGACGATTCTCGTTTCAAATTGTATCCAGCGGATGGATGTGTACGGGTATGGAGACGACCTTACGAATACATGGACCCTGCATATCAGCAGGGGACTGTTCAAGCTGGTGTGGGCTCTGTAATGGTGTGGGGCGTGTGCAGTTAGTGATATGGGATTTCTGATACGTCTAGATACGGCTCTGACGGGTGACACGTACGTAAGCATCCTATCCTATCACCTGCATCCATTCACGTCCGACCGACTTGGGCAATTCCAGCAGGACAATGCGACACCCCACACGCCCAGAATTGTACAGAGTGGCTCCAGGAACACACTCCTGAGTTTAAACACTTCTGCTGGCCAGCGAACTCCCCAGACATGAACGTTGAGATGCCTTGCAGAGTGCTGTTCAGAGGAGATCTCTACCCTCTCGTATTATTACTGATTTATGGACAGCCCTGCAGGTTTCATGGAGTCAATCCCCCCCAACACTACTTCAGACATTAGTCGAAGCCATGCCTCGTCGTGTTGCGGCACTCCTGCTTTCTCGCGGCGGCCCTACACGATATTGGGCGCGTGTACCTGTTTCTTTGGCTCTTCAGTGTATATAGATGTATCTGCTTGTACTGGTTCATATTAACTTATATCAACTTAAATTATGCAATTTTAAAATATAATTCTGGAAATCAAACGCTCAATAAATAAACTGAGTATCTTGAGCGAGAATAATTGATTACAGCCAAAAAAGATAAAATATTCTAGGTTGCTACGCCGCGACATGCTATTTCTGAAATTTGCTTTTGTATACTCGACACTTCGATTCGTCTACTGGGCTCTTCCTCAGGAGCTACAGGTGTCTCCGGTTAGCTGAACATTGCAGAAGATCAGTGTTGCGTTCATGTTTAAAATAGTTTTCCCACGCTTGTTCTGAAGAAGTTGAGATATTGGGTGAAATTCTTGTGGGTACTATTGGTTATCCATCGTTATTGGACCGGAAGCGCTAACAGGTAGGAGGAGGGAGAGAGAGAGAGAGAGAGAGAGAGAGAGAGAGAGAGAGATGGCGGGGGAAAGGGGGAAGGGGGGAAAGGGGGAAGGGGCGGTATGTTTACCAAAATATAATTTAACTTCCTGGCAGATTAAAACTGTGCGCCGGACTGAGACTCGAACTTTACTTCCATAAATGACGGATTCTTTGGCGAGCGCGGGTATGTTCTTGAAATCTGTATCCTAACCGGAGTTCTCGTGATATCCCGCTACCAGGTTTCACATTTCCTTTTAAACGCATGCGGCGTTCGTGCTCTTCAATCTATTCTTTTATTGTCCTCCCAGTTTCGCCTGCACACACTTTGCCACACCTACAGGTAACTTCATAGACTCTCGCAGTGTGAAGATGATTAAATGCGTCCATTTTGCGTCGGAAAAGGTCTTATCTGTAATTACAAAAATATGTAGGTTTAACGCCATTCTTCCAAAAAATTTTGCTTATGCGGTCGGTAACTGTGTCGAGTGAGAAGGCGGTTGCTCATGCTTATTAGCATAACATTGTTTCCGTTCACAGAGCCAAATGTTCCAATTTATTAAACGACGTGTCTGGCTGTATGTATGTTTAGTGACTATACTTTCTTTAAACTACAATTTGCTGCGTACTCTCTGAGCTCGAAAAGTGGTATGGCAATTACTTGGCGTGTTATTAAATGGAGGTTCTGACTTCAGTGGAATAGCTGTAGTTATTCTCCTTCCTGAGTAAGATTACTATGATCGAAACACGGAACGCCTTGAAGAGGGAACTTTGTTCTAGTCGATAAATTAAATTGAAGCACTCACTCGGCTTACATCGCTAAACTAGATTGTAGGAACCTACCTACCGTCCTTTGAAAGCGTCTTTTACGCTCTAAAGTGGCGTCACAGCACGCTGCATGCTCTTAACGAAATGTTATGCAGTTTTGGAAATTCACTTAACTGAAACTCAGCAGATACTGCTTGAGATTATCAGTTGTTTTGTATCTGAGATGCTGAGGACTACCCTCGCTTTAACTCTCTCGGTGTGATGCGTATGCATGGTTTCGCGGTGATATATACTGATAAAATTCTCTCTGGCTTCCAGCGCATCAGGTCTTTAAAACCTAGAGCTTTCGGCCGAGTTCTCAACCTCTGTAAATCGCGTTATTGCTGCTGCTGTCGAATAAAGAAGCAGCACAAATTTGGCAACTCATGAGGTCTGTGAAAGGCGTTGTACGCCTCAGAAAGCCAAGAGTGTTTAAAATATCGTGTGGGTATGGACAGTTTTTTGTTGGAAGGACTGTGTGTACTATTGAACAGCGCCATGTGGAACACGAGAGGTGTTTCCGCCTACGCTGTCCTGAGAAATGAGCGGTAGCAGAGCATGCTCTGGAAAATGAACGCTGAATCGCATTCAACCATACCTCCGTTATTAATCGGTTTAACGGTTTCCGGGATAGCGTCATAAAAGAAGCGACCGAGATAAAAATTTGTGAGAGCACCCTCAATAAAGAATACGGCCTGCAACTAAGCAGCCACGTCTATACTCCGCAAGCGACCGGTGTGTGGCGGAGGGTACTGTGTGCATCACTGTCACTTTCCCCCATTTCCTATTACAGTCGCGAATAGTTCGCGGGAAGAACGATTGCCGGTCTTTTTGCTAGATATACGTAGGAGGAAGCTATATACGAGGCGTGTTTTTTTTTTTAAGTAAGTACCGTTTCGAAATTTAAAAAAAAGCGTGCTAAGATATCTCAATAATTTTATTTTTACATGAAAGCCTATATCTTAATCTACTTTTCTACATAATTTCCGTCAATATTGAATCACTTGTCATAACTTTGTACCAGTTTTTGAATACCCTCCTCATAGGAGTCTGCCGCCTGACTTGTTAACCACTGCATCATCACTGTTTTGACTTCGTCATCGTCTTGAAGACGCTGACCGCCCAGGTGTTTCTTCAAGTGCAGGAACAGATGGTAGTCAATGGGCGCAAGATCGGGGCTTTACGGAGGATAATCTAGAGTTTCCCATGGGAAAGATGTGATATAATCTTTGGTCTCATTCGCCACATGAGGACGGGCATTGTCTTGCAGCACAACGATGCCCTTGCTCAACTTCCATGGACTGTTGCTTTGATTTTGGTGTGACGTAGGCCACCCATGTTTCATCGCCCGTAACAATTTGGCTTAAGAAATCATCACCGTCGTTTTGGTACCGCTGAAGAAAAGTCAATGCACTGTCTAAACGTTTGGTTTTGCGCACATCCGTCAACATTTTCGGTACCCAACGTGCGCACAATTTTCGGTAATTCACGTGCTCGGTCACAATGCCATACAAAATACACTCCTGGAAATGGAAAAAAGAACACATTGACACCGGTGTGTCAGACCCACCATACTTGCTCCGGACACTGCGAGAGGGCTGTACAAGCAATGATCACACGCACGGCACAGCGGACACACCAGGAACCGCGGTGTTGGCCGTCGAATGGCGCCAGCTGCGCAGCATTTGTGCACCGCCGCCGTCAGTGTCAGCCAGTTTGCGTGGCATACGGAGCTCCATCGCAGTCTTTAACACTAGTAGCATGCCGCGACAGCGTGGACGTGAACCGTATGTGCAGTTGACGGACTTTGAGCGAGGGCGTATAGTGGGCATGCGGGAGGCTGGGTGGACGTACCGCCAAATTGTTCAACACGTGCGCGTGAGGTCTCCACAGAACATCGATGTTGTCGCCAGTGGTCGGCGGAAGGTGCACGTGCCCGTCGACCTGGGACCAGACCGCAGCGACGCACGGATGCACGCCAAGACCGTAGGATCCTACGCAGTGCCGTAGGGGACCGCACCGCCACTTCCCAGCAAATTAGGGACACTGTTGCTCCTGGGGTATCGGCGAGGACCATTCGCAACCGTCTCCATGAAGCTGGGCTACGGTCCCGCACACCGTTAGGCCGTCTTCCGCTCACGCCCCAACATCGTGCAGCCCGCCTCCAGTGGTGTCGCGACAGGCGTGAATGGAGGGACGAATGGAGACGTGTCGTCTTCAGCAATGAGAGTCGCTTCTGCCTTGGTGCCAATGATGGTCGTATGCGTGTTTGGCGCCGTGCAGGTGAACGCCACAATCAGGACTGCATACGACCGAGGCACACAGGGCCAACACCTGGCATCATGGTGTGGGGAGCGATCTCCTACACTGGCCGTACACCTCTGGTGATCGTCGAGGGGACACTGAATAGTGCACGGTACATCCAAACCGTCATCGAACCCATCGTTCTACCATTCCTAGACCGGCAAGGGAACTTGCTGTTCCAACAGGACAATGCACGTCCGCATGTATCCCGTGCCATCCAACGTGCTCTAGAAGGTGTAAGTCAACTACCCTGGCCAGCAAGATCTCCAGATCTGTCCCCCTTTGAGTATGTTTGGGAGTGGATGAAGCGTCGTCTCACGCGGTCTGCACGTCCAGCACGAACGCTGGTCCAATTGAGGCGCCAGGTGGAAATGGCATGGCAAGCCGTTCCACAGGACTTCATCCAGCATCGCTACGATCGTCTCCAAGGGAGAATAGCAGCCTGCATTGCTGCGAAAGATGGATATACAATGTACTAGTGCCGACATTGTGCATGCTCTGTTGCCTGTGTCTATGTGCCTGTGGTTCTGTCAGTGTGATCATGTGATGTATCTGACCCCAGGAATGTGTCAATAAAGTTTCCCCTTCGTGGGACAATGAATTCACGGTGTTCTTATTTCAATTTCCAGGAGTGTACTACGAGAAACATTATGTAACACCATGGCTCTAATGCTGTACGGATTTATTTTGTCTTTTGCTTTCATTTAATGTTATAACATTGAATATCTGTAAATGTGTTTGAATCGATAACATAAAATTGTATACTCCTTTCTTTGTTAAAACTGTGATGTCGTGGTTTGATTCTATGCAATGTAGTATATCTGTCATTTAAATTCTTTTTCCCATTTGGAGGGAACAAAACTTACTGTATATAATTCTAGTTTCTGTGTGAATAATTTTTTTGTAGAAATGTCAATATGTGCAAATGTTATGGTTTATTAAAATGTTTGTTTGCTGTTATGTAAACTGCTGACCTTCACTTAAGATTCTTAGTTTGTATGCAAAAGGTGTAGTGGTTCCCCTCGGGAACGGAACTGTGTAGAGCGCGCAAATTGTGGCTGGCCTAGGTAGAAAAGGTGGAACCAAGAGTCAGTCAGAGACGAGCTACCAAACTGGACTCGCATTCGGAAGGAGGGCGGTTCAATACCGCGTCCGGCCATCCTGATTTAGGTTTTCCGTGATTTCCCTAAATAACTTCGTTCAAATGCCGGGATGGTTCCTTCCCCATCCTTCCCTAATCAGATGAGACCGATGACCTCTCTGTCTGGTCTCCTTCCCCCCCCCTCCTCCCTCCCCCCATCCGTGGGACTCGAACCCCCATTTCCCGCTTATCGCGAGCGATCCCCTTACCTTTTGGCTATCCGTGCACGACTCACGGCAAGACCCAATCTACGACCTGGACTCGTACATCCGTTATGTATACGCCCGTACGGGTCAGACGTTGTACTTGAAAGTCGCTTTCCCGGTATCAGCAGAGAAATATCGATATTGCAGTTTGTATCCTGTTCTGATTACGATGAAAAGTTCCTTCGGAGATATATGCATGTCCAAAGGAACAGGCATGCTGCGAATATAGTCCTTATGAAATACATTAAATGTATTCGCAACTGTGAATAATGACAACATCAGCTGTAGAATGGAATGACAACAATGAAAATTTGTGTCGAACTGGGACTTGAACTCGGATGCATGTGTGTCCAAAGGAACTTTGCATCGTAATCAGAATAACACAGGCGCTGCTATATCGTAGTCACACACCTTGTCTGATATTCCGTACGTACTCAAATATTCTGTTCATTAGGCCGCAGTGCAGAACTGTATAGAACGCCTTGAAAGTCAAGTAACATAGCATCTATTTGGGCGCCGGTATACACCGTCCCCTGGGTCTCACGGACGAACAGAGCAAGCTGGATTTCAAACGGTCGTTGTTTTCGGAACCCACGTTCATTCCTATAGGGGATACTTTGGGTCTCCAGAAATGTCGTAAGCATAGCTTGGTACCCGGCCGTTGGAAGGTCGAAGCGGTCGCGACGCACGCGACGAGAACATTACCATATGTGGCTCTCGAGTGAACGCCATTGACGTCGCAGAAGGAAGAGGGACGGCACGGCAGTTACCATTTGACAATTGGCGAGGAGTACTCGACCGAAAACTTTCAGATTCTTTCCTTCTTATTCTCCTAATATTTTTGGTTTCAGTATTTACTTAATCTCTAAACATGCCACCAGTATTCTTCCCGGGTTGTTTCTGAAAATGTGTTCTTAAATTGTACCTAAATGTAACACGCCGAGTGAGGTGGCACTATGGTTAAGACAGTGGACTCGCATTTGGGAGGATGGCGGTTCAAATCCTCATTCCGTCATTCAGATGGTATTTAATGATGTCCTTAAATCGGAAATGCTGGGACGCTGTCTTTGAAAAGGACACGGCCAATTTCCTTACCCTCTACGATCTTGTGCACAGTCTCTAATGACCTCGTCATCAACGAGATGTCAAGCCCTGGTCGTGTTTACTAAGAAGGCTGTAAAGAATTAAGAAGCTTATATTAGAATTACCTTTCTTAGGTTTTGAAGTGTTTAATCACCATAGATATTTGTTATGTATGAGGCGGAACTATGGGCCTCATGGAAAAAGGGTGACCCGACTGAGTCACGCAATATTACTCTTAGTCTTATCACGAGGTGGGGCCATTAATTGCAGGCGTTTATGACGCAGGCTGACGTGAGGATCAATGAACTGTACTTGACGGGAGGTATCTGGAACATCTTAGGTGATTAGAAAGTTAGTAGACAGGAATACAATTAAGTACTTTGCTTTAATGCAGCATCAGCGCTGAACGTCGATCTTGACTTTGTACAATAAGATTTACAAGTGCAGCTATAGACTGAACTGCGAATACTTCTTTACCATTCTGATTGCTTCACATATATAGATAAATTGTCAATGCATAAACTGTATGTGGCGCCTGGCTAGGTCGTAGCTACTGACTTAGCTGAAGGCTATGCTAACTAGCGTCTATGCAAATGAGATTTCTGAAGCTATAACAAGTGAACCATTCCTATTAAAGTCGGCTGTAGAACTGGCCAGTGCGCTAGCTTGTCTCGTAAGACCAGCCGAGTGGCGGCGCTCGGTCTGCTAGCGTCTACAGTGGCGATTCGCGGGTCCGATGTGTACTGACGGACCGCGGCCGTTTTGAAGCCTACATCCTAGCAAGTGTGGTGCCTTGCGGTGACACCACAGTATTTATCAAACCATTGTTTTTAGTTTTTGTGAATAAGACTGTCTAGATCGCTTATTAAAATTTCTATATTTATTACGACGTTTCGACTACTGGCAGCATGAAATAAGTGCAGTTAAGATGAGAGGAACATAAGAAGAAATAGGGATTTGTTACATAACAACAAGCAAAGAAATGATAAATTGAAAGACTGAAAAATATTTTTAAAGGTGCATTCACCAAACAGCTTAGAACTCGTGTCAGTACTAAAACTATGCCCAGTCATTTAAATATTTTACGAATAAGTAAGTTTTAGCTGACAGTTGGCGTTACTGTTCAGGACTTTGCCTTCAAATTTAAGTGTATTATTGATATATTTTTTATGCTTCTTCATACTTATAAAAAGACAGATCGTCTTTAAAACTTGTTTTATGTTTTAAAAACGATCCGTCTTTTTTAAGTCTGAAGAGGCATAAAATATGTAAATAATAAAATAAATAAAATTCGAGGGCAACGTCCCCTACACTGGCGCCATCTGTCACCCAAAACTTACATCTTTGTAAAATATTTAAACCAAGTTGTTATTGACGCCACGATGAGACATAGTTCTTAGGACTAACACAGAAAGTTCTTTTATAAGATCTTTTTAGAGAGTTTACTTACAATTTTTTTTTAATTTTTAGTTTATTGTCTTATGTTATCTTGTAGATGTGTAGGAAACGCTTGCCTCTCTCTCTCGCTCTGTCTTCCTTTCATCGTAATTGTAGATATCAGATGACGCCAGTAGCCGAAACGTTGTAATAAATAAAGAAATTTTAATAAGCGATCTAGATAGTATTAGTCACAAAATATTCAGAATGATCGCGGGCCAGTACAGGAAATTCATTTTCTGTATTAATAACCTTGTTTTTCTTTCTTAAGAAGGAATAAAATATAAGACGTCAAAAAATTCATCATAATACACTAGACTGTGTCATTTACATGAATGGCGATAGAAATGTTGGGCAAATTATACGAGGGGCGTTAAGTAAGTACTGCAACACATATTTTCCTGAAAGCAGTTTGTTTAATTCGGGATTTGAATACCCCACTGTTTTACTCCAAGCCCTAGTTTTCGACATAACATCCGTTCAACGCGATGGCCTTAGGCTACCTTACTGGGAGGAGCTCTAAGCCCATATGGTACCACCCTAGTGGTCGCCTTCGGAGCTAAGGTTTTGCTGGTTCAGTAACCTCTCCATGATCCACGTGCTACCTCCCGCGGAGTGCATCCTTCATTGGACCAAACAGATAGAAGTCAGAAGGTGCGACATGAGCTGTAGGGTGGACGAGGAAGAACAGACCAATGAAGTTTTATGAGCTGCTCTCGGGTGCGCAGACTCGGATGTCGCCTTGCGTTCTGAGGAGAGGAGGAGGAGAAAAAGTAGTAGTTCATTTGCACAGGGGTTACTGAATTGTATGTGTTGACATGGAGAACGTAGAATGCCTTTTGTTGCTGTGTTATCGCTGCCTCTAACCGACGCACATTGGGTGACGAAGGAGCGGGTGAGCTAGTTGCATCACGGTGACACCTACCGACAACGTCATGAACAGGAACTTACAACTGGTGGCAAGCTAAACTTTTTGTTCTATGCGTAAGTTAAAATTCGCCGCAAGTTTCTATCCTAATTCATACAGCAGGCATAGGCTTCTGAAATCTGAAGAATAGGTTTGAAATACGCTGTATTACTCTCTTTCTCTGCAGTTTATTACTTGAAATGTAAGAGTTAGTAATAAAAGAGTTGACCGCCGGTATCGGGGATAGAGGAAACCTTCGGTCTCAGGTTATTTCCCAACTTTAGGCTTCCACTGTACGTAGAGGATGTACCGTGCTGCGGGGAGCACAAAGAGGAACTATCTGCAGATCAGCACCGGGGGTCCTACTGCGTTGCACGCAACTCTCGTGTTGGGGAAGCTGGTAGCTTCAAGTACGTCCGGGTATTTCCTTGCGTAACGCCGTTTCACGCCAGTTGCGGAATCATGTTAGTCCCGCTGACCAGTGCTAGCGCGAAAGGAGCAGCATCTGCATCTACATCCAAATGGACACACTGTGCCTGACAGAGGGTTCATCGATCCACTTTCACAATAATTCTCTATTATTCCACTCTCGACTATTACTGGAAAAAAAAGAAAAAACGATCGTCTACATATTTCCATGCGAGCCCCGATTTCCCTTATTTTATTAAGATGATCGTTTCTCCCTGTGTAGGTCGGCGTCACCAAAATATTTTAGCATTCGGGGGGGAATGTTAGTGCTTGAAAGTTCGAGAGAAGACCCCGCCGCAGAGTGAAACGTCTTTGTTTCAATGATGTCAGCCCTCAATCCTGTATCATGTCCGTGATACACTATTCCTACTTCTCGATAATACAAAATTTGCCGCTCTTCTTGAACTTTCTCAATCTAGCCCGCTAATCCTATCCGGTAAGGATCCCCCACAGCGCAGCAGTACTCCATAGGAGGGCGGACAAGCGTAGTGTAGGCGGTATCTTTAGTAGACATGTTGCATCTTTTAAGTGTTCTACGAATAAATCGCAGTCTTTGCTCAGCCTTCCCCACGACATTTTCTGTGTGTTCTTTCCAATTTAAGTTTTTCGTAATGATAATACCTAGGTATTTAGCTGAATTTACGGCCTTTTGATTTGATTGATTTATTGTGCAACCGAAGCTTAACGCATTTCTTTTAGCACCCATGTGGATGACCTCACTCTTTTCATTATTTAGCTTAATTGGAAATTTTCACACCATACAGATATCTTTTCAATCTTTTGCACTTTGTTTTGTTCTTCTGTGGACTTTACTAGACGATAAACGATAGCATTATCTGCAAACAACCTAAGACGGCTGCCCAGTTTGTCTTCTAAATCGTTTATCTATATAAGGAATTACAGATGGCCTATAACAATACATTGGGGAACTCAGAAAGCACTTCCGTTTTACTCGATGACTTTGCGTTAATTGCTATGAAACTCTCTGATAGGAAATCACAAATCCAGTCGCATAACTGAGACGATATTCCGTAGGCACGAAATTCATTACTTTGGGTGAGTAAAGAGCTAGTTCTGTTTCACAAGAACATTGTTTTCTAATTCCGTGTTGACTGAGTGTTAATAGGCTCTTGATTTCGAGGTAATTCGTCATGTTCGAACACAATATATGTTCCAGAATCCTGGTGCATATCGAAGTTATAGTGGATTGCTCCTATTGCCTTTCTTGAATACTGGTGCGACCTTGCAACTTTCCAGTCTTTGGGTACGGATATTTCTTCGAGCGAGCTGTTGTATATGTTTGTTAAGTATGAGGTTATTTCATCAGCATACTCTGAAAGGAACTTAATTGATACACAGTCTGGACTGTAAGACTTGCTTTTTTTAAGTAATTCAAATTGCTTAACTACTCTGAGTATATCCACTTCAAAGTTACTCATTTTAGCAGCTATTCTTGATTCGAATTATGGAATATTTACTTTTTTTGGTGAAGGAATTCCGGAACGCTGTGTTCAGTTATCTACTTTAATCGATAGTATTTCCATATGTATCGCACACAGAAAGCATTGACCGTGTCTAGACGCTAGCATTGTTGAAAAGCACTGTTAATGAACACTATTCACCAACACTGCGACCAAAATCAGCTACTAGGGGAGTGGAAGCTATATTTACAACTCGTCTGGCGAATCTTCGCTGCCGACCACGGAGCGCGCAGGCAGCGTTTACGTGATAATGACAGGGCCGGTGAGGAAGTGCGCAAATACAATGGGTAGTCATAAAGTTTTAATTGCCTCCTCGAGAAACCAAGCTGCATGCTTGAATATCGGTGGTGCCGTTAGTCCTTCTCTGTATTTCTTTCATCTATTTTTTCACGTCTGTGTGAAGTCGGCACAGTCGTATTTCGAATTTTTCGTGGTTAGTTTAACGTATGGCCTGGTATCCTTCCAGTTACCCACCAGGAGGAATATTTATGCTCCAACTGTCTGCGTATAGTTTCATCCGTATGAAAGTGTGCTAATGTTCTCTAAAAATTGTTGCAAATCGCGTACCTGAGGCGGGACAGCTCGTTGCCCAGCTCCCCGGACCACGTCGCCAGCCCCATGCCATAGCATTTGGTTTGGCGAAATCCGTGGGCAAGCGTTTCGAGAAGACATGTGCGAAACAGCGTGATGCGCAAGTGTCCCAATAGAAGCCTGCATGGGGATATCTCTTAAGTAGCAAAATGTTTATTTGTTTTGCATGCTACCGGAGCATATTTTAATTGGAAAATGGTGAATATGTTACAGAAATGTTTGATACAAGGTTGAATGCACTATATCTTCAATTTTTTTCTGCCTAACGGTGTTGGTTCCCGACGTTCTCGCTAGATGGCATGCGCTAATCAGTTATTCTAAAGTCACCCTGGATGCCACCTGTCACAGCTGCGATATAGTGTATCGGCATAATGTTAAGATATGGGGTGCACAGAAACCAGGTCACGTAATCTAATGCATGTGAGACTCGTCTAAGATACATGTTTTTTTTGCGTTGTAAGCAAACAGTAGTTGCCCCGTATATTAAGACTTGCTTCATAGGATTTTACAGAAATTGATTATATCTGGAACATTTTTCGCGTTACGAAGTTAGCCACATTGAACACTTCTACTGCATTCAGTACTGTACCAATAATTTCTGTTAATTGTTTATCTTTTTCTCAATTAAAGGTTACTTTTGTATAAGTAATTTACAAACACCCTGTATTTCAAACTATACTACAAAACATAAATTTTTACGTGTGTTAATAGAAATTTTAATCTTCGTGCATGTCTTCAGGTCTCACTTCTCCAGAAAAAATGTAAAGACCCGACGTGTAAACGTAGATTTTATCACAAATAATGTAATTAAAACAAGAAATGCTCCCCTGAAACGAATTTGTGGCAGGAAAATACCTGCAACTCAAAAAATTGCTAGTCCTGCATGGCACCGTGGTTTGGAAAGCATTGTGGTAAATGTAACGCCACTTAAAATTCTGTGCAGCCCAAAGTCGTTTCGCTTCGTACTTAGCGTTTTATATAATCTTTGCACATCCTTGTTGGTTTTCTTTTAGGAGTCGGATCGATGTGTTTTGCGAAATGGGCGAAGTATTGCGCTTAGAGCCGAAGAGCTGTTTCACCTATTTCACTCTTTTCTTAGTCCGACAGCTGGACACTTTTCAACATTACCTCTGCCGTATCTAGTCCTTAGCCCTAGAACATACACTAAAGGGGGGGGGGGGATGATGCATTGCTACTAAACCATCGTTTACTGCTCCACGTTTTATTCAAAGTAAGTTATATTTAGTATTTACGCATTAGTTAATTACAATTATTAGAGCTCCAGTGGGGTGTTACAAACCAAATTAAGCACAAAATGTCCCTTTTTATACCCTACTGCTATCGTAAATTTTTACGAAGTACTACTAATCTAGGGTTAATCAACATACGTTTCCTTTCCCTGGGCGTATATTAGTTATTTGGATAATGTACGTATTTAATAGAGCCATAGCCGACATGTGTAATAAAGAAATTGACCTGACTTCAGTTGCCACGAATGTGGCTCCTGATCTTTGCGTTTGGTACGCATTTGTTCCCACGAGTCGGACTCGTTCAAGTGCGATAAAGGGGTGGATTCTATCCGTGTCCAGGGACGAGAAAATCCGACCTGTTGAAAGCGATACTGGTATTTTAGTTCTGAGTAACCGGTATTTTTCGGTATTTGTTTTGTCTCTTCTTTTTACTGATAACCGGGCGTAAAACAGATACATCAATTTGCCATAGCATGGAGGCAAAAATTTTTTATTTTAGAAAACACGTAAAAAAAAAGTTTGGTAATATGTTCTGTCACTTCTGAAGGATTGATATCGTATTTCAATGACTTTTTTTCTGATTAGAGTAGTCAGCTTACAAATCAGCACATTGTAGAACGAGTATCTGTGAACAAATTTAACAATAAATATTCGTCATTAGACTGATTCATTGTTGAAATTTTAAGTATTGTCAGGCAATAGTTCCTGGTCAAATTTGAAAAATTGGTATTTTTTGACGCGCTGTAGTGCCTTAGATACTGGGAGTAGAAAAAAAATGGTAAAAATCAAATTTGTAGAGAATTTTGTGCTCTTTGAAAAAGAAAATAGACGTTAAAGCGATAGGAGCAAATGAAACAGAGATATTTTGAAAAACTGAAAAAAGTACGAAATTTTCGAAGTTTTTTGACTGCAGAAAGTTTTCCCAAAAGAAATTTTTTTGGCAAGACTTGGTTTTGTAACCTTTCCAACAATATGAACGAGTTAGAAAAATAAAATCTTCTACCCCACCTTTTGCAAGGTACAGGCTTTTTCTGTGACAGTTTCACTGGACTAATTGGAAATAGTTAAAAAACAAAACACGCTACAAATGTTACACAACAGCTAGTTATTCGTCTGCCGTTTCTATGAAATAATAAAAGAGAAAGATTGTTATGGCAAGAATAATAAATTAAAAATTCAACAATTCATTCTCTGAATGAGATTTTCACTCTGCAGCGGAGTGTGCGCTGATACGAAACTTCCTGGCAGATTAAAACTGTGTGCCCGACCGAGACTCGAACTCGGGACCTTTGCCTTTCGCGGGCAAGTGCTCTGGTAGGAGACGAATACTGGCAGAAGTAAAGCTGTGAGTACCGGGCGTGAGTCGTGCTTCGGTAGCTCAGATGGTAGAGCACTTGCCCGCGAAAGGCAAAGGTCCCGAGTTCGAGTCTCGGTCGGGCACACAGTTTTAATCTGCCAGGAAGTTTCAATTCATTCCCTGTTTATAACAAAAATAGAAATTGCCTGACCTGCTGCTTGTGCCTACATTAATATGCCGCTACGTGCTTGCGGCTCCTAGAAACGGACAACTTAAGACGAGAAATAGAGTTCTCCAACGTCAGTTTGCACTCTTTAGCACTGACTATTCGTAATTGCTACATAGTGGCACGATCCTCCAACACAACGTATTTTAACAGAGATATAAAAAATAAGAATCAGTAGGTGAATACTAGTGATTTTTTTGTGCTATTCAAACTCTCCTTACTTTTCGAGAAAAGCAGCGAATACTGAACGGACTATGTTTCTTTTATTAATCTATTTTATTTGGTATTTTGAGCAGCGCGGTTAGAGGCGCCGTGCCACGGACTGCACGGCCGGAAGTTAGAGTCCTCCCACGGGCACTGATGTGTGTGTTGTTCTTAACATAAGTTAGTTTAAGTAGTGTGTAAGTCTAGGGACCGATGACTCAGCAGTTTGATCCCTTAGGAATTCACACTCATTTGAACTCTTTTGCTATTTTGATTGTGTGTATCTTGAAAAGTGTAGTGCAGAAATCTGAGGGAGTCATTGAACTTTTCAACCTTTGTGCGATGTCTCCGTTTATTGTTAGAAATAACAGCAATAAATAACCGAAAATCGTTTCTTCTAGAAACAATTTATTTTGAGCGGTTTTAACAATCAGATTAAACTGGATATCAAAATATCCGTGTAACCGAAAACCCTTTGTTTTTGCGATAACAGCCATGGCTATCCGGGGCCGACGAACTGCACAAATCCAGAAACGACGCGGATTCGTCCTTCTCTACATATTCAGCTATGCTACACATTTCCCCCACAGTGGATGACTTGGCGGAGAGATCGTTTGTAGTCTACATCTTGGCTGCTGAGGAAAGGCTTCCACCTCGAAAATCATCTCGACGTCTTTCTGGAATTGACTGCCACTCAATCGTTTCATCATACGAGGAAAGAGGAAGATGTCGTTGGGTGCCATATATTGAAAGTACAGTTAGTGAGGCAAAATTTTGATAGCGCGAAGAAGCAGCTTGTGTGACGGCGTCCCGTGTTGAATAAGCTGGGGTGTTGTCATGGATCAATAACAGTCCCTTGGACAGCTTCCCGCAACAGTTCGTGTTGACGGCCTCCCGCAACCTCGTCAGGAGGTTTTGGTAGTACCGGGTGTCCTGTAATTACGGTATGGCAGCGAAACTGGTTGGATATGCTACCGTATTAATGTGGAACCGATTTACCCTGGAAAACAAATTAGTTCCAATTTTGGGCCTAGATGAAATCTGTCGCTGTAGACTATTTGTATAACAACCACGCCGTCATTTGACAAGCCATAACGTAAATGAACGGTATAGTTATCGAGACGAGAGACCGTACGTCGCTAGTGACACTGTTCTGTGTGGACGGCAGCAATTACGATGTTGCATTGAGAGAGTATCGCCGACTGAAAGGAATGAAGAGACACCTTATGTCATTGCATTGTTTAAAGATGATGATAATGAAATTCGAAAACACGGCGCTGGAAGTTATTGACGAGGTTGCTGTTGCTGGAACTGACCATTCAGTACCTGCCCTGGGTAGTGCTGTAGCTCGTGAAGTGTCCGAAAATTACCCGTCTCCTGATCAACAGTAAGGAAAAGTTCGCTTTCTATTTTACACGGGGAACCCGTACGAGACCCAGACGGTGCGGCAACTAAAATCTCATGATCCGCTGTAACGTGCTGAATTTGCTGTTCTGTTTATGTCACGGATCGTGTGATGTCGTCAGTCACACGACCACAACGACGCCTGAGAGATCGATCTGCCGGATGCGACTCTCGAAAAAAGGAGCAGAAGAACGACTGTGCGAGCCAAAGATTACACAGCCAGTCGCAGTACTTATGCTCGCCGCGAGGCCACTTCATGTGTAGTGGGAGTGCAGTGCAGTCGTGCCAATCTACAGTTTGTAGCCGCGCTCAGTGGTCAGCCAGCGCCGATATTAGTCAGTCATCGTCTGCAGCTCAGTCATTGCTGCCATCAAGTCTTTGTAGACCAGTGGCAAGTTAGTCTTCAAATTCACCGGATTCGACATTCAAGATTACGAGAGATTAATTCGTCACTGCAAGATTTGTGACTTGAAAATTATGTCATTCTACAGACACTTAGTCTAGTTGCGTCTTCTGTAATTGTCAACCAACAGATCATGGACTACAACAAAGTTTAGTAAATACTTTCTTATTTTTTACTTTTTGTGTACATAGTTCCGCGTAGTCAGCTTGTGCAAAACTTTTCCACTAGAGCACAACAGCACAGACGCAGCGCTCGTCCGTCTCCGCAATCCGAGATGGAGCCATAGAGACCGACCAAATTCTGCTTCCGCCGACCCGCGTATTAATATGTAGCGGAGCCAATGAGATGGCTGCTAACGTAGAACCTTTTCTTCTCGCGGATCACACTCGCACAGTAATACCTGAACGCGCGAGGTATTATAACGAGTGCACAGACCTCCAATTAGTCAGTCTGTACGAGTCTGCATTAGTCTGCACCAGTCTATAGTAAAGTTTCAGTCTCTGCCTAATAAGATTACCATATTCCTGTACATAGCCATGAAGATAAATGAATAGACACTTTGTCAAGTATCAGAGATATTTGAGAATAAGATTAACGTACCAAGACCAAAGGAACTTCAGATTGTCAATTGTAAACAGCATCCAGAGTCAAGTTACCTAATGTCTATGCTTTTTATTATTTTAATAAATGTGTGTGAAAATTAATCAAGTTCTGTTTAAAGTTGATCACCGTCAGTCTGCTACCCTAAGCGTGCAAGTGGCATTTCTATCGTCTGACCTAATGGCAGAAGATAAACACGCCACGATAAGACAACGAGACATATTGCTGACACTCGCCTAATTCGTTAGAGCGACAAGTCAAATAATCTGATGGTGTGTGTACCAAAGGTCTTACAGTACACACACCACAGTACTCCTGCTAATTAATTGTGTTTTTCTGTTGAAGCTACCAGGCAGTCTTGGCATAGTAGAACCCACGTTTCCACCTCCTTGGCCACCTCATACTTGCTACCTCATGTTGATGGACTCGGTTATGGTGGAAGATCGAAGTTGAGGACGCATGGCCGGTCTGGTTTCTGTGCAGTGACGAGGAACATTTTACGCTATAGGGTGTACCTAATACGCAGAATTGCCGAATTTAGGATACTGCTAAACTGCCTGTTGTGTACGAAGAGCTATTACACTCGCCGTATGTCACTGTGTGGTGTCGATTCACAAGCACCTTTATCCTCGGTCTTTTCTTCTTTGAGGAGAATAAATCCAAAGGCCCTGTCATGTGTACTTTGTCATTTGGACCTCCTTTCACAACATGTGATTCCTACTTTGGAAGAGCGCAACTGTGTGGGAACCACTGTTTTCTTGCAAGATTGGGCAACACATTATGTCGTTCCCCCAGAGAAAAATCTGCTTGATGCTGCCTTCCATGAACGTATTATCTTCAGAAGTTTTCCAGATGCGTGCCCTGCAGGATCGCCTGATCTAAATCCATGTGACGTTTGGCTCTGGGGATATCTACACGTTTGGTCTCTCCCCATTTTGAAGGCCAGTATACAGGAATACATTGCTCCGATTCCAGCAGAACTGCTGTTCTCAACTAATGATCGCGTCGTTTTACGGATGCATCATCTCATCGCCGCCTCCGGTGCTGGTACTGAACAAATTGTGTACGCAGCGGTGAATAATAAAATCAACATTACACTCATCCCACAGCGCAAGATCTGCACCTGGTGACCAAAATTGGAACTAATTTCTTTCCATCTTAAATCGCTTCTGCAACACGTTAGCATATGTACGAAGTTCCGCTGACATGCGATAATGACTGCCCATACTGGATCTCCGTGAGTAGCTACACTTTAATTTCAACCGCTCGGTATGATCCTGTGACGGTTTCACCAGTTAAGAACATAATCTGTTAGCACCACATCGTGGAAACCGAAAAAAAAATCCCGCATCACCTTGCATGATGATGGTCGGGTCGGTCACCTTTTTGGGCAGTCGCGAATCCACGCGTGTATATCGCTTCCTTTGCTCTTTTGTGTCGGAGTCGTAGTAAGAGAATCAGCATTCGCTTGTGGTGAACATGTGCAAAAAGAGGCCATATCGATTGGCCTCGCACAACTGCAACGTTTCCTCTGCTGCATCGGTTCGACCAGCGTGTGTTGCGGAACGAAATGGAAATATGTGGAAACTGATCCAGGACTGATTTTTCACTTTTTCCACTTCCGTCTCGATGCTGGTGCTCCGGCCTTCATGCACCGTATGGCATCCTCTCCTCTTGAATTTCTGGTCCTTGACAGAGACATGATCTGCCTTTGATTAATTGGCAGCGCTAGAAGTATCCTCGCCACCTAAGCATCATGTCGTATTATGATACATGGTTGCGTACACTTCGAGCAACTCAGCGTGGATTGTTGCAGCACCGTTCCCTTTTAAATGCAGAGAATGAAATCCCGCACAACACTCCTCTTCATATAATTGGCAGCGCTGTTTTGTTTCGGCTCCCCTAGCGGCGTGCTACCGTATTTTGACGCGGGAGTTTCATATGTGTATCAGTAAACTGACAAAAAATTATTTAACTTTTATGTTGTGAGGTGATAATTAAAACGATGTGACTGCCCCCGTATACTTATTTTGAACATAGTATTGGCACAAAAAAGTCATCTTTATTTTATAATGAAAACCGAACAGTCACCACAACGGGACACTGGAATGGTTCCATACAGAAGTAATCACCACTCGCGCTACGACATTTATCCAACTGGAGACGAGACGATCAATTCCTGTTCCATAGAACGTAATTGGCCGCTGACGGATCCACGTGTGGTGATTACTTTTGAATGGAACCATTACATGGTCTCTTTGAGGCGGGTGTTAGGTTTCCATTTGACTGCCCCTCATAATTCCGAAGTTTACACTGCTGACTCTGAAACGCGTCTGCGACGTATTGTGCGGATAACTGCATACTGATTCGTTACATGAGACTAATTTGTCTGAACCAATTTATGCAGTCTGTCTGGAACAGTCTTCGAGCTGCTTTGATCTTTCCCACCATTTTATGAAAAAAAAACAGCAAATTATGTCAATATTTTCGTTCCTATTATGCAACAACTTTTTAGCTACAGACGTTTTCTCCTGCCTCGGGCATGGATGTGTGTGATGTTCTTAGCTTAGTTAGGTTTAAGTAGTTCTAAGTTCTAGGGGACTGATGACCTCAGCAGTTAAGTCCCATAGTGCTCAGAGCCATTTGAACCAACAGAAGTTTTCACGAGTGAACGATTCACCGTTAAACACAAAAGTCAAATGAGGTAAATCTGACTGGGTTCCAGGGCCGGTAGAGTTCCTCTGGGACCAAAGGGGACAAGAAACATCTTCCCAGCATCTTTTGTCAGTATCATGACGTTCTTCCTCCTTCTTGTTTGGATCTTTTTTTAATTTTTTGCTGTCTATGTGGGGAATGGGAGAAAGATCGAAGGGAGGGCGGGAGGTGCCGAAGAAGCACAGGAAATGAGGTTACGCCGAGCTTATCTGCTGTGACAGTCGAGATTAGCCCTTTAACGAGAACCGAAAGACACCGGCTTCTGCTGTGACGTGAGGTGAAAAGAAAACTTTATAAAAACGAAGAATAAAACTGCATGGAAATTTCGTGGCGTGAATTCGGAAATTAGACTAAAGACACTCTATTAAAAACCACGTACCGCAGAGCAAAAATATGGCTCTGTGATGGCCAGGCACTGCTAACATATTTCGTTGGAATTTTTATCATTTGTGACTTACTCAAGCAACTGCTTGGTGGACACAGTTGACGTAAAACTCAAGACGCTGTGGTTCAGTCCCCAGATCGGGAATGTGTGTCCAGAGGTGTTGAAGCAGCTAGTAAACTTTACCAAAAATGCCTATAAATGAACGACAATTCTGTAGAAAAGGGAAGTTGGCCTGTAGGAAACTAAAACATTTTCCCACTCAAAACATTTTTTTTATATGGAAATGCCATTACTTTTCAAATACGCTCCGTATCGAGAGTCAGATAAGTAATTGTACAGTCGAAACGTCCAGTGTTTACTTGTCTGAGTGAAATATGTACCGGGAAAAAGAGTAAAACAATGCTTGATAATATATTAGCTGGCCGGTGTGGCCGTGCGGTTCTAGGCGCTTCAGTCTAGAATCGCGTGACCGCTACGGTCGCAGGTTCGAATCATGCCTCGGGCATGGATGTGTGTGATGTACTTAGGCTAGTTATGTTTAAGTAGTTGTAAGCTCTAGGAGACTGATGACCACAGATGTTAAGTCCCATAGCGCTCAGAGCCATTTGAACCATTTTTGATAAAATATTGCTGGACCAATATCAAAACAAAACGGTGATAAAACACTTAAAATTTCATAAAGCATTTCAAATAGTAATCTAAACCAACAATAAGTACCTACGTCCGACGGTATATCGAAAAACACAGGCACTGAACGTAGATGATGATTTTTTTTTTATTTTTTTTTTTTTTGCGTGTAACATAGTACATTCATATGTCGACACAAAAGAAACTAGACAACTTAGGAAACGAAAGAACTGTTGGTTGTGGGTATTATTTCAAATGGCTCTAAGCACTATGGGACTTAACATCTGAGGTCATCAGTCCCCTGGAACTTAGAACTACTTAAGCCTAACTAACCTAAGGACATCACACACATCCATGCCCAAGGCAGGATTCGGCCATCGCGGCCGGCTTGGTATTAGTGCTCAACGGTATTTTCTCTCACTTCGGCCTTAGCTGTGTACTTAGGAAAAGTTTGAACAGAGGCGGTCCGCAAAGTGGCAACAGCCAATTATTTTATTGCAAATATGTTTTAAAACATCTCCCACTCCACCTCCCGACTGGTACAGTAACCGTATAAAATTATTCTTCGTGGTAGCGAAACAATTACTTTAATGATGCGTTTTGCCTTTGCAGGTTATCGTCAGCTTATCATGGTTTGAGAGAAATTCGTAGAACTGTTATGCTGTGGAGTAAGCATACGACCAGATCGAGCTAATCGGGGAGTGTGCTTTCGATACAGTCATGGCAGCAGTGCAGTGGTGTAGCGATAGGAACACACTTACAGAATTGCGCAAGGAAATCGCCTTTATAACGGACTGTCAGTGAGGTGTCTGGATGTCTCTGGAGGAATGATAACCCATTATTCCTCAAGAGCCAAAACCAGAGAAGGTAGTGATGCTGGACGCTGGATCGGAGACAGCGGAATTTATCTTGAAGATGTTTCGTTGGGTTCATGTCCGAACTCGGGCTGACCAGACTATCTCAGGAATATTGTTTTCCGTAAACCATTGTCTCATAGATGCTACTCTATGGCAAATTGCGTGTCATACTGATGCAATCGTCGCCTACGAACTGTTCCTCTACTGTACTCAGTGGTGTAAAATGTATTCACATCCTTCTGCATTTAGCGTTTTCTTCAAGTGCAACAAAGGGCCACAACCTAACCATGCAAAGCCCTCCCATAATGCAACACTAGCGTCTCTGTACTTCACTGTTGGCCCTACACATGATGGAATGCAAAGTTCTCTTGGCGTTCACCAAACCCAAACCGCTTACATCGGACTTCCACAGGGTACAGCGTGATTCATCACTCAAAATCACTCGTTTCTGTCAGCTACTGTTCAGTGCCGTCGCTCTTTACGGCCCTCCAGCGTCTCTTTTCACTGACGAGAGAAATGTGTGGATTATGAGTAGCCGGCCGCCGTTGTGGCCGAGCGGTTCTAGGCGCTTCAGTCTAGCGGTCGCGGGTTCGAACCCTGCCTCGAGCATGGATGTGTGTGATTTCCTTAGATTAGTTAGGTTTAAGTAGTTCTAGGGGACTGATGAACGCAGATGTTAAGTTCCATAGTGCTCAGAGCCATTTGAACCATTTGATTATGAGTAGGTGCCGGACCATCGTGCCCGATTGTTTTTAACCGTTGTGGACTGGCGCAGTGTACTATATGATTAGCAGTGGCGCGGAGTGCTAGAAACTCTCGAAGGTCTGAGAGCCTAAATAATATCATAGCGCAAACAATCTGTGTTTTAATGTTATTGTGATGAAGTCTTAAACTCTTACAATGTTTATACACGTTACATGCATTGGTAATTTAAACAATAACTTTACAAATACTAATAAAAAAAGATTTCTTCCTTTCCGTTTTGAATTCATACACTGAAGAGCCAAAGACACTGGTACACCTGCTTAATATCATGTAGGGCCCCCGCGAGCACGCAGAAGTGCCGCAACACGACGTGGCATGGACTCGACTAATGTGTGCAGTAGTGCTGGAGGGTTCAAAATGGCTCAAATGGCTCTGAGCACTATGGGACTTAACTGCTGAGGTCATCAGTCCCCTAGAACGTAGAAGTACTTAAACCTAACCAACCTAAGGACATCACTCACATCCATGCCCGAGGCAGGATTCGAACCTGCGACCGTAGCGGTCGCGCGGTTCCAGACTGTCGCGCCTAGAACCGCTCGGCCACTCCGGCCGGCAGTGCTGGAGGGAATCGACACCCTGAATCCTGCAGGGCTGTCCATAAATCCGTAAGAGTACGAGAAGTGGAGATCTCTTCTGAACAGCACGTTGCAAGGAATCCCAGATAAGCTCAATAATGTTCATGTCTGGGGAGTTTGGCGGCCATCAGATCTGAGTAAACTCAGAAGAGTGTTCCTGGAACCACTCTGTAAGAATTCTGGACGTATGGGGAGTCACATTATCCTACTGGAATTGCCCAAGTCCGTCGGAATGCACAATGGACATGAATGGACGCAAGCAATCAGACAGGATGCTTACGTACGTACCAACTGTCAGAGTCGTACCTAGACGTATCAGGGGTCCCATATCACTCCAAGTGTACACGCCCCACACCATGACAGAGCCTTCACCAGCTTGAACAGTCCCCTGCTGACATGTAGGGCCCATGGGTTCATGAGGTTGTTCCTATACCCGTACACGTCTATCCGCTCGATAGAATTTGAAAAGGGACTCGTCCGACCAGGCAACATATTTCCAATCGTCAATAGTTCAATGTCGGTGTTGTCGGGCCCGAGCGAGGTGTAAAGCTTTTTGTCGCCCTCATCGATTGTACACGAGTGGGTATTCGGCTGCGAAATCCCATATCGATGATGTTTCGTTGAATGATTCGTACGCTGTTACTTGTTGACGGCCCAGCATTGAAATCTGGAGCAATTTGCGCAATGGTTGCACTTCTGTCACGTTGAACGATTCTCTTCACTCGTCGTTGTTCCCGTTCTTACAGGATTTTTTCCCGGCTGCAGCGATGTCGGAGATTTGATGTTTTACTGGATTCTTGATATTCTCGTTACACTTGTGAAATAGTCGTACGAGAAAAATCCTCACTTGCTGCGTCCCATCGCTCGCGCTTCGACTAGAACACCACGTTCAGACCATTAAATATTGATAATCTGCCATTGTAGAAGCAGTAACCGATATAACAACTGCGCCAGGCACTTGTTGTCTTATATAGGCGTTGCTAACCGCACTTCCGTGTTCTACCTGTTTGCATATCTCTGTATTTGAATACGGATGCCTATACAAGTTTCTTTGGCGCTTCAATGTACGGGGGGAGTTTGAAAAGTCCGTGCAAACATAAAAACTACTTATGTGTTTGGGGTAAACCTCTTTTTATTTTTCGACATAGTCTCCTTTTAGACTTATACACATCGTCCAACGCTGTTCTAATTTGTTGATCCCTTCCGAATAATAGGAATTGTCCAAGTCTTCAAAATAGCCGTTAGTTGCTGCAATCACCTCCTCGTTTGAATATGATCTTTGTCCCGCCAGCCATTTCTTCAAATTGGGGAACAAATGGTAGTCCGAGGGAGCCAAATCTAGAGAATAGGGGAGATGTGAAACGAGTTGGAATCCTATTTCCATTAATTTTGCGACCGCAGCTCCTGAGGTGTGTGCTGGTGCATTGTCGTGATGGAAAAGCACTTTTTTGCGATTCAATCGCCGGCGTTTTTCTTGCAGCTCGGTTTTCAAACGGTCGAATAACGATAAATAATATTGATTTGTAATATATTTAGCGTTTTCCAGATAGCCGATGAGGATTATCCCTTGCGAATCCAAAAAGACATCCGCCATAATCTTTTCGGCCGAAGGAATGGTCTTCACCTTTTTTGGTGCAGATTGTCCCTTGGTAACTCACAGTTTAGATTGTTTTTTGGTCTCAGGAGTATAGTAATGTATCCACGTTTCATCCGCAGTGACGAAACGGCGTTTAAAGTCCTGTGGATTCTTCCTGAACACTTCACATGATTCCGTTTTTGGGCAAGCGTGAGCAGTCGCGGAACCCATCTTGTGGATAGTTTTCTCATCTCCAAAGGTTTATGCAAAGTATTATGTACCAGTTAATTCGAGATTCCCACAGCACTAGCAATCTCACGCACCTTAACTCTTGTCATCCATCACCATATCATGGACTTTATCAATGATTTCTGGAGTCCTAACCTCCACAGGGTGTCCTGAGCGTTCAGCATCACTTCTGCCAATGTAGCCAATCCGAAAATTTTGAAACCACTTATAAACTGCTCTAACCGGAAGTGCAGAGTCACTGTAATGTTTATCAAGCTTCTCTTTAGTCTCCTGAGGCGTTTGGCCTTTCATAAAGTAATGTTTAATCACTACACGAAATTCTTTTTCGCCCATTTTTTGACAATCACTCGACTTCCATGATTCACACGAATGCCAAACACAAAGAAATGGACCAATATGGCTGAAACTTGGTGTGCGTTCTTTCCAAGATGTTACTAACTGTGACCTCGATACGCGCCGGTGGTGCCATCTGTCGGACTTTTCACGGACTTTTCAAACGCCCCTTGTATATACACAACGCACCACAGTTAAAGGATCCTTTAATGAAACCGCGTAATTGTTTACCATCGCGACGCATAAGTTTGAAACATAGCTGAAAGGTGTCTACAAGCGTCCTCTGTAATGGTGCACAAGCGTGGCGCCCTGCGACATCATTCTTAAGACAGTAAGGTGTCGAGACATGCGAAACAAAGGCCATAGCTCAGAAGTTCATGTGTGCTCTAACGTGGGTTAATGGCTACACATTAGTAGCATATTTCCCCACATTTCTTCCCAACGCTACCGTGGAAGCGTCACACGATGAGGAGGTCGTCATAGTCCCTCTTACTTATATTTCACCCTTTCTTTACGGCGTCTCTGCGACAGGGGTCAGAACCGTGACACCGAGCGTTTCTTATGGGTGGCCGAAGAAAAGTTTACAGACACGCCGCCGTTCAGGATCGAGAGTAAAAGGCGTCGGGGGTGGCATAAATGGCGTCAATGGAACCAAACCTTTTCCTCGGGTGATGATTCCAAAATATTTCGCCGCCTTAAGCGACAGTTTGCAGTGCGATGAGCAACAGAAAGATGTTCTAACAATCTTTGAAACTGAGGAAGGTTGTAGGTACCTTTGAGCCAAATTTCAAAGGTGTGCGTACACAGTGCACATCTATTATTTCTATCAAGTTTCAACGTCTTACATTGTTCTATATTTCATTCCGATTCAGATAATGGTTCTTTTTCGAAAAAATCATTACATATCGCAGCCATACGACTTAGACATTTTTATGCGCTTCACACACAAATCTTTTCTTTTCACATCTTCGCTTCGTGGGCACTTCGTACATCTTCTCTTCTTGTTACTTTAATCGTCCACATATCTGTTTGCGAAGGCTAGTGTTTCTGCCGGAGTACTTCGGTTTTCATCTTCTTGTCATCTTGGCCACTTTCTGTCGGATGGACTTGGGTAGGGCTGTCATCACTGCTCTCTTGTGCAGAGTTGGTAGTATCAGCGGAAGTACACTCCTGGAAATGGAAAAAAGAACACATTGACACCGGTGTGTCAGACCCACCATACTTGCTCCGGACACTGCGAGAGGGCTGTACAAGCAATGATCACACGCACGGCACAGCGGACACACCAGGAACCGCGGTGTTGGCCGTCGAATGGCGCTAGCTGCGCAGCATTTGTGCACCGCCGCCGTCAGTGTCAGCCAGTTTGCCGTGGCATACGGAGCTCCATCGCAGTCTTTAACACTGGTAGCATGCCGCGACAGCGTGGACGTGAACCGTATGTGCAGTTGACGGACTTTGAGCGAGGGCGTATAGTGGGCATGCGGGAGGCTGGGTGGACGTACCGCCGAATTGCTCAACACGTGGGGCGTGAGGTCTCCACAGTACATCGATGTTGTCGCCAGTGGTCGGCGGAAGGTGCACGTGCCCGTCGACCTGGGACCGGACCGCAGCGACGCACGGATGCACGCCAAGACCGTAGGATCCTACGCAGTGCCGTAGGGGACCGCACCGCCACTTCCCAGCAAATTAGGGACATGTTGCTCCTGGGGTATCGGCGAGGACCATTCGCTACCGTCTCCATGAAGCTGGGCTACGGTCCCGCACACCGTTAGGCCGTCTTCCGCTCACGCCCCAACATCGTGCAGCCCGCCTCCAGTGGTGTCGCGACAGGCGTGAATGGAGGGACGAATGGAGACGTGTCGTCTTCAGCGATGAGAGTCGCTTCTGCCTTGGTGCCAATGATGGTCGTATGCGTGTTTGGCGCCGTGCAGGTGAGCGCCACAATAAGGACTGCATACGACCGAGGCACACAGGGCCAACACCTGGCATCATGGTGTGGAGAGCGATCTCCTACACTGGCCGTACACCTCTGGTGATCGCCGAGGGGACACTGAATAGTGCACGGTACATCCAAACCGTCATCGAACCCATCGTTCTACCATTCCTAGACCGGCAAGGGAACTTGCTGTTCCAACTGGACAATGCACGTCTGCATGTATCCCGTGCCACCCAACGTGCTCTAGAAGGTGTAAGTCAACTACCCTGGCGAGCAAGGTCTCCGGATCTGTCCCCCATTGAGCATGTTTGGGACTGGATGAAGCGTCGTCTCTCGCGGTCTGCACGTCCAGCACGAACGCTGGTCCAACTGAGGCGCCAGGTGGAAATGGCATGGCAAGCCGTTGCACAGGACTACATCCAGCATCTCTACGATCGTCTCCATTGGAGAATAGCAGCCTGCATTGCTGCGAAAGGTGGATATACACTGTACTAGTGCCAACATTGTGCACGCTCTGTTGCCTGTGTCTATGTGCCTGTGGTTCTGTCAGTGTGATCATGTAATGTATCTGACCCCAGGAATGTGTTAATAAAGTTTCCCCTTCCTGGGACAATGAATTCACGGTGTTGTTATTTCAATTTCCAGGAGTGTAGTTCTCGTAGGAACGATCCTCTTGCCATGTCTGTAGTGTATATATTATTTGAGAGCTTATTCCGGGAATATCTAGCCTACGGAAAAATATTGTTCAGTAACTGCGCAAGTTACAGCCAAAGGACCTACTCCTGTTTTTGTGGTATTGTATATTGTGATAATTTCAGGCTTGTTTCTCTCTCCTGTGCTGTCATATATTTTAATGTTGAAATGCATAGCTGAAAGAAGTATCGTGTTCTTGTTCTTCTTCTTCTGCTTCCTTCTGAAATTCAAAGAAGCTGCTGTTCACTTCACGTACACAATTTCAGAAGGCAGTTCAGTTCTATACTTACGAAGAGTTTCAGCCAAAGTAAGTCCCTTTTTCAGCAGCTCCTTAAACAAGCTGCAACTAGTACAAATATTGTCTGTCGTTATACTGAAGACATTGAAATATCGCGAAAACTACACATCGGATCAAGAAAAGTCATAATTCCAGTTTGTGTATTTCGGAGAGGAGCCTCCAACGATACTGGTTGCCGGCGGGGATCAACATTGAAATCTTCAATGGGAAACTCCAGTTTTTTTTTTTATTGCAGATTGCGATGCTGCGACAAAATCTACACACATTTTGTCCGAAACATTTTCTTCGTTTCGCCACAGATGGTGCTGTAATCGGAGGAACAGAAATGGCTACACAATCGTAATGTACGAAATGCTACTCAATGGCCTTCGGATATCCAGTGGCACGTGGGTCCCCACTTCCGTGCTGCGAGGGTAAGACAGGCCAGTATTTCATACCTTATATTCGGAAACTCCATTCGCAACGCTCTATTGCTCTGACACACCGAAGAGGGGACTACTCGACGCGCCACTGTGACCGTGCAGCGAACTACGACTTACTATAACAGGCAGCACACTGCTCACGTATCGTGTAGACGTAGACGAGGCAGCGGCTCTAAACAGTAGAACACTTGTGCAGTGTTTGTTTCCTGCACACCCATCTATCATTTGGAGAACGGGATATTGCAGGGACATGGCTTAGCCACAGCCTTTCCTCCAGGGGTGCTAGGCCTGCAAGTTTCGCGGAATTACTTCTGTGTAATTCGGAAGGTAGGACATGGGGCACTGATGGAAGTAAAGTTGTGAGGAAGCGACGTGTGTAGTGCTTTGGTAGCTCAGTTGGTAGAGCCCTTGACTGTGAGAGGCGAAGTTCCCGAGTTCGAGTCTCGGTTCGGCACACAGTTTTAATGTCCCAGGAAGTTTCATATCAGCGCACACTCCAATGCAGACTGAAAAATTCATCCTGAAAAAAAAAAAAAATCTGTCAGTCACTTATTCAAGCCTTCCACCGCGTATGGGGCTGTCAGGAATTCAGCCGTATGGTTAACTAGGGAAAAAGAAATTGCCTCAGACCGAAATTGAATGATCTTCATTTTATTAGATCATGGCCGGTTTCGAAGTGTCTAATCTCATTGTCACATATACATATATACTGAATTAATGTGCTTTATGTATATAATATCATTTCTTACTGATAACAACTGTCCTTCAATGATATCCACCCTCAAACGACCAGCCTCCCCCACCCTCTCCCCACCCCCCGCCAACTGTTCGTTGCGGGACAATTGATTTCGCTAAGGCATGGTCCTAAGTGAATGTAATTCACATCGATTCGATGTACGAGGGGCAGTGACTAAGTAATGCAACAAATTTTTTCTCTGCCAGTTTCCATTGAAAAAATGTGGAATTTGTTGCGGGACATCGTCCAATATTCCCGTTTTAGCCCCTGCAGTTTGGTGAAGTTCCAATATGTGGCATACTATACGTACCTTCAAAATGCCATCTGTTACGGAGGTGCGTTATAAGCAGAGAGCTGCCATTGAGTATCTTTTGGCAGATAACCAGGGCATAACAAATATTCATAGGTGCTCGCGGAATCTCTACGTAGATCTGACAGTGAACAAAAGCACGGTGAGTCGTTGAGCGAGGCGTCTGTCATGGCAGCGCGCTCGTGCAAATCTGTCCGATCTCCCGCATGCCGGCTGGCCGCACACAGCTTTGACTCCTGCATTGTTGGAACGTGCAGACACTCTTGCTAGAGATGATCGACATATCACAATCAAAGACCTCGCTGCGCAATTGGACGTATCAGTTGGCAGTGCTTACGAACTTGTCCACCAGTTGGGGCACTCATAAATGTGTGACCGCTGGGTTCCTAGCCGCATAATAAGATCGTAAAGAGCAGCTGAGGACCATCTGTGCGGAATTGCTTGAGCGTTACGGGGGTGAATGCTCTTCGTATATACGAGGGTTGTCTAGAAAGTGAGTTCCGACCGGTCGCGAAATGGAAGCCACAGTGAAAACCAGAAACTTTTCATTTGCAACAGTTAGGTACACTTTCCACCTACTTCTCTACATAGTCGCCGCTCCAACTGCGAGTGTCGTCGTAGTGTTGTTTTAACTTTCCAGAATCCTTACCATAGAAAGCAGCCGCCTCTACGTTCGGCCAGTTATCTGCATTGGTCTGCAGCTCGTTTCTCCGTGGAAAAATTTTTCTCTTCATAGGTAGCGGTTCTTGTGAACAGAGATGAGACTCAGGGGGAGCCAATTACGGACTGTATTGTGGATGATCAAACACTTCTCACCGGAGAAGCGTCTTCATTGCCCCTGCCGTGTGCGGCCGAGAATTGGCATGAAGAAGGAACTGCTCGACAGTTGTGTTATGTGGGCTGCATGACACAGGCGAAATCTCTAAAAATGGTTCAAGTGGCTCTGAGCACTATGGAACTTAACATCTGAGGTCATCAGTCCTGTAGAACCTAGAACTACTTAAACCTAAGTAACCTAAGGACTGACGCGCCTAGAACCGCTCGGCCACCGCGGCCGGCCGAAATCTCTAACGAGACCCTTATACTTGGCGGGAGACGCCTATTCCCTGCGCGTCTTGACGTGCTCACTGTTCACTCAAAACTGAAAATAGCGACGCGACACGATCGACGGGCATACTAGAGACACTGCCCGACACATCTGTGCAAAGATTTATCGGATTTTCGCAGTGGTTTCCATTTCGCGACAGATCGGAACTTACTTTCTGGACAACCTTCGTATGTCAAGTATATCTTAAGATGAGGTTAGAAGCATCGAAATAGGTCATGACATAATGAAATGAAGGCTATTTAATTTCAGTCTGAGGCAGTTATTTTTTTTCCTACTGTCACTTAACTTCCATGGGCAATATGTAAATTTTCCTAACAGAGTTGGCTATACCAGATAGTGTATATTTTATGTACGGTCCCGACAGGTAGATAACTGAAGTGCCAAAGATGACGCTACTATTCGTCAAACATAGTGATGCGAAGAGACAATGGTGAAAAGGAAAGAGGGGATGTACGGTGGAGGGCCTCGGTCTCTCTCAAAATTATACTTTCAAAATGTGATGCTGATGATAAATTGTTTCTACGATCGAGTAATCAGAGAGTCTACACAACTTACGATCTGGTATTTCGTTGCTTGTTCTGTGCCGCATTCGACACCGCCGGATCTGGTAGCGGTAGCTTACCGAGTGTTCGCGCCACCGGCAGTTGTGGGGCAAAAGGCCGCCTGCTGGAACGAAGTCATCTCCGGGCACGACCCTCGGCTTCCTTCCCCTAATCTCGCTGGTGTGCCGTCACTGCCCTCATTTTCCGCAGATTGTCGGCAGGTTCAGGGGGCGGCGGCGGCTGTTGCTGTTGCCAGTGGCGACGCCATATAATCAGCGTTCCTGTGGGACGTCCATCCGAGCTCAGATGCTCGTGTTTCATGACCCCCAATCGCAGTTTAAAGCTCCGCCCAGGGAGCAGTTTTTGTTGCTTGCTTAAGCCACCACCCCTATGTGCAGGGTAAACCCGAAACCCACCGACAAAATTTCGGACGTTTTTCACAGATATTCCTTGAGAACTTCGGTGTAAGCGACCCGTAGTGTCCGTTGACTCTTTACAAAAAATTATTTTGATTTATTCGTTGTGCTACACCAATTATCTTCGCTTCTCTGAAAATTACTTCACAATAGTGTAATGCCTGCAATTAACAAAAACGTACAACGCAAAGCGGAGTAATGGAAATGAAATTATCGTATGGAATAGTTGGCCGGCAGATCCCATCTGGAGTTATGAAGCCTCTTCGTGAAAGGCTTTGTTTTTTCATGCCATTTCAGTACCTTGAGCGTCGATGTAGAGGATGTAAAGCGTAACGTAAGTACAGAGGTAAAAATTGGCACACCTACTTGAAATGACTTAGGTTTTATTGGAAACAAAAAAGTGCATTAAAAGACTATTAGACGGCGCTTCATACGATACAAAAGGAATAATTAGCATAAGTGATTTTTAGTAAATCCTATGTTCGTTATAACAAGTGCTCGACATGGCCACCGTCATTCATCAACAATTCCTGTAGCGCGGTTGAAATGTTGTGAATAGCTCTGTACAGCATATAAGTAGGTATGGTGAGAAATTACTTTCGGATGTTGTCTTTTAGCATCTCGGACTAGGTCGGACGATCGCGGTAGACTTGCAACTTCAGGTAATCCACAACCAATAATCAAACTGATTGACGTTTGTCGACGGATTCGAACCTCCGGCGGGAGGGGCCGCACAGTCGGTAACATGACGCCTGAAACCGCGCGGCCACTCTGCGCGGCGCCAAGACATCTTTCACGAGTGTGTAGCAATATGAGGTGAAGCGCCATCGTACATAAAAGTCGTTCTTTCCTTCAGGTGTTTATCAGCGAGGCTAGGGATGATGCGATTCTGTAACATATCGGCCTACCTCGCACCCGTCAAGCTGACAATTGAAAAGCAGCACCCTGCGTTTCCTCGAAGAAAAAGGATTTGATCACGATTGATGGAAATCCACATCATACTGTGATTTTCTCATCGTGTAATGGGGTTTCTATAACGGTTTTAGGATTTTCGGTAACCCAAATTCTGCAATTGCGGGTATTGACACACTCTCAGAGTGTGAAATAGGCTTCGTCGGTCCAAAACACATTAGACAACCAGTCATATTCGTTTTTGAATTTCAGTAAAACCCCGTATCATGACAGGCATGTGTGTCAAGTTTCACGTCTCTACCTGCACATTTCCCTGAATTATTGCATTTTCAAATGTTAATTGACTTTTGGGTTACCATGAGGTAAAATGATAAGGAAAACACAAATAGCCAGTCCCTGGCCGGTAATCGAACCCAGAACCCCATGATCGACAGCCGCGTCGCTAACCACTTTTCTTTTCCTTTTTATCTGTTTCTTAGTCACTTGGACTGTGTGGGTGTCGTATGATACCTCTTCAAGTTCATCGTTGAATTATTCGCTCTTTCTTCGATTTTGGTCGACCCCCTTGACCGGATACGTTGGACTACCGCGCCGGCTTTATGAGAGACCAGTGTACGCTCCTGTTACGGTAATGATGCAAAATCCCCAGTCACGACTCATCTACCCAGAGGTATCCGATGTGACATCACATGCCACCGGACCTCCATTCTACACCAATAGCTGCGGTCAGAGCAACAATCAAATGCAAAATTACTATGATGTGCGCAAAGCTTGAGAACAAATTATAAAGAGGGCATTACTGTTGCCATGTGGTCGATAAACCGTACCCTGAGTGCACAGAACAAGTACTGGGAGGTAACAATTAAAGCGCAGCTACTCACGTAAGTTCAATGTGGGCTGCATCTATGCTGTGGCAACGAAACTTGGTAGATATTCTAGTGCGTTTAAGCGGAACCGATTCACGCTCGAAAGAAATTAGTTCCGATTTTGGCCACCAGGTATATGTGGCGCTGTGATTGCAATATACATGTATGGAAGCGTTTCCATATGTAATGTATTAGAAACAGGAAGTGGGCAGAAAAGAGTCGAGTGAGAAAGAAGAATGTTGATTTTTATTATTAACTACTTCTTACATAGCTTGTTCAGTATGAGCACCGGAGACGATGAGATGCTGTACAGTGCCAGATTTGCACCTTGTGATAAAAATTGGAACTAATTTTTCCCATCGTAAGTCGGTTCCGCATTAACGCATTTGCATGTCTACCATGTTTCATTGCCGTACAATAATTATATGCCACGCTGGGCCTGGAGAATAGCTCACTTTAATTGAAACCACCTGGTATGTATGTATAGGGGATACCGTCGACATGTGCAGATATTTCCAGTGCAATATAGCTGCAAAGATAAATGAGGGTAAGAAACCAAACGAAACTCAGTTACTCTGTAACATGGCGCCGGAGATCATGGGTCCTTTAAACCAAAATTCTCTGAAAATATCCCTGAACCACCTGTCGGTGGATCACATTCAAACAGAATTTCCTATTCGCTTACGCAATTCTACAATCAGTTCCTAATAAAGTAGGTGTTACTGCATTATTTCTATAAATTAGGATCTTAATAATCCTACCATTTTATAATAAAACACCATTTCGAGGTATTGACCTTATATGCTGTTAAAAAATATCTAGGCTCGAGTTTAATACGCCTGTTAGAGCGCCCCTTCCTCCCTCTCCAAAAAAATTCGCTGTTCGTAGCGGCATTTACATGACATTGGTTGTAAAAATGTTGACGATTTTGCATTTACGTAGCCCTTTACCACTTGTTGTGATCAAATAGCTCTTGATGATATTATCTCAGTGGAACCAATGTTGGTTCCCTGCCGCGGTTTCTTGTAATTATTCGTTGTGAGTAAGCTTTCGAAGGACGTGTCATCATGTGCGAACTAGGATTGCAGCACTTAATTTTTGAAAATTAAAATTTGCCTTGAGGGAGTGCTGAAAATTATGTTTCCGAATTTTTGCGTGAAAGTCTTAAAGCTTTTTAAATAAAACAAACTTTATTGACGTTCTCCTTCTTTTGCTTGCGCCTTTGTCCCACAGTTTTCTCAGGGTCAGTGTGGTTACAGTCTGATTTGGCATGGTTAAATTGAAGGGATGGGCGGATGCCTTTCCTCCCGAAACCCCCTCCCCCCTCGTTCGTAGGTTGTTGGGTTGGGTTGGGTTGTTTGGGGGAAGAGACCAAACAGTGAGGTCATCGATCGGATTAAGGAAGGACGGGGAAGGAAGGCGGCCATGCCCTTCAAAGGAATCATTCCGGCATTTACCATGAGCGATTTAGGGAAATTACGGAAAACCTAAATCTGGATGGCCGGAGGCGAGATTGAACCGTCGTCCTCCCGAATATGAGCCCAGGGTTCGTAGGTTGTAAACAGTTTTTGGGATATGTATTTCCAGGATTTTAATTCTAATCAGTTCTGCTTGCGACTTTCAGCAATCTTTTGACACATTTGTAGTGCGTTGCATCTATTTCTGTTTTGTCGGTACAGCCCAACAGGTTTTTTACTGGAGCCTTTCATAGTAATTTGTTCCACTGTGAGAGAGTGTGTTTTTGGCTATTTTGTAGGTCTGTAGAGTTGCCAGCTGCCTGTGCTCTCACATCTTCCTTTATTTGTTATGTGATGCCAGTGAAACGAAATGTTTGCGGCTAACGTTTAAAACGTATTTATTTAGTCCAAAGACAGATTTCGCTTAAAGGGAAGACCGCAATTGGATTTTGGAAGCTACTGAAGAGACATCAGACAAAAATAAAGTGGTGTATTAAATAGAGAGGGGGACATGAATGGCAAGTTTAAGTTATCTGATCAGTAAATTTTGAACTCAGTCCGAAGAGATAATTGCCTTTAGCAGCAGACGGTGGGACACTTGCCAGAAGCCACAGCAACGCCGTTCAGTTGCTTCCTGTTATTGTAGTAGCGACAGCTTTGTGTGCCAGTGAGGCGTCCCTCTATGCGACTATGGAAGTGTACCACGGATTGTGTCATTTCTGAGTAAGTTAAGTAGTTTGGCTTCTTTCCACAAGAAATAGATAATCATAATATTATCTAGCATACGGCGTAAACGTACCAACTAAAGATACGAAAGAAGCCCTTTTGGCTCGCTCCGGTTGTGCTACGATCAATGTGCCATTTACAGGCATGGTTGTTAACGGAACATCTAAACTCTCTCATTCCGTAGTTCAGAATTTAAAACAGATTGCGGATTTGAATCCCTTCTGCTCTCCGTGTGTTTTCTACATCTTCCCCCTTAGATACTCCATCCAACATCGGCCATATCAGCATCTATGGTTGTTTTGTAAGAGAGACCGAGCGATGGTTAGAACAGGCGATCCAAGAGGCACATCATTCCATACCCCCAGGTCTCCCAAATTAGGTTTCAGCAATTTCCCTAAATAACCCCGAACTGATCCTTTCAGATTCCTTGTACTGTTCTTCACGAACTAGTATTCCATCGATTCTCATCTACGACATTTAATCCTGGAATCGAAAAAATAAGATTTATGCCTATTGTCAGTGGATACGATTTTAGAACGATTTTCGATATTAATCATAGGTATTAGACACCAATATACGTACTCAACAAGCCATTGTTTAACCCGTGGCGGAGGGTAATTAGTCCAAAAATTAAGCTCTCCGTTGCCAATTACAGAACAAAAGAAATATGATGATCTATCTGCTTCTCTGCACTTCCCAGTCCATCTCATTTTGCCGTTAATAATCACTACCTTTAGGTACCATGCTCATTAAATTTAGTAATCACAATAACAATTTGGCTTTAGGAATGTAACTTACAGCAACATGGTCGCTGTTGTTGTATATGATATAGGTAAGTAAAAAATAAATAAATCATAGGAGGGAATAGTCTTCCTCTGCTGCTTTCGTAGTGTTCATTGTCGGCAGTGAAGTACACGTTTACTTACCTCGTAACTAACAAAACATGACATAAAGTGCTGAGTGTTAACGCGAAACGTGCAACCAAACCACACCGAGCTCGTTGCAATAAGGCCTTCGTCATTAAGGCATCTTTCAGAATCGGTCTACACATACTTCATAGTCCATCGTAACAAATTTCACATTTCTTCAGGATCGCTTCTGAAATACGTTTCCTCTCAACTGCATTCAATAAAATATCTTTGCTCTCGTATTCAGGCCTCGGTTACAGTGATTCATCTTAGATTTTCACAATAAACAGAGCGAGGTGGCGGAGTGGTGAGACACTGGGCTCTTATGCGGGAGAACGGCGGTTCGACTCCTTGTCCAGCCGTCTTGACTTAGGTTTTTTGTGATTTCCCTAATTCTCTAAAGCTGAATGCCTCGATTACTCATTTAGAAGGACACGTCCTATTTACTTCCTATTACTCCCTCAGTGTTACAGACCCATATCAGTAACGTCGATTTGCAGTAGCATTTTGTACTGTGTTCGAAAGTTATGAATTACACCGAAGAAAACTATTTATTGACAAATAGCCAACACGGATTCAGCAAATATCGTTCTTGTGAAATACAACTAGCTCTTTATTCCTACAAATGAATTAGTGCTATCGAAAGGCGATGTCAGATTCTTTCCATATTTTTAGATTTACAGAAGGTTTTTGACGCTGTTCCTCACAAGCGACATCAAATCAAATTACGTGCCTACCAAGTATCGTTTTAGTTGTGCGACTGGATTCGTGATTTTCTGTCAGAAAGGTAACAACAGTTCGTATAGCTCTTAAAGTGTAAATTTAGACTCCACGCTTACTAGACAGTTTTTTTTCTTTTTTGTCCATTTTACAATCTCTCAAAATATAAGAAGCAAAGAGCTTGCAGTAGAAGAGATTTGTTGTGCATTATCGAAGATGGACTAGTGCTCTTAGGTCTTAAGGTATGCATTTTAGAGCTCCTGTGTACTGGACTTTTTTCTTCTAACGTACTGTCGTATCTTTGAATACTTAAAATTGCTACTGGGACGCCCTGTATACTGCGCGTGGTTGCACAGAAATCGTACTCTAAAATAATTTTTTTTTCAGTCTCAGTTGCACATTTTTAGTTACAGGACATGCTTCACTCACTCTGTATCATCTTCAGATCTAAGTTGTACCTGTGTTTTCTGTTCAGAACGTCATATCAAACTAAACTGATGTAAGGTTCTGAACAGACAACAGAACATCATACCAGAGTAAACTAATACGAGGTTTGCTACGGTTGCAGGTTCGAATCCTGCCTCGGGCATGGATGTGTGTGATGTCCTTAGGTTGGTTAGGTTTAAGTAGTTCTAAGTTCTAGGGGATTAATGACCACAGCAGTTGAGTCCCATAGTGCTCAGAGCCATTTTAATACGAGGTTCTGAGCGGACAAGATGGATTGCTGGCTCAATCGACTTAGACCTGAAGATGATCCAGAGTGACTGAAACATGTGATGTTATTAAAAATGTACAACTGAGGCTGAAAAATAAATGAGAATTATTTTAAATATCTCGCAGGACGAATGTGGCGGCTATAGTGGAAATAATAATCATATGCACAGTCAATCATTTGGTGCGTTTCACCCCAATTTGACGTTCGCTGCTAACTGCCTTCATGCTGCTGCAGCTTTATTCGCCAGTTCTCCATCTCGTCTAGTTTCCTTACAGCGGTAGCAGGGGCCCAAGTCGTACTCCGGGCTCCAAGGAAGCGCCCGGTTTTTTGTCTCACTCAGCCGGCGGCACGCTACACAGCGCTCTTTCCTGAATTGTTACTTCCGTTTTAGGTACGCGGAACACAGCAGCACGGAGAAGTTCTATGGACCTACAGCCGGGGCAGCCCCACCGAGATTTCGGATCCGTCCTCGCGCGTGCTTGCTTGCGTCGTCCTTTGTAACCAGCCAGCGCATCTTGGAGGAACGGATGGAATGGTTCGAGCGCTGCACGTCGACAGATAAGAGTGCGCGGTCCGCGGCCGAATAGAGCGCGATTCAGTTCTCGCATCCGCCGAAATTCCTGCCCAGTTTTCCTCCCGCCTCTGTGCTTCTCTCTACTTTTTCCACGTTCTGTGTATGGAAAAAAAAGGACCGGAGGCCCCGAGCGAGATTGGTCCTGCGTCCCGCTTGTATTGTGTTTTCCGACCGCGGTACGCCTCGTCGGGGCTCATCCAGGCTCGGCGAATCAAATTACAATATCATTTTTTGCTCTCTCTCTCTCTCTCTCTCTCTCTCTCTCTCTCTCTCTCTCTCTCTCTCTCTCATTCATTCACTCCCTCTCTTTTTAAGAGGTCTATATTAACGAATATGTAGAACCTTTTTTCAGAAACCTGTGTGCATTGTTACTCATAATCCTATAGAAAACCTATTATGTCCGGTCGCATCTGCTTTAATATTCCTCTTTCGAGAGGTGTGCCGGGGCGTAATCCAGGGATGTTTCCATTTTTCGTTAATTTTTTACGAGTCCTTTTTTTGCGCAACATAATATGTTACTATGATTGTAGAATACAGCAAGTACAGTCACATAAAAAAGCTCTTTTTGATTAGATGAGTACACCTCTGATACCCTGCTCGGGTTTGCAGCCTCTCCATGTCGAGTTGACACAGTATTTCGACGGTCCGTCTGCCCATCAGGTGGAACGTCGAAATTTTTGTGTCAGTCTGACTTGAAGATCCGTCTGAAGAGCCGAGAAGAGTAGCACAATTTATGTAACTCCGCCGGAATGCTTACGAATTCACATCGAGTACACCTCCGTTAATTTCCTCGTGAACGCTTGTCAGGCTGTTCTAGCGTAGTTTGTTTTCAAATCTTAAGTCTGAAAGTGTTTTCCACGAAATGACAGAAGAATCCATGAATATGCCTTTAGCCGGCATTGAGTGAAACTTTTCAAATTAATAAATCTGTACTTCTGAATCTACGCTAATATATAGGCCCAAAGGGAAAACGTTGTTACCAAAAATCTCGAAAAGTTTTTGATAGATTTATTTCAAAGGTTTACACGATACTCTAATAAATATTCGGACGGACATAGGCTATATTTTTTTAACAACATTGTACAGGTTTTGTATTAAATCGACTGAGAGAAAAGTGGAGATTCGTTTTATTTTTTGCGGTCTGTTGTGAAGTACGATAGCTTAAACTGAATGGGTAAATCGACTGGGAACATCCATATGATACGGTGGGCGGAGGGGATGGGATCGGTAACTTCGAGGGTTGGGTGGCGGGGGCAGGTGGGGGTGGGGAGGCGGGGAATGTGTGTGAATGAAAAAGAATTTTCTCTGAACACGTTCAAAATGATGACAACCAGGTATTTGGTTTTAAACCACAAACTAATGAGTCAATGGGACAATTGGTACAGCTCATTTCTAACATTTTTTGTAGAATGATGTAGCAATTCTCAGTGCATTGCGAGTGTTACCTGAAACTCTCTCAGAAAAAAAAAATGCTAACTAGTGTAATTGAGTCAGTGAGTGTAGAAACTTGTTACAACACACGCTTTCTCTGTACCGCTTTTCTCTCTAGCAACACTTGCTACACCCACACTCTGCACCACAATTTAAAATCAACCAAACAATAATTGGCCACTGTACTTACTAGTACTCTACTCAGTATTTGTAAGTTACTTGACTGCTGGACTCCCCACTTCTAAACTGGCAGAAATTGGAAGACTTCAGGGTGCCAATGCTTTGTGCCTGTCCCCTGCCACAATAATAATAATAATAATAATAATAATAATAATAATAAAGCAGCGTAGGCCATACTGCAGTGTAGTAGACGTTACATAGTTACTGTTGCGAAGTTAATAATAAAACATTTTCTGTTCAATTTTGGAAACTATGTACAACTTGGAGAAGGCATTTTCATGAGATATTTAAGCATATGTGATGTGTGTGTCTCAATTTTACTATAGTAGATGTGCAGAACAAAGTACGTGTGTGGTGGGTGTACTATGCCAGAAATATTTTCATGCACTTGTGTCACCAGAAGTAAACCCTCCGGCATTGTGCCATGCATAATACTTATTTGGAAAAAGAGTTAATTATTGTTAATTTATATAATCAGTATTACAGTCTTATGAAATACTTACAATAGTAAGGGTCTTTTAAAAATAATTTAATATCGTGATCAAAACACAATTGAAGGCTTTTGTTTTTATCCCTCAGAAAATTACATTTTACCCCTCTTGCGGCAATTGTCCCCCAGTCGGGAGCCACTGGTGTGGGGCGAGAGTGGTTTCTGTAGCGCTGCCGGATCTGTCGATACTTGCAACAATGATATTATTTCGCATACTTTTTATTCTGTAAAGTTGCATTACAAAGTTTTTGACTATTCAGATTGCGTTACAGTATTCGAATCAACAGTCGTCAGTAGCCGATAAGACATAAATGCAACTTGTTTCATACACGGCTCCCTGTTAAGGCCAGAGTGGGAGAAAGAAAACAAAGCAGCGCTTCGTTGAACGAAAACAAAGCAACAATTCGTTGCGTATACAATTTTTGTCGGAGGCGTGGTATACAGTGTTTTACAAAAAGGTACGGCCAAACTTTCAGGAAACATTCCTCACACACAAATAAAGAAAAGATGTTATGTGGACATGTGTCCGGAAACGCTTAATTTCCATTTTAGAGCTCATGTTCCATTTTCTTCCACCTACGTTCAGTGGTGCACGTTATCATGATTTCATACGGGATACTCTACCTGTGCTGCTAGAACATGTGCCTTCTTTACAAGTACGACACAACATGTGGTTCATGCACGATGGAGGTCCTGGACATTTCAGTCGAAGTGTTCGTACGCTTCTCAACAACAGATTCGGTGACCGATGGATTGATAGAGGCGGACCAATTCCATGGCCTCCACGCTCTCCTGACCTCAACCCTCTTGTTCATTTATGGGGGCATTTGAAAGCTCTTGTCTACACAACCCCGGTACCAAATGTAGAGAATCTTCGTGCTCGTATTGTGGACGGCTGTGATACAATACGCTATTCTCCAGGGCTGCATCAGCGCATCAGGGATTCCATGCGACGGAGGGTGGATGCATGTATCCTCGTTAACGGAGGACATTTTGAAAATTTCCTATAAGAAAGTGTGAAGTCACGCTGGTACGTTCTGTTGCTGTGTGTTTCCATTCCATGATTAATGTGATTTGAAGAGAAGTAATAAAATATGCTCTAACATGCAAAGTAAGCGTTTCTGGGCACATGTCCACATAACATATTTTCTTTCTTTGTGTGTGAGGAATGTTTCCTGAAAGTTTGGCCATACCTTTTTGTAACACCCTGTATATGGGTAGATCAATTTTTCTAATGTTGTAACTATCATAGTCAAAACAGACTTCGAGAAAGAAACGAAACAGCAATTTTCACAGCACAGCATTGTCTTTCCCACAGTCTTTTTTAACGATAATCTGTTCGTTGTTTCATATTCTGTTTGGTTTATTAAATTTCGAGTTCAACATTCAGAGTGGGCGGAGGAGGAAGAATGTAATATTAGGGTCCAACTTTCTGTTATCGTCTCACATTTTCTTTTACTGTGTTCGGTACTCGACAGCTAGTCTCAGGAAAGGATGCTTTTGTGTTTCTAGAGTGGGTTGTTGCAACCGGTTTTTACTTCCCAGTTTATCGTCTAAACCAAATGTCATTCATTGTATTTTACCCATGGTAGATGTAGGAACCCACGATTATGTATATCTAACGCATATTCCGAATAGCTCCCGAAACAGGCTACGATAAATCTAATATTTATACCAAAGAATATGGTGGACTGCTCTTTCAATTTTGCATAACAGTTCCTCGCACTATTTTGTAAAGTATTATTCATTAGCACTGAAAGACCTGATTCGAAACAAGGCCCCCGGAGTAGACAACATTCCATTAGAACTACTGACAGCCTTGGGAGAGGCAGTCCTGACAAAACTCCACCATCTGGTGAGCAAGATGTATGAGACAGGCGAAATTCCCTCAGAGTTCAAGAAGAATATAATAATGCCAATCCCAAAGAAAGCAAGTGTTGACAGATGTGAAAATTCTCGAACTATCAGTTTAATAAGTCACAGCTCCAAAATACTAAAGCGAATTCCTTACAGATGAATGGAAAAACTGGTAGAAGCCGACCTCGGGGAAGATCAGTTTGGATTCCGTAGAAATATTGGAACACGTGAGGCAATACTGACCCTACGACGTATCTAGAAGAAAGATTAAGGAAAGGCAAACCTACGTTTCTAGCATTTGTAGACTTGGAGTATTCCAGTCAACATTGCCAAAAGCTTTTTCTCTTTCAAATTCTGAAGGCGGCAGGGGTAAAATACAGGGAGCGAAAGGCTACTTACAATTTGTACAGAAAGCAGATGGCAGTTACAAGAGTCGAGGGGCATGAAAGGGAAGCATTGGTTGGGAAGGGAGTGAGACAGGGTTGTAGTCTCTCCACGTTGCTATTCAATGCTATTCAATCTGTTTATTCCGCAAGCAGTCAAGGAAACGAAAGAAAAGTTCTGAATAGGTATTAAAATCCATGGAGAAGAAATAAAAACTTTGAGGTTCTCCGATGACATTGTAATTCTGTCAGAGACAGCAATGGACTTGGAAGAGCAGTTGAACGAAATGGACAGTGTCTTGAAAAGAGGGTATAAGATGAACATCAACAAAAGCAAAACGAGGATAATGGAATGTAGTCGGATTAAGTCGGGTGATGCTGAGGGAATTAGCTTAGAAAATGAGACGCTAAAAAGTAGTAGATGAGTTTTGCTATTTGGGGAGCAAAATAACTGATGATGGTCGAAGTAGAGAGGATATAAAATGTAAACTGGCAATGGCAAGGAAAGCGTTTCTGAAGAAGAGAAAATTGTTAACATCGAGTATAGATTTAAGTGTCAGGAAGTCGTTTCTGAAAGTATTTGTATGGAGTGTAGCCATGTATGGAAGCGAAACATGGACGATAAATAGTTTGGACAAGAAGAGAATAGAAGCTTTCGAAGTGTGGTGCTACAGAAGAATGCTGAAGATTAGATGGGTAGATCACATAACTAATGAGGAAGTATTGAATCGGATTGGGGAGAAGAGACGTTTGTGGCACAACTTGACCAGAAGAAGGGATTGGTTGGTAGGACATGTTCTGAGGCCTCAAGGGATCACCAATTTAGTATTGGAGTGCAACGTGGAGGGTAAAAATCGTAGAGGGAGACCAAGAGATGAATACACTAAACAGATTCAGAAGGATGTAGGTTGCAGTAGGTACTGGGAGATGAAGAGGCTTGTACAGGACAGAGTAGCATGGAGAGCTGCATCAAACCAGTCTCAGGACTGAAGACCACAACAACAACAACAACAACATTATTCATTTGTAAACTCTCTCATTAGTCATTGTGTATTTAACTAATTCTTTATTTAGCAAGTTTTCTTATCAGCATTCTGTGATTATGTACTGATTAGTTCTGTAACCAAATAGCTTCGGCTTGCATTGTACTATGGAATGTGACAAATAAATATTTTTCGGTGTCTTCCTCCAGCATCAGCTTAATCTTACTGTTGTCGGCTGGTTCCAGAAATGACAGCTATGTTTCCATTTTAGGAACGCATGAGCCAGATCATTTCAAAATCCAAACCGCCGGCTCTCAAAATAAGGGCTGAGGACAGTCGACGAAGAACGTTTTGCACTTTCAAACATCTCATCGTCTTGAACATCTTGTTGCGTATTCTGAAATATTATCTGCTTGGAAGAAAGAGACACGATTTGCCTGTCTTGCGCGACTCATTGGTTTGGAGCCCTCCTTTTCAGGAAGTTTGTTGTCACTGTATATTACATTCTTCTCATTCTGTTTAGTCTATACCGAAGCGAACACAGAAGGCTGACGAAACGATCAAATGAAGCAAAAAAAGTGCACAATATCTGTAAGCTAACTTCTTTAACTTCCAAATGAGACTAGTATTTTAACTTTTCACTCAGGCTCTGTGTGTGCTGCATAACTACTTCCGACTTTCCTCCAGATAGGAAAAAAATTAAACATGATTCGGCCACATTTAAGTGCCTGGCAGAAGGTTCATCGAACAGTCTTCTTAGCAAATCTGTAACTTTTTCTAAGTGTCCTGCCAATACAACACAATCTTTGGTTAGCCTTCTCCTCAACATTTTCTGTTTGTTCCTTCCGATTTAAGTTGTTCGTAATTGTAATTCCTAGGTATTTAGTTAAGTTTACGACCTTTAGATTGGACTGATTTATCATGAAACCAAAGTTTAACGGATCCCTTGTGGAGAATTATCTCGTTATACCAAATTTTATGCAAGAGTATAGCATCGGTCGTAAATAGCAGTGTCTCCACACACATAGGTAGCTGAAGCCAAGCGAACGGGTGGCGTTCTGAACCGATGGGGGAGGAAAAAGTTTGAAGTTTAACTTTACGCTACCGGAACCTCAAAGCCAACAGATTGTTTACCTTGCGCTTCTGGTTACACAAGGGCCGCGCCCGCGTGTTTGCGCTCTCGGTTGCCTAGCTACAGGGGCAGTGCTGTTTGGTCGGCGAATTGCCGATGATTCATATTTGTCGCGTACATGCTGCAGACTATGTGGCTCACAGAAGTTATAGTCTTCTGCCACGGTTGTCGGTACGTATTTTGTCACAGAACTCCACCGGACTTAACTTTTTCGAAAATGACACGGTGCAATATTCTTTCACACGTGCTTTGCACTGGTGTCAATCGGGATTGCGACTTCTTACACTGTAATACATTTAGCGACAGCTACGCGAGGATTATTATGCAGCTGTGATACCTGAAGAAACGATAATATTTCCTAGACAAGAAGAGCAGCAAATTTGGGATCTTGTGGAATTTGCCCCTCTTGTTGGCATATGTGGGTATTCAGAGCTGTAATACTCGGTCACAGACCAGAAGTCAGTTAGAACAGGGAATTAATTAAGAAACTGGAGATATCCTCTCTAAGGTGTTGTACCGAGTAACGAGGAATTTCACTGAAAGAAAGGATGAATGCGCAGAAGAGAAAATCTGCAGAATTTAATTTTCAGGTACTAATAACTTGGATTACTATCTTTTAAAGGTGCAAGTTTTTTAATCATGTCCTGGCAAAAAACGCTTTTGTAGCATTTAGACTACTTTGTGTTTTTTAAACCCTTTCTTTGTGTTGCAGTGTGTACATAGTGTAAGACTGTTATAGGTACGGAAGAATGGGACGAGTACAGGACAACGAACCACGCAAATAATCTTCACAAACCTAGGTGCGGAAACAAATGGTTTTCACCATACAACGTGTTATGATTGAATACATAAACATCGTAGAGCAGAGTCCCCGAGGATACACACTGTAGATATGCATTTCAGGACAAACTCGTTACTGCCTTGTGAGATCTTAGTTTATCCCAGCGTATACAGTGTTCAAATAATTGACTACCGCATTCCTTGTGGTGGTGCCATATCCTATTTTCGTCAGACTACCAGGACTTGGAGGACCGGTGTACTGAGCATAAGCGGCACACACGCTTACAACAGCCGAGCAAATTCGCCATTGCGGAGCATTGTCTTGGCACCGGTCATCCTACAGAATATAACAACACGGAGATTCTGGCATGCACTTACAGCTATTGGGATAGTGTTATTAAGGAAACTGTTGAAATCTTATTAGCACATAAGCTTATAAATAGTGATAGTGTTTTTTTAAAAAAATTCTGAGTGGAATCCTGCTCTCTCACTTGTCAGAAAACAGAAAGACCCGTTTATGCTACCTCACCTATTATTAATTTCACCATCGATAACTTCTGACGTCGGCTATTGTTTACAGTGTGTGTGTGTGTGTGTGTGTGTGTGTGTGTGTGTGTGTGTGTGTGTGTGTGTGTGTTATCTTTAAGGAGTTCCTCTGAAAACCGAGGTTCTAAATTGGCTTGCACAGCGCTTACTTGCTGCAGTTTTGCCTTGAAAATGGCAGGGTGTACTCTTCGTCGAGGTCCGTAGACGCTTCGATACCCCAGAAGTGTTGCGAATGCACTGACAACCATCCACAATGCGTTCCCGAGTTCATCGACACAAACAACTGGTCTGAAATATACCAACATTTTAAATACCCCCCCCCCCCCCCCCCCCCACACACACACAGGAATCCAACGGGTTCGTGTCGGGGGACCTGGGATGCAATCGTATTGACGAGCCACGGCCGATACAGTTTTCGAAGATATTCGTAGTACGTATCACCGAACAGCCACGCGAAAGAGTGCCGTGCACGGTCATGCATTTACGTTACATGCGTCCTTTCACAATAAAGAACGTCGTCCAAATCGTCGATTATGCTGCAGAAAGTGAAAGCACAGACTACCAGTAAGTCGGCCAGGTCGGAGAAGTGACCCTGTGGATCGATCACTATGGACAGCTGCCCAGACGTTAACGGAAAATCCCCTATCACGAACCGTCTGTCATGGCACGTCGGTTCCTATAAGCCCAAACCTGTGTGTTATGGATCTTCATAGCATGCGTCATCTGTAAATAGGAACTGTGGATGATTTCAAAAAAAATGTTCAAATGTGTGTGAAATCTTATGGGACTTAACTGCTAATGTCACCAGTCCCTAAGCTTACATACTACTTAATCTAAATTATCCTAAGTAAACACACACACACACACACACACACACACACACACACACACACACACACACACACACCCATGCCCGAGGGAGGACTCGAACCTCCGCCAGGACCAGCCGCACAGTCCGTGACTGCTGCGTCCTAGACCGCTCGGCTAATCCTGCGCGGCTGTGGGTGATTCCCACATTATGTAAGGGTCTGTTGGCAGAATGCGACGCAGGCTGAGAAGACAGGAGCAGCTAGGGCTTGCAGACAGTACTTAATATGAATACAACTGTCCCTTACGTAATATCTATACGACGAGGCGTAGGGCGAAACACGTTCTGCTGCAGAAATCTTTCCGGCACTTGTGCCCGGCATTCTTTGCACTTGTAATACACGCTCTTCCATTCATGGTATCGGATTTTTCTTGGTCTACCCGCATTTTACATGCTGAGTTTAAATGAAATGATCTCCAGCGGGCACTGATGTTACCCAGCGAACACTCTGCCGTTTGGCTGTCTTCTATGAGGATACGCTTCGGGATTCAATCGTGCATCCCCCCCGTGCATTGTCATTAGTATACCCGCACATGAAGTGGAAGTCAGCTGTCCCTTCATTTGAAAGTATATGTGGAGCCATGACAAAGGCTTCAGACACTACACGTGCACATAGCGTTCGCTGTTTACTGTAGGAATTAGTACCTGGAATGTAAGGCCCTGTTTATGCTGTAGCTTCAAGGTCACTCATATCCTCACGCCGGTGAAAGTAATGTACCCAACCAACAAACAGCAATGTACCAGCAGTGAAGCCACACCATAAACGTTGCCTTAGCCATTACCAGTGTTACATGGACTTGTGCATACCTCTTACCGGGGAAACATGTGGTTTTCCGACTTACGTTTATTAGGATTATTTGTTTGTTTCATTGTCTTTCGTTTGTACGCGTACCTTTAATGGTAACCATCCACCATACTCTAGTGACACTTCCCTTCGGATTAAAATTAAATGTCGAACAGGGACTCTAAACCGAAATCTTAACCTCGCCTACCCGGGCAATACTCTTAGGGAATAAGCTATCCAGCAACGACTAACGACCCTCCCTCACACTTCTGGATATATATTCATAATTTTTAATCCACTGTGAAGTGCATGGCAGAGGGAATGTCGCACTGTATCAGTTATTAGGGTTTTTCCCGTTCCATTCACGTATGGAACATTGGAAAGAAATGATCGTTTAAATGCCTCTGTGTGTGCTGAGATTAATGTAATCTTGTCGTCACGGTCCCTAGGTGAGCGATACGTAGGGGGCTATACCGCATTCCTAGAGTCATCATTCAATGGCGGTTTATGAAACTCTTTACGTTCCGAACCTGCCAGTTCAGTTCTTTCAGCATCTTTCTGACACTCTCCCGCAAGTTAAACAAACATGTGACAATTATTGCTTCCCTTCTCTGTAAACGTTCAATATGCCTCCTTCAGTCTTGTGTGGTATGGGTCCCACACAGTTCAGCAATATTCTACGAGTCACGTGAGTGACTTGTACGCACTCTCCTTTGTAGAAAGATTGCGTTTCCCTAGTATTCTACCTATCGACTAAGGTCTTGTGCCTCCTTTACCCACGACTGAGCCTAAGTGATCGTTCCATTTCGTGTCCCTAAAAAGTGTTACACCCAGGTATTTCTGTGAATTTACCGATTGTAGTTGTGACTCATTTATATTATAGTCACAGGATACTACGTTTTATGTTCTGTAAAGTGCACAATTTTACATTTCTGGACATATAAAGCAAGTTTGCAATCTTTGAACCACTTTAAAATCTTATCAAGATCTGACTGAATATTTGCGCAATTTCTTTCAGGCTGTACTTCATGATCATCTGCGAAAAGTCTGAGGTTGCTATTAATATTGTACGCAAGGTCATTAATACATAACACGAATACAAGGGAGCCAACACCCTTCCCTGGGGTGCACCCGAAGTTAGATCTAAATCTGTCGATGACTCTCCATCCAACTTGCTGCGTCCTCCCTTCCAAGAACTCCTGAATCCAGTCACAAATTTCGCTCGATACTCCATTCGATCGTATTTTTGATAATAAACGGTGGTGGTGTACTGAGTAAGATGGTTTTCGGAAATCGACAAATACTACGTCTACCTGACTGCCTTGGTCAGTGGCTTTCAGGATGTCATGTAAAACAAGTGAGTCGGGTTTCACATGATCAGTCTTTTCGAAATCCATGCTGGTTGGCATGGAGGTCATTCGATTCATGTTTGAACTCAGAATTTGTTCTAAGATTCTACAGCAAACGAATGTCAAGGTCACTGGGGATGGTTATGTCGATCACTTCACACTTGACACAGTCGTAACGTGCCTGGAAGTTTCAAAACAATGCACTCACGCTGCAGAGTGGAAGACTAGTGCTATGTAATATATATCGAAATCGATTCAAAATATTGTAAGGGGATTCCGGTAATACCGCTTCGTAGCATAGTCCACGTATCTGCAAAACAATAAATAGAATGGGCTAAAACATCTGTTAAAATGATATTTCAGACATTCTTGAAACATCTGCAAAATTAGAACGTAACGGTGCGTCACAAGTAAGAGTTGGTGTAAAATATTTCATGAGAGAGTCCGTCGTCAGTAGAGAGCTCTGTTTGCTTGTGTCGGAAACAATATTTTACGCGCCAATTCGCCTGCAGTCGAGTTTACTCAATTTATTGGCGCCTGCACTCCCGCGGATACAAAAAATAGCCGCAGCCCGAATTGTCACCGGGCACTAATTGATCTCGCAGCTTGTCGCACACGCAAGCGTTAAATTACGTCGCGGACACCAATAATCAAAACACCGCCGCGCCGCACTACTGGTGCTATTAGTATTTTGTAGAAGGTCTCCCCATTACCCGAATCGTGACTAAGTAATCATATCTGCTACACTGAACGCACTCACTAATCGGTGTCACAGAATTTATCTTGCGTCATCCATTAGAGATCTACGTCATTCCGAATTAAACAGTCCTTGGGTATTTCTACACGCGTCAAACTAACGTGTTCCTGTACCTGTAATACACTGAAGGGCCAAAAAAACTGATACACCTGCCTAATATCGTGTAGGGCCCCCGCGAGCATGCAGAAGTGCCGCAACACGACGTGGCATGCACTCGACTAATTTCTGTAGTGCTGGTGGGAATTGACACCATGAATCCAGCTGGGCCGTCCGTAAATGTGTTAGAATACCAGGGGTGGGGATCTCTTCTGAACATCACGTTTCAAGGCATTCCAAATATGCTCATTAATGCTCAGGTATGTGGAGTTTGCAAGCCAGCGGAAGTGTTTAAACTCAGAAAAGTATCCCTGGATTCTCTCTGTAGCAATTCTGGATGTGTGGGGTGTCGCTCCATCCTGCTGGAATTGCCCAAGTCCGCCGGAATTCACAATGCACATGAATGGATGGAGGTGATGAGACAGGATGCGTACGTACTTGCCACCTGTCAGTCGTATCTAGACGTATCAGCGGCCCCATATCACTCCAGCTGCACACATCCCACACCATTGCAGAGTTACCACCAGCTTGAAGAGTCCCCTGATGACGTGCAGTGTCCATGGATTCATGAGGTTGTCTCCATACCTGTATACGTCCATCCGCTCGAAACAATTTGAAACGAGACTTGTGCGACTAGGCAACAAATTTCCAATCATCAACAGTCCGATGTCAGTATTGAGGGGCCCAGGCTAGGCATAAAGTTGTGTGTAGTGCAGTCAGCTCCGAAAGCCCATATCGACGATGTTTCGTTGAATGGCTCGCACGGTGACACTTGTTGAAGCCCAGCACTGAAATCTGCCACGTTGAACGATTCTCTTCAGCCGTCGTTGGTCCCGTTCTTTCATGATCTTTTCCCGGCCGCAGCGGTGTGAGGATATGATGTTTTACCGGATATTCCTGATATTCGACGTATAATCGAGAAATGGTCGTACGGGAAAATCCCCGCTTCGTCGCTACCTCCGAGATGCTGTGTCCCATCGCTTGTTCACCGACTGTAACACCACGTTCAAAATCATTTAAATTTTGATAACCTGCCATTTTAATCAGAGTAACCGATCTAACAACTGCCCTGACACTTGTCGCCTTGCATAGGCGTTGCCGACCGCAGCGCCATATTCTGCATGTGAACATATGTCTGTATCTGAATAAACATGCCTACATCAGTTTCTTTGGCGCTTCAGTGTAATTCCCTCAGCAACGCGTGATTTAATTGGAGTTCATTCCATCATCGTTGTCTTGGTTTTGTTGATGTTAATCATATATCCTACTTTGACGACGCCGGCCGGGGTGGTTCAGATGGTTCAAATGGCTCTGAGCACTATGGGACTCAACTGCTGTGGTCATTAGTCCCCTAGAACTTAGAACTACTTAAACCTAATTAACCTAAGGACATCACACACACCCATGCCCGAGGCAGGATTCGAACCTGCGACCGTAGCAGTCGCACGGATCCGGAGTGCGCGCCTAGAACCGCGAGACCACCGCGGCCGGCGACCGGGGTAGCCGTGCGGTTCTAGGCGCTACAGTCTGGAACCGCGCGACTGCTAAGGTCGCAGGTTCGAATGTGTGTGATGTCCTTAGGTTAGTTAGGTTTAAGTAGTGCTAAGTTCTAGGGGACTGATGACCTCAGAAGTTAAGTCCCATAGTGCTCAGAACCATTTGAACGACACTGTCCATTGCGTTGAACTGTTTCTCCGAGTTCAAGCAACAATGATTATTTCGTACAGTCTTCGCGCAGTTAAGTTCCTGGAATGCTAGGAAACCTACAGGAGGCAGAGGTGCCAACAGACGCCCAATTACTGGAGAGAGGGCGCTTTGGAAGGTTAAACGCCGTTCGCCGTCGGACTAGGTGGGCCAATAATTAGAGGCCGGGGGGCGGGTATTTGGGGATGCAGCGAGCGTATTGATCGGCGGCTGCTGGCCTAAATGCCGACAAGCCCGCGTGTTAACGCTTGTAGCGCAGGTACCGGGGCCGTGCCCGCCGCTACGCTACGCGGTCCGCGCGCGCACTTGTTCGGCATTAACTGCCGCGCCGCGTCGTGTAGTAACAAACAAGCCGGTGTTTGCCGAGCCGGCGCTACGGTGACGGGCGGTCGACCGGTGCTCGCGCTATCACCTGCCGGATGTCTCTCGCACTCTGCGGTTTCCGCCTAGGCGCCGTCTACCGCTTGTTGACGGCGGCCAGATGCAGTATCACTCGCGGTTTCTGTGGGCGGCTACTTCTACGAATGCTCCAGTGGTTTGGCAGTTGGCGTTAGTATTTGTTTCTCAGTGTGCGCTGTATCTTCTCGTAACAGTCTACTTACTCTAAGGGAGCAGAATTAGCGAATGAACATTTTTTCGGTACTGGATGTTTCAAACCTGCTCACGTGGCCGGAAGGTCAGCGACCATAAGCATTGTCTTGTGCCATTCTGCACTGAGGGGACGAAAGTCATGGGATAACGATATACACACAGATGGCGATATTATCACGTCCACCAGGTACTGAAGGGCAGTGCATTGGCGAATCCGTCATTTGTACTCGAATGAATCATGTCAAAAGGTTTCCGACGTGACTATGACCGCACGATGGGAACTAACATTGAACGCGGGACGTTAGATGGAGCCAGACACATAGGACATTCCATTTCGATAATCATCAAGAAATTCAATATTCCGGGATTTACAATGTCAAGAGTGTACCTAGTAAATCAAATTTCAGGCTTTCCTCTCACAACGGACAACGCAGTGGTCGACGGCCGATAGCAGCAGAATTTGCGTAGAGTTGTCAGTGCTAATAAAGAAGCAACACTGCGTGAAATAACCGCAAAAATCAGTGTGGGACGTACGATGAACGCATCCTTTACGACTGTGTGGCGTAATTTGGCGTTAATGGGCTGTGGCAGCAGACGGCCAAGCGCGACGTCGCCTGCAGCGCCTCTCCTGGGCTCGTGGCCATATATCAGGAACGACTGGAAGATTATGACCTGGTCCGATGAGTCCCGGTTTTAGCCGGTAAGAGCTGATGATAAGGTTAGAGTGTGGTGCAGACTCCACCAAGTCATGGGTCCAGATTGTCAACAAGGCATTGTACGAGCTGTGAACTGACGTCGGCTGTGTTTACCTGGAATGGACTTGGTACTCTAATCCAAATGAATAAACTGAGACCGCTTGCAGCCATTCATGTTGCCAAAAAAAAGATACTACTTTTATGGATGATAATGCGCAACGTCGCCGTGCTACAGTTGTTCGCGACTGATTTGAAGAACATTGTAGACAATTCGAGCGAATCATATGGCTACCCAGATCGCCCGACACGAATCCCATCGAACATCTAAGGGGCGTAACGGACAGCTCAGTTCTTGCACAGAATCCTGCACCGGCAACAGTTTCGCAATTACGGACGGCTATAGAGGCAGCTTGTCTCCATAGTTGTGCAGGATACTTTCAGTGACTTGTTGAGCCCATGCCACGTCGAGTTACTGCACTAAACTGGGCAAAGGAGCACCAGTACTATATTAGGCGCTATCCCATACCTTTGCCACCTCAGTGTAATTTTCTATGAACAGAGCTTAAATGGATTTCACTTTCAGAATGACTTCGTATGTCTTTCCAAATATCTTCCTCCTCTGTGTTCCCACAGATTAGGTCATAGTTTTCATTTGTACTGAAAATGTAGTAAATGCGAGGTGCTCAGTTGCATTCTCTGCTCTGAGTCGCCTGGGATTTCTGGTAAAGTTCACCACTTGCAGTTGTCTATAGATGTCGCCGGCCGGGGTGGCTGAGCGGTTCTAGGCGCTACAGTCTGGAACCGCCCGACCGCTACGGTCGCATGGATGTGTGTGATGTCCTTAGGTTAGTTAGGTTTAAGTAGTTCTAAATTCTAGGTTACTGATGACCTCAGAAGTTAAGTCCCATAGTGCTCAGAGCCATTTGAACCATTTTTATAGATGTCCCCTGCACGGAAAACAGCACGTACTTGTAGATCCGTTGTCTTCAAGCTTTAATGAACTGTTAGCGAGTAACTGATGCTACTTAAATGATTGATTCTTTTACTTTTTCGGGATACCACTCGTATTTATCCTATAAGAATACGAGAAACGGTGAATTATAATCTTTGTCGACTGTCTACGTAACAATCCATACGCCATTAATAATTTCACACTGATCACACGCTTACTTATTCTTTCGACTGTTCTAGAGTTAATATTCCTTTACAGAACTCAAATGCAGCGCATCGCACCAGACGAGTCTGTGCATCGTAACTGCTCGGAGTGATTACGCATCGCAAACCACTTCGCTTGGGCGCACAGTTTTGGGGCGGTACCCGGAGACTCCCTAAGAGCTTCGTCTGCCTTTTCGTTTTTGTCCCTAGTTTTGCTTACTTTTATGACTTTTTAAGTATGTGGCCGATAGTATGCTACTTAGAAATGCCCACGTTTCAATGTCAAGGAAATATAATGCATAGTTTTTTTTAATACGAAATGCTTTCGATAATTAATGCAACGCATTTCTTTTCTCAGCATATTTCTGTTGGGAAAGAATGCGGAATTTGTTGTGAGACATAGTGAAATATTATCATTTCAGACTTTTTAGTTTGATGAAGTTCCGATAGACGGCGGCGCCCCTCGTAGCTTTCAAAGTGGCGCATTACGAGCTGAGAGCAGTCATTGAATTCCTTTTAGCGGAAAACCAGAGCATCGCAGATATTCCTAAGCGCTCGCAGTATGTCTACGGAGATCTGACGTCAACAAAAGCACGGTGAGTCGTCGAGCGAGGCGTCGCGCTAACCGGTCCGACCTCCGGCATGCCGGCCTCCTCCACACAGCTGTGACTCTTGCAATGTTGGAAAGTATGGATAGTCGTTTGAGCTGGTCGACAGATCACAATCAAACACCTCATTGCACAACTGGACGTCTCTATTGCTAATGCTGTTACATTGGTCCACGAGTTTGGGTACTCAAAGATGTGTGTCCACTGTGTCCCTTGCTGCCTAACACAAGACCATAAAGAGCAACGAAGGACCATTTGTGCGGAGTTGATTTCGCGTTACGAGGCTGATCATGATAATTTTTTGTCGAACATCGTTCCAAGCGATGAAACATGGGTTCACCTCTACGAATCGGGAATAAAACGGCAACCCATTGAGTGGCGCCACACCGCCTTCCCTCCGAAAAGATCAGAGCCGCAACCTCAGCCGGTAAAGTCATGGCGACGGCCTTCTTGGACTCTGAATGAGATATTCTGTTTGCATCTTCGCTCTTGGTGCAGTGATCAATTCTGAAGTGTATTATGCTACCCTCAGGAAACTGAAGAAACTGCTTGAGCTTTTTCGTCGCCACAAAAGTGTAAACGAATTTCTCCTTCTCCATGACAACGCAAGGCTTCACACAAGCCTGCACGTCTGAGAAGAGCTCACAAACCTTCATTGGACTGTTCTTCCTTATCTACTCTGCTGACCGGAACTCGCACCTTCCGAATTCCATCTATTTGGCCTCCGCCGGAAGCAGTACGAGAATGATGGTAGGTTATAGATGCATCAAGGCGTTGGTTCCGACGTCGAGTGATGAGTAGTAGCATGCGGGCATGCAAGCCCTCCCAGTAAGGTGGCGTGAGCCCTCCCGGTTGGCCGTGCTGTCTAACGCACGGCTTTCCGGGCGGGAAGGAGCGCCTGGCGGATTTGTGTCGATGTCCGGTAAACCGGCCAGGATGTGGATGGTTATTAGGCGGTTTTCCATCTGTCTCGGCGAATGCGGGCTGGTTCCCCTTATTCCGCCTCAGTTACACTATGTCGGCGATTGCTGCGCAAACAAGTTCTCCACATACGCGTACACCACCATTACTCTACCACGCAAAAATAGGGGTTACACTCGTCTGGTATGAGTCGTTCCCTGGGGGTCCACTGGGGGCCGAACCGCACAATAACCCGGGGTTCGGTGTGGGGCAGCGAACGGGTGAAGTGGGCTGCGGTAGTCGTCGTGGAGCTGTGGACCACTGCGGCTTCGGGGGGGACGGAGCCTCTCCGTCGTTTCTAGGTCCCCGGTTAAAATACAATACAATACAATACATACAAGGTGGAGTGAGGCCGTGGTATTAAACGGGGATTATGTTTAAAATAGGGTTTTGTAGCCAGGAGAGTGGGGAATAATATGGTTTATTGGGATCCTGAATAAAACCAACATGCTTTAAGAAATATGTAATGCGTTACTTACTGAACATCCCTCGAATTAATGATAGAAAATTAGCGTTTTGGCGCAGTGCCTCCGAACACAGTAGGCGATCACAGTGACGGACTACAATTCAGGCGGTCTTTCCCATAAAGGGGTACCGGTCGTATCATCTACTACTGCTACTTCACACTGCTTATTACGGCATCTGTTAAATCCCGCAGTCTTAACTGTTCTGAGGTGAGAACATTGGAGCTAGATATGATGGCTGCTAAAGCCAGAAATATTACATACTGAACAGCTACAGTGTGTTTAAAAAACAGCACGACGGAACCACCAAAAGCTGCTGTAATGTGTGTGTATTCATGGACAACTAGTGTTATCCAAGTGACGCCTTCGTATTGTAGCGATTGATGAATGATGGAGGAATCGGCAGTTGACCCTGAACATAAATAAATATAAGACATTTCGTATACACACACAAACAGACCCACTACTGCGTAATTATACCATTGATGATAAACTGCTGGAAGTAGTAAGTGCTGTAAAATATGTAGGAGTAACCATCCGGTAGACTTTAATTCGAATGACCACATAAAACAAATAATAGGAAAAGTAGATGCTATGCAGATTCTCAGGAAGAATCTTAAATTAACTCTCCACGAAAAAAGTAGCTTACAGAAAGGACTGATTCTTGGGTTTCTATTAGTAGGACTAATATAATGAAATTCCGAGAAAGTACATTTCGGAATAGTCGGAAAACACATTATTCATTACCACATACGTTTCGCGAAATGACCACAAGGAGAAAATCTGAGAAATTGGAGCTGATGCAGAGGCTCACCGACAATCATTCTTCCTGCGCGCCATTCGCGAATGGAAGAGGGAACGGAGGGATCAAATAGTGGTATCTGAAGTAGCCTCCGCCACACGCCCTCAGGTGCCATTCGGACTATTGATGCTGATGTAGGTACTATAAAACAAGAATATGAGATCGTCCAGTCCGCGATGATTGTATGCAGAGAAATAAGATGAACTATTGGAGGTAAATATAAAGAGAAATGTGGTTAGTTATGAAAAATATCGGATACGGACGCAAACTGGAGCAGCACGACAATTCGTACCGCGTCACTGAATGCGTGATACTGGCAGCACGTGGCAGTAGTTGTGTGTTGGCGAAACGAAGACGAGTGAAGTGGCCATAGGCATAGTATCGCCACGTGAATATGCACCAGACTGCTTACAAGGTAATGGAAGTTACAGTAGTTCATCTCAAATAAATATGGTGGCAACTACCGCCCTAATATCTGTAAAAAAAAAAAAAGTTCAAATGGCTCTAAGCACTATTGGACTTAACATCTGACGTCATCAGTCCCCTACAACTTAGAACTACTTAAACCTAATTAACCTAAGGACATCACACACATTCATGCCCGTGGCAGGATTCGAACCTGCGACCGTAGCGATCGCGCGGTTCCAGAGTGAAGCGCCTAGAACCCCGCGGCCACATCGGCCGGCTTAATATCTGTAACAAAGTGATCTTTCTTAGGTCTGCAACGGAATGAAGGACTCAATAAAGTCCGCAACAGAATTGGGCTCAGAGAGTCTATCTCCGTGCATCTGTGGACTCGTGGTCACGCGGTCGCGTTCTCGCTTCCCGAGCACAGGGTCCCGGGTTCGATTCCCGGCGGGATCAGGGATTTTCATCTGCGTCGAGGTGACTGGGTGTTTGTGTTGTCCTCATCATGTCATCATCATTCATGAAAGTGGCGAGTTTGGACTGACCAACGGTTGGGAATTTGTACGGGTGCTGATAACCGCGCAGTTGAACGCCCCACAAACCAATCATCATCAGCCTCATCACCGGACAGACCACGATAGAGTACCTACGCTGAGAGAATGTACTCTGGCGCTAAAACCTCTAGAATTCTGAAAGGGGACGTAGGGGGGGGGGGGGGGGGGGGGAGGCGGGGGCAGGATCTTACATTGCTACTAAATCATCGTAAATTGTACTACTCCATATTAATTCAAAGGAAGTCATAATTTATAGATAATGCATTAGTTAATTATGCTCATTAGATCTCCAGTGCTATATTACATCCCAAATTACGTATAAAATGTCCTGTTTTATACCCTTTTGCAGCCATAAATTTTAAGACTGTTACGGGCGAAAGTAACTTTCTCGTAATATGTTACTGCCAAGTAATATAGCTCCATGAGACTTGGACCATACATTGAAAGAACTGTTAAATGAAACACAGAAGTGAAAGAAATACGCAGTGAAACGAACATAAATGTCAATTTTATTGAAATATTTACACTACAGTCATTCGTGAATCATGAAGGCCCCCTGAACACGGCCAAACTCGGGACATGATTCTTAATAGGATGTACGATCTAGTGGTACAGCTTTCCATTCCTCCACCAGCGCGGCTGACAAGTGGTGGGTGGTCGTTGAGGCATGTGGACGTCGCGCGATGAATCTCCCCAATGCATCCCTCACGTCCTGTACAGGATTTAAGACGGGGGAACGGGCTGGCTAGTCCATTCGCCGAATATCCACTCGTTGCAAGTGCTCTTACATCTGCGCTGTTTGATGCGTTCGCTTATGTCATTCATAAAAATTAAGTCAGGCCCGAAAGCACCCCTCAAAAGACACACATAGGAGTACAGTGTCACAATAGCGTTCACCAGTGAGTGTACCATGGCCAAAGATTTGGAGGTCAATATGCCGATGCAACATTATGCCTCCCCACACCATAATACCTGGACCGCCAAAGCGGCCATGTTTGACAATGTTCTCGGGTGCGTTAAGTGTAACCTCCGCTCGCTATATGAGGATACGTCCTGCATGGTCGTTTTAGTGGTGCAAGTGGTATGGTGTGGGGAGGTTTAACATTGCAGTGTACCAGTACACGGAGCGCTTAACGTCACTGTGACACTGTACGGTTTCCCCATGTGCATCTCTTCAGGGATACATTCATTTTTATGGAAGATAATGCGCGATAGCATCGGAGAGCTTAGGTGGAGGATCTCTTGGAACGAGAGGATATTCGGCATGCCTGTTCCTCGGACTTAAATCCTATCGAGCACGTGTGGGATTCGTTTGGGAGACTTACTGCAGCACGTCCACATCCACCAACGACCAGACAGATGTCAGTCGCGCTGGTGGAGGAACGGACCGCTCTACCGCAAGAACTCCTTACCAACCTTGTGGCCAACATGGGAACACGTTGCGGAGCATACTTAGCCGTCCGACTTGTTCACACGTCCGATTAAGACCCATATCTCGCCGTTTGTAGTGTCGAGGACATCGTGAACCGCGGTGTCTTCAGTGAAATTATGGTCTTTCAAAAAAGAGTAGTTTCTATCCGTCTCATAGTGTATTTTTTTCGATTACGTCCTGTACTCTATGACAGCAGTTCTTTCTATCAATTTTCCAATTTTAATCGAGCTATGTTACTTGGCAGAGACACACCGTGTAAAAGTTAGTTTCACATTTTTGTTCGCTGGTGTAGTATAGATAAAAATTTGTTCCACCACCAGTATTCGAACCGACTACCAACAAGTTTATCGAGAGCCACTATGCAGGGTGGTCCATTGATCGTGACCGGGCCAAATATCTCACGAAATAAGCGTCAAAAGAAAAACCAACAAAGAACGAAGCTTGTCTACCTTGAAGGCGGAAACCAGATGGCGCTGTTTGGCCCGCTAGATGTCGCTCCCATAGGTCAAACGCATATCAATTTTTTAAATGGCAACCCCCATTTTTATTACATATTCGTGTAGTACGTAAAGAAATTTGAATGTTTATTTGGACCACTTTTTTCTCTTTGTGATAGATGGCGTTGTAATAGTAACAAATATACGACTCACAATTTTAGACGAACAGTTGGAACAGGTAGGTTTTTTAAATTATAATACGGAACGTACGTACGTTTGAACATTTTATTTCAGTTGTTCCAACGTGATACATGTACCTTTGTGAACTTATAATTTCTGAGAACGCATGCTGTTACAGCGTGATTACCTGGAAATACCACATTAATGCAATAAATGCTCAAAGTTATGTCCGTCAATCTCAATGCATTTGGCAATACGTGTAACGACAGTCCTCTCAACAGCGAGTAGTTCGCCTTCCGTAATGTTCACACATGCATTGGCAGTGCGCTGACGCATGTTGTCAAGCGTTGTCGGTGGATCACGATACCAAATATCCTTCAACTTTCCCCACAGAAAAAAATCCGGGGACGTCAGATCCGGTGAACATGCTTCGACGACCAATCCACCTGTAATGAAATATGCTATTCAATACCGCATCAACCGCACGCGAGCTATGTGCCGGATATCCATCAAGTTGGAAGTACATCGCCGTTCTTTCATGCAGTGAAACGTCTTGTAGTAACATCGCTAGAACATTACGTAGGAAATCGGCATACATTGCACCATTTAGATTTGCCATCGATAATATGGGGGCCAGTTATCTTTCCTCCCATAATGCTGCACCATAGATTAACCCGCCAAGGTCGCTGATGTTCCAGTTACCGCAGCCATCGTGGATTTTCCGTTGCCCAATAGTGCAGCTTATGCCAGTTTACGTTACCGCTGTTGAAGAATGACGATTCGTCGCTAAATAGAACGCATGCAAAAAATCTGTCACCGTCCCGTAATTTCTCTTGTGCCCAGTGACAGAACTGTACACGACGTTCAAAGTCGTCGCCATGCAATTCCTGGTGCATAGAAATATGGTACAGGTGCAATCGATGTTGATGTAGCATTCTCAACACCGACGTTTTTGGGATTACCGGTTCTCGCGCAATTTGTCTGCTACTGATGTGCGGATTAGCCGTGACAGCAGCTAAAACACCTACTTGGGCATCATCATTTGTTGCAGGTCGTGGTTGACGTTTCACATGTGGCTGAACCATTCCTGTTTCCTTAAATAGCGCCACTATCCCGCGAACGGTCCGGACACTTGGATGATGTCGTCCAGGATACCGAGCAGCATACATAGCACACGCCTGTTGGGCATTTTGATCAATACGATATCGACCTTTTCCGTAATTGGTAAACGGTCCATTAAAACACGGGTAATGTATCACGAAGCAAATACCGTCCGCACTGGCGGAATGTAACGTGATAAGTTTATGACTATTACAGCGCCATCTGTCACAAAGCTAAAAAAGTGGTCCGACTAAAACATTCATATTTCTTTGCGTACTACACGAATATGTAATAAAAATAGGGGTTCCTATTTTTTTAAAAACGCAGCGCCATCTAGTGGGCCAACCATAGCGTCGTCTGGTTTCGCCCTTCAATCTAGACTAGTTTCGTTCTTTGTAGTTTTTTCGTTTGATGCGGTCACTATCAATGGACCACCCTGTACATGTGTGCATTGGCGGTCTCACCTATAGAGGCAGCTCGGCAGTACAATAAACAAGAATAAAAATGAGTCAGTAGGAACAAGAAAATGACACCCGTGTCACTTCGTCTCATATGTATCTACTTCGTGTCCCTTCCTTATCTCTTTCCTTGATGTTATCACGCTGTATTATCAAGGCCCGCTGAGGCTCATTCCAGCAGTGGACAGAAAGTGGCGTGCCGGAGTGCGATCAGGCGGCCGAGCCGACCAGGACTAACGGTCGCGTGGCGCTCTTGCTCGCAGATTGCCACGATAGAGGGTTTCGCTGCGACCCGCCCGTCTTCAGGACTGTAAGCCTGCGAGGAAATTGACCGGTCACGGTGGCGTGGGCCGTGCCGGCTTCTTTGTGACTCTCGGTCACGCACGCTCTGCTGCCGGCGTGGGCGACTTTGCCACTCGGGTATTCATTTGCAAGCAATTTACTTATCGTGTAAACGGCAAGGCACGTGCCCGATAAGCGGCGAAGCACGAGTTACAGCGGCAATAAAGGGCCGGATGAGAAATGACTTAGGCTTAGGGTGGCGATAATGCTGTTATTTTAAGATGTGACCAGCTGCATTGCACAGTAATACCACACTGGAATCCACTGCGGAACGCGTGTGCAAAAGACAGTGGTCAAATTTTTCCCAACTTTTATGTTTTGAAATTTTATGCCGAGTAATGATGAGCGTTATTTAAGTTTTGTTACTACTTTTAAGTGGTGACAATGACTATGTAGCCTCCCAAAAAGAATTCAAGCTTTGACACAATTAGTAAGAGGCTCACCTTCGAAGGACTAATCGTTCAGTATGCATACATTTGTTAATCTCGGTTAAAATATATTAAAACCTTTTTAAACTAACAAAAGATCATAAGCAAAACTTGTGAATGAAACCAAGCTACATCTCATATATAGCGAATTTCCACCCTGCAGTGGAACCAAGCGACGTGGCGTACTGGTTAGCACACTTGACTCACAATGTTGGCTGGAACACACTCTTTAAACATCTAAAGTTTTCAGAAATCGGCCAGCTGGAGCATGGAAACTAACGAATACATCTCCAGGACCAGACACATGAGTTAACAGCGCTAGAAATCGTAACACCGAACGATAAATTCACTTTACGAAATTTGTGCTACAAAAGTTGATTCTAACCAAAAAATTAAGAGCAAAATACGACGAAATGTAACATAGCAGCATATTATATCTACTACATAATACGTTTATTGTATGTATAAAAGGAAACGTGTATTAAAGGCCACTGAAGAAACAAAAGAAGCGAAACGCGTATGGTAATAAAGACGGAACATGCCTCTACCAGATTTGTATCCTGTCACATTCGGTTACCATTTTCTGAGATATGATTCATGTGTATCAATACTATATCCAACTACAGTTGACAAATATAGTATTTGCAGCTCTGGTTCCTGAGACTGAAAAAAATCTGCCACGTAAATGGTAAAGAATTAAGGTGCGCGGATAAGCACTCCGATGTTCATTATTATTTCAGAGTAGTTTCGGGAGAAAACGTACGAACAGCATCCGTCGATTACTGGTTTCTGTGGCGTGGTACAAATTTGTTAGAGAGGTAAACACGTCCGCTAGAAGGGCAAGAACAAAAGCGCCTGTTTACTCTAGTCACAATATGGAGCAATTTCACCACAAGCGTGAAACAGAGCACTATGAACCAGGCAGAGCCAACAACGGTACTGTTTGTTATTGGTTTCCAATGACCAGCAGACAAACAGTCTTTGTAATTAAACTGTTACTCGTTTTTCTGTTCACCTCACGTTCATCACATACTGGAACAGCGTGTTACTCTAAAAACGACAGCTCAGCCCCTCCTGGAAAAAGACTTCCGATATTGGTCGTATTTCATTTAAACGCTCGGACAGAGAAATATTGTCTGGTAATCAACAGCGTGTTTACATTCATGTGAAATAACTGTTAAAACAGCGCTATCACATTCAGGTTCTGGCTTCACTCTCCAATTTTGCTGTATGGAACACGATATGAACACAACTTTCCCCTTAAGGTAAATTCTTCTAGGTTGTTAGGCCACGTGCAGTTGTTCGTCAGATTTCTCCTTCACAGACATACGTTTAGGCCACTCTGCTGATCAACATCTTCCGGTTTCCTCGGTTAGTTGAACACTGTCGAAGGCCACTGTTGCGTTTGTATCTGGATTGGAGTTTTTCAGCACTTTTCTGAATAAGTGGAGTTATCGGGCAAGAAGTAGTTTTGGGAAAATGACATAATGACGACATTTTTCAGTCACTACAAAATAAGACTTTTTTCATCGGAAAACGAGCGCACGCTTGTGTTTGTGCGTGTATCACCCAGCCCATCGAGTCAAACAATTGCATTACTATCCGCTGTTCTTATGCATCTTTTAATGTATTTATTTACACTGATTCATCGCCGGTTTCGGATTTCGCTGTTGTTTTCCGGCGGATTATCGACAAAATCTGAGGTACATATATGTGCAAAATGACTATTCTGACATGCTTGCACGTGATTACAAGCAGAACACTAGAGTGTGCATGTTTATATGTAGTCCTGCCAGTACACGCCGATAACAAAATTGCGGTTGAAACAGTAGGTTCGCAAAGGGAAAATGAAGCACAAAAAGCTGAAACCGTTACATTGGTGGGAAAAATGCTGCAGACGTTTGCTGCGGTTAACAGTGTAATTGTGCTGGACCATTTGGAGAAGTATAGCAGTGAATGTTTCTGACAAACAATGACACTGGGCTATTCCCGTAGAGAACTGAAGTAGAAGCGACCGATATTATTGTTGTTGCAATCTTGTTTTCTATAGCTAATTTCTTAAATCTTTATTTAACCATTAATTAATAATAACGAAGTAGCCGACTATACTGGTGGCATAACAACCCAATCAGTGGAAACCAAAAAAGGTCGAATATATGGAATAATTCTTATAGTCTGAAATTTTTGTTGAGTGATAGGAGTGAGTGGCACGAACAGCAGAATAGAAATCCAGACTGGTGAAGGACGAGTGTGGCGCGGAGATGTGTTGAAGGCCACTTTTGTACGATTTTCTTGAATAGCTCGAAAACCGTGACCTCCAGCGAAAACATAACCCAATATATGATTTAACTACATTAAATTCCATGCACAAAGGTCCTGCCCATTTTTTTCTATGGGACTATAATTTGCATGTAGTAAACGAGAGAATATGAAAAATCGTGCGTGTGGTTTATGTAGGCCCAGCTATAACATTGCGGGTTGCATAAAACAACGGCGGTAGGGCTAGCTGAATCACCCTGTTTAAAATTTTTCCTACATGTTTTACGTTGATTTATAGTCGGTTTGGCAAATAACGTAACAGTTTTCTGGAAGTAGTGTAGAAAAAAAAGAGGAGCTCTACCTGTCTTCTTAGGTGCTTTGACAGAGGCAAAATTGGGAAGTTTGATATACGAAATGTGGGAACATTCACCCTGTTCATTAGATCAAGTACCGATAACTTCCACCTACTCCCACTTCTTAAATTGTGGATGGAAGAAGTTAAAGTGATCAAAATTTGAAACTTTAATTCGTCATCAGAATGTAGGTATCTAAGGCGAAGATAGGGCTGTGTCGAAAATGACAACAATAGCCTATGACTTCTCATTGTCTTGATGTTAAAAGCCTTCACAGGAATTATAAGATGTGGGAGTGTAGGTAAATGAATGAATAATGTATGAGAAGAAATAGATTAACATGTAACAAAATCTTCAAATGTGTGTGAAATCGTATGCTAAGGTCATCAGTCCCTAAGCTTACACACTACTTAACCTAAATTATCCTAAGGACAACCATGCCCGAGGTAGGACTCGAACCTCCGCCGGGACTAGCCGTAACCAGCCGTAACATGTAACATATGGAACTTTGAGTCAGCCTGGGGAGCGGGGAAACCCGAATTCGAGTCTCGGTGGGGCACAAATTTTCATATGTCGCTTTACGTAGTAATCTTTACCTATTAGCTAAGTTGAAATTCAGAATTAAATTTTCAGTAGTAGTATCATATAATAGTCGTAATAAGTAATGCAACAATTTTTCTCGGCGAACTGCGGCTGAAAAAAAAAGTGGAATTTGTTGTGGGTCATAGTGGAATATTCCGACTTCAGCCCCTGTACTTTCATGAAGTTTCGATTGGTGGCGGTGCTGTACGTAGTCTTCAAAATGACGTCTTTTTCGGAGGTACTTTCCAATCAGGGAGTGGTTATTGAGTTTTTTTTTTGGAGGAAAACCAGGGTATTGCAGATATTCATAGGTGCGTGGGTAATGTCTACGGAACGTAGTTGGGCGAGGCGTCTGCCATCATTGCAACAAGGTCGCACAGACCTGTCTGATCTCTCGCGTACCAGCCGGCCTCACACAGCTGTGGCTCGTGTAATGTTGGAACGTGTGGACGTACTCATTCGAGATGATCAACGGATCACAACCGCTCACCTCGCTTCAAAACTGCACGCCTCTGTTGGTAGCGTTGACACAAGCGTCCACCAGTGGGGTACTCAAATGTGTGTGCACGTTGCGTTCCTCGCCGCGTAGCAAAACACCATAAAGAGCAACGAAGGACCACCTGTGCGGAGTTGCTTGTGCGTTGTGATACGGATCGTGGCGAAGTCTTGTCGAACATCGTCGCAGGCGATGAAATACGGGTTCATCACTTAGAACTGCAAACAAAACGGCAATCATTGGAGTGTCGCCAAACCACGTCTTCTCTGCTGAAACTTTTCAAAGCCGTACCTTGAGCCGGTAAAGTAATGGCGATGGTCCTCTGGGACTCTGGTTCAAATGGCTCTCAGCACTACGGGGCTCAACATCTGAGGGCATCAGTCCCCTAGAACTTAGAACTGCTTAAACCTAACTAAACTAAATACATCACACACACATCCATGCCCGAGGCAGGATTCGAAGCTACGACCGTAGCGGTCGCGCGGTTCCACACTGAAACGCCTAGAACCGCTCGGCCACTCCGGCCGGCATCTGGGACTCGGAAGTACTGTTTGATGTCCTCCCTCATGGTGCAACAATCAATTTTGAACTGTATTGTGCTACACTCTGGAAACTGAAGAAACTAGTTCAGCGTGTTCGCCGCCAGAAAAATGCAAACGAACTGCTCTTTCTGCATCACATGGTTGTGCACCCGAGAGGAGCTCACAAAACTTCATTGGGTTTTGATTTTATCCATACTGGATGAGAGTTCGTGGTTGTGAATGTCAATGTTAAAAAATATATCGGCTCAACCATTAGTTTATAGTGCAAAACACTAAGATTGACGGAAGTCAAACTTCCATCATCAGAATAATAAAAAGTAAAAGAATCTGTTAAAACTCGCTAAAATGGAATATGCACCAGGCACAACAAAACTGATAATAAAATTAAAACACAATTTTATTGTGCCTGGTGCATGTTCCATTCTAGCGAGTTTTAAGAGTTTCTTTTACTTTTTATTAACCTGCTAATGGAAGCTTGACTTCCGAAACGCGTCAATTTTAGTGTTTTACCCTATACTCGTAAACAAGTGGTTGAGCCGATATATTTTTTAACGTTTTCATTGCAATGTTCTTCCTCATCTACAATGCAGCCTAGATCACGCACCTTCCAAGTGTTTGGCCCAATGAAGGATGCACTCCGCGGGACGCAGAACGTGAATGATGGGGAGGTTATTGATGCAGCACGATGTTGCCGCCGACTTCGACCAGTAGAGTAGTATCATGCGAACATAAAGGCTCTCCCAGTAAGGTGACGCAAGGTCCCTGCATTGAACTGAAATTACGTTGAAAAATTAGGTTTTTTTTAACCCAAAAGAGTGGTGAATTATATGGTTTTTGGAATCCTGAATAAAGCCAACCTGGTTTCAGAAAAAAAAAAGTTTTGCGTTACTTACAGATGGCCCCCACAGTTTTTCAATACCCGGAGTGCAGTGTAGACACGGGGGAAAAGATCAGATTTCGTGTACACCTCAGATTCATCGTCCAGTCAAGAGAGCGTCTAGCTGAGATCGCCAGACTCGAAGCCCTGGCCGCCGCGCTGTCCTGAGCCGCTCGGCGGAGCAGAAAACTGCGGCCGACCGGCGCGACTCGTCGTGGCGCATTTCCTTGCGCACCGCTCCGCGTCCACCGCCGACGCCCGCTTCCGCGTTCGGCGTGAATTAACTGACGCCAGCCACCGCCTCGCCTCGCCCCGTGCTGGCCGCTGTGTTCCGGACGGTGGCGTTCGCTTCTTGCTGCGCTTCCGGAAAGAGCGCAGCAATTAAATAGCGTGACAGAGACAACGCGAGTGAAAGTTACGGATTACCTAAACGTCACTCGGCAGACGCCAGAAAGAGAATTGCGGATTTCTCTATCACTAGAGCAGACGTCGCCAACTTTGTCTCGTCGTAGTCCACGTCTTTTTTTTGTGGTTTTGAATAGAACCACGCCTTTCATATACTGAATTTTTACAGATTCGTCAGGTCCGTATGTGCTTTTCACAGCTGATATGGACCTACTCACTTTGACAGGTTTAACTGTAGAAATGTAGACTATCTATCTATCGCTTGAGCCTTGTCCCGCAGTGACGCAGGGTCAGCTCAGCCATCGTTAATCGGATTTGGCATGTTAATATTTGAGGGGTGGCCGGATGCCCTTCCTGCCGCCACCCCGTACCCCACGGGACGGAATTAGTGTACCCTAAATGTATGCGTCGAGTGTAATCCATGGAATAGTGCGAAAGTGTTCAGGTGCCTGCGAGCCGTGTAACGGAGGCGGAACCTGGGGACCAGCCCGGTATTCACCTAGTGGAATGTGGAAAACCGCCTAAAAACCACAGCCAGGCTGGCTGGCACATCGGCCCTCGTCGATACCCCGCCGGGCGGATTCGATCCAGGGCCGGCGCGCCTACCCTAGTCCAGAAAGCAGCGCGTTAGCGCTCTCAGCTACCCTGGTGGGTACTGTAGAAATTTAGAGTGAAAATCTTAAAAAAGAAACATGTTAACTTTCATCCATTTACGCAGTCCAATCACATTAACATGGCCATAGCCTCTTACGACCTCAACGTGCAGTAACAAGTCTTAGATGAGAGGTGTTTGCACTTGGCGTGTAAAGTACTTATAAAGCATGTCGGAGGGACGCGGAAAACACTGTCAGCCGTTGTCGTAATGCAGAAACGGAGTGATTTAAGTAACGTCCAAAAGGGCATCATCATTGGCTTTCCGGCCAATGGCGGAAGCATTTCCGAAGTGGCAAAGTTCGTAAACTGTTCGCGTGGCTGTTCTCGTGTTGCCATGGTGAAAGTTCGTAAACTGTGCATGACAAAATGGCTCTATCCGAAACCTAGCAAAGCCAAGGCAACTGTGGTGCAACATGGGCTGTGGATGACAAGGATGAACGACGGTTGCGGAGATGCGTTCCCGAGAATACACGTGCAACTGTTGGATAGCTGACCGCCCAGATGAGCAACAGTGTCTTCTCAACTACATTTCAGCTAACGTTAGCCGGCCGGTTTGGCCGAGCGGTTCTAGGCACTTCAGTCTGGAATCGCGCGACCACTACGGTCGCAGGTTCGAATCTTGCCTCGGACATGGATGTGTGTGATGTCCTTAGGTTAGTTAGGCTTAAGTAGTTCGCAGTTCTAGGGGACTGATGACCTCAGATGGTGAGTCCCATAGTGCTCAGAACCATTTGAACCAGTTGACGTTGCTGTGATTGGGGCCTCTGCAGCAGTCGCCTGGTTCATTTACTCACGCTGACTGTTGTTTCTCGCCGAAGAAGGCTGTAATTTGCATAACGGTACCACAACTAGATGTCTACTGAGTGGGATCAGGAGCATAAAGTCCTTTTCAGAGGAATCACGTTTTATGCTCCTTCGGAGAGGTGGCCGACACCTTGCAACAATCATCAGAAGGGTTCAGGCCGGAGGAGGGAGCGGTATGTTCGCATTCCCATGATGATCTCGTCATTCAGGAAGGCTCAATGGCTGAACACATGTATGTATCTATCCTTGGGGCCCATGTACACCCCCGCATGCAATTTATTTTTCCCTGGGCGCGATGGCATCTACCAGCAACACTGTGGGCCGTGTCACACAACTCGCAGTGTACGCACGTGTTTCGAAAAGCTCCAGGATAGATTACCTTACTGCCCTGGTCACCAAACTTCCCGGATTTTAACCAGATCTAGACTCTATGGGACCACTTCGATCGGGCTGTTCGCTCAGTGGTTGCTCACCCCAGAAATCTAGCGCAGCTGATGACGGCACTGGATTCGGCATCGCTCCATATCCCTGTCAGCACCTTTCGGAACCTCATTGATTCTCTTCCTTCATTTCGCAGCGGTCGTGATGCAAATGTTCACACGTTTGAGAGGTGGGCGCATTAACGTGACTGGACAATGTTTTAAACGAAAAAAATGCAGATCTAGTAAAATTAAAGAACAAATGCTTTTAATTGGAGGGATAGCCTGATGCTTTATTCCCAAATTTTTAATGTTTGGCTTCAATGTAGTTAGGTTTAAGCTTAAATCTTCTTGGTCAGTGACTTCCAAACTGTCTTTTGCCAGAAGACTGGCAGCCGCGCTGAAACCGCTTTCCACGAGGCGTGAAGATGGAAAAGCCTTTAAAAAGCCCTACTCAGATTTTCTGCCAGATTGGATGGTTTCCTAGCGTTTTTGCTTAACACCTTCGTTGCGTAAAAAAGACGTAAGTAATAGTTTGTACGACAATGTTGGAATGAAGACAAACTCTTAATGATCGGCACGTTACCGCTACATTTCTTTCTAGATCCAGCCTCGTTTAATACCATTTATCTGTGAGCGAAAATTAAGATATTACGTTCAGTAGCAATGAGAGTCAATTCTCTCAAGTTCAAATCGCAATCGGCGTGTTTTTATGCAATCGAAGGAATTACAGAAAGAAAATTTGATGGAAAAAAAAATTATGTACTTGATTCACTGTAACTTATATGGTAACTAACTACAGTCTGTTCACAAACACACGAACGAGGGCTCTCAAGTTCTGGATAGGCACAGGTCGGTCACTTTGGCCCGCTCTTATTTTGTGTCTGGCCGCTGCCAACCTCAGTATGTAACACCAGATGTCTGCATATACTGATCAGACAAAACGTTATGATCACCGACCTATATCGATATAAACCCATCCGGGCGATATCAGCGTCACGTAATGAGGAATGACTGCTTATCAGACGCACGCGCGGTCCATGTAGTATCAGTGACCGTGTTGTCCGCGCGATCTATCCGAGTTTGACCTACGGCAGATTGTGATGGCCCGGAGGCTCGGCACGAGCGTTTCGGAAACAGCACAATTTTAAGTAATATGTCTTCTGCTTTCTCCCTCCAGATCTTAATAACTTATGTGATGCCATTGTGTTCTGCAGCCTTCCACTTTTTAGCATTTTAATAGCTATCTACAGTTTCTCTTTATTTCACTTGCTCTTCAACCTTACTCCGTTGTGTCTTCTATTCGTCGTTCATTTTCGCTCTCCCTGATTTTGCTATTCCTATCTCTGCTGATAAAAGGTTTCACTTCTTGATTTTTTTTTTTTTAACTCGGGAGCATTCCTTTTCTCGTGTATGTAGGTACTCTGTAGAATATCATCTCACTATTGCTATTTCAAATTTTCATACTTCGGCTTTTGCTTCCCTTAGTAATACTTCAATTTTTAGGCTTTGTTGATTGTGTCTCATAAATGTCTTCCATTCCTTCTTCCTCACTTCTTTCACGATGTTGTCGTCCCACGAACACGTTTTCTTAGATCCCCCCCCCCCCCCTTTGTAGTCCAACATACTATTTTTGTTAATTGCGGTATCAACTTAAATATGTTCCATAGCGGCTCTATCACCATTGCTGATGGGATGATCGTAGAAGGAACGATGGGAAGGAGTCGCCGCAAGCGATCTGTTTTAACATAGTCAGACGGAACTACTTCAAGGAGAGACAGTTATCGTAAGGGACATACTTAGCCGCATTAAAAACAGACTGTAGCGTCTAGAACCTCTCGGCCATGTCGGCCGGCCAACTAAGTTTTACTTTGTGATTATGGAACTGTAGGTGCGCGAATGAACTGACTTTTGGTGACACGCGACGAATTAAGCTCCACTACGCTATTTACACACTCATCACAAAACAAGATCATAAACCGCTACTGACGAGGGCTTATTTGTGGGTGCAGTGATTAATCATTTCAAGCCTGATGGCGTAGAAGCGCGCCAGCGCTGTTCCCAAACACAGCTTAATATTTTGCGAGTTAATGTTTAGCAAAACCGAGTGCTAGTAATGCCACAAGCGAGCCGTTGAAATATTTGTCGCTCGCTCGATTCAAATCCTCAGCAAAAAGTTCAAAGTCTGCGCACGATGCTCCACACTGCAACTCGAGCCAAATTCTATCACAGGCCTTCATTCAGATATCTCATTATTGTGTAGAAGTCACACTTCACGAACATGGGTAAGAAATTATAGAATCGAACTCAGCTAGGACTTGGGACTCTACTTGCCGCCCATGATGATACAACTTCCTCTTTGTAGAACTCGAGGCACTGAAATGCCTGTCTGTTCTGCGTGGCTACAGGCCAAGCTCTCACTTTTCATTACCTTCTTGTGGTGCGCTCGGGATTTACCTACCGTGCTTCGTTTACCACTTATTATCATAATGTGCACATTAGAATATCCAGAGTTAGTAATTACACCAAAAAGATACAAATCTAACCATGCTGTTGAGTCTTTATTCTTAACTGTAAATTAATGACTACAGTTCATTAGCGGTGTACCGTGACTTGAGGATAATTAAAGTAGTGTGTACTTCAGATATTTCACACCATTCGTTAGCGCATCAGAAGCGTCGTAAATAGACACCTTGCTGAGCTGCAAACTATTTCCGAACAAATGGAAAATTTGTGCTGGACCGGAACTCGAATTCGGATTCCACGCTAGTCACGAGCGGTCGCCTTAACCACTTCGGCTATCTGACCACTTCTCAAGTTGGAGCCTAAATCTCCAATTGTACTGGCGACTTCGCTCCCTTGCGCTCGCACTGTATTATCCTGATTCTTGCGCAGGGTGAAGCACTGTTTCCTCTCGTTATTGCCTTGCTATGGCATGAAATACTGTAGTGCAGGGTTGCTTTGAAAATGCAGAACCATAATCACAATTTGCGAGTTCATTCTTAATTGAATACGGCTGTTATTCGTCAACGCAGTGTCTCAGACTGTACTACAGGCTCAATTTTTGTTTGACAGATATTAATTTTCTTGTAGGTATTCTAAAACAAAGTCTCGTAAGGTTTTCTCACAATAAAACTTGCACACAGTATCCTACGGAAGGTCTTTAGTCCCTGTCTTCCATACAACTTTTACCCTCTACAACTGCCTCCAGCACCATATCAGTTATTCCCTGATGTTTTAACACATCTCCTGTATTTCTGTTCCTTCTTCTTGTCATTGTATTCTACATGTTCCTTTGTTCGCCAGCTCTGTTCGGAATCTTCTCATTCGTTATCAGTCCACCTAATTTTCAGCATCTTCTATAGCACTACATCTCTAACGCTTCGATTCTCCTCTTTTTCCGGTGATTATACAATCCATTACTCACTACTGTAGTAAGCTGTGCTTCAAACAAAAATTATCAGAAATTTCTTTCACTAATTATGACATGTGTTTGATATGAGTAGATTTCTTTTGGCCTCCTTGCTTCATCCGTCAAGTGCTATTTTACTTCCTAGTTGCAGAATTTCTTTCCATCGCCCACTTCGTAGCCTCCAATTTTGATGATAGTTTATCGTTAATATTATTTTTGCTACTCCTCATTACTTTCATCTTTTTCTCGGTTTCTTTCAATCCATATTCTGTATTTATTAGATTGTTCATTCGATTGAAAAGGCCCTGCAGTTCTTTCTTAGTTTCACTGAGAATAGCAGTATCATCGAATTTTATCATTGGTATACTTCATCGTGAATTTTAGTCCTTTTCTTGCTTGCGACATTACTTCTTCGGTGTATAGAGCGAGCAGTAGAGACGGAAGATTGCATCCCTGCCCTACATCCTTTTTAACCTGAGCACTTCCTACTTGGCCTTCCATTCTTATTGTTCTCCTTGTTTCTGGTACATACTGTTCCTATATTATCCACCTCTCCCTGTAGATTACTCCTACTTTTATCGCAATTTCGAACATCCTGTAACTTTTTACACTGTCGAATGCTTTTCCTAGGTTGACAAATTCCGTGAACGTCTTGCTTCCATAGTCAGTCTCAACATCACAACTACTTTTCTTGCACTGATACCTTTTCGAAAAACAGATCATCATCTAACAGTTCTTCGTTTTCTTTTCCATTCATTTGCACATTGATATGGTCAGTAGCTGGAATTCGTGAGATGGTTGGCTGACTGTGTAATAGTTGTCGCACTTTTCTGTCCGTGCTGTCTTCGAGATTGTGTAGGCGTTGTTTTTACGAAAGTCTGATGGTGTGTCCCCATTCTTCCACGTACCAACTTGAATAGTCGTTTGATTGTTACTTTCCACAAAGACTGTAGAAATTCCGAAATATTGTATCTATCCCTTCTTTTTTATTTGAGCTATGGTCTTCCGAAACTCTGTTGCACTCTTCATCAGACAAGTCCTTGCTCTCGCAAAGGCCTTGATTGTACTCTTTACACCTGCTCTCGCTCTCCATGTCATTTAACGGGGAAATTCCCTTTGCATTCTTAATGTTACCTCCACCCTTGCTTTCAATTTTGCAGCCGGTAGTTTTGACTTCTCTGTAAGCTTAATCAGTCCTTCCGACGACCAGTTCTTTTTTTTCGATTTCTTCGCATTTTTCCTGTAGCCATTTCGGCTTGGCTTTCCTGCAATTCATTCCTAAGTGACTTTTGCTACTGTATTCCTGTCTTTGATTGAGGATTTTTGTATTTACTTCTTTCGTTGATTAGTTGAAGTATTTCTTCTGTTGCCTAAGGTTTCTTCACGGTTACCTTCTTTGTACCTATGTTTGTTTGTCAAATTTTTACTGTGGCTCTTTTTAGAAGTTTCCATTCCTCTTCAGCTGAACTCCCTGCTATGGTATTCATTATCGCACTTCCACATCTTCAGACAACTTAAAATCCATTTCTTAAGGCTTAAGTACCCAATTCTTTCTACGTCGGTTCCTCCAGACGATTCTCTTAAGCATCATACTACTCTTTGTCAATTCTATATTGTGATCCGAGACTACATCTGCTCCTGGGTATGCCTTACAATGAAATATTTGATTTTGAAATCTCTGTCTAACCATGAAGTTGTCCAGCTGGAATCTTCCTGTGCCTCTGGGCCTCTTTCAAGTATACCTTCTCCTCAGTTTGTCTTTCTATTCTCTCAATCCTACTAGCAAGTTTGTATTGTACGGTACCCCTGTCGTCTATTGCTTCCCCTAACACATTCTTCCAATCCCCCCTTATTCTCTCTTTACATACAGAATTACCCGTTCAGTGCTCTCATATATTCTATTTTTCCATCTTCTTGTGGCGCCTGCTAGAGCACCTGAACCATTGTTTTTGGCATTGGTTTGCTGTTGATTGTAATGAGGATAATCTTTACTGAATTGTTTGTTGTAATCACTCTCTGATTTTCCTTCGTACACAAAACGAATACTTCTCCCGTTTATACTGTTTTGTGCTGCCGTTGACATTGCCCTGCATTCGTCTGACCATATTCTTTATCTTCTTTTCATTTTACTTCACTGAACTCCACTATACCTAGACTGAGCCTTTGCATTTCGCTCTTGAGATTTTCTAGCTTCCCTATCGCAAGCGGACTTCAGAAATTCCTACGCTCCGAATCGTGGTATGTTACCCTTCAGTCCCCTCCCAAGAATGATAATGGGGGATTAATCCGGAATATTCTACCAATGGAGAAACCATCATGACACTATTTCAATAACAGGCCACATGTCCTCTAGATTCGCATAATGTGTCTTTAATGCAATAGTTTCCATTGCTTTGTGCTTTTGCGTGTAATAGAGATTGTTTAAATGTTGTACCTCTAGCCATAAACCACTTCTATTTTCCCCTCGAAATGTAGCTAGAACATTGATGCCACATTTCATCACTAACATACGGGTAATTTAGAGAGGGCGTGGAAATGTTTGACAATCATTCAGTGCTGTGCATTTACGAAAAAGCTTCAGAAATCGCAATCATGGGAAGTGATTTATTGAAACTAGGCGTAGAAGTTTACTCTTCGTAAAATGAATACATGATTTGCATAATTCGGGGCGTATTGTCGAGCAAAACTGCTACGTACCGTACATACCGGAGCTGCTGCTGCTGTCTCTCTCTCTCTCTCTCTCTCTCTATCTCTCTCTCTCTCTCTCTGTGTGTGTGTGTGTGTGTGTGTGTGTGTGTGTGTGTGTGTGTGTGTGTACCTTTTTGGAGGCGGAATACTTGTCAGCGAAGTCTAAAATGTGTGATGCATGAGTTCGCAACGGGAGGGTGAACGCAAGTCAACAATGGAGATTGTCCTCACGATCGACTGAAGCATCTGTTTGCATAAATAGCGCTTTTGCATGAATTGCGTGTCTCTGTTTCCCATCGACAACCTCAAGCAAGTTTATAGTTCACGGCAGTCGCAGTGCCGTTATTTCTGTTTGTTTGAGTGGTTATCTGCGACAGTAGCTGTCGTAACACGTATTGCCTGCTTTTTCTGTCCTAGAAATATCGAAAATCAAGAAAATATTTTATCAAACGCTTGTCGCATTATTGTTAATTTTTCAGGCATATTGGATTCCGTTTCGATGAATTATCGGTCTCTCATTCTCAATCACACCTTAGGCCACTTGGTATTCCCTATAAACTCGAACAACACTGCAGATGCGTGTTCGAGTTTTTGCGCTATACCAAGTGGACTGATGCACCCGCCAGCTCCCGCCAGCTCCCAGCGGATTAACGACGGAGGCCGGTGTGCCGACCAGCCTGGATGTGGTTTTTAGGCGGTTTTTCACGTCCCATTACGTGGATACTGGGCTGGTCCCTACATCCCGCCTCAGTTACACGGCTCGCAGACACCTGAACAGATTTACACTATTATATGGATTACACTAGATGCAGACAGTTGGGGTACACTAATTCCGTCCGAGGGGGGGAGGGGGGGGTGTAACTGGGTGGCGGCAGGAAAGGCATCCGGCCACCCCTTAAATTAACCTTGCCAAATCCGATTAACCATGCCGACCCTGCCTCACTGCAGAAACAAGGCTCAAGCAAAAGAAGAAGAAGAAGACCAAGTGGACTGAGGCGTGAATTGGAATTTGGATTGAGGAGAGGAGCATGCTAGGATAGTCTGTACAGTTCTGCAAAGCCACTGTGCCAGGATAGCGTAATGGTTAGCGCATCTTCCTAGTGAGCAGTAGACGTGGGTTCGAACCCTGGCCTTGGTACAAATTTTCATTTGTCGCTTCAGTCTGCATATATACATCACTGCTGTTTGAGATCTGAAAAGGTCTGTGGAACCATATAGTTTCATTTGATCTGTATTTTCATCATACTGTAAACACTCAATGACAATAAGGATTAATTTAAATTTCTAACGCAAATATTTCATGAGAAAATTTAGAATGCTTTTGTAAATCGTGTTACGTATAATGCATTATAGATCGTTACACCTATGGTTTTCACGCCATCTGTGGCAGATCCATGTCTCTTAGTACGCACGACTTGTGTAGTAACTTGGGTAGGAGGCAGTTGAGAGATGGAGTTGAAGTTGGAAGGAACACGTTGGAAACAATAGAAATAAATTTCTTATTTGCTGAGAATTTAATAAGAAACTTTGCTTGTGATTTAAGTCTAAGATATTTCGACAACATGACGTGTGAATTGAGAGAGATATCTGCGGAAATCGTTTACTAACTGGCTACAATAAACTGATGTTAGCAAATAGATTAACCAGATGTAGAATGTGCATGATTTTCTTTGTATTGGAATTCCGTGGTTTTTCTATGTTCATTGTTTATGTTTGTGCACTTTGTGTGGGTGCGTGCCATCGCGCCTGCGCTGTATTAATGTGTGCGAAGTTTGCTGGAGTGGTGTGAGCTTTGACTGAAGAGACGACGAGAGAAATGGTGTTTATTATATCACACTTTGTGTTACTGTATGGAATGTACTAAACAGAGAGACGATACAAGAAGCCATAGAACAGGATAACACCACTATTAATTTACATGAAAGGGCTATAAATGACCAGACATAGGTATCCGATATGTTTAGTAACCATTTCGTAAATGTAAAAGAAAATATAGGGGGCGAACAGTTAAAGAGGAAAAATTAGAAGAGTATGCTGGACAGGACAGGCCTTACATTATGTTCATTAATATCGATGTTTCACCCATGCCTCCTTCTCAAATTAACAAAGTTCTATATTCTCTCAAAAATAAAAACTCATGTGGATTTGATGGCGTTTCCAACAGTGTACTAAAGACTTGTTCCAAAATAACAAGCACTGTTTCTTAAATTTGTACTACATCAGTAACACAGGCATTTTTCCCAGAGAGATTGAAATATGCCATTGTTAAACCCCTTCATAAGAAAGATGACCGGAGAGAGATCAATAACTATCGACGCGGTTCACTATTTCCATCGTTTCCAGAATTTTTTAGGTCATGTGCTCGAGAATAGTATTCCAATTGCACAACAATAATATTCTCAGTAAATCACAGTTTGGATTTCGGAAGAGTTTCTCAACTGAGTATATCATTTATACATTCCCTCAGCAAATTTTAGAAGCATTAAGTAACAAAACAGCACCAGTTGGTATTTTCTGTTACCTGCAAAGCCACTGCGCCAGGATAGCGTAGTGGTTAGCGCATCTTCCTAGTGAGCAGGAGACGTGGGTTTAAATCCCGGCCTTCGTACAAAGGCATTTGACAATAAGAATCACGATATTCTTCTGGATAAACTGATGTGTTTAAGGAATTGATGGCGTAGCCAGCAAACGGATTCTTTTGACTGGGGAAAAAAAATCACATATGGAGTTTCCCAAGGCCCAGTCTTAGGTCCACTCTTGTTTCTCAAATATGTAAACGATCTTCCGCGTAACATTCGACAAGCAGAATTAGTTCTTTTTGTGGTTGACACTAGTATTGCATTCAGTACAAACATACATACAGCAACAGAAGAAACGGTAAGTACCGTTCTTAAAAGTATTACTGAGTGGTTTTCTTCCAGTTTCAAAAAGATAGGACATATTCGATTCTGCACATCTAGAGGTACTACATCAATGTGTAACAAATATGAGCAAATTCAGAATTTTTAGCAGACTTTAAACTGAAGAAAACCACCCTTTGTAATTTGTAAAAAAACTTCGTACAGCCAAAAAATGTTCAAATGTGTGTGAATTCCCATGGGACCAACTGCTGAGGTCATCGGTCCCTAGCCTTACACACTTATAAACTAACTTATGCTAAGAACAACACACACACACACTCATGCCTAGGGGAAGACTCGAATCTCTGGCGGGAGGGGCTTCGAATCACTGTAAATGGGATAATATTCTGAGCAACTCATCTCTTTTTTAAAAGTAGGAAATGTTCATCGCTCAAAAACGCGCTGTCAGAATGACATGTGGTACTCGCCCACAATCATATTGCAGACATTCATTTAAGGAGTGAGGCATCTTGACTACTGCTTTGCGGTGTATTTATTCCCTCTGAATTTAGTTGTCTGTGGTTCAGTACTAACAATTATACACATAACTACAATTCCAAAAAGGAAATATGGCATTGATTAATTCACAACAAGGTTGCCTTTAGCACAAAAACGGGTGCACAATGCTGACACAAAAGTTTTTGGTCACTGACCTAATGATATAAAATCTCTGACAAACAGGAATGTTAAATTTGAAACTAAAAAAGTTTTTCCTTGAAAACTTCTTCGATTCCGTAGAAAAATATGTAGTTTTGTAATGTGTAAAAAATAGTGGGTAGGAATTGCTGATTCACAAATTAATTTGAAATGGTCTGCATGTAGCCATATTTACACCTCAATGTGTAATGTGAATGTAAAATGACTCGTTCCACGTTGTTACTATTACTCATGCACATGATCCATGGAACATGAAACTAAACTAACTTACTCCAAAAAGTATGCTGCTTACGAGGTTTATCGATCATCTAAGAACTATTTCTTTTCCATCATAATTTTGCGCAAATGGGAATTTTCCTGTTTAGTGAGAAGTCTCTTATTACTTACCTTCTCACTTGGTTGTCTCTCTGTCTTATGGCACTTTTATGGTGATGTCGGCGTAGGTATCCTGCAAATGTTTAATATTAAAATTATCACGAGACATCAGCTGCAACAGTAACAGGTTGAATATGAAACAGCAAACACCAGAAATTACTCATCGAAATCGTGAAATTCTGAAGTAAAATTGTTTTTATCACTATGGTTAATCGAAGTATCAAAATAATTATCTATTCAAAACATTTACCGAATCACCAGCAACTATACTTTACAAGTAAAGCGAAACGCATCTGGTGAAATATTTTCTTAACTGATATACACACACCAAAAAAAAAGTTTTCCATCACCTCGGTTCCTCAACCTGTACAGAAAATTGAAATGGAGATCAGCATAAATATCATTTGCGCCTTTACTATTGCTCATGAAAACCACACATTGCTTGTTGTAGCACCATACAGCAAGACCTTCAGGTGGTGGTCCAGATTGCTGTACACACCGGTATTCATAATACTCAGTAGCACGTCCTCTTGCATCGATGGATGCCTGTATTCGTCGTGGCATACTATCCACAAGTTCATCAAGGCACTGTTGTTCCAGATTGTCCCACTCCTCAACGGCGATTCGGAGTTGAGTGGTTGGTGGATCACGTCCTCCATAAACAGGCCTTTTCAATCCATCCTAGGCATGTTGGTGGGGTTCATGACTGGAGAACTGCTGCCCACTCTAGTCGAGCGATGTTATCCTGAAGCAAGACATTCACATGATGTGCACGGTGGGGGGCGCGAATTGTCGTCCATGAAGACGAATTCCTCGCCAATGTGCTGCCGAGATGGTTGCGCTGTCTGTCGGGAGACGGCATTAACGGATCGTACAGCCGTTGCGGCGGCTTCTATGACCACCAGCAGCTTACGTCGGCCCCACATAATGAAACCCCAAAGGAGCAGGGAACCTCCGCCTTGCTGCACTGGCCGGACACTGTATCTAAAGCGTTCAGCCTGACCGGGTTGCCTCCAAACACGTCTACGACGATTGTCTGGTAAAAGGCATATGCGACACTCATCGGCGAAGAGAACGTGATGCCAATCCTAAGCGGTCCATTAGGCATGTTGTTGGGCCCATCTGTACCGCGCTGCATGGTGTCGTGGTTGCAAAGACGGACCTCGCCGTGGACGTCAGGAGTGAAGTTGCTCATCATGGAGCCTATTGCGCACAGTTTGAGTCGTAACACGACGTCCTGTGGCTGCACGAAAAGCATTATTCAACATGGTGGCGTTGCTGTCAGGGTACCTCCGAGCTATAAACCGTAGGTAGCGGTCATCCACTGCAGTAGTAGCCCTTGGGCAGCATGAGCGAGGCATGTCATCGACAGTTCCTGTGTCTCTGTATCTCCTCCATGTCCGAACAACATAGTTCTGGTTCACTCCGAGACGCCTGGACACTTCCTTTGTTGAGAGCCCTTCCTGGCAAAAAGTAACGATGCGGACGTGATCGAACCGTGGTATCGACCGTCCAGGCACGCTTGAACTACAGACAACACGAGCCGAGTACCTCCTTCCTGGTGGCATGACTTGAACTGATCGGCTGTCTGACTCCATCCGTCTAATAGGCGCTGCTCATGCATGGTTGTTTACATCTTTGGGCGGGTTTAGTGACATCTACGAACAGCCGAAGGGACTGTGTGATACAATATCCACAGTCAGCGCCTATCTTCAGGAGTTCTGGGGAGCGGGATGATGCAAAACTTTTTTTGATATGTGTATAATACGACGCCGAGAAGAGAGAAAGCCAGTCCAAGCAAAGAAGACCTTTATTTCTATGTCAGCTGTATTTTTTTCGCTATGATGATCCCTGTCCGTGGCCTGGCTGAAGGAGTTCCGCAAAATGTTGCAATTGTGTAAGTAGTCAAGTCGCATCTAGTTGCTTCAAATTAGGTACTGAAGTTCTGTCGAAGTGTAACCTGGCATTCCATTCGAATGCAGACAATTTTGTAAGTTAATTTTTTTCCGTAGCTATGACTCAGGAGGCTACCTTTTAGCATCGGATTTTTAAATTTAAAAGTTCGATGTCGGTACAGTGCTCCATCCTGGATTTTTTTCTGGCGGTTACTTGCCCTATTAATACATTGCGGTTTTGTTGAATGATTAGCCGCACCATTCTTTGGGTTCTACATTAAACTGAAAGTCGTTCAGTAAGTTGTTACGTGGTATGGTTATCAGGCTTAAGGAATACCTTTGTATACAGTATACAATAGAACCCATCATATTAATGTATTTTCAAGAAGAAACTAACATTACTTTTGACGATTGCTATACATTTCTGCACTTACGTGCAATTTAATGTCTATGTATATGGTTGTAGTTTCGAGATGATGTTATGTTTGTTTCACAAGTTGTATTCAAAATAGTTGTCATTTCGTTTCAGGTGGCAGCCCGGCGGACATTAAAGGTAGGACCTTCAGGTTTTCCTTGTGCATGATATTTTTGCCAGCTACGTAGAGTGAGTTATACAGTTACTCATAAAATTAAACACGTAGTTCTTTGCATGTTCTATATGCTATCAGGCACACGTGCAGTTTTCGTTCAACATGAAAAACCTATAAAAGACGTGGTGGATGTAATCGTGTCTTATTGTGTTGTATATTAGTTTACTCTGTTGCCGACAAAGCTTTTTTTCAGTTTTTTTAAAGACGTGCAGCACTACCCCAGTTTCAAACTTCCTTTTTTTCGTTCTGCCTATAGAACTTCAGATCTGTCATTTTTACTGCCATTCACATTGTGGTTGTGGTGCATTCTCAGTACAGACTCGATTACATGTTGTGTTATCCACCCCAGGGAAGCGTTTTATGTTTAGTCCGACTGAAATGAAGAAAATAAAAACCAGCGAGAACTAGAATGCATTTTAAAGAGCCTATAAAAGCAATGAAAGTTGCCTGTTCCAGCGATCAGTACAACTGTTGCAAGCACAGGGGTTACTACGTAGAGTTAATCACAGACTTGGTTCGTGCAGTGGCTGCGTACACAAATACAGAGATGACATATGCTTGTTTGACGTTTGGATTAGCCAGTGGCAATGGCGCTCAACTTTTGTACCGGGAGAGACTTCCAGGACTAAGTGCCCCGACAGGAAGCCATTGACCATCGTCTTAGGAAACGTGGGGCATTGAAGCCTGAGACTCGCGACCGGGGGAGGCCTAGAAGGACGAGGACACCGCAGTAAAGAGGCGCCAGTTCTTAATACAGTTGACGACGATCCTTGTGTCAGTACAAAACATGTAGCTGCAACACTGAATGTTGACCACATCATGGGGTTGAAGCGTGTGTCAATACCCACAGAGGGCATGAAGAACATCTCCGAGAGAAGGAGTTGTGTGTGGCGTGCTGGTGTATTCTGATCTTGTGTGTTTCCCATGATTAAGGAGTTGGAGCAAATAAATTGCAACATGGAAACATAGAGTTTCCAAATTCATGATCATATAACCTAAATGTTTTGTCTACATGTTATAAATGTGTCAGTAACTATCCCATAAAGGAATTAGGTAGCATGCCTACTTTGTCTTCTACATTTTATAACATCAGCAGTTTTTCATTTCTTAAATGTTCTTTTTCATGGAGTAATAGATGGATGTATTGGTCTCTCACATGTAAAATTACAATTTCTAGATTGAATATTTGTTATGCTTTAATATCGCCTCACACCCTAGTCAGTGCTCTCTCTCTCTTTCTCTCTCGCTTGTTTTCTTTTTTTTTTTTTTTTTTCTTCCACTCACTCCCGCCACGTTTTTTGCTCAGGACTTGTATACCACGTCTTTTCAAGCGTGCCATTTGGAGAAGGTACAGGATTAACCTGGGCGCCTGCGGCAAGCGAGAGGAGCATTCGGCGAGGTTCCCAGGAAGTGCTACTCTGCCTGCACCTGCCACTTGCCTTTGGTTGCGGCGGCACTGAAGTTGTCTTTGCGCGAACACGATGCAGCATGTGTGCCGGAGGAGACTGTAACGGAGCGGCTTGGAGCTGCGGCAAAAGGCTAGGCGTAAAAAGAGACTGGGTAGTGAGGAGGAGGAGGAGGAGGAGAAGATGAAGGAAGGGTGAAAAGAAGAACGTTAAGTTAAAAGTCGATCAGCGCGAGCGCGAATTCGCCTCGCCTGGGAGCGCTGTGCGCGGCGCGAGAAGTGGTAGGGACCCCACGCTGGGGCGAGTGACAGTAGACGAGCCAGCCGCCCCTGGAGGCAATTTCGAGTAAATTGGCTAACTTGTGTAAGCTGGCGCTGTATGGAGCGAGCGGCCAGAGGGTGGGGTGGTTGTCGACTCGGAGAGCGCGTTAAGGCTGACGTATCTGGTTGTGTGTTCCTACCCTCCTTATCTCTTCCCCCCCCCCCCCCCTCTCTCTCTCTCTCTCTCTCTCTCTCTCTCTCTCTGTGTGTGTGTGTGTGTGTGTGTGTGTGTGTGTGTGTGTGTGTGTGTGTGTCCGCACACGGCTGTGACCTTTCGACAGCGGCAAAGTCATCCTCACCATCGCCAATCAAAATGGGTGGTGGCGGGGGGGATGGATGGTACGAGACCTCATGCTGGATGGAGTTGGCTTTAATCCGCAGTGCAGAGCGGTGAGTGCCGGTTCGCCGGAATCGATTGCCGTTATCTGCCACCGGAGAATGTTTGTGACACCGGTGCAGACCACTATTTTATTTTTTTTATCTCCGCGGCTTCCCCTCCGCGCCTCCCCACACCCCCCCATCCGTCCTCGGCCCCTGCCCACTGTGCGCAGATAACGCACGCCGGCGTATCGCTTCGTCCCGACCCAGTGTCGGCCGCAGGCAAGCCCTGCAGCTGCTTGCGACGAGCACCGCCGCACCCTGCAGTACACAAGTAGTAATCTGTGGTTAGCTTCCCTCTGTCCAAAAACTCCCCTGACTGAGCAGGGAGACGCAGTGCTAACACAGTGAACAGATGATAGAGCGGACAACAGTTGAAATACCAATTTGGCCATCTAGCTTCGGGTTTTCCGTGGTTTACTTAAATCAAAAATGGTTCAAATGGCTCTGAGCACTACGGGACTTAACATCTGTGGTCATCAGTCCTCTAGAACTTAGAACTACTTAAACCTAACTAACCTAAGGACATCACACACATCCATGCCCGAAGCAGGATTCGGACCTGCGACCGTAGCGGTCAAGCGGTACCTGACTGAAGCGCCTAGAACCGCACGGCCACACCGGCCGGCTTACTTAAGTCGCATAAGGCAAGTGCGTGGATGGTTCCTCTGACAAGTACTCTGCAGCTTTCTGTACCCAACGGATATTTTGATCTGTCGCTGATGAACCTTGACATCGACGGGATGTTAAACCCTAATCTTCCTATACAATACAGAAAACTTCAACCAGTCTCTCTCCTGGAATATTCATTCATTCCATTAAATAGTTTTCGGAACGTTCGTGACAGTCGGTAGCATGGTGATCAGTGGGCAGTTGGCAATCATACTGATAGCTGCCAGGTGTATACCAGTTACAAATTCGCCCATACTGTCGCAAGCCACTACCCAGCATCACGGTATGGAAATAAACATGTAACTTTTCCCAATCACCATCTGAAGATTAGCTTGAAAAGTTAAGAAAATTAACTAATCGTATAACCTAGTATTTCAAAAAAAGTGATTACAGTTTTCTTTATTTCTTTAATATGTAAGCGCTCTCGTACCGTGTCGGTATACATTGGCACTGTTTTTATTATGATATTTTTACAGCGTGGCTATACCTGTCCATGGCGCACTACGAAATAAAACAAGCGTGGGGCATTATATTCATTACTACCTAACGAGAGCATGATACATTTTATACCATTCACTCACCTTTTGGCTGTACATAGGCTGCGATCGTGCGCTGTCCACGCTCAAATGAAATGTGCATGTGGTGTTATTTCTCGGGAAACCCCATCTGGGATGTACGCCCGTCTGGTGCAAGTCTTTTTAATTGACACTGCTTCGGTGACTTTTACGCCGATGACGAAACAAACACACACACACACACACACACACACACACACACACACACACACACACACACACACACACAGTGTGTGTGTGTGAGAGAGAGAGAGAGAGAGAGAGAGAGAGAGAGAGAGAGAGAGAGAGAGAGAGCGGCAAAGGATCCCAGACGCGGGCGGGAATTGCATTAACTGAGCGGTCATCGGTCCGAAGACTCTTTGGAACACCTCAGTACTTCACTGCCCAGAGTCTTGTTGGAGGTGCTATGCCGCTGCTTTCCTCCAACTTTTGAACTGATTTCCCCAGCCAGTTAACGTGGATTCCGAACAACGATCCAACTCGCATTGACAAACATTCCCAGAGGTGAAAGAAGTGATAAGTGACAAATAAATGTCCCAATATTGACCACGGGGACCGAAACCGAGACCTTTTGGATTTGTAGTCTGATATTTGAATGCTGAGTCTCCGAGTCATCTGTATAAAAAAGTACAATCGCGTATATTCTGAAAATCCTTCAATGAAAATAACCGTGGACTGTGCGGCTGGTCCCGGCGGAGGTTCGAGGCCTCCCTTGGGCATGGGTGTGTGAGTTTGTCCTTAGGATAATTTAGGTTAAGTAGTGTGTAAACTTAAGGACTAACGATCTTAGCTGTTAAGTCCCATAAGATTTAACACACATTTGAATTTTTTTTTGAAAATAACCGATTGTAATTTGCATTTGATAACTTTTAATCGTATGAGGGCAGCTAAATAAGAAATTCAATACATTGTTTTACTGAAAGCAGGTTGGTCTTATTTAGACTACCAATGCACCACACCATTTCCCACTCTCTTGGCTACAAAACCCCATTTTTCAAGATAATCTCCTTTCAACGCGACGATCTACGCCTCTTTACAGGGAGGGCCTGTATGTTCGCAGGGTACCACTCTACTGGTCTATGTCTCAGCCAACGTGTTGCTGCATCAATAACCTCTCCATCATCCACGTACTGCTTCTCTCGGAGAGAGAGGTCGGAAGGCGAGAGGTCCAAGCTATAGTGTTAATGAGGAAGAACAGTCCAATGAAGTTTTGTGAGCTCCTCTCAGGTGCGCAGACCTGTGCGAGGTCTTGCGTTGCCATGAAGGAGAATTCGTTTGCATTTTTGTGGCAACAAACACGCTGAAGTCACTTCTTTAATTTCCTGAGGGTGGCACAACACACTTCAGAGTTAATCGTTACACCAGGAGGTACAATATCAAACAGACGGTCGCCATGACTTGATCAGCTGAGGGGGCAGCTTTCAAATTTTTTCTCGGAGGAGAAGTGATGTGGCTCAACTCCATGTTGTTGTTGTGGTCTTCAGTTCTGAGACTGGTTTGGTGCAGCTCTCCATGCTATCCTGTGCAAGCTTCTTCATCTCCCAGTACCTACTGCAACCTACATCCTTCTGAATCTGCTTAGTGTAGTCATCTCTTGGTCTCCCTCTACGATTGTTACCTTCCGTGCTGCTCTCCAATACTAAATTGGTGATCCCGTTATGCCTCATAATATGTCCTACCAACCGATCGCTTCTTCTACTCAAGTTCTGCCACAAATTTCTCTTCTCCCCAATTCTATTCATACCTCCTCATTAGTTATGTGATCTACCCATATAATCTTCAGAATTCTTCTGTAGCACCACATTTCGAAAGCTTCTATTCTCTTCTTGTCCAAACTATTTATCGTCCATGTTTCACTTCCATACATGACTACACTTCATACAAATACTTTCAGAAACGACGTCCTGACACTTAAATCTATACTCGATGTTAACAAATTTCTCTTCTTCAGAAACGCTTTCCTTGCCATTACCAGTCTACATTTTATATCCTCTCTACTTCGACCATAATCAGTTATTTTGCTCCCCAAATAGCAAAACTCCTTTACTACTGTAAGCTTCTCATTTCCTAATCTAATTCCCGCAGCATTACCCAATTTAATTCGACTACATTCCATTATTCTCGTTTTGCTTTTGTTGATGTTCATCTTATATCCTCCTTTCAAGACACGGTCCATTCCATAGGTTGCCATTTTGTTTCCGGTTCGGAGTTCTGAACCATGTTTCGTCACTTGGGACGATATTCGACGAAAAAATCGTCACGATTAGCCTCTTAATGTACAAGCAGTTTCGCACAGGTGGCCTTTTGTGCTCTTTATGGTCTTTTGTCAGGCGGCGAGAAACCCAGCGGGCACACGGCTTTGAGCACCCCAACTGAGGAAGAGTGTGTCAGCGCTACCATCAAAGACGTCCAGTTGTGCAGCGAGGTGTTCGTGTTTCGTCGATCGCTTAGAATGAGTGTGTCCGCACGTTCCAACATTGCAGGAGTCGCAGCTGTGTGCGCCCGGCCGGCATGCTGGAGATGGGACAGGTTTGCGCGCCTTTATTGCGGTAATAACTAGAGGTCTCGCCGAACGACTCGCCGTGTTTTTGTTCAGTGTCATATCTGCGTAGACATTCTGCAAGCGCCTATGAGTATATGCATAGCTCTTCATTTCCGCCAAAAGAATGACAGCTCTCTTCTTGGAACGCATCTTCGTTGCAGACGCAATTTTCAAGGCTACGTATAGCGCCGTCACTTGTCGGAACTTCATGAAACTACAGGGGTTGAAGCAGGAATATTCCACAGTGTCCCACAACAATTTCCACATGCTTTCAATCGAAGGTGGCTGAGAAAAAAATGTTTTGCATTACCTATTGAACGCCTCTATTTAAAGCCCCGGCGTGCTACTTACCTGTTAAAATATTTCGTAAGGTGGGATGTGTGCAGTGCCATTACAAATAAACAGTGACGGGCTAACAAACATCTGTAACGGATAATCTCAACCAAATGTTCCTTCCTCCTAATCACCCGATGTCCCCACCCCTGTCCACCGCTTAGTTTTCCAGGGCATTTCCTAGTGACGGAGCAAGTTTATTTGGCTGGATTTCAAAAATCGCCTTTTACATGGGCGCCCTTAGAAATCTATCCAACAACTTTGGGTTAATTGCTTGTTCGCGTAGCAACGGCAGCGAATGTAGTAACTCTATACGTGGTCACAAAACTATGATCTGGATGTTTGTCGGACGTAAGGTGGAGGGCACATTTAACGTTTCTGATCCTTAATGCAACTGTAAGAAGTACCCCAAGGTTGCATTGATGTGAAAGATATACCCTTGTAAAATCAGATAATTAAACTTTGTAGCCATGTGCCTAAGCTAAAATTCACTCCAAGTTCGTATCTCTGTTCCTGTACATGATGGAACGCGATGTAGCAGTCCTGGTAGTACTACTGGACAAAAAAATTAAGCACGCCCAATTCTGTCGTGAAGGAACCATGGACACAACATACTTACATTAAAAACATTACAAAACATACACTGGCAAATAATCATGCAACTTCGTAGAGGGAAACCAGCTCGAAACTTATGTAGCCAATCTTGGGCTAAAAATCAAATTACATTAGGTGAGTTTAAGAACCATTAATACAACTTAATGTTCACTAAAAGGGTTACGGTCAGGAGTACCAAAGAAAATTTTTAACAGAAAATACATTTCGTCGAATTTTAAATGGCTGCAAATTGTGTAAAATCAATTTCAGCCACGTATAACCAGCTGACAGTTATTAGGCTTTACAAGATAGCTGTAATATTTCGTACTTCGCTTCGAGCTTCATAACCATTTAAATATAAATGAACTACAGAAGATTTACAGCAAGTGAGTGTACACAGTAAGAACGTTTAAAAGGTATTGTGCCAACAAACACATAGTAAAATTTAAACAGTTTAAGTCCTATTCTTGAAACAACAAAGGCCTAAGGCCCAATTAAATTCGGCAACTTCAAAGCCTAGACACACATCGGAACGTTCGGCGCACAAATAAGCCTCTTACCCTAATGTCATTGAAGAAAACTATTTGTACCCGAAAGTGACGCTTACCGCGCACTGGACTGTTGCTTTGTTCTGTGTCTAACGTATTTCGGGAAAGAGTCAGAGTAGGTGACTAAATGGCGAGTGCCTGATAATTCCGTCCGGTCTTTCTGGTCGCCGATCTGCAGCACCTCTATTAATAGACCGTATCCGGCAACTATCCGCTGTTACTCCACTGATAGATGCGCCACGTCGGCCAAGGAAGGACACCACGCGTCCACCTACCAGAGCAGCGTCGTGCAGCCCCACATGATCGTCCCTCAAACCGCAGCAACAACAGACTCGTCGGTGCAGACACTGCCCATCGAACGTCACATAAAGGACTGCGCGCAGAAGAGGCCTAACCACCTTAGCCGGGCCGTGCGTGCTCCTTTCTGTCGCAAATTCGCGACGTTGTCGCCTGCTAGAGAACTTTTTGAAACACTGTGTATTTTAGGAGGGTGACAGTACAGGATCCACAGAACCGACGAAGAAAGGAACGCGTAAAAAATACTGACAATAAGAAGGCAGAGGATGATGGGGCATATGATAAGACCTCGGGGAGTAACATCCGTGGCACTAGAGGTAGCTGTAGAGGGTAAAAAACTGAAGTAGAAAACGGAGGTTGGAGTAAATCCAACAAGTAATTGAGGACGTAGAGGTGCAAGTGCTGCTCTTCGGTGAAGAAGTTCACACAAAGGAGGAATTATTCGTACCGCATCGAACTAGTTAGAAGAAGGACGACACAAAAAAAAAAGACTTGGCGCGTCACGGTAGACGGTACAGCGACATTGCGGTGTGGCCCCTGCAGCAGTGGTTTACGGGAGCGGCTGTTATCAGTGCGGCAGCGGCCGCTGTTTCCGCTGAGCCAGAGGCTGCGGCAGCGGCAGCCGCAACTGGAGATTACAGTGGCACACGTCGCGCCGAGTCAGCGATGCCGCGCTACGCTACTCTACTCCTCGCTCCTCACCAAGCCGTGTCAAGGCCGCGGAGACAACCTCCCACCACGGCAAGGTGCCTCGCGGAACTGCCAGGGCACAGCACACCACCACTAGAGCCGTCCTCACACGAGGTGCTTGAAAGCGAACGTGGACTTGGAAGAGTTTCGTGACGTGATAATGCGAGACCTTCCGCACCCGGAGCGACTCAAATGAAACCCGTTGCCAACACGTGTTGGTAACCGGTAGATTCCTGATAGCTTCCTGTGAAGTTAAACCCTCGACATTCTACAAAGGACACACTTTGTCAATGTTTACCTCACATCGCGCCTTCCACACGTAGCGCGTGTTCTTCCAAAACCGTTACTGATGGCTCGACGTCTATTAGCGGCATTCGGAGCCTACGTCAGTACAGGCATGCTCTTCAAAGTCAGTTATGAGTCGCTGGCCCTTCCCGCAGAGAGGGGAGGTCTTGGTCTTGTCCATGTCCAAGACAGAGCTGTGGCCCTGTATGTTAGCTCACACATAAAGCTGTGGCGCCACCACCCGGAAAGTTTGACAGGTTTGCTGTTGGAGTCGTTAGCTCCGCCCTCCCTTATGCCGCCACTGACGACGCTAGACATACCCCACTACTTCGGGAACTTTTACATTGAACACAGTTATGTCCGTATCGCAGTACCACCGACGAAACAGGCGTCGGCGCGGGATATATATATATATCATGTCATACAGCAGAGGCGCCCACCAAACATCGTGGAGTCCAAAAGCCCTCAGGTTAATTGGAAGGTGGTGTGGAAGACAATTCACGAGGTTACACTGGACACAGACGTCCGATCCACATGGTACATCACTGTCAATGGTAAACAGATCACGTGATCACGCCTCCACAAGATAAACATGGCGGGATCGCCTCTATGTGTAGACTGCGGGATGCCATACACGGACGAACACCGTCTCACATGTGGCACGGCAGAAGACGTATGGCGCTCGGTGCGACAAATTTTGTCGTATTTTCTACGAGTGACTCCGGAACACATTACACCTCGGTTTCTACTATTTCCGGATCAACAGTATTTCCCGTGCACCAAGACCAACGCTGTCACGTGGATCCGTGCGCATGCGGTACACTACTTATTTCACGATGGACCTAAAGATGTATTCGACTTTTGGAACTACCTACAAGAACGTCATTACAAGATCGTACGGAACCCAAAATACAGACAGTATTATTTTATTTACTTGGGGAGTGCCCTACGCGACCCTCCACGCAGCTGGATCATCAACAGGTAGGAGAAGACACCCATTGAGTGAGCTGATAAGACTAAGTTCGAATCTCGGTGGAATAACATACGACATAAGTGAAGACGTACCTGGATGAAGAAGCGTAAGGAGAGCAGCGACACACCCTTCTGCATCATGTACGGAGCACTTTTTTTTCATTTTCCCCATATACATTACCTCGGTGCAGGAACTTGCCGAGATATTGTTTTCTTTACTCAGAGCACGATGTGGTGCTAGATACATTTATTTTTGTTGTGGTACGAAGTAAAATCAAATTAATAATATATTAAAACAGTAAAAAAATCCCACAAAAAAATTGGGCTTCGCGGATGCCGCGACTGCAGTGCAGCTCACTAGTAAATCGCTTGCATCGTGTTACCAACCAGTTGCCAACGACTCGCGCGTTCGTTGCCAAGTTATCCGAGTTGCGTCGTGTCTTCGAATACAGTTGTATATTGATTTAATTCGAAGATAAACGAGCGAATTGTGAACGTTAGTTTTCTCCAGGAAGTTAAAAAATATATAATTTTATACAACCACAAGCTCCCTGGATATTGGAGGAGGGAGTTGACAGAGAAAGGGTTGAGTGAAGTGCGAAAAGAATTTCGCATTACATGTACACTGAGGCGACAAAAGACGTGGGATACCTTCTAACATCGCGTTGTACCTCCTCTTGCCCCGTATAGTGCGACAACTCGATGTGGGATGGACTCAAAAAGTCGTTGGAAGTCCGCTGCAGAAATCTTGAGCCATGCTGCCTCCAGTGCAGGAGTTTGTGCACGAACTGACCTCTCGATTATGGTCCCATAAATGGTCGATGGGATTTGGTTGGGTGATCTGGATGGCGGGATCATTCGCGCGAATTCTTCAGAATGATCTTCAAATCAACCGCAAGCGACTGTGGCCCTAAGACATGGCGTATTTTCATCCATAGAAACTCCATCGTTGTTTGGGAACATTAAGTCCATAAATGGCTGCAAATGGTCTCCAAGTAGCAGAACATAAACATTTCCAGTCGATGTTCGGTTCAGCTGGACCAGAGAACTCAATCCATTCCTTGGTAATATAGCAACACAGTTATGGAGCCACCACCAGCTTGCACACTACCTTGTTGACAAGGTGGATCAAGGGCTTCGCCGAGTCTGCACCGTACTTGAACCTTACCATAATCAGCTCTTGAAATTGGGACTCAGCTCACCCATCCACCGTTTTCTAATCGTCTAGGGTCCAATCACTATGACTACGAGCTAGGGTCCAATCACTATAGTCACAAGCCCAGAGAAGCCCTGCAGGAGATACCGTGCTGTTAGCAAAGGTGCCGGCCGCGGTGGTCTCGCGGTTCTAGGCGCGCAGTCCGGAACCGTGCGACTGCTACGGTCGCAGGTTCGAATCCTGCCTCGGGCATGGATGTGTGTGATGTCCGTAGGTTAGTTAGGTTTAAGTAGTTCTAAGTTCTAGGGGACTAATGACCACAGCAGTTGAGTCCCATAGTGCTCAGAGCTATTTGAACCATTTTAGCAAAGGCATTCGCGTCGGTGATCTCTTGCCATACCCCATTAACGGCAAACTTTGCCGCATTGTCTTAATGGATACATGCGTCGTACGTACGACATTGATTTCTGCAGTTATTTCACGCGCTGTCGCCGTTCTGTTAGCACTCGCAGCTGCACGCAAACACCGCTGCTCTCGGTCTTCAAGTAAAGGCCGTCGGCCAATGCGTGTTCGGCGGTGAAAGGTAATTCTCAGATTTGGTTACCTTGGCACATTCTTGACATTGTGGATCTCGGAATATTGAATTCCCTAAAGATTTCCGAAATGGAATGTCCCATGCGTCTAGCTCCAACTGGCATTCCGCGTTGAGAGTCTGTTAATTCCTGTCGTGCGGCCATCACCACGCCGAACACCTTTTCTCACGGATCACCTGACAGCTGCGTCAGTGTACTCCCCTTTTATACCTCGTGTACGCGATGCTACTGTCATCCGTATTTGTGCATATCGCTGTCCCATCACTTTCGTCGCTCAGTGTGTATAGTGTACTGCCCACCGATTGCAATAAAATTGTGGGTGCGTCTGTGGGAGTAAATACAAGTATAAAATCACAGCGGATGTATTCTTACGCGTAACCAACAGCATTTGCCGGCCGCTGTGGCCGAGCGGTTCTAGGCGCTTCAGTCCGGAACCGCGCTGCTGCTACGGTCGCAGGTTCGAATCCTGCCTCGGGCATGGACGTTTGTGATGCCCTTAGGTTAGTTAGGTTTAAGTAGTTCTAAGTTCTAGGGGACTGATGACCTCAGATGTTAACTCCCATAGTGCTTAGAGCCATTTTTGAACCAACAGAATTTGTCGTTCTGTAAAATTTCCTTGTCAAGCGGAAAACAACAGAGAAAATGGTTGGCAAACGAAAGAAAAGCCAGAAATCTCCGACAAGTGTGAACACAATGGTGGTCACAAGCAATTATTTTGCGAATGCAGACAACCATCGCCACATTTACTTGTACATAAATCTGAAGATTTTTTTGTTTTGGTTTTCAAAATAAAAGTAACGCTGTGTCATGGCGAACGATATCAACTTTTTAGCCGTTCTATAAAAATCTAAGAATTTCGAATCTGTCTGTTGCAGCTCCATGGCTGCTCATACGGCCTGCAGTTTATATTTCTTTGGATGTGCTTATGAATCCAGAATTTTCTTTGTTTTTCATTCGTGTGTAATAATAGTAGAGAAGCACACCTTCCTCTGAGCTTGTATCCGTTCTCGACATGCCGAGTGTTCCCAGAAGATGTTCGAGTGCCGCAAACAATTCACCCTTTCCTCCACACACGCACTCGACAACTACAGTTTCTTATTTAAAACTTGCACCGTGTATGCGTTGCCAGCTATTCGCCAGCCAGTTGCCCATTTACATCGCCTACCCGTTCCGTTCCTTTTCAGTCATACCGTCTGCGGGCGGCCTGAAATTTCGTATCGCAGGTCAATACCAAGCATGTAAGACAGAACCGGACATATCAGATTTTGCAGGTTGGCGAGGCACATGGCCACTAAGATAAAAGACTGTTTACTACATCACATGCAGAAATTAGGGGCGCCATGGTGTATTATGTCATTTACAATTGAAGTTCGTATGTATTAGTGTTTATTTATTTATGCAATTCTGCAGGATTTCGTGGCCATTGTCGCTGAATGTAAAAGTGGGTAGGTCGTTAGGCCATGTTATGTTCGTCATAAGTTTCTTTGTATACAGTCGATCCTTTGATCCCTCTGCTGGGATCAAGTTATTAGGGTGTCTCCGGTTATTTGAATACTGTCAAAGATCGTTGTCACGTACAGTTGCAAAAGGGATATTGTTCTAAGGGCGTCTGATTAATGGCTGAAATTTTTCTGGCTACATCATTGATGAGCCATCGTCGTTAGATAGATACTATAATAGGCAGAGAATTGGGGGGGGGGGGTTGTTGTTTACCGCAATGTTTAGTACCGCAGACATGGCTTCCTTGTAGTCGTTTGTATTCTTCGCGTACCTAGGCTGGATATTTAATTCTTCGGTGGTGGGAGACCACTAAACTGGAAGCCTACAGCCATCTCTTCTGACATTACATTCGTTTTTTAGAAATATCAGCCAATTCTCGTAATTTCTTTCGACACGTGTTTCATCCCATGACTAGCACTCGTACTTGTTGAAATCTGTATCTCCGCCGCATTTCCCCTGATTCTACACTTCATTATAAACACATGCCACGTTCGTCCTCTTTAGTCTGTTCTTTTACTGTCCTTCCAGTTTCGCCTACATACATATTGCCACAGTCACATATTACTTCATACGTTCATAGACTCGTACATTATCGAAATAAACAGGTGCGTCCGATTTGCTTGGGAAACTCTCCTATTTAGTTCGGAAGAATTCTGCTTATGCGAGCAGCAACTCCAGAAAGAAACGGTAACCTTACAGAATATAACGGCGGTTCCTCGTTCTCCTTCTTAGCATAATTAATACTATTTCCTTTGAAAGCCCTACGGACAAAGCATCTTATTCGTTGGCCTTCAGTTTTAAGAAAGTCAGCTCCGATTCTCACCTCTCTCTGTCAGTGATACGGGTAGCACTTGAGGACAGCGTTGAACATTGCTTGGTTCTGGTGTGAGTGGTGTTGTCAAGTGGCACATAAATACTTGTTTGTGTTGGTACGCTTTCTGTACGCTCTTTGTCCTAGAGTATTGTCAGATCTTCTGAAAAGACTTCCTATCATTTAATTCGATGAATTTTGTTCTTCACAAATGATTTCCTTATTATTGCCAGTCTGCATTTTGTAACCTCTCAACTTCAGCCATTGTCAATTACTTCGCTGCCCGAATAGCTACACTTATGTACTACTACGAGGGCATTTTTTTTTCAACTTCCGATCGGTTGCGAAATAGAATCACAGTGGAAAACCAAAATGTTTTATTTGTAACATTTATCTAGACCTTCCAGCTATTCTTCTACATAGTCGCAGCTTCGACATAGACATTTGTCGTAGCATGGTAACAATTTTATAATACCCTCACCATAGAAGACCGCCAGTGATTATTGCCAATTGCCGACGCTGGTCCGGAGCTCTTTGTCTGTGCCAAAATGGTGTCCTCATAGCCAGAGAACCATGTGAGCCACGAGATGAAAATCAGAGGGAGCGAAGTCCAGGCGGTATGGTGGGTGATCAAACGCTTCCCATCGTTAACGCTGCAGGCGCGTCTTCGTCGCACCTGCAGTGTGCGGCCGAGAATTGCCATAAAGAAGAAAACGCACGTTACGTGGGCTGCATGAAATCAGGCGAAACCCCTTGCATGCACCGCGCACTTGGCGGAACACTATTGTTCTAGACATCTTCACGTGCATACTGTGCGCTCAGAACTGCAAAGTGCGACGTGCCGCGATTGACTAGAGACACTACGCTACACCACTGCTCAAAGTTTCACCGGATTTCCACTTTGGTTTTAATTTCGCGACCTCTCGGGGGCTGAAAAGGAAATAAAGCCATAGTATTAGTGCCTTGTTTCCTGACCTAATTCTTTCAGCACTCCAATACTCTCGTTTTATTTTTGTTGATATTCGTCTTACAGTGTATTTCTGAAACACTTTCCACTCCCTTCAGCTGTAGTCTTTCAAAGAATTACAGTATCGGCTAACCTCGATTTCAAATCCTTCCTCTCAAATTTTATTTCCCTTAAAACCTTTATTTGGTTTCCGTTGCTGCTTGCTCAGTATACAGGTTAAATGACATTGTGGCTTGGGGAAGGAAGGGGGTTGGGGGAGAGAGAAGGGCAATACTGTGCCTTACGTCTCAATCACTTTTCAACTTCTGCTTATCTTTCATGTCTGACTCTTATTACTTCCATCCGGTTTCTGAACAACTTGTAGATAACCATTTACTCCCAGTATTTTATCCTTACTAACTTCACAATTTCAATGAAGCTATTCCAGTCAACAATTGTCAAAAACTTTCACTAAGTCAACAGATACTGTAAGTGGTTGTCTTCCTTCAATCCGTTTTCTGAGGTAAGTCAGAGGACCCGTACTGCTTCACATCTTCCAACATTTCCCGGAAACCCAAGCTGATCTTCCTCAAGGTCAGCTTCTACCAGTCTTGTGTAAATAAATCGATAGAGAAACCAACAGAAATAAGAAATTACTATCCCCGTTCTCAAGTTAGGGTCATCATCATGAATTTGACACCCACTGCTTCGTTAATGACTCCTGTAGAATGTTTTTGTGCATCAGGGAAAAGATTAGTAAGATGAAGAGGGTGAAATGAGAATTACATAATTCACGAAAATGACGCAAGAGGGCGGACCTGTGCTTGCTTCATTAGAGATCTCTACAACCAGCCACGCGTGTAAGTCCAAATGTTCCATCCTCACATCCGCACAATTAACTACAAGCAAAAATATGCTTTGGAAACCTCTGCATGTAAATTCTCACGCCATTTCATAAGTGCTGGAGTAACTTCTCTGATTTCATTATGTGAAATTCTTGAAGTTCTGTTCAAATACAAGCAACTGGCGTACAGTTTCTTTCTCGATCAACTGACTCGTTGGTATGCTGTTTGAATTAAAAAGGGCGATCTATGTGAAGATGACGAAATCGACGGAAGGGTGAGATGACGATAGGAAATTTCCTCCTTAACGATTTCATCTCCTCCTCGACCGTTAATTAACTCTCTTGGAATTATTAAAATTAATTTGGTGGTATATTTCTGAGGTTATTGGATTTTCTGGTACCTAAACAATTCTACATCCATTAGTAGAATGTGAAGAACATACAAAAGTAAACCGAAGAGACAGAGCTAGGGAAAGAAAAAACTACTAATGATTGATGCATTGTTGTAGTAGTAGAATATAAAGTGAATCTAGTTACTTCTGAATCAGCCTGGCCCACAGTGGTGCAGTTATGGCCAAGATATTGACGTAGACGTTCAAATGGCTCTGAACACTTTGCGACTTAACTTCTGAGGTCATCAGTCCCCTAGAACTTAGAACTACTTAACCCAAAAAACCTAAGGACATCACACACATCCATGCCTGAGGCAGGATTCGAACCTGCGACCGTAGCGGTCGCTTCGTTCCAGACTGCAGCGCCTGGAATCGCACGGCCACTCCGGCCAGCGGACGTAGACGTCACCACAAGAGTACTTGTTTTAGTAACAAATCACCTGCTGCTGTATCAACAGCAATTGAGATCAAATATCTCTACTTTCAGTAAGCGAAGGAAACTCATTACAGTACTAACATTTCAAAAGATTAATGAAATAAATCGACTCTTGTGGATATTTACTTTTTCTTTACCGTGTAGTCTCTTTGCATGGAAAGAAAAGTGAAATATGAAAGCAATAATTCTTTGCTTCCGTTGCTACGTAACAGATTAATTTGGTAAGATGAAACACACGTTACTCGCATTCGGAAGGACGACAGTTCAGACACGCGTCCGGACATCCTGATGTAGGTTCCCTAAATCGCACCATGCAAACGCCGGGATGATTCCTTTTAAAGGGCACGGCCGACTCACTTCTCCATTCTTACCTAATCCGATGGGATCGATGACCTCGCTGTTTGGTCCCCTTCCTCCTCATAAACCAACGAACCAACACAAAACTCTGGGCTGATTGGTTCAAACAGAGAAATAACCAAAGATGATTTTCATTTACTATTTGTTTCATTTTGAGCGCGTAAATTATCGGCGTTCCAGATATGCACTCATATAAAATACTAAACAATTATGAATTTGGAATCTTTTTTCGCAGTACTGTTCAGATAATTATGCCTCTTGTATTGGAAGCTCATTGCATATGACACAAAGGCGTGTAAGTCAGTGAGCCGATAGACGCCAGAATTGATCTCTCTAGCATTATCTTTGTCGTCGTCTAGAGAGTAAGACTGCTGAGAGGCCAAAGAGTAAAATATATGTTATTGTCTTGCTGCAGGTCGCAGAGGAAAACGATTTTAAATTATATGGTAATGAAATGAACTTGCTAAGTTCGAGGCGTCATAATGGAACTGAGATACCACACAGTACAGCAGGCGAAATTATGAACATCAACGGAGCTGCAGGTTTAAGACTACAGAAAATACAGTCGGTGATTAACCTGCTACACATTCTTTAAATTAAACCGCTCAAACGCTGTCCTACTTGCCATGTCCCATCGTTCTTCTTTACCTGACTCCGCTTGTCGAAATTCTGCTGTCTTGTTTCTGCTGCGTTACAATCTATGACCTCTTATCCCATGCACTGAAAGCGTACCTGTACTTTCTTGATTTAATTCATTTGTCGATGTCATCATTATCATCGTCTACTTCATGCATTAGACTTTTCGACGTTTTGGGAAGATCTCATTTGCTATTGGTCTCTCCGTCTGACCTTCAGGAGGAGGAGGAGGAGGAGAAGAAGAAGAAGAAGAAGAAGATTAGTGTTTAACGTCCGGTAGACAGCGAGGTCATTGGAGACTGGGCACAAGTTCGGATTAGTGAAGGATGGGGAAGGAAATCGGCCGTGACGTGTGAAAGGAACCATACTAGCATTTGTCTGAAGCGATTTAGGGAAATCACGGGAAACCTAAATCAGGATGGCCGGACCGGTTTTGAACTGTCGTCCTCCCCCGAACGCGAATCCAGTGTGCTAAGTCTGGCATTAAGCGTGCCCACTCTGCGGAAGTCTCTATGATGCTATTTGAAAACTACTCATTCGTTCTACATGAAATCTCCACTTCTGGTGATAGTTCATGTTTTTGTCATTTAGGCTGCAGATGTCGAGCTTTTGGAGTTACGTTATGTGTTCTGTCTCGTTGCACATACACCCGAAAGCTTGCAGGCGAGTTTCGGGGTAGGTTGTGCTGAGAAACAACTATCAAGAAAAAAATTCGATACTAAGCGCCGTTTTCGAGTTAATTAGCACTAAAATTAGCCAATCAGACCGTTGCGCGTGCAAATTCAAGCTGCCCGGCAGAGACAGTGTCGCCAAACGTGTGCTTAATTTTGTTTCCTCAAACCGAACAAGAAAGCGATACAAAAGCGATAGTAAGGATCGAACCCGAGCCAAAAGCTGGTCAGTCTCGTACGTCATCATCTGCGCTATGACAACAACTGACACCTGGCGGGTCACATGAATGCGCTCGCGCAACGGCCTGATTGGCAAACTTCAATGCTAATTAACTCAGAAATTGCGCAACGTATCGAATTTTTTTCTTAAGTTATTTCTCAGCGCAACCTACCCTGCAACAGGATTACAAACTATTGAGACTATTTCTGACCACTTTGTATAATCGGAATAAGGAACCGCATTTTCCGGTCGGTGTGGCCGAGCGGTTCTAGGCGCTACAGTCTGGAACAACGCGACCGCTGCGGCCGCAGGTTCGAATCCTGCCTCGGGCATGAATGTGTGTGATATCCTTAGGTTAGTTAGGTTTAAGTAGTTCTAAGTTCTAGGGGACTGATGACCTCGGAAGTTAAGTCCCATAGTGCTCAGAGCCATTTGAACCTTTTCTTTTCGTTTTTAACCGCATTTCTGAAGCTTGGATTCATGCGATTTTCCATTGCTGTAGAATTACCATAGTCTTTAAATATTTCACGATTCTTTGCTTCCTCGACTTGTTTCAAGATGGGACTTGTTGTGCCATATAGTCTCTTAAACTTCGTGATTTCATATATAACTAGCGTAGAGTCCGTTGCGTCGATCGCGTTTGTGTAGTAATTACAACAAAAGTAAGTTTATAAACTTATACTAGGCCTTGAAACTTCCTGGAGATGTATTAGAGATCCGTTTCTTTATCTGTGCAATTCTGACAAAGCAGATTTGTCGTGGTGACTGTGAAATAGCTTTCTGTGGTTTAGTTCAGAAATTGCAACGTCTAAATTTCTCACGCTAATGAAACCTATAGAGAAATAGTTTATTGCGAATGTAATTCTGGCCAAAAAGCTATTCTGGCAGCTGGAGTTGTAGGTTTTCCTTAAATTCTGCCTTTTCTTGTGGTGATGTTTCCATTGAAAATACCATCCCCTACACATATGTATTTCTCTAACAGAGGAAGTCAAATACCAGTTTTCATAGCTTTAGCTTTCAAAATGTTTTAACATAACGAAATATCCTCATAAAAATTTTAATCCCCTTTGGGGTTGAATTTCTAAAAAACGCTGAAACGCGTTTTTTTTTTAATTTCTAACCAAGAGGCGAAATTAAATTTTCATTGAGTTAGCTTCAGAAATGCCTTTATAGTGAAATATTTCTATAAAAACTTTTAATCCTTATTTCAGCACCTTAGGGTGAATTTCCAAAAACACAAACACGTTTTTTTATCTTTAATCGAGAAGCCAAATAAAAATGTTCATAGATTAGGATTTAAGAATGCTTTCATGTTTGAATACTTTCGCAAAACTTTTCATCCCTTCATCTTACTGTACTAGATTTCAAACGTACATGCTGAACGCATTTTAAAAGCCTTAAACTGTTAGTTGATAATTTACAAAAATTAGCATCATTATGAAATTGCCACCACTCAAATCACTGCCAATACGTAATTGCACAACTTCTGTTTTCCGTTCACGGATGGCATCGGCTATGTACAAAGAAAGTGAAAATCATGCACATAGAACAGCGTTATTGTACATCCTTGTTCACGCATTTAGACCTGAAGTCTTTGTATCTTTTTTAGTAAGATAACAGGTTTCTCAGCGCCTCTTTAAGATGCATGGCAAAGCTTTTGATTTTCCAGTTCTTGCTTCTCAGTAGCCTAGCAAAGAATTGAACATACTGGTCAAATGTAATGTAGAAACAGCGGTCCATAATCTCCTTTTCTAGATATTATTTTCATTACTAAAATGTCAGCATTTGATCGAGGAACTGCGTTCTTCAAACGAGATTTTCTCGGTAATTTTTCAGAGACGAATGTTGGTACTCGTATTCTGTCGCAGAGGCTATATCCAGACCGAAAGCGGATTACTTTGTAGGGACGGGATTAGGTTGTCTCCTTTCTTGAACCACAAACGAGTATATAACCGTATTTGCGTTTCCTTCACAAATACCGTTCTTTTGTATGTGATTCCATGTCTTCTATCGACTGACAAGTCCTATATAAGGATTTGAACGTTATTCCTAAAGACCCTGTTGACAACTAGTAATTAAAATTTTCTAGGTCAATTATCGTAAGATAAAAAGCGTCGTTATTACCTTCTGTACACATTTACACGCGTTGAGAATTTCTGTGAACTGCTATGTGTGACAAAAATTCTTGTGCTTGTCCGAATTTGTCTAGCCATGAGGCTCCGATCCTCGCGTGACTGATCTTACTCTTTGCACACTCTCTCTATTTCGAAAAAATTCCCACAGAACTTCCGCAAAATTACGCTACGGTATGAAGTAAGAATACTAGTTTTCCTCATTCCTTTTCGGCTGGTTGATTACGACCATTAGTAAAAATTTCTTCCTGTAAGATGTCTGTTATACGTCGAGGTAATCACGTTAAATTGCAGAGTAGCTATCGATGTAAACAGAAGACCGTCGTTACAGGCGTTTAGAACACAATCTCTGCGAATGGCGGAACATGACCTGTACCATAACTCGGTAATTGCTGCATAATGCTTTAGCTCCGCCAGCACCAAGACACCAAAGATGTTTTGAACGGCTGGAGCCTTCCTGTCTCTGGACAGTGTATGCGCACAGCGTGACGTCACATGAATGTAAATTAATCATCTTAGTAGTAAATATACTTTTTTTCCTGTCTCGGTTGCACCTCATTATTCCTAATACAACCTCCGGCACTGGGCCATTCGCACACGTCATGAAGTCGAAAAGTATAAGCGTGGGATACTCGTGTGTCCAGGCCACGGTTGTCCAGTCGCCTAGGGTTCAGTACGTACTGTCACGAGCCCAGGAAAGGTGCTGCAGGCGATTTGGAGCTGCTAGCAAAGGCACTCACGTCGGTCGTCTGCTGGCATAGCCCATTAACGCCGAGTTTCGCCGCACTGTCCTAACGAATACGTTCGTTTTACGTCCCGCATTGATTTGTGCGGTCATTTCTCGCAGTGCTGCTGGTCTGTTAGTACTGACAGCTCTACGCGAACACTGCTGTTCACGGTCGTTAAGTGAAAGCCGTCGGCCACTGCGTTGTTCAAATGGCACTAAGTACTATGGAATATAACATCTGAGGTCATCAGTCCCCTAGACTTAGAACTACTTAAACCTGGCTAACCTAAGGACATCACACACACCCATGTCCAAGGCGGGATTCGAACGTGCGACCGTAGCAGCAGCAGCGCGGTTCCAGACTGAAGCGCCTAGAAACGCTCGACCACAGCGGCCGGCTCACTGCGTTGTTCGTGGTGAGACATAATGCCCGAAGTTTGGTATTCTGGGGACACATTTACATTGTGATGTGGATTGATCCATTCGTCTACCTCCAGCTACCACACCGCATTAAAAGTCTGTTAATTCCAGTCGTGTTTCCATAATCATAACGGACACCTTTTCATATGACTCCTCTGAGTACAAATGATAGATCCACTAGCGCACCCTCCTTTCATACCTTGCCATCTGCACGTGTGCGTAAAACGACAAGCACGAATGTCTTTTTGACAGTCGCCCATATTATTCTGCTATGTCCTTCTTTGGCTGCCCTGCGACTTCATCTTCAGTTGCCGGACTCGTTATCGTTGATTTTAGCAGATAACGCCTCATCGGCTGATTTGGTTTTACATTTCATCCGTGAGGGTGGGTTTTATCACTCGATCTGAGTTTTAGCGCCTGTCCTTTGTTCCTCTATGTACTCCACCCTCGTGATTTTAGGGTGAAGGTTTTAATGTGTTGCTGGTTCCTTGTTTTACTCTCTTCTAACTGTTTCTTGCATCTCTCTGTTGTTCTCTTGTCATCTTTTGTTCCTTTTAGTGTTTATTGCCTTTCCTTCGTTCTTGTGGTCTTTCCTTTCTTTCCCTTTTGTGTTATATGTCTCGTCTATTCTGTTATCACTCTTGCGGCATTGTTTTACACTCCTGGAAATTGAAATAAGAACACCGTGAATTCATTGTCCCAGGAAGGGGAAACTTTATTGACACATTCCTGGGGTCAGATACATCACATGATCACACTGACAGAACCACAGGCACATAGACACAGGCAACAGAGCATGCACAATGTCGGCACTAGTACAGTGTATATCCACCTTTCGCAGCAATGCAGGCTGCTATTCTCCCATGGAGACGATCGTAGAGATGCTGGATGTAGTCCTGTGGAACGGCTTGCCATGCCATTTCCACCTGGCACCTCAGTTGGACCAGCGTTCGTGCTGGACGTGCAGACCGCGTGAGACGACGCTTCATCCAGTCCCAAACATGCTCAATGGGGGACAGATCCAGAGATCTTGCTGGCCAGGGTAGTTGACTTACACCTTCTAGAGCACGTTGGGTGGCACGGGATACATGCGGACGTGCATTGTAATGTTGGAACAGCAAGTTCCCTTGCCGGTCTAGGAATGGTAGAACGATGGGTTCGATGACGGTTTGGATGTACTGTGCACTATTCAGTGTCCCCTCGACGATCACCAGAGGTGTACGGCCAGTGTAGGAGATCGCTCCCCACACCATGATGCCGGGTGTTGGCCCTGTGTGCCTCGGTCGTATGCAGTCCTGATTGTGGCGCTCACCTGCACGGCGCCAAACACGCATACGACCATCATTGGCACCAAGGCAGAAGCGACTCTCATCGCTGAAGACGACACGTCTCCATTCGTCCCTCCATTCACGCCTGTCGCGACACCACTGGAGGCGGGCTGCACGATGTTGGTGCGTGAGCGGAAGACGGCCTAACGGTGTGCGGGACCGTAGCCTAGCTTCATGGAGACGGTTGCGAATGGTCCTCGCCGATACCCCATGAGCAACAGTGTCCCTAATTTGCTGGGAAGTGGCGGTGCGGTCCCCTACGGCACTGCGTAGGATCCTACGGTCTTGGCGTGCATCCGTGCGTCGCTGCGGTCCGGACCCAGGTCGACGGGCACGTGCACCTTCCGCCGACCACTGGCGACAACATCGATGTACTGTGGAGATCTCACGCCCCACGTGTTGAGCAATTCGGCGGTACGCCCACCCGGTCTCCCGCATGCCCACTATACGCCCTCGCTCAAAGTCCGTCAACTGCACATACGGTTCACGACCACGCTGTCGCGGCATGCTACCAGTGTTAAAGACTGCGATGGAGCTCCGTATGCCACGGCAAACTGGCTGACACTGACGGCGGCAGTGCACAAATGCTGCGCAGCTAGCGCCATTCGACGGCCAACATCGCTGTTCCTGGTGTGTCCGCTGTGCCGTGCGTGTGATCATTGCTTGTACAGCCCTCTCGCAGTGTCCGGAGCAAGTATGGTGGGTCTGACACACCGGTGTCAATGTGTTCTTTTTTCCATTTCCAGGAGTGTATTAGCAACAAAAGACCGATGACCTCGTAGTTTGCTCCCTTTCCCCCTCTTTTAAACCAATCACGAATGTCTTTCTTCAGGGCTCCAAAAATAAGGAAATCGCTTGGGGAGGGGTCGGGAGTGTATGGAGGATGTGTAAGATCCGCCATGGTTTAACAACGAAGTTCGTAAGATGCACAGGAAGCAGAGGCTGTTGCACTTTCGGTTTAAAAGAGGATGCACAAATGACGACAAGCAAAGGTCAGGAGAGATTCGTGCGTCTGTGAAAAGATCTATGCGCGAAGCATACAACTACTGCCACTGTTACAGCTTGGCACAAGGTCTAGCAGTGGCGCCGAGAAAATTCTGGCCCTACGTAAAATCGCTAAGCGGGTCTAAGCTTTCCATTCAGTCCCTTGTTGATCAGTCTGGTGTGGCAGTTGAAGATAGCAAAGCGAAAGCCGAAGTTTTAAATTTCACGTCGAAGGAACCGTTCACACAGGAGAAGCGTGCAAACGTACCGTCATTTGACCGTCGGACGGACTCCCGCATGGACGACGTAGTAATAAGCATCCATGGCGTAGAGAAACAACTGAAAGCTTTGATAGCAAATAAATCACCAGGTCTGGACGGGACCGCAGTTCAGGCTTACAAAGAGTACTCTGCGGATTGACCCCTTACCTAGCTGCATTTATCGTGAATCTATCGCCCAGCACAAAGTCCTAAATCACAGGAAAAAAAAGCACAGATGAGTGCAGTACAGTAAAAGAACGAACGCGCAAACTTACAGACCAATATCCCTAACTTCAGTTTGCTTCAGAACCCTTGAACATATTGCCAGTTCCGATATATTAAACTTTCTTGAGACTGAGAAGCTTACGTGCACGAATCAGCATGGTTTTAGAAAGCATCGCTCGTGCGAAACTCAGCTTGCCCTTTTCTCAAATGGTATACTGCGAACTATCGATGAAGGGCAACAGGCCGATTCTAGATTTCCGGAAAGTTTTTGACGTAGTGTCCCATGGCTGGCTGTTAACGAAAGTACGAGATGTGGAATAGGTTCACAGGTATGTGGATGGCTCAAGAACTTCTCAAACAATGGAGCCCAGTATGTTGTCCTCGACGGCGAGTGTTCATTAGAGACAAGGGTATTGTCAGCAGTACCCCAGGGACGTGTGACAGGACCGCTGTTGTTCTCTATATACTTCCGACTAAATAGTTTGACAGAGAAGATGAGCAGTAGTCTGCTGCTGTTGGCTGATGATGCTGTGGTGTACTTGAGGTGTCGGAGTTGAGTGGCTGTAGGAGGATACAAGACGAATGGTCCAAATGGCTCTGAGCACTATGGGACTTAACATCCGAGGTCATCAGTCCCCTAGAACTTAGAACTAGTTAAACCTAACTAACCTAAGGACATCACATACATCCATGCCCAAGGCAGGATTCGAGCCTGCCACTGTAGTAGTCGCGCGGTTACAGACTGAACACCTAGAACCGCACGGCCATTGCGGCCGGCGATACAAGACGACTTAAATAAAATTTGTATTTGGTGCGATGAATGGCAGGTAGCTCTAAATGTGGAAAAATGTAAGTAATGCGGATGAGTAGGAAAATAAACCTGTTATTTTCGGATATAGTATTACTAATGCCCTGCTTGACACAGTCAAGTCGTTTAAATATCTGGGCGTAATGTTGTAAAGCGATATTACATGGAACCGACCATGTGAGAACTCTGGTAGGGAAAGCGTATCGTCGACTTCGGTTTATTGGGAGAATTAAAGGAAAGAGTGGTTCACCCGTAAATGAGACCGCATACAGGACGCTGGTGTGACATATTCTCGAGAGTACTTAGATACACATTATTTCAACATAGTGCAAGATGTAAGCTGTGCTCAAAGTCGGATGCCAGAAAGCCACAGTATATAAATATGAATACAACAGAAACTTCGAGGATATTACGATGTACCTACACCGAGTAACTCCTTTTTCCTTCCATTCATTTCTATAACCATCGACGACAGCGCGCCCACTCTCTCTCTCTCTCTCTCTCTCTCTCTCTCTCTCTCTCTCTCTCTCTCTCTCTCTCTCTCTCTCTGCACTGCGATAACGAGAGGGAACATACTGCGCTGTTGACCGTTAAATGCCAGTGACAGTGGGTCACAACGCTTTACCAGGTAGTAGTCTGTTGTCTGGAATAACAGGTATCCTTATGCATGTACCAGAAATAGAGAAGTATGTCCAGTTGATGTATTATAGATGCCATTTCACTACGGGTGATATGTTCCTTCGAATTCATTTAGCCGCGCGGTCTGGGGCGTCTAGTCACGGTCTGCGTGGATTTCCCCTTCCCCCCCCCCCCCCCACCCACCCCCACCCGCTCCGTCGGAGGGTTGAGTCCTCCCTCGGGCATGGGTGTGTGTGTGTTGGCATTAGCGTAAGTTAGTTTAAGTTAGATTAAGTAGTGTCTAAGCTTACGGACCGATGACCTCAGCAGTTTGGTGCCATAAGACCTTACCACAAATTTCTAATTTTCCGAATCCATTACTTTAGTTACATTTTTGAGGTTGACTATAAAAATTTGCCTATTGTAATGGCTGGAAACCGCGAAATTTTCTGAATAAAACAACGAAGAATAATGCTAAGCAGTCGCAGTTGTAGTCTGATATGCGGTAAAATTGTCGTACTAGAAGACACGTTTGGTAATGTTAGGATCCTTGTTAAGATGAAAGGTAAAACATACTTGTCAAACATAAAGCACCAGCTGTTCTTATTAAAACTAAGTCATATCAATGAAACAAGCCAGTTTCTTGTTATTAACGTCAGGAGAATTTCTTGAAGATGAAGCATCCGTTACAGGTTTTCTGTAAGGACTTGTTGGTTATAAACACGACGCCGAGCATAACTAAAATACTGATAGAAATGAGTGCCATCTAACAAGGCAATGTTTCCAGTCCTCGCCGATTTACGAATGGGGTTCTTTCGCTCACTCCATCCGGTCGAATTTGTTCAAATGGTTCAAATGGCTCTGAGCACTATGGGACTTATCATCTTTGGTCATCAGTCCCCTAGAACTTAGAACTACTTAAACCTAAGTAACCTAAGGATATCACACACATCCATGCCCGAGGCAGGATTCGAACCTGCGAACGTAGCGGTCGCGCGGTTCCGGACTGATCGCCTAGAACCGCGAGACCACCGCGGCTGGCGTCGAATTTGTGGGCAGCATTGTAAATACCCAATGCTTATATCATATGTATTCCTAACTGACAAGGGAAACTCCTTACTGCGCTCCCCTCAGATGTAGTGGTAAAATGACCCAGTGGATAGCCCGTGAAAAACTGAACACAGATCAACCATAAAAACAAGAAGGTGTACTGAACTGTGAAAAAAGAAGCAAAATAGAAACAGTGAACGGTCCAAACTCAAGATGTGTAACATCGAGCGAATTGGAAGATCGACTGCGTCGCGGTTGTGTGGTACAGTGTAGGACTGCAAAGTTGGAGGTCCGTGTTCAAATACCCATTGTGCCCCATTTTTTTTACAAAATTACTAACGCCCCGTCCGGTCATTGACATATCTGTTCTCCTTCTTTGTTCTTGGCGATTATCGTAGAATAAGAGTCATGTGGTAAAAAGATGTAATGAATAGTGAGAACATGCGAAATACAGCATAGACCTCTCACACAACTGAAAACAACAAATAAACAGGTGTGAACTTTATTACAACAAAGAAATTCAAGAGTCAAAACGGGATGCAGGAATCGTAACATGTGGTACTTGGGTAGAACAAATGGGATGTACGTACGCCAGGAGGTCCCTTCCTTACACATCGCTTTTGCAAACAGATGTTACACCACGACACAGACACAGATTTGATTACAGTGAACAAACACGTCAATGACTGGACGGACAGTTACTGATTTGTACACAAAAATATAAGGCACAAGGAAGATTTGAGAACGGATGTGTCCCTTCGCAGTCCAACACTGTGCTCACATAACCACCACGCCATGGTTATTGAAGTTCACTTCTTGAGCTTGCAAGGTCCAGTTTTTTTGCGTTTGCTTCTTTTTTCACTGCTCAGTACACCTTTTTTCGTTTTTCGTGCTTGATTTATATTCAGTTCTTGACGGGCTATTCCCTGGCCCATTTTGCTACTAAATCTGAGGGGTTTGCGATGGAGAGTTTCCCTTGTGAGTAGCGAATGTTCCACGAGACTCGTCTAGTTGCTGCCCGAAAATTTCTTTACTAACGTGTTTTCATCCCCGCACGCCGAGTCCGTAGATTCCGTATTCGTCCATTCGTTTCTCTTAGCCGACTTGGAGTAACGGGAACGAATCGTTACTCGCCTGTCTTCTTCTTCACCGCTTCGTGCCGGCCTGTTAGCTTTCGTATATTTGCATACATCAACAAAAGTTTTACATCTCCCGTTTGTTTCGAAATTCATGGCACAGAAAACAAAAACTGGCTCTAATGCATGCGTATATATTCGTTTGTAATATGTCGAGATCACAAAATAAAATCTGAGCACTATGCGACTTAACTTCTGAGGTCATCAGCCGCCTAGAACTTAGAACTAATTAAACCTACCTAACCTAAGGACATCACACACATCCATGCCCGAGGCAGGATTCGAACCTGCGACCGAAAAAAATTAAAAATGGACTTTTTTGTAACGGCATAATCGCTTGTTCCCATGGGTTTTTTTCACAGCAATCCTGATGAATGTCAGTCCTGCTTGGATGCATGGCATACCTTCTCTGAGCCCATCAAATTGTTCCACTAATCAATGACTATTCTGCGTAAGGCGTGCAGAGTCCATGTCGTTGCCGACATTCAAAAGCAGCATGTTTTTATCGATTAGGTTCATACGGGTAACAGGCAGGCCACTGTTCTGGCGATCCTAGCATGCTGAAGGAACGTTTTCAGGATAACGGTACGTTGAGCACGCGTGTTATCATACATCAAGATGACGTCAGCAAAATGTTGGCGATACGGTACCACAATTAGTGGCATAATCTCATCCCTTGTAGCTTAGTGAGATTGTTCTCAAAACCACGAGAGACATACTGTGGCCGCATGTAATGCTTCCCAAGAACACCGGTGACCTCATCACCACGTATTCGCACAAGTGGGAAACAGTATTGGAAGTGTACTGTATTACCGGCTTCTCTCCAATCACGTTGTGTGCGACTATTAGCGTACAAGCAGATCCGGATTTCATCCGTAAACAACACCCGACGCTAATCCTTGCATGATTTCGTGTTCATCTGTAACGAAGTCCGTAGTGTTGTATTGTACTGTATCTTAATTGTGAATTAGTGCTTAATATCAATGGTATTTATGTCTGTAATGTAAATTGTAGTCATTCATCACTCGGTCGTCCACAAATAATGGTCACGGAGTAAAGAATCTTCAGCGTAGATCACCGCCATATGGCAAGAGACGCTTGCGAGTGCCGTAAAAAATGTTGACTTCGTGTGCATATTCTATTAATCGTGCACGTTCTGAAAACGTATAGCGAAATATAAGTCAAAAACGTCTTTTAACGTCGTTTGTAGGTAGCGCTCGACAAATAGCGCCCTGCGGTATGTTATTGCAAGCTGCTACTGTGGGACAAGAAGTCGTCGTGTCAGCAGACGACAGGGGTCCGCTAGGCAGCTAGTTGAAGACGACGGCCCAGTTAGCGGACGCGGAGAGCTCATTGTGGCTATTGTGCGCACCGATCCGCCCTTCGTAATTGAGCCTAGCACCAACGAAAACGCGATGCTTCCCACACTGCGGTCACCGCGTAAATACATCTCTCGCACATGGACGTGGTTAACACTCAGTTCTACGCTCTTGTCGCTGACATGATGATGTTACGCCCAGATGTTGCTCTTATATTTTTATTGCCACACGTTTTTAAATTATTTACTATACACGGCAAATCTACGCGAAGTTACAAGCATGTTATGGGATAAATGATGGCTTAAATCAAAACATAGTAATTATAAAATAATTATTCAAATGAAAATAAATTCTTAATGTAACAATTTTAAACCGAACTGAAAGCTATAAAATAATTTCTTCCACCTCCATATCGATTCCTAATCCCATACAGATTGTCCTGAATATTTGTCCTTGTGAATTTTTAGTAGATATTACAGTACTTGTAAGACTTACAACGAAAAACGTAAGGGCATGCACTGTATAATTGATGCTTGTTAGTTCATCTCCCAACTATTATCGGCTGCACGTGGCCAACGTTTGTTGTTATAGGTATTGTCATAGTTATTAAAAATTCACAAACACGAATTTTCAGGGCTGTCTGTATGGGGTTGGGGACCTGTATGGGAATAGGAGAAATTATTTTATAGTTTTTAATCCGATTTAAAATTGTCAATATTGTACAAAATTATTTCTGCTTTGTGTGTGAAATTTTATGAATGGATTTTACTTATTTTTGTATTTTTTATTTAAACAATTATATGTACACACTAGCTTTTTATCTGATTACCTCGCCGGCCGGTGTGGCCGTGCGGTTCTACGCGCTTCAGTGTGGAACCGCGTGACCGCTGCGGTCGCAGGTTCGAATCCTGCCTCGGGCATGGATGTGTGTGATGTCCTTAGGTTAGTTAGGTTTAAGTAGTTCTAAGTTCTAGGGGACTAATGACCACAGCAGTTGAGTCCCATAGTGCTCAGAGCCATTTGAACCATTTCTGATTACCTCCTCTCTGCTCACTCGTGCCCCTCCATGCGCACACTGCTTGGAACGTACTCCGATTCTACCCACACAACACGCCGGCCCTGGAGGGCAGGCAAGATGTCATGCGTTAACAACCTTTTTGACCCCCATCCCGACACTTGCCAAGCAAACCGCAAAAAAATTGAATTAATACTGCAGTCATCCAGTTCTGAGTCATTTTTAAAATTCGGCTCATTGGGGAGTTAGTTTAAAAACAATTGTAACTTTTGTAGTGTAAAGACAGACAGACAGACAAGAAAGTGATATAATAACAACGTGTTAAAATAAATCGCTTTGAAACAGAGAAAGAAGGACGAACTATGTCATCTTTCTCCCGATGTTGGAACTAGTTGCATGACACGTTTCTATGTGCTCTCGCTGAATACAAAGCTGCTATTTATAGAACTGGGCTCCGTCCGTTTTTCCAAAACACACATTCCTCTTACTTTGATTGCGGAATATCACACTGAAGAAAAGAATTTAGAGTTCTGTTTGCAGAAGTCGCAGTTGCAGTGTACTTAAACCTTTGTCTGCATGTGAAGAACATGTACAAGAGGATAGAAACACAAAAAACCATTTCTCTCTATCCTGGCATGTAATGACTTCACTCCCTAACCATGTAATCAGTGTTATCCAAGAGCAAACGTCCTACAGGCTAATGCTGAATATATGCAATAAAGTAAGACCCGATCATGAAGAGTTTGCTGACACATGTCTGGGCAGCAAAACCAACAAGAATTTGTATTTTGCAAAAACAGGTGGAACCCATACTTCCAAACACGCCTTCCTCCAAAAACACTTCTACCTTCAGAGCATCATAAGGTCCCATGCACTGTACACGTACCACAGTTCAGTACAACGGATCCAAGAATGACTCCACTCGCTCGCTGATGCTGGCTGCAATATGTCGTTTGTATGGGTTCCCGGACACGTCCCGTCTGGCAGTGAGGCTGCTTATGGCCAGTAAGACTGCAACTCGTCCTATGAGCTGTCTGTTCCCTGCGTTGTCACACGTAGGAACATTCCATCGCCCTGGGACAGACACTGATCGTCCCTCCATTGGAGCAAATTCCGGGAGATTAAACCCCTACCTACGATTATGGCGATTCCTCTTACCCATGTCATCGCAACGAGATGGTCATAGCCAGACTACTTACAGAGCACTGGCTTTTCAGCCTTTGTCATCTGTAAGGGTCAGTAAAGTGAAAACGAGACATACAGAAAAAGTAAGTAAACTGTTCATTATTTCAAAAGTAATCGCCATAATTGTTCCACTGTGCCCTTCATGGAAAAAAAGTGCGGCTACGGAACCATGACTGTACCCAGGCGTGCATCTGTTCGTCTGAAGTAAATCGACGGCACTAATGTCTTTTTTCAGGGCCCAAAAAATATTAATATCGCATGGGGAGAGATCGGGACTCCATGGACGATGTGCAACGTAGTCGAAACAGGCACGGCAGCTCCGGAAAAGTCATGACGACCTTTTTCTTTGATTGCAAGGGCCCGCTGCTCATTGACTTTCTGGCGCACAGTTAAAGCACAGCGGTACGTGGACACTTTGCAAAAAGTGAGGCGCCCCATTAAGTCCAGACGGCCTGGAATGTTGACGGACAGCATAATTTTTTCACAGAATAGTGCCCGCCCGCATGTTGCCAAGATTATTTCGACTACGCTGCAGATGTTTCGCTGGGGAGCCCTTACACATCCTCCATACACTCCCGATCGCTCCCCATGCGATTTCCATATTTTTCGAGCCCTGAAGAAAGGCATTCGTTAGGGGACTGATTTCCTCAGAGCCAAAGGCATTCGTGGTCGTCGGTTTACACTGAAGTGACAAAAGTCACGGGGTAGCAGTATACACGTATACACATTTCGGTAGTATCGCGTACACCGGGTATAAAAGGGCAACGCACTGGCGGATAAGTCATTTGTACTCAGGTGATTCATATGTGATTGTCGCCGCACGATGGGAATTAACAGACTTTGATTGCGGTATGGTAGCTGGAAAATTTGGAAATTTATGGTAAGTTCCTTTGGGATCAAACTGCTAAGGTCATCGGTCCCTAGCCTTACCCACTACTTAATGTAACTTAAACTAACTTGCGCTAAGGACAACACACACATCCATGCCCGAGGCAGGATTCGAACCTGCGATCGTAGCGGTCGCGCGGTTCCAGACTGAAGCGCCTAGAACCGCTCGGCTACATCGGCAACGACCGAGAGGAGCGGGGTTTACATTGAGTTGTCAGTGCTGACAGACAAGTAACACTGCATGAAATAACGACAGAAATCAATGTGGGACGTACGACAAACGTATTCGTTTGGACGCTGCTGCGAAATTTGACTACAGCAGCAGACGGAACTCAAGCGAGTGCCTTTGCTAACAGCGCAACGACGTTTGCAGCGCTTCCACTGGTCTCGTGACCGTATCTATTAAACCCCAGTCCACTGGAAAACCGTGATATGGTCAGATGAGTCCCGGTTACAAGTGGTAAGAGCTGGTGGTAGGGTTTGAGTGTGACGCAGACCCCACGAAGCCATGGATCCTGGTTGTCAATAAGGCACTGTGTAAGCTAGAGGTGGTTCCGCAATGGTGTGGGCTGTGTTACATTACATAGAACCGACCATTGCCTTGTAAATGGTTATATTCGGCTACTTCGAGACAAACTGCAGCCATTCAGGGAGTTCATGTTCCCAAATAACGATGGAATTTTTATGGATGACAGTGCGTCCTGTCAACGGGCCACAAATTGTTCGCGATTGGTTTGAAAATCATTCTGCACAATTCGAGCATATGATTTGACCACCCAGATTGCCAAACGTGAACTCCATCTATCATTTATGGGACCATAATCGAGAGGTCAGTTCTTCACAAACTCCTGCACCGGCTACATTTTCGCAATCATCCAATATTTATGTAGAGGATCTGAAACGACTTGTTGAGTCCATGCCACGTCGATGTGCTACACTATGTCGGGGAAAAGAAGGTTCTATATTAGGAGTCATCCAATGACTTTTGTCAGCTCAGTGTTCCGTAGGCAGCCGCAAACATTTTTCTATAAAGACATTGACTGTCGTGTTTCATAGTGTAATAAATGTACTCGTATTAACAGTTATTGCGAAATAATAGTTTACTTACTTTTTTTTCCTTTGAATGCCTCATCCATTAAGCGGTGACACGGCATCACTGTGCTCGCGGTCAGAAAGTGGCTCTGAGCACTATGGGACTTAAGTTCTAAGGTCATCAGTCCCCTAGAACTTAGAACTACTTAAACATAACTAACCTAAGGACATCACACACATCCATGCCCGAGGCAGGATTCGAACCTGCGACCATAGCGGTCGCGCGGTTCCAGACTGTAACGCCTAGAACCGCTTGGCCACCCCGGCCGGCCTCGCGGACAGACAAATCACTGACGGAGCGCCAAGTTGTAACCAAGGGTCCACTTTTTCTTAACACTTTACGTTTTAATGTATGTCATCTGCGCTATTCGAGGTTTTAGGACATAGAGCATAGGCTGTGGAACGCATTCTACTCTTTACTCTCCATAACAATATGGCGAAGGATATTTCACTTCCGGCCGGATGTCTTAGAAACGCTTAACGCACGTCCTCGTAAAATGGGAGGTTGTTGTAACATGTCCGTTTTACCTTTTCACTGTGTTTGTCGCTTTTAAACTAGCTTCCTATGTTCACCGTCTTTATTGATTATTTTTTTAACCAGCTACTAATGGCGTTTAGGATTCCGTGTGCCAACTATCTTCAAGAACCACTGGGTGTGTTTCCTAGAAAACTGGTAAGTTATATTTGGGAGCTGATGACCCCAGCTGCTTTGCTGCTTCCCTCTCTTAAAAAAAAATACAGGCTGCGAGCGCGAGATGCCTCTGTGTTTCGACTTGTGACACAGTGGTGGAATCACACGCAACAAGTTAAGGTTAGTGTGTCTAAAGTTTCGTAGACTTCGATGCCATGCAGATGGAGCATTGCTCAGCTTGCGGCCGGTGGCTGGACCTTGTAAAACGAATCTTTGCAGAGCCTGCTGAAGTCAGCTGACCGTTCAGAAGTCAGAAATTTGCGGATGATAAAGGCGAGATTGCTGGGGACAGAGTGGTCGTGCTCGCGTGTAGCAGGCTTTCAGTAACGTCCACTGTGGCCGTCGGGCCGCGGTGGGTCGATGGCGGCCGCTGACAGCCGGAAGAAGCCGCGGCTCGGCCCGATTAACGCACCAATTAACGGCTTAATTTCCGCCGAGAGAGCCCATCACGGCGGCGAAGAACGGCGGGCCTGCGTTGTACCACGGCCCCACCCACCCCTCCTTTCGCTGCCGGTCACATCACGCCGAACACTCTGCCGGCTGTAGAGGACTTGCGTGCTGACGCCAAAATACCATCTAGTGTGCGAATAGCGTAGGTGCTCCGGCGAGGGCGCATGGGTGCTGCAGCAATTTCACCGCCGGACCATCATCCAGGCTGCACCAGCGATACATCCCAGTAAATTATATTCACTGCAGTTACCAATCTCTCTGATTGATTCGCAGGCGGGATGCCTAGCATACTTTGCATACTCAGTACTCACCTGTGGTGCAGTTTTATGGGGCAGTGCTGGTAAGACCAAAAATGTATTTGTTCTGTGGATATGCACTAAAATATGGTGGGACGTTGATTTTTCGGTGGCCTCTTCAGAGGCGTTGGGATTCTTACATTTACGTGCCAGTACTTTTACTGAGTAATGATACACTATCTGATCAGAAGTATCCGGACACCCTACATGTTGCGGACTGGATCGCTAGATGTTACGGGTTGGGTTGTTTGGAGGAGGAGACAAGACAGCGAGGTCATCGGTCTCATCGGGTTAGAGAAGGACGGGAAAGGACGTCAGCCGTGCCCTTTCAAATGAACGATTCCGGCATTTGCCTGGAGCGATTTAGAGAAATCGCTGAAAACCTAAATCAGGATGGCCGGATGCGGGATTGAACCGTCGCCCTCCCGAATGCGAGTCCAGTGTGCTAGCCACTGTGAGATGTTACGAGAGGCATATCCGCCATATAAAAAGAACCGGGGAGTGTTGTGTTGTTAGCAGAGAAGCAGTAAACTAGAAGAAATTATCATAACTGTCAGTTTAATAAGGTTGCCAGCGCTCATAATTTGGTGTCGATATATTTTACAGAAGTAGCCAACACTGGCCGATTCTTAATATACATGGTGAGCCCGAACTCCACCGATAAAATTTATGGGACTGTCTAAGGATATTTTACGGAGTATTTTCGTACGAGAGGCCCGTGTTCCCCGGTGGCTGTCTACATGCTGTTGTTGTGGTGTTTAGTCCGAAAACTGGTTCGATGCAGCTCTCTTTGAATCGGTATCCTTTGCACACCTCTTCGTCTCTGAATAACTACCACAACCTACATCCTTATGAATATTCTTACTCTTTTCTTTCCTTGGTCTCTTTCTATGATTTTTACCACCCACACTTGCCTCCGGCACTAAACTGGTGATCCCTTGATGCCTCAGGATGCGTCCTATCAACTGATCCCTTCTTATCGACAGGTTGCACCACGAATTTCTTTTCTCTTAAGCTTTTTTCAGAACGTCATTAGTTACGTTCAAATGGTTCAAATGGCTCTGAGCAGTATGGGACTTAACTTCTGAGCTCATCAGTCCCCTAGAACTTAGAACTACTTAAACCTAACTAATCTAAAGACATCACACACATCCACGCCCGAGGCAGGATTCGAACCTGCGACCGTAGCGGTCGCGCGGTTCCAGACTGTGGCGCCTAGAACTCTACGGTCACCCCGGCCAGCATTAGCTACGTGATCTACCCATCTAGTATTCAGCGTTCTTCTGTTGAACCACATTTCTAAAGCTTTCATTCCCTTCTTGTCTAAAATGTTTATCGTCCATGTTTCACTTCCATATATGGCTACATTCCATACAATTACTTTCAGAAAAGACTTCCTAATACTTAAATTTATATTCGATGATAACAAATTTGTCTTCTCCAGAAACGGCTTTCTTGCCATTGCCAGTCTGCATTTTATATCCCCTCTACGTCGGCCATCATCAGTTATTTTGCAGCCCAAATTGCAAAACTCATCTACTACCCTAAGCCTCGTTTTCTAATATAATTCCCTTGATTTAATTCGACTACGTTCCATTATCCTTGCTTTGCTGTTCTTGATGTTCATCTTATATTCTCCTTTCAAGATACTGTCCATTCCGTTCAGCTGCTCTTCCAAGTCGTTTGCTGTCTCTGACAGAATTACAATGTCATCGGCAAACCTCGAAGTTTTTATTTCTTCTCCCCGAACTTTAATTGCTACTCCAAATTCTTCTCTAATTTTCTTTATTGATTGTTCACTAAACGTATTGAATAACATCGGGGATAGGCTACAACCCTGTGTCATTCCCTTCTGAACCACCACTTCCCTTTCATGCCCCTCGACTTTTACTACCTCCGCCTGGTTTCTGTGCAAGTTGTAAATAGCCCCCCCCCCCCCCCCTGATACCTTTAAAATTTCAAAGAGAGTACTCCAGCCAACAGTATCAAAACCTTTATCTAAGTCTGCAAACGCTACAACCGTAGGTTTGCGTTTTCTTAAACTATTTTTTAAGATAAGTCGTAGGGTGAGTATTGCTTTCCTAGTTCGTACATTTGTTCGGAATCGAAAATAATCTTCCGCTAGGTTTGGCCTATGCCAGTTTTTCAATTCTTTTGCAAATAATTCCTGTTAGTAGTTTGCAACAAAAAAATGTTGAAATGTGTGGGAAATCCTATGGGACTCAATTTCTAAGTCGTCAGTCCCTAAGGACAACCACACACTCCCATGCCCGAGGGAGGACTCGAACCTGTGCCGGGACCATTTTGCGACCCTGACTTATTAAGCTGATAATTCGGTGATATTCACACCTGTGAGCATGTGATTTCTTTGGAATTGGAATTATTACATTCTTCTTGAAATCTGAGGATACATCACCTGTCTCATACATCTTGCGCACCAGATGGAAGAGTTTTTGTCGTGGCTGGCTCCCCCCCAAGGCTATCAGTAGTTCACGTGGAATGTCGTCTACTCCCGGGGCCTTGTTTCGACTTAGGTCTTTCACTGTTCTATCAGATTTTCTCGGTGTATGATACCTCACCTTGATGTATAGTAACTGCATTTCGTTTGACTTCTTACCACTGTTTATCTTAATATCTGTACTGAACCAGAAGTCTCTGCTTAACAGTTCAATGTTGACGGTATGCACTGTGTGTCTTATTTGTAAGCAGACACGTTGGATTCACTCACTGAACTCTCTTTGAACAACAGTAATAGCCAATTTACTCCTAGTTCTCATCTTGTAGTCAGTACTGCTCGGTTCTGCTCATGTTTGGTTTCCCGACTGTATTGTTTGTATGTTATGTATGTTATGGATAGGTTTACTGATGAAGATTCAGACTACACAGGGTATCCCAGAAAACACCGACAAACTTTAGGGACAGGTTACTTATACAGTAATAGGAAAAGAACATCTGGTAAACATGGGCTCTGAAATACATACCTTAAGAGGTATGAGCACTTATTCATCTTCGATACCATGAAACAGATCTCCTCTATTGCAACATCTTTGCTTTCCATATTTTTGGAGGAAGAAATTTTGACCAATAAGGTAAAAAAAATCTAGTAAACGTGGAGCTTAAAATGCGTACTTTAAGAGCTTTTGGCACTTCTTCATTTTCGCTAGTCTGAAACCCATCTCTTCTACTGAACAAGTGCTCATAGTTCTTAATGTATGCGTTTTAGAGCTCATGTTTACTAGACATTTCTGCTGTTTTTGGTCCATAGTACTTCCTCCCAAAACATGAGAAGCAAAGAGCTTGCAGTAGGAGAAATGTGATTCATAGTACCGAAGATGAGTAAGTGCCCAAATCTCTTAAGGTATGCGGTTTATATCTCTTGTGTACTAGACTATTTTTTTGTTTTGATGTAAGGAACCTGTCACTAAAGTTTTTCGGAGTTTTTCGGGACACCTTGTATACACCTCGTGTAAGAGTTCACTGAATGCAATGGGGGAGTGGTACGATGACGCCATGTCAAGCTGCGGCGCAGCGTCGGCAACCACATCGCACAAATTTTGCATCGCTCTGAGAGTTGTTCCAGTACGCTCTGTTTTATGCTGTGCGTTTTGGTGATTTTATATGACAGACTTCTTCACTGTCGTTAACGAATTTCCACAGAAACAAAGATAATTGGGGTAACAAACCGAATAGTTTATAATTACGTTATTACTCCGTAACGAGCCACCGTAGGTCACAGGTGTCTTTTACCAAAATACAACTTCCGAAATTTTGTCAGTAGAATTCGGAACACGATGTGTGTTAATGAATGAGTGAATGAATGAAGCAAACAATCTGAATAGAACCAGTGTTGAAGAATTCATCGAAATGGAATGATGTTAAATATAAGCAAAATCTGTTGAGAAGCGCTAAACCTGTAATGTAATGAACGTTTTTCGATCAGGTACTTTTAGTCATTGCATTTAGTTATTTTATTTCTGTCGATTTCAGTGAATCGAGCTGACGGTTAACGCTGTTGCTGAGTAAGTCATTAATCTCCACCTAAATGCGTTTCCCCATTGGTACCATTTATCACATATCTCGTGGGAGAATCTCTGATCGTAATTTTCGAAGACTAAGGAAACACCTGTAACGGTGGAACTTACAGCGGGGCCTGTAGGCGTCCTCGGAGCTGTAAGTAATTAAGGAGCTGCTTGAGATGAGGAGAAAACTATTCGAATCCTGGTGTAGAAAGTTTTTCATTTGTTAAAATATTACACAAAAATCTATTTATTTTGTATAGTTTCATTTCTGATGCCATGTTGTGGGATTACTCAGTTCACGCTAGGGATGGGAATTAAAATTTTTCCTCTATTATTATTTTCGATGCAGTACATCGCGTGATGGCATCGATGTAATTACGAAATGTCGAAAAATGCATGGATGTTTGCAATAAATTGATGGTTTTTTACAGTAAAATTTTTTTTATTAGGAACTGCAAACATAGTTACATCAAAGAGATAATCTTTTCAAAACTCCCTGTCTTTCGTTCCTACGCTTTCCAAAACAAAATTTTACTCAATCTGTGCCATTCAATCGATATCGTTGTTGACTCAAAACTTGCGCCGGCGGTGTAAATAGTTTGAGATGGAACGCAAGTGCAGACCATTGTAAAATATGCAATTTTTGAAATTGTATTTTGTAATCATTCCAAATTTCCGATGGATTTTCGGTCTCAGCACTTGGAAAGCTGATGACGTAGTGAATACTGAGCAGTGAGATGCACTGGCATGACGATAAAAAATATCGTTTACAACATTCACAGTTATAAAAATCTTTGTACATTATAGTAAGTACTGGTCGAACGAGTGGACACATTTCTTATTAATTTTGCTTCCAACGCTGGAAACTTGGCGCAATTCGTGAAGACGGGACAAAGGCCAGGAAAAAGAAGGAAGAAAGAAAGAAGCCTGTTGACTGCTTTATCAGTAACAACAGGCGTCACATTGTTTTTGAGTTTACACAATTTCTTGGAAGTAACGTCAACGTGCCGAGTCACGAAACGAAAGAAAGCCAGTATGTTACGTGACGGGTTCTCTCATGTGACGAAAAGGATATAAGATAATACAACTAAGAAAGCAGGATCGCCCAGCCGATGCATCGAATAAAAAAGGTGCTATACATCGAATATATCGAAGCGTCCAGTTTGGTGCATTTATTTTTTTCATACATCGATGTGTATCGTTCATCCCTTGTTCGCGCAAAACAGAATTTTTGGTCCGGAAAAGTTTTAGGGATTCCGGAGGCTAATTCAGTGGAACAATGGCAACTGTGAAACTAACATAGTGCTAAGAATGGTATATATAAAGCCGTAAGTCTACAGTTGCTGGTACGAAATTTTGTATTGCCCAGTCGATAGCCCTTTGTTCGTGTAGTGATGGAGTGAGAGCGGTACTGAGCCATACGTGCTGCAGGCACGCTCTCCCATATTCCGCAGTCTGGCTTTGCAGTACACGAAATGTGTATGTAATCCAATAACAGCACTTTTATCTCGTGGGCATGTAGGCTTGTGCGTTTCAACGGAAACTACAAAGAAAAATAAAGGACAGAAAGCTGTAATCCTGTTACAAAGACTTAAATTATACGAAACCGCGCGAGCTATACAGAGCGGAACGTCGTCGTGTCTTTTGCGGGCGTATTCTGTATTCCATCTGCTCGTTTCTGCGTGTACTACAAATCCTGCTGATAGTAGTGTGTAGGATTCATCTCGGGAAGCAATGCTATGCCTCTGAAGGACTAATAAACACGTGCTACTGCATAATGGCTTTCTAACTTTTTAAAGCCGTTAGGAAGCTAAGACGCTGTCTTCGTGTACATGAGCAAAAGTATCCGGGCACCTATTAGTCAATGCTAGTTTGGGATATGTCCTCCCTTCGCCTTTACGACGGCTTAAAGACGGCTGCGGACGCTTCCAGTTATGTGTCCGAATGTCTGTGGAGGAATGGCAGCGGGACACAAAGATACTGAGCGTCTCTGGTCGGAATTTAAAGGTATTGTGCACCATGTGCTAGAGAAGTATGTGCCTAGCAAAAATATAGGGGAGGAAAAGGATCCACCTTGGTACAACAAACATATTAGGAAGTTGCTGAGAAAGCAGAGAATTTTACAGTCGTTGTAAAGGTAGTCACTGCCCCGCTGAAAAACAGAAATTATGCGAAATGAAAGCAGCTGTCAGAAGGACAATGAGAGATTCTTTTAACGAATTTGAAAGCAATATTTTATCTACAGATTCAAAAAGTAACCTCAAAGAATTTTGGTCATACGTCAAATCTAGGAACGCTACAAATAATTCAATACCTTCTCTTGCTGACAGTGCGGGTAATGTAAGTGATGATGGTAAACAGAAGGCCGAAATTCTAAACCTAGCTTTCAAAAACTCGTTTACGGTAGAGGACTTTCAATTATCGAACAAACCGAAGGATGGCTGGCATAGTGTGTAGTGTATCTGGGATTGTAAAACAATTAAGATCCTTAGACGCCAGGAAGGCATCTGGCCCAGACGGTATCCCCGTAAGATTATATGTTGACTATGCTACAAATATAGCACCAATCTTATCCATTATCTATCAGAGATCATTGGAACAGCGGAAAGTTCCACGGGACTGGAAGGAGGCAATCTATAAAAAAGGTTGAAAATCGGATGCACATAATTACCGGTCAATTTTGTTGGCATCGATTTGTTGTAGAATCATGGAACATATTTTGTGTTCAGACATAATGAAATTTCTGTACTTTAAGAAGCTCATCTGCAGAAACCAGCACAGCACGGTTTTAGGAAACAGCAGTCATGCGAGACACAACTGGCCGTCTTTGTGCATGATATACAACAGGCTTTAGATACCGGCTCCCAGGTTGACGCCATATTTCTCGACTTTCCAAAGGCGTTCGACTCAATTCCGCACTGTCGCTTGCTCCAAAAAGTGCGAGCTTACGGTCTATCCAATACATATGCGTTGGATAGAAAGTTTTCTAACAGTCAGAGAGCAGTATGTTGTTCTGAACGGGGTGGTTTCAACAGAAAGAAGAGTAAAACTTCAGCTGTGCCCCAGGGCAGCGTAATAGGTCCGCTGCTTTTTACGATTTACATAAACGATCTGGTTGATGGTATTGATAGCGACATTAGACTGTTTGCCGATGATGCTGTAGTCTACAGGAAAGTAGTATCACACGAAAGTTGTGAACAAATCAATGAGGATTTGCAGAAACTAAATGCGTGGTGTGGTGACTGGCAGTTATCTCTGAATATTAGTAAGTTTTACCTACTGCGTATAACAAGGCGAAAATCCCCACTAATGTATGAGTACAAAATAAATGCCCAGTCTTTGGAAGCAGTAACATCCGTCAAGTACCTGTGTGTGAGTATTCGAAGTGATCTCAAATGGAATGATCAGATTACACAAGTAACGGGTAAGGCAAACTCTGTTGGTAGAATCCTGAAGCGATGCAGTCCTTCAGCAAAGGAAATAGCTTGCAATACGTTAGTTCGTCCAGTCTTGAACTATTGTTCGTCTATATGGGACCCTTACCAGTTGGGTCTGATTCAAGAGATTGAGAAGGTCCAAAGAAGAGCAGCAAGATTCGTGAGTGGTTCATTTAGCCATCGCGAGAGCGCTACAAATGTCATAGAAAGTTTGAAGTGGGACACACTTGCAGATAGACGGCGCGCTAAACGGAAGGGGCTGCTCACTAATTTCCAAAATCCGATCTTCACCGAGGATGTAGAGCATATATTATTACCACCAACTTTCAAATCGCGCAACGATCACCATTCAAAGACAAGGGAAATTAGACATCGTACTGAGGCGTTTAGATAGTCGTTTTTCCCTCGCGCGGTCCGCGAGTGGAACGGCGGGGGGAATACGACTTTAGCGCGAATTGTGCCCTCCGCCACACACCGCTTGGTGGTGGCTAGCGCATTACAGATGTAGATGTGTTCTTCCTTAAGAGCCGAGACCAAAGATGGTAGTGTGTTGGACTTTGGGATCTGGAGCGAAATCCGTGTTCCAACTCTTTCCGCAGTTGATCCATTGGGATCAGGTTGGGATTCTGGGCAGGCCAGTCAGTTTTAGGAATATCATTATCCAAAAGCCATCGCCTCACAGATGCTACTTTATGAAAGAATACGTTGTCATGCTGCAATAAACAATCATCACCTCCGAACTGTTCCTCTACTGAACTCACTTCACAATGCTGTACAATGTTTTCATATCCTTGTGCAGTTAACGTTTTCTAAAGCACAGTAAGGGAATCGCATCCTAACTACGAAAAATACCCCTGTACAGTAGCAACACCTCCTCTGTACTTTGCTGTTGGCGTAACAAATGATGGCAGCTAAAGACCTCCAGGCATTCGGCAACCCGAAATGCTTCCATCTGCTGCCATAGTGTGTAGCGTGATCTTCAGTCCAGATCAGTAGTTTCCAGTCACCTGCTGTGTGGTGGCATTGCTTTTTATATCACCTCAGGCGTGGCTTAGCGTTCACTACAGAAATTTGTTGGTTATGAGGAGCTGTTAGACCACTATACTCCATTCTTTTTAGCTCTCTGTGTGCAGTCGTGGTGCTGCTGGTAGCGACTCCTTTCGCTGATTTTTACAGCCACAGTCAGGAGTGCTAAACGATCGTTGTCCATCAGTACATTAGATCTGCGCGGTCTTTGGTTATCTGTGTTCGTTACTTCGCGTTTCTACTTCAGTCACCCCATCAACAATCGACATGGGCAGCATTAGAAGCGTGAAATGTTCATGATGCAATTCTTACTTAGGTGACATTCGATGACTCCATGTTCGAAGTCACTGAGCTCTCCTGAGCGACTCATTCTGCTGTTATTGGCATTTACTTCAGTGATCTAACCCACCTTCGAACGACTGTTCAGGAATCGGCTCCAAGCGACCCAGCCATTTGGTATACGTGCCACGGACTGCCTCAAGGATGTGGATCTCTCGGGCATGAAAATACACACCCAGGGATGAAACGCACTGCCGTCTTGGTGTCTTCCAAGGCCCAGAGTGATTTTCAGCTTGACGCAGTACCCGAAAAATTGTACTCCAGATATGGCTTTTACAACTTTGTTTTCGTCTGTTTTAAGTATGTACCATAGTTTTATCGTTATTTTTACAGATGGATCCCAGCAGGGGAATGCTCTCGGTTGTTCTGTGGTTTTCCCTGATAAGGGTTTTAAAGTACGTCTTCCAGAACAATTTACAAATTATGATACGGAGTTATGTCCTTCTAATGGCACTGGAGAGGGTTCACAGACATCAACGTACGAGTTTTCTTGTCCCGACTCTCTTAGCGCACTGCAAGCGCTTCACTAAATGTATCCGGTAGACCCGCTGATTCAGCTCATCCATGACTGCTTACAGCGGCTCCAACGGCGTGGCAAGGAAGTGATCTTTTGCAGGGTACCTGGCGACCTTGAGATGCAGGGTAACGACATGGCTGATAAAGCTGCCAAGGAAGCATGTTGGGATGGTGCTGTCCATCAATGTCCCATCCCGTTGCACGCCATTATCTCATTTTCTGACAGATGCATCATGCGTCATTGGGAGACTGAATGGTTCAGGTGTCGGACAACAAACTGCGATCGCTCAAACCGACCACAAACGCTTGACGGACTTCGTGTCAGCTTCGCCGCTGGAAGGAGATTTTACTTACCAGGCTGCGCATCGGGCATAGCCCTTCCACACATGGCTTCCTCCTCCGGGGGGAGAATCCAGCTTTCTGTGAAGTTTGTGGCGTGCCGCTTACAGTTCAGTTTAATGTGGATACGTGTGTCCTGTATGCTGATATTAGGACAGTCCTTGGTCTCGCGGGATATCTGCCGACCGTCCTCGCAGATACCGATACCATTGTTAAGAGAGTGGTGAAATTTTGCGAATTATCAGGCCTCATCCTTAAACTGATGGGGAAGAGCGGCAGACTTTAGTACTTTATAAACTGCTCTGCATGTGGGGACAGCCTTCGTCCCCACCCATGAGTCGCTACGGTCGCAGGTTCGAATCCTGCCTCGGGCATGGATGTGTGTCATATCCTTAGGTTAGTTAGGTTTAAGTAGTTCTAAGTTGTAGGGGACTGATGACCACAGATGTTGAGTCCCATAGTGCTCAGAGCCATTTGAACCATTTTTGAACCCACCCATGAGATTTCATGTTGACTTTTCGTCATGGTGCTGATGACCGTGATGTCGAGCGCCCCCACAAGCCAACTCATCATCATCATCATCATCATCATTCTGCTGCTACTACTTCTCTACTGACAAAAACCTCGCTCTCAGTCTTCTTGCGAACTTTGAAACGACAGATGTCTTGTACTGGGAAAACAGTAGGTATGTAAGGAAGCGAGTGGCTTTCGTGCTGCAGAACTTATGCGGAACAATGCTTTCATTTTGCTAGAGACAAAGACATAACAGTAATTAATTGTTGTTGATAATTACCGTCGTAGCCAAGTAAATAACACGAAAAAAATGCACAAAGCTATGAAGTACACATTACACACTGCCTGATGCCTTATCTTACACAGACAGTGAACACTCTTCAGTAGTGTTTAGCGTTGGGAGTTCTCAGCCCAGTAGTTGATAGGTTACAATTGTAATAATTGTTAAAAAAACAATAAATTTCTTCCGTTTTTCACCTAACAGACGGTGGCGAAAGACTTTCATTTGTATAGAGGGTTTGCTGAATGATTATTTTGCAATGCTTCCACTAAGTGGAGCACAGTCGAATTACTTAAAGACCTCAATGAGGTTTAGGGTCTCATATGAAGAAGACGCGGAAGCTGTGAAGAAGTTTGGTCCCTCATGCTTTGGCACTGAAACAAATGTACGATCGACATGATCCTTTGAAAGCTTCTTATCCATCAAGAGAACTGTTTTAACTAGATTTGCTACTGATAAAGAGACTTAGTGTTTTGCGTACGAACCGAAACTAAACGCCAAGAATTCCGAAAGAGTCCGTAAAGCATCTCCCAAAACACAAAGGAAACTACGTGGGTCAAAAGTTAAAGTTGAATATCGTGTAGATGTAGTTGTTAGAAAGCAATGGTGACATTACAAAATTCAGGCCTGTAGGTAGCCAGTAAACAAAAACTATCAGGAAGTGTTAAAATGCTTGCTACCTCGAATCGAACGACTTCGCCGGGACATCTCCAACTCTCTCCTTTCTTCTTTTTATCTCTCTTGCACGACTTCGCCCTGAGACATTGTTCAGTAATGACTCGCCAGTTCCTCGCCGAAAGACAAGTTTGAGCATTACGCCACCGACCTTATTTATAAAATTTGTCTCCTCAGGACTCTTCGCAGAACTGGAAACACAACTCAAGGATTCAAGATTCAACTCGGCTGGGGAAAATCACAATTTTTGACCGATGAATTTGAAAAAAGGGCCTCAGGTCATGAAAGTGAAAATTTGTGTTAAGCAATGTTTCGCATCAGATGGATCCTTTGTTGAGTAAATAAATGGTCAAACCCCATAGGCTTTAGTAAGGGAACATACGCACCGCACTTGTATATTTTTGTTCCTGCGGCATGGCAACCTTAAATCTCTGGACAAGGTTTTCTGTGCAGGATATCCTAGCTCCCTCTACGTTTCCCAGAGTTTTAAAAGAGATTTATAAATGCAGTGTGTAGGAAGCGACAGTAGCTATTAATTCTCTTAGCGTAGATGTCTTACCCGGTTCCGATAATAATAAGATATGCACACTAATTCCACATTATTGGACGATTCCATGAGGTTATGTTCCCCGTGGCGATGATACGACTCCAGGAAGCACCGCACCACAATCTATAAGCCGGGCTCGAAACACTCGTAGCGCAACCACTGTTTGAGTTGGCAGTACGAACAATACAGAGTTTCGGCAGTGGCCGCAGCTGCCAGCCAATGCGCATCACGTGTGTGGATAGCGATTGGTCGATGCCTCGTTAAATACCGGAGGACTGAGCAACGGCGGGAGTTACGGCAACTAATAAAGCGTCGGTCTTGATACGAGCACTCGATATGTGACTTCCATGATACGACCAATATCAGTGCCTATGTAGTTGTGTTCCCTATTTCCTGCTACCTTCAACTTCCACCGTCGGAAGGTGAGACAGGACTTCAAGTCTCACCGCTACACCTTCATCGTGCACTCCAATGATGTCATTGGAAGAATGTCATTGTACAGGGTGTCCAAAAAAGGACTCCTTGATTACAAAATATCGATAGAGGAATGCAGTAAACGGTATGTTTATTGTGAAAGCTGCAAGAAGTTTATACAGCAGTTTCAAATAATAGTTACAAAAGCTGCTAACAGATGGCGCTGTAATCGCCACACGCAATGCCTAGTATAAATAGTGATCCGAAGCGCAGAGCGATCAGTTCCATTATTGAAACGTGAAAGGAGGTTAGCGTACCGAAGGAAGATATTAAAACCATGTACTCCATTGAACAACGCGTTTTTCTGATGCTAGAGTACCACAGGTTAGAAGAGAGTCCTACGGCAACAAGGCGAAGTTTTCAAGCACGATTTAATGTTCCAGAAGGACCCAATGCGAAAACCATTCGTACGCTCTTCACAAAATTTCAACAAACAGGCAGCGTAACTGATGATCTAGTGGAGCATGTTGGCTACAAGCAAACCGCAGTTACGCCTGAAAATATCGCCACAGTTTCTGGAATTATTCAGCGAAATCCAATGTCATCCGTCCGTAGAATTGCATCTGAGACTGGTTTGAAGCGTTCCAGCACGCATAAAATACTGAGAAAGAGCCTACACATGTTTCCACTCAAACTTCAAACGCACCAGGCCATACCCGTACGAGCTGTGCAACAAAGGGTTGCCTTTGCTAATCAGTTGCTCACAATGATTGATAGTGAAGGATTTGATGTCGGCTGCATATGGTTAACAGATGAAGCACACTTCCACTTGAATGGATACGTGAATAAGCAGAACTGGCGATTTTGGGGTTCCGAAAAGCCATATTGGAGTGAAGCGAAACCCCTATATTCTCCTAAAGTTACTGTGTCGGCTGCAGTATGCAGCAGAGGCATTATTGGGTCTTTTTTCATTCGAGAAACGGTCACTGGTGCACGTTACGTTGCAATTTTGGAACAATTTGTCGCCACACAGCAAGCGTTAGAGGATCGACAAGGTACTGAATGGTTTATTCCAGTTGGCGCCCGACCACATCGGACCGAGCAAGTGTTTCGCTTTCTTGAGGAATACTTTGGGAATCTAGTCATTGCTTTGGAATACCCCAAAGTTACTGTTCAGGCATGGATTGGCCTCCATAATCGCCGGGTTTGACTCCCTGTGACTTTTTTTTGTGGGGCACAGTGAAAGACATGGTCTACCCGAATCATCCCGCCATGCTCGACGAGCTTGAATCGGCGATCTCTGTGGCATATGAATCCATTTCGGTTGAGACAGTACGAAATGTGATGGCGATTTTCATTCTTCGTTTTCGCCACCTCTGTAGTGCCAATGGTGAACATTTTGAAAACATTGTGATTTGATTGTTTGCAAAGATTGTTTTCATACGATTATTTCACTTATGTATGCTGATATGAGCTGTACAGCGTACAGCGCCATCTGTTAGCAGCTTTTGTAACTATTATTTCAAACTGCTATATAAACTTCTTACAGCTTTCACAATAAACATACCGTTTACTGCATTCCTCTATCGATCTTTGTTTTCGAGATATTTAATTTTGCGATCAGGGAGCCCTTTTCTGGACACCTTGTAAGATAGAACAATTTTACTCTTCCACCAAGGCAGTAAGAGCGAGTTCCACCGCTGACATTGTAACTTAATGTACCATAAAAAAAGAAAAAAAAAAAAAAGAAATAGCTCCACGGTGGACAGGTTTCTTCAGTGTACAGCCTCCAGTCTACGGGCTGCAGTGTTTGTCCGTCGTCTCCGAGAGGTGGGCCCCGTAGGCATCGTAGGCCAGCTCTGGACTCTACGTACTGGCGCAGTGACAGGACTGTAATATTTTAGAGGGCTTTTAAAAATTTCGAACGTCACATTCTGCTAGACATTTCAAAAGAAGCAGCATCATTTGATAGTTAATAAATATCATTTTGTTACTAATTGATTGAAGATAACCTACGCCGTCCTCCTGCATTTCCAAAATTTCTAGCATCACTGATTATTTGGGTACGCGTGCTTCTAGCGTCATATAAAGGAGTGAAGTTTGAAAATTCGAAACTAACTGTGGATGCAGCCGACCTGAACGTCACATGAAAAACGACCGACATCCAACCAATGTTCCTATTCCGGGAAAGTTCTCATGCAGTACTAGTGCGATGTTCCCTAATGGGCGGGTAATCCGCCTTCTGCATCCTTGTAGTGTTTATGTGGAACGTTGCTTGACTGAGGAGCGTCCAGTTAATGGAACTTAACAATTGTCGATTTTGGCACGTTAATATGTCATTGAGCTGATGCCGCCTCGTGATGCAAAACGAATAACTGTTCCATCTCGTTCAGCGTGAGTTGTATAATTAACGAATTCCAGTAGTATGTATCTGTGAACTCAATTTATAGATGGGAATCGTTCCAGCAGCAAAATTGTTCTTAGCAGACTGCCACACAGCTACTTGTCGACAGCGCCGCTGTCCACGATCGGATATGGGCCGAGACAATGATACATAAGAGAGAGGAATAATGTTAAAGTTTCTGACTCCATACTTATAGGAATACCCACGTCAATTTAAAATAAATAATACCTGAACATTTCCTAACTAATGTGACCTACGGTGACCAACGATGTCAAAGTTTGTAAAAGCTCTCACGATATACAATTTGGTTAGTATGATATCTGATAAAAAGTATCCAGGACCCATCTGCAGCCGGCCGCTGTGACCGAGCGATTCTAGGCACTTCAGTCCGGAACCGCGCTGCTGCTACGGTCGCAGGTTCGAATCGTTCCTCGGGGATGGATGTGTGTGATCTTAGGTTAGATAGGTTTAAGTAGTTCTGAGTTCTAAGAGACTGATGACCTCAGATGTTAAGTCCCATAGTGATTAGAGCCATTTGAACTCCGGTGCAATTCTAACCAGACCACTAGCTCTCACGAGAAGCGGATCCGACACTATAAAAGGAAGCGCAGAGTACTGTGTTGTCAGTAGAGAAGCAGTACCAGCATCAGGGGTCGGTCAGGAGAGCGCTGTGACTTCGAAGGTGGACTATGGTTATTGGGTCTCACCCCTGTAACAGATAAACCCTTCTAAAGTTGTTCAAAATGGCTCTGAGCACTATGGGGCTTATCATCGGAGGTCATCAGTCCCGTAGAAATTAGAACTAATTAAACCTAACTAACCTAAGGACGTCACACACATCCGTGCCCGAGGCAGGATTCGAACCTGCGACCGTAACGGTCGCGCGATTCCAGACTGAAGAGCCTAGAACCACTCGGCCACAGAGGTCGGCGCTCTAAAGTTGTCCTTGTCGATTGTTGCTGATGTGATTGTGAAGCGGAAACGCAAATGAATAACCACACATTAACCAAGACCAGGCAAACCTCATGTAGTGACAGACGAGGACAGCGAGAATTGCCAACGGTGGTGCTAAAAAACAGCACTAAATCCGCTGAACGGACCAGTCGTGACTTTCAACGTGAAGGGAGGTATAAAAGAATGGTGTTCAGTGCTCGAGCAGCTCCACATAAGCCGCACATTTCTGTAGTCAACTCAGTGGTAACGGGTCCCTGAACTTACCGTTGACTACAGAAGGAACGACGCCCACTGGACAGTGAATGACTACAAATGAGTGATGTGCGGTACCGCACCCTGTGGATGTCTGATGGATTACTTTGGGTTTGACTAATACCTCTAGGACGTTACCTGCCATCATTGGTAATGCCAACAGCGAAGTAGGAGGATGTTTTTCGTGGTTGTGGAGTGGTCCCATTACTGCTTTAAGAAAATGCTAAATGTAGAAGGATATGAATAAGTTTTACTGCACTGCGTACAGTTGAGAAACAGTTTGGAATCGACGATTGAATGTATCAGCAGAGAATACATCATGTTATCAAATCACATCTCCGAGTCTGTAGTTTGTGGAGTCCGACATTTCTGTAATGGACTGGCCTGCACAGAGCCCCGATCCGAAACCAGCGGAACACCTCTGTGGTGAGTTACAATGTGGAATTCGCTCCAGACCCCATGGTCAAACATCACTGTCATCTGCGGTTGCGTCTGTTGAGGAAGAATGTGATCCCATTCCTACCGACCTTCATACACCTTATCGAAATGTCTCCATCAGAGTCAAGCCATAATGCAGCCCAAGACACACACAAACACACACACACACACACACACACACACACACACACACACACACACACACTACTGATGTCCATTAATAGGTGACCAGATACTTTTGATTAGATAAAACGTATCATTTACATCCATACACACATACTTTCGATCAGATAGAGGAGATTTGAGTTGCGTAAAATGATGGATCCGTTGGTTTTTTATGATGAACCCTTAATATATTAAATGATTCAGCTATTTATTGAGTAACGGGACGTTTTAAGAAACTGCCTCGAGGGAATGTTGTCACGGGCAGCTTAGCATTTGATTAGTGTCGCCTGTGTATTGTAGCAGCGGACTGTCTTTCATAGATCGTGCATGGCCCTATTGTATGCAGTTAGTTCTACCTAAAGCCACAGCGTAGTCTTGCGACACACGCTTTCAGCGGTGGGGGAAGTACGTGACGTTCTAATTCGTGACACCTTTGTTTCTCGGCTGCAGTAATAAACGCTCAGAAAAGATCTCTAGCTGAATGGAACGAAATAAAAATAGAATTAGGTCACTGTGAAAAGACTAATGTCAACATATCTTGTGCTACTTCTCTCACGTCAGTATCGAAAAATAAAAACAAATACAAACATCTTTTAGAAAAGACACAAAGAAGTTTTCTTCCGGATTTTCACGCTTGGTCTCAATCACGCCCCAGTGTTTCTCCTAGAACCGCACCCTAATATGGTATTTATTGTTTTTTTTCCAGATGGATAAGGTTTGTGCAATGACTCATCATTCCTTTTGACAGTCTCATGTTGTGCAAAGCCCACAAAATGCTACTTCTTTAACCTACTGTTCACCCACCAGTTACGTTTGTACGCGATACAATGAAGTCTCATCCATATAATCTTCCTCACTGTTATGTTGGTAAGTCTTAATTGGTAGTCCATACTGATTTCTATGGGCTCGAAACGGTAACTGCATAGAGTAGCTGGTTTTTCAAAACGGATATCGGGGTTTGAAGGCTTCGTAGCAGTTGTTAAATAGAACTTACAAAAATCAAATGAAAGAGCAGCTCAAAGTTTTTTGGTGCATGTGTTCAATGTGAGCACCGTTCGTCGCACGGTACACATAGAGTATGTAGGCGATCTGTTCCTGAACTTTGATCAGCGTGTTTGGCGTAATTTTTGCATCTGGTTCAATCCTGTTGAATGTATCAGCTGTGGTTCAGGTTATTCCAATTTAGGAAAGAGCCACATTTCTAGCGCATCAAAATAAGAAATACCTGTAACACTTGCTTCACCGTAAAAGAGCGATCCAGTAAGTTTCCGATAGGATGCTGCACAAAAAACCTCCGATTTAGGAGAGACTCGTTACAAGTGTACCACCTTGTGGGAATTTGGTGGCCGCTAGTTGCACCACGAAGGTGTAATGTCAGTTCATCACGGAACACGAAACGATCCAGAAAATCTTCGTCACGCAGCAACATTTCGTTTGCAAAGTTGGCACGTAAAGCGTAAATTGTACGCTGTAGAGCTTTCAACAACTGCAAACAGAAAGGACGTAGTTGTAAGCGTCTCGTTAAAAGTCTCCACACAGACGCCACTGGAACTGCGAATCCACGACTAGCCTTCCGGGCTGATTTCCTGGGGCTGATCGTGAAACACCCTCAATCTTCTTCAGCCGCTCTTGGTCTTCCAGTAGTCCTCCTTTTGCGGAGATAACAACCGCTATAAGATGTACAAACAAAACTGTTTGAGTTCCGCTTTCATTTGACGTATTAGTTATAATTGTGAGTTCAGTGTAATAAATGCTACAAAGCCTTAAAACAGCGGTATTCATTTTGTTAACGTCCATTACGTTGAGTTTATCTTAAACTGCTCATAATAGCTTAAAGCTCAGCGGGTATCCATCCTGGATCCGCGCGCACCTTAACGACCGATGGGCTGGTTCACCGATCTGCCTGAGTGTCATTTTTATGCGGTCTTTCACTCTCGTTTAGGCGAATGTTAGTCTGGTCCTAAACCTCCGCCTCACAAAATACGATGCATAGACAAAGTACGGCAACAGACCGAATAAAATTTACTCGATTCACAGTCAGATGGCGCACACGTATTCCCTCCCTTAGCTTAACTGACAACTGTGACGACATTGGCTGAAGGAGGAGGAAAAAAAAAAAAAAAGCCAAATCGTGGAAGCAGTATTTGTCAATGTTATTCCTTAAAATGGTCCACTGACTTGTGTTACGAATGATGGTAGGTACCATTCGCAAACGTAGTACGCTGTACATGACAAACAAGTACGAGCGAGTGAGAAGTTTACAAGTTTGTGTAATCCTTCCTACTGACGCGCAGCGCATTTCTGCCCGGATGTTCGTGCAGTTAACTTGCAAGAGGCGAAGGAGACTTGCAGCTTTCGCTAGCAAAGGACTTTTGCACACAGATTACGAGAAAGCGCACATTATTCAGCTCTAATCTCGTGTGGCTTGGAAGTACGGCATTACTGAAAGCGCACCAAACTTCTCGGAACAGCGTGCTGTCAACAACAACGTCGACTTTTTCTTCTATATGTTACTCTTTTACTCTCGGACGGGTTTTGTGAAGTGGCCATATTGCTTTGAAATGTTGACACTGCCCAGTATCCTGTCACCATAACGGCAGAGGTTTGGCGAGAACGAGGCAGCCGGTTGAATCATCTAAGAACAAGTTCTGCCGGTGAGATTTTGTGCCGAATAACTGCTTGGAAACTGATTCGCGAAAGGTGTACGATAATGATGGACGAAGTGTTTTAGTATATTTTGTGCCTGTTAGCGACCGCAGTTTTGAAGTGGTTAGACGAGATCGAATATGAATTTTGGCTTTTGTTATTGGTAAGCAAACATTATGTACACACATCCGTAGAGATTTTGTCAGAATGGCGTAAAGGCAATGAGACAAAAAAAATGGCTCTGAGCACTATGGGACTCAACTGCTGTGGTCATTAGTCCCCTAGAACTTAGAACTACTTACACCTAACTAACCTAAGGACTGCTATGGTCGCAGGTTCGAATCCTGCCTCGGGCATGGATGTGTGTGATGTCCTTAGGTTAGTTAGGTTTAAGTAGTTCTAAGTTCTAGGGGACTGATGACTACAGATGTTAAGTCCCATAGTGCTCAGAGCCATTTGAACCATCAGTTCAGACTGACACGTTATCCACTATTGTTTACCTACGCAGTCTCTGTCTACAGAAACCAAAGTGTTATTCAAATGTAACAAATTAGGCAATACCGTCTTGGAGCTCAATAGTCTTTTACTGGTTAATATCCTAGAAAACTCCTCTTTCGCGTACCACTTAATCATATGGAGTACCTTCATTTCTACAAAAATCTGGAACCTTGTAGAGGTCCACGAGATTTTGGCTTGCACGAGAAAGTGGAAAACTTCTGAAGAAAGATGTAAAGTATGCTATACTCTGTGGGCTATACAGCAAATAAGGAAGTGCTAAATCTTCATTTCGAAAGGCCTGTAACACTCGCGTGAGGTAATAAAAGTGTATGACCTGTGGCTTTCTCCGCCTACACAAAGACCTTGCCTGTCGCTAGCCACCGAAGCGGATCTGTCGCTGTTGGCACACAGCTGTAGCGGACCAGCTGCGCCTGGTTGCGACACATCGGACATACACCGTATGTCGTGTTAAAGGCTACCGGACATTCACTGAGGGTCCAAAACAATATGACCGCGCCTGCTTAGTAGTGTGCTGCCCCACCTTTGAAATGCAGTACAGAAGAAATTCTGCGTTGAATTGGTAGATGCGGAGATATGTGGTACAGACGCCTACGCGTACGTCACGCGTGTTAAGGGCCGTGGTTTTTGGAGTCGGAACTGGCACCCGATAGATTCCCAGAAGTATTCAATCGGGTTCAGATAAAGCAAATTAGTTGGTCAAAACATCAACGCGAGTTCAGTGTCATGTTCCTAAAACCACTGTACCACTATTCTGCCCTTGTGGGACGGACAGTTATCCTCTCATGCCATCGGGGAAGCCATTAAGCACGAAAGAATGTAGATGTTCTGAAATAATATTCACGTAGTCGACAGATGTCGTGGTGCTTCGATTGCTATTACAGGTACCATAGATGCCTAAGTAAACGATCGTCACAATACGAGGGGCGTTCAATAAGTAACGAACATATTTATTTTCTGAAAGCAGGCTGGTTTTATTCAGGATTACAATACATCATACTATTCCCTAATCTTTTGACTAAACCCTATTTTTCAAGACAATGTCTGTCCAATGCAACGGCCTTACGCCAACTTTCTGGCAGAACCTGTATGCCCGCATAGTACCATTCTACTGGTCGATGTCGGGGCCATTGTCCTGTTGCATCAATAACCTCCCAATCATCCATTTACTCCTTCCCCCAGAGTGCATCCTTCATTGGGCCAAACAGATGGAAGTCGGAAGGTGCGTTATCCAAATGGTTCAAATGGCTTTGAGCACTATGAGACTTACCATCTGAGGTCATCAGTCCCCTAGAGCTTAGAACTACTTAAACCTAACTAACCTAAGAACATCACACACATCCATGCCCGAGGCAGGATTCGAACCTGCGACCGTAGCGGTCACGCGGTTCCGGACTGAAGCGCCCAGAACTGCTCGGCCACCGGGTGCGATATTCGTTCTGTAGGGTGGATGAGGAAGAACAGTTCAATGAAGTTTTGTGAGTTCCTGTCGGGTCCGCAGAGTCGTGTGAGGTCTTGCTTTGTCATTGAAAAAGAGAAGTTCGTCTGCATTTTTGTGGCGGCGATCACACTGAAGTCGTTTTTCCAGAATACACTCCAGAGTTTATTGTTGCACCAAGAGGATCAAGCAGAATAACGCCTTCAGAGTCCGAGAAGACTGTCGTTATGACTTTCCCGGCTGAGAGTGCGACTTCGAACTTTTTCTTCGGATTGGAGGTGATGTGGCGCCAGTCCATGGATTCTCGTTTTGTTTCAAGCTCGAAGTGATGAACTTATGTTTCGCGCTGTTCAACAAAAATTGTCCCGATCAGCCTCGTAACGCGCAAGCAACTCCGCACAGATGTTCCTTTTCTCTCTATATGGTCTTCTGTTAGGGAGCGAGGAATCCGGCGGGCACAGAGTAAACTAGATGGTCGGCGAGTGTGTCAGCACTATCAACAGAGACGTATAGTTGTGCAGCGAGGGCCGGCCGCTGTGGCCGGGCGGTTCTAGGCGCTTCAGTCCGGAACCGCGCCGCTGCTATGGTCGCAGGTTCGAATCCTGCCTCTGACATGGATGTGAGTGATGTCCTTACGTTAGTACGGTTTATGTAGTCCTAAGTCTAGGGGACTGATGACCTCAGATGTTAAGTTCCATAGTGCTCAGAGCCATTTGAAGAATTAGTGCAGCGAGGTGTATGTTTGTGATCTGTGGATCATCTCGCAAGAGTGTCCGCACGTTCCAACGCTGCAGGAATCTGTGCTGCCGACCGGCACGCGGGAGAGCGGACAGATTTGCGCGACCTTGTTGCGATGATGACAGACGACTCGCTGAACAGCTCACCGTGCTTTTGTTTGTAGACATCTTACAAGGGCTTATGAATATCTGCGATGCTCTGGTTTTCCGCCAAAAGAAACTGAGTTAAAGCTCTCTGTTTGGAACGCATCTCCTTTACAGTCTTTGAAGTCTACGTGTAGCGCCTCTTACCTGTCGAAACGTCATAAAAGTATAGAGCTGAAGCGAGAACATTCGCCGGCCGGTGTGGCCGGGCATGGATGTGTGTGATGTCCTTAGGTTAGTTAGGTTTAAGTAGTTCTAAGTTGTGGGGGACTGATGACCTCAAAAGTCAAGTCCCGTAGTGCTTAGAGCCATTTGAACCATGTTCGAGAACATTCGACGATCTCCCACAACAAATTCCGCATTATTTCAACAAAAATTTGGCTGACAAACGTGTTGCATTGCTTGTTAAACGACCCACGTATAACACTGCCTCATCCAGGCTGCTGTCGTGGCACGATGCATGATTCGAGGAACTGTTCACCTGTATGACGGCGTATCCAGGCTCGGCGATCGAACTGATGTAAGAAGAAACGTGATTCATCCGACCAGGTTGTGCGTTTACATTGAGCCACAGTCGAATCTAGATAGTCGGATGCGTATTGGAGTCGTAATTTAAGATACTGCTGGGTCAAGGTGGAAACACGTGGAGTCGTCTGCTGCAGACCTCAATGTTCGAAAGGTGCGTTCGGAAACGCCATGTGCCTGCACCAGCAGTGTACTCTGTCGTCTCCGACCATCGCCGCCTATCTTGCTTTACGGAGTGGGCCAGTCGCCGATATTGACTCTGTGTGATGAAGCGTGGACGTCCAATACGTTGTCACCTACTCGTAGTGCCGCCGTCCTTCAGCCACTGTCCATAGATGCTCACCACACTAGCTCGCAAACAACAGAGGTGCCTTGCCGTTTCGGGATCGTTACCTGGCGCCAGCCGTAACAATTTGCTGTAGGTGAAAGCTCCTTATTTTCTTGGGTTTCCCCTTTCGTAGCCCATGTTATGCTTTCTTCCGTGTCAGATTTTACTGTTCCTTATGATGCCCTATACGAAATTTCAAATACATTTACGGCCCCTAGTAATGCTTTTAAATCCTCACAGAAAAGCATAAGCCTCACAGGAGAACTTGTTTTATTTCTGCACACCATCGGCATGAACAGTAACTTGCTGTTTAAATAAAATAACTGTGTTCTCGTAACACCAGATTAGATCTATTGTTTGGACGTCAGACTCACGACGAAGACTCATAATTATAAAGCACAGAGAACACTAAAACTCTACACTAAACGGCCTTCAGTAAATTGTGAACTTACGCCCTCTGGCCGCGGGCGTTCGTAACACCACAAATCACGTGAGAGTGAATGCCGCGGGTAGCTACAACATTACTCGCGCACATCGTAATACATGGAACGTACATGGAAATTAGTTCGGAACGCTGTCGGAATAAATTTTACTCTCGGGCGTCATGTGAACAGCGGATACGGTTAAAATAAAGATGGTAAAGATGGATTTCATGAACTGCTTTGCAGGTATCTTTTGATTTACCATTTATTGAAGGAGAATTTCAGTATCGCGAACATTTACCAGCAAAAGGACAATTTCGTGGGATGTACGCTGGACAAACAGGATTCGTTAACTTACCTCTCGATCGAGTATTAAGGGGGGGGGGGGGGGGAACTATACGAGAAACATGGGCATTTCCAGTACCAAATACAAGAGTGGAACGACCGATGTGGTCTGCGACTTAACAAAAAGAAAAATGCGTACATGACATTTAATCCACGACGGTCAAGGTCTGCCAAGAGTCTAAAACTTTAATTATCTTGGTTCCACTGTGTCTAGCGGTAGCTAACGTACAGTCGAGGTCAACACAAGGACGTAGTAGCCTGGATGAAGTGGCGAACGATAGCAGGCGTCACCTGCAATCTTCATCTAAAGTCAAAGATCTACCGGACTCTCATCCGTTTGGTTGCCCTCTATGGCACCGAGTGTTGGCCAGCTACATACGAGGCAGAACGACGATTATGGGTCATGGAGACTAACAAGTAAGGTGCTTAGATAGACAGATTCCTTTGCTCCACTGGATCACGTTTCGAGCGACACTATCAGGAAACGTTTCGGTATCACACCGATCCAGAAGAAAATGCGAGAAAGCCGTCTGCGGTGGTTTGGACCTGGTCTACGTGCAGAGAGAGATGCCATTGCAGAGGTAGCATACACAGTGGGAGTCATGGGACAAAGACCCAAGATCCTACCAAGACGGAAATGGGCCGACATTCTGCACAACGATGTGAAGACTGTAAATCTTCAGGCAGACATGGCACGCAGACAGATTGGTTGCAGCCCCCCAACTGGCCTCCCTGCAACGAACACACGGCCGTCACTGGCACCGAGGCAGAAACAGATCGCTTGACACCACTGACGTCGTAAGTGGCGATGGTTTGTGGTCAGTGGAACGCAAAAAAAAAAAAAAAAAAAAAAAAAAAAAAAAAAAAAAAAAAAAAAAAAATTTGAGGTCATCAGTCCGCTAGATTTAGAACTACTTAAAGCTAACTAACCTAAGGACATGACACACATCCATGCTCGAGGCAGGATTCGAACCTGCGAGCGGCTGGAACCGCTGGACCACAACGGCGGACCAAATGCAAACTACGGGACGTCTGGCTCGGAGCTGTCCTTGAAGCAATCGAGTTTTAACAGTTCATTGTGTCATTGTGATGCCAACTACTGCTCAAATTGCTGCTGCAGATCCATTACGATGCGCTATAGGCATGTGCCGAACAGGTTGGTCTTCCCTCTCGGTAGTGCTACATGGCTATTCGGAACCCCCGTCGTCGTGCGACCTTATATTCTTGTGATCAGTGCTGTCAGCAGTTATGTACAATGGCTACATACCTTCCAAGTCCTTCTGCAACATGATGGAAGGAGCATCCAGCTTCTCGTAGCCCTTTTGCAGGAATTCGTCCGCACTCAGTGAGGTGTAGGTAATAGCTTCTTTGTCGCCTTAAAGGCATTCTTGAGTAACATCAACTCACCACGCCCAATCTCAATGGTAACTAACGCTCCTGGCCGTTACAACCTGTATTTAAAGGCGACCTGATTTGCATCTTCATAGTGGCGCTAGTAGCGCCATTCTTATGCGACTGTCGTGAAATTTGAATAGATGCCATCTTTCAGATGTAGAAACACGCCTACTAACTTTATGTTGCACAACTTCTTGTTGGTGTTGCGATGTTTTCAATCAGTGTATTTCGAAGTACGCCGTAGAGAGCAAAAGCGAAGATAATCGCGGCATATAATTTGTAATCCACTGTTGGGCCCGGGAGTTGTCAAGAGCCCAAAGAGAGAGGGGGAGAGAGAGAGAGAGAGAGAGAGAGAGAGAGAGAGAGAGAGAGAGGGGGGGGGGGGAGCGCAACAACGCTCAACGATCAAGAAAGATGTGTATATTTTGCGACTAAGTAACTCTGTTTCGCGCCTCAACGCAACGCTGAGACAATTAGCACAACAATTTCACAAGTATAGGATGTTTTCAAGTAGGTCTGCCAGTAAAATACTTCCTTCGTCCACTGTGACATGATTAGCTCGCGTTATTTTTAATTTCGCAGGGACTTTAGAGTGCAAATTTCTTCTTTGTACGAAAAGGGAGGGGAGGAAGATTAGGGTGTAATGTTCCGTCGACGAGGAGGAGGTCATTATAGACGAAAGAAAGCTGATACAGGGGAAGAGTGGGGAAGGAAATAGGCCAAACCTTTCCAAAGGAACCATACCGGCGTTCGCCCTAAATGGTACGAAGAAATCACTCATGAGCGGTCGGGGATTTTAATCTTCGTCCTCCCACTTACGTGCTTCTTTGGAATCAGCTAGGAAGTTTTCATGGATAATGAACAACTCGGAATAAAAACGATGTCGGACCGCAGCGCCGCTAAGCGAACTCGCGACGGAGGGGCGTTTAGTGTGGAGTGCAATAGTTCGTGTTCCAGTAATCTCAGTAGGGCCAATTGCAGGAAGCCGCCCGTAGTGTCGGAATGAATGGGTCCGCGGCGCCAGGTCGCAGCTGCGGTCCCAATAGGGGACTTCCGCTGGCGGCAAGAGAGCGGCTTAACTAGTCGCGGCAGGAGCGCTTCTGTGAGGATTCGCAGCACTCGCAGGCATTGAGGGGATCACTCGCACGAGTATGGAATAACTGAGGGCAGCCTAGGAGTCCAGTAACTGACACATAATCCCATTCAAGCACGAGTAATAGTCTGTAAGCTGTGAATGTAGACTTCCTCGCATATGGTACATGAGCTGTGTTACTGCCCGAGTTACGTGCTAGAGAAACCAGAATTGCAATTTAACCTCGGCTGCTCAAAGGAGATAGGGGGCTAGGGATCTTTGCTGATGGACAAAATTGTGGTTGGTACATAATTTTAATTTCAGCTAAAGAACAAATTTCATTATTATAGAATTACAGGATCAGAATAACAATACAAAAATTTAATTCGTTGCTTTGTCCTCTTAAGAAGATATACAATTGACTTCAAATGTCTGCCCCTTTTTTTTTTACAAATGGAATTACCAAAGATCATGTTAGAAAAACTATGTCACTGGATCATGAATTAATATAACAAACAATATTTTATAGGTAATAATTAGAGGGTATAAGATGAACATCAACAAAAGCAAAACAAGAATAATGGAATGTAGTCGAATTAAGTCGGGTGATGCTGAGGGCATTAGACTAGAAAATGGGACACTTACAGTAGTAAAGGAGTTTTGCTATTTGGGGAGCAAAATAACTGATGATGGTCGAAGTAGAGAGGATATAAAATGTAGCCTGGCAATGGTAAGGAAAGCATTTCTGAAGAAGAAAAATTTGTTAACATCGAGTATAGATTTAAGTGTCAGGAAGTCATTTCTGAAAGTATTTGTATGGAGTGTAGCCATGTATGGAAGTGAAACATGGACAATAAATAGTTTAGACAAGAAGAGAATAGAAGGTTTCAAAATGTGGTGTTACAGAAGAATGCTGAAGATTAGATGGGTAGATCACATAACTAATGAGGAGATATTGAATAGAATTGGGGAGAAGAGGAGTTTGTGGCACAACTTAACTAGAAGAAGGGATTGGTTGTTAGGACATGTTCTGAGGCATTAAGAGATCACCAATTTAGTACTGGAGGGCAGCGTGGAGGGTAAAAATTGTAGAGGAAGACCAAGAGATGAATACACTAAACAGATTCAGAAGGATGTAGGTTGCAGTAGGTACTGGGAGATGAAGGAGCTTGCACAGGATAGAGTAGCATGGAGAGCTGCATCAAACCAGTCTCAGGACTGAAGACCACAACAACAACAACAATTAGATCTGATTGCAAAAGAGTCACAGACAGTCTTCGCCATAAGCACACTGTTTAGTTCATTGCTTACGTAACCAAAATTTACACAATACTAATGGTTCATCTTGAGTTACTTATGAAAAGATCTCATTCGTCCCGGCGGACAGGCCGGATAGTTAACTGAAGGATGGAAGTGCGGCTTATATACACGGTGGTACGCGGAACAAATGAGTAGAAAGCAACCGCCAAGCAATTCCGAAGATGATCAGTCTGCAAGCCAATGCAGAAAACACGCGGGACACACACACAATCTCAGCCTGCCCACCAAGGCGACAAACCCCATGTGCCCCACATGCCAGGCCATTTCTGCAGCAGCAAATAATTCACGCGACACACAAATTCAACTCGTGCTTCACCTTTTCCACGACCATGCAAGGCTTACTAACTACGTAACTATCTATAACGTAACTGAAAACCAAACTGAGACATTTACCGAATAAAAGAACAATTAAAATTACACTGACTTAACAAAGGCTCTGTCCTTCATATTAAAAGAAGGTCTAAAACCGAAACTGGGCGAAGAGCACACTAATTAACATACTACATCATATTAACAGTCCAAGGAACGTTTAAAATAAGCAGTAAAACTCCATTCCCTTTTGCATTTGCCGAAATAATTAGACTCCGCTCTGCGGAAACAACACTTCGAAGCCTTAGACTTCGTAAGTTCTGTATAACACTCGCTTATTCAGATCCATCCTTGACTGATCTCCGGTAGATACAACATGCCACCATAAGTTTCACAAATCTTCACAGGTTAACAGCAGAATATGAATCATACGTAACTTAATCCTTCCAGTTACACGATGAGATGTACAGCATGAGATGACGGACCCGCCACTGTTTCGCACACAAACGCGTCGACTAATCAGCACCGTCCACCCGGCACGTGGCAAAACGGCAAGGCCCAGGCACAGCGCATAGGGACGGGGGCCTGCCTTCAAAACATGTTGCCTCGTTGAATGCCAACCGGAGAGAGACCCCGGCCACACGCCAAGCCGGAAAACCAAAGGCGGAACAATCAGAGGTAAAAGACCAGACGAGTGTCGGATATCAGCGGCGCAAGTGGAGCTTAACTAGCGCCAGTCGCCACTGCTCAGTACACATGAAAATCATTCTGGTTTCGAGCAGTGTGGCCTGTGTTGAGCTGCCACATTATCATGTTGCTCCTAAGACGATGATGACTTTGACACTTGTCGAATTGTCGCGTTGTATCAACAGTGGGACCCGACTGGACAACCGAGACCTTTTCATCATCACTTTCGTTCCTGGGACACCCTCGGTATTACCGGCGTGTTACGGGAAGCGATTATAAAATTCTGGGCCCTAGCTGCTTGTATTCCAATCTGTCTTCCTCTAGAGTTTTTATACCCTACAGCTCCCTATGGACCATGGAGGTTATTCCGTGAAGTCTTAATAGACGTCCTATCATCCTGTCACTCCTTGTTGCCATTGTTTTCCCTATATTCCTTTCCACGCCGGTTCTGTGGAAAAGTTTCTGATTCCTTATCTTATCAGTCCACCTGATTCTTCTGTAGCACCACATCTCAAGTGCTTCGATTCTCTTCTGTTCTGGTTTTCCCACAGTAAATGTTTCACTAGCATACAATGCTGTGCTCCAAACGCAAATTCTCAAAAACAAATTCCTAAAATTAAGGCCTGTGTTTGACACTAGTAGACTTCTCTTGCCCGGAATGTCCTTTTGTCAGTGCTTGAACACCGTAACGACACATAATATCATTGTCAACAGTTCTGCACATTCTCGTCCTTCGTGAACCGATGTGGAGATTTTAACTCTAGGATGGAAGAAAACCTGTTCATTGATCGTTTGTAGCGTGTGCTAAATTATACTACGGAAAGATATTAATAATTCCCAGTAAGGGTTTCTGTAATACAAAAGAAGTTCTGATTTATGAATTTGCGGGATGTAATCGAAACTGACCTGGAGGATACATTAACATTTGGTAAATGGTTGAGCGTATGTACCCAACTTTATAGTCAAGAGTGATGGTCATTAAACGTAGATCATCATCAAACTCGAATGGCTGATGGTAGTAGACAGGTTATGCCCTTCATGTGGAGGTTTACAGTTGAATGACAACGTACATCGTAAAAAGAGCCAGTCAGTTATCGCTCTTCCTCTCGCAAAGTAACTACGACAAGAACATAAGGGTTGTGCAGTCGGGTCTCTGTGTTGATACAAGGCGACGATTGGATGAGTGTCAGAGTCATCATCTTCTCTAGGAGGAGCAGTATGATGATGTGGCAGTTCAACACTGGCCACACTGCTCGACACCAGAATGTTTTTCATCTGTACCATACGGAGGCTTACCAAAAGTCGTTTTCCGCATTTACCACTTGCCAATGGAATAGCAGAGAGGAGAAACAATAGTGTTTGCAATAGTATACTGTACCACACATTGTAGTGTTGCAGAGTGCAAATGTTGATGCAGATTTGTGGTGGAGATTGACCCAGAGTAGACGGTACGATACCTGGAAAAAAGAAAAAATATATCGCCAGTATTTGGCAGCGGCGTAAAAGAATCTAATCAGCAGACCTTCAGTAGATGCCGATGTCCCAGGTTACATTCCTCACACCTTAGCAGTGTTTCAAAGAGTGAGGGCATGTTAAGCGATTGACGTGCCGTTGAGAGCTAAGTGTCCTTGAAGCTTCCGAAACGTCATCGTAGGTGGTTGGAGAAATACTGTTCACTCAACGAACAAGGATGGCGCACTGCATCTTCATCTGCGGGTTTTCAGGGGTATGGAAACCAACCGAAATTGCCTCTACACGTCCCTCCGTCCAGCTGCTTTGGTGGATGAATTTCTTGGAAGTGCAGGGATCCACCACATGAATTGTCCAACGATCACTCCGAATTTGAATGGTTTGCATGTGGAACACGCCACACCCTGCAAAATGTGTGTGAAAGCAAGGAGTGACCGTATTGCCATGAAATGAATTTTTCGGGTTAAAACCCAAATTTTGTATTTTATAGTTGACATCTTTTGGACACTATTGTATGCGAGCTATATAATGATTAAAATTTGCCCTATTTTGTACTCTTTTATTGGGCTCTAATGCAGAATTGTACGTTATCTCCTCCTGAAAGTAAACAGCTAATAATCTGAATGGACGACATACAAGTAACCCTCTTAAGAAAGTGCCACACTTATTGTTTTGGGAAGTTGTATATTGTGTAGAATTCGTACCAGGAGGCCGTGAAGACTCTCCACCGTTGACGTAAGTTAAAGAAGTGGAGCGGAGTGTGTGTGTGTGTGTGTGTGTGCGCGTGCGCGTGTGTGTGCGTGTCAGTCGGTTGTATGAAATCAGTACAGTAAGGGAAGACGAGGAGACATTACAGGATGGCGGAATGGGCGTGCCCATGGCTACACCCTGAATGATGTTTCCAAATCCCTTGGTGTATCATCGCGGACTCTCCAGCATATATGCAAGGAACGTTGTACCAGTCGTAGCCTTATAACACGGCAGTCACGTAACTTTGCGAAAAAATATCCTATCCGACACGGACTGGAACAAGTTTCATGCCTTATCAGTAGCAGTAGGTTTCAAACCCGACAGGAACTGCTGCTGTCAATGATCCAGATCCATCTCAACCCGTTTCCGAGCGAACATTGCCAAGGAAACATCATGTAGTCTAATCGATATTTGGAGTAGGGTACCGCACATGGGGTCTTTGCTTACAGCTGTGGAGGCATATAAGGCTCCACGTCTTCAGTGGGCCAAACAACGCAGAAACTGGGCAGTAGCTGATAGGAGGTGCGCAGTGTCGTCCAACGAGTCGCGTTATTGCCTGTTGTAGAATGATCCAAGGTTTCCAGTGCAGTGACAACCCAATGAAGCATTTAAATTACAGTGTGTGCGTGGTTAGTTCAGACCAGAGCTACTCCTGTGATGTTTCTGAGGCATTTGTGGTACATTATTTGGACCCACTTCTTCAAGGAAGGAAGATTATATTTCAACGTCCCGTCGACATGGAGGTCATCAGAGATGGAGCACAAGGTAGGTTTAGGGAAGGACGGAGATGGAAATCAATGGTGCCCTGGAAAACCATCCAGGCTTTTTCCTGGAACGATTTTGGAAAATCACGCGAAACCTGAATGTGTATGGCGATTTGAACCATCGTCCTCCCGAATACGAGTCCAGTGTCCTAATCATTGTCCCACCTCACTCGGTCCCACTCATTCAGGTTATCCCGTTCATGAACCATGGTACTTATTTCAACATGACCAAGCGTTGCCTGCATCTTCATAATGAGTACGCTGGGAGTCTGCCATGTTGCGTACGCCTATGTTCGTGATTTGAAGGACACTCAAGAACCTGTCATTCTTCGTTTGGCTCCATCAATCAGCCAGTTTTAATCACAGAGGAAATGTATGTACGCAGACTGAAGCGTGAAGAGAAAATTTGCACCAAGGCCAGGATTCGAACATGGGTCTCCTGAACTCTAGGCAGATGTGCTAAACACTAGGCCGTTGTGGCACAATGGTTTTGCACAACTGCTCGCACTATCCCAGCATGCCTCTGCAATGCTGTTAGAGTTTAGGGAGCATACCAAGTGGAGTGAGGAGTAAATGGTGGTTTGTGTTGAGGAGGGATGCGTGTCAAGGTAGTCCGTGCAGTTGTGCAAAGCCACTGTGCACCGGTGGCGTACAGGTTAGCACACCTACCTAGTGAGCAGAAGACCTGGTTCGAATCCCATCCTTCGTACAAATTTTCATTTGTTGCTTCAATTTGCATTTATGTATCATAAATGTTTGGGACTTTAAAAGGTCTCTGAACTATATACGTTCATCAAAAGTAGACATGATTGACTTAATGGGAATTCCGTTATCGTTCATTAATTAAAAATATGCCGTTTCAGTCTTCGATCGCTATTCTTTGTTTTCAGTGACCGGTTTCGGGCTAGCTGCCCATCTTCAGATCTGTTAGACAAAGTTAAAAATATGATTACCAAGAGAGATACAGTTAGTGATAGAAATATCTTAGTTTACAAAAAGAAATTTTGGAACGTATTATATAGGACAAACAGGGGGGAATTTTGAAATTCGATACAGGGAACACTGCAGTCATAGCAATCGGACAGCATTTAGAGCACATGTAAAAGATAGCAAACATAAAGTGAGTAATATAAATGGAAAAAAAGCAGGTGCTACATAAAGCTCCAAAAAGTCTCTATCTCAACGTGCTCGAAGAGATTGAAATATACGCTCATCAAAGGAAAACCCCAGGCCTACCACTTAATGAGCAAAGCGATTTTATGCACAGGAGTTGTTATGAGATTTTTAAAGACCTGTTTTAGGCTTACTCTTGAATGCCCCAGTAAGAACCAGCTGCAGCGGAACGGCCCTCAGCCTACTGGCGGCGAGGTGAGTTGGGCGCGGCGGAAGACGAGGACTCGGCGTGGCGTTGTATACATTCTGACGTAGGGAAATCCTCTGCACCACCAATCAAAACAAAGAAGAGGAAACGCACATTTTCGAAAGACTATCTACATTTTAATTATATTTTTAAGTTTCTTTATAAAGAAATTTTAAATTATTGTAAATTATTTCGGTTCACGGTCCACTCAGAAAACAATTATTCATATGTTATTACATTAAAAATTGTTTTATTAAAGAGTATATTCGTCATTAATATGAACGGTGAAATAATAACATATGCAAAATTCTTATAGGTAGAGGGCACTTTCTACTGTTACCAATCAGGTTTCTCAAAAACTGCGATATAAGGTTTTAACAGATTAACATTTACTTTAGTTATGACAGCGAACCGATATTTCTGTACTGACAAGTTAGTCTGTAACTGCAATATATGGTATATTGGCATTTAATACGTTCCAAAAGTTCTTTTTGTAAACTAAGATATTTCTATCACTAACTGTATCTCTCTTGGTAATTATATTTCTAACTTTGTCTAACAGATCTGAAGATGGGCAGCTAGCCCTAAACCGGTCATTGAAAGTAAAGAACAGCGATCGAAGACTGAAACGCCATATTTTTATTTTTATTTATATACGTTCTTTTACCGAAAGAAAATGCCTGGGATTTTTCAGAATAGCAGGTGAAACGTAGCGGTCAACATCCCCATAATTTGGCTCCACTTCAGGGCTAATCATCAACGAGTGCTTGCAGCTGGATATGGCACAGTAGAAAACACTTTCACGCCGAACTGAGGCCATTATAAAGGCTACAAACGGTATTGGCGTGATGTCTCTTGAGGGGTAACTAATTTTCCCCCCAGCAGGTATCAACTTGTTTTTCTCCAGACGCTGCATGGGCGAGGCGTTACGGAGGCCAGTGTACAGTTTCTCTACACCAAGCTGCGTTATGGTGCCTTAGGTTAGTGACGCGCGGACGTAACGCATTGTGGTGTGTGGTGGAGAGGCGACGGCTCGCACGCCACTTTGGCCGCAACCCGTGCGCGGCCCACAAACCTCGGCACTCGACGGCTCTCGCGTGCAACCTGTTCCACACGCGTGTCTGCGCCGTAATTACAAGACAACTTTCGTATCCTGGACGCCAGAATTTCGGTCAGTACACACTGCTGATGCCTTTTTCCTCATTAGTTTGATCTCTGACCTTGTGACCTGGCTCCGCGGATGTTTGTTGAACATATTCACGTGAGGTTACGCTTCTTTCTACAGCTTAAGTGTCAAATTTGCGACGCATGGATGGTCTGTGAAGAGTACCAGCGTTGTGTACTGTTGTGTTCCCGTTATCGTAAAAGGAGTGGACAGGGCAGAACCCGATGTGCTCACGTAACGCGTATTCTTGGCTGACCTGTTCTCTGGCTATGAAGACAGCATTTTGGCTCAGATAACGAGATGAAGACCGGCGTAGAGTCTTGACGGAAAGATCAGGCGGCTGCCTTCTGTAACGAGGGTATGGGAAAGTTTGTATAACGCTACAATTATCTAGGTGGGAGCGGCGACTGCCGGCCGCTGTGGCCGAGCGGTTCTAGGCGCTTCAGTCCGGAACCGCGCTGTTGCCATGGTTACAGGTTCGAATCCTGCCTCGGGCATGGATTTGTGTGATGTCCTTAGTTAGTTAGGTTTAAGTAGTTCTAACTCTAGGGGACTGATGACCTCAGATGTTAAGTTCCATAGTAGTTAGAGCTAATTTTTTTTCCTCTCAAGGGCACATCACCATGGCTCGCGCCACATGCCTTTACTCCATAACGTACGGCAGAGGTGATAGGCTGTAATGAATATAAAGGACAGTCAGACACGTTAGTGTGATCAGCAAGTATAGGCATTCGCCTCTCCTCCTCTCACCAGTCAGATACTGGTGAGAAAAGCTCCTTCCATCTGGTGGGATACCTAACCGTGGAAAGACAGTTTTTTAAAGTCTCAAATTTCAACACCTTTAGCTTTTCCTTTCTGAACAACTTCCGGACTGGAGCCCATTATCAGCAGTCTTCGTGGATACAAAGTAAAATAGTGGGATCTACATTAGTTTGGAGACTTTTCGAACAGTCCTCTTCGTGCATCCAAAAAATGTATTAAAAAATTGCAAAAATCAAAAACAGAGCCATGTACGGTACAAACGTTAATACCTGTCAGAGTTCGTATGGAATAGATTTTTTTTCCTTAAATCCCGCCGTGAAACAAGAAGTTTTGCTGACTTCTGTTTTAAAAATGGATGCATTCATGTCATTAAAGTCTGAAAATGATTTTACAGTAAAATAAACGTACTTTAAACAGTTTAACATCACTTCATTCTAAGCTGTATCTGTTATCTCTAAGAACTAAAATCTTGATGTTCAGAATATTACAATGCTAAGTAGCAGGAATAAGGCAACAATTTAGAAAAAGTTAGTTTTGTAGCTCAAATGTAAAATGGAAAACAATAATTTCCTAAAAATTCCTAGAAATTCTTTGCTTCAACTCAAAAAACACCCAGATATAATTTTGAAGAAAAACTGCCGCATTTTTAAATGTCTATCGAATGGGACAGTAAAGCAGTGTGCCATCATCAATTTCCCTAAATGCACAAAAAAATTTCAGATTAATCGTCTGGCAGGAAGTATCAAAGGTCCTGATTAAAAATTTGGAACCACAAAGACACGTTTGCATAGAAGTGACTTAAATAAAACCTGTAAAAAAGAAATGAGAGGTGTGGTGCCGGACCAAAATTTTAAGAATATTTCATACAATGTACGCAACAGCCACGGATGCATAAACTAAGCAGTTACCGGCGATTTCCCCCTCTTTAGAAATGTGTGATATCAGCCATCAACTACGTAATAAATAAATATCGCAACAGTAACAAATGTGCAGGCGGAGAAACCAGTTTGTATTTTGCTGCAACTAATTAAGTTACGAATGGTAGGCTCAATGGGTTAATGCCAGACTACTACTTTCGTGAAGGCATTTCGGAAGGCTGTGTTCAGTAACTCTGCATTGGCAGCACCGTCTTCGATCGTATCTTCATTGATATCGCCCAGAGAAGGCATTGATTTTTTCTTCCCGCTAACATAATTCACATATGTCAAGAATCTCTTTGGATTTTCTGACAGGTTTCGAGACAAAGTTTCGTTGTGGACACTGTTATAGGCATCTCGCATTGAAGTCAGCGCTAAATTTCGAGCTTCTGTAAAAGATCGCTAATCTTCGGGATTTTGCGTCTGTTAAAATTTGGCATGTTTGTTTCGTTGTTTCTGCAACAGTGTTCTAACCCGTTTTGTGTACCGAGGAGGATCAGCTCTGTCGTTTGTTAATTTATTTGGTATAAATCTCTCAATTGCAGCCGATACTATTTCTTTGAATTCAATCCACATCTGGTCTACACTTATATTATTAATTTGGAATGAGTGGAGATTGTCTATCAGGAAGGCGTCAAGGGAATTTTTATCTGCTTTTTTTGAATAGGTGTATTTCGCGCTTATTTTTTGAGGATTTGGGGATTACAATATTCAGTCTCGCTATGACAACCCTGTCATCACTAATCCCTGAATCGGTTTTGATGTTCGTAATTAACTCAGGATTATTTGTTGCTAACAGGTCAAGTGTGTTTTCAGAACCGTTTACTATTCGCTTGGGTTCATGAACTAACTGCTCGAAATAATTTTCATAGAATGCATTTAGTAGTTTCGGATGATGCTTTATGCGTACTTCCGGTATTAAACATGTATTTTCGCCAACATATCGAAGGTAAGTTAAAGTTACCACCAGCTATATTCGCAATACAGTGGCAGATGTGTATATGTGAGCAAAAAACTAATCAGTGGTCTGTTTTGAGAATTAATCGAATGACATACATGATATACTTGAAAAACACCGATCGCTTTACAGTTAAATGATATAGCAGAATGAGATTTTCACTCTGCAGCGGAGTGTGCGCTGATATGAAACTTCCTGGCAGATTAAAACTGTGTGCCGGACCGAGACTCGAACTCGGGACCTTTGCCTTTCGCGAGCAAGTGCTCTACCAACTGAGCTACCCAAGCACGACTCACGCCCCGTCTTCACAGGTTTATTTCCGCCAGTACCTTTCCCGCGAAAGGCAAAGGTCCCGAGTTCGAGTCTCGGTCCGGCACACAGTTTTAATCTGCCATGAAGTTTCCAATGATACAGCAGTTTGCACAATCTGATTTTAACACAATTTCACGTATACAGTTGTAAATCGCAATGGGTTCTCTAACTGTCGCTCAAGAAAATCAGTACTATATGGCGTCATTTGGCATGTGTTGTATGTATTGTACTGTATGTTAACCGGGGGCCTAGGAACGACGGAGAGGCTCCGTCCACGCCGCAGCCCCATTGGTCCACAAGCCCACGACGACTACCGCAGTCAACTTCACCACTCCGCCGCCCCACACCGAACCACTCTTTTAGGGTTATTGTGCGGGTCGACCGACGGTGGGCCCCCCTCCCACGGAACGTCCCACACCAGACGAGTGTAATGCCTATGTTTGTGTGGTAGAGTAATGGTGGTGTACGCGTACGTGGAGAAGTTGTTTGCGCAGCAATTGCCGACGTAGTGTAGCTGAGGCGGAGTTAGGGGAACCAGCCTGCATTCGCCGACGCAGATGGGAAACCGCCTAAAAACCATCCACAGACTGGCCGGCTCGCCGGACGTCGACACAAGTCTTCCCGGCGGATTAGTGCCGGGGACCAGGCGCTCCATCCCAATCCAGAAAGCGTGCATTAGACCGCACGGCTAACCGGGCGGGCTAGCGTGTGTTGATGGAAGTTTACTACCAATCAGTATACAGGTTGAACCGCCTAAAACTTGAACTGCAAATATTGCGGAGACGGGAAGTGCTATTGATGTGCGGTGTTCACAGAATGGGTTGGTAATCAGGGGCTTGTATTGTTAGCCAATCAACAGATTGTAATAATATATAGAAAATATATTTTTATGCATCCACACACTTTTTGAAATGGAACAAGCCTAGTGACAGAATCACGCTAAAAGTAGGGTAAATTAGAATGGCAACGGTTTTTTTAACGATTCTAGAGCCAGTCGTTTACGAAATATTGTATTTTGAAAAGGTCCCATACCGACTCTTGTATAATGCCTGTGGTAGCACACACTAAAGAGCAACACAAGTGAATACACTAGCTTTGTGGATTCAAATTAGTAACGAGACAGTCTGTTATGGAATGACTGCTCCACATGTGCTAGCATTGCACCGGAAATGTCAGAGTGGGCTGTAGTAATACGTCGTTGCATATCATTGGATGTAGTTGGCGTGATCTTTTAGGCAGCGTCTATCAGCTTTACCCACAGAAAAAAGTCTACAGGCGTCAAATACGGGGAACGGGCCGGCCAAGGTACAGGTCCTTTGCGTGCCATCCAACGATTTGGAAACAATTCATGAAGCCATGCTATAGTACTTAACGCACTATGTGGTGGACAGCCATCACGTTGGTACAACAGGGTCCTCCTAGTCTGCAGAGGAATGTTTCCTAGCATACGTGGAAGATGGTCTCTTAGGAGGCTGCGATACTAGGGTGCGTTCATTGTCCCATGTATAAAAACGCGGTCCAATAAGCTAATGGTTCACTATCCCACTTTACACTCCCTACTCTCTGACAAGCCACCTTACGAAGCCAACGGGAATTGTCAGCGTACCACTAGTGCACGTTTCGGAGTTTTACCTCGCCATGATTGTTAAATATGACTTCATCGCCAGACAAGATACATCGTACATCTGGCGTATTCTATTTTAATGCCCACATTCAGAAGTTAAAATCATTCTCATAATCGTTTCCACGCAGCTCTTGGTGGAGAGAGATGTGATAGGAATGGAACGTTTGTCGAGGACACTTGCTGGCTGATGCCACTTCCTCGTTTGACTGCGGGGGTGCTAACGTGCATATCAACTGCAACAGCAGCAAGAACAGTATTTTCCCCTCTTCTGTCGTCACTTGTTCCTTCTGTTACGTTATCTGGGTGTTACAGTACCACTTTTACGTAACTGGTAGAAGAGGTTGGTAAATAACTGCCGAGATAGTTGACGTCTGTTGGGGTACCTTGCCGCGTACACTGACAAGAACGAATTGCATTCTTCCTACACTTTCCATATACCATTAGCATGTCGGCTTTCTCGGTATTGGTAAATCCCATCGTCGACTCAAGACACTGTTTGGATTATCACACACCAACGAGTAGCAAAAAAATGGTTCGTATGGCTCTGAGCACTATGGGACTTAACTTCTGAGGTCATCAGTCGCCTATAACTTAGAACTACTTAAACCTAACTAACATAAAGACATAACAGACATCCATGCCCGAGGCAGGATTCGAACCTGCGACCGTAGCGGTCGCGCGGTTCCAGACTGTAGCGCTTATAACCGCTCGGCCTCCGTGGCCGGCAACGAGTAGCAACGTACTGAGGAACACAGTGTAAGCAAACATAACATCATACCTAGCAACTACGCAGGTTGAATGGCACAAACAAGCGCCGGTGTAGAAATTTTCCAAAATACGATATCTCGTAAACAACTCGCACTAGAATCTTGCAACAAACACCACTGACACTCTAATTTACCCTTATTTTCTGTTTGTTACTTTCAATAGGCATTGTTCCATTTACAAACTGTATGTTTGCACAAAAATACACTTCCTAAGTATTATTGAAATCTGTGTATTGGCTAACAATAAGAGCCCCTGACTACCAATCCATTCTGTGAAAACCAGACAACAATGGAACTTTTCATTTCCGCAGTATTTGCGGTTCAGTGATTCGCGCTGTATAAGCTGAGAGCTCGCAGAGATCTGTAAAAACCTCGGTGTATGAGTGGTCAAAGTAACAACGGCAGTCCAAGTATACTGGGCTTTACAGTACTATGATCGCACTATTTTCATTTCTTTTCAAAGAAATGCATCACAAATAAATCAGAACACAGGTTCCGAAAACAGGGTGTCGAGACCAAGGTGTAGAGCAGCAACGGTGGTGCTACCAAAACGAGAGACTGGAAACAGTGGTGCGGTGGCGTGACAGCGCCAGTATTGGTGATATTAAGTGTGTGCTTAGCCTGTGGGCAGCTCGCCCCGCGAACGGACTGGCAGTAGCCGTGTCGTCCGTCAGGTGTGTGCGATGCGGCAGCGCGCGACGCAACCACCAGCACTGGGCTGGCTGCCAGCGCGTAGCGATCCCCCGTGCACAGAATAGCCCGCTCGCTGCACAGGGAGGACGGCACGGCTGTGCGCCGGACGAGCGGCTGCCTTTGTCCGGCGGCGGCGCGGTCGTTTGTTGTGATGACCCAGCCGTCCCGTCGCGCTGCTAATGGATGGCTCGTTCCTCGCCGGACACCTGTTATGTCGTTGTCTCTGTGAATTGAGTGGATTTAGTGGGCGGCCGTAGCACGTCGCTGCGCGGCGTCCAAATTGAATCGCACAGTAATTAGAGCAAACATAAACTTCATTAGCTCATTACGGGTATTGAGGAGACGAAACGGAAAGATACATAACCACAGAAGTGCCAGGCTTCTTCCATGGTACTAGGTCCGTCACTACAGTTCCTCTTCGTATAACGTTCCTCCTCCTCCTCCTCCTCCTCCTGCTCGTACTACTACAAATACAGTAAAACCTCGTCTATACAGCTCTCATTAATCCAGATCTTTGGTTCATCCTAATAGTTTTTTTTAAGTACGGCGACTGTTCGTTATTCGATGGAAATGGAAATGAAGTCCCATGCTTCTTTACAGAGCGTAGGGGAGCGATGCGGGAGACCCGCACCGCCTTATTTGGCAAGGTCCTAGTGGAGGTGGTTTGCCATTGCCTTCCTTCCGACCGTAATTGGGATGAATATTGATGATGAAGACGACACAACAACACCCAGTCATCTCGAGGCAGGGAAAATCCCTGACCCCGCCAGGAATGGAACCAGGGACCCCGTGCTCGGGAAGCGAGAACTCTGCCGCGAGACCACGAGCAGCGGACAACGTTATTCGATACTCCAGAACAATTATGTGCAGGAATCGTTGACGTCGACGACGATGACAGCCATTAAATTTTAATTCAGCTAACCGGCGTATACGGATCCTGCACAGTGTCAGTTAACCATTTGTCGACGACGTGTACAGTACTAAAGATCACACATCGCTGTCATTGTAAAACGACATCAAAGAGAAAGAAGACGGTAGTGTCCATCGACTAAAATATGTACTGCGTGGGATGGATAAAGGAGAATTCTTGAGAAACGTTGCTGTTTAATTTGGTGTTGTAGCATTTGTAAAGATTCTGGGATGCTCTGATAGAGGTGTCACCGATGTAAATGACTGACTGTGAAATTACAACGATGCCTACCACATGATACCTGTTGACGAAATTGCCGCTGTTTGTTGGTCTGCAGATAATGTTCGCAGGGATCATGAATGAGCTGAAAGTGTTCAGTCTGAAGAGATTGCGAAACACACACACACACACACACACACACACACACACACACACACACACACACACAGAGAGAGAGAGAGAGAGAGAGAGAGAGAGAGAGAGAGAGAGAGAGAGAGGTGTGCGGGGGAGGGGGGGCGCAACAAAACAACTGTACAAAATAATAGCGTATTTATTACACCAGACGGTAAAGACATTGGCCGAACCAGTGCTGGTGAAACGCTTGAGGTGGTGTAAAGAACGAGCTGTTATGGCTGGAAACAACTGATTCGACTGATGAAGCTCTCTGTACCCTGTCGCAATCCGAAGGAACAGTTTGGGTTTGACAAATACTGGGAGAACGTTACGGGTCATCATATGTAGTTCAAAAAATGGTTCAAATGGCTCTGAGCACTATTGGAATTAACTTCTGAGGTCATCAGTCCCCTAGAACTTAGAACTACTGAAACCTAACTGACCTAAGGACATCACAAACATCCATACCCGAGGCAGGATTCGAACCTGCGACCGTAGCGGTCGCGCGGTTCTAGACTGTAGCGCCTAGAACCGCTCGGCCACTCCGGCCGGCATTTAATTTCAGATGAAGGCACTCATAGAAGTGTTGAAACCTGATGAAAAGAGGGCTTTCTTAAGTTTAACTGTATGTTATGTAAACCTTTACATTCACTGATGAATTACATTTCTTTACGATTCTTCCCGTGAACTTCACGATGGCAAATGGTTTTCGAACAACTACACTGCACAACAGAATTAAAGGATAATTTTCTCGAAACCCAGTAATTGTCTGCCCAAGGTTTGAAATTTGGCTGAAAAGTGCCTAAAAACTTCCTCTATAATGCCCGAGACCGTGCTACGTCAACTTTGGGTTGGACAACGCTTCAAACAGCAAGGTGTCGAGACATGCGAAAAGAAGGCCATAGCTCAGAAGTTCATATGACATATAAAGTGAGTTAATGACGTTCAATTGGCACCAGATTACACCACAATTCTGATGAAAGCCACTGTGGTCGTGTCACAGGACGAGAAAGTCCTCTCAGACCCTTCTGCTTATAGTTCAACCCTCATTTTAACGCCTCTCCGATAGAGGTCAGAACTTCGATGGCCAGTGTTGAAATCACACGGTTTTCTTATAAGTGGCCGGGGCAAACATTTCAAACACACCGCCACCCACGGTCGACTTAGGGGGTGGCATAAAGTGCATCAATAGATGCACCTGTTTCCATGGGACGTTGATTTTCACACATTTCTTAGTCGAAAACGATAGTTTGCCGCACAATGAGCACCATGAAGACGTTTTTGACGTGTTTGATATTGCTGACATCTCCCTGACTCTTCAGCCCCTAAGGACGTCGTAGGATAGACACCCCATTGAATGTCCTCTCACCCCTTCTAAGTGCAGCATGGCTGCAAGTTGCTCTAGTGTACAGGGTGGAACTACTAGGAACCATTTGAAACCATTTGACGAAATCTGAATGTGATCCAGATTAGCAAAGAGTGCTTGTGCTTTTTCAGCGCCGCTTTTTCACAGCCTCCTCTGTTTCGATCGCAGGGTGGTGTATCATTGGGACAAGTGTGAATAAGATGGCAAAGGGTCCCTCCAAGACTCCCCAGTTTGGGAAAATCCTCGGTGGCACCCACATTTGTGTATTGAGCATTTTAAAAATATGCCTTTGCAGAGAAAACCTGTGAAGTACCCCTAGGCGCCAGTAGGTAGGCAACCACTTCACACAGTTCTGATGCCAGCTGCCTGCCTACAGCTGTATGGAACTACTATGTAGGTTTTCCCTGTAAAGACACATTAATATTCTTAATAAATGTGAGCGGGTACCACAGAGGGTTTTACCAAACCTGGGGGTCTTAGACGGACGCTTTGCTATTGTATTCATGTATGTCTCAATGTTGCACCCCTCCAAGGTCACACCACAGAAGGGTGTGAAGCAGGAACACTGAAAAAGCATAAGCACCCTTTGCAGCTTCGTGACACGTCCAAATTTCGTCAACTGGTTTCGAACAGTCGCTAGTGGTAGCACCCTGTACAACAGAGCAAAAACCATATTCAGTGAGTTGCTATCTCACAATGTCCTTAGAGAAGTGTTGGGGTGTCAGGGAGATGTCAGCAGTATCAAAGATTGCGAAGAATTTCTTGCTGTTGCTCACCACACTGAAAAGTGTCGTTTTCAACCGCGAAATTTGAAGGGTATCGACGTCCTAAGGAAAGGACTGGTTCCACTGACTTCATTTATATCACCCCCTGAAACTTTTTCGAGTTGATTGTCGGCGGCGGTGTGTCTGAAATGTTCTCCTCGGCTATTCGGAAAAAAACTGTACTTTCACCGCTGGGCGTCGCGTTTCTGACCCCCATCGCAGAGCTGTCAAATGGAGGGGTAGAACTTGGGTAAGACTGGCCGTGACGACCTTCCCATCGTGTGACACGTCCAAGGATGCGTCGGGAAGTATTGGGGTGACATTGGGTGCCACTGGGACATCATTAATCCACCATACACGTCACATGAACTTCTGAGCTCTGGCCTTTCTTCGCTTGTGTCGATACTTTGCTGTTTGGATCGTCGTCGATTCCGAGGTTGATGCCGCAGGGCAGGCTTTCGCATCCCATTGCAGACGAAGGCCTTAGGCACCTTCGAGCCAAATTTGAAGGTTATGCGTCGCATTGGAAGACGCTTACGGGGTTTCGAAAAAGTGATCCTTTAATTTTTTCGTGCAGTGTAGGTTCCTTTGCGTGTCACGTGCATACAGCGCCACTGGGTGCACTCAATCTTATAGTGGGGAAATAGTGGGCAGCGATCATAATGTTTTGACTTATACGTATATTTCACCATTGCCAGTGGTCTCCGTATCCCAAACTGCTATCATTCAGTTTCCCTTAATGCTGCAATGTGCTGTTAGCAGGCGGAGATTGAGATCCTGTTAACGGTTGTTCAATAGTAATGCATGTTTGTCGGATCCAATAGAGTATTTCGTTCTGCTGCTATGTAAATGCTTTGGGAAAGTAAGAAATGGTCTTGAACTCGAAAGTACAATGATAGGTTTGCCACTTTGTTGGTGAACTTGTAGAATGACTATCAGCTATGCTGCGGTATTTGATTGACATACAGCGTTTGCGTGACTTGTACCGCTAGAGGACCTTGTATCGGTATACGAATGTCGTAATTTAATGACTCAAGACTAGGTCTCATTAAAATGATAAGTTGTTCACGGTGTTTTTTTTTTCAACATTACGGAGGGTTTTGGTGCAAATATTGCGATAAACCAGATTTACACCCTTAATAAAATACTGCTAAATCCATATTTTTCATTTTTGTATACTCTTGTCGGAACTAGAATTAGTAAGTCTGAGGCGTGAGGAAACACTTTATCCTGCGATAGATAAGAGAAAGAAAAATTGGAACTTGATCACTAAGCCACGTTTTCGCATGATATCCTTGTATAAGGGCCATGCTTTTTTTTGTGTGTCGTTTAAACTTTAGTATTAGGACGAGTAGATCCACCAAGGCACTTACTTATTAAAGATCAATAGGTTTCCTGATTTTTTTTTAACTTTAGGATATCTTTCCACATGAAAAAATTCATTTGATAACGATTGATTTATTTTTTGATTTGCTGTAAACAATATTCATGAACACACCAAACACACTAAGTCCAGTGAATAAAGTTATTGTCCAGGTGTTCACCACAATGGGGAAGAGGATTAGATTGGCTGTGTATTAAAATTACCACGAACCAAGTAAAACGTTTTCGTTATTTGCAAGGTAGAGAGGAGAACAGGGTATCAGAATTTTTAGAATTTCTGTCATTGTCTTTGCTAGACTATTACTATCGGGTCGAATTATGAATCTAATATGTTTAACCAATCGTCATTGTGATAGTCGTGGCTAAAATACTTATCACAGCAGCGAAACATGGAAACACAGTCATGCTGCGCTCCCTGTGGAAACGAACGCGCGAGAAATTGCCTAATGTGCCAAGTAGGTGACACTGACGCTTATCTTCTCACTGGCAATAGATGTGTTGTAATTGTGCGTACTTCGCTGAGACCAGGTACAGGTGCGTGTCAGTCACCCTATTCACGGAGCCGTGTGGGCACAGACAGACATTTGATGGGACATCCCAAATTTTTTTTTTTTTTTTTTTTCTGAAGGTACGTGTATGATAACGTGAATGTGTGCATACAGCAATATCATCATTGCCAGGCGATAAAAAAATTTGCAATTTCGTATGTCGAGAGCCGAAATGAATATGCGCAGCGTCAGAGTGAATGGCGCGAGTTTGTCATCAATGCACGCGGCACAGGGCGGGTTTTGCAGCGAGCTGTGACACTGACGACTGTGTCACGCGCCTTGCCAATTAACGCCCACCTGACTCGCTTTATCCGCTGGCGCTGATCACACCCCACATCTGTCTGCCGCCACACTTTCAGCTTTTTTCCCGTTTGTCTTTTGCTGATTATCCATGTGTGTTCCACACTCCCCTCACGCTCTACTGTGGTGTTCTCATTCGTAACCTGGTTTTCTCTCCGTAGCACCTTCCAGTCTGGTCTTTGGAATTTTATTCAAATAATCTTGAACCCAAAGCTGAATCGGAATTGCTCTTACTGTCGTCCCGTCGTACGAGGTCCACTGCTTTTCATGGTTTGACAAATTTGTATTTTGGCTGAATGGCCTGATGCGTTTCCGGTCGTCATAATCGTCAGTTAACCTAAGGCCGACCTCACACGGCACTTGTTTCTCATCGCGAAGCACGTCAGACGTGGTATCCGCCGCGGTTGCTACATGCTCGGAAACTACCTGTGTTGGATGGCTTAAACCAGGGAAATCATGCGCGCCACCTGTCTGAGTCGTGTAAACTTCGTTCCATGTTACATCTTATGTTCTGAGCCGGGGATTTGAAACTAGCCCAGCATTTGCCTAAGCGACGGTGTAGCGCCGCCTTAGGTTGGCCGGTGGCCCAAACCTAAGATCATCAGTCTACTTCACAGATTCGATCTAGATCTTGAATCACCTCCTTGTTTCGCAAGCTAACGCGCTCTGTGTTAAACTGTACGAGAAGATGGGATTAGATCAGTCTGTAAGACCTAACACACTGATAGGCGAAAACATTATGACCACTGCCCACCACGACGTACGATGCCCGCCTGGTGGCGTTGCGGGCACGTGACGTGGTAACAGAAGTATGCAAGCGGTACAGACATTGACGAGGGATCAACCTAGCAAAGATATAGGCTACAAGTGGCGAAGTCCTTTGAGATACGCGACTTTTACAAAGGACAGCTTATTATTCCTCAGAGCCTTCGAATTATTATCTCGAAAACGACGAAGCTAGTCGAAGGTACACGTGCTACTGTCGTGAACATCTGCGGAAAGCGGCAGAAGGAAGTGAAACTAGCACTAGGCACTAAATGGTTGGACGTCCACGACTCTTGACAGAACGTTGGGTTCGGAGGTTTGTCTGCTGTGTAAAGCGGGGCAGGTGGTGATCTGTGGCATCTCTACCGAAAGAGCACGATGATGGTTCACGCACAAGTGTTTCGGAGCACACCGTTCGCTGTACATTGTTGAACATGGAGCTCCGCAGCAGACTACCCCTAACGTGTTCACATGTTGTTGACCCAACGGCATCTTCAGTTGAGATTGCTCATTGTTATCGTAGCATCAGCGGTCTTTGAAAACTTAGAATATACAGTGAAATTAACTTGTAGGGTGTAGAAAAATTTCCGCTACCAGTCACCTTAAAAGATTATTTATTCGTCACACAACCGGTGTAGGGCTTGTACCTATCCTCAGGTATTTATACATTCATGTACATGTCTGTGTTGCTGAATATCACTGTATAATTACAAAGAAAATTATTTGATGGTGATTAAACAGATACAAGTGGAACAATTGTAAGTGGCAGGGCAGCATTTGTCGAAAATATATCAGTATTTACACAAAGATGAAGCATTATTATTATAAGACGCTGGTGCCCACTGGTAACGGAAATTCTTCTACATCCTATAATGGAACAGTCGCGAAGTTCAACGGCATCTACTATGGACAAAAGTCACTGAAATTAATTTGATTTTCTGGAAGGTGGAGAACTGTCTTCCCACAGCCGTGGTGGAGATATGTTTATTCACATTATCTGTTTCGAGATTTTATGTCTCATCCTCTTGGTCGAAAGATTTTAGAATTAATTTTAAAAACTGAAAAGGAAGTTTTTCATGCTGAAGTATTTCAACACTTAACTTTTTCTTTCTCTGCATATGAGCGAAGTATTAGACAAAGAATTTCATAATACAGTATTTACTACTCATGTTAGTTACCTGTAAGAATTTATGACGTCTCTAAATTCGTAAATACGTAATTTTTTATGAAACACATCTTGTAAGAGTTTGAAGAGAATAAAAATGTATTCAAGCACTTTAGCATAGAATTACTAATAAAATAACAACGAAAATAGTATATTCACCAAGAATGTTTTTGCATTTCAAGATTGAAAGGGGAATTCCAAAGCGCTCATTACGTGCGGTATATTTGTTGTCTACTACACAACTATTCACAACCACTCATTTTATTTCTGTTTAAAGGATGGATTATTAATTCTACGTGAGATCTACCCTAAATAATGAATTTAACGTAGCGCGTACAGCAGTTGTATGGATTGACATAAAATATTTTTACATAAATGAACAGTTCACTCGTGTGTGATTGCGGAAATCGTGCATGTGCTGTAACATCAATGTGCCTATGATGGACACTGATTCGTGAGAATTCCACATTCAGCGACAATTGCGAGCAATAAACAACTGAAACAAAAAGGCGATATTGTGGATGGAAGGAATGCAGAAACTCATGTTCTGAACTAGTCGCGTTTCGAGAAGACATTTTGTTAAAATATCACAGATACACACAAAATTAATGGATGGTTTGGTGTCTCGAAATTGGGTAATCACTCTCGTGCTAGAGATACGCTGACAAAATTTGACCCATCTTTCCCGTGTGACTAAACGATCAGAATAATGCCTCATCTTTGTGTGCTATGATCGATTGTCATGTCAGATTTGAAATATGCTGTAATTTTGCAAAGCGTAGGTATAAATTTAACTGATAAGAGTAAAAGAGTAAGTCAAGTTCATTTAACACCATCCAGTTACACGAACAGTAACTAGATTAGCGCCGGCCGCCGGTGGTTTAGCGGTTCTAGACGCGCAGTCCGGAACCGCGCAACTGCTACGGTCGCAGGTTCGAATCCTGCCTCGGGCATGGATGTCTGTGATGTCCTTAGGTTAGTTAGGTTTAAGTAGTTCTAAGTTCTAGGTTCTGATGACCACAGATGTTACGTCCCGTAGTGCTCAGAGCCATTTGAACCATTTTTTGAATTAGATTAGCAAATAAACAATACACAACCATTGGATCGATTGCATTATTGTTAATGCGCCTGTATGTCATAAGCGTTACGTTAGCATATAATTTTCTAAATAACTCGTTTCACAGGAGTCACAGGCCCAATTTCAAATTGTAAGCTCAATTTTATGCAAGCGGTAACATTCATGATGGAAATCGTAGAAAGTTCTGCTTCTTGATCGGAGTTGATGGGGGGATTTCATGGATGAACTCTGTACGAAATTTCTGTCATGATAGAAAAAGCGGTTAACAAGCAGGAAGTTGTGCTTTCATTGAACATCCTTAGCGCCAGACCTCCACGAATTTCAGAAACGTGGACTACTGTAACTGGCATAATTTAATGTAACAAAGGAGAAATTTCCGTTATTCTTTTGTGTAGGAGTAATAACTAGTTCAATTGACTGTTGTGGCTCTGCATCTCTTCGTGTTTAACGCTATGGTATCTTTTCTGTTACAGGTGAGTCTGCTGATCGGCACAGTGTGGAGTGTGTTAAAGTTGGAGACATCAAACAGAAGCTCCGGCAAGTTTGCTCCCATACTTCACGTGAAGCTACTGTGAGCTACTTTTTTATTTTGATGAGCTTTCGTCTTGTCTCTTGCAGTTTCGTACAAAGGGAGCTATGTTACATGATATCAGGTTCTCAATCTACACTCCAACATTCTCACGCTGAAAACTGATGAAAGCAACAATTCACAGTGTCACATAGAACACTTGTGATACGTGACTAAAAATATGATAACACTCGTGAATCAAACAGGCCACAGCTAGAAAGGAAAGAGGTTCACACACAATTGCATGGTTAAAAACAAAATTAACTTGAATTATGATAGGGAGCTGGCAGTCAGGTAGACTAAGAATAAGTACAATGCCTACCTAGGGCATTTGGACAAACAGTTTTATTAGCTTGGCCTTCTGAAAAAATATCAGAACTTATCAACATAGAATTTCTTGAACAGATTTTAATATTTAATAAGAGAACATATTTTACACAGTTAATTTATTACACACACATCAAAAACAGTTTTGCATCACCTCGGCTCCGAGAAATCCGGGACCTCAACAGAAAATTGGAATAGTGATCAACATAAACATCATTTCTGCCCTTTTGATTCCTCAGAAAAACCACACATTGCATGTTGTACTAGCATACAGCGAGACATTCAGAGGTGGTGGTTCAGATTGCTGTACACACTGGTACCTCTAATACCCAGTCCTCTTGCATTGCTGGATGCCTATATTCGTCATGGCATACTATCCACAAGTTCATCGAGACACTGTTGATCCAGATTGTCCCACTCCTCAACAGTGATTCTGCGTAGATCCCTCAGAGTGGCTGGTGGATCACGTCGTCCATAAATAGCCCCTTTCAATCTATGTCAGGCGTGTTCGATACGGTTCGTTTCTGCAGAAGATGCTGCCCGCTCTAGTCGAGCGATGGCGTTATCCTGAAGGAAGTCATTCACAAGATGTGCACGATGAGGACGCGAATTGTCGTCCATGAAGACGAATGCCTCACCAATATGCTGCCGTTATGGTTGCACTATCGGTCGAAGGATGGCATTCAAGTATCGTACAGCCGTTACGGCGCCTTCCATGACCACCACCAGCATACGTCGGCCCCACATAATGCCACCCCAAAACAGCAGGGAACCTCCTCCTTGCTGCACTCGCTGGTCAGTGTTTTTATGGCGTTCAACCTGACCGGGTTGCCGCCAGACACGTCTCCGACGTTTGTCTGGTTGAAGGCATATGCGACACTCATCGGTGAAGAGAACGTGATGCCAATCCTGAGCAGTCCGTTCGGCATGTTTTTGGACCCATCTGTACCGCGCTGCATGGTGTCGTGGTTGCAAAGATGAACATCGCCATGGACATCGGGAGTGAAGTTGCGCATTATGGAGCCTATTGAGTACAGTTTGAGTCGTAACACTACGTCCTGTGGCAGCACGAAAATCATTATTCAACATGGTGGCGTTGCTTTCAGGGTTCCTCGGAGCCACAATGCGTAGGTAGCGGTCGCCCACTGCAATAGTAGCCCTTGGGCGGCGTGAGCGAGGCATGTCATCGACAATTCCTGTCTCTCTGTATCTCCTACATTTCCGAACAATATCGCTTTGGTTCACTCCGAGACGACTAGACACTTCCTTTGTTGAGAGCTATTTCTGGCACACAGTAACGATGCGGACGCGATCGAACCGCGGTATCGACCGTCTTGAGTATGGTTGAACTACAGACAACACGAGCCGTATACCTCCTTCCTGGTAGACTGACTGGAACTGATCGGCTGTGGGACCGCCTCCGTCTAATAGGCGCTGCTCATGCATGCTTGTTTATATCTTTGCGCTGGTTTAGTGACATCTCTCAACAGCCAAAGGAACTCTGTCAGTGATACAACATCCACAGTCAACGTCTATCTTGAGGAGTTCTGGGAACCGGGGTAATACAAAAAATTTTTTATGTGTGTATAATATTTGTGAAATTCATAAGCAATGAAGTCTTCCGAATGACTAACTGAATTCATGAAATAATCTTTAGTTGGGCACAATTAAAGAAATATACTTTATATTACATATATGTTATATACCATATATGTTTAAAAATAAGTGGCTTATGTTTTTTAAAACGTTTATTAAAGTATCGTATAAAAATATGAAGTGAGATTTTTGATGACAACGTTAAACAACGTCTTGTCTGTATACAGTAGTATAGATTACGATCAAGACTATTAAAATTTTTAACAAATAATACACATAGTTGTATCTCCTGCACCCGACGATGTCAGATCTTACAAACCTGCAGTGATTGTTGATCATGTATGCCTGGCCCGAACTCTACCCTCGAGTTTCTGCTTTTCACGTTCTGTCGATTTACCACAAGCCTACCGAAGCACGCCCACTAGCTTGACACACATTCCCAGTGTCGCTCGACATTACCTCCTCTATGCGAAAGCTTTTACACACGTTCCCCCACCACCTAAACAGCACCACAGTAAGAGACTGAAGTCAGATCGAGTGACGTTTAACATTTGGATTGCCCCCGGAGGCTTGTTTAGATACCTTTGTGGTTTACTCACCACAAACAGCAACGGAGCATTCTCATCAATAACTGAAAAAATCTTTAGTTGCAGCAATTTATCTTCAAGCAATAATATAAAAAAGGTCACACAGAATTACTTTCCGAGTTGAGTTGTAAGAACACGTTGCCTACGCTCTGTTTACAGAAAAGCAGACAACAGACTCACTGTAGAAAACACTGCATAACTTCACTTGTGCTGGAAATAAGTCGATATGCTGCAGAACAGTCAGCTCAGAAGCAGATCCACAAAAGAGACGAAGAATAAAACTGAGCGCTTGATTGCTAAACGAAACAATTATGGAGCGAGGCATCACTGTACATGTGACGACACCAATAGACATTTGTGGCACGAAACTACCAAGAACCCAAGTTTTTGCCACTATGCAGATTAAGCAACTCCCTGGTGTCAGAAAGATATAAGATCCGCTTTTGAGCTGACCTGGCCTCGAAGTACAAATCCTGAAAGCTGAAATGCTCATTTGATCTGGCTGTAGCTTCTGTCAGTGTGTTTAGTGTGTATTCGCCACCGTAATTGCACATCTTTGCGGGAAGGGCTGAAAGAGGGCCTCTTGGGCACAACTTTGCTCCAAGCGTTCGATAGTTAAGTTTCCTTCCGACGTATTAATTGGGGAAACGAACTGGGAAGGACCAGCTTTGATGTCGTGTAGCAGTCTCTCTTTATTAATGATTTCTTAAAACCGTGACAGAGGCCGGAGCTCAGGGCGTGTCGTATCGTATTTCGGCAAAGGGGAATTTCTTGTCTAGCAGGATTTTGTATGCCACTCCTGATGAAGCGGAAGGGTCGTGACGAAAGATACATCTAACAACTTGCACTACATACCTAACTAAATTGTCTCATACACAAGAGGGCATGCGCTCACCGTTTTTGTGAACCATCGTTGCACAAATGAAACGACACGGGCGCCAACAACTCAGCCACCGGACTTTAGGTCGCCGATGTTGAGGTGATTTGAAAACTGCGACGTTTTATGACAGGCATGTACAATCTTTTGTGACCTGCGGGCGTGACTGACATATATACGTAAACTCGCGGGCCGCGTCGTCACATGACAAAACAGGAGCGTTCCTAGTGAATAAAGTATAGCGTCCGTGACGTTAATGTTTGTTTACAGGATAATGCAGCGATATGAATAGCACCCATTTCCCGACAGGCCACGGCAACAAATTATGCCTGAAAACACGTATTTTTGAGAGTACTTTGATTTTACGTTCATCTTGTATCCAGATATTTACACTCCTGGAAATGGAAAAAAGATCACATTGACACCGGTGTGTCAGACCCACCATACTTGCTCCGGACACTGCAGGAGGGCTGTACAAGCAATGATCACACGCACGGCACAGCGGACACAACAGGAACCGCGGTGTTGACCGTCGAATGGCGCTAGCTGCGCAGCATTTGGGCACCGCCGCCGTCAGTGTCAGCCAGTTTGCCGTGGCATACGGAGCTCCATAGCAGTCTTTAACACTGGTAGCATGCCGCGACAGCGTGGACGTGAACCGTATGAGCAGTTGACGGACTTTGAGCGAGGGCGTATAGTGGGCATGCGGAAGGCCGGGTGGACGTACCGCCGAATTGCTCAACACGTGGGGCGTGAGGTCTCCACAGTACATCGGTGTTGTCGCCAGTGGTCGGCGGAAGGTGCACGTGCCCGTCGACCTGGGACCGGACCGCAGCGACGTACGGATGCACGCCAAGACCGTAGGATCCTACGCAGTGCCGTAGGGGACCGCACCGCCACTTCCCAGCAAATTAGGGACACTGTTGCTCCTGGGGTATCGGCGAGGACCATTCGCAACCGTCTCCATGAAACTGGCCTACGGTCCCGCACACCGTTAGGCCGTCTTCCGCTCACGCCCCAACATCGTGCAGCCCGCCTCCAGTGGTGTCGCGACAGGCGTGAATGGAGGGACGAATGGAGACGTGTCGTCTTCAGCGATGAGAGTCGCTTCTGCCTTGGTGCCAATGATGGTCGTATGCGTGTTTGGCGCCGTGCAGATGAGCGCCACAATCAGGACTGCATACGACCGAGGCACACAGGGCCAACACCTGTCATCATGGTGTGGGGAGCGATCTCCTACACTGGCCGTACACCTCTGGTGATCGTCGAGGGGACACTGAATAGTGCACGGTACATCCAAACCGTCATCGAACCCATCGTTCTACCATTCCTAGACCGGCAAGGGAACTTGCTGTTCCAACAGGACAATGCACGTCCGCATGTATCCCGTGTCACCCAACGTGCTCTAGAAGGTGTAAGTCAACTACCCTGGCCAGCAAGATCTCCGTATCTGTCCCCCATTGTGCATGTTTGGGACTGGATGAAGCGTCGTCTCACGCGGTCTGCACGTCCAGCACGAACGCTGGTCCAACTGAGGCGCCAGGTGGAAATGGCATGGCAAGCCGTTCCACAGGACTACATCCAGCATCTCTACGATCGTCTTCATGGGAGAATAGCAGCCTGCATTGCTGCGAAAGGTGGATATACACTGTACTAGTGCCGACATTGTGCATGCTCTGTTGCCTGTGTCTATGTGCCTGTGGTTCTGTCAGTGTGATCATGTGATGTATCTGACCCCAGGAATGTGTCAATAAAGTTTCCCCTTCCTGGGACAATGAATTCGCGGTGTTCTTATTTCAATTTCCAGGAGTGTACATTTATTTGCGCATCATGAATATTGTTTCTTTTCTTACGAGGTTTTACAATACTTGTATTAAGAACTTCCGTTACAAAATTCTGCTGCGCCTTGTTCTCTCTCTCTCTCTCTCTCTCTCTCTCTCTCTCTCTCTCCCTCCCTCCCTCCCTCCCTCTCCTTCCCTCCCTCCCCCACGAATTTCTTTCACGGGTCGGACTGAAACCGAACGCTGATCGGATTCGTTTCACGTACCGCCGGTTTCCCACTCGTAGTTCGACACAAAAGAGAAACTGGATCAGTCACGGTGCCAGCCACATTTATTTTCATACAAGATGCGTATTGAGGGTTACATCCTCATCTTCAGATGGACTAGTGGATTAAATTAGAATTCCTTTTCCTGAATGTAACCAGTTACCTGTCTTAAGCTTCATTTAACTACAAGCTATAATGTGTCACTTGTTATCATAACCATGGGGACTGTGCGGAACGTTCGCACTTTATAGTTTGAATAACGACTATCTTTGGAGTAAGTGTAGTTGTGGAAATGAATGGAAAACATCTTGAAAAATGAACCCAACTACGTGAAATAATAATCATGAGTGTATGATACACCCTTGTACATAAATTTCCATACACATAATTTTGAACAAAATTCTTTACAGAGCTTTACAGTACCTCGGCGTAAATTATGTTTGACATAAGAATGTAGTCTTCGTATACTTTTTGCTTTCCAGTTTCTTTGAGGGATACAAAAATGTTAGTTGATTCAGTTAGCGTAGAAAAGGCTACTGACAGTTGTCCATGAGTAGAGACAGGGGCAACGGGCTTCTTGCCAATTGGGAAGGCATACTTGGATCAAATGGTGTTACGTTTATCCGTGGTATTACAATAGTTATCCTGGGGTCAATCAGCTGAGAGTTAATTGTAAATTCATTGAGTTTTGTTACAGCCACGTGTGATCCATTGACTAAGCCCTGTTTAGCGTTCGGGCTTATTATCAACATGACAATAGCGTTTTCCTTCACTGTAAGTTTATGTGGCGGTAATCCTGACAGATACGATGAAGTAAGGATTCTACAGGATGTTAGCCGTTTCAGAAAATATATTCATTAAAAAAAGTCAACTTGTGCAACGGGAAAAGATAATTTACTACCACAGTGGTCACGATAATTATCTGTGACAATGCTGTATACCAATTATCCGGTTAGTATGTACTTTAAAACAAATAAAATGGTATTTGTAACAAGGTAATACGAATGGAGGTCTCTTATTTGCTATTAAAGACTTAGCTTCGTGAAGTACAGGTATGAAGCAAGACACCCATGATGCCCTTTTGCCTGTGATAGTTAAAGAGTCTCTTTTGTTACTAATAGTAAACTTTATGGCAAAATCGGTATGCAATGCCAGAAGATGGTTAAGAAACATTTCTAACGTTGCCTCATTCATCCCTCTACGATGAGAATGTGTTGACAGAAAGGAATGTGGACTTCATAAAAAATATATGTGATACGGCACTGAAGTTAAAAATAATAATTTAAAAAAAGGAGCAGTTCGGATATCTTCTTCGTGATGTGGTCCGTCTATGCATCTGAATGAAAGGCTGTTTTGTGCCATTCCCGTCTGGAGATTATTGTTGCTGTTATTGTTTTTGTTGTTGTATCAATTGCGAAGACTGCCTTGGTGCGGCTCCCCATGCTACTGTATCCAGAGCAACCCCCTTCATTTCTGCATAACTGCTGCAACACCTCATCCATTTGAACCCGCTTACTTTGTTCGAGACATGGTTTGCTTCTGCAATTTTTACTCCACACACTTCCTTCCATTAGCAAACTGACGATCCTTTGATGTCTCAGAATGAGTCTTATCAACTGAACGCAGCTTTTAGGCAAGTTGTACTACAAACTTATTTGTTCCCCAATTCGACTTTTTACCTTGTCATTAGTTATTCTATCTAGCCAACTAATCATCAACATTCTTCTGTAAACCAGTTCTCAAAACCTTCTATTCTCGAAACTGTTTGTCGTCCATGTTTCATTCCCGCTGAAGGCTATACTCCATACAAATGCCTCCACGAAAAACTTCCTAATACTTAAATTTTAATGCCATGTTAACAAACATCTCTTTTTCGTGAATTCTTTTCTTCCTGTAGCTATTCTGCATTTTACATCACCTTTTTTTCGACCATCATCTGTTCAATTAGCAAAACAGATCTGTAAATTTAGTGTCAGATTGTCTATCACCGTCACCTGATTAAATTCGACAACATTCCATAACCGTTCTTCCGTACAAGCACTGAAATACAGTGCTTGCTAGTCAGAGAGCGTTGCAAGCTTACACTATGAATCAGAGATACAGACAACAAACATAATTGCGTGTGCTTATATCTTAAGAACATTTTCATGAAAGCTGTGCTTATTAAAAACCTATATATATAGATTTCGGCATATTAATTGGTTTAATGCTTTGATCATAGAGTTTAGGTTTTCATAATATCGATAACTAAAGAACAAATAGTAGTAAAAGTTGTGTGTCGTGTAGTACGCTTGAGAAGCTTGTAATCAAATTCATTACTAATGTCTCAGTTTGAATGCGCCCTGAGCTGTGTATTTATACCGACCCTCAGTGTTCGTTTTGGTGCAGTATATTTAACTACCTTTGCTAATGTCTATAATATATGGTTACAGTGCCATGGTATGGTAAAAAATGACACATAATAGCTTACTTCTAGTGGACGGAAGGTTAACTTAGAGCCACCTGAAGTTGAGGTTGTAAGCACTCGAAGCGCGTCGTGGAAGAAAATAAAAGTAACTGACATACATAGTTGTTTTAATTTTTCCTTTTTTGTGTCCGACTTCGGTGGGCGAGCTGACTAATTGTATGTGTAGTAAGTTAATATATTTATTGTTAATCCAATAACATTGGATTTTAATAACGACGGTCCTTCTTGGCAAATACACAATCATATGTAAAACCATCCATCACATTAAACAGAGGGAAACGCTGTTACTTCTGTCGTGCTTCCCCTCTGAATGGGCTTCATGCTCCCGTTTAAACTGCCATCTGCGGCATTATTTAATCTGCAATGACAGGGTCGAGCAGGATCGTGACACACAGCTGTGGCACGTCCATTTTAATTGCGGTCGCTGTTGGCTGTGGCCCTTTCTCGCTGCATCGCTCTGCCTCAAATGTACAAATAGCCCGCAGACGCTTCTTTAGTACGGCAAAGCGGCGTGAAGCTGAAAGCCCGGACTGCAGCAATGGCTGTTCCCCTGCTCAATTACAGGACTATCCGTCATGATTTAGCATCCCCTTGGGAGCCCTAGATCATTCCGACGGAATGGTCCTATAATGCTTTAATTAATGCCCTGACAGATACCTCTTGGCAGACTTCTGCTATAGGAGCGTAACTGACCCATTAAGCACCCCTACCCCTTCACCTTCTTCTCTCGGAACCAGTCAGGATTTGTATGTACGTCACTAGAAAAGCGATTGTGGAAAGCAAAGTTTGATAGTAACCTAAATTTTATTCTCACCGAGTAATTGTGCAAAACGATATTGGACTCACGAAGCTATATAGAAGAATACAAGAGCATATTTGAAATATAAGTACACTGTAGTTACATTGTAATATTATTATGTTCCAACACTAAGATGTTAACTTCTTTTGTTGACGTTTGAGGAAAGCAAAATGATGAAGAATTTGCTGATTAAGTGGACATGCTGATTGTTCTACTGTGCAAACGGTACAGATAATGTATCTTGCAGAACTAGCTTAGCGCCAATTGCTTCGCTCGCGTAGACTCTGGGGTCTGCGAAGCCTCTTTTTGTTTTTCTTTTAATAGAAATTTTATGTTGTTCACAATGCAACATCTCTTAGACTTTTCACGTTAATTAAAGCCGTAGATCCATAGTCTTTTTCCAGATATACGTCTGACCTGAAAGCGATTCTGGTAGCTGGAGTCCGAGGTCTTTGTTAATACTGCTTTTTTTAGTTCATATCGTGATATTTTCCATAAAAAAAACTTTCATTCCATAACACATATTTCTTTAGAAGTAAAATACCAGATTTATAGATTTACCTTTAAATTTGTTTAAATAAAACGAGATATTTTTAAAAATTTTCATCCCTTAATGCTTTAATATAAAAAAATTAAAACACTGAAACACGTATTCTTTATTTCTAATCGAGAAACCAAATACAAATTTTCAGAGATTAAATTTGAAGAATGCTTTCGTAATGAAATAGTCCCATAAAAACTTTCATCCTGTAATTTAGCCCCTTCGGGGTCGAATTTACTAAAACACTGAAACACGTATTCTTTAATTTCCAACCGAAAAATCGAAGATAAATGTTCAATGATATAGCTTTAAAAATGCTTGAGTAATATCTTAATAATGATTTAGTTTTCGAAGTAAACTTCCACACACAATTTTACCCCATTAATTCTTGAATTTGCAAAAATGCTGAAGCATGTATTTTTTATTTCTGACCGTGAAACCAAATACCAATTTTCACAGTTCTAGCTCCGAAACTACCTCATAGCGGCATATTTTGAAACAAAAAACAAAAACACCTTAATGACGAAATTTTGAACAATCACTTACTATACGATGCCTATAGTATCAGATCAACAAACTTTGCAAATTTTAAGTTTCCATCCTTAGCGGTTTGGGCTCGGCGATGATGAGTCAATGAATCAGTCAGTCACTATTTCGTCCCATTAGGTGTTTGTTTGATTTCCAAAAAGTATGAAACACGTAATTATTTATTTATAACCGAAAAGTCAAATATAATTTTTCATCTATTTAGCTTTAAAAATGCTTTACTAAACAAATGTTTTCATAAAACATTTCATTCCCAATTTCATCCTCCTTCGAGGTTGAATTTCTAAAAATACTGAATTATTTCTTATTTATATCCGAGAAGTGAAATACAATTTTTCATACACGAAGCTTTAAAAATGCTTCAGTAGTTCACTTGTGTCTCTATGCTGTTCATTTTTGGAACACAATCTACGACCACCTTCTGCAGGATCTGACCATCATTTTGCAGGACAATACTCAAGCACGTACAGTGCAAGCTGTTACTGATTTGTTTGACTGAAGGGGCTGCTAAGTGCTATACCACCTACTACACTCCCCTGACTCAAGCCCTCGTGAGTTCAACTCGATTTCTAAACTGAAGCAAACACTTCACGGCATTCGCTACAGAACTGCTACAAATTCGTCTGGCAATAGACCGCGCCGCTCGAACTGTACACTCAACTGGCACTGCTAAGAGTATCCTACGACTTCCACATCGCTGGCAGCGGATTATACACAATGCTGGTGACTACTCTGAAGGTCAGTAAAACTTTGAAACACGTATCTATTTTGTACGAGCTGTAAATAAGTAGTTGCCACTACTGAAGTTCGAACCTTAGTAAAAGGTGGCCTCCGAAGTGTAGACATACCGGATGGTTATAGTTAAAGTACAGCTACTCAAAGAGATCCAGTGTGGGATTTAATTATGTATTATCGTACGGCAGCGGTACTGTACTTGCCATGCAGTACGTGACCCGAGTAGCGCCAGTGCTCGTGTAGTGTCACGGGAATTGTCCATCCCGTGGTCAATAGTACTGAAAGTTTTGCGATCTATATAACACCTCGTATCCGAACAAGATCCAGACGGTGCATCAACTGAAATCTAATGATCCGCAGCAACGTTCTGAATTTGCTCTTCGGTTTCTGGCACAGATCGAAGCTGACGATATGCGGCCGGGCAATATTCCGTGGCGTGCGAGGTACATGTTACATTAGTGATTAGACCGTGTTGTATATACAAGAATTGCCGAATTTGGGGTACTGTTAAACCGCGTGTTGTGCGCGAAGAGTCGTTGCATTCGTCGTATATCACTGTATGGTGTCGATTCACAAGCACCTTTATTCTCCCTCGGTTCTTCTTTGAAGGGAATACACTCGGAAGGCCAGTCAGGTGCACCGTGATGTTATCGAAACCTCATTGTACAACATGTGATACCTGCTTTGAAAGAGCGCAAGTGGGTGGAAAACACTGTTTTCGTCGAAGAAAGGACAGCACCTCATGTCGCTCGCCCAGCGAAACATCTGGTTATGCAACCTTCCACCACCATGTTTCCAGGTTCATTGCTTACAAGGTCACCTGAGCTGAATCCGCGTGACTTTTGGCTCTGGGGATATTTAGAAGTAGTGTTGACTTGGTATTTATGTGCCGCATTTTTAAAATGTGACTACGCCTATTCATGCTGTTTCAGTTTTTATTTCTAGGCCATGCCCTGTTAGAACAATTATAGATTCAGGTATATCTCCTGAAGTAGACTAAGTTATTTGGGCTGAAACCTAGATAAAGGTTGATTTCATCATCGCAATCGAGGTTGATAGTTTCTTATATATACCTTCATCTTTTCTGCCCACGTCCCGTTCCTAATCCATTATATAGGGAAAAATTTCTATACGTCTTTCTTGCATTCACAGTGCCGGATTTGCACTTATTGGCCAAAATTGGCGAAAATCGATTCTGTGATAACGCATTAGCCTATGTACCAACTTTCGCTACCTTATGATGGCTGCCGACACGACACCGCTATGTAGCTGCACGTGAGTTGTAACCTCCCAGTAGATGTAGATAGTTACGAATACGGACTGGTTTCCAGTGAAGTACATAGAAGGGCTACAAGTTAAAGTAAAGCTTGAACGCAGTTCAACCGCCTTACGACGACGCCCAAAGAATGTAACTCAAAATAAGTCGAAAATTAATTTTTTAATAGTGCTGTAAGGGAATGTTTCTACAACATCCAAAAGACAAGTTGTGGAGGTTGCATCTAGGTGCAAGACATGCTCAACAGCATTGTGGGGAGCTTTCTACGAAGTGCTTAAAGAGCGTTATGGGCAGTCGATCCAATTCCCAATAAGGATCCCCAAGGAAGTCAAGAAGAGCCTATTTCATAACCCCGCTACATGGTAAAGGGTAGGCAAACTATTGACTCTTGCGCCCGGGAATTTTAACTATGTGAATTTACACTCTAACTTCAGTATCAGAAACTTCTCTATTCGCAGTGTTACTTCCGTGCCTTACACTGAACAGAGCTTTAGCCTTGACTGTAAATATGTTGTAGTAATTGTGGAAAATTCTGTGCATCAGTATACTGCTAGGTTCATACAAGCTTCAAAGCTGATGAGTGCTTTCGTTCACTTAAAAGTGAACTTTACTAGTTGATCAGCAATTCCGATGAGAGCGACAGGGCGTGCAAGTAGCAAAAGGGCAAACATTCCCGCCAGTGAGCCGCTGTCAGAGTTGCATATCAGAAGGCCTTTCCTGTGGCCCAAGAGAATAGGCAGGTTTTATGGAAACAAGATCTCTTTCCATATTAAAATCTATTTTACCCTAATTTTTCTCTAAGCACATAAAAGCAAGGCAAGTAGCGCTTTATGAACCGCTGGAATTTCCCGATATGGCTCCACTCGCAAATTAATTAAAAAATTGAAAGAAGTTTGCAGAACTATTCAAAGTACACTGAAAAATTTCACCACACCCCATTGGTATTAAACAGCCGAGAGGCCGGGAAGTATGATAACGTATTGGTATAAATAATTTTCGCGAAAATTGCTTCACTTACGAGCAGAACACGCCAGGTGCCATAACCCGATTTCCTAGAAATATCGCTCATTGGAAGAGGGATCAAAATAAGCGAACCCTTGGCGTAATTGTAGATAGTCGATCGTTACTGAGAACACGACAGAGTTTTCGCGGTACCTTATGTGCCCTTTCGCAAGTAAACAGTTCCACGGAAGTGGTGGCACAGTGGCTAGTGTTCAGGTTTTACTATCAGCGCCCTGTGTTCGAACCCGATTTTTTTTTTTGTTTCCATTTATCTGCCGTGTCCGTAAAACATATTTCTCAGTGTGTATTGAAATAACCCTTTCCTTATTCGTCCACTAACTGTATGTCTGGTGAATGAATTTAAAAAATGAACGAAAAAATTATCGGAAATTGTTTTGAGCGAAATTCCTGTAGTGTATCTTGAGTCATAATCAATAGCAAGCACTTTCGGAAAAGTTATCTGTTATGCTTTGATCGCTGCGAAATTATTGCAATACGTGAAATCTTCATGACATTTGTTCCCCGGGTGAGAGTCATACGACAAAATGTCGCTGTGCCGAACCTGTCTTCGCGCTATGCTCGTGCTGTTTGGAATTTCTATGTTGATAATGTTTCTACCATCGGTGTCATTCAAGGGAATGCACCATATCTTACTGAAGAATAAACAGAAAAATAAAATATAAGAATTGATAAAAAAATAAAATATAGGTTAATATGATTATAGGCCCTGAAAATACCATACACACATATAATGAATGTACGGCAGTATTGTTAAACCTAGTTGTAATTCAACAATTAGTTTAGCACTCTTGTATCCCCTGACTTGATAACAAACCTTCATGCAGTAACCTTTTACGGACATGGGTGGATGAATGAAACAAAAATTGAAAATAGTGATCGGGTTTCAAAATCGGGACGCAAAAGTGAAAGGTCGCTACGGTGGCCACTGTGCCACCACTTAGGGTGAGCTGATCGGGCACTAAAAGGCATCTAAATTACTTCTACAAATCTCCGATGATCGCTTTCTCAGAAACGGTCGAGTATCTACAGGTAAGCCGAGACACGTGTTCGCTTGTTTTGGCTCCTCTTCCACTGGGCGACATTTCTGGGAAATCAGGTTAGATCTGCGAAAGGGCCGTTCTTTTGTCAAGCCTCACACTATACCTGTGAGACCATTGTGCGGAAGCCTTGAACACTGCACAGCACTAGCAGTTTCTTTTGGAAGATTCTACCTAGCATTACTGGCATAGAATTACTGACGCTGTTGTTGTTGTTGTTGTTGTTGTGGTCTTCAGTCCGAAGACTTGTTTGACGCATCTCTCCACGCTACTCTAGCCTGCGCAAGCCTCATCTCGAATTAACTACTACAACCCGCATTAATTTGGACCTGCTTTCTGTACTCTTCTGTTGGTCTCCTTCACCACTTTTTACCCTGCACGTTTTCCTCCAATACTACAATGACGATTCCTCGAAGTCTCAGAATGTACCTTTCTGACTTATCCCTGCTTTGAATCAAGTTATGCCACAAATTTCTTTTCTCCCCAATTATATTTAGTACCTCTTTTAGGTTGTGCGATCTACCTGTCTATTCATCAGCATTCTTCTGTATCATCACATCTCAAAAGCTTATCTTCTCTACTTGTCTGAACAGTTTATCGTCCATGTTTCACTTTCGTACAAGGCTATCATTCCAGACAAAGAATTAAAAAAGACTTTCTAACGCTTAAATTTGTATTCGATTCAACAAATTCCTCATCTTCAGAAAAGCCTTTCTTGCCGTGGCCATTCTACATTTTACATTCTCTCTAATTCAACCACCATCAGTTATAATACTGTCAAATTGCGAAAGTCACCCACTAATTAGCGCCTCATTTGATAATCTAATTCCCTCAGCTTTGCCTGATTTAACTCTACTACTTTCCATTACCCTTGTTTTGCTTTTGTTGATGTTTATCTTACATCTGAAGACCTATACATTCCGTTCAACTGGTCTTTTAAATTCTTTGCTGTCTCTGACCTCATCAGCAAACCGCAAAATTTTTATTTCTTCTCGCTGAACCTCCATAAAATATTCATAAATTATACGCGAAAGTATTTTGGTTGAAATTGTAACTGGAAATAAATCTTTTCTGTCGCAAATTATTTAGATGTTATGACATCCAAATAGATAATTTATATAATAATGCTGAAATTCCATAATACAATTAAAATATTGATAAGAAAATCGGTAATTATATTTGTGTTGAAGCATCCTTCAATTTCGTGGCATTATTACGGATACACTCACACAAATTTTTACTGATTTATTCCTTCAACATTTTGTAAATTTTCACACCAGCTATTTCAAAATCCTTCTTATAACAAAGGATCATCTGTAGCCGCGCGGGATTAGCCGAGCGGTCTGGGCGCTGCAGTCATGGACTGTGCGGCTGGTCCCGGCAGAGGTTCGAGATCTCCCTTGGGCATGGGTGTGTGTGTTTGTCCTTAGGGTAATTTAGGTTAAGCAGCGTGTAAGCTTAAGGACTGATGATTGTACAAATGGCTCTGAGCACTATGGGACTTAACATCTATGGCCATCAGTCCCCTAGAATTTAGAACTACTTAAACCGAACTAACCTAAGGCCATCACACAACACCCAGTCATCACGAGGCAGAGAAAATCCCTGACTCGCCGGGAATCGAACCCGGGAACCAGGCCGTGGGAAGCGAGAACGCTACCGGACGACCACGAGCTGCGGACTAAGGACTGATGACAGTAGCAGTTAAGTCCCATAATATTTCACACACTCTGTATCACACATCCAACTGAACCCTTTGTCAAATCGCCTCGCGTCTGAGTGTTTAAGCCATTTTCTGAGTGAAAATTGTACTCTGAAGCTATTTACTAACTGATGCACAAATGTTGTGAAACTTCTTTCCGCTCTCCTTTCCACAGTATAGCGTGTCAACCATGTATTGGTGTCACGTGGATAACTGTAATAAGTGTTTTCGCGATACTGTGTGGTGTAGTGAGTGTTTATTTTATTACACAGATAATGGACATGAAAGTCAGCATCTCTGATGAGCATGAACACCTCCCAAATATCAGAAACCTTACTCAGTCTGCTGATTACTATCTATAAGAGTTCACCTGTTCTTCTCCCGCCGGCCTAATACCGCTGATGACTACTTTTTATTCCTGCAGATTTGGAATGGGTGCCTGAGGGCACCTACGTCTTCTATGTCATGCTCCGTGTCCATCGAGTCATTAAATGTTTCATTGTCCCAGTTAATATTTCATGCATGCGGAAAATTAAGTTTTCCATATACTTGTGACAAACGTTGCTAACAGTCTTATTCCCCGGTTCTGGGGAAAAGTGAGTTATTGCGTAAAGTATTTCTTCAATTAACGTAGTTGTTGACATTGTTGTTCCTTCTCAATTGTAATAGAGAATGTATAACAAATTTTGGAACATAAAGTTGTGCCGTGAAACTGTACTCACAATACGCAATTCCTTTCTTAAATAGTTTTCTGCGAGGTGCTATCACACACACACAGACACACACGTTTTTCGTCTCACTTGAAAAATGTGACACATCGGTATCTTGATTTTGAAAACGTCATTTACTCTACCAAAAACAGTACAGGCGAGATTTACGCTTGCGTTTATTTGTTTCCTGTGCAATTATCTTTAACGTAAAGAAATTATCAACTTGTTCTGTGATTTCATTGTTAATTTGCTCTATTTTTATTTGTGTGTTGATTATAAATTACTCTTATTTTTGTGTTACTATTCTTTTCTGATCTACTTTTAAACTTGCTGTATCAACTTCATCCAAATTATTTTTGTATTATAGCGGGATACAGGTTTTCTCGATGAATTCATTGACGAAACCCTCTCGGGGTTATCAGCCGAGTCGCAGCGTCATGTTGGCGAAACGTTTCGACGACTTTCCTGCTCGTTATCATCAGGGTCATCTTCGCCTGAAGATGGCGAGTAGGAAACTCTTCGAAACGTTGCGACAACACGACGCCATGACTCGCCTGATAACCCGCGAAAATTACATCAATATTTTTGTGTTGTTATTCTTTCCAAACACATTACAAACCTTTTCTGCTAAGTTCTTCCTTTAATTTAAAGAACGTCTTGGTCCCCCATGATAAGCCACTGATGGAATAAAGCTTTTTATTGACTAACACGTTCGAAACCGATGAAGACTAACGGAAGCAGTTGGCTCAATGTGTATACTATTCAGTATACTATGGTAAAATAGACCACCATTTCATTTCTCGAGGGATAAGATACAGATTTTGCGGGAAATATGTCAAAAACTGTATCTAAAGCTGTGAATGCCAGACGAAATGGCAATACATAATCATTTCTTTAGTCTTTAATTTGATTAACTTCTCATTTCCTCAAACTCCTAATGGCTCTGTTCACCTCTTGTGGCACCCCTTCCAGAATACCTTTCTATTATTATTAAAACTACAGGAAAAAAATGATATTTTGCCTTGGAAATAGTGGCTGACTTTTCAGTTGTGCGCTTAATATTTTCGTTGAGACAATCATAGACAACGTTTTATGTCGTTATCGGCCACCATTCACTATCATCAAGACCAGAAAATAATGAGTGAATATTTATTTTCTTCGTCAGATAGGATAAAATGGAGGTTGCAAGTGTGATGTGAGGGATATTAATCCTTACGTGCATGTGTGAGACGTGTGGGCTTAAATTGGAGAATTTTATAATAATGATTTAGTTAAAATCCCCTCGGAGTATGGGATCTCATCATCATCATCATCATCATCTCGGCCTTACCCGCAACGGCGCGACATTCCATTTGGTATTACGGCGCGCCATGTTTCAGTCGGCACGACTCTTTCCAGTTGGGCAGCGCTGTTTGCCCGTCGGTACTTGGTCGTGGTCTGAAGGATGTTCACAGGTCCAGTGGCTGTCTGCACAAAAAGAGGCAATGTAGCATTCTATCGTCACAAGCCTTTAAAAATGATTGGGCATGACAGGCCAGAGGAATGAGACTTCCCAGTATTGTGCAGTGGCATAAGCTACAGGCACTGCAAATTTGTTATGGAACGACATCACTGTACCTTGAAGAAAGAACTTTAAAATCTAGTTAAGAGTGAAAGAGCAAAAAATTACAAACATAGACAGATGGGATTCATTCTCCTGAACACCAAGATTTGATGGGGATGCATTTAAAAAGAAAATCGCGTTCTAGAAGGGACACGTTCTGACAAACACGGTCCAGTTCTCTAAGCTCACTGACGTTAAAGAAAGTACGAAGGTTGAAGAATTCACTGTGAAGTTGAATGACTTACAAGAAGAGATTAAGGACGCTGCCAGTCTTACATCTGTTTTCGAGCTGATTTCAAGATCGTTCGCCGCTGTGCCATGTGCAGATGTAACTGACTGATCTGCAAGGTAATTCCCATTTCAAAAACAAATTTTTTCGTTAAAACTGTCCAGGACGTCTGTTTGCAAAAGTGCTACAATTGTTTGCAAAAGTGCGTCAATATTACGACCAACATACGTATCTAAAAGACCGTTTTTGGTTATGAAACTGAGTAAGTCCCGATTACATGGCAACCTGAGTTCGAAAAACTGTGACATTGTGTGCGTCTGTCCGTATGCGACTGTTTGTTCCTGATAAAAATTATATTGTGGCTTCAGCGAGCCAAATATTATTAAATAATACCGAGAATTTGTTTGGTTGTGATCTGTACTCTTGGGAAACGTGATATATAAGACTAAGTCGTTTGCAGTGCGACTGCAGTGCTATTTAAATTTGGCGGGTTCGCAGTTTTCCCATCTTGTCCCTCCACGCGCTCAGACGGTGCTGCACGCCGGCTGCGCAAATGTGCAGCGATACCGAGCCACAGAATGGGATATGAACTATCCAAAAAGGAAAGTAGAGGGCCTCTCCTTTGACTTATATGAAGTCAAGGGATGCGCTCGTCTCCATATTGAAATCGAGTAAATCCGAAGCGATAGTCTCTTCCTACTTCAGCTCGAAATGGATAGTCTTACGAAACGGAAGTAATCTAACAGATTAAATGAAAATTTTTACAAAAGGAAGCGCTAATGAAACAAGTTGTAAAATATCTTTAGTTATAAACTTACCACATAAGCTTTTAAATTTATTACTGTTCACATGTACAAGCTGTGAATTATCATTGTATTTAGCTTTAGATGACCGTGTAGCTACTTTGTTTTGTAAGTATCGTTCTTTTTTGTTTCTTTGCAGAAATAATATTTTACTTCTCAAATTTTCTTTTATGGGACTTCAAGCTGATAAATCAACTTCACTTCCAACAGAAATAGCAGTTATGGGACACTCTGCAGGAGTTTCAGTGTTTTTATCAGTGCTGGAATTTTCATTCATGTTTTCAACCTGAAAGTAGCACAGAAATTCTATTTGCTTGCAGTTCTATTTTCTCCATACTGTACGTAACATATCAAAATTGTGTCCGAAGTTGGAAGGAAAGCCACGTTTCGCTACATCTAGTACACAGCAATATATTACCTAAAACGAATCAAACGTAAGGTAGTAGAAATCACGTTTTCACTGCAAAGTCTTCAAATGTTATGCTGCAGAGTACTAGGAAATTAAGTATTATAGTAATTATGATCAATATAGAGAAAACTGACATTTCATCATCGACCTGTGATATGGCACTATAAGATAAGATATAAATCAATTTTTTACACCAGTTAGTTTCTGCAGAGTGGAATTAGAAATATTACTTACAGTAGAGTGGAATTAGAAATATTACTTACAGTAGAGTGGAATTAGAAATATTACTTACAGTGGGGAAGAAAACGCATAAGTTCGAAATAAATGGTTCTTAATTTCTTAATGGAAAAGAACCTCTATCGGAAAGCCGACTCCAGGATTTGAATTAGTTTCGCTTCATTTGCATACAGTTTTCTTTTGCAGTTTAATGAGATTTTATTGTTTGCAGGAAGAAAATCGGAAAACTCATTTTTCATGTGTGGGAACCGCTCGTTTCTTTCCGGTGTGATTATTTCTCTTACTAGTGCTCACTAAATATTTCTAACGTTAAAAAGAACATTAAGCGACTGTTTACTTGTATTTAAGACTGGTAGCTAAAATGAACAATTAATGAAATGAACAAACCGTGTCCGTTCGCCTTTGCCTTCGGACGCAGCTGCTTTCTGGGTTTCAATAAGGCAGACTTCGCGCATGCGCACTAAATTTTGGCACATGGATTGCAGCCGAGTTTCCATTCTGTATGCCGTCTCTGTGGCTGAGCACTACGGCGCTCGTGCCTGGACACGGCCCACGGTCCGAATTCTTGGCCGCCGCTGCGTTAGAGCGGTAGTATGAGATTAGAGCTCTTAATGAGTAGATTATGACTGCATGTTAAATTTTTAAATTCGGTCGATAATTGCGTGAAATATTAAATATAAAATTTTTATTGCCTCTGGAAGTTGTTAGATGGGCAACCAGCAACGAGCCCCATTTGCAGTTTAGCGATATTCATATTTCTTTTTAAAAAGTTTAACTTACAAGGGAACCTTCCCATCGCACCTCCCTCAGATTTAGTTATAAGTTGGCACAGTGGATAGGCCTTGAAAAAGTGAACACGGATCACTCGAGAAAACAGGAAGAAGTTGTGTGGAACTATGAAAAAAATTAGCAAAATATACAAACTGAGTAGTCCATGTGGAAGATAGGCAACATCAATGATAGTGTGAGCTCACGAGCGCCGTGGTCCGGTGGTTAGCGTGAGCAGCTGCGGAACGAGAGGTCCTTGGTTCAAGTCTTCCCTCGAGTGAAAAGTTTACTTTCTTTATTTTCGCAAAGTTATGATCTGTCCGTTCGTTCATTGACGTCTCTGTTCACTGTAATAAGTTTAGTGTCTGTGTTTTGCGACCGCACCGCAAAACCGTGCGATTAGTAGACGAAAGGACGTACCTCTCCAGTGGGAACCGAAAACATTTGATCGCAAGGTCATAGGTCAACCGATTCCTCCACAAGAAAACGCGCCTGATATATTCTATACGACACTGGTGACGGCATGTGCGTCACATGACAGGAATGTGTTGTCGACCCACCTAACTTGTACACTTGGCGAATGGGTAAAAAGATTCTTCTACCTTGCCCGATTTAGGTTTTCTTGTGGATGTGATAATCACTCCCAAAAAAGTGATGAAAACATAAGAGTATGTCACATAAACTGCAACAAATGAATGCAACATAGTCGCACAGTTTTCCCTGTGCCCTGTCAAAACATGTTTTCAACGTTTTCAAAATTTTCCGTGTGTAGACCGTCAAATCGTGCATATGTCCAAGCAAATCTGAACATGGCCTGGAATTTTGGAGAGCGAAGTTGATTATGTGTGAGTGCCTGAACTTTGATAATTGACACACGATCACGATAATTGACACACCTGTGCAGCTTCGCAAAATAATTGTCTGAAAATAAAAAATTAAACTTTTCACTCGAGGGAAGACTTGAACCAAGAGCCTATCGTTCCGCAGCTGCTCACGCTAACCACGGGACCACGGCGCTCCTGAGCTGACACTATCCTTGATGATGCTTATCTTACACATAGACTACTCGGTTTGTATATTTTGCTTTTTTTTTCATAGTTCCTGTTTTCTCGAGTGATCTTTTTTCAGTTTTTCAAGGCCTATCCTCTGTGCCAACTTATAACTATATCTGAGGGTGGAGCGATGGGGACGTTCCCTTGTTAGAACAATGGGGAATATGGAAAAATGGGGTTGATTGTACTAGAAGAATAAATCTGTTACTATTCCATAATGTTATAAATAATGAAAACTTTGCAAGTTATATTCTGTTGGTCGCTTTCTACATCAGAGCGCGAAGTGCTCCTGGAACGAAAGGAAATTCCGCGTGAAGAGATCCGTCCAGTGAGGACGTCGCGGCGGGCTTGTATTGCACACGCGCCGCGACAGTGTTAGGAGTGGCAGAGCGGCGGCGGTCCAGCTCTGCTGGAAACAGATGTCGCCGTTAACGGGACGGTCGTGTCGCGGGCACTGGCTCCCGGCTCCAGTGGCCAATATTGTTTCGCTCGGCTGGGCCGGACGAGGCCCAATCTGGGGGGCGGCTTAACTGCTCAAACACGGACACATTTAATTGAATCGGCCCGCGCCTCGGCCAGTAACAAGCCGCAGCTGGACCCACTCACTGCAGGGCACTACGGCCGCCACTGCTGCCCTGCCGCTGCTGGTGCTACTTCTACGGCTGCCGCGTCCGGCCAGTCTAAGTGGCGCGTTAGCCTGAGGGAAGCGTGCGTCGAAAACAAAGGCAACAAATCTGTCGTGTGAACGCTTTCAGCGCGGTGTCCTCTATCGGCTCTCGCGTGAGAGAGCTTTGCGAATATTTGCTAACAAATTTCGGATATCTAGGACGCAGGAAGACTGGCCACCTGGGGTGTTTGACTATTTTACTCTGAGATGACAGAAGTCTTGGGATAGCAATATGCACGTTTACAGATATCGCGTACACAAGATATACAAGGAAAGTGGATTGGCGGAGCTATCCTACTCAGGTGATTCATGTGATAAGGTCCGTAGCGTGATTACGGCCACACGGCAGGGATTAACAGATTTTAAATGACGATTGGTTTGGTTCAAATGGTTCTGAGCACTATGGGACTTAACTGCAGAGGTCATCAGTCCTCTAGAACTTAAAATTACTTAAACCTAACTAACCTAAGGACATTACACACATCCATGCCCGAGGTAGGATTCGAACCTTCGACCGTAGCGGTCTCGTGGTTTCAGACTGTAGCGCCTAGAACCGTTCGGCCACTTCGGCCGGCCGTATGAGACATTCCATTTCGGAAATCATTAGGGAATTCAATATTCCGAGATCCACAGTGTCAAGAGTGTGCCGAGAATTCCAAATTCCAGGCATTACCTCTCACCACGGACAACACAGTGGCCAATGGCCTTCACTTAACGACTGATTGGCGCGGCGCTTGTGTAGAGTTGTCAGTGCTAATAGACAAGCAACACTGCGCCAAATAAGCACACATATCAGTGTGAGACGTTCGACGAACGATCCGCTAGGACAGTGCGGCGAAATGTGGTGTTAATGGGTTATGGCAGCAGACGACCGAGGCGAGTGCCTTTGCTAACAGCACGGCATCGCCTACACCATCTCTCCAGGGCTCGTGATGATATCGGTTGAACGCTATACGACTGGAAAACCGTGGCCTGGTCAGATGAGTCCCGCTTTCAGTTGGTAGGAGCTGACGGTATGTTTTGAGTGTCGCGCAGACCCCACGAAGCCATGGAGCCACGTTGTCAACAAGGGATTGTACAAGTTGGTACTGGCGCCATAATGAACGTTTACAACGAATGAACGCGGTCCTCTGGTCCAACAGAATGGATTATTGACAGGAAGTGGTTATGTTCGGCTATTTGGAGACCATTTGCATTATTCCTGGACTTCATCTTCCCAAACAACGATGGAATTTCTATGGATGAAAATGCGTCATATCGCCAGGCCACAGTAGTTCGCGATTAGTTTGAAGAACATTCTGGAAAATTCGACCGAATGATTTGACCACCCATGTATATCGCCCGACATAAATCCCACCGAATATTTATGAGACGTAATTCAGAGATCTGCACATGTTCAAAGTCCTGCACCGGCAACACTTTCAAAATTATAGACGGCTGTAAAGGCAGCATGGCTCAGTATTTCTGCTGGGGACTTGCAGCGATTTGTTGAGTCCATGACACGTCGGTTTGTTGCACTATGCCGGGCAAAAGGCGGTCCGACAGGATATTAGAAGATACCCCACGACTTTTGTTACCTCATTGTATTATAAGTACAAAGAAAAGGGGCCGGTGAGGACAGTGAAACAAGCAAGTAATCCTAATAAACATACGTCCGTGTGGACGAGTGCCATCATGCCAGTGTTACGTAAGCATTCAAGTCTAAGGATACGTTTCAGATGATGCTCCTTATAGTTAAGGAACGCATGTGTTATAAATGCGTGGTGGTACACTGACATACTTTAATGTGGTTGTTTGGGAACAAGTAACACGAATCATCGACGAGTATATCGGTCGTGGCGCGCCAATACCATGGCCTCCCATGACTTGAACCCGTTGAATTTCTTTGTGTGGTAATATTTAAACACGTTGATCTATTCCAACCCTGTTGAAAGTGTCGATGAACTATGGGAACGCATTGTCGTGGTTGTCAATGCATTCGTAACAGGTCTGGGATTGTTGAACGTGAACAGGCATCAGTGTGGAGATGTGCTGAAGCCAGCCTTTACATGAACGGTGCCGATGCGTAACACCTGTTGCAGTTAGTCAGTCGTCAAGTGCATCTCCAGAGTTTGGATCCACAGGGACTCTGTTACAAGGTGCTGATGTACTGATTCGTAATTCGTCGTATCGCGGAAACAGTTGGTTTCCGGACCTAAGTTTATTAAGATTCGTTTCCTGTTTCATTGCCCTCTAATCGCACATTTCGTTTCATCAACAGATTCCTGAAATATTTTTATACTCTCAACGGAGATCAACAAAGTACGTCCAGATACATTCATCACCAGAGATTAGGAATCAGGGATCCATGATATAATTTGAGGCACTTTAACAACGTGTGCGCTGAAAAGGTGACCTAGAAGCACTACGGCAAGAGGCACTGATTTAACCTAGATTAAAAAAACCATGGACCTTGCCGTTGGTGGGGAGGCTTGCGTGCCTCAGCGATACAGATGGCCGTACCGTAGGTGCAACCACAACGGAGGGGTATCTGTTGAGAGGCCAGACAAACGTGTGGTTCCTGAAGAGGGGCAGCAGCCTTTTCAGTAGTTGCAGGGGCAACAGTCTGGATGATTGACTGATCTGGCCTTGCAACATTAACCAAAACGGCCTTGCTGTGCTGGCACTGCGAACGGCTGAAAGCAAGGGGAAACTACAGCCGTAATTTTTCCCGAGGACATGCAGCTTTACTGTATGATTAAATGATGATGGCATCCTCTTGGGTAAAATATTCCGGAGGTAAAATAGTCCCCCATTCGGATCTCCGGGCGGGGACTACTCAGGAGGATGTCGTTATCAGGAGAAAGAAAACTGGCGTTCTACGGATGGGAGCGTGGAATGTCAGATCCCTTAATCGGGCAGGTAGGTTAGAAAATTTAAAAAGGGAAATGGATAGGTTAAAGTTAGATATAGTGGGAATTAGTGAAGTTCGGTGGCAGGAGGAACAAGACTTCTGGTCAGGTGACTACAGGGTTATAAACACAAAATCAAATAGGGGTAATGCAGGAGTAGGTTTAATAATGAATAGGAAAATAGGAATGCGGGTAAGCTACTACAAACAGCATAGTGAACGCATTATTGTGGCCAAGATAGATACGAAGCCCACACCTACTACAGTAGTACAAGTTTATATGCCAACTAGCTCTGCAGATGATGAAGAAATTGAAGAAATGTACGATGAAATAAAAGAAATTATTCAGATAGTGAAGGGAGACGAAAATTTAATAGTAATGGGTGACTGGAATTCGAGTGTAGGAAAAGGGAGAGAAGGAAACATAGTAGGTGAATATGGATTGGGGCTAAGAAATGAAAGAGGAAGCCGCCTAGTAGAATTTTGCACAGAGCACAACTTAATCATAGCTAACACTTGGTTTAAGAATCATGAAAGAAGGTTGTATACGTGGAAGAACCCTGGAGATACTAAAAGGTATCAGATAGATTATATAATGGTAAGACAGAGATTTAGGAACCAGGTTTTAAGTTGTAAGACATTTCCAGGGGCAGATGTGGACTCTGACCACAATCTATTGGTTATGACCTGTAGATTAAAACTGAAGAAACTGCAAAAATGTGGGAAATTAAGGAGATGGGACCTGGATAAACTGAAAGAACCAGAGGTTGTACAGAGTTTCAGGGAGAGGATAAGGGAACAATTGACAGGAATAGGGGAAAGAAATACAGTAGAAGAAGAATGGGTAGCTCTGAGGGATGAAGTAGTGAAGGCAGCAGAGGATAAAGTAGGTACAAAGACGAGGGCTGCTAGAAATCCTTGGGTAACAGACGAAATATTGAATTTAATTGATGAAAGGAGAAAATATAAAAATGCAGTAAATGAAGCAGGCAAAAAGGAATACAAACGTCTCAAAAATGAGATCGACAGGAAGTGCAAAATGGCTAAACAGGGATGGCTAGAGGACAAATGTAAGGATGTAGAAGCTTATCTCTCTAGGGGTAAGATAGATACTGCCTACAGGAAAATTAAAGAGACCTTTGGAGAGAAGAGAACCATGTGTATGAGTATCAAGAGCTCAGATGGCAACCCAGTTCTAAGCAAAGAAGGGAAGGCAGAAAGGTGGAAGGGGCGATGTACTTGAGGACAATATTATGGAAATGGAAGAGGATGTAGATGAAGACGAAATGGGAGATACGATACTGCGTGAAGAGTTTGACAGAGCACTGAAAGACCTGAGTCGAAACAAGGCCCCCGGAGTAGACAACATTCCATTAGAACTACTGACGGCCTTGGGAGAACCAGTCCTGACAAAACTCTACCAGCTGGTGAGCAAGATGTATGAGACAGGCGAAATACCCTCAGACTTCAAGAAGAATATAATAATTCCAATCCCAAAGAAAGCAGGTGCTGACAGATGTGAAAATTACCGAACTATCAGTTTAATAAGCCACGGCTGCAAAATACTAACGCGAATTCTTTACAGACGAATGGAAAAACTGGTAGATGCAGACCTCGGGGAGGATCAGTTTGGATTCCGTCGAAATGTTGGAACACGTGAGGCAATACTGACCTTACGACTTATCTTAGAAGAAAGATTAAGAAAAGGCAAACCTACGTTTCTAGCATTTGTAGACTTAGAGAAAGCTTTTGACAATGTTGACTGGAATACTCTTTTTCAAATTCTAAAGGTGGCAGGGGTAAAATACAGGGAGCGAAAGGCTATTTATAATTTGTACAGAAACCAGATGGCAGTAATAAGAGTCGAGGGGCATGAAAGGGAAGCAGTGGTTGGGAAAGGAGTGAGACAGGGTTGTAGCCTCTCCCCGATGTTATTCAATCTGTATATTGAGCAAGCAGTAAAGGAAACAAAAGAAAAATTTGGAGTAGGTATTAAAATTCATGGAGACGAAGTAAAAACTTTGAGGTTCACCGATGACATTGTAATTCTGTCAGAGACGGCAAAGGACTTGGAAGAGCAGTTGAACGGAATGGACAGTGTCTTGAAAGGAGGATATAAGATGAACATTAACAAAAGCAAAACGAGGATAATGGAATGTAGTCAAATTAAATCGGGTGATGCTGAGGGAATTAGATTAGGAAATGAGACACTTAAAGTAGTAAAGGAGTTTTGCTATTTAGGAAGTAAAATAACTGATGTTGGTCGAAGTAGAGAGGATATAAAATGTAGACTGGCAATGGCAAGGAAAGCGTTTCTGAAGAAGAGAAATTTGTTAACATCGAATATAGATTTACGTATCAGGAAGTCGTTTCTGAAAGTATTTGTTTGGAGTGTAGCCATGTATGGAAGTGAAACATGGACGATAACTAGTTTGGACAAGAAGAGAATAGAAGCTTTCGAAATGTGGTGCTACAGAAGAATACTGAAGATAAGGTGGATAGATCACGTAACTAATGAGGAGGTATTGAATAGGATTGGGGAGAAGAGAAGTTTGTGGCACAACTTGACTAGAAGAAGGGATCGGTTGGTAGGACATGTTTTGAGGCATCAAGGGATCACAAATTTAGCATTGGAGGGCAGCGTGGAGGGTAAAAATCGTAGAGGGAGACCGAGAGACCAGTACACTAAGCAGATTCAGAAGGATGTAGGTTGCAGTAGGTACTGGGAGATGAAGCAGCTTGCACAGGATAGAGTAGCATGGAGAGCTGCATCAAACCAGTCTCAGGACTGAAGACAACAACAACAACAACAACAAAAAAAAGTCCATGGTGCGTGGTACCCTCCGCCATTGGAATACAGAACGTCAAAACGGTGTGTAAAGTTCCTGAAGGTCAATATACGACACAGCTTTACTCTTCATCCTGTGGATTAGGCTGTCAAAAACATTATTAGCGATAATGTTTTCATTTATCTATTGTAGGCCTGAAAATTATAACATGCGTATTTTGTTTGGTTTGTTTCGACAGCTCGCCAGAAAATTAAATTGCTTATGAGACTCCGTTATTATAGATGGTTTTTTTTCTCCCCATTTCTGTCGTTTTTGAGAGCATGTCATGTAAAAACTGCTCATGAAGAAAATTCTTTGTGCATTTCTGAAGTGCTATTTCGTGGGTAGTGGTTATGTTTGTTACTGTACTTACATTTTCCGTCCTCTTGTGTGCCCTGGGGTATATCTCTTTCTACCGTTGTCAAGTACACTGTTTACACACTGTTATTTATAAAATAACAAGACAGTAACTTGAAAGGAGGATAACATGAACGTCAACAAAAGCAAAACAAGGATAATGGGATGCAGTCGAATTAAATCAGGTGATGCTGAGGGTATTAGATTACGAAACTAGATGCTCAAAATAGTACGTAAGTTTCGTTATCTGAGCAGCAGGATAATCGATGGTGGCCGAACTACAGAGGATATGAAATGTAGATTATTAATGGCAAGAAAAGCGTTTCTAAAGAAAAGAAATTTGTTAACATCGAACATTTTCTGAAGTATTTGTATGGAGTGTAAGTGAAACATGGACGATGAATAGTTTAGACAAGGAGGGAATACAGGTTTTTGAAATGTGGTGCTGCAGAAGAGTGCTGAATATTAGGTGAACATATCACGTTACCAACGAGGATGTATTGAACAGAATTGGGGAGACAAGATATTTGTATCACAACTTGACTAAAAGAAGGGACTGATTGATAGGACACATTCTGAGACATCAAGGGATCACAAGTTTAATATTGGAGGGAAGTATGTGTGTGTGTGTGTGTGTGTGTGTGTGTGTGTGTGTGTGTGTGTGTGTGTGTGTGTGTGTGTGTGTGTGTGCGTGTGGGGAGGGGGGGAGGGGAATAGGGAGACCAAGAGATGTATACAGTATATAGATTCAGATGTGGGTTGCAGTAATTATTCGGAGACGAAGAGACTTGAACAGGCTGGAGAAGCGTGGAGAGCTGCATCAAACCACTCTTCGGACTGACATCCACAACATTTATAAAATTTCGCGCACAACTTTACTTCATGCGTATTTTCATCTCATACTCATTGAGGGGTGCTACGTTGTTGTCGCTTTTCACTTGTTCATAGTTTGCCTTATATTTAATTTGGCGCTAATTTTGAATGTTTCGTGAGAAGTTATGGTGTGCTGTTGGGGGATGGGGTGGAATGTATGTGGTGTGTGTGTGTGTGTGTGTGTGTGTGTGTGTGTGTGTGTGTGTGTGTGTGTGTGTGTAATGAGAGAGAGAGAGAGAGAGAGAGAGAGAGAGAGAGAGAGAGAGAATTGGATTGGGGAAGACTGAGAAAACAGATGTTTTTGGGTATTTGAGAATATTTTATTATTTTGTTTTGTATGGGAAGTATCACTGAGTGTTCCAAACACTGCGTTGTTGCTCAGCGTTGTATTTTCATTGAAGACTTTCTTTCCTTATGCTATTTGTATGCGATATTCTCATCTATTGTGAGCTTTTGATAGACATTGAGAATCTTAAGATCAGTGTCAATGTTGTGAGATTTAAAACTTTCTCGTCGTACATATTGTTGTACAAAATTTCTGGAGAATTGCCGGATGTTTGTAACTTCCTGCCACAATATTTCGGTGCAGAGTCTTCTGACCACCTTCAGGAGTATCACCTGATGATTGCCAGAAGACTCTGCGCCGAAATATTGTGGCAGGAAGTTACAAACATCCGGCAGTTCTTCCGAAATTTTGTGGAATACTGTCAATGTTGCTTGGATGGTTGTTTTCTTGTACGAGTGATCTGCTAAAGTGGAGAGAGAATATTGCTTATTTCAGGTAAAAACAGAGAAACGCAGCAGCAACTTCCCACTCCAGGCGTTCAAAGCGCAGTTCTATAAACAAGAGGTTGGTACTAGCATGTAGCAGGGCGCCACTGACTGGTCGGCCTTTTCACGCCAACCACCCTGGCGGGAACGACTCATTCGGTCGGGTTCACCAGAAATTTAGGAACGAAAGCAACAGACTCTTTCCACAGAGCAGCTCCGCGACTTTTTCACGCTGGCCGGGCGATGCCAGCCTGGCCTTTGATGTCCTTACACAAAAGGCAAAATATCGTGCTCAATTATTCTCTGGGGGCAGCAGTGGTGGCTCAGCGGACCTTGCCTTCAGCGAGGACAGGATGCCGGCTTTCGCCAACAAAAGCGCAGAACAGATCTCAGCTCGAGTTCTGCGAAAAGCTGCTCAACTCGCAGTGGACGTTCACCGCTCCTATTGAGGCTGGCTGATCGCCTTCTGGTGACAAGCACGGTCTTGATACCACACCGGCAGCGCACCTCCTCAGCGAGAGATTACGCTAAACATTTCTCACGAGAAAACTTGTCCAGTGCTTTCAATACAGTAACTATGGGATAGTGGCAGAAAATGAAACGTATCGCAGACCGGTATGTGACAGTCATGTCACGTATGTTCCCTGCTGCCCGCTTCTGCCCACTGACATAATAACTTAATGCGCAATGCGATAGCTTGCGAGACGGAGAGGTTAGCCAGGCACGTATCGAATCTGTACGTCGGATCAACAAACTTTGGTGTGGTACAGTGGCAAGCCTGAGTGTAGTTTTTCGGTGGTTTTCCACGCTCATTTAAGCATGTGCGGATCTGGTCTACAATCTCCACTTCAGAAAGTGCGATACACAAACACTGAACAGAGTTTGCACGATTATTTCACGGGGCCTAATGATAATGGCCACATAAGGTTCTTTCTTAAGGATTTTGCTGACAATACTGTCAAATCTATCACGCGCATCAAAATAGCCTCTACTGGGCACGATGGCGTTACAGTGAAAACGATAAAAACGTATTACCGACCCGTTATTGCCCTCAGTAACAGATGCCTTTAACCACTCCTTGGCGGGAAGCTCTTCCTTTGTCCCAGTGGCATGGAGACTGGAACTTATCATAAAACCACCCAATGGCGCTACCGTATTAGTTTTTGTTCCTACGGCGTTGTTCCTGTGTGCTAGATCAAAATAGGTGTGGAATGTAGGGTTAAAGCTCAGTGCATCCAAAACCCAACTGGTTTTAGTTGGTCATTCTCGCTTCATGAGCTCATTTTGGGACTCCCTTATATATTTAATGCTAAATAGAACGATCAAATTCCTCTTCCTAAGAGAAAAATCTGTAAGCAGTAATAGACGAAAACTTAAATCGGTCTGAACACCCAATTAAAACTTGAAGAAGGCATCAGCAATCTCCACACCCTAAAAAAGTAAAAACGCTGTCTCTGTTCGGACAGTAATTGTACAAATATTTATACTTTCAGTTCATGATTATAGCGATGTTATACGAAGTCTTTCTCAGTATAGCTTACGGCCGTTGGAGGTGGTGATTAAAACCTACGCACGATATACAGGGTACTTCAAAATTTCCGTTACAAACTTCTAGGACTTGAAGAGGGGGGGGATGGGGATACATAATGTTTTGCATAGGAACCCATGCCCGGAAACGTACGTTGCCGTTGTACAACGGTTCCAATTCAGATGTTTAACTCATTCACAAATGCTTGAGGAATTGATTTAGGTGTGACACAGTACAGTTATTAGGTAACAGTTCGAATGGCAACACATCATCAGTTTATCATTTAAGCACATTTGTTTGTGTTAATACTTCAACATTACGTTCAGTACGTTGGGTTCTTTTTTGTTTTGGCGCAATGTATGTACGTAGTACTCTAGTATTAATGTAAGCAAATGTGCGTAAGTGTTAAATGGATGTTACACTATGTTTACTTTCGAATTGTTAGCTAATAATTGCATTGCGTCACGTCTAATTCTGTTCCTCAGGGAAAAGTGGGTGAGAAACATCTAAATTGAAACCGTCATTTCCGGACATGGGTTCCTATTCAGAATATTACGTACTCAATCCCTTCTATACAAGTCCTAGAAGTTTATAATGGAATTTCCGAAGACCATGCATACGTGGTGTCCTTAATGATGACCGTGTTCCACCATCTTATGCACAACTATTCTGTCTGCGTACAGACAAGTGTAGATTTATTTTACCACGCACTCCGTATTTATTACCTATTCGTTGTATGTGTCTATATTTCTCTCTCACTAACTTTAACACTCCTGTCAAACAACATAGGTGAGAAAAGCATTTCCAACAGAGCATAATCGTTTCTGTTCACTTCACCACACAGCCACCTTCTCCAGAGCCTTTTCAGTTGCATCAGTTGCATAAGCTCGTTTTCAGAGTTATGTCATTCATTGTACTAGAGAACTGAATTCTCTTTATCGAGTTACAGAAGCATCTGATGACTTGTGTATTAAAACAACAATACCGTTTTTCTCGTCATTGAACTTATTACTTATTATAACTAAGCTTTGGAAGACTGTGATGGCGCCATATATGCAATAATCGGAAATTCGCAATATTAAAGAGAGAAAATCATTCCTCGCAGCGAACTGTCACCCAATCGTTCATTAAAGAAAGTGGCCAAAGTAAGGAAAAGTCCAAGTTATGTTAGCCATCGTGGCAGATTGTTGTTGTGTGTGTTGGTTGTGTAACCCGTTGCTACGAAAATACACTGAATCGCCAAATAAACAGGTATAGGCATGCGTACTCAAATACAGAGATATCTAAACGAACGGGCAGAGTACGACGCTGCGGTTGGCACTGCGTATAAGACAAGTGTCTGGCTCAGTTTTTAGATTGGTTACTGCTCCTACAATGGCAGGTTATCAAGATTTAACTGAGTTTGAACGTGGTGGTATAGTCGGTGCACGAGCGATGGGATACATCTCCGAGGTAGTGGTGAAATGCGCATTTTCGCAACGATTGTTTCAAAAGTGAATATCACGAATCTGGTAAAACATCAAATCTCCGACATCGCTGCGGCCGGAACAAGATCCTGCAAGAAAGGGACCAATGAAGACCGAAGAGAATCGTTCAACGTGACAGAGGTGCAACCCTTCCACAAATTCGTGCAGATTTCAATGCTGAGCCATCAGCAAGTGTCAGGGTGCGAAACATTCAATGAAACAACATCGATATGGGCATTCAGAGCCGGAGGCCGACTCGTGTACACTTCATGACTGCACGACACAAGACTTTACACCTCGCACGGGCCCTCAGCACCGACGTGGGACTATTGATGATTGGAAAACATGTTGCCCGGTCGGACGAGTCCCGTTTCAAATCGAGCATATGGACTTGTACGGGTATGGAGACAACCTCATGAATCCATGTACCCTGCTTGTTAGCACGGGACTGTTCGGGCTGTTCAAGCTTGTGGACGCTCTGTAATGGTATGGCGCGTGTGCAGTTGGATTGATATGGGACCCCTGATACGTCTAGATACTACTCTGACAGGTGACACGTACATAAGCATCCTGTCTGATCACTTGCATCCATTCATGTCCATTGTGCATTCCGACGCACTTTGCCAATTCCAGCAGGACAGTGCGACACCCCACACGTCCAGGATTGCTAGGTAGTGGCTCCAGGAACACTGTTCTAACTTTGGCCACCAAACTCCCCAGGCATGAACATTATTGAGCGTACCTGGGGTGCCTTGCAACGTGCTGTTGAGACGAGATCTCCATCTTCTCGTACTCTTACGGTTTTATGGACAGCCCTGCAGAATTCATTGTGTCGATTGACTCCAGCTCGACTTCAGCCCATGTCACGCCATGTTGCGGCACTTCTGCATACTTGCGGGGGCGCCACACGATATTAGGCAGGTGTACCAGCCTATTTGCCTCTTCAGTGTATTTTAGTCCAAGTTACGTCAGCCAGGATGGCAGATTATTACCCCGTTGCAAGTAAAATACTTAGCACATGCACGCGGAGCAGCAGGAAGTGGCACAGAGCAGAAGGAAATGGACTACAAAGTGTCACTAGAGACGTTGACGACTCAAAGGGAAAAAATGGTTGTCACGCAGTAGGCGAGCAGGAATTTGGGTGGGCGCTGGCGGCGGCGGACAGGCCTAGTGGCCCAGTGAAACCAAAAGGAGGCTACTGGCTACTGGCTAGCGGCCGGCTGGACTGGACTGGACTCGCCTCGCTAAAGCAGGCCGGCCCGGCAGCGGCTGTCCGTTCTCACTGTGCTGCGCTACGTGACCGGCGTGCGCAGTCGCCGCGGCGACGAGCGTCCGGCGCCGCGGACAAGCGCACTGGACTGACCGGGCTCTCCCCGTACTCACCTGCCGAGACTGCTGGCTGCGCTACAGCTGGCCACCTCGCCTTTCCTGTTCCCGAGACCAATGCACGAGACCAGCAGGAAGGAAAGATGCCGCAGATGAAATGTCGCTCAGTGTCGTCTTAAGTGATTCCGTGGCATCGCGCGATGTCTCACTCGTTTTCACGGCCAGAGTGTACGCGCTCCTAGCGATGCGCAGCGCTCGAGACATATTATGCGTAGTGTAGCACCACTTATCAGCCAGGAAGTGTTATCTGCGGACCCGTATCAATTATCACTGTTGCTCCTTTTTCAGTCTGGAACCCCGCGACCGCTACGGTCGCAGGTTCGAGTCCTGCCTCGGGCATGGGTGTGTGTGATGTCCTCAGGTTCGTTAGGTTTAAGTAGTTCTAAGTTCTAGGGGAATAATGACCACAGCAGTTGAGTCCCATAGTGCTCAGAGACATTTGAACCATTTTTGTTGTTCCTTTTCAAACAACCCGCGAAACACGGGTTAAAATGTTAATTATTCCAATACCAATAATGACAGAGGTTGCACAGAATAATGGAAGACCGCTAAAAATACATGCTTTAACATAGAAGGGGCGTTCAAAAAGCAATGTAACACATTCTTCTCTTCAAGCAGGTTGGTCTTATTTATGGTTTCAATAGACTATTTTACCCCCCCCCCCCCCCCCCTCCGCTCTTTTAGCTACAAAACCCTATTTTTCGACATAATCTCCGTACATTTCGGACTGTCTTACGCCACCGTACCAGGAAAGCCTGTATGCCACCACCCTACTGGTCGACGTCGGAGTCAACGTCTTGCTGTGCACTACTCTCCCAACTCGTTCACGCACTGTTTCCTGCACAGTGCATCCTCCGTTGGGCCATGCAAATGGAAGTCGGAAGGTGCAAGGTCCGTGTTATACGGTGGATGAGGAAGAACAGTCCAGTGAAGGTTTGTGAGCTCCACTCGAGTGCGCAGACGTGTGTGAGGACTGCGTTGTAATGGAGAACAAGAAATTCCATCGCATTTTTGTGGCGACGAGAAGTCATTTCTTCAATTTCCTGCGCCAGCCGTTGACACCGAGCGCTTCTAGGCGCTTCAGTCCGGAACCGCGCTGCTGCTACGGTTGCAGGTTCGAATCCTGCCTCGGGCACGGCTGTGTGTGATGTCCTTGCGTTAGTTAGGTTTAAGTAGTTCTAAGTTCTAGTTATTAAGTCCCATAGTGAAGGAAACAAAAGAAAAATTCCGAGTAGGTATTAAAGTCCATGGAGAACAAATAAAAACTTTGAGGTTCGCCGATGACATCGTAATTCTGTCAGAGACAGCAAAGGACTTGGAAGAGCAGTTGAACGGAATGGACAGTGTCTTGAGAGGAGTATATAAGATGAACATCAACAAAAGCAAAACGAGGATAATGCAATGTAGTCGAATTAAGTCAGGTGATGCTGAGGGAATTAGATTAGGAAATGAGACACTTAAAGTAGTAAAAGAGTTTTGCTATTTGGGGAGCAAAATAACTGATGATGATCGAAGTAGAGAAGATATAAAATGTAGACTGGCAATGGCAAGGAAAGCGTTTCTGAAGAAGAGAAGTTTGTTAACATCGAGTATAGATTTAAGTGTCAGGAAGTCATTTCTGAAAGTATTTGTATGGAGTGTAGCCATGTATGGAAGTGAATCATGGACGATAAATAGTTTGGACAAAAAGAGAATAGAAGCTTTCGAAATGTGGTGCTACAGAAGAATGCTGAAGATTAGATGGGTAGATCACATAACTAATGAGGAAGTATTGAATAGGATTGGGGAGAAGAGAAGTTTGTGGCACAACTTGCCCAGTAGAAGGAATCGGTTGGTAGGACATGTTCTGAGGCAGCAAGGAATCACCACTTTAATATTGGAGGGCAGCGTGGAGGGTAAAAATCGTAAAGGGAGACCAAGAGATGAATACACTAAGCAGATTCAGAAGGATGTAGGTTGCAGTAGGTACTAGGAGATGAAGAAGCTTGCACAGGATAGAGTAGCATGGAGAGCTGCATCAAACCAGTTTCAGGACTGAAGACCACAACAACACAGTGCTTAGAGCCATTTGAACAATTTATTTTTTTCAATTTCTTGAGGGTAGCACAATACACTGATCGTTGCACCACGTAGTAGGAGATCAGAGTCTCAGAAGACTATCGCCATGAATGTACCAGCTGAGGGTGCGGTTTTGAACTTTTTCTTCGGAGGGGAGGTGGTGTGGCGCTGCTCGACAGACTGCCGTTTTGTTTCCGGTTCGTAGTGATGAACCCGTATTTCAACCCCTGTGACAGTGTTCAAAAAAATTGTGACGATCAATCTTGTAACGTGGAAGTAACTGTGCACAGATGGTCCTTCGTTGCTCTTTGTGGTCTTCTGTTACGCGGCGAGGAACACAGGGGACGCACAACTTCGCGCACCCTAGCCGGTGGACGAGTATTTCAGTATGTTAATAGAGACGTCCAGTTATGCAGCAAGGTGTTTGATTATGATCTGTGGACCACCTCGAACGACTGTCCACTTGTTGCACCATTGCAGCAGCCACAGCTGCGCGCGGCCGCTGCGCGGAAGACCGGGCAGGTTTGCGCGACCGTGTTGCCGTGACAGGCGCCTCGCATTACGACTCATCGTGCGCTTGTTCAATGCCAGGTCTCCGTAGACTTTCTGCATGCTCCTGTGAATATCTGCGATGCTCTGGTTTTCTGTCAGAAGAAACTCACTGACAGCTCTCTGCCTGGAACACACCTCCATTACAGATCCAGTTTTGAAGGCTACATATAGCGCCGGCGTCTATCGGAACTTCATGAAACTATTGGGGCTCAAGTGGGAATATTCGGCGGTGTCCCACGAAAAATTTCACATTTTTTCAACCGAAATTGGCCGACAAAAAAGTGTAGCATTACTTATTGAAGCACCTCGTATATGAAGGTGCTAGTGAAGACTGCAGGTTACGCGGTTGTATTTGACCACGAACGGCGCGTGTGCAATGTTACATGTGTCATTCGTGGTCAGAACAGAGTTCTGTATACCCCTGATTGCATTATGTCGGAGCTGCGTGACTTCGAACTTGGGCAAATTGTTGGTGCTCGATAGGTGGCTGCTTTCGTAAAGAAGGCAGCCGAAGAGTGTGGTGTTTCAAAAAGCATATTATCCAAAATTCCTACCGAATACAGCGAAAGTGGAGAAACAGCATAACGCGGACAAAACTGTGTGTGGAGTGACCGTGACAGACGTTCATTGAGCGGGATTGTGACTATAAATAAGGGGACGACAGATGGAAAACTCACTGCAGTACTGAATGTCGCACTCACGAAACTTCTCAGTGCCGAAACAACTCTAAGGGAGTTCCATAAGGTCGAAATTGAAGGGCGAGCTGGAATTCCAGAACTACTCATCAGTGATGCAAATGTCGTAACAGGGTGACGTGGCGCCGAAGACTTAAGATCTAGACTTTCGACCAGTGGAGGGAAGTCTTGTATTACGCTGTTTCCAATTGGACGAGTTTGCGTCCCTGGAGTGGAACATGGCAAGGGTTAGGTGTGATGATTTGGGCAGCCATATCGTAGTACTCCATGGGTCTCTTGGTTCCTCTGCAAAGTCGTATTACTGCCAACGATTATGTGACTACTTTGGCTGATCAGGTCCGTCCTACGGTACAGTGTTTCTTCCTCAGTGGTGATGCTGTGCTTCAAGACGACATGGCCTCTCTTCGCACAGCTCACATCATCCAGCATCTGTCTCGTGAGCACGAGCATGAATTGTCGCATCTTCCCCGTCTGGCCAACTTTGGAGAGAGTGGTGCCTAATCACTAGCCACCTCCACCATCGTTACCTGCACGTGCCACTACTACTTTAGCGGAAGAATGGTATAATATTCCCTCGAAAACCATACAGAACTTACATTATCCATTCTGAGAACCTGAAGCCGTTTTGAATGCCAGCAGGTTTCCTACACCGTATCAGTCACGGTAATTTGTTGTACTGTGTTTCTGGTGGTTTTTTTTTCCACCACTGTACATACCTTGTAGTAATCTAACTTCTGACCGTACACAGCTACTGGTCAACATACCGCTTTTAAGTGGTCCTTTGCAACTTAGGCAAATAATATCCACAGTGACAAAAAACCAGAATAATAGTTCAGCGCTACATACGTCAAGAGTCACACCCACAACGAAAACACCTTAACCTCTCACTGAAACAAACATTGTTTGCTAGTCTCACCAAGCCTATCTCTTCCGTAAATAGCACCTACAGCTCAACAATCTGACAGAAGTTCTTCTGTTTATTGATAAAGTGCGCACTAGCGATGCAGCAATACTCGCCTGACGCGAACGTACCTGCGAATTCGTCTGAGCTCCAAGCGGACAGAATAACTTTATCGGTCACTGCGGATTACGTTCTCCTGAATTCAGAAATATACAACGCTTAACACGTTTAAACGTCACCTCCACCCCAGAGTGCAAACGATTCGCCGTTTACACCTAGTTTGGTGGGGGCCGGGGGGGGGGGGGGGGTGGAAGGAGGGGGCTGGTAACAGATTCCCATATTTTGCGAGCTCCAAGCAACTCCCGAAATTGTTTAAAAATTCAGACATAGGAGCGGTTTGAGAGCTTGCTCATTGATTATTCTAGATTTCAGCTCATAGCATTTCTCTGGGAACGTGCTGCCTCCTACAAGGCATTGCGCAGTATTGTTAATGGTGCTCGGAGAGTACAGGAAGTCGACAGAAAGTCAAGGGGAAGTCCCAGACCCCTAAACGAGCCTAGTCTTATGATCTCCCCTTTGTATGTCGACCAGGAGAATCTAACGCGCCAGCTCCAGGTCTGAAAGCGACCATCTCTAGCTGGAGCGGCTCGGCCGTTAACAGTCGGGAAATGAAACGTTACGCAGACATCCAGGAAAAAAAAAATTGGATGTGACGTAAGAGTAACAAACTAAAGAGCATAGCGCAGAGATAAACAAAATTATGTTTCAGGACTTGTTGGAATAGCTCCTATTACTTATTGTTTTCTACATCTTTTTCCTACGAAACATTTTGTGATGAACTCAACTTATGATAACGACATACCTCACTACTGTATTGATATCACCTGCAGAGTTTTCCATGTTCTACAGTTGGTGGTCTCCTGAAATTCACAAATAAATTTTTGGTCAGTCTACCGTATCTTCGTAAGGACACACGACCTCTTCGCCTCTATTTCATTTTCACTGCATTCATGATTGCATGTTCCACTCCAATCTGTTTTCTGGTCCTTTTGTTTTCCTACTCTCGTAGTAATGGAGATATTTTTTTATTGGCTGTGCGTACTGAAGACGACATGAAATAACTTAGGCTTTGTTTGTATTCACCTTTTTTTGTTTCCAGCAGATTTTCATTCTTTGCAAACATTGATGCTGTAAACATTTCTATTTTTTCTGTTTCTTCCTCCTTTATTTCCATCTCTCTCATGTCTGCTGTAGCTTATTTCATACATGTCATTGATGTTGTTGGGTTTCTGTCAAAAAAGTTAAAAATCCTTTTTGTTATTTTTTCTCTTCTCGGCTCCAGGTGTCCATAGAACAAACTTTTCTCTTTCTCATCGTGTGTAATATTCGTTCTGTTGTAGTGTAACGACGCGTATGACTCAATGATTTTTGTTTGAGATATGACCATGTGCAGACTTCGTTACCTACGTCGTTTAAAAAACACTTCAAAAAATTATTTAAATTCTTTTAAAGTTCTCTATAAAAGATTGTCGAACAAAACTGTAATTAAAACACCTTCATTTGAGTCGTTTGTGCAAAATTACGTCATTCTTTTGAAATTTAGATGTCATTTGTTTCTTCTTGGAAATTATATTCTTGCAAGTAATTTTTCCCATATTAAAATCAGACTGTAAAACTTTTAAGATTCAAAAATCGAAATCAAACTCTTCTGAAAATTAATGTCTTGGAAAAATTCAGTAATAATTCTTCCTCAGTATAACTCTTCATAAATAATTCTCGAATACGTATTTAAGCTTTAGAGCATACACTGTTTTATTGTCTTCGTATATGCTACATACAGATGTGAACATCAGACTTGACAAAACAGAACTGAACAAAATACAACATGAACTAAACATTCTGTGACGTCATTACAATGGAAAATTACAAATTTTTATTTATTTGAATGTTGGAGGTTCGTCGCAACAACCCGGCCACAGGATCTTCTGCTGCTCTTTGGCCGTTGACCCGCGACGTCTAGTGGCCAGCAATTTTCTTTCTGGTTCCGGCAGTGAAGATGCTGTTTCCGCGAGTTGCGCTGCTCTCTCCAAACATGAAACATACAAAACAAAAATACATAACTATAAATATTTTACAAACATAACAAAATATTACAAATACATAAACAAAACACTAAATTAAACTTATATTTACCTGCAAACTGAGTGGATCCTTGTGGATGGGTGACGCTTTAATTTCGCGTCCCATTACACTGTTCTTTCATAAACTTATTTGTTACTTCTGAATTTCCATTTCTCATTGTCAAATTTTGATCCCAAGAGTTTCCTATTTTCCTTTACTTCTTATGCATGAAAACTGCTTATGGAAGAATAAAAGGGACTACAAAATTTATGTACTCTGGTGATACAATACAACCAAATTCTTTGGACAAAGAATCTAACTTAGTAAGGACAACGAAAATGGAGATGACTTTTCCGCTAACAATAGACACGTGTAATAAGAACTCTATTTCCATAAATGCAAATCTCCGACGCTACAACACTGCCATTAATCTGGAATGCATTTATGCTTCAGAGTGTCTTTTTATAATTCAGCTGTTCTAGGCGCGCAGTCCGGAACCGTGCGACTGCTACGGTCGCAGGTTCGAATCCTGCCTCGGGCATGGATGTGTGTGATGTCCTTAGGTTACTTAGGTTTAAGTAGTTCTAAGTTCTAGGGGACTAATGACCATAGCAGTTGACTCCCATAGTGCTCAGAGCCATATAATTCAGCTAAACAATTAGGTGAAATACAAAAGGGCGTGAAAGTAATTAGGAAAGTCTTGGGACCAAAGTATGAGAATGGGAAATGGAAATAATAAAGAAATTTATGAAAACGTAGAACTAGTATCAGGCGCAATGAATAACAGAAGTGTTGTATTCTATGGACACCTAAAACGGCTGGATGAAAAGAGGATAACAACAAGAATTTTTGACGTTTTTGACTTAAACCCAAAAACTCAGTGAGATGGATCAAAGAGATTGAAGCAGAACTGAGAGAAATGGAAATACCAGAGGAATAAATAGGAGGAAGAGAAAAGTTCGCAGGAAAAGTAAAACGTTTCAAGGGCTTCCTGGATAAAAGAATGAAAAAGATAAGCGCAATATGGACAGAAGAAGGAAGAGAAAAAGGCATGGAAATAATGAAAAACTACTGGAAATTGAGGAAGGAGAAAAGAAAGCTACTTGATGTACCCCTTAGCAGATCAAACCAATTAATAATAATAATAATAATAATAATAATAATAATAATAATAATAATAATAATAAGAAGAAGAAGAAGAAGAAGAAGAAGAAGAAGAAGAATCAAACAAACGCCAGATATTACAGCAAGCATATTATTAAAGATCCCAATACCACAACAGATAAATGCAGACTTTGCAAACAACAAATAGAAACAGTAGATAACATCACAAGCGAATATAATATACTAGCAAATACAGAATACCCCAGAAGACACGACAATGTAGCAAAAAATAATACATCAAGAACTTGCCATACAACATAAACTAATAAAACACACAAGTATGCACCACAAAATGTACTGGAAAATGATGAATACAAATTATAATGGAACAGAACCATTATAACAGATAAAAGAACATCACATAACAAATCTGACATCATACTCGCCAATACAAAGAAGAAATTAACACAACTAATCGAAATATCCATACCCAATACAACAAATATACAAAAGAAGACAGGAGAAAAAATTGAAAATTACATCCAACTGGCTGAGGAAGTCAAGGACATGTGGCATCAGGATAAAGTTGACATTATACCAATTATACTATCAACTACAGGAGTCATACCACACAATATCCATCCGGCGTGCATCAACACAATACAGCTACATCCAAACGTATATATACAACTACAGAAATCTGTAATTATTGATACATGTTCAATTACCCGAAAGTTCCTAAATGCAATGTACCATATACCGTACAGTTAAAAGGATGTCACGCTTGATCAAGGTCCGCGTCACTTTCCGTTTTTAACCAGGCATAACGTCTGAGACAGGAAAGAAAAATAATAATAATAATAATATAATTGGTGACCATTATAGCAGTTGTTCGGTGTCAAATAGCACAGTCACAATCGTTGCGTGTTGGGGAACCTTTCTGCCATTAGAGTGAAGTACGGTATTCACAGAAAAGGAATGCTGATGTAGTGAAATAGGACTACTCTGCGGTCAAATGCCACCTTTCTCTCTGTCCCCTGGCCCCTGCTGTGGAGGCGTATGTAAGAGAAAGTACGTATGCTACTTAGCCACGGATACGCCTGGGATGTCGGTAGTTTGTGGTCAGTAAGCGACCTCCGGGCTGTGGCCTGGCCCCCGATACGCCGAGAGTTTTCAACGCGACGCGGCGCAGCGTGGATCGCGGACGCTGCTGAAATCGCGGACGCTCAGCACAGCCGCTCTGGCGCCGCGCCAAACCACTTCCCGCGCGGCGGCCGTGGCCGAGTCGCCGCCCCCACGCGCAGGCGCAGTGCCTGGCAGCTGCCGCCTCTGGCCTGCCGTCTTCTGCACGTTTCACGTCGTGGCCATTGTTACTTCTACATCCTCTTCTTCGGATTCTCTCGCTTCCCAATGAGTACTGTTTCTATTTGTTACCTCTTGACTGCTCAATTTGTAACGTGGACTTCTAATTTAGTGCTGCCCTTTACGTTGTGTGCTAAAAAACAGACATAATAATTATTATTATTTTTACTAGCTGTTCCCGGCCACGCGATGCTGTGGCTCGGTCTGATTAAATGGAAAGAGGAAACGAAAGAGAAAGCACACGTTTCTAATATGAGTACGTTTGGCAATTAGATTTACGTCATGATCTCCTCCTCCTTCCTGTCTCTGTTCATCTCCTCCTCCTCATTTTTTTTGTCCATCTCCTCCTCGCCCTTTCTACATACATCAAAACAGTTGTGCATCACCTCGGTACAGAAAATTGGAATAGAGAGCAACATAAACGTCATTTCCGCCCTTTTTATTGCTCACTAAAACCATACATTGCATGTTGTACCACCATACAGTGAGACCTTCAGAGGTGGTGGTCCGGATTGCTGTACAGATTGCTGTACCTCTAATACCCAGTAGCACGTCCTCTTGCAATGATGCTTGCCTGTATTCGTCGTGGCATACTATCCACAAGTGCATCAAGCTCTGTTGGTCCGAATTGTCCCACTCCTCAACGGCGATTCGGCGTAGAGTGGTTGGTGGATCACGTCGTCCATAAATAACCCTTTTCAATCTATCCCACACATGTTCGATAGGGTTCATGACTGGAGTACATGGTTGTCACTCTAGTCGAGCAATGTCATTATACTGAAGAAAGTCATGCACGTGATGTGCACGATGGGGGCGCGAATTGTCGTCCATGAAGACGAATGCCTCACCAATATGCTGGCGATATGGTCGGACTATCGGTCGGAGGATGGAATTCACGGATCGTACAGCCTTTACGGTGCCTTCCATGACCACCAGCGGCGTATGTCGGCCCCCACATAATGCCACCCCAAAACAGCAATGAACTTCCACCTTGCTGCACTCGCTGGACAGAATGTCTAAGGCGTTCAGCCTGACAGGGTTGCCTCCAAAGACGTCTCCGACGATTGTCTGGTTGAAGGCATATGCGACACTCATTGGTGAAGAGAATGTGATGCCAATCCTGAGCGGTCCATTCGGCATGTTGTTGGGCCCATCTATACCGCGGGAGTGAAGTTGCGCATCATGGAGCCTATTGCGCACAGTTTGAGCCGTAACACGACGTGCTGTGGCTGCACGCAAAGCATTATTCAACATGATGGTGTTGTTGTCAGGGTACCTCCGAGCTATAAACCGTAGGTAGCTGTCACCCACTGCAATAGTAGCCCTTGGGCGGCGTGAGTGAGACATGTCATCGACAGTTCCTGTCTCTCTGTATCTCCTCCATGTCCGAACAACATAGCTTTGGTTCACTCCGAGACACCTGGACACTTCCCTTGTTGAGAGCCCTTCCTGGCACAAAGTAACGATGCGGACGCGATCGAAACGCGGTATTGACCGTCTAGTCATGGTTGAACTACAGACAACACGTGCCGAGTACCTCCTTCCTGGTGGAATGACTGGAACTAATCGGCTGTCTGACCCCCTCCGTATAATAGGTGCTGGTTGTTCACATGTTTGGGCATGTTTAGCGACATCTCTGGACAGTCAGAGGCACTGTGCCTGTGATACAATATACACAGTCAACGTCTATCTTCAGGAGTTCTGGAAACTGGGGTGACGCAAAACTTTTTTTGATGTGTGTATATCAATCTCCTCCCCCTCTCTCCACCTTCTTCTGCCCCTCTCTCTGTCCATCTGCTCCTTTCCGCTTTCTATGTAAATTTCCTCCGTGTGGTAATGTACAAGTAAGGGTTTTTTATGTAGTTTATGAGCATTCCAGAGCTTTTGGAAACAAGATTTCAGTGAAACAGTTACTGTAATTATAGCCTCTCATGTTTTGTTGGCTTGTTTGGTTAATGGCGAGCTTTCAGCTGTTCAGTCGAATTGGTCACAGTATTTGTCAGCATGATATTTCCACAGCCGACCCAGTCGTCATATACTTCAGATTGGTTTGGCCTCTGAATATTGTGTATAAAAATGGAATTGACAACTAAGCTGAGCACCCGAAAGTACGCATTACATTATTGGAAATAGATGCAAAGAAGCCTCTGTGTTAAACTAATCGGCAGATATGGTAAATTGTGGGAACTGGATCATGCACATTGCACTAGGCGTACGACGTTTCTGCAGTGCCCATGGTCAACGCTACGAACCTCAGCTGCGGAATGAAGGCTCAACAAAGAAGTTACGTCATAGACGTACTGTGTAATCACAGGGAACAGAGAGTTATGCAACGAGTAAATATACGTTGCACGAGAACAGAGACAATAAATGTGCTACCATACCTTTCCAGTCGAGCTTTTCTGCACATGAACTATTGTAGTTTATTGATATGAACAAATTTTGTGGCGACTTCTCTTGGTCAGGACGAAAAATTTACTGATGAAGGCCACTATAGATAGTGGCTGTAAAGTTAGTTACGATGCTACGCCGTCATGTTACAAAGGTTACTGCATCATTTTTTCAATTACGTGTAACATTCTGCATACGAAAATAAAAAAATATCGATTAAAAATAAAGTAGTGCATAGTTATTTACGGTAGTTAACTGCTGATAATGTAAATGTTTTCGAATTATCTAAGCAATAATTTTCAGTTATTTGTGTGAACTGAACGGAAGTTGCCACAGTTCTCATTTATAGAATGTTCGTGAAACTGAATGGCATTCATTAGAAAATCATTTGTTAAACAAAAATTAAAATAGTAATTTTTCACATCCTCTGAAATTATTTGGACTTTGCAAACAGAGTGCCTCTTGATGAGGATATTTTGTTTCAAATTCATCACGACATTATATTAACGATTTCGCCACACGATTAACCTATAAATACATTTAATACTTTAATTTCAATGCTGCAAGAATTATACCGGCTTGTTCCGCCATGATGTTACAAACTTTCAGGGATGACTGAGTAGGTCTGGAATGATTCGAATCGAAAGTCTTAAGCGAAAATCGTTTTGATGCATCTGACAGTAGATCTCTTCTACAGCAAGCTCTTTGCTTTCCATATTTTAGTACAAGATAATACGGATCAAAACAAGAAAAAAGTCCATTAAACATGGGTTCTGAGGTGCATACCTTAAGAACTATAAGCACTTCTTCTTCTTCTTTCTTACGGTGGAACACATCGGTTCTGCTGAGCAAGTGCTCACAACTCTTAAGGTATGCATTTTACAGTCCATGTTTGGGAGGAGGTAGTACGGACCAAAACTAGAAAATATTTTGTGGTAAACCTTTTCGTGGTGAGGTTCGGGATGCCACTGGATTCACAACACGTTCTTGTTCGTACAGCCGGTAATTTGGACATCAGCCTTTACATTTCTGAGGCGTTAGGTTGGTGGCTTTACCCTATTTTCGTGGTCCCCTACGTCGTGTTTCAACAAGATAACGCAAGAACAGATGTTGGCCGTGCTGCCCCATAATGAATGACCTGACCCACCTCGATGCAGAAGGTGTACGACTGTAAGCGAGGCCAGCACCTTACCTGGATCTCTTCCGCACTGTTGACATCTGGTAATGATTGCCCAGGGACTAGCCACCACTAGCCAGCCAATAGGATTTATGAATTCTGGCTTCAAGTTGACGCAGCATGGAAAAACGCACCTGGTTCTGTCTTTAAAGCACAGTTCGATTCGATGTCCAGCCGGGTAAGAGCCTCTGTTGTTACCAGTGTTGGCGGCTCTTTATATTAAATATCGTACCATATTTTCGTAAGTGGCTGAGCTTATTCTTAGCTGACAGGAACACAGAGCCGCCAGTTTCCAGTAGGACGTGCGCCAAGAAACGTGTGGTTTGATAATTACTTATTTAGTTTGTGGTCGAGTCTGATGCCTTGATAATGTTTGTGGTTGTGGGCGGGGAATATACAGGTTGAGGCAACTAAGGTGTCAACTTCAGATATTTACGAAATGGTTGTAGCTGGATCGTAAATAATCTCGATGTTGACCACTCTAGTTATATAGCGACGACAATGTTCAAAAACGATATTTTCCATAGTTGCTTGTAGCCTACGTTAAGGGGTCAGTGTTTTGCTGTGTGGATTCTGCATGAGGCTTTATCTACATGCATTTTGAAGAGCCTATGGGACTAAATACTTTAAACGGTATCCGAGAGCCTTTCAGAGGATGTCATATCAATGAATTTGGAGCATAGGAAACCTGAGTCTGTATTACCGAAAGAAATTTGAGCCTCGCTCCTGTCTAGTGCGAGTCTAGAGCTTTATCGATATGTTGCCTCGATCGCAAAGACTGTCTGCCACTTTTTATTATCATTGGTGTTTTGCAGTATATACCGTTTGCTTCAACAAGACTCTCCCTGCTGTCCATGACTGCCTACACGCTTAATCTCGATTGTTTTCTTCAATCTTCCACACGTTTGTTTTTCGGGAAGAATGCTTATTCCATATTTTTACAAGGCATATTTCCTTTCCCAACCTTCCGTGCTGTTCACACCACATCATCCTATTTTGTTCCAGCCTGTCGAATTATCTTTTGTCATGTTGGTTCTTATCTCATGGTTCAATTTGGCACATGTCCCATCCGCGATACCCTCTTGTTTTTCTTCTGTTCTGTCTAACGTCCGATAATCTGAATTACAGAACGCATGTCTTTCGATAGCTGCTTTATACGTCCGTTTCTGGAAGTATGCTTGCTGTATGGCTCTCTATTCATGATTCATTGGCTGTTTTTATAAGCTGCATGCTTACCAAATAGTAATCCAAGATATCTGAACCTTTGCGAACCTTTACAATGTTCCTGTCAATTGTTGTTGGGACGCTGCTTCTGTTTCGGAAAGAAACTTTCAGGCAAAGGAAGATGACCGGCCGCATTCTTGAAGTGGAGGCCAGCACAAGTGGCTTATCACAGGTTCCGCCTGCAGCCCGTAGTTTAAACAGCAAAGTCATAAATGTGTTCTTCGAAAGTGTTTGTCTCATCGCTTTGTGTCGATAAATTTTAGGACCTTTACTGGAGAGTGCTTAGTCTTAGTAGCCAAGTGTTGCATAACTGAAAAGTCTTCAGAAATTCAGCTGAACTGAAGTAACGCGTTTTAGTTGCAGAACCTGTTTTGTCCTAGTTTTTACTTTCCACACTTCTTCCTATTTTCATGTCTCAGAGACCAATATTTTATCCAGCGCATACGGAGTGTACTTTTGTGATCATACAGAAGATATTTCAGCAAGAAAGGAGTAATTAATAATATTTGGTTAGTTATCATCTCGACTAAACGCATTTTAATCCAAGGTATCGCCTTTCGCTACTGTAGCAATGTATTATTTCACTTACAGTTTGGATGAAAGAAGGTAAAATTAATATGCACGCTTGATTTAACACACAAACTTGTCTCACTACATCACCAAGTCATTTTCTTTCAAATACTGGCGTCAAGTGGAGATATTTCTCTGGTAAGTGAGGACGGTATACTGAACAACATTGGACCAGTATGTACGCGATTTGCAGGTATTACAAGTCATATGTTTCTTGATTGGTTAGTACCTCCAAATAAATGACAAGAACAAGACATTTACGCCTATTTTCCCCTGGGCAGCAGGTCAGGTGCCGAAGTGTGTATGCAAAACGTTTAGTCTATACTGACAGGTGTAATACACTTTGTGGTGTAGTTACGACCTGCGGAAAACATCAGATCGTAAAGTTCGTGTCGTGTTTGTTGAAAGACTGTTCATCACAGAGAGAAAAACAAGCAGTACACCGAGTGTTTACATCCACCCATGTTCAGAAAAAACAGAACACCTTGAAGGACTTGAGACAGGACGACGTTCATATTCGCAGGGCATGCACAGTAATATGTTTTGCAGAAATGATCAGCATTTGAACCATGTCGGCCGATGGGTTCAAGATCAACATCGATATCGCGGTGCAACACTACCTTCCTGTAAGTTGTGCCTATGGATCTCGGTGTCGCTGTAAACCGAAGGTAATGGATCAGTGTGACTTGTGCAGAGGTGCAGGATGCCTCGCAGACGTATGCACGAATCGTATTGTCGAATCAGTGACTTTGAGAAAGGGAGCATTATTGGCATGAGAGAATGTGATGCATCTATCCGGGCAATTGCTGCTCTTGTGGGACGAAGTGTTTCGGCAGTGCAACGGGTGTATGCAGAATGCTTCACAAAGGCCAAAAAAAAAAAAAAAAAAAACGACGAGATGGGTCAGATCGCATCACCCATACCTCCTCCCCCCTCCCCTTCCCCCACGAAAGAGAGACACCTCATCCGAATCGCGTTGTAGGACAGTTCTGCATTCTCCTCGGCCATGGCGCAGTAGTGGAACGCTATGACACATCGTACGATATCAGGGGTGATAGCCCGTCGCCGTTTAATACAGCATAGATTACGTGCGCGTCGTCCACTTCCCTGCCTACCTTTGACGAATGTGCAGAAGCATGCTAGACGGCAATGCTGTGTGGAACGACGTCACTGAGGACAGGAATGGCATCACGTAGTGATAATGTTTTCGGACAGAATCCAGATTCTGTTGTTTGAAAATGACGGTCGCATTTTGGTTCACCGCAGAGAGGGGCACTGGTACAAGAGTGGCTGCATTCGCACAAGACTTACAGAACCAGCTCAAGGCGTTACGGTGTGGGGTGCTATTGGGTACAACTCCAAATCACGGTTGGTGTGTGTCCAGACCACTTTGCCCAGCGTCACCTACGTGAATGAGGTCCTGCAAACCGTAGCCGTTTCCTTTCCGCACGACACCCCAGACGCTATTTTTCTGCAAGAAAATGCACGACCACATGCTGCTGCACGACCGCACGTTCCCGCTTGGTGCCACAGGATGTCAGCCTTTTGCCCTGGTCCGCCAGATCATCAGCCTTGCCGCCAAACGAAATGGTGTGGGATCTATGACCCTGTGCCAACCACCTCTGATGAACTTTGGAACTAGGTGAATGCAGCATGGATAGCTATACCGCAGGACGCCAATCGCGCCTTATACCACTCGAGGCTACCACGGCCGGCCAGTTTGGCCGAGCGGTTCTAGGCGCTACAGTCTGGAACCGCGCAACCTCTACGGTCGCAGGTTCGGATCCTGCCTCGGGCATGGATGTGTGTGATGTCCTTAGGTTAGTTGGGTTTACGTAGTTGTAAGTTCTAGGGGACTGGTGACCTCAGAAGTTAAGTCTCATAGTGCTCAGAGCCATTTGATGCTACCACGCAGGCAACAAGTTATCAGGGCCCATGGCAGACCCTGTGCCTACTAGGCAACAGGACACGTGGTGAACCGAGGTGACTGAAATGCTAGTAATTTCTACAGGACATAATAATGCACATGTCCTGCGAATACGAACGTCCTTTCTCTAGTCGCTCAAGGTGCTCTTTTCTTCTGAAGATGGCTATATAAGCGGAGACAAATGGTGTTTATTTCTAGCGAAAATGCTGCTCGCAAATGGGAAAATCTACTGACAAAGCGACTTTGGAAAATGACAGATTTTTATATACAGACGCCTGGGAACGAGCACGTCGGATACGGCGAATTTTACTGGCTGTTCGCGAGCTCCTGTCGTCAGCACCTAAGGAAAGTTCAGTTTCGTGGAGTCGTCTATGTACCGAATATCCATAGGACTTCCAGTTATTATTTATTTATTCTAATGGAGGTCAGTTTCCATACATCTGTGTTTCTTACTTGGATGTTAGTCTTACATATGTGCAATCGATTTCAAGACATTATTGTCTCACTTCAAGTACCTACCTACTAGGCGTGATTTGGTAATTCGTTTCAAACTCTGCGTAATCCTTACATCGATCGCCCTGAATTCCGTATTAGTACGTTTCCACACAGATGGTCTTTGACGAGAACTATCAAACTTTGTGGCAGAAGCAGCATAGATGCCTCCCTAGATGGAACGACAGCTACAATACTTAAGACATTCGTTTCGTGAAGCACGCCGAACAGGTGCCTGAAGCTATAAAATATCGTCGTGTAATAGATTGTACACATATGAGATAAACATCAAAGTAAAATGAGAATACAGCTGTGAGGAAACTGAATTTCACTGAAATAAAAGAAACCTTTGTTAAATGGTTGAAGGACGGTGAAACTGCGATTAGTCGACAAGGTGTTGGACGTCCACGATACATCACAGAACGCAGAGATCAGAGACTTACCCACAGATGGTAGTGATCTTTGCGGCAGATCCGACGAGGGGGTGGCGCAGCACAAGTGTTTCGGAGCGCACTGTTCACACTGCCGACGACAGTACGTGACCACATGTCGACACAACGACATCGTTAGTTACGATTGCAGTGGCTGAAAGTTTCGTTTAATATTTGTTTTCCTTCGTTTCATTTTTTGAAATCGTACTGGCAGCGTTGGTTAGTTGTATCTTTCTTGTATAAAAATAAACTTTTTAAGATTACCTTGACTGAATGTCTGATCTGTGAAATGAGTACTGAACTCGAATTGTGTTGCGTGTCGTAAGTGCAAGTGGTGTGCTTTCTATGTGTTACTGTTAGCAAAAATTTAAAACTTTGGGCGATGCGGCTCCCAATACCAATAAAGAAATACAGTCACTGCAAAATACATTCAGCCCCTTAGGCACTGAATCATCTGGCCCTGTTCAAAACTGATTACTTTGGTTCCTGTGCACATAAAAAATTGTCTTACCTCTAAAGCAGCAACGGAATAACGCGATATATTCTGGTCTCTCAAGAAAAACAAAAAAATATGCTAGCTACAACCTCAGCAGTGGCCAATACTGACCGTAATACTTTGAAATGCGCATGAAACTCTTTTGGCTGAGAAACGAGGACATTTAAAAGAAATCCAACTTCTTTGAAAAATGTGACCTGGCCTGGGAGGCGGTACTGGTTATGGTGAATTACTGAGTTTTTTTAGTAAAAATTATATTGCAAGGTAAGTTTCGCTTTTCAAAAACATCTACTGTTGAAGTTACATTGCTCACAATTAATCCATAAACAATGAGATTTAAACAGCAAGTATTATCTAGCTTCATTAAGCCAACATAAATGCAAGTCATCAAATTACATATAGCTGTGTTAACATATCTGAGCAACATTACAGAGTGAAATATTTAACTAGCCTTTTTATCGAAACTGTTTGCGTACATTCTGGGGTTACTCAACAATTAGAAATTATCAGCCAACTCGTCTATACTAACGCGCTGGCAAAAACAGAAATAATCATTATTTAACATTTTTACCTTACTTGCCTGAAGACTTCTGCTTCCAAGTTCAACAATATTGACACACCTAAATTAATCTAACATTAGGTGACTTCAGACAGCACACCATAAAAACTGCGTATTCCATCGCCTTTCGATCTCAGACGGCTAGCTACAATTGTGCGCCAAGCATTCTGTTGGAATAACAGAGTTGTTTATGGATTAATTGTGAGCAATATAACTTTAACAGTAGATGTTTTTGAAAAGCCAAACTTACCTTGCAATATAATTTTTACTAAAAAACTCAGTAAAACACTATAACAATCTCAGACCAGAAGCAGTATCTGCGGGTCAGCCATATAAAGCCTATCAAAGACACACATAGTGTATAAAATCATATTCGCGTGCCACATACAAATGTGCCCCAGTAGACTCCTTTCATGGGCACGGAATGATCGAGGTTGGACTGGGGATCAATAGAATCGAGTTTCGTGGTCGAATAAACCACTCTACTACTGCTTGTCGATGGTAGTGTGCGGACGGCTGCTCGAACAATGGACCGCCCTATGGGAGAAGGCCCTGAGTCAGTATTATTCTATGGGGACATTCCCTTGGGCTCCTATGGGATGTGCAGTACTAATTGAAGGCGCCGTAGCCGTAACAGCTGTGGACTTCGCCAACGTTATTGCAGACCACTTGCATCTCTTCATGCTTGATATCATCTGACAGCGAAAGTGTATTCCAGCAGGATAACTGACTGTGTCGCAATTCGTGAACCTTACAACAGTGGTTTGAGGAGCATGATAGTGAACTCATATTGATGTTTCAGTCACCAAATGCGCCTGTACAGAATCCAATGGAACGCATCTGATTGTCGCGTGCCTTCTTCAGCCCTCCCCCTTCCATCAAATTCCTCCGCCCCCGCCTTCCACTTGTCTCCCCAGGGAAATGCGTGGCCCGTGCGTAGGCATCTGATGTAACGTATCTTCTGAAACTTATCCATGGCTTGTCGAATCCAGGCCACACAGAATCCTTCTTTCTAGTTACCCGTGCGCAACGTCGGCAAAAGCTTACGAATTTAACTGAAAGCGTCTTTGTAAAAACTTGGGCGACAACGCACGACCAGTTCCATCAGTATTCCGGAGGTTGGCAGCGAGTGCGCGGTAAGAGAATGAGGCGGCGAGACTGCGCCTGCAGGCTAGGCTACACGCTACAGGTTCGTGGCTGAAGAAGAACGTCTCTCCTCGTAAGCAAGTTCCGCCCGACAACCTTACGGGCAAGCCGTTCTGGGTGAAGGTCAGCAACTAGGCTACCTGCAGCGTTTACTTCTCGACAGCTGACACGTGGAGGAAGCCGCGGCAAACTACTCCGTCACGCAACTGGCAGACAGGTTGACCGCCCTTACAACGCTGTGGCGTGTGGGTCAACTTTCGCGGCGAGAAAACGAGGAATTGCCTTTTGATGATAGACTTTCTTGTCTGAATCGACAACTCGTGGCAAATGAGTCTACTGCAGCGCTCCTGGCTCCTGTACTGATAGTTGCCTGACACGAGTGACTGTTTTGTTTATAAGTCGGCCCCAATACTGTGTGTGTGTGTGTGTGTGTGTGTGTGTGTGTGCGTGCGCGTCTGAGTTTCTATTATGCAGTTTGCCACCCCAACTGTGAAAGTTAGACTATGAGGCATCATCCAGCTTGAGTCGAAATGTAGTAGCAGAATTGAGGAGCTAGCAGACATAACAGAAGTTGTTAATGGCCGAAGAAGAATTCTTAGTAGGTATTCTTTACAATGTTGTAATTTATCCACACCATTCAGAGCTCTAAGAATTGGAGAAGTGTCATTAAAACATCAACAAATACTTGCTTGAGAAAATATGTACATAAAAACACATCAAATAATATTTAACTGAGCCTGTGGATAGACCCTTTTAGCTTTAACATTTGTATTTTATCCGACTTTTTTCAGAACTGAAGTAATTTTCATTAAAAATATTCATCTATTTACATTATTATTTTTGCATGGCTAGTTTTTTTTCTTTTTCTGGGTATCGCAGAAACGAATTCCCTTTTTCGCCTTCAGATATTTGGCATCTCTTTGGCGTGGAGCAGCAGCAGGAAAAAGTAGTAAGAACATTATCGTCGTCATACAGCCTTCGCACTGTTCCACCAAAAGAAAAGAAGAAAATAAAGAGGTCGCAAAAGCATGAAATCCACTATTATAACACGACTGAGTACGGCGAGAATAGGTTAGCAGCCTACGCCACATATCACTGTTTGTACGTATGCGCAGGCTTGCAGTATCTAGACCTCCACATTCTATACAGTCACTTGATCATTGACGTCACTAGCTCACTGATGTTCTGTACACACAGATTCGACGAGTCGGACTAGAAAGTCGATCGCGTAAAACAGCCGTCAGTGCACGAAATACTGCGAATACCTCTTGCTGCTGATTGAGGTTTCGAAGAGACTGACTATCTGAAGTCACCAGTCTCTTAGTCAGCTCCCAGGACGGAATCTTTGTACCCCATCAGTTTGCGCTTAGAGTTAATCCTCTGTGCAAGTGTCAGAACGCTTTATAAATCTTTGCGTAGAGTATGTCTGAGGCAGGACGTGCGTACTAGCAAATTGCTCACTTAGAGGGATGTGGGAAACCGACTTAAACTAACATCCAGGCTGGCCGGCTCACCAGCTTCGTCGAAAATCCGTGAAATGGATTCGATCTGGGCCAGGCTCACTTCTCCTGTTACATTTTCTTACTTTTTAAAATTTTTACATACTACGTCGTTACGGCTGTGCAGAAATTCTCAGGTAACTGCATCCATTATCAGAAATGCATAATTATATATGAGTCATCAGTCTTCTAACTGGATTGATGCGGCCCACAACGAATTCGTTTTCTGTGCCATTCTTTTTCATCTCAGAGTAGCAATTGCAGTCTACGTCCACCGTTATTTACTGGGTGTATTCCAATCTCTGCGCTCCTCTACAGTTCTTACCCTACACTGCTTCCTCTATTACCATGGAAGTTATTAACAGATGTCCTTTCATCCTGTCCCTTCTTCTAGTCACTGTTTTCCATCTGTTTCTTTCCCCGCCGATTCTGTGGTGAACCTCCTCGTTCCTTATCCTATGAGTCCTAATTGTCAGCATTCGCCTGTAGCACCACATCTCAAATGCTTCGATTCTCTTCTGTTCCGGTTTTCCTACAGTCCATTATTCATTATCACACAATGCTATGCTCCAACTGTACGTTCTGAGAAATTTCTTCTTCATATTATGGCCCAAGTTTGATACTAGTAGACTTCTCTTGGCCAAGAACGTCCTCTTTGCCAATGCTGGTCTCTTTTTATGTCGCCCTAGCTCCGTCCGTCAGGAGTAATTTGCCGCCTAGGTATAGTAATTCCTTAACTTCATCCACTTCGTGATCAGCAATTTGACGTTAAATTTCTTGTTGTTCTCATTTCTACCACTTGTGAGTACTTTCGTCTTTCTTCGATTTACTCTGTCTCTATTCTGAACTCATTAGACTATTTATTCCTTTATTTCAGACAACACATCCTGTATATTCTTCTTCACTTTCACTGAGGATAACAATATCGTCAATGAATCTTATTACTGATATCCTTTCGCATTGAATTTAATTCCCACTCTTGAACCTTTCTTTTATTTCCGGTTTTTCTTCTACGTGTATAGATTAAACAGTAGGAGGAAAAGACTACATCCCTGTCTTATACCCTTTTTAATCTGAGGACTTCGTTTTTCCTCCTCCAGGCTATTGTTCCCTCTCAGGGCACAAATTACAAAGAAGACATTAATTATAGTCGCCAAAGTAAAAACAAAATAAAACAAACACAATGCTTAACCCGGTAACTACAATGCTTCGGGTTACGTTAATTCATATTCTTAATGTTTTATTTCCGTACACCGTGCAACTTAACACTTGTCGGATTATGCCATCATCAGAATCTGTGAGAAAATAATAGAACAAATGAGAACAAAGTTAAAAAAGATAAAGTCTTAAATTGTGTAAAATGGAACATGCCACATTTAAAATGGCATCAGTACTTAGTATCTCATCAGGTTTCTATTTACGAACACGTAGCGTAGAATAGTGCTGTCTGTTGAGAGAGCAGCCTGGCTTGTATAAAGCGCAACTGTGGCCGATATGCTGCACCGGTGCAGTACTGTACTCTTTTCACGTTAAGTCATTCAAACGTAAGATTTAAAGAATATGTTTAAGGCATACAATCATTTATTTAATTTATTTTGTATAAAATCTTTAATCTGCTCCAAAGGGTAGAGTATTTTTCTGTAGATCTGACCGTGTTGAAGAGCTCGGTTACTTTCAGCCAAGTACTGGCGGAGGGAGTCCCGTTTGGGAATATCTGGAAGGGTATATCCAGCCCTGGTATTTATTTTACCTTAAAACTTTGGACGGACCTAGCGAATTAGAGGTGATTTTAGTTTTTATCTTGGACAATTCATCCCAGATTAAAATAAGGATTATTGCATGCGTCAGAGAGTAAATTTGAGGACCTGCTTGACATAAGCAATGAACCTCTTAGGCTGACAGTGGAGCATGGGCTAATGTGACAATGGCTAAAATTCAACATATGCCCAAATATTACACAGAACAGGTGGCATCGAAATATTTACCGTGGTATCTTCCAGAGATCACAGTGCCACATGAAAGGCGACAACACACGTAGATACCACAGACATTAGCGATATCTCGCTGCAATCCACAGTGATGAATGGGAGAGGTTGAAGAAGACTTGCCCTCTCTATCAATACAGCAGCGCTTTCACACGGAGGTCAACATAAAGCCAAGCATAGAAGCGCTCTCCACATTTCGTGACCTCAGCTGAAGCAGTCAGCATCGTTGAGTGGGAGTGAAAAGTCTCAGATGGAAAGATGGACATGTACTTTTGTAAATGCTGAACGTTGCACATCAATTAATTAGTGCCTCAAGTGACGCTTTGATAGTCAATGACAGTTGTAAATTATCAGACACTCCTGTGGCAAAGGACTGTATCGAGTTGAGTAAATCTTTTTATCATTCATGTAATAAAGTGAACTAATACTTCCTGTGTTATAGTCTTTATGAACACACTCTCAGAGCAATCACAGAACCCACAGTTATGGCAGGACGATTGTAATTTCGTCTGATCATAATGTTTACAACTGTGAAAAATATATCTTCTCGTTGGAGATGTTAGGCTGCTGGTTACGGCGAATTTTAATTGCCATCTTCTGATTTTGAAGAATATTTTATCAACGTATATGTGTTAGATATCATCTACGCACAGCTAATATTGTACACTCTGTACAGAGAGCTCACATCTAATCATGAAGATACAGGAGATAAACTTACTGTAATGCGGATAAAAGCAATTATGAAAGTTCAAGTTTATAATAAAACCTGTCAGAGGTGCACATACCTCGCTGGAACAGACGCACCACTCTACCATACGTGAAGTAATAAAACCATAATTGAGGTAACCAGTCACAAGCCTGCTGATAAACTACTTTTGGTGCATAAGGTATTAATTACTTGCTCTGTCTGTACTGACAGCAGATGGCACACTGCCAAGCAATCCTCAGACCGACTGTGTCATATTATGGAATACCACCAGATAGCAGCAGTCTCCTACAGGAACACAGTACGCAAGAATCGCAACGTTTAAAAGCAGACAATCCAACTCACTTATAACTTGTCTAGACATCATAAAAAATTTCACAAAATTCCACGATTAAAACCAGAAAATGGACAACAAAGGTGCCAGGAAGGGGTTTTCAGGGTGACGATTTGTTTCTGTTCTCGGCAGAACATCTTTTGCATGAATATAAATACAGACACAAAAAGTGAGGATGTATTATGTTCCTAAATCGTCATGTAGGAGAATGCTACTATCTGGTGGTACTCCTTAATACGATGCAGTTCATTTGACTATTGCTTGGCAGTGTGCTGTCAGTTGTCAACACGGACGTAGCAATTAATAGTTTTTGTAGCGTATATGCTTTATCGGTAGCGTTTGTGAAGGGTTACCACAATTATGGTCTTATTATTGATGTGTGATGCTACACTGCTGCGTCTGCTTCAGGAACATACTTGCACCTCTGACATGTTTTATTATAATCTTCACGTTGATTTTCCATAATTACTTTTATCTGCATTACAGTAAGTTGATCTCTTTGTTGATAACTAGATGACAGAGCACTGCATAGAGGGGCAGAATATTTTATGTATGTTGATGTTATGTAACGCACATAAGTCGAAAAAATGCTCTAAAATGAATTTCTATTATTATACTGTAAAAAAAAAAGTTGTGAAAATGTCATTCAGATATGAAGGTGGCAATTAAAATTTGCCGACTTTGTAGTCTTCAGGATCTTTTGTAATTCATGTTAGAGCTTCTAGAGGTTGTAGAGGGCAGATATTACATCAAGTTTTACATGGGAACCCAAGTCCGGAAACATCATCAAACGACGCTACAGAGCTTCAGAGTTACAGGCGCCAGCGCCTGCAAATATTTGTATATAAGGGTGATTGCGTGATATGATACATACCTCCAAGGATGTGGGAGAAGGATAAATGTATCAGTTTGTCATCAGTCCCTGTACTGGAAACGAACGAGTGGAAAGTTGTAAGCGAAAACCGTTGTGATACTTCAGACAGTGGAATACATGTACTGGTACCGTTGTTGCTAAGACCGTAGTGTAGACAACTTTCATTCTTGGTAGTATGGACCAAGACAAGAAAAAAAGTCCAATAAACATGGGCTCTAAAACTAATACCTTAAGACCTATGAGCACTTGTTCAATAGAGGAGATGTGTTCCACACTAGCGAAAATGAACAAGTGCTCGTAGTTCCTCTGGTATGCAAGTTAGACGCCAAGTTAGTAGACATTTTTTCTTGTATTGTTCCATATAACCATCTCTGAAAGTTGCATATCCTATATTGCTAGCAACAACAGTACTCTTACGTATAATCCACTGTCAGAGATGTCTGAATGATTTTCACTTGCAAGTTTCGACTTGTTCATTTCCGAACTTGGGACGCTTAAATTGACACATTTATCCGTATCCATCATACTTCACAGTTTGTAACTTCATCACAGAATCATGCTCTCTACAGTTAGATTTATAGGCATTGGCGCCTATAGCTTTGACGCTCTGTACTGTTCTTGGATGACGTTTCCGGACATGGGTTCCTATGTGAAACTTTATCTACTAGTAGTTACCCTTTATAGCCTCCAGGAGTGTGTAACATGAATTGTGAAGCACCCTGTATTTGTCTAATTACTGCGATCTGGCCAAGTAAAATTTTCTCTAACACGAAAATTCCATTTTTTTAAATATAAGATCGCTCTCCCGCTGACAGTGTCAGGTACCCATCCCATATGCAATTGTCTTAAAAGCTTGCTGCACGACTCTCATAAAATACGTATGGTTGTAAAAAAAAAACCCAGAAAAGCGGCTTTTTCTTATTAGACTCCAACTAGTTTCAACCTTGAGGACAACATGTGGCAGAAATTTGAGACTTTTCGTGGTGAATACCACATTGTGCAACTATGTTTCAACGTTTTTTAAATTAAGGTGTTTTAAATCGTAATGATAACTGTATTACTACCCGTCGTACCAGACTCGTTAAAATACTAAAATTAGACTGGAACGCTGGACACACCACATTGTCTCTCAGCCGCCGTGTTTGCTTACGGTGTTGACACAAGAGACGAGTCCATATACGACTCCGCCTGCGGGCAAGGTACACACGCCAGGGGACAGGGCAGGTAAACGCCAAACACGACCCGACACGGTCTGCCGCATTCAAATACGTCTCGAAAGGTGTCGAAATGCCAATTAAATTTGGAATGCGTTGTTGATCCAGCGCTGCAACTGTCCAATAACGTCGTGAATATGCAGTAATTGTAGTTACTTATGACATGTTAAATGTGACTTTTGGCAAGTTTTGTGGCCGGCCGGTGTGGCCGAGCGGTTCCAGGCGCTACAGTCTGGAACCGCGTGACTGCTACGGTCGCAGGTTCGAATCCTGCCTCGGCCATGGACGTGTGTGATGTCCTTAGGTTAGTTAGGTTTATGTAGTTCTACGTTCTAGGGGACTAATGACATCAGATGGTAAGTCCCATAGTGCTCAGAGCCATTTGAACCAAGTTTTGTGTACTGTGAAACCAGTTCTTGCTTAAACTCAGCTAATCATGTTTTATGATAGTATAACAGCAACTTCGTCTTCGCCTGTTTTTTATATTAATACATCTATATGCACATTCTGTAACACTATTTCTTTTGTAATACAGGCAGCCTGAAGATGGTCTAATGTAGACCGAAATCGGTTTCTTAATAATAATAATAATAATAATAATAATAATAATAATAATAATAATAACAATGATAAGCAGTGTGCGGCTGGTCCCGGCGGATCTTAGAGTCCTCCCTCGGGCATGGGTGTGTGTGTTTGTCCTTAGGATGATTTCGGTTAAGTAGTATATAAGCTCAGGTACTGATGACCTTAGCACTTAAGTGCCATAAGATTTCACACAATAATAAGCAAGTTTAGTTGTTATACATGCAGTGATATTTCCCAGGTGTTGATCACTACTTTAGACCTGTCGAGACTATTCATATTCAACCGAGAGAGTTGGCGAAATCGTTAGCAAAATAGACTCGCATTCCGGAGGACGACGGTTCAGATCCCCGTCTAGATTTAGTTTTTCCGCTCAGGGCAAATGCCGGGATGGTTCTTTTCAAAGGGCGCAGCCGATTTCCTTCCCCATCCTTCCGTAATTCGAGCCTGTGCTCCATCTCAAATGACCTCGTTTTCGACGGGACAGTGATCTCTAATCTTCCTTTCTTCCTTTTATCCGTCTTCGTAAAAACATGTCACCAAAACCCACTGAAAGATATTTCAGTTGAAAGAGAAATGAAACACCACAAACAGAGCGCGTACTCGAAAGAGCTATCACCTGCTGAAGTGCTGAAAAGGACACCGCGGAATTATTGAACAGGTAGTCAAAACAATTTCTACACATACAAACCCTTCGGTCCAAAAAGTTTCTAAGCTCGATTGATAAGAGAACAGAGAAAGGTTAATGTGGTGGTTTTAATGCTTTCTGCTTTCTGTGTCTCCTCCCCCTTGAGTACAACGCACAGAACGTTCATACAGCCATGGGAAATTATCAGAAAAGTCGTCCTTGACGATGTTGTTTTCGCGCACATTGGCTTGAATGTCGATTATATCTTCAGTGCGTTGACCCTTCATGTGAATTTCTGCGTTTTGTTGTTTTTCAGTACGTTCATAATTGATAACACCAAGTCTCCTCATTAGTAATATTGTTGTGCAGAAAAGAAGTTCACTCAAATCGCAGCAGGCGTCCGCGAGTCCTTGTTTGTCTTTTTCCACGACTCAGTGTGTGGACAAACTTTGCAAGTACTTTTCTCGTCTTCAAAAAATTCAGGAATATGTCTTGAACACTTGGTATAGAGACGTTGCTCCATTGCAATTTGTGACACAACAAATGGCTCTGAGCACTACGCGACTTAACATCTGTGGTCATCAGTCCCCTAGAACTTAGAACTACTTAAACCTACCTAACCTAAGGACATCACACACATCTATGCCCGAGGCAGGATTCGAACCCGCGACCATAGCGGCCACGCGGTTCCGGACTGTGGCGCCTAGAACCGCACGGCCACTCCGACCTGCGTGACACAACAATCTTGACACACTACTGCAGCACGTCAGCCACTTGACACTACCTGGTCAAAGCGCATCTGATGTTTACAGTTTTTAGTTCAAGCTGCCACTGTAATTACTGCGCTGGCGTCGCTTATACGTCAGAAGTAAATTCGGTTGTGGAAGTTTATGTACGGATGGTGTAGCTAATTATTCCAATGAACTCGAAATGCCCGGCCGGAGTGGCCGAGCGGTTCTAGGCGCTACAGTCTGGAACCGCGCGACCGCTATGGTCGCAGGTTCGAATCCTGCCTCGGGCATGGATGTGTGTGATGTCCTTAGGTGAGTTAGGTTTAAGTAGTTCTAAGTTCTATGGGACTGATGACCTCAGAAGTTAAGTCCCATAGTGCTCAGAGCCATTTGAACCAATTTTTTGAACAAGCAGCGTTATCATGATTCAGCTTCCACTTGTCTGTAATGTCCAGTCTCACGCAATTTATCCTTTTCCTGAGTCTTTCAAGGGAACCTTTGTAAAACAATTGGTTAACAGTTTCTTCAAGAAGGAAAATCTGACAAGAGCATGCAAGGGTTCGATGTTTTCGTCGGTTTTTGAAGTTTAAGATATCCCGAGGAAAGTTTATCTTCAACGCATTCTCGACCTTCCAAATATGGTTTTTGCCAGCGAAAAACTTATGCTCTTGATAAGGAATGTTCCCTATATAGCAGTTGCCGCTTGGTTCAGGCGCTATGTCACTGACTGCGCGGCCCATCCTGCCGGAGGTTCGAATCCTGCCTCAGGCGTGTGTGTGTGTGTTGTTCCTAACATAAGATAGTTTAAGTAGTGTGTAAGCGTAGGGACCGATACCTCAGCAGTTAGGTTCCTTAGTAATTCACACACATTTGAACATTTTATAAATCTGTTTCAACTTTTTAAATGTCGCAATTACGAATTTCCCAAATTGAACACAAAACATGATGGCATAACGTTGCTCTAGATTCCGTTGTTCCAATTTCTTAACACAAAACAAAGACACAGTTTCACTTATGGCGTTCTCAAATATCATATGATGACTGTACGGAACTGAAATTCGAACTGGGTATCTGGAATAGATGAACACACCGGTCTACACAGGTAGAACAACACAGCGTTGCCAGATCGCCCGCAGTGTTGTCAGTGTCATTGCCTTTCTCACACGCCTCGTACAGCGGACTCTTACTAACGTTTAAAAAGTCTCGAAGCGACGTAGATGATGCCGAGACAAGTAATTTAACATAAGACACCTGTGCCCGCAAAGGTCGGGCAGTACCCATAAGTACCGAGCGAGGTGGCGCAGTGGTTAGCACACTGGACTCGCATTCGGCAGGACGACGGTTCAATCCCGTCTCCAGCCATCCCGATTTAGGTTTTCCGTGATTTCCCTAAATCGTTTCAGGCAAATGCCGGGATGGTTCCTTTGAAAGGGCACGGCCGATTTCCTTCCCAATCTTTACCTAACTCGAGCTTGCGCTCCGTCTCTAATGACCTCGTTGTCGACGGGACGTTAAACACTAACCTCCTCCAGTACCCATAAGTGAATGTTGAACATCTAATGTCATTAGATGACTATCTCGTCGCTCGTCCAGCGGTTGAGCGTATCGGTCTGTTGCATCTGCTCATATCATTTCAACCTAAGTATTCAAGCAACTGTCGCTCCACACTTACGTGCCCGACTTTAGCGCGTGGCGCACAGGGTTCGAGTCATGCACCTAGCAGGTGTATTTTTTTTCATTGCGACAGACAATTAAGCGTTTACATTGAGGTATTACTTTATTTGCCGGTCTCGTGGTCTCCACTGGTTTATTGAAAGGCGAAGTACAATGGAAACCTGGAATACTGAGTTTCAAGTAAATGAGTATAAGCTTCCGAATCGTTTCATTAGCAATAAATGCCCTACGTTTTCTTTAATACATAATAATTGTAAACAAAAAAAAACGAAGAAAAGGAAAGAAACACAAAATAACAACAGTTTTTTCTTGGTTACTGCGAGGACAGTAATACTGTAACTTCTACATTTACAACAGGCCGCATTTACAAAAGATGTTTGAAATTTGCAACGTTTGCTTGAATGCAAGTATTCCAGCGATCTATCATCTCCTGATGCACGTGCTCGAAAATATCATTCGTATTTTGGATGTGACGTCACATGTTCAACATTTGTCATCTACTTTCGGGATATTTCCTGATATTTGCGACCCCATGTGAGAAACTCATTTTCAAAAGGTACCATATCCGAAAAACTGAAAAATGAGATAACAGGTGACAACACTGCTGAGAATAACTACCTATACAATAAGAACTCTTATGTATACCAAAACGTAGCATATACGTTGTACGTTTGCCCTTCAGACTTGTGGTTCATGGAGAAGAGTACTAAATCCCATCTTATTTGCTAGCGCTGCTGCCTCTGGATCACGTGGTCCCGCGTTAGATTCCCAGCCGGGTTGGGGATTTTCTCTACTTGGGGACTGAGTGTTTGTGCTGTCCTCATCGTCTCATCATCATCATTCGTGACAGTGGCTTGATTCGACTGTGTAAAAAATGAGACTGTGTAAAAATTGGGACTTTGCGAGAGCGCTGATGACCGCGCAGTTGAGCGCCCTACAAACCAGACACCATCATCACCACCATCATCATCATCATCATGTCGTCTTATTTCGTTTCCAAGAAGTACCAAATCCCGGCAGCCAATCGTTGCTCTTCTTGGTAATAACGTTACACACAAATTGGCCTACATTTGTTTACATGACACTATATGTTGTAAGGACGTGTGTAGAGGTTTTCCTTTCTTTGTTCATTGCGGGTTTTTAATTATATTATGGAGTCTGACTTGTGAGACGAGTAATGTGAATCACTAAAAGCAACTGAAAATCCAAGGAAAAGGGTATGAAGACCGAAGAAAAGTTGCGAAACAGAATAAGCATGCAGAACGGGCTAGTGGTAGGTCTGAAATTAGTTGTGTACATGACAGTGGCTTCTGTATAGCTGCACGTGTATTACCAACAGAAATTCAAGAATTCTATGACCGTTTCTATGAGAACAAATATTCTCTTAAACAAAAAAAGTTCATTTCTTTATAAACTGATGTAATTTTAGCGAAGAGGTGCTGACCGAATAAGGCCTCAAGAAAAGAATGTCTGTAAAATGTAAAGTAAAATCTCAGACTGGAATAGTAAATATATGCCGAAATAAATTTCTAAGTGTATTGCAGATTGGCAGGCGAATGGATGCAATGTCACAAAGGCAAATCAGGGGACATGTGTTATTGGTTCTGAGAAGAGATGTGAGTGTAGGGCAGTGGTACCCAACAGGTGGTCCGCGGACACCCAGGGGTCCGCCAGCTATGCCAGAGGGGTCCGCAAGATGCTATTAGAATAAAAAATATATTAAAGGTATTTGGTATGGTAACAGATTTTTTTGTTTTGGCCGATTCCTGCATGAGCAGTTTTAAGCTCAATATTTTTTCAATAATGAATATGACAATGTTTTTATTAAGTACCAAAAATAGAAAACGTATAAAAAGACTTCATTTGACTTTTTTAGGTACTTGATACTGTGATATGACAAGATACCAATCATGCTCGATGAGGGGGTCCTGGAGAAAATTTTGTTGCGAGCCCCTGGTCTAGAGTGTTCATTGTTCAGATTGTGGGAAAGTGAAAACATTGAGTAAAATTTTTTGTGAAATAAAAATATTCTCACTAATTTTCTTTGCAATATTTCTAAGTCCTTAAGTTAATAAAGTTCAAAATAACCCATGAAGTGTGGAAACTACAGTACACAACACTTCAAATTTTTTGACAAAAGGTAGCAAAGCCATTTTTGTTTATGCAATAACAATTAAACAAATAAACATTTAACAGAGAGACTTGGCGTAATGTGTGTCAACATCTGTCTGAATGTAACAGCAAAGCTACAAAGCATATTCTGATGCTACTGTGCTTGTAAAACGTTTTTGGCTCTCCTGTTAAATTAGGTTGTATGGATTTGGCATCGTTTGGAAATAAGATCCTCATGTGTCTTAGATTAAATTACTTGTCAGTGCCATCTACGTCGCTACGTGGTTGCTTTAGACATTAATGCGAATCACCCTCTATAGTATGCTTTGTCTAAAGTACTCACAATTTACCGATTTCATTTTTTCAACCACCAAAAAATTGTAGAGTGCGCAGTTTTGATGTGGTGCAATATTGTGGCTGGTACATCTTTGCTGTGCAGCTTTGAAGTTTAACAGTAACCAAGCAGTAAGGAGAATTGTTTGGTGTGTTGCACACTGAGCAGGCAGCTAGATAGCAGGCAGATATCGTTTAATTAGCGGAGCGCCGTGTTCTCGCCTGCAGACGCCTTAAGCGCGCTACCAGCCGTGCACGATAAGGACGCAGCTGTGCGGTGGAGGTTATGTTTCCGCTGCTGGAGATACTTCCTTTTTTCTTTCTTTGGTCTCTGGCAATCTGATCATGGCTTTGTCCGTAAGGAGACGCTACTGCATATCCATATTCTGATGTTAATGATTCCGCTTAGTTGCCTTGGACCTCATTTGCAAGTGGCTGGGGAAAAACTTCATGAAGGTTCATCTCGTGGTTAGGGAGCTTCGGCGCGATCTGGCGTCCTCATCTGCTTTTGTGTCACAGGTGGATATCTGTTTCTTTCAAAGCCAAGCGATCCTAACGTGGGGATGGGGAAAACCGACCGGTTGAAGCTGATACCAGTACTTCAGTTTTGAATAAACCATTTTTTTCGGTATTGTTTGGTCTCTGTTGTAACAGGTGTTTATTTTTTACTAACAACCTAATAAAATACGGATCATCAGTCAGCCATAGTACCAGTACTAAAATTTTTCGTTTCTGGACATAACTCTTTTACAAAGGCAGATTTTTACTCGTAAAACTTGACTGGTTTGAAATAATGCGCTATTATGGAAAGTGGGGAAAGCGATCAATGCTGTTTCAATAAAAATGACGACAGAAGCAGGCAAAATAAACCATGGCATAAGAATTGGTGCAGAATTACTGAGACAATAATGCCCCTGTTTCCGTGTGTCGCGACTTAAGGCACGCGTGTGTGTGCAGTGTGCAAGTCTTGTTTCCAGCTTCCATCTGGTCTTGCCGTAGTTTCTCTTTGTCGTGCTGGACATCCGTTGTATTCCAGAATGGCACCAACCATGGTCTGAAAATATTTTTACGAAGTGACATGGCAATGAGTGCAATGCTTCCATTTGTATTGAAATATTAAAGATTTGTCTTCTTTTTCTACGAAATAATAAAAGTGCCCGCGAAGGGCAAAGGTCCGGAGTTCGAGTCTTGGTCAGGCACACAGTTTTATCTGCCACGAAGTTTCATATCAGCGCACACTCCGCTACAGAGTGAAAATCTCATTCTGGATGTATGATATATTTGCAACAATATTATTCACGCTCGTTTGAAGAGTATGCCGAAACTGCCAAAATCCGCGTTGGAAATTCAAAGAAATGGTTCAAATGGCTCTGAGCACTATGGGACTCAACTGCTGAGGTCATAAGTCCCACAGAACTTAGAACTACTTAAACCTAACTAACCTAAGGACATCACACACATCCATGCCCGAGGCAGGTTTCGAACCTGCGACCGTAGCGGTCGCGCGGTTCCAGACTGTAGCGCCAGAAACGCTCGGACACCAGCGGCCGGCTTGGAAATTCAGGTTGCCATATTGCAGATTGAGATTACAACTACAAAAGGCGAAGATCTTGTCCTTAATAATGATATAGAAAATGGTCACAGACTTCAATCTACAATACGTTTATCAGCAGGGAATTATAGTGGCGGATGGTGTTTCTCAGTATGCAGGGAAGCGATTTCCCCGTTACTCACGGTCCACAGTTACTCTGGATGTTCTTATATACGATTAGTATTCAGCCTTATAAAATATAAGTAGAAGGAAATATGTTAGAAAATTATATAGTGAGTTCAAGACGAATGTGGGTGGAGGCAAATTCACTGTTCGAAGTTAACCCAAGACGGTGGTAATTGACTTCGAACAGACCATCCAAGAGAGAATTGATATTGCCCTCCCTACAATCAAGATTACTGGTTGTCTGCTTCACCTGGCTCAAGCTTGGTAAGTACAGTTGTAATTGATAATTAATTGAAGCCCTCAGCTGCCGACAGGTGTTGTTGATATACCTCGATGGGGACAATTAATTATGGAGACAATTAATTATCATTTATTCTAGAGAAGCTGCACGGTCATCAATGGTCACTGTTCTTTCGAGAACATTTACTATCTTCATATATAGTTAAAAGGCTACCCGGCCATTGACCTTCGTCTGTGCGAATGCTCAGAGGTTGCCCGAACTCTTACGTGAATCGTTACCTCAGTCGGCGTGAGTAATGATTGGCTGGGCAAATATCTATTAGGAACATTACGTATGTAGATTGTGGACTGTTGCGTGGGGCAATTGGTCTCACGGGCGGCGTCCAAGGGATAAGTCCCTGCAGTCGCGCTATTCATCCGTGTCCTTGGTGGCTCAAATGCCGGCACGGTAGCTCAGAGTGTTCGGTCAGAAGGCTCTGTGCTCTCTATAATAATAAAAAAACTGAGTCAAGGAATCAACGATCATCTTCAACGAATGTATTGTGACGTCCGCTCAGACCAAACGCAACGAACTATATCGAACAAAATGAAAAAAAAAAGATAGAGCGTCTGCCATGTAAGCAGCAGATCCCGGGTTCGAGTCCCGGTCGGGGCACACATTTTCAGCTGCCCCCATCGAGGTATATCAACAACAGCTGTCGGCAGCTGAGGGTTTCAATTTATTCTAGAGAAGCTGCACGGTCATCAATGGAATCTGTTCTTTCGAGAACGGTTGCTATCTTCATATACAGTTGTAATTGTCGTTTCAAGAAAGCCGTACAACTATTGCATGGTAAACGGTCGTTGTTAGTATAGGGTATTATTTGCCTTAATAAAATAAATGGTAGAGTGCTCAAATAACTTGCAACCGGGTGACGTTGTCGACAGCAAGTAAGCACTGTGCAGGGGAATTTGTTTGACCTCATATGAGTGAGAATTTGAACGACCTTTTAGAACACCTGAATTCAATCTAATCCACGACGGGAGTGGAAGAGGATGGCTGTCTTCACTTCTTTGATGTTTCGGTCAGGAGGAAGGTAGATGCTACGTTGGGACATGCCGTTTATAGGATGTCTACTCAAAGTGATTTGTATCTGCAGGTTGATAGTTCTCATCATCCGACTCAACGTGGAGGGGAACTTCGTAACTTAGTTCACAGGGTCCATGTTCTCTCGGACCTTGAGAGGTTTTCAGCTGAATTAGCCCACCTAGAAATCACCTTTCATCAGAATGGTTATAGTGAAAGACATACCAGACGTGCGTTCTGTTATCCACCAGCTGTGCTCCAGGAGAGTGATAATGATACCGGGGTGGCACCGAAGTCTACGGCCTCTTTGTCCTATGCGCGGAAAGCGTTTCGAACAGGATTTGTGGTATTATATGAAGTTTGTTCTTCGACGACCATCTAATATTAGAGTCCTTTCAGATTCATTAAAGGATTATCTTGGTTTGCGTAAGGAGAGTGTCTACCGTATTCCTTGCAGCTGTGGCATGCCATATACTGGTCAGACTTCAAGACTGTGGAGGACCAGTGACAGCATAAGCGGCACGCACGCTTACAACAACAGTGGAGCAGATCCGCCGTTGCAGAACGCTGTAGTGGCACCGATCATCCTATGGAATATATAATAACACGGAGATTCTAACATGCACTTCCACCTATTGCGATAATCTGATTAAGGAAGCTATTGAAATCAAATTAGCAAAATAAAGTTATAAATAGAGATTGTGGGTTTTGTTTAAATTCTGCTCTCACACTTGTCAAAAAAAGGGAGGGACAGAGTTTATGCTACCTCGCCCGTTGATTATTAATTTCACTATCCACAAACTCAGACGTCGGTCATCTTTTTTTGTGATGGAGCAATTGTTTACAGTTTCCGGAGTTTCACTGAAAAGCGAGGATTTAAATTCCCTTACAGAGCGCTTAGTTGTTGCAGTTTCGCCATGAAAATGGCAGTGTGTGCCCCTGTCGAAGTATCGGTGGTTGTCGATGACGTCATCCGGCTGCATTCCCATAAGTTATTCGAACATTGCATACGTCGGAAGAAACTCAGGTCGCACAATAGAATACAGTTATTCCTAAAATTACGTTATTTCCAAAATTAGCTGTACATCATGCACGATACCAAGGGCTGTGTTCATTGCTTAAGTCGTTTTTTGCCTTTTAAATTTCCGAAAACATGTTTTTATACATGTTTCAGGTGGCTAAAAAGATAAACACTTGGTTTGGCTTCGATATTCAAAGACCAGAACTGCCAAAAACGCCAGAGGCTGCCTTACCTCTTTAGACTTAGTTACTTAAATCCTCGATATGCTTCTGGTATTTTTGCTGACCTAGTCAGCATACAGCCACGACCCCCAAAAACTCACAAAAATTACCAATTATCCAAACAACAGATAGGTTGATGACGAAGAAGGTGCACAATTTCCTCCTCAAATTTGGGCAACAGATTGCACTTTCTTACGGAAAACAACTAATGCTTGTGAAAACTTTCATTCCCCTTTCAATGCTTCGTGTGGACCTCTTTACCCAAACATTTTCAAATTTGTGAAAAGTCTGAAGGATGAACAGAATTATACCTACGTATTAACTTGGCAAAAAATGGCCACATAATTGCAACTGATTCAAAAACTAGGAACACGCAAGCTTTCCTACAACAGGTAGTCGATTTACTCAGAAATAACCTGCCGTTGTGGCCGAGCGGTTCTAGGCGCCTCAGTCTGGAACGCGCGACCGCTACGGTCGCAGGTTCGAATCTTGCCTCAGACATGGGTGTCTGTGATGTCCTTAGATTGGTTAAGGTTAAGTAGTTCTAAGTTCTAGAGGACTGATGACTTGAGATGTTGTCCCTTAGTGCTCAGAGCCATTTGAAACATTTTACTCAGAAATGGTGAATTAGGCTTATTAGAGTTTGTACTCGTAAAATGAGTTTCATACAAAACAAGCGTGACCAGAACATGAGATAAAATAAATGCAGTTGTTTTCAGGAAATATTTTTGTGCATGAAATTTGTAATAAAATCATTGTGTTTGTATATAACTCGTTTTCTTTTTATTTAGTTCGTTAGTCCAGTATTTACAATAATCTCTAAGAACGTTGTAAACTGTGGCGGAAGTCGTGCACTTGCTCCGTTATTGTTTGGATGAGTTTGCCGAGTTCGTGCAGTTGGTCCGCTACGGTTGCAGGTTCGAATCTTGCCTCGGGCATGGATGTGTGTGATGTCCTTAGGTTGGTTAGGTTTAAGTAGTTCTATATTCTAGGGGACTGATGACCTCAGAAGTTAAGTCCCATAGTGCTCAGAGCCATTTGAACCATTTTTTTGCAGTTGGTGTGCCACAAGCAGATAAAAACTGCCGCGTTCGTGCGTGCTGCTTACGAGGTTCTCGGAAAGAGTCGCCGAATTCGATTGTTTCGTTTTCCACCAGCAGGTAGAAGTTGCTGAATTCGGGTGAGCAGGTCTTCTCGAGGCCGTTGAAGTACAGGCACACTCTGCAGCAAGTAACGTTGTTCCAGTGTGACTCGTCACCAGGAGCAACCTTTAACTTCCTTTGCCGATGTGTAGGTGCTACTTACCGGTTCACATACCTGCGAAATTCTGACAAGCTCTGCACACACCAAATAATGGCATGAATATGAACTAAGAAGAAAAATGCTTATCTTTGTGCAATCCGTGAGCAAAGCATCCTCACATTCTGTTCTTTTGGATAAATCGTGCCATTATTTATTTTTTTTTATTTTTAAAATCCAGACTCGATTCAGTACCTCTTCACTAGTTACCCGATCTTTCAGTCTGATCTCCAACACTACATTTAGAACGTTTATATTCCTTCTTTTCTGTACTGTTTGTTGTCCATGTTTCAGCTCCACAGAAGGCTATATTCCAGACAAATGCTTTATAGAAATACTTCCTAACATCTAAATTTATATTAGGTGTTAACACATTTTCCTTTCCTAGAAACGTTTGGTCATTCTGCATGTTTTATTCTCTTTACCACAGCTATCGTAATGGCCAAACTCTTCTACGTCTTTTTGTTTCTAATCTAACTCCCTCCGCATCACCCGTTTTAATTCTATTCACCCCACTATCTTTCTTCTACTGCGGTTGATGTTGATCTTATAACCTCTTTTCAAGCAACTATTCATCGCACTCTGCTGATTTTCCGCCCTTTGGCAGGACTGCAGTGTCAACGACAAATTTTAAAAGTTTTTTTCCCTCCCTTAATTTCCGTTTTAAATTTCTCATTGGTTTTCTTTACTGCTTATTCAGTGTGTGTCCACAAAGAACTGAAGATAAGGTGGATAGATCACGTAACTAATGAGGTATTGAATAGGATTGGGGAGAAGAGAAGTTTGTGGCACAACTTGACTAGAAGAAGGGATCGGTTGGTAGGACATGTTTTGAGGCATCAAGGGATCACAAATTTAGCATTGGAGGGCAGCGTGGAGGGTAAAAATCGTAGAGGGAGACCGAGAGATGAGTACACTAAGCAGATTCAGATGGATGTAGGTTGCAGTAGGTACTGGGAGATGAAGCAGCTTGCACAGGATAGAGTAGCATGGAGAGCTGCATCAAACCAGTCTCAGGACTGAAGACAACAACAACAACAACATATTCAGTGTGCAGATTGAATAACGTGCTAGATAGGCTACAACCCCGTATCGCTCTCTTTTCAACTATTGCCTACTTCACAATTTTTTTCTGTATTCCTTTTAGTTTCCATGCATTTTTAGATAACTTTTCGCTCCTTGTGTTTTATCCCTCAATACTTCAGAACAACAAGTAATATACAAATAAAATAAAATAAGACTTGCCTCTTTTGTTGGAAAAGAACGTCGCTAGTGGCTGAAAGATTCAAAATGGTTCAAATGGCTCTGAGCACTATGGGACTTAACATCTGTGGTCATCAGTCCCCTAGAACTTAGAACTACTTAAACCTAACTAACCTAAGGACATCACACCCATCCATGCCCGAGGCAGGATTCGAACCTGCGACCGTAGCAGTCACGCGGTTCCGGACTGAGCGCCTTAACCGCGAGACCACCGCGGCCGGCTGGCTGAAAGAGAACAGTTCTTTGTGGACACACATATGAAGGGGGAGCCTCAGGCCTGAAGAGGAACAGTACGTAAGGTATAAAGGAAGATCTATTAACGCATTAAATAATAGGGGTGGGGAGCTGAGAGATGTGGTAGGGGCTAGAGGTGATGAATACAGAGTGTGCAGGGGTGGCTGACAGTTAGGGGAAAAGCGACTTAGCAAGAGGGTCCACGAACAAACACGACAAAAAGTTAACACCGAGAGGGTCCACCAGAAAAAAAGTGGTCTGTGTAGCAACCTCTTGCGTCAAGTTGATAAGTTAGTATTAGGAAGACTCAATTCGGAAGATAATCTTGTCCATTGGTTACAAACAGTGAAGGTAGAGAACAAGAGTTGTCTGTAAATGTACTTTACACATTTTTTGACGTCTTCGTAAATGCCATATTCGACTTTGTTGTGTTGATTTGAAAATGAGTCTCGACCCCATACTAGTCATCGAATGAAGAATAAAATATTTGCAACTTGGAATGGTTTCTCGTTCTGTCGAACAAGTGAGAGAACAAGGAGAGTTTTAAATGTTTCGGGATCACAAAGTGCCTTTTCATCAGCATTACTTCTAATTGGTTAGATCCTTGTTTAATGATGAAAATCATACAACACATTGTAGTTTCATCGAATAGAACAGTACTTAAAATTTTGAGATTTAATTTTCTCATTTTAAGAGTTGTGAAGGGCAATCTGTTCTAATCGTTAAATAAAATTCAGTACCCAAACTCTGCGTAAAAAATTCCTTTATTTAAGGCAACCGGTTTCAACAGATTTCGCTGTCATCTAAAGGTTGTAAGAAACTGCACATTTATATGGAATATGTCTCATAAGTTACGATGTAATATTTGATATAAAAGTTTTAATCAGGCACTATAAAAACCGGATATGTACATATACATTTACATATCTTAAACTTTTTTGTTGTGAAACTTTTTCATTTTACGCCGAAACTCACGCACAAGATGTCAAGTGAATAAAACAGCACATTATAAAAGGTTTGTCATCACTAAAGTATTTAAAAAAACATGAAGCATCCTGTGCAAAACGCCATGTCCATATACATATTGCTCACATAACATATGCACTGTAGAAACACGGTGCACAATAGCACATCTGTTTACATATGCAGGACGTATTCTAAACAGTGCGAATCCACTTTTTTTTTACAACAAAGAAATTTAAGGTGTGTAAATGTACGGATCCACTTCTGATTTTTATAATGCCAAACTAACTTTTGCATCAAATGTTACATCATAACTTACGAGATATACTCGGCGTGTATGCACATTCTAACACTCCTGAATATGACAGCAGAGTCTGTTGAAACCGGATGTCTTAAATAAATTTTTTATGCTATCTTGGCCGTGAATAATTTTTAAAAATTTTAAGGGTTCTGTTTATAATAAAACTGTAGGAATTAAAAACTCTTATGCGAATAAAATCGAGGGCTTGACGTTGGTGATTTCCGGATTGTATATGGTCTCCTACGCTTTAGGGATATTTGAAGGCAAAAATTTTATTCTGCGTACCGAATTTGTTCAGTTTAGTTATATAAATCTTTTCTAAGAATAAACCTCCAACATTATCCCATCCCAATTTAGTCACCAGTGCCACGAAAGATTATTTTGTTTCGCTAAATCCCTACGTAGCACACTTTTTAAGGCATAGTCTTCTGAAGGCAGCGCTTGTTTAAAGAAATTAATTGTGATATGGTTCGTTGCAAAAGCTACAGAAATTGAATATTTCTTTGTTAATTTCCCCGAACTACCCATCATAATGGTCGCCACAAGAACGTAAAATCGAAAATCCACGATACAATATAGGCTGTAAACGATAATTGTTTACGACGTGCCACAGTGGTATAGAGGAAGTCGATACAAACAATCTGATGGACACTTGTGATCCATGAAGTCGGGAAATTACAAGTTAGCCTACAAAAACCACCTAAGCTACAGTGCATGCGAGATTTTCAGTATTGTCTCGCTCTCTGCGCGCAAATTATTCGTCCTGGAGAAATAACTAATTTTAACTGCCCTGCGAAACTTTTGTAAACGTTATGCATAGATTAATTACGTTTTGAGTTCGACCACGACCCCTATAAACATAGTAATTTCGTAGTACGAACGCCAGACAAATAAAACCGTTTAATTATTAATTTTATGCTGTTAAAATTCACAAAACTGTGAGGTAAAATTAACACAAATGTCAGTTTTACTATATGTAAGTGCATGACTAATCCGGCAGCATAATAATAGCGCAATATACTTCTTGCATATGCTGTTGCGCGTTCCACAGTTAATTTGTGTTCCTACTTTATCACCACTGCAGCCTTTGACAGTTGTTTGGCACAAGCGACCTGTAACATAATTTACAGGAAAGTAATTCCAAGTGTATTCATGAACAAAACTGAAAAATGTTCACCCGACAGTGAAGTAATTAAGCAGAGTAATCGTTTGCGAAAACGCATAGTGCAGTAGACTGGAAGAGAAGGTTTTTGAGATTCACACGCTGACGCCCTCTGTTGGTAGTTGGCCAAGAAAAAAAGTTTCTGTGTACTACGCTTCGAAGTACGTGGATCATTTAAAACAGTACAATCTGTGTTTCGACGATAAAATGATGATACCAGTTAAGAGTATTCCACGATGACACAAAAATTTCAAGAAGTAAGTTCTCAATGCTGAGATAAATCAAGAAACAGTTTCTGACGAAGATGTGTAGCAGAACACGACAAAGGTCTTACTCATTGTCCTTCGCTGAGAGAATAGAACACTAGTAATTCCCCTTACCACGGTTATCTAAACGTTTTAATATTCATGTGGTCCAGGTACTTTGCTGTGGTGATAAGGATCGGCGCATGGAGTTAAGTAGTTTTGTGTTATGTGTTTATTAATCTATTTTATTCATATACAATAGTAAAATTATTTATGTCCACCTGTCTCGTCAGGTTATCTGACTGCCTTGCTATTAGTGAAACGGAAAGCGCATACTATATTTTTTGCTGGGATACGACTTCACATAGTTGACATCGTCATAGAGTCTGAGCTAGTTTCTCTTATCCTCCTAAGCATAGCTCTAGCCCACAGCTGCCTCTGCTACATCATAAGCGTATCTGAATTGCTTGATTTGATTTGACGTCGACTTATCATTTCCATGTTGGTGCCAAACACTTTATTGCGGTAAGTTATTCTTCTGGTTACAAGAACTACTGTTATTCCTCCAAGGGCACCGTGTTGATAGGATTATAGTCTTACGTATAGTTACCTACAGCATCCTCATACGCACTTTTTTTGTTAGTACGAGGATTGGAATTTCAATTGTGATAACTATTTATTCGCAACCTTTACAAAATAAATACTTGATTCAGAATTTTACCCTCCTTGGTAATGGTATGGTTAGCCCATCGCCAGCGACGTGGAAGTCGTGGGATACCCCTAGAAACGCCAACTGTGTTGACAGTCCGAGTGGAGAGTTCTTTTGCCTGTGCCCTTGACACTCTGCAGGAAGCGAATACCATGATGTGCTTTCTTCAATTTAGGAATCAAGCTGAAGTGACAAGGGCTTAACTCCGGGGAGTGTGTTGGGTATTACCGCACCTCCCAGCCCCATCGACCGAACAAATCAATTACAAATTGCGCCATATGCGTCATAGCATTGTCCTGCAAAACGATGGGCGTGCCTTATAGAAAGTGTCGCCGCTTCTTTCTCTAAACTATTCAATTTTGGAACACAGCCTGGTGTTGCCAAGGATATCCTAAGACTTCTACATCGCTGCCAGCAGGTTATACACTATTCTGGTGATTACTTTGAAGGACAGTAAAACTTTAGGTCATTTTGCATAAGTTGCAAATGAATAATTGTCCCTATTAAAGTTCCATCCTTTGTACATTAGGCAGGCCATACTTATGGGAGGCAATATCACCAGTCTTCTGACTTGTTTGATGCGGCTCGCCACGAATTCCCCTCGTCTGCGATTCTCTTCATTTAAGAGTAGCACTTGCAACCAACGTCGTCAGTTGTTTGCTGGATGTATTCCAGTCTTTGCCTTCCTCTCTAGTTTTTACCCTGTATAGCCCCTCTGGTACCATGGAAATTATTCCCTGAAGTCGTAACAGATGTCCTGTCATCCTGTCCCTTCTCCTTGCCATTGTTTTTCACAAATTTCTTTCCTCGCCGATTCTGCGGAGAACCGCCTCTTTCCCTACCTTATGTATCCACCTAATCTTCAACGTTCTTCTATAGCAGCACATCTCAAATGCTTCGATTCTCTTCCGTTTCGGCTTTCCCAGAGTCCATGTTTCACTACCGCACAATGCTGTGCTCCAAATGTACGTTCTCAGAAATTACTTCCTCAAATCAAGGCCCATGTTTGATTCTAGTAGATATCTCTTGGCCATGAATGCCCTTTTCGTCAGTGCTAGTCTGCTTTTTATGTCCTCCTTGCTTCGACCGTCCTGGGTTATTTTGCTGCCTAGGTAGAAAAATTCCTTAAATTTATCTACTGCGTGACCATCACTGATGTTAAGTTTCTCGCTGTTCTCATTTCGGCTGCTTCTCATTAGTTTTTCTGTCTTCGATTTACTCCCAATCTATATTCTGTTCCCATTAAACTGTTCATTCCATTCAGCAAATCCTGCAATTCTTTTCACCTTGAAATTTAATTAGTCTCTTAACCTTTGTTTTATTTCCGTCATTGCTTCTTCGACTTATAGATTTAACAGTAGGGGCGAAAGTCTACATCCTTATCATTGACCCATTTTAATCTGCTACTATTGGTTATTCGTCTTGAGCTGACTGCAAGTTAATTAAAACGAATTAGATCAGACAAGTTTCACTTTTATTTATAATGAGTTTTACGTAGTTATTCTGCAAATTGGACACGTACATTTGTACATTTTTGGTTGTTTTAGGTTAAAAACAGGATTTTGTTTATAAAGTTGGGGTGCAAGCTATTTATTATGTTTCTTTACATATTCTGTTCCTGCCTTCCTTGCTAGTAGCAGCTGGCATCGAAGGACTTCGGTTCACATTTTCACTTGGCAGTTTTTGCCATTCTGCAATATTTCTTGCGCTTCATTATTTTCACTTCGCTTTTATAAACTGACGCTCATTCCGCACAGTAACAGTGTTTATGTCTGTTAGTTTGTTTTCGTTCACGTTGTGAGGTTTTGCCAACTTGTGAAACTACTTTTTTTGGGTTAGTGAAAATTTGTATGTTAGGTAGAGACGTGAGAGAAGTGGAGGTGGGTCGACATTTTCTTTTGTGCGTGTGTGTGTGTGGGGAGGGGGGGGGGGGCTGGACTGTGATTATAGGACAGAATCTGGGAGGATATGTTAGTGGTAAATGGACCCTGTGATTATATGTGTATAGTTAACGTTAGGGGTCAATAAGCTTAAAGAGTGTGTTGGGCTGATCATTTATGAGTTATTTCTTCTCTGTTATAGTTTTTTGGATGTGGTAGTTTTCTTGTAAGGTGAAGAGATGTTTTTTGTTCTTGTTTATCATTACGATTTCCATGTGTGTGTCTTTGTCTGTAATTTTATGGTGGTGTTGGCGCAGGTGTTCTGAAAAAGTTGAATGATTTGTCCTGTACTTCCATGACCTTACCCGTTCTTTGCAACTGGTGTCAAATGTCCTCCTGGTTTACCCTATGTATCTTCCATCACACGTATTGCATTTCAGTTGATATATTCCTGATTTATGTTACGGATCGGTTTCTCCTGTTGTTTTTGGGAAGTATTTCTGAATTGAGTTGTTGGTTTGATGGGCCATTTTTATGTCTTGTTTTTTGAAAATATTGGATGTTCTGTGTGTGTATTTGTGGTTGTGTGTCATTGTGTACCATTTTTTTTTAAAATCTGAACACTTCGTTTTTGGTTTTCCACTCTTAGTGTACCTTCTTGGTTCTAGTACATATTGTGTATTACCCGTAGTTCTCTATAGCTTATCCCAGTATTCCCAAGAATTTCGAACATCTTGCACCGTTTGACACTGCCGAACGCTTGCTCCAGGTCGACAAATCCTATGAGCGCGTCTTGATTTTTCTTCCGCGTTGTGCTACGAATTTATAAAGCGCCTTTCGTGAGGCCTCGTATATTTCGTCAGCGCCCAGTAGCGCTGCAGCAGAGGCGCAGAGTGGGTTGTGCGGGTAGTGCTGGCGCACAGTTTTACGAGTGCGGACGTGAAGGACTGGCCTCCCTGCTGCCATCCATCTCTCCGGCGCCAGAGACGGCGGTGCGCCGTCGATGGCAGCTGGGGTCAGCCGGCTCCGCCCCGGATGGCGGGCGCGATGCGCCGGCCGCATGCGAAGAGGAAGCGAAAGTCCAGTCCAGTCCAGTCCAGTGCGAGAGTCCAGCCGAGAAGCGGCGAGTAGAAAGCCGGCCGGAAGAAATGTGGGCCCTGCGGCGGTCGGCGCTGACCCTGGAAACGAAACGGGGTCTCCGGCCCGGCCCGCCGAACAGGCAGGCAGGCAGGCAGGCACTCCGCGCGTGTGCCGGTGCTGACTGCCACCAGCCGCTGCGCAGAGGTTACAGTCACTGGCTGCCGACCGGGAGGTCGTGGGTTCGATAAAGTGCTGACAATACCAGATTCCAGGGTTACGTCCCACCATGGACCACACAGTGGCCGACGGTCTTTACTTAACGACCGAATGCACCGCGTCTGCGTAGAGTTGTCAGTGCTAACAGAAAGCAACACTGCGTGATACAATCGCAGAAATCAATGTGGAACGTACGACGAACGTAACCTTTAGGAAAGTGCGGCAAAATTCGGCGTTAATGGTCTATATCCGGTAGGACAGCGCGGCGTAATTCGGCGTTAATGGGCTATGACAGCAGACGTCCCACGCGAGTGCCTTTGCTAACAGCACGACATCCCCTGCAGCCACTCTCCTGGGCTCGCGACCGTATCGGCGGGACTCTAGACGACTGGAAAAATGTGGCATGGTCGGACGCGACCCGATTTCAATGGGTAAGAGCTGACGGTAGGGTCGAGTGTGGCGCAGACCCCACGAAGCCGTGGACCTCTGTTGTCAAAAGGCACTGTGCAAGCTAGCGGTTGCCCCAATAGTCTAATGGTGTGGACAGCATTTACGTGCAACTGAACGACTATTGGCTGGAAATGGCAATGTTCGGCTACCTGGAGACCACTTGCAGCCATTCGTGGACTTCATGTTCTCAAACGAGGATGTAATATGCATGGATAACAATTGTTCGTGATTAGTTTGAAAAACATTCTGGACATTTCGACGAATGCTTTGGCAACCCAGATCGCCCGACGTGAATCCCATCGAACATTTATGAGACATAATGGAGAGGTCAGTTCGTGCACAATATTCTTGATCGGCAAAACGTTCGTAATTCTCGACGGCTATAGTGGCAGCATGGTCTAATATTTCTGCAGGGGACTTCAAACTAGTTGAGTGCATGCCACGTCGAACCACTACACCGGGCGAAAGGGGGTCCGACACGATATTAGGACGAATACCAAGACTTTTGTCACCTCAGTGTACACTGCAACTCACTAGGTGTGGTGTGCGTACTGTAAGACCTTCTGTACACACATCATCAGATTATTTGACTTGTCGCTCTAACGAAGTAGGCGAGTGTCAGCAATGTGTCTCGTGGTCTTATCGTGGGGTGTTTATCTTCTGCCGTTAGGTCAGACGATAGAAATGCCACTTGCACGCTTAGGGTAGCAGATTGACGGTGACCAACCTTAAACAGAACTTCATTACTTTTTACACACATTTATTAAAATAATAACTAGCGTAAAAATAATTTAACTTGGTTCTGGATGCTATTTACAATTGACAATCTGACGTTCCTTTGGTCTTGGTACGTTAATCTTATTCTCACATATCTCTGATACTTGACAAAGCGTCTCTACATTGCTCTTCATGGCTATGTACAGGAATATGATAATCTTATAAGGTGCAGACTGAAACTTGACTATAGACTGGTACAGGCTAATGCAGACAAAATCAAACTGACTAATCGGAGGTCTGTACACTCGTTATAATACCTCGCGCGTTCAGGTATCACTGCGCGAGTCTGGCAGAATTTGGTCCGTCTTTATGGCAGCGCCATCTCGTAGTGCGGAGACGGACGAGCGCTTTTTTTTTAGTCTTTGTAACTTGTTGCATTATTCTGGTTACTTTATCTATACTACTAGCCAAGTCACTGTTTAACGTTGTTACCACAAATAACGGGAAGTTTGCCACCGATATACTTCAGAGTTTTACACGATACACTCATAAACGTTCGGACAGCATAGGCTACATATTCTTTAAATATGTGTCGCATCTGAATATAGATGTACTATATACACTGAGCAGCCAAAGAAACTGGTACACCTGCCTAATATCATGTGGGGCTCCCGCGGGTATGCAGAAGTGCCGCAACACGAGTGGTATGGATTCGAATATTGTCTGATGTAGTACTGGAGGGAACTGACGCCCCGAATCCTGCAAGGCTGTCCATAAATCCGTAAGAGTTCGAGAGGATGGACATATCGTCTGAACAGCAGGTTGCAAGGCACACCATATACGCTCAATAATGTTCATGTCTGGAGAGTTTGGTGGCCAGCGGAAGTGTTTAAACTCAGAACAGTGTCCCTGGAGCCACTATGTAGCAATTCTGGACATTGGGGTGTCGCATTGTCCTGCTGGAATTGCCCAAGTGCGTTGGAATGCACATTGGACATGAATGGATGCAGGTGATCAGACAGGATGCTTATGTACGTGTCACCTGTCAGAGTCGTATGTACGCGTATCGGCGGTCCCATATCACTCCAACTGCACACGCCCACGCCTACGCCATTATCATTCGTCCGCAGTTCGTGGTCTCGCGGTCGCGTTCTCGCTTCCCGAGCACGGGTACCGGTGCGATTCCCGGCGGGGTCAGGGATTTTCACCTGCCTCGAGATGACTGGGTGTTTGTGTTGTCGTCATCATTTCATCATCATCATGGAAGTGGCGTGATTGGGCTGAGCAATGATTCCGAATTTGTACGGGCGCTGATAACCGCGCAGTTCAGCGCCCCACAAACCAAACATCACCCACGCCATTACAGAGCCTCCACCAGCTTGAATAGTCCCCTGCTGACATGCAGCGTCCATGGATTCATGTCGTTGTCTCCATGCACGTACACACCCATCCGTTCGATACAATATGAAACTAGACTCGACCGACCAGACAACACGTTTCCAGTCATCAGTAGTCCAATGTCGGTGTTGACGGGCCCAGGCGAGGCGTAAAGCTTTGTGTCGTGCTGTCATCAAGAGCACACGAGTGGGCCATCGGCTCCGAAACCCCATATCGGTGATGTTTCGTTGATCGGTACGCACGCTAACACTTATTGATGGCCCAGCATTGAAACCTGCAGCAATTTGCGAAAGGGTTGCGCTTCTGTCACGTTGAACGAGTCTCTTCAGTCGTCCTTGGTCCCGTTCTTGCAGGATCTTTTTCCGGCCGCAGCGATGTCAGAGGTTTGATGTTTTACCAGATTCCTGATATTCACGGTACACTTGTGAAATGATCGTACAGGAAAATCCCCATTGCACCGCTACCTCGGAGATGCTGAGTCCCATCGGTCGTGCGCCAACTGTGACAGCACGTTCTAACTCCCTTAAGTCTTCATAACCTGCTATTGTAGCATCAGTAACCGATGTAACTACTAAGCCGGACACTTGTTGTGTTGTATAGGCGTTGGCGACCGCATGTGTATATGAATACGCATGCCTATACCAGTTTCTTTGGCGCTTCAGTATATGTACACAGAGGCAGCAGATCACCTATTTTCTATTTTATTGCATACTGTAAATGAATTGTTAAGTTTTTAATTTCCCACTATTCCCATAATTTCCTTACTTTTTATTGTGTCATAGAAATGGCAAAAAAATCTTTAATCTTTTAAACGAAATGAGGCATTGTACTTCATTGCTACAAAGTTACAAATATGTCATACAAGTTCATTTTTGGAACACAACCTACGACCAGCTTAGAGGCAGAAGTGATGACACATTCTGCAGGACCTGACCATCATTATTTCAGGGCAATGCGCAAGCACATACAGTGCAAGCTTTCACTGATTTGTTTGACTGATGGGGCTGCTAAGTGCTATACCACCTGCTGCACTCCCCTGACGTAAGCTCTCGTAAGTTCAACTCGATCTGTAAACTGAAGGAAACACTTCACGGCAATCGCTTCAGAACTGCTACAAATTCGTCGGGCAATAGACCGCGCCACTCGAACTGACAACACAACTGGCACTGTTAAGAGTGTCCTACGACTTCCACATCGCAGGCAACGGATTATACACAATGCTGGTGACTACTTTGAGGGTCAGTAAAACTAAGAAGCGCGTATCTATTTTGTACGAGCTGTAAATAAATAGTTGCCACTATTGTAGTTCTAGCCCTCGTATATAACATTCTTACATGTTTCTTAAACAAAGTATTACCGGTGATTAATTTATACTCTTTGCAAAATTCTATCATACGGTATCTTCTTCCATTCTTATCCCCTAGCCCATGTTCTCCTACTATATTTTCATCCTCTTCGTTTCCTGTTACTGAATTCCAGTCGCCCATGACAATTAAATTTTCGTCTCCCTTAACTATATAAATAAATTCTTCTACATCATACATTCTTTCAGCCTCTTCATAATCTACGGAGGTAATTGCAGAAAATGCTAAATTGCAGGATGTTAATAAATATTACAACATTGTGTAGTGCGTACAGTAGAGGGACAGTACGGAGACGGTAATTGTTTTGTATCAGCATGAGAATGCACGCTGTCATATAGCAGCAACTGTAAGGCAATGGCTTGTCGACCAAAATATTCCTTTAACAGTCTGCTCTACCCAGAGTCCCGACCTGACTCCTATGGAACTCCTTTGGGATGAGCTAACAACGTCGACTTCAGGTCGTAGCATCCATCACTACCTTATCTTGTTTCGGATCTTGAGGATCCACCTCTTAACCGATATTCAGACAATTGATTAAAAATATCCCCAGTAGAGTTGAAGCAGTCAAAAAGGCGAAGGGTGAACTCACTTCATAATAATATCCTCTAATTGTTGTCTGGATACTTTTGATAGGGTAATGTGTGTCACATTTACTGAAAAAAGATTTATGCTATACAGTGGAGTAGATTTGTGTAGGGAACGCGAAACAGATGCAGATTGTTCTTTGCAATCCGCAGTATGTGTTCTTACTGATCTGTTGGCGTGCTTGTTGTAACAATATTTCTTCTCATCTTATGAAACTACTCCGCGTGTAGCTTTCTGTTTCCTGCCTTCGTTGACTACATAGCCTTCCTGCCATGGCTTGTAAATAAAGTCATCATTCTCGCCACGTCTTCAATAATTCTTTTGATATGAGTTCGCTTGAGAACAAAAACGGGAACACAATATTCGATTGTTTCTTAGGAGGAGCCAAGATGAACTTATGGTGAGAATTGAGTTTACATTTAAATTGTCTTTATCTAGGAGAGATACTCAGTGAGAATCAGAAGGTAAGAGTTCTGGATAAACAATCGAAGTTCATTTACATCTACATTTCTACTTCCCAAGCCACCTTACGATGTCGCGCAGAGAGTACTTCAGGTATTACTTTATCTTCGCCCTTCCCTGTTCTCTTCGCTAATGATACACGGAAAGACTGATTATCGATTAGGTGCCATATGAGCAACACACGAAGTTGTGTTTCAGGAAAACACGTTCTGTAATACTATCTGGAGTGTGGAATGTACAAAGCTAAGTTGCACGATAGTATGTTTTGTAGAATGGTTTTGTAGTAAATAAATAGGACTGATGTGGAAGCGCCAGAGAATTGTAAAACTATGTATGCGACGCCAGTATTGGTGGAATTCACCGAGAGATTTCTGCTCTTGAACTGAATGGTTGAACTAGAGCACCCAGACAAAGGATCGTGAAATTTAACGCTAGTCCCCGGTTTCAGTAACGCAACCCACTTCGCCTGTGCACTCTGAAACGACAGAATGGCATCATATGGTGCGCCTAATCACATTACATGATGTGACCGTCCACAAGACAAATACGCACATTCCAAATGTCAGGGGAATGTTAGCACAGTAAAACAGAGAATGCCACACAGCATGTTCCCTGTTGTTCACGATGTGGACCCTATTAACTGCCTGTAGTTCCTCAAATCTGCACTGTGGAGCCCTGTGAGACAATACTGGTCAATTTTTATAGACCATGAGAGAACGACTTTGAACCGTTCTGTATTATTTTCAGCGCGACAACGCTCCGTTTCTCAAATGGTAGAGATGATCGTAGTGGTTTACGGAGGAGGAAGCTCTTTCCGTGAACAGTCAGTGGTAAGAAATTCCTCCGCCACATAGTCCAACGAGGTTATTAAAAGCAAACTATTTGAAGCGCCTATGATAATCGTGATAACATCCAAATTTGACTGTGGAGAACTTCCTTTCAAAATTACAGATAATATTCGATGACCATAATACGTTCAGGGTTTCCCTTATGGGGTGAACAATTGGGTATTACTCTTCTCCCGTTGTTACGTTAGATGGCAGGCGGTAGATCGTGCCGTACAGCTGTTGTTGGTGGAGGACAAATGCTTTAGCAGTCTCTGAAACTTAATACGAGAAGACACGCACTCGAGCACAGAGACCTTGTCATTCGTTTCTGAATCTGCAGAAGGCTGTTCCACGTTCACGGATGACGAAGACGATGATACAGCTAAGGATTGCTATCAGCAGAATATCGTAAGGAAGGGGCGTATTTCCCGCCTTGTAGTAATCTGCCAGTCACGTATTTACTTGCTTAGTGGCTGGAAGCGCTCCACTTACATGTAGACAGAACTGCAAAGCTTACCCGAGTCCTACATCCAACTCATTCTTTCTCGCACGTAGATATGGCTGTAGTACCGTTCCAGTTGGAAACACAATAACCTGGCACGGTGATCCCGCAGATGTACACTATAGGACAAAGTTTATGGGAAAGCGATATGTACATACACAGATGGCGGTAGTATCACGTACGCAAGGTATAAAACGGCAGTGCATTCGTGAAGCTGTAATTTATACTCAGGTGATTTATGTGAGAAGGTTTCCGATGTGATTACGGTGGCACTAACTGGACGCATGGTACCTTTCATTTCGATAATCGTTAGGGAATTCAGTGTTCCGATATCCAGCGTGTCGATAAAGTGCTGAGAATACCAGATTCCAGGGTTACATCCCACCATGGACCACACAGTGGCCGACGGTCTTTACTTAACGACCGAATGCACCGCGTCTGCGTAGAGTTGTCAGTGCTAACAGAAAGCAACACTGCGTGATACAATCGCAGAAATCAATGTGGAACGTACGACGAACGTATCCTTTAGGACATTGCGGCAAAATTCGGCGTTAATGGGCTATATCCGGCAGGACGGCGCGGCGTAATTCGGCGTTAATGGGCTATGACAGCAGACGTCCCACGCGAGTGCCTTTGCTAACAGCACGACATCCCCTGCAGCCACTCTCCTGGGCTCGCGACCGTATCGGCTGGACTCTAGACGACTGGAAAAACGTGGCATGGTCGGACGCGACCCGATTTCAATGGGTATGAGCTGACGGTAGGGTCTAGTGTGGCGCAGACCCCACGAAGCCGTGGACCTCTGTTCTCAACAAGGCACTGTGCAAGCTAGCGGTTGCCCCAATAGTCTAATGGTGTGGACAGCATTTACGTGCAACTGAACGACTATTGGCTGGAAATGGCAATGTTCGGCTACCTGGAGGCCACTTGCAGCCATTCGTGGACTTCATGTTCATGGAGATGTGTCTAATTTTCGGTCATCAATGTCACCTATACTTAATATTGTAAAATGTGAAACTAACTCCGTCTGTTAAGCTTCACAATAGAACTGCTGAACCGTATTCGATGTAATTTGGGATGGAGATAGCTCGAATGCTGAGGAAGAACGTAGGCTACTTTAGAAGGTGTGTAGAACAAGAAATTTTTGATTTCAAGAATATTATGCTAATTAGGGAGAAATAATTACTCTTTGATAAAAAAAAAAAACAATACTGCGCAAAATGGTCGCGAATACTTCTGCGAATAGTAGTTCTCTACATTTATCCAATGAAAATGCTATTGTGATTCTTGAAGTTTTCCCGGCGTACTGAGTATTCGATGAGATTTCGGGATTGCAGCCGGATCACGTTGACTTCTTGCCACGATATTTCGGCTGGCAATCGTCCAGCCATCTTCAGGTGAGTGTGCGTCACTGGAGACTGCAAGTTCCGGGAGTCAGCTTTATAGCAAAAAATTGGCGCGAAAACGCATGCGCATTGGCCACCGTCACAGGAGCGTCCTCTGTCGAAGTCCGCGCCCTCTGGAGCTACTGTTCTATCTTTGGAGCGCAGGCACATGCGTAAAGGTGAAAACTACATGTCCGCCCTCTGTCGGAATGCGCGCCCGCGTCGCTAAAAACAGACGTCAGTTGTCGCTAGACGTGTCATTTAGAATAAACCGTCTTCTCTCAGAGGAAATTAGAGAGATCACCGGGTCCCAAGCCTTGTCCAGTTGAAAACCGCCGTCACGATTTATAAGATTTTGCGCTAGGCGTATCTCCACAGATTCTTTAATAACGGAATCCCAAAAAGTTTTCGCTGGGGCCAAGATTTTCGTGGCCGAAAATTCCATAGCGTGTCCTGTGGTAATACAATGCTCAGCTACGGCCGACTTACTGGGCTGCAAAAGGCGAGTGTGGCGTTCGTGTTCAACGCACCTTTCATGTACTGTGCGCGTCGTCTGACCGATGTAAGCTTTGCCACACTGGCAAGGAATTTTATAGATTCCGGCCTTCCGCAGACCCAGATCGTCCTTTACCGAACCGAGAAGGGCACTAATCTTCGCCGGTGGCCGGAAGATTACTTTTACTTGATGTTTCCTTAGGATCCTGCCTATTTTAGATGAAAGGTTGCCGGCGTATGGAAGGAACGCCCTGGACCTGAAAAGCTCCTTATCTTCTTGATGTGAGTGGTCACGTTTCTTCCTTTTTAGCGCTGCTCTAATCTGATGTGGAGAGTAACCATTACCTCTGAACACCGACTCTAAATGTTCCAGCTCCTTTGTAAGGCTGTCTCCATCAGAAACAACATGAGCCCGGTGCACCAACGTTCTAAGGACACCAGTAGTTTGTGAAGGATGATGACAACTCGACGCTTGCAGGTAGAGGTCCGTATGTGTGGGCTTACGGTAGACAGAATGCCCTAATGACCCGTCCACTCTCTTGGTAACCAAGACGTCCAAAAACGGCAAGCAACCATCCTTCTCTATTTCCATCGTGAACTGGATGTTATTGTGGATTGCATTCAGATGCTGCAAGAACCGTGACAGTTCTTCTTCACCATGGGGCCACACTACAAAAGAGTCATCTACGTACCGCCAGAATACACTCGGTTTAAGTTCTGCCGAATCTAGTGCCCTTTCCTCAAAGTCTTCCATAAAAAAGTTTGCTACCAAAGGCGAGAGAGGACTTCCCATGGCAACACCGTCAGTCTGCTCAAAATACTCGTTATTAAATAAAAAGTAGTTTGAGGAAAGGACGTGATGGAAAAGTGCTGTTATGTCGGCCGTGAACTTATTGCTGATGAGAGACAAAGAGTCCATAAGAGGAACCTTAGTGAAAAGTGAGATGACGTCGAAGCTGACTAGTAAGTCAGTTTCACTGAGCCGAAGTGACTTTAGTCTACTAATAAAGTCAGCCGAATTGCGAACATGATGCGCACACTTCCCCACAAAAGGTCTCAGTAGAGAGGCGAGATGTGTCGCCAAATCATACGTGGGGGCGTCGATATTACTGACGATCGGCCGTAAAGGAACCTCTTTCTTATGGATCTTCGGAAGACCGTATAACCTGGGTGGCACAGAACTGTGAGGTCTTAGTCTTTTCGCCACTTCTTGCGGAATAGAAGAAGAATTCAGCAGTGCTGATGTTTTCCTTTCCACTTTCGCTGTGGGGTCTTTGCCAATCTTCCGATACATTGGTTCATTCAGCAAGTTGTAAATCTTCTGATTATAGACCTCACGTGGCAAAAGCACTGTAGCGTTTCCCTTATCCGCTGGTAAGATCACTGTATGAGGATCTTCTCGTAGCTTTCGTAATGCGGCCCTTTCCATGGCAGAAATGTTGCTCTTCTGACGTGGAGCTTTCGTGAGTGCACGGCAGGTTTCACGTCTAATTTCTTCTGCAGCATCACTAGGAAGAGGTCTTACAGCTTCCTCAACAGCACTAATAAAATCAGTTAAAGGCAGGGTCCTCGGCGTAGGAGCGAAGTTCAGGCCTTTCCCAAGCACAGACAGTGTTACGTTGTCCAAAACTTTATCCGTTAAATTGACCACGGAGCGTCGTAAAGCATCTTCTTGCGGTAACGTTGCTGACAGCCGGGTGAACTTCGAAACCTGTCTTGATGTAGATTCTTTATGAACCCAGTCCGATTTAGCCCAGGTCACGCCATCGACCCATGCCCAGGAAAGTGATGGCAGGCTGGATGCAATCTCCATATGCAGATGAAACAGCTGTTTCGATATGGCGTCCAGTTCACGCCGAGTAAACCGGATCCTCTCCTTCACTAATGCCAAGCTCGCCTTTCGTGTAATGAATTTTGCAGCGGCGGTCTGGATAAAATGCCTCACTCTGGCAAACTTCGGTATAAGGCCATTGTCCCGACACTTCAGTAAAAAACACAGAGAACTTAACAGTCTCGCTCGCTTATTGCGTAGCTTGTCCAACCTCTGGATTTGTAATGCCATCGCCTCCCCGAAGAGGTATCTGATATGATTCTTGAAGTTTTCCCGGCGTACTGAGTATTCGATGAGATTTCGGGATTGCAGCCGGATCACGTTGACTTCTTGCCACGATATTTCGGCTGGCAATCGTCCAGCCATCTTCAGGTGAGTGTGCGTCACTGGAGACTGCAAGTTCCGGGAGTCAGCTTTATAGCAAAAAATTGGCGCGAAAACGCATGCGCATTGGCCACCGTCACAGGAGCGTCCTCTGTCGAAGTCCGCGCCCTCTGGAGCTACTGTTCTATCTTTGGAGCGCAGGCACATGCGTAAAGGTGAAAACTACATGTCCGCCCTCTGTCGGAATGCGCGCCCGCGTCGCTAAAAACAGACGTCAGTTGTCGCTAGACGTGTCATTTAGAATAAACCGTCTTCTCTCAGAGGAAATTAGAGAGATCACCGGGTCCCAAGCCTTGTCCAGTTGAAAACCGCCGTCACGATTTATAAGATTTTGCGCTAGGCGTATCTCCACAGATTCTTTAATAACGGAATCGGAAAGGGCACTAGATTCGGCAGAACTTAAACCGAGTGTATTCTGGCGGTACGTAGATGACACTTTTGTAGTGTGGCCCCATGGTGAAGAAGAACTGTCACGGTTCTTGCAGCATCTGAATGCAATCCACAATAACATCCAGTTCACGATGGAAATAGAGAAGGATGGTTGCTTGCCGTTTTTGGACGTCTTGGTTACCAAGAGAGTGGACGGGTCATTAGGGCATTCTGTCTACCGTAAGCCCACACATACGGACCTCTACCTGCAAGCGTCGAGTTGTCATCATCCTTCACAAACTACTGGTGTCCTTAGAACGTTGGTGCACCGGGCTCATGTTGTTTCTGATGGAGACAGCCTTACAAAGGAGCTGGAACATTTAGAGTCGGTGTTCAGAGGTAATGGTTACTCTCCACATCAGATTAGAGCAGCGCTAAAAAGGAAGAAACGTGACCACTCACATCAAGAAGATAAGGAGCTTTTCAGGTCCAGGGCGTTCCTTCCATACGCCGGCAACCTTTCATCTAAAATAGGCAGGATCCTAAGGAAACATCAAGTAAAAGTAATCTTCCGGCCACCGGCGAAGATTAGTGCCCTTCTCGGTTCGGTAAAGGACGATCTGGGTCTGCGGAAGGCCGGAATCTATAAAATTCCTTGCCAGTGTGGCAAAGCTTACATCGGTCAGACGACGCGCACAGTACATGAAAGGTGCGTTGAACACGAACGCCACACTCGCCTTTTGCAGCCCAGTAAGTCGGCCGTAGCTGAGCATTGTATTACCACAGGACACGCTATGGAATTTTCGGCCACGAAAATCTTGGCCCCAGCGAAAACTTTTTGGGATTCCGTTATTAAAGAATCTGTGGAGATACGCCTAGCGCAAAATCTTATAAATCGTGACGGCGGTTTTCAACTGGACAAGGCTTGGGACCCGGTGATCTCTCTAATTTCCTCTGAGAGAAGACGGTTTATTCTAAATGACACGTCTAGCGACAACTGACGTCTGTTTTTAGCGACGCGGGCGCGCATTCCGACAGAGGGCGGACATGTAGTTTTCACCTTTACGCATGTGCCTGCGCTCCAAAGATAGAACAGTAGCTCCAGAGGGCGCGGACTTCGACAGAGGACGCTCCTGTGACGGTGGCCAATGCGCATGCGTTTTCGCGCCAATTTTTTGCTATAAAGCTGACTCCCGGAACTTGCAGTCTCCAGTGACGCACACTCACCTGAAGATGGCTGGACGATTGCCAGCCGAAATATCGTGGCAAGAAGTCAACGTGATCCGGCTGCAATCCCGAAATCTCATCGAAAATGCTATTATTGCTTTATGTGTTGTACGTAATACGATTCAATGTAACGAATGCGATGCTTACACAATCCTCCAAACTTAATGGACAGTGTCTTGAGAGGAGTATATAGGATGAACATCAACAAAAGCAAAACGAGGATAATGGAATGTAGCCGAATTAAGTCGGGTGATGCTGAGGGAATTAGATTAGGCAATGAGACACTTAAAGTAGTAAAGGAGTTTTACTATTTGGGGAGCAAAATAACTGATGATGGTCGAAGTAGAGAGGATATAAAATGTAGACTGGCAATGGCAAGGAAAGCGTTTCTGAAGAAGATAAATTTGTTAACATCGAGTATCGATTTAAGTGTCAGGATGGGTAGATGACATAACTAATGAGGAAGTATTGAATAGGATTGGGGAGAAGAGAAGTTTGTGGCACAACTTGACCAGTAGAAGGGATCGGTTGGTAGGACATGTTCTGAGGCAGCAAGGAATCACCACTTTAGTATTGGAGGGCAGCGTGGAGGGTAAAAATCGTAGAGGGAGACCAAGAGATGAACACACTAAGCAGATCCAGAAGGATGTAGGTTGCAGTAGGTACTGGGAGATGAAGAAGCCTGCACAAGATAGAGTAGCATGGAGAGCTGCATCAAACCAGTCTCAGGACTGAAGACCACAACAACAACATAGCTTGAACCGTGTGTAAGAACGAAGGCTGCTTTTGAAATAAGATTAAAACTCCCTTGAAACGCAATTCTCGACAGAGACGCTGTGTATGCCACCGAAACGTTCTTTGGTGCAATTGAGAGAGTTGTTGGGGGGGGGGGGGGGGGGGGTACATACATCATGAACTTAATTTGCCCGAACGGCCAGACATGAGAAGGCAGCTGACGTAACTGAACTACAGTACCTTACTTGCTCACCATTACTCCTCATAAGAAAACTAGAAACGCAATCGCCGCTGCAGGAACAGCTACTTTATCTTTAAAATTCTCCAGGCGTGTACACAGTATGTCTGGTGGTTAACTAATCTAAAGACTACGGAACCACAAGTCGCTCAGGGAACAGCAGTTGCGACCAACAGGTTGACAAGAGGCATAAATGGTACTACTTGGCAAAAATTTGTTTCTAACAGTGTAAGTTAATACATGCAATATTTACAACGTCATATTCCCCAAAATAGAAGTTTCATTATTGATGTACGTTCACTCTTCATTCGTCATTGAAGCGCAACTGTGGATCGAAACATATCAGAACGTAACAGTTTGCATACTTCAGAAGAGCAAAGTGTGGACATGCAACGTTGGTTTCAGTGCATGTGGACGGCAGTAGTACAGTATCAGGTCGAACAGTGACAACATTATCCAAATATTTGCGATGGGCTTTTCCATTCCGTTGTGCTTTAATCACTTCTGTTATGGCTTTGGTGAATCTTCCTGTCATAAATGTAAATGTCGTATGGTATCGTTGACTAGCTTATCCGACGGGGTGTGCTTCCTCCACGTGGACAGGCGCCTTTCGTTGCGGATACTTGAGCGTTGTGCCATATGTGTGTAGAGTATAGGTGAGTGTAATGGATGCGTGTGTAGTGTAGTGTGTTGTACAGTAATGATTAGACAAGCAAGAGGATGAGACCCGGTGGTGACACGTAGCCTGCTGCTACCGAATAGCACCGTAAAGGCCGTCAAGCTTAAGGTCTCCACCCGACAGACGGATCACCATCAACAGTGCCACACACCCTCACTCCATGATACACTGCGGGGGGGGGGGGGGGGGGGGGGGGGGTGTTTGGAATTTAGTCCAGCATATTGGTGCTAAGTCTGGTGATCAAGAACTTTACGCCACATCCTCTGCTCCCCTTGCTGGCTAAATATTGGCAGTGAAAATTTCATTTAACATCAGGATTCGAACTGGCTTATCTCCGAGTCGAACTCCACCACACAGCCATGCGATAGCGACCTCGACTCCGGAAGCAAATGGCCGCTTATAATTGCCTGCTTCAGTGACTTCTACTTCTTAAAGTCGTTAGTTCGGTTAATCTACCTACATCGGCTGTACATACATGCCAAGTTTTATAGATAGATGACATGCATGGGCGGTACAACAGACTCAGCAACGTCATCACCGTGTTTTAAAGTCGTTTTCATTTGGTTTAATCATTTCGACGTGGATTGCGCCCCTTGTGAGTGAGTTGTTTCACGGAAGGACGGAAGTGTATAGTCACAGTCATCACAGACCTACCACTGTGTATTCACTGTCCTTAATATATCAATAATCAGTAAGCAGAAATGCAATGCATGGCGGATGGCACATCCTACCAATATTATCGATCATCTGCCTATTTCATTGAAGTACGAAGCGAGAAAAAATGAGTTTTTCTGTACGCGATGTAATCTCCTCTCTGTTACTCTAATGACGCCAACGCGAGATATACTGCGCATGATAGTCGCGAATATTTCAGCGTCTACTACTTCTCTACATTTATCCAACACAGTTGTGAGAACTACGAGGTCTTTCTTCCAGTGATTCATACGAGGGCTATTTTTTCAGTGTGTGATCTTTCGCGAAACGGATGTCTTAGTGAAAAGCAAAAATGTTTTATTTGCAACACTAAGCTACACCTTCCAGGTGGTTCTCTACATAGTCGCCGCTCGAAGTGGTTTAAATGGCTGTAAGCACTATGGGACTTAACATCTGCCGACCGGGATGGCCGAGCGGTTCTAGGCGCTTCAGTCTGCAACCGCGCGACCGCTACGGTTGCAGGTTCGGATCCTGCCTCGGGGATGGGTGTCTGTGATATCCTTAGGTTAGTTAGGTATAAGTAGTTCTAAGTTATAGGGGACTGATGACCTCATAAGTTTAAGCCCCATGGTGCTCAGAGCCATTTGAACAATTTGAACTTAACATCTGAGGTCATCAGTCCCCTAGACTTAGAACTACTTAAACCTAACTAACCTAAGGAGATGACACATGTCCGTGCCCGATGCAGGATTCGACTCTGCGACCATGGCAGCAGCGCGGTTCCGGACTGAAGCGCCTAGAACCGCTCGGCCACAGCGGCTGGCAGTCGCCGCTCCCACCTAGATAATTGTCGTAGCGTTATACAAACTTTCCCATACCCTCGTTACAGAAGGCAGCCGCCTGATCTTTCCGTCAAGACTCTACGCCGGTCTTCATCTCGTTATCTGAGCCAAAATGCTGTCTTCATAGCCAGAGACTCATGTGAGCAAAGAGATGAAAATCTGAGGGAGCCAAGTCCGGGCTGTGTGGTGGGTATCAAACACTACACATCGAAAACTCTGTGCACCTGCTTCGCTGAGTTGTAACTTGTTTGCCTGCCATGCAGCAGGCCCGGGTTCGATTCCCGGCGGGTTGGTGTTCTTCTCCGCTCATGGACTGGGCGTTTTCATCATCATAATCATTATCATCTCGTCATCATCACCGACTCTCACGTCGCCCTATGTGGCGTCACCTGCTTGCAACCGGCGGACGAACTTCCGTGGATGGGATCTCCCGGCCATCAATGCCAGACGATCATTTCATTTCATTTTCATCGAAAACGCTGCAGGGGCGTCTTTGTTGTAGCTCTAGTGTGCGCCCGAGCGCTGTAATGAAGAACGGCAGTGTCTGATGGCAACATTCCTCCTCGGTTGCTGTGCTTGGCTCTCCGTAGACGATTTCCTCGAATCGTCTGATTCAAATGGCTCTGAGCACTATGGGACTTAACATCTATGGTCATCAGTCCCCTAGAACTTAGAATTACTTAAACCTAACTAACCTAAGGACATCACACAACACCCAGTCATTACGAGGCAGAGAAAATCCCTAACCCCGCCGGGAATCGAACCCGGGCGCGGGAAGCGAGAACGCTACCGCACGACCACGAGCTGCGGACAATCGTCTGATCCACTCGCTGAAGAAGACCATCGGCTGACTCTCGCTTTCTTCCCCGACCGCCTGCAGCGTGAGCGTCTGTACGTCCTGCTTCAAAAGTTCCTGCAACACTGCCGCACTTTGCTGCCAAGCATAACAGTTAATTAGATTATGTGGCCTGCATGAAATCAGACGGAACCCCCCAGCATGAAGAAATCGAATGAGAGCACGCACTTCACACTTGGCGGAAGACGCTATTATTCTAGGCGTCTTTACGTGCGGACTGCGCGGTCAGAATTGAAAAGTGCAACGTGACGCGGTAGACGGGCATAACAGAGGCACTGCGCAACACATCTGCGCAAAGCTTCATCGGATTTTCACCGTGGTTTTAATTTCGCAACCGATCGGATCCTAACGAACAGCCTCCGTATCTAACTTCACCAAGTACGTCGGTTGCACTTTCATATGGGCTATACTAACTAGAACTGATATTCTTAAAAGTCATGGAAGTTAGTTGTATCGTCATTTTAAAAAAAAAGTTTCGTTAGCGTCCGTCGGTAGATCGAATAAAGTGTCGATGTATCGTTATATCGATATCCCTGTCAAAATTCCGGCTGGACATTATAAATATATTGCCAGTTTTAGAGCTGTATATTTAACTATTGATTTTTTGTTAGATATTCTGTACATCATCAAGCTAATAGGCTATCTATCCCCCTTAGAGCAAGAATTGAAAGGAAAACGAAGTACGGTCACGCCTGGCGATAACCACTTTGCTAACAATGGTAGCTGCGTGTAAGTGACACAATAGAAGGTGCCCGATAGGTCCGTTGTTCGGTTTCGACACATATTGGATTTGTGCGGAACACATGTCGAGGCGCCAGCGACCTAGCTGTAGTAGTGTCAGAATTTCGTGGTGACACTAAACTTACCAGTTTCTGTAGGTAATGCCGAGTGCCGATTACGTCAGCGCGTCTCATATCTCTGCCCATCGCAGAGACCAGTCTTGCCATTTAGGTTTTTGCTCATCATTTACAATAACTGTTTTTGGAGAATGCCGATCTGAAGAAAGCGTAAAAGTTGCGTTAAAATTGTTTTTAACGCAACTGATGTGCTATTTCTTCACATCGGAAATCTTGTTATTCCATTCAGACCGTCGCCCTCGTCCTATTCCCCCCCCCCCCCTCGTCCTATTCCCCGCCCACCCCCGCCACAGTGCCATCAGACTACTTGTTTTGTGCCAGATATACTTGCTTCACCCAGTCAAAGAGAAAGATACAAAGTCTGGACGTAATGAAAGCTCAAAAGGTAGTAAGACTCTTTCACACAATGAAAGTAAAATTGTGTTCTACTACAACTGAAATATTTACCGAATAATGTGAAAAAGTAAAATAAAATTAAAATGTCGGCACTCGGTATTGCCATTTTAATATCGATATATAGGGTGTCAATATCGCCCATCTATATCGATACATTTCCCCAGATATCGACATATCGATATCTTATCAACAGCCCAAATAAGAACGCGTTTCGATCATACCCACTAGCTCTGAGTTCGTTCAGTGTCTACATGATAAACATGCCATTTCCTTTCCTCAGAACATTTGCAACAATCTGTCTCTCATTCGCCTTCTGTAGCTAATACTAGTTTTATGTGATCGTCTTATGTCCTATCGCTTCTTAGCACTATCTTAAATGATGAGACGTGATGTAGATATTCACCACTAGTCTAGTAATCAGGTACTAAATGTTCTTTCTTTTGCTATGGGAATTATCTTACATTCATCCACGTTTAAAGAAAGCTACCGTTCATTACATCAGGCGGAAATTTTCACTGTCAGTGCAGTGCCTGTGTTTGGAATTTGTCCAGTACTGTGATGCTCGCCCGTACACATGACTTACTGCTGCAGTGGGCTTGCGGCGTCAGGTACAGAGCCGTGTAATAATCTGAGAGAGGTGAGATCAGTAAAGCCCCCGGCTGTCACCGTCGGTTTTTACCTGCCAGCTACGGGGACGGTGCGCCGACCTAAGGTGGATGTATGGGGTTTCTTTCGGTGCAAAGCCCCGACGCGAAGCTCGTCCGCGAGGAAGCGGGCTCCTTTCGCAAAGTTCGCCGGCGCAGGCGGAAACGTGATAGCGGATCACGGGGCGGCAGCGCTAATGCACCGGGATACGCCCAAACAAGGGGCCTCACCTCGCCTCGCCTCCCACACGTCTGGATCCGCGCCTCGCGTCGCGCTGAAAGGACCAGGAGTCGATGGGGGGGGGGGGGGGCGGAGGGCGGCGCGACGAGGGGGTGAAAGGAAGGGAAGGGGACGCGCTGCGTCGTCTGCCACACACACACACACACACACACACACACACACACACACCTAATAACTGCTGGGAGCTCAGGGGATAGGCGACTGGCAATAAAACGGCTTAAACCACGCCGCGGAATACTCCACTGAGATTCGATGACGCTTTTGTAACAAGTAGTGCCTGCTGCAGCGGTGCTTCTGTTATCTTCACTTGAAGAATAACACTGTTCACTACAGCGTAAGAAAAAAAGTGAAGGGAAGATAAAGACGACGCATCACGAAGGAATTATCGGAATGGGATGGAAATCGGTAGAAGTGATGTAAAATGAGAGGCATAAAGATTGCCCGGCCCGAATCATGTTCCTCACGTTTACGAGTCCGATGCCACCTCCTCTCGGCTATAGAGTCAAATCGGATTTTAAAGAGGAGGTCAGCACTCACGGAATGTCCGAAGTCTGACTGTAGTCTTGACGGATCGTGGTGGGCAACGGAAGTATGTGGGCCAAGCGACTAATTTTTTTTATGCCAAATAGACATTGGCATAAAGAGCGTGCAGGAACATACAGCGAATCACTTCAATATTCGGACACTCTCATATGTTAGCCTTGTAGCATCATAACTGTATTCGCAACAAAACAAACAAAACATATAACTAAGTATTATTTTCCGCGATGTGTCTTGTAAATAACAACATAAATTTTATTAGGATAACGTACATGAGATCTTTTATAATACTATTTAAATACAACTCGGTCCTATATTCACGTTACTGTAATATTCGGACACTTTGCAGAACTAATCATTTCAAGATAAGATTTTGTGGAACATGAAATGTTTCAATATCTTGTCGGGTAGCCATTCTGTATTATCACTTCTTTCAAAAGCTGCGGCATACTGGAAATGATCTTTTTTTTAAATAGTCCGCATGCAGACTGTCCCATTCTTCTTTTAATCGACGCTTCAGAGTTTCCTTGGACGATAATGGTGTTTTTCTAATACGTCGCTCCTCCCCACACATTCTCAATGGGGTTGAGATCTGGTGATTGAGGTGATGGTCGTATGTCTGTGGGGCAACTGTACAACAAATATTCCTGCACAATGCGAGCCATATGTTTCGGGTCATTGTCCTGGTAACACGTCAACGTGTTTGATATACCCATGGTTTCAGCACTTTTCCGTAAATTGTTCACTAATATGTTCAAATAGACATACTTGTCCATAATATTGTCGATGAACACCAATTCGCCCGGTCCAAATATTGATATACAGCCCTAGACAAGAACGCTGCCACCTCCATGCTTTACAGTCGGTTTAATATTTGAGACTGTAAATTCTTCGTTCTTCTTCCGCCACACCATGCTTCATCCATCTGACACAGAAGTTAAATTTACTTTCGTTGGCAAAAGGGACGTCTTCAACCATATTTCATCCTTCGTAATAAACCCTCTGGCAAAGTACAATCTCTTCTTTCGATTCTGTTCATTCACATACGGTTTCTTCCTGGCCACACTTCCACTGTAACCATTTGCATTCAATGCTCTGCGAATCTTTTGAGGATGTATCTTCTTGGCAGTCTCGTTTAGCAGGTCACGTGCACTGATGTAGGATCCTTCTTTATTTTTCCGTACTAGCTGCCTCTTGTCAGGTGCATCCAGTTTCGGTGGCTGGCCCGTTTGCGGTATAGAGTCTATACGGTCCTCATATTTTAATCGTCGGACGATATCTGCCACAGTACATTTACTTATGTTGATCGTGGCGGCAATTTGTCTATATGATTTACCTTTCACATTGTGAAAAATTACAAGCTGTCGTATCTTAAAACTAGTATTAGGTTTGCGTGGCATCGTACCGCCTGGACAGCCGACCGCGCTTGTCAACACACACTCGCCTTCTGACTCTTTAAGTATTTACCCCGGTGTGAACAGCGAAAAGAAGTGCGGCACTGCCATCTGTCCGGATGTTACCATGTTACAGTAACGTGACCATCGAAGAGTGCTTTATTTCAATCGTGTTATTTAAGAAATGGTATACTTTGTGTAAACATCATTCATACTATTATTTACTAGACATCTACCTTTATATAATAGGTGGATATATTATATTTTTCTTTTATTCAGAATACAGTTATGATGCAGCAAAGTAAAAATCTCTTAGTGTCCGAATGTTAAGGTTATTCACTGTACCTGTGGCACACAGTGCATGTTGTCGTACTAACGCGCGAATCTGTCGCAGTAGCCGTCGATAATTATCCGCCGCTGCACGTCGTATGTTTCCACGCAACATTAGAGAGTGGGGACACAGGTGATGGGCACTGCTGTCCCTGACGCCAGCGCTCTGCCCACTTCCATACGTCGGGTCTTTCGTGGGTTAATGATACTACCCGCCGCCGTTCCATAGCCATCCCAGGGCCGCCTGGATTTTATCTCCTGACTTGACCAAAAGAACGACATCGTCGGCGTATGAGCGGCGTTGGAAGGATGCGGTCCGTATTTGGACGCCTTCAAGGCGTCCGAGGCTGTGTAGTGCAGGTTCAAGAGCGACTGGAAATAATATGACCGAAAGGGGGCAACGGGCAACCGTGCGGTACTGAGCACTGGATCGTGATAGGTTCCGAGCTAGCACCATCCATTAAGACTCTCCAGTGCGCGCCATGCTTCAACCTCAAGAACGTGTGCACAAACTTAAGAGAGGTCCCATCCGTTCCATGACCGCGCGTCGCAATACATGGTCCTGATTGGTATCAAACAGCTGTCTTTGGCGCCTCCAGACAAGTCTTCGGCTTGGAATCTCATTGACTAGAGTATAAATGTCTTCAGTGATGAGTCCCACTTCGAACTGAGCCTCGATCACCAGCAAAGTATCTCGAGACGCTTCAGGTAGCAGTGGGATACTATCGTGACTGTCGTTCACCATACGGCCGGACAACGAGGATGATGATGTGCGTGTCATTTCTTTTCTCAGCAGGACTCATTTGGTTGTCATCCGGGGCACCCTTATAGCACAGCAGTACGTCGGCTATTTTCTACACCTCGTTTTGTTGCCCGTCATGGCAAGTAATCGTGGGTTTACATTTCTACTGCTTGTCTTCGTGCTTGCCAAACCATGCATTGGACAGCAAGGTCGCTGGATCTCTCCCCACTTGAGAACATTTGGTGCATTATGGGAGGGCCCATCAAACATCTTGAGATTTTGACGACCTAATGCGCCATTTGGGCAGAATTTGGCACATGACTTTAAGGCGGATATCCAGCAACTCTATCAATCAAGGCCAAGCCGAATAACTGCTTGTATAAGGGCCAGAGGTGGAACAACGGGTTACTTACTTGCTTAGTTTGTGAACTTCTTTCTCTTTAATAAATCACCCAATTTTTCTTAAAAGGTAATCATTTCTTTGTCTGTACGCGTAAATCATATCTACCGATTTTCGACCCATTCGAGCAATTCCTTCGTGGTGTGTGGTTTTTTAGTCTTAGAATGGAGTTCGGTCACGGTGAGACTTCTGTTCGCGACACAAACTTCTCACTGGTTGCGGTTACGCAATGAATGGACACGCGGAAAGACTGCAAATCCATGAATAAAGCCCAAGCCCGTCGTATTCGTGAGAGATATCTAGCAAAAAACCAGACATCGCCCTAGTTCACAGTGAGGATAGCTGGCATGTACGTTGCAAGCGTGTAGACCGCATTCAGCACCGGGTTATCGTCACTGTGCAGGCAGCCGAATCCCGCTTCAGAGACCACGGAATCACGTCACGTCTCTTGGCGGGGGAGGGCATGTCCCCGGCGTGTTCCTGTGTTCTCGCTGCCTGCTGCACGTGTGTGGCGCCGCCTGTTGTGGGAGCGAGTGAACTGTTCCGCGGTCTGATGCCACACCAGTATATATGTCTTGAAGTGTCTTTGTCAAAGAGAGTGAATATAGGATATAACAGAAAGGTATGGCCGAACTTTCATGTTCTATGAACATGGGACCAGAAGCGTTTTAAGGTAAGACCGCACCGAGCGGAACTGCACTGCAGTCGAGCGGAGCGGCACAACGCAACCAAACATTGTTATCTATAATCGTATGAGACAGGCTGCGCTACGTGGCAGCGGAACTGCGCAGCGCAGCAATGCGAGGCAAAGTTGATAAGCTGACCAACTATGACGCGCCATGCGGCGTCGCGTAGTTTCTTTATCGCTAGTGAGCTGCAAGTGTCGCGACACTGCATGCCTCTCAAACCATAACTCTTACGACTTTCGAAACGACAGTTTGTTCGCCAGAAGTTAGAGAAGGAAAAGTTAATTGTTTGTATATTTGACTAACCAGAAAATGAATAATCTATGAATATTACCAGAAAAAGAAACATTTGGAAAGAAATTGCCGAGGAAATGGGAAAAGAAATAACGTGTGAATAGCTAGAAATTACTTTTTTTTTATTTTGTGAAACGGAGGATCAGGTCTTTATTTTTTATGACTGCGTGCTCATTGCTACATTTTTATAACTTATTTTCTCATCGACAACATCCCCTGTTTACCATATCATTTTGCCAGTCAAAATACCTTGCAGGAAATTAAAATAATCTTTGAATCACTCCTGTATCTGGATAGCATTATTTACGAATTCATCTCCTACACGAGAAAAGGTCTCGTAACTTTATCTGTTCATTGTTAAGCAACACAAATTACGGAATCTTACGGTACCATATTATTTACAACAATGGTTATATTTGTTTTCGGATATTTATTGTCTGATTCATGTTTCTGGATATTTACGTAATATTGTAGTTGTCTGTCAAAGTTATGTCCCGCATAAAATAAGTCGCGTATATATCGATACTTTTTCACGTCATCGGGCTTTATTTGTTGTGGAAAATATTTGTGATATGTCTACTGAACTGGAAGAATTGCAAATAAAAGGTGAATATAAAAAAACTTAATTCATTATACTTCAGTCTCCGCTGAGAGAAAACCTTGGGCCAACTTCTGTTGTCATTAAGGTTATCAGCTGGACAAAAAACCTAGACGCTGACGCCAACAACTACATAAATAAATTCCACTTCGATATAAGGTTCTCCTCTTAAAAAAACCTACAAATATTCAGTTAACTTCCTTATTCACTTATCTCCAATAAATTTGAACATCTAACATTCAATGTTAAATATTGAGGGGAAATTTTATAAGCTTCTACTCATTTCTGTGTTAATGTTCATAGGCTTCTAAATAACAGATTCCTTGACAGATGGGTAGGTAAGTGTGGATCAATTCCTTTGCCTCTACGCTCTCCGGACCTAAACCCACTGGACTTTCAGTTGTCGTGGCATTGTCACGGTGTACTACGTGAATTAGCCTCCAATGTTTTGTGTGGTCGTTTTTGAAAGGGAGAGAATTCGTGTGTAATATCGTAAGACAAGCAATTGCCGAATTTCCTTTCGAAATTATCCGTGTCGTTTGCTCTGAGTATAACTGCACACACTGAAGCAGTAAAACTAAGAATATCTTTTTTGTTTCAAGTCAGTATTGGTTCAAATGGCTCTGAGCACTATGGGAATTAACAGGCGAGGTCACCAGTCCCCTAGAACTTAGAACTATTTAAACCTAACTAACCTAAGGACAACACACACATCCATGCCCGAGGCAGGATTGGAACCTGCGACCGTAGCGGTCGCGCGGTTCCAGACTGTAGCGCCTAGAACCGCTCGGCCACCCAACTGGCCTATTGTTTTCACTACAGAAAACATGCCGAAGGATTGTTCAGCATGCTTCACTTTGGTCGCGGTGTTGACTCTCTGTGGTCTTCTGTCTCACTGATCTGTACCAGTGGTAGGTACTGGAATCAATGGCGCAACCTGTTAAGGGCTGGGGATTGGCGAACCACGTGTCCTCCCCAGAGCGGAAGCTATCGTCTAGTAGCGCAGCTGATATTTCTCTTCGTCTGCAGATAGTCTACCATATTGCTAAAGCGACGTATTCAGAAAACAAGAATTTTAAATAATTTGCTTTATTTTCATTTGTGGGGTCTGCTCTTCGGTTCAGTGTCCTAGGAAGTGTCCTACAAAATAACGACGCTGATTGCCACATGGTAATTACGTGTACGGCAAAGAAAAACCAATAGCTGTTAAGCGTGAAGCCCTGTCAGTCGAATGCGGCATCTCTGGTGTCTCCAGACAAATTACTGTGGCCGTGGCCTCTGTTTATGTAAGAACTGTTATTTAGTGCTGCCCGAAAAATGCTAAGTGTAACAATATAGAAACGAATTGTCGTGAAGTTTCACATCAAACTTGGAAAAACTGCTACTGAAACCTCTCTTTCACTAAAAGTAGTGTGTAGCGAACACTATTTACCGCGAACGCGAGTTTTTGAGTGGTTCAAGCGTTTCCAAGATAGCCGAGAGGACGTTGAAGAAGACTTCACCATCAGAAAGTGTGAAAATATCGAAAATATAGGTAATGTTGTTCGATCTGACCATCGATTGAGTGTCAAATCGATTGCTGATGCTGTAGAAATTGACAAAGAATGAGTAAGGCAAATTTTACGTAACCACTTTACCGTAAGACTTTGTGTGCCAAAGTGGTGCCGAAAATTCTCACGATCGAAGAAAAAGAAGCGCGTGAAAGTGTTTGTACTGACACTTTGAATACCACTGAAAATGATCCATATTTCTGGGGGTGAGTGATAACATATGACGAATCTTGGTTTTCCACTTATGAACCAGAAACTAAGGGCCAATCCTTGTAGTGGAAGAGCCCAACTTCACCGAGAACGAAAAAACCTCGAATGAGAAAATCAAGATTCAAAGCGATGATGATTTTTTTTCAGTATTAATGGAATTGTGTGGAGTAACTGGGTTCCTGAAGGTCAGACTATTAATCGGCATTACTTCCTAGAGCTTCTTGTACAACTCTGCGAGAAAATAAGAAACAAAACGACCCGAGTTATGGAAGAACAAGACAAGGGTTTTGCGTCAAGACAAGACGTCGATTCATACCACATTGTCTGTAAAGCGGGTTTGGTCCCGTAAGTCCTTACTACAAACTTACAAATTTTCTGTTAAAAGCGGTTTCTAGCGCCGCACAGCATTTGAGTGTTAGACAACTCATTTTATTCGCCTGACACAGCACCATGTGACTTTGACCTATTCCCAAGATCAAATTTGCATTAAAAGGAACAACCAGTGAAAGGAAAAGTGGCATAGGTCAACAAGGAGCTCACAGACCAATACTTCCAGCACTGTTCCCATCAATGGAAAATTCGCAAGGATTGTCGTAGGCACAGAGGAGGCGAATATATTGTGAGTGACAATAACTAAATATGTATGTTTTTGCAGTAAAATTTTTCACAGCAATAATCCCGTTATTATACAGTCATATCCCTTATTTTTATGTTCTATCCAATGATTGACAGAATAGTCGTGGTTCTTTGAATCAACGAATTTTGCTTCAAAAACGAGAATTTCTGCGTCTTGTGTATTTGGAATACTGAGAATGAATTGGATTATGAGATCACCGACGCAAAATCCAAACCAATCATGCGATGCAAATACATGAGGTGAGTAATTCTCGACATCTAGTATTGAATATCCATGCGACTCCACCTGTGGTAGAGGCAAGTTTGTTGATAGGGTACTAGGAAGATAAACGTTTCTACAATGTAGAGAGCCTCGAACACTCCCACATCTAACCGTTTTGTTGACACGCGTGAGATAATTGTAAGCCTGGATTGATAACCACTGTTCAGATAATAGCTACACATACATTGGAAAGTGAATCATTACAACGTAGTGCATTTGCCGTTCCGCTACAAAAGGTACACACCAGAATGATTCCCACTACTCTGTGCTCTGCTGGAAATGCCGACTCATCCAGAGGAACAGAAAAAGTGAAACATACCTAGCAGTGCGATACGATTGTCATAGAAATTCACAAAAATGCATCTATTATTACTGCAATGAAAAAGAATTATTCACGGGGAATATTAAAAATTTTATTGAGAGAGAGGGTTCTATTTACAGTTTGTATAGATCCATTTACATGAATTTACTCTCGTGTAAAGTGTGAAGCACGGTTCCTCTTTACACAGGAATTTTTTACAGGCAGTCGGTATTATTTTCTGTTTTAATCAGACGACACATGTGATGTTGCTGGTCACTGCTCCCAGACCGGTGCAGCTCCAGTCTTAAAAATATAGCTATTGTAACAAACAACGAGACTGCGGCGCCAGAAGAAGAAAGTGAGTGGCCTTTACAAAACATTTTCATGCAAACAAAACATTTTCATGTAAACACGAGTCCAGCTTCCGAAGTTTTCTCCACAGGATAAACACAGCATTTACGAAAATACTATGTAACATCAGTATGATCTCATTGTGAAATTGTTTTTGTAATGCCATTTAGCCTGAAGATGAGGTATTCACTCAAAACATGTCGCTAACTAAATTATACAATAGTCAACAAAGTTTGTGACTGATAGCGTTAATTTAAAAAAAAAAAAAACCTTTACATGTTTCTTAAGACGGTCACGGTCGAAAAATAGTCAAAATTCACAGTGAATTGCTTTATTATATTACAAAGGACATGTTTTGTATTGCTCTTTATTTCTGTTAAAACCACACCGAACTATAGACAATATGTATTTGATTTTTACGCTTTATTAGTTACTTTTGGATTACCTGGTACATCATCGTTTCCTCCAAAACCACAGCTACCCTAAAGTGGCATGCCAAGCGTCTTGTAATCTAATTAATATGTAATCCATATTTTATAATCATGAAAGTGATTTTGTGAGGAAAACTATTTTCGAAAGTGGATGTTGTACGCCACAACGCACTGCAGAGTAAAATTTATGAAATTTTCGACACTATCGCAGCATACCATGCCCATGTTCGGCAGCTGATTATCATTAGGCAGAATCTCTAGATGGTCAGGAACTAGATTCTTGGGCCATAACTGTGCTTTCGAATTTTTATGCTAGCGTATGAGCTTCATTTAAATATACCACACTGATATTGCGATGTACGCACAATAGATTACTTGCTTGTATTTACGAAATATAAAGGTAATTTTCAGTTTCCAGTAAACTGCAGTTATGTAGTCACTTCTGACTGGAGCCAAGAAAAAGCTGAGTTCTGAACATTCACAACGATTTTAATGTAGAACTGTTTGTTTAAATCGCGTGTCAAGTCCTGTTTCAGTTTATGTAAGTGTTACCAACATATCATGTGTTGTTTTTTGTTCTTCATCTCTCTCTCTCTTTGTGTGTGCGTGTGTGTGTGTGTGTGTGTGTGTGTGTGTGTGTATTTGGTGTTTAACATTGGTTTTATAAGGGATGCAGAAAGGGGTTGATAGCATGTTTTTTTTAACAATGTATTAAAACGTAAGGAAACTGATGATGTGGGGTGTGTGGGAGAGTGTGGCATGCAGATTGTAGAGTGTGGGTAAAATGTTGTGAAAATATGTCAGGGAGTGGGTGGTGGTGGTGGTGGTGGTGGTGGTGGTGGTGGTGAGGAGGAAGGTCTATTTTTTCAGACGATTTCACTTACGCTTTGAAGATTAATTGGAGGAAATCAGGGAGGAAAATGAGTTTATGTAGGAGTATTCGAATGATCATCTGTTGGGACATTGTTCGTTTTCTCTTGTAACGAAAACTTTGGAAACAGAAGCGTGTCTGCCAGACATTACCGCACTTCACTATCCCCGCCATGAGCAAACCGAATACAATCTGACGGGACATGAGTAGGAACGATCTTCTGCGGATGATGTGCTACGGTAGCAGAATAATTAATTTTCACTAACGTGCCGTATTCGCATTATAAAAACGTTGCAAGCAGACACAAAGTGGCTGGCTCATGGTTTTATTAATCGCCGTAAGAGTTAAATAATAGCCTCGTGAGAGCAAGCGTACTCACAGAAGCGAGATGATGGTTAAATGCAGATCACTGCATTTAGAAATAAAGTTCCAATAACCGATTAAAAAATCACTAAGGAAGATATATTTACTGGAATATTTGCTTAGATTCAGTGGCTACTTCAAAACATTGACACTATCACTGTTGAGGCATGTATCAGAACAGTGCACCATCAAATGTATGTCCGCGTCATAGAAGTCCGCCACCAACCTCCGAAGCCACGAAGTCGCTTCAGTCTGCGCCTCAGCGTCATGTCGTGGAAACATTTTCCTCCCATAAAACGCTTAATTAGAGGGAAGAGAGGAAAGTCACTTGGGGGCAAGATCGGGCTTGGAGGATGGATGGTCGATATTCTTTATTATCATTTCTTGTTAACAATATCAGCTTAGTCCAAAGAATTTGCGGCTTTCAATCAGTTAATATTAGGCAGAAATCCAATCTGCACTTGGATCGCACTTCCTTCACTATCGTGCAGAAAGGTGTGCAGGGTACTGCTGCTTCCATTTTGAAAAAGCTACCGCAAGAATTAAAAGATCTTAGCAGTGTCCATGCGCTTTCAAGTCGAAAGTGAAGAGTTTCCTCATGGGTCACTTCTATTCCGTCGAGGAGTGCCTTGAAAAATTAAGCTAATTCGTGTGTTATATTGTTGATTGCGTTTACATAAACTTACCGCTTGTCCCTTTTTGGCTTCATAAGCATTTCATTTTATCTGTTATTACTTTTATGTTGTAATTTCATCTACTGACACGTTCCATGACCTTGAAGATTTGCTCCTGAATTTGGTTCTACGTAACTAGACGTGAAAAATAAAATGAAATAAGATCTCCAATCGAAACTAATTTACACGTTTCGCGTGACGACGGCTCTATGTGATCTTGCGTCTTTATGCATAATCACAATGCCTTTTGTCAACATCCCCCATCTCTTGTTTTGGATCGCCATCGTGAGATTTTTCAATGTGTGAGGTGTTTTTGTTTCCACAGGTGAGCCACTATGGCGCTAACACATGGACTGATATTTTATTCCCGGTGTGGCGTGGGGCTCCCAAGTTTCATCCCCACTGACAACATGGAGTCGGGAAACTCGTCATCAGTCTCTGCGTACCTCCGTACGAATATCAATGCTGCGGCCAGACGTTTGGTTTCGTGTTCCTCTGTCAGTTGGCTTGGCACCCATCTTGCACACACTTGGTGAAAACCAAGTCACCGTGAGACAACTTCTTGCAACAGCAAACGAGAGACATCTGAGGGAATTACCGAGAGAGTTCTGAAATTGTGAAGGACTGGTTCTGAAAAATCGCTTGCCGCACACTTTCCATCAGTTCTGGTGTCGCCAGGGACGGTCGGCCACTGCGCTCATTGTCGTGGATATCGGTTCGTCCTATAACGAACTGCTTGGTCCATCGTCTGACCATACGGTTGGTCATAATGTCGTTTCTATACACGTGGAGGTGCGTGTGTGCCGGAAATTGCTTCTGAGCTTGCAAAAATCGGGTAACTGCACGAACATCGCAGTTGGTGGGAGACAGTATCTGAACAGCCATTTCATCTTAGCATTGTGGGATAACCACTGTCGTCACAAGACTGAAACTGCACTGCATTATTCCCGCAGACCACCTCTCTCTTCCCGCTGATTGGCATCGCTATCAGGTTACACATGCTGTCTCTGGACGCAATCGGAAGTTACTTTCTGACTACGTCTCGCACATCCAATTACGTACACCATTTGTTTATGTGGTGCCACCAGCTGGAAAGCCCAGAAATACACCACGTATGCTTCGTACATTACTGAGGCAGCTCTCACTTTTGCAGTGCGTTCTCTCATAAAAGTTCGGTGGTGACTCCCAGTTTTTAGGTGACCACATGTGCCACAGGGAAGAAACAGGGTTTAAACAGGATTCTAAGAGTAATCATACTGTCTTGTTGCAAACAGAATGCAAAACGAATGTAGCGTTCCAGGAGACTCGACGGCCAACATCCGTCCAGGAATGTTGTCGGCCCGAAAAGCTCAGAGTTGCGGTCAGTGTTATCTCGACTCAAGGGAAAAGCTCGAGGAAATTAAACGCTGCATGAAGGCCGTCCGAAGGAACGTCTCGAGATCAGAGGTCGTCAATCTGAAAGTACGTCAGCGGCTTTCTCCGTGACGTTCTGCGTCGCTCCTGGCCGCGCCAGAGTTACGCAACCCGTGGGAGCAACTGTGCACCAGTTCATCAACTGTCGATTGAAGTTAACGTAGCATGAGAATGCGGTCGACTAACTTGGATGCTTCTGCTCAGACTCTGCTGGGTCTGCTTCCGCACGACCTTGTTTTTTCGCACGTTACAAGTATTGTTAGACGATTTACTGCCCCTTGCAGCTGTAATTTTTCTTTAAACAAATTCGATCTTAGCACCATTATCAGATATCTTTACAAAAAATTAATCGATGCCAAATTACCAAATTATACCATACATGTCTCTGCACCTGTATATATCCAAACAGCATCCGCAGTTATTGTGCCTATGACAATAGGTGTCGTTTAACATAAAATTGAAAACACTAGCCCCGTTAGTACGGTTGCACGTCACAGTTCTTTCTTTTTTTATTGCAAATATCTCACGTCCCATCGTATTCAACGTGATATGTTGCGTGCGATGGGACGTGAGGTATAATGTAATCTTATAACGGCGCTGGTGATTTCAATCTCATGCATTTACGATACCTGTCCTCGTAGTCACAATATCTGTGGACGCTGTTTAAATGTACACAGATGCAAATACTTATATATTGTAATGTACTATCTATAAATTGTTTTGTAAAGATACTTGCTAATGGCCTAAGACCGAAAGTGTGCAATCGTGCAAGGAATAAAGGAAAAAAGTATATGTACAGACTGCATTCTATCATGTAAACACTTCATCGCAGCTGGGGACCCAATCTTAACGAAGATCATTGACATTATGCTGTGACTAGGACAAAAGAATTTATCAATGTAAATCGCCTTTAAGAATTAGATTCTGCTCGTAAACTAAATTGTTCTTGCAAAAGTGTTCTCCAGTGAGGAGTGAACATAGTGTATCGCTTACTTTCGCTAACGCAAGAGGTATGTAAAGTAAACTGAAGGTTTAAACTGAGATGTCTCTAAGAGCCAAGGCATGATACGGAGAGGGGGGGGGGGGGGGGGAGGAGAACAAGAGAAGGAAATGGAGGGATACTACGAAGGGCCTGAAATGGGGCGATATTTTCGGAGCCATTCTGTAGCTTATGGTCTGTACTTGGAATACGTCATTGGTTTTAATAAGATCTCTTCGGCTATGTCGACTGTCAAACACAGTAACACTAAGAAAATACAACGAGTCGTCCAGTGCATTGGGGCTGTAAGAATTACGAGATAAGATTCCAAAGTAAGGTCAGGCCGCTCGCTGCTACGGTCTCCTTTATCCGATGCGCTTTAGAGGCTCGCATCCGTTATGAAGGAAACTGTGTGTGGAGGAGAGCCGTTGTGCTATAGAACGAAACGGAGGGGGTGCCTGGGCAGTGAAACGGCTTCTTGACTGCATCGCCGCTGACAGTTTGATATCGATCTCCCCGTGACCTGCAGGCCACAAAGCGGCTGCGTGCGCCCCTAGTTGAACGACTGCCGGGGAAAGTTTAACGTGGATGTAGATGAAGAGGCGAGTACTACGTCAGTGGCCGAGTTTCGCCGGCCAGCGGGCAGTGGGAGAGGCGAAAGTGCAGGCCAGGCCGGGAGAGGAGAGCAACTGACCGGGCATTCCACAGAGCGGTCACAGCTGACCTTCCGTCCACCGTAGCATAGCCAGCGCCGGATAGTCGCCTAGGTCTCTCTCTCTCTCTCTCTCTCTCTCTCTCTCTCTCATGTATGTACACTAGCGCGTATATATGTACACTACTGGCCATTAAAATTGCTACACCAAGAAGAAATGCAGATGATGAACGGGTATTCACTGGACAAATATATTATACTAGAGCTGACATGTGATTACTTTTTCACGCAATTTGGGTCCATAGATCCTGAGAAATCAGTACCCAGAACAACCACCTGTGTCCGTAATAACGGCCTTGATACGCCTGGGCATTGAGTCAGAGCTTGGATGGCGTGTACAGGTACAGCTGCCCATGAGCTTCAGCACTATACCACAGTTCATCAGGAGTAGTGACTGGCGTATTTTGACGAGCCAGTTGCTCGGGCACCATCGACCAGACATTTTCAGTTCTGAGAGATCTGGAGAGTGTGCTGGCCAGGGCAGCATTAGAACATTTTCTGTATCCAGAAAGGCCCGTGCAGTACCTGCAACATGCAGTCGTGCATTATCCTGCTTAAATGTAGGGTTTCGCAGCGATCTAATGAAGGGTAGAGCCACGGGTCGTAACACATCTGAAATGTAACGTGCACTGTTCAATGTGCCGTCAATGCGAACAAGAGGTGACCGAGACGTGTAACCAATGGCACCCCATACCATCACGCCGGGAGATACGCCAGTATGGCGATGACGAATACACGCTTCCAATGTCCGTTCACCGCGATGTCGCCAAACACGGATGCGACCATCATGATGCTGTAAACAGAACCTGGATTCATCCGAAAAATTGACGTTTTGCCATTCGTGCACACAGATTCGTCGTTGAGTACAGCATCTACGGCGCTCCTGTCTGTGATGCAGCGTGAAGGGTAACCGCAGACATGGTCTCCGAGCTGATAGTCCATGCTGCTGCAAACGTCGTCGAACGGTTCGTGCAGATGGTTGTTGTCTTGCAAACGTCCCCATCTGGTGACTCAGGGATCGAGACGTGGCTGCACGATCCGTTAGACCCATGCGGATAAGATGCCTGTCATCTCGAGTGCTAGTGATACGAGTCCGTTGGGATCCAGCACGGCGTTCCGTATTACCCTCCTGAACCCACCGATTCCATATTCTGATAACAGTCATTGGGTCTCGACCAAGTCGAGCAGCAATATCGCGATACGATAAACCGCAATCGCGATAGGCCACAATCCGACCTTTATCAAAGTCGGAAACGTGATGGTACGCATTTCTCCTCCTTACATGAGGCATCACAACAACGTTTCATCAGACAACGCCAGTCAACTGCTGTTTGTGTATGAAAAATCGGTTGGAAACTTTCCTCATGTCAGCACGTTGTAGGTGTCGCCACCGGCGCCAACCTTGTGTGAGTTCTCTGAAAAGCTAATCATTTGCATATCACAGCATCTTCTTCCTGTCGGTTAAATTTCGCGTCTGTAGCACGTCATCTTCGTGGTTTAGCAATTTTAATGGCCAGTAGTGTAATATGGTCCATTCACATTTACGTGACCACCCCCTATGTTCTACGTCAACGTGCAAGAACTACTCATAGACGGTAGGTGGCAGCACAAACACTGGTGTGGAGGGGGGAGGGGGGGGGGGTTTAAATCGTGTTGGCAGATGCGGGAAACAGTGCAGTCGTTGTCGTCATGCGGAAACGGAGCGATTTATCTGATGCCCAAATGAGCATTATCATTGCTTTCCGGGCGAAGGACGGGACCGTTACAGAAACAGCAAAGTTTGTAAACTGTTCGCGTGCCGCCGTGGTTAAAGAATACCATGGCTGGCGGAACGGCGCTATCCAAAGCCAGTGCCGAGGCAACTATGATGCAGCACGGGCCATAGATGACAGCGGTGAACTATGTCTGCTGAAATATATACGGGCGAATAGACGTGCAACTCTTGAGCAACTGACTGCCCAATTGAACCAAGGGGCTGTCAACAGTGTCTCCTCAGCGACGGTTCAGCGAAGGTTGCTGTGTATGGGTCTCCAGTGGAGGCACGTGGTCCATGGACCCATGCTGACTGCTGTTCATCGGCGACGAAAGCTGGAATTTGCAAGGTACTACGGCAGCTGGACGTCGGCTGTGTTGCAACAGATTGCTTTTTCAGATTAATCACGTTTTATGCTCCATTGGACAGATGGTCGTTGGCGTGCATGACGTGAAACATCTGACAGCAAGTACCCTGCAACAATCTTCGGAAGGGAGGAAGCGTTATAGTCTATGGAACGTTTTCGTGGCATTTCTTGGGTGATCTCGTCATATTGGAAGACACACTGGATCAACTAATTATATGTCTATCGTTGGCGACCATGTATCCCCGTACATGCAATTTGTTTTCTCTGGCATGATGACATCTACGAACACAACAATGCAACTTGTCACGCAGCTTGCTGTCTACATGCGTGGTTCGAAGAGCACCACAATGAGTTAACCATACTCTCTTGACCACCAAACTCCCCGGATTTAAACCTAAACGGTAATCTGTGGAAACGTCGCGATTGGTCTGTTGTCGCCATGTCTTCTCAATCGAGAAATCTAGCGCTGTTGGCGACGGCACTGGAGACGGTATGGCTCCACATCATTGTCGGTTCCTTCCAGAACGTCATTGACTCTTTTCCTGCACGTCTCCCATGGTCCGGTCCGCGCTGCAAAAGGTTGTTATTCATGCTTTTGACAGGGCGGTCATATTACTATTGGACTCTGTGTGTGTGTGTGTGTGTGTGTGTGTGTGTGTGTGTGTGTGTGTGTGTGTGTGTGTGCGCGTGTGTTTTGTTGGAGACAAAATTCTCGCTGATGTTACCAGGTGGAGCTAGGCGTCTATAAGTTAAATTCTTCAGTCCTGGGACGACGAGATTTCACCCAACTGGCAGGGTCTATTAATCATGTGTGGAACATCTGCATACTGTCTACTCCACTAAACCGATGGAGTGATTTTTAGCAGGAAAACCTAAAGAAAGTGTCTCCAAATGGAGAAGGATTTTCTAGAAGCGAATCATTTTCTCGGCTTGCTCCTTTCACGCGGAGCAGGTGATCGTATTACAGGCAACCCAAGTACACATTTGGCCATGAAAGAGAGGCGGAGACAGCTAGAGATACAGAGACATAGGCTACAGGCGGCTGTTTTGTATAAAAAATTGGTGTATGGACCATGCAAGATCACACAGTGCTCGTAGATTAATTTTTGTGGACTTCCGTATGGCTCTCATCTTCTCTTCATGGGCTAACTTCCTTCTTCGGTCCACTTGGTTCCGGTTTTGTTTTGGAACCACATTCTATGGTCGCACTACCGAACAATTTACCTTTTGACTGAACGAACAATGTCTGTTAGTTGTACTGCTTTCGTCTGGGAGTTTCAAGGTCTATTTTAACTTCCTGGATCCATAGAACATTTCAGTGTATGTCATAATTTGTGTCTAAGCCTCGATGACGCAACTAGGGGGCCTCATCACGCAATTGGTGAGGAAAAGGGGAATGGCAAGTGTTCACCCAGTCAGGGTGACAGTAACCTATAAGGGACCGTTGCTAGGGCAGCAGTGAAGACTTCAATGATTATGTGGACGAAGAAAATGGTCCTTGGTAATGCGCAGTTGGATGAACAGGCAACTCGCTTAACAGAATCCATTCTGTGTCTGACACGGAGCACGGGGCAATATTGTCGGCGTCTGTCTACCCAGACGATATGGATGCGGATATGATGTCCAGTAACTTACAGTTCCTGTTGTGCCAATTGTCTTTTCTGTGCTACATGCAAATGTTACTCCGCATTACGTGTTGTGTTAAAAAATGATACCTCCTCAAAATAGCCCCAATTGGATGTTAGAGACTAACGTCAGCGCTTTTCGTAATCCCAAACACGTCTGGAACTCTATCTATAGGATAACCGTTGGCTCACCCTTTACGGTTTTCATTATTATTTTTTTTCTAACATGAGGCTTTGTATGGCCAATATGGATGCTGGTGCATGGTTAGTGTTGTTTCTGACCGAAAATTCACGAAAAAACAGCGAAGTGTGAGCAAGTGCATTATGGTAATGGGAAAACTGATAATTGTTTCGTCACAAATTCGGTTTTTTTTCATTGCTTTACGCAAACGGCTTTGAACATGTAAGTAGTAGGCGTGTTTCTTTTTGATCGTTGACCTTGTGGCAAGAACTCTTGGTGCACTGCGCTGTTACAAATCGAAGAACACAGTGAGCATAACTTTCATATTTGACTCCCGCGTCGAGCTTTTTTCGATCTTGGGAATTCAGAATGCTTCCACTGGAACAATTCACTCTTAGTTTCGACGTCATATCAATAACCCCACGTTTCATCACATGTTATTACACGTTTCATCAGTTCTGCATCGCTCGTGACATCATCAGCCTATTCCTGAACAATTTGCACTCGCCGCTGTTTATGTTCGAAATTCAACAACGTTGGAACAAATTTTGCTGTCTCAAGTTTCATACCGATAACATCTGAAAAAAATTTCATTTCTAGAGCACGTCGATATACTATCACCATTAGCGATTGTTCGTAACTATTTCTTTTACCTTCTTCCAGGATTCCATTTGATGATGTGGCATTGCGTTCAGGGCGCTAGTTGTCTCCAACGCCTTCACGGCCTTCTTCGTAACTTTTATCAAACAATACTTAAAATTATAAAACTTTGCTACACTTTATCCCATTCTTGCAGCAAAAGTCAACACTATTATCTGATCCTTTTGTATTCATAATAAATAATCGCGAATACTCTAAAAAAAAAAGTGTAACGTTTTTGACAGCTGACGACGCACGTAATACCTGATATGGCCCACACTGTGCAAATACTTTACACACGTGTTCCCCAACACAACGACGAAAGGATTATACAACACACGAATTTATAAAATTCCCGTCGTTTTTTGAACATACCTCATATACAATTGTGTCAAGTGATTTTAATTAGGTCACTGACTCGCCTTGAAGATGACTGTACGATTAACAACCGAAATATCAGAAGAGCCCCCAGATGAGTGACCGAAAGATGATCTAATAATCTCAAAGTTTTCATTGTGTTGCATATCGCTTGATTTCTGGTCCTAATCACTACGCCGCTGAGGTTTCTCGTTACCTACATAGTTTTGTTTTTTAATATGTTTTGTTTCGAAATGCAAGATACACGCAAGAGCAATTTTATAAAATTAAGGACATCATTGTCACAACGGGGTTCCATCAACCCGCAAAGTCGCCATAAACAGTAGTCAATTTCAACTCTGTTTATTATAATGTTCACGGCCACCACCAGCGTCTTATGTGTTTCTCATTTTTCGTAGTTTACCCCTCCTCCTCTTTAGAGAATTACGGTCACACCTCGTCAATTCGCAGTACAGCAGTGACAACCTGCGCACAAGCATAATCTACTATGTATACTGGAAGATAAAACATCGTATTGCGAGTCAAATCCAAATCTCTTGGACGAGTGTCGGTTGCGATAATTGCTAGATACTTGACCGGTCAGAGATTTAGACTGTAAAGCAAAAATGAAGTCCCTCGAGTCTCGAGCAGGACGGGATGGCTGCCAAATGGTGCCACTGGCTTCTGCTTTCTGAGTCGACTCACGTGCATGGAGTGCGCCTGGTTTGCAATTGTAATCGGCTACCCTCTAGCGGCTGTCGCTCGCGCACGTACCACTGCGCTACGGTCGGTTCTTGTCTTCATACCGTAGCACGGCGAGCACCTGTGCCTTTATTTCAGCCCATTTTTCCGTAAAAGTAAAATCACAGTTACTGTTTTAATGTGAGAATAAGATTGGAAATGGTGTGACTACAAGTTATTAGATCAGTCGATTCGTAAAGGTACCTACTCAGAATTTGTTATGCTTTCCTAATTTTATTGTGAATAGGATGCGAATGGGATCCACTGAAGCACAAGCAGACAGCTGACGGAATACGGGAATGTTGTATAACATTTATGCGATGTATGAAAATGGACCATTTCAAAGGAAGTGTGTCCTCTAGCATCGTAATTTGATTATAATGCAAAGAATTTCATTCTCATCCAGCTATCACAGTCCCTGAAGGCCAAGCGCTACCTTTACAAGTTGCATCCATCACCATCGATCAAATGCCACGCTCTAATCTCCTGGAGCAATTAGCTGTAGTAGTTCATCTTCTGGCTCATCACATCTATGCAGTCTGCCGAAGATACCCCTTTTCTGCGGTTTTTCCTTCATCACACCTCTTGCCATCATGTTTTCAGACATACCAGCCAAGATCTGCGCACAATATTCGCTTACATTTTACGATTTTTTAAATCCAGCGATGACCCTTCATCATATCCATACTCGCTTTCTCGTTTTCTTCGCTGTCTTCAGTATTTAATACAGTCTATGTAGTCCTCTTATTTTTTTTATCAACCTTTAAATCATTCTGTATAATGGAAACGTAAAATACCGGCTGATCAAAAAGTCAGTATAAATTTGAAAACTGAATAAATCACGGAATAATGTAGATAGAGAGGTACAAATTGAGACACATGCTTGGAATGACGTGGAGTTTTATCAGAACAAAAAAAATAGCAATAATTAGCATAACAAAGTAAGACAAAGCAAAGATGATGTTCTTTATAGGAAATGCTCAATATGTCCACCATCGTTCCTCATTAATAGTGTAGTCCAGGAATAATGTTGTGAACAGCACTGTAAAGTATGTCCGTAGTTATGGTGAGGCATTGGCGTCCGATGTTGTCTTTCAGCATCCCTGGACATGTCCGGTGATCACGATACACTTGCGACTTAAGGTAACCCCAAAACCAATAATCGCACGGACTGAGGTCTGGGGACCTGGAAGACCAAGCATGACGAAAGTGGCGGCACAGCACACGATCATCACCAAACGACGCTCGCAAGAGATCTTTCACGCATCTATCAATATGCGGTGGTGTGTCAATTTTTACCTCTCTATCTACATTATTCCGCGGTTTATTAAGTTTTCAAATTTATACTGACTTTTGATCACCCGGTGTAGTTGGGCGAATGATGGTGGTGTGAATAATAATCTTTGTCATGCGTAAGGTAGTAGTTTGAAAACCTTGTTGCTTCTACTCCATTAAAGCGAATGTTAATTCATTAAGCGCTATGAACGGAGGTTCCATATCTTTGAAATTCTACTCTGATTTGAATATCAAAATTTGCATCGCATGCCAAGTACTATCTAGAGGCAAGTAATTTACATTAACGGAGGAGCTACGTTCCAGCTTCATAGGACCCGCAGGCAGTTTGTTGTAATTATGTTCTGTAAGTGTAAATTCTGTTGAACGGTTCACAGCTTCACCACACTTACCTGACTATTAACAGATGGATAATGTTTTATTTCTGCCAAATGCTTTGAAACAGGCTGAAGTAAGCTATAAAAATTCACAAGAAAATGACTGTGCAACTGTAACAACAGAAGGCAGCCTACACATCACTGTTTCATTTTACACAGGGTATAACGGCTAAAAGTGCACTGACCTGCTGGTAGACTGTATCCTGCCGAGAAAAATCAAACTGCATGTAGGGATGAACATGATCCCTAAGTATAAATGCATACTCGTATTGATCCATTATGCCATCCAGAAGAACGGGATCACCCAGAGGATGTCACGAGAACATTCCCCAGGCCACAAAGGTCCCTCCTACGCCCTGGAACTTTTGGTTTCCAACGTGAGCCGGCCGGTGTGGCCGAGCGGTTCTAGGCGCGTCAGTCTGGAACCGCGCGACCGCTACGGTTGCAGGTTCGAATCCTGCCTCGGACATGGATGTGTGTAATATCCTTAGGTTAGTTAGGTTTAAGTAGTTCTAAGTACTAGGGGACTGATGACCTCAGATGTTGAGTCCCAGAGTGCTCAGAGCCATGTGAACCATTTTTTTCCCCCGACGTGATGAATCTGAAAAGGCCACCTGTCACCGCCTGATGGACGTCCAGTTTCGGCATGGGCATGGAAATTCCAGCCTTCGTCAACGAAGATCAGCATGGCTGTGTCAACCAGGCGCCTGCTGCGGAGGCCCACACACAGCAACGTTCGTCGATCGGTTTTTGAGGAAACACTGTTGGTAGCCCCATGGTTCATCTGGACGATCAGTTGCTCAACATTTGCTCCTGAAATCGCCAGTGCACATTTCCGCAGCCATCATTCACCCCTGTCATCTGTGGCGACGCATAGTTATCTCGGCGTCAGTTTTGAATAACGCCATTTTGCAATGCACGGTTGTGGGTAGCGTATTGTAAGACCTTAAGTACACACACCATCAGATTATTTGACTCGTCGCTCTAATGAAGTAGGCGAGTATCAGAAATATGTCTCATGGTCTTATCGTGGCGTGTTTATCTTCTGCCTTTAGGTCAGACGATAGAAATGCCATTTACACGCATAGAGTAGCAGATTGACGGTGACCAACTTTAAACAAAACTTGATTAATTTTCACTCACATTTATTAAAATAATAACAAGCATAAAAATTACTTCTCTTGGTTCTGGATGCTATTTACAATTAAAAATCTGAAGATTCTTTGGTATTGGTACGTTAATCTTATTCTCACATATATCTCTGATACTTGCCAAAAGTGTCTATACATTTACCTTCGTGGCTATGTATAGGAATATGGTAATCTTATTAGACGTGGTACAGACTGGTGCAGACAATGCAGACTGACTAATCGGAGGTCTGTACACACGTTATAATACCTCGCGCGTTCATGTATCACTGCGCTAGTGTGATCCGCGAGGAGAAAAGGTTCTACGTTAGCAGCAATCTCATTGGCTGCGTTACATATTAATACGCGGATCGGTGGAAGCTGAAATTGGTCCGTCTCTAAGGCAGCGCCATCTCGGATTGCGGAGACGGACGAGCGCTGCGCCTGCGCTGTTGTGCTTAGCGGGGCGCGCTCTAGTGGGAAAGTTGCGTACGCGCTGACTACGCGGAACTATGTACACAACAACGGTGTACTTGAACCGCGGTGGCAGGTGAACACCTTAGAAACTTTGCCGTTTTGGAAATGCTTCCACACTCGGTCCGAAAGCCAATGTTCATATCGTTTTGACGTCAAGTAAATCGCTCCGTTTCCGTATTACGACAACGAGTGTACTGTTTCTTTACGACCCCCCTCCCCTGCCCGACGTGCTTGTTAACCCTCCACTGCTCCCTCCGTCCCTCCTTCCGTCTGTAGTGGTTGTTGCACGTTGACGTTGAAAATAGGCAGTGGTCTCATTCATGTGTCTGGAGAGTGTGTAATCGCCCAGTGTGACCGTCGCGGTCTTACTGTGTACTGTTATGGAGAGACGAAGAGCCTGTATTTCATCCGAATGCCGCCCACACCACGGGCGAGCCGGCTGCGGGTGCCGGCACCACCTGCCGCAGGGCGTGGATCGGGCCACAGCTGGTGGTGAGGGCGGGACGCTGCAGGCCGGGCCAGGGCAGGGTTGGCTTTTCCGGCAATTTGTGTGCTGCGGGCCGCCCACGGCCTTTGTGTGGCGCCCACCTCGCTACCTGTGCTGCGCCTTCCCTCAGGGGTCGTTAGGCACGCGGGACAGTCTGCCGCTGAACTCGCCCTGACAGCGCAGGTCGCTGCGCCGTCCTGTGCCGCCGAGGTGGCTGTCGCAGGCCCCAGGGGTGCTACGAAACCGAGGGGGAAAGCCCCAGCCCCTCTGCGGAAGGCTGTCCCTCTTTATTACGTCATATGTGTACTTAATCCTCGACGTAATTTACTTTTAGGTTAATGGGTTAAGCTGAGGTGGTAGTGGTACGCACATATGCAGAAGGAGACAGCATTGGGTACACAAGGTATAAAAAGGCACTGTATTGACGGTGCTATCATTTGTACTTACGTGATTCATATGAATCGGTTTCCGACGTGATAATAGTCGCACGACGGGAATTAGCAGACCTTGGACGCGGAATAGTTATTGGGGATCCACAGTGTCAAGAGTGTGCCGAGAATACCAAATTTCAGGCATTACCTTTCACCACGGATTTAACGATCACGAGCGGTGGCGTTTGCGTAGAGTTGTCATTGCTGACAGACAAGCAACACTACCAAAAATAGCCGCAGAAATCAACGTGTGACGCACGACGAACGTATCCGTTAGGACACTGCCTCTAAATTTGGCATCAATGGGCTATGGCAGCAGACGATTTACGCCACTGCCTTTCCTAACAGCACGACATGTCCTGCAGCGCCTATCCTACAAGCGACCATATCACTTGGACCCTTGAAGACTGCAAGACCGTGTCCTGGTGAGATGAGTCCCAATTTCAGTTGGTAAGTGCTCGTGTTAGGGTTCGAGAGTGGTACAGACTCCACCAAGCCATGTACCCAACTTGTCGAGAAGGCTCTGTGCAAGCTGTTGGCGGCTCCTTAATCATGTGGGCTGTGTTTACGTAGAATGGACTGGATGCCCTGGAAGTTCCGCTGCTTGATAATTTGCAGACATTCACTGACTTCATGTTCCCAAACAACGATTTAATTTTTATGGGTGACAGTGACCATGTCACACAGCCCGCATCCCGTGGTCGTGCGGTAGCGTTCTCGTCTCCCACGCCCGGGTTCCCGGGTTCGATTCCCGGCGGGGTCAGGGATTTTCTCTGCCTCGTGATGGCTGGGTGTTGTGTGATGTCCTTAGGTTACTTAGGTTTAAGTAGTTCTAAGTTCTAGGGGACTGATGACCTGAGATGTTAAGTCCCATAGTGCTCAGAGCCATTTGAACCATTGGGTCACAGTCGTTCGCGATTGCTTTGAAGAACATTTTGGACAGTTCTAGCGAATGGTTCGGCTACCCAGATCGTCCGACATGAACCCCATAGGGCATTTAGGGGGCATAATCGAGAGGTCGGTTCTTGCCCAAAATCCTGCACCACCACCTCTTTCGCAGTTACGGACGCCTATCGAAGCAGGATGGCTCAGTATTTCTGCATGGCACTACCAACTACTTCTTGAGTCCATGTCACGTCGAGCTGCTGCACTGCGCCAAGTGAAAGAAGGTCCGACACGATTTTAAGAGGTGTCCGATGACTTCTGCCACCTCAGTGTATGTCGATCCGGCGAGTACATTCAGTCGCAGAAATTAGAGTCTGGATGTCAGTTATCAATTCATCTACTATGACTGTGCGAACTGTGACACTCTAATATAATAAAGAAACTTACACCCGTCTGCGTTACTGCACAGTTAAAGGATCACTTTTTCGAAATCCCACGATCACCAACCTTGCGATGCTTATGTTTGAACGTTGATTGAAGGGTGCGTACAGCCTTCTTCTGTAATGGTACAAAAGCGTGGCGCCCTCCTATCTCGCCCCCGGACTCGACGGCGCTTCAAACAGCGAGGTGTCGACACAAGAGAAGAAAAGTTCATGTGACCTTTACGGTGGCTGAATGGTGTCACATTGGCACACATTTTGGAACACATGTTCGAGTATAATGACTTTTCTGGAGACTGGAAATCTACTCTGTAGGAATCAGCATGGGTTTCGAAAAAGACGGTCGTGTGAAACCCAGCTCGCGCTATTCGTCCACGAGACTCAGAGGGCCATAGACACGGGTTCACAGGTAGATGCCGTGTTTCTTGACTTCCGCAAGGCGTTTGACACAGTTCCCCACAGTCGTTTAATGAACAAAGTAAGAGCATACGGACTATCAGACCAATTGTGTGATTGGATTGAGTAGTTCCTAGATAACAGAACGCAGCATGTCATTCTGAATGGAGAGAAGTCTTCCGAAGTAAGAGTGATTTCAGGTGTGCCGCAGGGGAGTGTTATAGGACCGTTGCTATTCACAATATACATAAATGACCTGGTGGATGACATCGGAAGTTCACTGAGGCTTTTTGCAGATGATGCTGTGGTGTATCGAGAGGTTGCAACAATGGAAAATTGTACTGAAATGCAGGAGGATCTGCAGCGAATTGACGCATGGTGCAAGGAATGGCAATTGAATCTCAATGTAGACAAGTGTAATGTGATGCGAATACATAGAAAGATAGGTCCCTTATCATTTAGCTACAAAATAGCAGGTCAGCAACTGGAAGCAGTTAATTCCATAAATTATGTGGGAGTACGCATTAGGAGTGATTTAAAATGGAATGATCATATAAAGTTGATCGTCGGTAAAGCAGATGCCAGACTGAGATTCATTGGAAGAATAATACGGAAATGCAATCCGGAAACAAAGGAAGTAGGTTACAGTACGCTTGTTCGCCCACTGCTTGAATACTGCTCAACAGTGTGGGATCCGTACTAGATAGGGTTGATAGAAGAGGTAGAGAAGATCCAGCGGAGAGCAGCGCGCTTCGTTACAGGATCATTTAGTAATCGCGAAAGCGTTACGGAGATGATAGATAAACTCCAGTGGAAGACTCTGCAGGAGAGACGCTCAGTAGCTAGTTTCGAGAACTACCTTCACCGAAGAGTCAAGCAGTATATTGCTCCCTCCTACGTATGTCTCGCGAAGAGACCATGAGGATAAAATCAGAGAGATTAGAGCCCACACAGAAGCATACCGACAATCCTTCTTTCCACGAACAATAGAAGGGAGAACCGATAGAGGTACTCAAGGTACCCTCCGCCACACACCGTCAGGTGGCTTGCAGAGTATGGATGTAGATGTAGATGTAGATTCTGAGCGAAGGTGTGCCTGGCCACTTAAAAACAGCTGCGCGATTTCAGAGTTCTGACTTCCACCGCAGAGGCGTCAGAAGGAGTGAAATGGGCGGGGCAGTGGGAGTGAAGGCGTTTCTATTGTGTATCACATGAACTTCTGAGCTGGGGTCTGTTTGTTCGTATGTGTCGACTCCTTGCTGTTTCAAACGTCGTCGAGCCCGTGGGTAACGTCGCAGGCCACCATGCTTTTGCGCCATTACGAGGTTTTGAGCCAAATTTCAAGCGCCGCAGTGGGTGGAAATTACGGGGTTTAAAAGAAATTCTGTTGCACAGAGTTTTCATTTTTATTTGTATTGTCGACCTTTCTTCAGATTATCTTAAGATCCAATATCTAATTACTGCAAACAGTTTGTCAGTAGTTCGAAGATACAGTTTGGTTGTCAGTCTGCGAATTAAGTAATGGTAAGCAACGTCAGTTGAAAGTTATCTGTTGTGATAAAAAGGACTGACTGTTCCCATAAGTAGTGATAATTAAGCCCTGAAGCCTTCAAAGTATAAAACACATGTGATTCTTACACCTCAGAAAACGATTTGGAAACGCTGTCTGACTCTTAATGTTTAATGTAATCAGTTACAAACATTCGCAATTTCATAATCCAGCGCAGCTGATAAACAGGCTTGCATAGTTAACATTCGAATACTATCCAGTGAGTAATGACTCATCAAGACCGTGATCGAAAATGAAATTTTCACTCTGCAGCGGAGTGTGCACTGGCAGATGAAAACTGTGTGCCAGACCGAGCCTCGAACTCGAGACCTTTACCATTCGCGTGCAAGTGTTCTATCAGAACCAATAAATAATTCGTGAATATCATTTTCACATAACATCACGGTAATGTGCAAGATGACTCAGCTTAATGTTGAGCAAGTAGCAATCGTTGAAACAAACCTCGTAGCATGGAAAGGAAAAACTACTTACTAATAATGTGTTTTGGCTGCAACTCAGTATGTGCCTTTCGATACGCCAGAATATTCATGAACCGTGGGGCGAATCCACGATATATAACAATATGACGGTCTTGTGGCGTGGCGCTATACACTATTATGTATCAGTAACAAAGAAGGATGTGATTTGGATCGAAATAATTCCGGAAGAAAACAATTCACAGATGTATCTATTGTTACTAGATACAGATAAATGATTTTAAAACCAGTATAGCTCGTGAAAGCAACACATGCTCGTATAAAACTTAAGTTCACTACAAGTACATAATTGGGTCATCACGTTCCTAGTACACGACATTGAACAAAACAATAACTATTTCGTAATTTGGGAGTGGATGACAACTTTGAATGTAAAGTTAGACGAACTGAATAGATAGTATAAGGCGCTGTAATTAGCTTCCATTGAATTAAGTATGAGCAACCTACGAGTTTCCATTTCAGCAAGCACACTGAAGTATTCCTAATATAAGAGAAATCATGGCCAAGCAATGTCGAAATAGCCTAACCAGTTAAACTGAACTTGACCACGGGAAGTAATTGAAGTGGTCTTATCCAGCTCTTACATGATTTTACGATGTACACACCAGCACAGACCGCTAACAGACAAATGCAGTCTTGCTCCCAAGTTTGAACACGACATAGAACTCCACCCGCCAGAACACAGAGCAGAATGGCGAATGCTATTTCAAACAAGACCAGCTTCGTGGCTTCCAACCCGCAAAGGCTTCCCATCGATCGAAACAGACTCCACAAAGATGCGAAATCACTTACAGCCGGCAAGCAAAGAGGTTTCTCTCATTGCTTTCACCGATTAATCGAAGCTGAATGTAGCAGATACACGTAAAGCATTGCAGAGGTAAATGTGACCATCTACTAACAGAAAAACATAATGTGAAGAAATGAAGTGCCGTATGGACAGCCAACTTTTATGATATAGCTATCGTATTGAGATGAAATAATATCTTTAGGAAGTGACTTATCTAGATTATTATACCATATATTGATATGAACAAGAGCCAAGTGCAAACCTTGTGGCCGGTGGTGCTACTGGTAATTACGTGAAACTATCAAAACAGCAAATTATTTCTTTTGCATTTGGTATTCGGGGTAATGCAAGTAGGAAGGTTGCCTAATATTACCTGAGAATCTTGAGGAAACTTGGGATGCTTTTATTGTGAACAAAAGAGGACTTGTCTGTATGTAGCTCTAGGACCTAGGTAGTCGTGGCGAATAAATAGTGAATGCGGTGGTGTTTTTTTGCGTGAAGTTGAACAGCCGGCCGCGGTGGCCGTGCGGTTCTGGCGCCTGCAGTCCGGAACTGCGGGGCTGCTACGGTCGCAGGTTCGAATCCTGCCTCGGGCATGGGTGTGTTTGATGTCCTTAGGTTAGTTAGGTTTAAGTATTTCTAATTTCTAGGGGACTTATGACCTCAGATGTTGAGTCCCATAGTGCTCAGAGCCATTTGAACCATTTTGTTGAAGTTGAACAGTATTTTTGTCATAAAATCAAGAACTATCTCAGAGCGTTACTTCAAATCTGACATATTGACTATGATATATTTCCCATTTACTAAAACTGTTAAACTCAAAAGGAGGAACAATTTATGTTCAGAACAATACCGAGCCTTACTTATTACTTTTAACTCGAACATTGTCTCAAGAAAATTTGTCATTTGGTTTCTGTTGTTAGAAGATCTGCTTCCAGCATACGATTGCTTCATTACGATCACGTTTCTGTGATAATTTGTTTTTCTTTTTCAGGTAAGAGTATTCCTGGGAATGCCTGGTGATGAGTCTCCTCTTCGACTTGAAAGTGCGGCTGTCAGTTGCACTAATCTTCCGAGGTAAAAGTCGCAGTTCTACAACCATTTCCTGTAACATAGAATATAGTATGCTAACTCATTTTATTTCGCAAACTAAGAAGTGAGTAACTGCAGAAGTAATTTTCTTGTCTATGGAGACACACGCTGAATGTTTGTGGGACCAATGAATCCATTTGTTAAGGAGATAAGATCAAATGGGAATTGGAATAGTAATCAAAATAGCAGGGGACGGTGGCGGCACACGTAATCCGCCCACCAGATCCTCCACCGTGAAATCCAAGAGAAGGGATTGCGTTTCGTCCAGCTTCGAAATTATCGTAATCGACCATTCTTACAGGCGTGAATCAAGCAGTGAATGATTACAGCTGATTAGTCAAGGTTGGGATGCGCGTGAACTGCAAGAGACCAGTTTTGACTGGATATTGTCCATCGAAGATATACACTTGCTTACCATTATTTTACTCTGAAGCCAGAGGGAAAGAATGCTACCGCCCTGCGAACGATAAACGTCACGCTCTGTATTGCAACTTACTATTCCCTTAAGTGCTCTCAGTACTCTTGTTAGAGCGAAGCACAACGTCTTGTGATAGACATTGGGTTGATCCAGAAAACTGATCCCAATAGGTCTTTTTTAAGTATGTTATCACAGCAAGGAAATGAAAGAGCATGCTTCCGTGATTGGCAAGGCTCGCAGCATGACACTCTGAAAATAAAGTTGTGATACGGTGGCAGGAAATCCGAATGCTTATCATTGCAGCCGGCGAGGACAGAGATCATGGGCTGTTCCGTTTCTCTTCGGACAAGAGGAAAATCTGCATTTTTTGTGGGTGTATATTTAATATCTTTTGTAAACTCGCAGCTGTGATAAACAAGCGTTTCCAGGTTTTTAAAGGGTCAAAGTTACCGTAATGTATTAAAATAACGCGATTCTGAGACTCGTAGCCCAGAACCTAGTCGAAGTAAAATTCACAAACAAATTTCAAAATGAAGACAATAGTTTGAGATAGTATTCATACTGTATTTGTAAACTATCGTTTTCATCGTGTTTCATATGTTATCTGAGAAATTCAGTTATGTTATGTGAGAAATTTAGTTTGGAATAAAAATTGTGCCACATTGTCCAGCATTTGATTTAAAAACAGTATTAGTAAACCTTTGTATGGTGTCTTCAGTGGAGAGCTACAGAAAAAATAAAGAGTAACTAGAAACAGTGGAAACACCCTTGGATTATGACGAGGCCTTAATCGATCGTCCGCTGTTTACGTTTCACGGCAGCCCATCACGACCTAAGTACAGCGTGAGCCCAAATATATATGCGGACCGAAACGACGAATGGGAATTCGAAGCTGGGTCTCCTCGTTACTAGGCAGGTGTGCTAACCACTACACCACCCTGGCACAGCGGCTCTGCGCAACTACATGGACTGTGCTAGCATGCCTCTCTCCTCAGCTCAGATTCCCATTCACGCCTCAGCCCAGTTGGTATTCCCCCTAAACCCGAGAGGGTTGCATAGGTTCTCCAGTCGTATTGGAATAGCACCTCAGCGTCGGACGAAACGGGAAACCTGCTGGAAATCCAGGTAAAGGTGCCTTAATCAAATTAAAATATGTGGTTCCGTAGCTGTTATCAAGACTCAAACATCTACGATGGCCGCGCGGTGTAGCCGCGTGGTTTGAGGCGCCCTGCCACTGTTCGCGCGGCTTTCCTCGCGCAGTTCGAGTCCTCTCTCGGGCACGGGTGTGTGTGTTGACCTTAGCGTAAATTAATGTAATTTAGATTAAGTAGTGTGTAAGCCTAGGGACCGATGGCCTCAGCGGTTTGGTCCCATAGGAACTTACTACACCATCTATGATGTATGTATGCGGACTGAAACGACAAATAGACTGACGTGTGAAGCGAGATTTGGACTGCAGAGGGAGGCGTGCTAGGGTAGTCCTAGTAGTTGTGCAAAGCCATTGTGCCAGGATGGCGTAGTGATTAGAGCATTTGCCTAGTGAGCAGTAGACTCAGGTTTGTGCCTTCACACAAATTTTCATTCGTCGCTTCAGTCCGCATATATGCTGTACATCATAGATGTCTGAGTCTTGGAACGATCTCTGGAACCACACAGTTTCATTTGATTAAAGCACCTATGTCTGGATTTCACGCAGAATCCATCTTTCCATTTGATGCCGAGTGCGTGTTCCAGTACTGTTGGAGAGCCTCTGCAATTCTGTTCGAGTTTATGGAGAACACTAAGTGGTGCTGAGGCGTGAATGGAGTTTACATTGAGTAGGGAAGTCTGCTAGGGTAGTCCGTACAGTTGTGCGAAGCCACTATGTCAGGATGCGTAGTGATTAGTGCATCTGCCTAGTGAGCTGATGGTTTCTAATTCCGGCCTTGGTACAAACTTTCATTCCTCACGTCAGTCTGCATAAGTATATCATAGATATTTGAGACTTGAAAAGGTCTCTGGAACCAGATATGTTCGTTATATTTTTAATTACTAATTTTCCACATTTCAGGTAAGGGACTCCACAAAACTTAAAACTTAAATCAGTGTGTAGTAAAAAGAGTTTTCTGACTGTAAGTTACAAATATAAATGAAGAAGAGGTTTTTAAAAATTTTACTAATTGTTATGTTATTGTTACATAGCTCCATCAAGGACAGATATTCAACTTCAAAATCAATCGTAGTTCAATGAAATTCGATATAAGATTCTTGAGTTACACGGCAGGCAGTTTGTTGCTTTCAGAAAATACGTTCAACGTTATTAAATTTTAACTCGGAGACTAGCAAACATTCAAGAGATAACTTTGTGGAAGTTGTCGTCTTTTACATTAATTGACACATGTAAAAATGATTAATTATATTAAAAAAACGAGGTCTATTTTCTCATTTTTCGTACGATTTGAAATGAAATAGCCTTCATGCATGTCTCGTAGAACTGGAGCCACAAAACCTAAGGCGAAATGTGCTCTTTCTTAGTCGTTTTAGGTACCGACCAGTGATGGTCATGAAGCTCAGCTGAAGGTTATTTCCGGGGACTCTGTTCTTGAAGCCTAAGGAGACGGAGACTATAGACACACAGGCAATGAAGGGGAGCGCTGTAAGGAGAGAGAGTGTAACTGCAGAGTCCTGGCTCTGAGCCAGATGTACGCACCCTCATCTGATCGCACCACTGTTCAGTTAAAGAGCTCAGCATGAACTGACTCCATTGGTTGGTCACTGAGACCATTTCACAGGCCAGTGGGCTGAAACTGAGTGAGAAGTACACCAACATCAGTATACGGTTCACGCTCTTCACGTGAGGGGTACATGGTTTCAGGAGCATAGAAGATAGTGTAATAATTCTATAAGACAAATGGTATTACATTTTTCTAATGTCATAAACACGCGTAACTGAACATAAAGGACTTTAATTGTATTAACATATGTTTAGCATACAGGGTGCGTTCCGAAAGTAATGCAATTATTTTTTTAAAGTAATTTATTGAACAGATTTGCACAAACACTTAAAATTCTTCAAAGTACTGTCCTTGGGCCTCTACACATTTTTTCCAGCGACTCTGCCATGACCGGTACGCGCCCTGGAAGGCGTCTTCTGGGACCTCTCGCAAGGTCTTCGTCACGGCGGATTGGATCTCGTCTATGGACGAAAAACTGGTTCCTTTCAGGGCTGACTTAATCCTAGGAAACAAAAAGAAGTCAGCTGGGCGAGGTCAGGACTATAGCGGGGGTGGGGCAGCGTTGGCACCTGGTGTTTGGCCAGGAACTCGCGGACTCGTAGCGCGTTGTGGCAAGGCGCGTTGTCGTGATGGAGTTGCCAGGTAGCGGAGATGTCCTTTCTCGTCCTGACGACCCTTTTGCGGAGTCTTTCCAGCACATCCACGTAGTAGGCAGCGTTAACTGTCTGTCCTTGAGGAACAAACTCCTTATGGACCACTCCTTTGCTGTCGAAAAAGACAATGAGCATTGTTTTCACTTTTGATTTGCTCATTCTTGCCTTTTTGGGCTTGGGGGACTGATCAGTGTGCCACTCAGAGCTTTGGCGTTTTGTTTCTGGGTCGTATTCAAAAACCCAGGTTTCATTACCAGTGATGACGTTGTCCAAATAATCAGGTTCAATTTCAACACGTTGCAAAAGTTCACTTGAAATTTCCGCTCGGTTGGTCTTTTCGTCGTCTGACAACACCTTGGGCACGAGCTTGGCGCACACTTTCCTCATCGCTAAATCTTCAGTAACAATGCGAAAAACAACAGTAGACGACAAGTTCAGTTCATTGGCAACCATCCTGATACTCAATCGACGGTCAGAGTCCAACAGTTGTCGCACACGAGCCACATTGTTGTCGGTTTTGCTGGGTGACGGCCGCCCAGAGCGTTGTTCGTCGTGAACCTCTTCCCGGCCTTCCTTAAAGGCCTTTAACCACCTCGAAACTTGTGAGTAGGACAGAGCAGAGTCCCCGTAAGCCTCACGAATCATTTTGTTAGTCTCCTCAAAAGATTTGTTCAGTTTAGCACAAAACTTAATCGCGTAACGTTGCTCGATCGTCGATTCCATTTTTTTCCGTGACACGGTCGGCGCGCAGAGGTTTACAATAACAGACGTCCTGCCGCTTCCACAGCTCGGAGAGCACTGAAACCGGTTTCGCGGCAAAGCTTAGCGTCCCCCTCCCACCTACTCCATGTGGCCCACTCCCACTCCGACTACTAGGAGCGGCGCGGGAAATTCAATTGCATTACTTTCGGAACGTACCCTGTATATGTTTTTTTTAACTTATGCACATTTTTCACTCACATTAATGCGACCACCGGCTGCGTTGGACGTCAACGTGCAAAAAACACTCACAGAAGACAGGTGGCAGCACTGGCAGCGTAAGATATATATGCATGTAGGGGGAGGGGGAGGCGCAGGCGCGCATTCTCTCGTCGTAATGCGGAAACTGAGCAATTTATCTGCGTACTTAGGAACCTATTTGATGGTCGTCGTCATCTTGATGAAAATTAATAATTATAGATTGAAAGGAGTTATTTACACAGCAAAGAATTAAAATTATCCAATCTCTCCTCTCTCTCTGTCACTCTCTCTCTCTCTCTCTCTCTCTCTCTCTCTCTCTCTCTCTCTCTCTCTCTGTGTGTGTGTGTGTGTTTCTCTCGTCTCTGGGCCACATAAAAAACGGTATGTCGAACTTGAATTCAGTTAAGTGTCCCCTTATTTTGGCTGTACACCTTAAAATCTCTGTTTGGTCTCACACTACAGAGCCTTGAAGTCACTCACTAGTGGGATCGGAGCCATTAATTGGCTACTTGCTGTACATATATACAAATAATAAAGTACTATAGAGTACAAGCTTATGAAGAGCGAATATTGTGCGAAACGCATAAGAGTAATCTCTGTAAGACACACCACCACGTTCATTGGAAAGCAGATGTACGCCGGATGGAAATGAAGGTAAAATTTAATTGGAATGGAGGTAGAATTTAATCACGAAAATTTTGCGCTCAGGTGTTAAAACTTCAGCAACGTGTCTCTTGTTGGGGTAATTGATTAAAGTTGCGGATTTCGCGTCGGCAGCAGTAAAGTAAATTAGTAATCAGCTTTAGTGCTGTCCTGACCAGATATTTTAATTACACACTTTGGTCAGGACTATTTCCTCTGTGAAAATGAATGAAGGAACTCATGCGCTAATTAATTAAATAACATTACACACCCTGAAGCACGTAACGTATGTCTGCCACTCAGCATTAACCGTTGCAATCACAAGGCGGTATAACATGCGTCAACAAAACAAGGAATAGAAATTAACGCTTATTTCCAAGGAACGTTGCAGGCAGTGAAGCAGTTTTTAAACTACAGCGGACATACAGAGGCGTGTTCGGACCAGTTATCGTTTCTCTATTAAAAACGAAGAAAAAAAGCACACACACACACACACACACACACACACACACACACACACAAACGCGCGCGCACACCGGCGCGCGGGCGAGCTGAATAGTAACCGCTGCTTAACAGGAACGCTTACTTGACTACACGGGTCGAACCAGCATTTGGAAATTCCTTCTTCTCGGTAGTTCGCTTTGTGGTTCATCCATCTGCTCCCCTAACGCGAAACACCAGTCATTAACGTGTTCACGACAACCGAGCAAATCCAGCGGCCAGATGCGATTATAAGATTCACTGATGGGCGGGAAAAAACTCATCCGCCCAGCGTCAATAGTGTCTTCTTTTGTCGTGATTTTCAAGCAAGCCAGTGTGTACTGTAAAGGTACTCTCCAATTCGCCTTGCTGCTTGCGCTGGACAAACTCTCTGCCATATCTGTGTTGTTAAGTGTACAAATCAGTGTGATTAAAGGATAGCAATGATCTTCGAGATTGACTGTCGCATCTTTTCGAGTGAAGCCGTCTAGATCGCTTATGTATTGCTTTATATAAAGCATATATTTTGTTTCTTCCAGAAAGGGTGTTTAAAAAGTGTCACGTATCCGTAGAAGAAAACTAGAAGAAAAGTTCTTATACGGAGTGTTTCAAAGTGAAAATACGCATTTATTAGATTCAACATACAATTATAAATAGTACATCAAATGGAAGAGCAACTCAAGCAGTTTTTCTTACAAGTGTTCAATGTGGCACCATTCGTCACACACCGAGTCCATAGGCGAGTTCTTTCCATAACTTTATCAGTACGTGTGGAGGAAATTATTGAAACAATGCTGTTTCTAAAGTAGGGCTTGATCCAAAGGTAAAAATAGCGTGATGTCAGATCGTGTGTGAACGTGGACGTGATGCAAAACAAACACTTTCATCTGGTCTCTTGTGGCCAATCCAGGTGTCGGATCCAACGTTGTTTAACGAGTCGGCTACTGAGTTATGCCAATAAGCGGCGCTCAAGCTTGATGCCCATTTAAATTTCTGTGTTTCCCCTCTTCCAGAAAATCTTCATCGTCACGCAGAAACATTTGCTTTGCAAATCTGGCACTCAAACCAGAGTCTGCGTGCTTTAGAGTTTGTAACAACTGCAGGGACGCATTTACTAGAGTCTCCTTAAAAGTATCCGCACAGACGTCACTGGAATTACAAATTCACGGCTAGCCTTCCGAACTGGTCTAAGCGTGAAAGATTCTCACTCGTTCAACACGTTCTTCATCCGCTCTTGGCCATTTCGTACGCTGGAATGTGTACATATTACAGGCCACTGAAGATGCCTTGCGAAGAATAAAGGCTAAATGCGAATAGCACAAACTGTCTCATTCAGTTGTGATTAGACTATCCCAAAGTAAAAATTATCAACATACTGAAATACAAATTAAGTTTACTATCCCAAGTCCGTAATTTTTTATCTGATTACTACTTCTAGCTTGCTAATATCTCCACGTTTTCTCAGAACTCCTATCTTAACCCACAAGGCACTGATGACTCCTCTGTGACAGAGCAACAGGAAAATGCGAAAGTAGAAACAGAAGCCCGCGCACGGGAACTTCCTTCGCGTTCTCTGTCTTCCGTATTGCCGGAAGTCATTTGGTTGATCGCAAAGGATCGCCAGCTCCAGACGTCTGCCATACACTATGAAGACACCACTTCCGCCTCAGAGGCACATCACTTATCCAGTGTGAAAAGACTGTCAACTTCTCGAGTTCCTCACCGCTCCATTTCGACCAATCAGAAAACAGGAACAAAAGATAGGGATTTCATTAGCCATCGCGCTGTTTTTGCTGACGGCGCTCCTGTAAGGTGCTCTGCGCAACGGCGGTCGTGGCAAAATTGCTTTCCCGGTAAGCCCATCATGTAGACTCTGCCCGACCCATTTAGTGGGATAAGGGAAAAATCCCATTCCCCCTTCAGCTGAAACTATGTGGAGCGACTACAAAGGCGAACGACTAGCTCACATGGCTGGCCAGGAAATGGTATTTTACACTGTTATGCGGTGGCTTGCTTGCACGCGGCAAGTATAAGGCATTGTAACAGAGCCAAATAGGGGTAGGGAACAACTGTGCAAAAAATAGACTGTAACACAGATTAACAATAATTCGCAATTATCTTAATTGGAGTATAACAACCCTGCATGGCAGTATACATTTAGGTGACAAAAGTCATGGGATTGCGATATGCACACACACACACACACACACACACACACACACAGAGGGCGGTACCGTGGCGTACGCTGGGTATAAAAGGCCAGCAGTGCATTGGCAGAGCTGTCTTTCTACTCAAGTGATTCATTTGAAAAGGTTTCTGGCGTGATTATGTCCGGGCGACGGGAATGAAGACTTTTAACGCGGAATGGGAGTTGGAGCTAGAGTCACAGGTCATTGCATTTTGGCATTCGTTAATGAATTCAGTATTTCTAAATCCCCGGAAAATACTTGGTTTCAGGCGTTACCTCTCACCATTGACAACGCAGTAGCCGAACGCCTTCACTTGACGACCGAGACAGCTGCGTCTGCGTAGAATTGCCAGTGCTAACGGACAAGCAGCTCTGCGTGAAATAACCGCCGAAATCAATGTGGTAGGGTTCGAGTGTGGCGTAGCCATAGACCAAAGTTTTCGAGGCACTGTGCAAGCTGGTAGTGGCTCATTGACTGGAAAATAGTTATGTTCGACTAGTTGGAGACCGTTTGCAGCCGTTCATGGACTTCATGCTCCCAAACAATGATGGAATTTTTATGAATGACGTTGCAGAACATTCTGGACAGCTCGAGCGAATGTCTTGGCCACCCTCATTGCCCGACATGAATCCCATCGAATATTTATGGGACATATTGAAGAGGCCAGTTCGTGCACAAAATCCTGCACCTGGAACACTTTCGCAATTATGGACAGCTATAGAAGCAGCATGACTCAATATTTTTACTGGGGCTTCCAGTGACTTGTTGAATCCATCCCACGAGGAGTTGCTGCACTACCCCGGTCAAAAGGGGGTCCGACACGACATTAGTTGGTATCCCATGACTTGTGTCGCCTCAGTTTACAGGTATTGAACAAAAATTTGTAAACGCGAGAAATGCCTGCTTGAACGTAAATACAGATGTTAGCCAGGCCTGCAGGCTGCGCCGTTGCATTTGACGACAAACGGCTCTCGAACAATGTCCTCAATAAGCTGAAAGTGTCAGTTCTGGTCAGAACAGTGTTCTGTGTGGTTGAGTGCATTATGTGGGAATTGAGTGAGTTGGGACGTGAGCGAATTGTTTGTGCTCGTGTGATGAGAGCTTTGGTAAGCAAGGTAGGCGAACTACCACTATGGGACAGAACATCTGAGCCCATAAGTCCCATAGACTTAGAACCACCTAAACCTAACTAATCTAACGACATCACACACATCCATGCCCGAGGAAGGATTCGAACCTGCGACCGTAGCAACCGCGTGGTCCCGGACTGAAGTGCCTAGAACCGCTCGACCACAGCTGCCGCAGAGGCACCGTGTCGAAGACTTATACTGCATACGAGGAAAGCTGAAAAATATCGTCTGCTAGGTCATAACGCGACTGCAACTGTATGTTCAATGCTCATGAAACGGATTCTCACTTAAAACAGAGGATGACAGCTGCGAAAGTCACTGGAGCACTGAATGTCGCACTCTTGAACCTTGTCAGCACCAAAACAACACGAAAGGAGCTCCGTAAACAGAGAACCGCCGAACGAGATGGAATTTCAGAGCCACATATCAGAGCTGCAAATGCCCTAATAAGGAAAACATGATTCCGAAGCCATAACACTTGGTCTGTGGAACAATCGAAGAAAAGCATTTGATCTATTGAGTCTTGTTTCACGCTGTTTGCAACTTCTGGCCGAGTTTACGTCCCAAGAGTGAAGCATGCTGGCGGTTCGGTGATGGTTTTGGCAGCCAGTTTGTGGTATTCCATGGGCCCCGTGGTTACCTTACAAAGTCGGGTTACTGTCAAGTATTATGTGACGATTTTGCGTAATCAGGTCCATCCCACGATACAACGTTTGTTCCCCATTGGTGATGCTGTCTTCCAAGGCGATAGAGCCCCTGTTCACACAGCTCATATCGCCAAGGAGTAGTTTTGTCATAATGAGGGCAGATTGTTGCCGCTCACCTGGCCACCTCACTCGACAGATTTCGATATTGTTGAGCCTTTGTGGTCTACTTTGGAGAGAAGGGTGCGTGATCGCTGTTGATGTGCATCCTCGTAGCCGCGCGGGATTAGCCGAGCGGTCACAGGCGCTGCAGTCATGGACTGTGCGGCTGGTCCCGGCGGAGGTTCGAGTCCTCCCTCGGGCATTGGTGTGTGTGTTTGTCCTTAGGATAATTTAGGTTAAGTAGTGTGTAAGCTTAGGGACTGATAACCTTAGCAGTTAAGTCCCAAAGGATTTCATACACATTTGAACATTTTTTGAACATCGTCGTTACCTGAACGTGCCGCTATTTTGCAGGAAGAACGGTGAAGAACGGTATAAGACTCCCTTGAAAACTAAACACGACCTGCATTTACCCGTTCCGAAACGAGTGGAAGCTGTTTTAGTTGCCAACGTGTTTCCTATACCGTAATAGGCATGGTAATGTTTTCTGTTTTAGATATTCCCTTATTCTTGTTCACCCTGTGTAAATCAACGTTCACTTGCTCTGATCCTCCTCAACCCTTGGTATAATCCTCGATCCGGTGAACGATGGCTGACATTACTTGTATAAAGTCCTGTTTGGCATTTCTCGGCGGGGACTGTACCTTGTCAATCCAAAAAGTTTCGAGACTGGATTAATGCAACAACAAAAAATGTTAAGAAGGTGGTTTTAATGGTGCAGACGGTCTACGTTGTCTCTCCCGACTTGAGTACATCTCACAGAACATTCGTACAACCACGTAAAACTATCAGAAAATAACTGTCACGGTTCTGCATTTCAGTGAAGTCGTGGCGGTGTCCATGCTTCATTATTTTTATTCGAGAGCCAAGGTGTGCGGAACGAACACTGCGCTCACTTGTCTCTTTCTCAAAACGTCCTTGAGAATGTCTTGAACGCTTGATTTAGAAATGTTGCCCTATTGCAATATGTGACGCAACAAAGTTGACACAATACGGCCGCAAGTACATTACTTTAACATTACGTACCCAATGCTCATCTGTTGTTTGCTGTTGTTCGTTCAAGCTGCCACCGTAATTGCTGCGCTGACGTCGCTTCTACGCCAGGTATAAAACCAATCTCTAAACGTTTTGGACGGACGGTTTAGATGATTCCTCATATACTCGCTGAGACACGGTTCTGTGGTACTCTCCAGTTGCTGAGTGGAGGCGCGTCTCTGCTTGTACGTCCCTTTGGCAACTTCTTGTGTGACGCGCGGCGGATGCATAACTTACTTCTTATCGTATGCGTCTTTTTCTGGAGTCTAACCTTAACGAAGTTGCATGTAAGTCGTAGACAGCACGGCGCTCTTCTACTTAGGCTCTGTCCCGCATCTTCTGGAGGACACATCAGATGTAAACGCTAGTGAAATGAAAGGCTGAATTAGGCCTGGTGAATGCTAAAATAGCCTAAAACCGTCTTCTCACGGGACGTGAAAACACACTTCTGCGAGGAGGTGGTGAAGTCAAAGCGAAGAATTCCACTTTCCACTACACTGCGGAGCGTGAAATAAAGAATCTGGCATCTCGGATTTTTGTTTCCTGGAGATGAACTTGACCAATGAAATGCGGCATTGTTTTACATTGCAAGCAGAAGATAGGAGCCGCCATATTGTATGACGTTAAATATCGTATTTGGTTGGTTTTCTTTCGTATGGAGTACGCTATTTCAAAGCATCAGCAAATTTAGGATCTCTCGAATACGCGTTGTTTTTGCTACGATTTGTTATGATAAAATGACAAAAAACTACACATCGACAGGTAAAGACATCTTGTAGCTGATGCTTTTAGTGCTATAACTTGTGTACTATGAAAGTATACCGTTCCTGTGCTACAGCACAATGATGATGTGGGGTCTTGTCCACTATTCGCTAATAGGGTGCCTACGGGATGCAGCCTTCTCGGAATGCTATACAACAATTGTCGAGGCTTTGTGACAATTGCACTAATCAGGAATGTTTTTATGAGCTGAAGATGGCTCGTACGTAACTAGTGATCAAATTAAACAAATGAAACATTTATTTGCGATCTTCACTTGGAGGATTTTCAGTCCTCTGTATAAAGATTGTTACTCATCGCTTCTCTCCGAAGCTGACAATGTACACAGACATGACTAATTTATTACATTGAACGCACCATGGATTTTCTTTGGCGATTATCAGTTATTATTCATGTTTGGAGTTGGTTTCAACATTCAAGGCTCATGTGCGTATTCTTCTCAGCGTAAAAGCAGAATCTTCGAGACGAGACAGTGGAAGTGGAATAAATGGAAGAGCTGAAACATTACAGGAAATGCAAGCTACGAATACCGATAATATTCTGAAGCTAAATTTCTCAATGTATGCCCAAGACCTTTCTGTGGTACCCTGGGAAATACGACTGCTGGATGTCTAGGGAATATCATCAGCTACTTTTACTGTGCATAGCCGCCATAGTGTAATATAATTTTCATTCACGTATTTCATGTCTGACAGCTGGACACAAACAAAGAAGTGCAAGCTCCGTTTCCTTTTAGCATAAAGTACAGAAAGCGTTTCAGGAGCCACGGCAGCGCAAAGTTAGACCAGACCTCCCCTCTCTCCTCCCCTCTCTCCTCCCCACCTTCTCCCCACCCCCACCCATCTGTCAGGTCCGGGAACGAAATGCAGAACAGCCGCAGACTCAAAAATATACAGCACAGGGAATAGTTTGGTAGAAGGGCAGGAAATATGACTTTCATGAAGTGGCTACGTCCGACGCGGGATTCTGGGATCTAGGGAATGCAGAGAGAGAGAGAGAGAGAGAGAGAGAGAGAGAGAGAGAGAGAGAGAGAGAGGGGGGGGGGGGGGGGAGGGGGGGGGAGGGTGAGAAGGAAAGAAAGAAATACGTGGAAGCAGACAGAGTGCGACAGATGGAGGAAAACATTATGCGAAAGCGAAACAATATTCGAGCGAGACGAGAGAGGGAATGATGGCGATTGTACGAAACGTGGCAATTCAGAAACATGAATGTCACATTCTCATCAACAGTAAAGTGCTTACTGCCATATGTTCAGTAAAACAAAGGGGTCTTAAGTCCCAACGATTCCTCGCATCCTCTCTCTCTCTCTCTCTCTCTCTCTCTCTCTCTCTCTCTCTCTCTCCCCTCATTTTCCTTTCTTTCCAACATACAACATGCGAAACACACGTGATTAGTTCGGACATTCAGAGATAACACATACCTCAAATAAGTCCAAACTTTTAATAAAACACTTATCAGAAACAACGCAAATTAGTGAAACAGTTGTTCAGGGTAACATATTACAACCATACTAATCGTGGTATACATAATGACTTTTCCAGTAGTAGTAGCAGTAGTAGTCATGGAGCAAACATTATCTTTACGGATGGCAGCAATTTTAGTTAGTGAGAAAACGTGAGAACTCCTTACAGAAAAAGCAAGTAAAATGCTCAAAGACTGGGTCAATAAGCAATAAAGTGACATTGAACATAAAGAAAATTAGTGCCACGGATTTCAGTTTAAAGAGAGTAAACGACACTGTTAAATTAAACGTAGATACCACATCTATAGACTGTGTAACAAATGTAAAATTTCTAGGAATGGACATAAATTCTCGGTTAAACGTCTGTGAACTATAAGATACCTGCAAGTAGGATGTCATCTGCATATTATGCCCTCACCATCATGTCATCGTGTAACAGCCAATGTATTTTAGTTACATACTATTCATATGTACACCAGTTTTTTTCTGGTGAACAAATTCGCAAAATGTGAACACAGTTTTAAGGCTGCAGAAAAGGGCCATAAGAATAATAACAAAAAATAGTAGTTGATATTATTGTAAAGACTTGTTTAAAACGCTGGGGACTGTAACTCCACCGTGAAAGTATATGTACCAGTCACTTGTACGTATCATAAATATCATTGACAGTTACTGCACAAACAGCTCTCTCTATAATCTGGGACAAGGTATAGACTGAACCTACGTTTTCGAAGAAAGATAAAACATAAAATATTAGAACAGCATTTTCTACCAAGGAATAAAATTGTAAAATAACTGCCCTAATGAGATTAAAGAAGTAAAACAAACTGATTTAAAGGACAGTTAAGAGATACATTCGATACATGACTTATATAATACAGAGTAGGGTTTTAGTAGAAAATATAATACAAAAAATAACAACAACTGTAATAAAATATCTATCATTCCACACTACACGCTCACGCTATATATTTTTCCTTCTCTTTTTCTTTTCTGGAAAAACTTACTTCCAAAGCTTCACAGTGTATAATACTAACAAAAGTATTAGTACATCAGTTTTTTATGGTGAACAAATGCACAAAATATGAACACACTTTTCACGCTGCAGAAAAGGACCATAACAATAATAACCAAAAATAATATTATTTCTGAGCTCAACATATCACTCGTTATAGACGGATATGACCAGTTCTCACGGTAGCAGATGGGAAGTTGAGACTGAAAACCTAGTTTTAATGTCAGGTGATAGTGTGTGCAGTGTTATGAAACGGTGTGTGTAGTGTGCGGTGTAACTGGAAGTGAAAATGAAATAACAGTGTAACGTCAGTCCTTTACATTATTAAATGATTTATTTGTATAACATCATTGTACACTAGCGGTAAACGGGATGAGGTAGCACTGTTTACAGAGTGGACTTGTATTCAGGAGGGTTGAGGCTCCAGTTCTCATCCAAGAAAATGTTGGGATGGTCTCTGCTATAAGACCATGGCCGACTCCTTGTTCGATCCATGTCAGGCTAGACCTGTAAGTGTGTAAATGTCTGTGATTCAGCTGCCCCTACCCATGAGTTTTATGCAGTCCGCAGTGCCTTCAAATAGGTGGCTTCAGTCTGGAACCGCGCGATCGCTACGGTCGCAGGTTCGAATCCTGCCTCGGGCATGGCTGTCTGTGATGTCCTTAGGATAGTTAGGTTTAAGTAGTTCTAAGTTCTGATGACCTCAGCTGCTAAGTCCCATAGTGCCCAGAGTCATTTGAACAAATAAATCACGGAATAATGTAGATAGAAAGGTACAAATTCACACACATGCTTGGAATGACATAAGGTTTTATTAGAACCAAAATAATACAAAGTTCGAAGAATGTCAGACAGATGGCGCCTCATCAGATCAGAATAGCAATAATTAGCATAACAAAGTAAGACAAAGCAAAGACGATGTTCTTTACAGGAAATGCTCAATATGTCCACCATCATTCCTCAACAATAGCTGCAGTCGAGGAATAATGTTGTGAACAGCACTGTAAAGCAAGTCCGGAGTTATAGTGAGGCATTGGCGTCGGATGTTGTCTTTCAGCCTCCTTAGAGATGTCGGTCGATCACGGTACACTTGCGACTTACGGTAACCCCAAAGCCAATAATCGCACGGACTGAGGTCTGGGGACCTGGGAGGCCACGCATGACGAAAGTGGCGGCAAAGCACACGATCAGCAGCAAACGACGCTCGCAAGAGATCTTTCACGCATCTATCAATATGGGGTGGTTTTTTTGTTCTAATAAAACCCCATGTCATTCCAAGCATGTGTGTCAATTTTTACCTCTCTATCTACATTATTCCGGGGTTTATTAACTTTTCAAATTTATACTGACTTTTTGATCACCCGGAATAGTATTTGACAGAATAAATGAGCACAATGACCATGGTGAAATTTCACCAAAATATTCTGGGTGTTAAACAAGACGAGATTCTGGTTCAAGGCGAAATCACATTTCCACAATTATATGTTGTTGTTGTTGTGGTCTTCAGTCCTGAGACTGGTTTGGTGCAGCTCTCCATGCTACCCTATCCTGTGCAAGTTTCTTCATCTCCCAGTACGTACTGCAACCTACATCCTTCTGAATCTGCTTAGTGTATTCATCTCTTGGTCTCCCTCTATGATTTTTACCCTCCACGCTGCCCTCCGATGCTAAATTTGTGATCGCTTGATGCCTCAGAACATGTGCTACCAACCAGTCCCTTTTTCTTGCCAAGTTGTGCCACAGACTCCTCTTCTCCCCAATTATATTCAATACCTCTTCATTAGTTATGCGATCTGCCCATCTAATCTTCAGCATTCTTCTGTAGCACCACATTTCGAAAGCTTCTACTCTACTCCTGTCCAAACTATTTATCGTCCATATTTCACTTCCATACATGGCTACACTACATACAAATACTTTAAGAATCGACTTCCTGACACTTAAATCTATACTCGATGTTAACAAATTTCTCTTCTTCAGAAACGCTTTCCTTGCCATTGCCTGTCTACATTTGATATCTTCTCTACTTCGACCATCATCAGTTATTTTGCTCCCCAAATAGCAAAACTCCTTTACTACTTTAAGTGTCTCATTTCCTAATCTAATTCCCTCAGCATCACCCGGCTTAATTCGACTACATTCCATTATCCTCGTTTTGCTTTTGTTGATGTTCATCTTATATCCTCCTTTCAAGACACTGTCCATTCCGTTCAACTGCTCTTCCAAGTCCTTTGCTGTCCCTGACAGAATTACAATGTCATCGGCGAACCTCAAAGTTTTTATTTCTTCTCCCTGGATTTTAATACCTACTCCGAATTTTTCTTTTGTTTCCTTTACTGCTTGCTCAATGTACAGATTGAATAACATCGGGTATAGGCTACAACCCTGTCTTACTCCCTTCCTAACCACTGCTTCCCTTTCATACACCTCGACACGTATAACTGCCATCTTGTTTCTGTACAAATTGTAAATAGCCTTTCGCTCCCTGTGTTTTATCCCTGCCACCTTTAGAATTTGAAAGAGAGTGTTCCAGTCAACATTGTCAAAAGCTTTCTTTAAGTCTACAAATGCTAGAAACGTAGGTTTGCCTTTCCTTAATCTTTCTTCGAAGTTAAGTCGTAAGGTCAGTCACAATAATATACATGACAATTTATAAGACAGCTCGCTTAACAATACGTCAATTTTTAAAAAAAAATTTAAATCGTACATTCAGCGACGTTCAGCCATAAAATATCCGGATTCGCGAGTGCGAAAAATGTGGACGTCTGTCTTGCCAAAGCAAGACGACTCTTCTGTTTCACAAATTCTCAGACATAATCCACAGTACAGGTATTTTAGATTTCCCGTAGAAGAGAAATTTATGACAGAACTTGACTCAAACAAGGGAAAGCTTGACACATCCTGAGGCAGCATCAGGGAATGCTAAAACTGTCAATGGAAGGGGGGTGGCGGGCGGGGGGAGGGGCTTAAATTTACAGAAGAAGACCAAGGCTTAACTACAGTAAGTAGAGTGAAGCCGACGTAGGTTGCGGCAGTTAAGCAGAGATGAAGAAGCTAGCGCAGGACAGACTAATGTTTGTAACTGACCAGACCAGTCTTCGGACTGAAGGCAACAACAACAACAACAACAACTACTACTACTACTACTACTACTACTACTACTACTACTGGAACTACCGCTGTGAAGTGTAACGCAGTCCGTTATAATCCCACCATTAGATGGAAAACGTGCGTCCGGAACTCTTGACACCTCTCAAGACAAGTGACCTTTATTGTGCCGCCAGATTAAAGTCTCATCCACCTCCGATTTCGTGCACCAGCACGTCACTACATCTTTTACACACGTGCTCGAATCATTTACAGTCGAGACACAATTATGTATCTCGAACAATACGCGAGAAAAGGTATTAAGTATGGCTAAAAAACATATTTCCTCTAGCAAGGCAGCTGAACTGCAGGGATCTTACAGCTCTCAAAGTCAACTGAGTTGTCTGTTATACATCATGTTCACAATCCATAATGTTGTTCATAACGGTGAACCTATTGTCACGTCGGAAATAACTGTACGAAAATCGCATCATTCGTAGTCCCTCGTTATTGGGCACAATTCGGTGAATATCCTAATGGTGCAGCTCTGCTGTAGTGGAAATATCTGGCGTTGTGAACTGCAGTTACATTGCGGCGGTGGTCAGTAGCGTAACAGTGGTTTATGGTTGATTCCTTAGGTGTGTTTCACATGAGTTTTGGTTCCTACGAGCACTGGTTAAATGACTCTTTTGAGGCAGTATTAAGAACCCACTAGTTACTGGCTGAAAGTGCAGCCATTGTATGAAAATTACTGGCAAAATTTGATTATTAAATGCTGACAACGGTCGCAAAGCCTCTGTAACTTCGGTTACACGCACAAACGTGACTTTTAGATCTGTTTATCACGTCCGTTTTGTGTTTCGACCGATAGAGGTAGCGCTACTTGTAGTTTTAAGAAACTACGCCTTTGCTGCAAAGAATAAATTCCAAATCCCCACCTATTCTCTGTGTTTTCCTTGAAATAGTTTCAGGCGAATACTGGGACTATTCTTCCAATAAAAGGAAGAACGAAGATCAGGAATTAACGTCCACTCGACGAAAGCAGCTTTGGAGACGGAGAAGTAGCTTGGATAGGGGGAAGGACAATGAAGCAAATCGCACGTGGTTTAAATTGTTTGGAGAAACCAGCGAAAAACTAAATCTGGATGGTTATACCGGAATTGGATCCGCCGTCGCCCCGAATGTAAGGCCAGTAAGCTAACCAATGAGCTACCTAGCCTCATCATAGCAAACAAGGTAACAATGATAGTAGTACAAGTAGTAGTACCTTTATTCGTACGTCGATCTTTTTTACAAGTATATTGGACATGCCTTATTATTACAATTTAAGAACACCGAAAATAAAATAATTCACGTTCAGGGCGATTCAGCTGCCTGTACCAATAGGTTTTATGCAACCCACAACGCCCCCAAAAACCACCTGCAAGATTTTCATATTTTTTCGCTCGCTATGCACAAATAAATAAATGTACAGGACTTTTCTGTAGGAAATTGTTGTGGTGGTGGTGGTGAGGTGGGTCGTCTCCACGTGACCTGTGTTTACGTTCAGTGATTTTGTTGTTTCTTCTTCGTTTATTGCGCTCACGTTAAATGCTAAAAAAGCGGATTTTTGTGGCCGGTAGCTATCAAATGAATTAAAATACGTTCGCATAATTACGGCAGGCTTAAATATGTAAATAGTTTTATTTCCACCTTTGACAGTCAACCATTAATCGCCTTACAGAACAATGAAGTTATTTTTGCTGGTTTGCTGAAGAGATTTGGCTTTTATCAAACCTTTCTACTGAGGCAATCAATTTATTTGAAACGAAGTATTTAATTTCACACTATTGGCTAGTTTCAACTGTTCGCTGCATTTCAAGTGCACATATGGCATTATGCTATAATAAAGAACCAAACATGAGTACTGGTACTCCAAGAAAATTTACATACGGATGTATGTCTTGTTTCTTTTATGACATAATGTAAGATCTTTTAATGTTTTACACATACGAACATGTGGGCTTCCTGCGTCATCGTAGCTGCCCAAGCGCGGTGACGCCAGTTATATAATGCTTTCTTGCAACTGCTGAAACGAACCTATTTGTAACAGGTCGCAGGAAAATATTGCGAATGGTGGTTTGAAAAGCGTTACATTCAAATCAGATTTCCTTTTACGCAAGATGAATTATGTGCGAGAATGTACGATCAATTTCTTAAATCACAAAGCGTTTGACTCTCCTTTAAAAATCAACTCTTTAGGGACGACCATTTAGAAGTATTTCGAACTCAGAAGATGAGACATTTGCGTCGTTATTAAAAATTTTACTGGCACATTTGTGTGTGTACCTTAAAGTACAACACGTGCGAAAAAGATCAACATTATATTTGGAAGCTTAGCTTCTCTTCCAACTTATTAATCTTCGAGGCCAATATTATATGTAAATGCTATGTATATCAATTTAAGCCATTAACTTTTCTTATTTGTGTATTCGCGCTACTTAAGAGTAATCTTGCTATTGGCTGTCTACATCTCGTGTTCTATTGTTGTCATAAGCTGGCGAGATCACGTGAATGAGCTATGACGCTTACAAAACGCATCGCAAACTGTATTTCAATGCTTCGGAAAGTGACATGCGTTATTTGGTGGAATTCAAATTTATGTCTCCGTAATACGAAAATATGCAGCGTACATGTTGCTGCACATCAAAGGTCTTTCAAAACGTGTTCTTACCCTTGAGTTTCGTTTTCTAAAGTGCCGGGAAATTCTACGTCGGTATACAAAACCATAAACATTCAAAGGATTGGTGACTTTTTACAGTGCCAAGGAAGAGTATACAGTCACTTAACACGGAAAAGGTGTAATTTCATCCCGGAGAAAGTGTATTTTTAACCGGGAAATCTGGGAAAAATCCGGGAATTTTTTTTCCTTGTCTGTCTGTACACCCTGAGAAATTTTGCATATTAACAGGAACAGTTTTGAGATTATGATGTTTACATTTATAAAATTATTAACAGAAGAAGATAACAGGAAAAATACATAACTCACTACTACTGTTTATTTGTAGTACAGCTAGTATTTTCCTCTAGTTTGTCATCTGCAATTAACCAGAATTTTCCAATAATATGTTACGTGTATTTACCAGATATTAGGCCTAAAATGTTTCTTTTTCTTTTTTTTTGCTGTTAAATTATAATACTGCTGTAATTATGTTAAAGCCGACCGATTTGGCCGAGCGGTTCTGTGCGCTTCAGTCTGGAATCACGCGACCGCTCCGGTCGGAGGTTCGAATCCTGCCTCGGACATGGATGTGTGTGATGTCCTTAGGTTAGTTAGGTTTAAGTAGTTCTTAGGGGATTGATGACCTCAAATGTTAAGTCCCATAATGCTCAGAGCCATTTCAACCATTAATTATGTTACGTTCTGCTGTCATCAATGATCCTTTGTTTTATTCTTTAACTATAGTTTGTCAGGTTAAAGCACTTGTTTTCAAAAATGTTGTGATGAAATGTTGATTAACAGTGAGCTTTCTTCGGAAGCAAATATAGACAAAAAGAGAGCTTCAACAACAAGATGAATGTAATATAATATTTTATTATGTCGTGATCGTCTAGTTACCACAAGCATGTGACAGGATGACGCACATTTTATTGACATACTGTATGTTATTTCATGATGTTCAGTACGCATGTTACTTGAGTTTATACATCACGACTGTTTGTGGATTATTATCACATCTAAAAATTGCAAAGACATTTTGCAATTATTCTTCCTGCGCCCCATATGCGACTGGGGCGGGAATAAATCCCAAAAACACATACAATGGGAAGTACCTTCTATCATACACTTACAGTGGCTTGCAGAGTAACGATGTGGATTGAAGATGTAGGTAATAATGAAATAATGAGCTGAAACCGGTAATGTGAATGTCTGTAGTAATTGGGCCATCTTCACATAATAGTTTTCGTAGGTAGAACCGGGGGGGGGGGGGGGGGGGGGGAGGCGGCAATAATTAAAGAGCAACTACATAGAGGTCCAATATGGGCTGTAATTATCGCATGGCAGCGAAACTTGGTAGATATTCTAATGCGTTAATGCGGAATCGATTAACTCTGCAACAAATTAGTTCCAATTTTGCCCACCAGGTGCAGATCTAGCGGAGTAAATGCAAGAAAGATGTGTAGAAATGTTTCCATGTGTAATAGGTTATGAACGGGCGCGTGCAGAAAAGGTCAAACAAGTGAGAAAGGCATACTGCTGATTTTATTACTAATCGCCGCTTACACAATTTGTTCAGTATGAGCAACAGAGACTTCGACGAGGCACTATTCAGCGCCAGTGGTCAAAATTTGAATTTTTTTTCCGGTTCCGCATTAACACGTTAGCATATCTACAAATTTCGCTGCCACACGCTAATTGTGGCCCACACCTGATCTCCGTGAGTAGCTGCACGTTATTTGCAACAAATTAAATCCTCTTGTTTCAGTTGTGCAAGTTAAGTGGTTCAAATGGCCCTGAGCTCTATGGGACTTAAACAAACATCAGAGGTCATCAGTCCCCTAGAACTTAGAACTACTGAAACCTAACTAACGTAAGGACATCACACACATCCATGCCCGAGGCAGTATTCGAACCTGCGACCGTAGCGGTCGCGCGATTCCAGACTGTAGCACCTAGAACCGCTCGGCCACCCAGGCCGGCTGCACGTTAAGTAAGTTAATACTTTCTTCAAAGTAAATACTTTGGTTATACAATTTGTAATTCACGTATGTACATTTTCAGTAGTAAATGCGTCTCGATGATTTCAAAACAGTTGTATACTGTTACAAAAGATCATTTATATCAAAGATTCACATATTGATGCAGTGTTAGTGGCTGAATGCTAACAGCGATTGACTCCACTGTACATACAAAACAATTTTCATTTCAGTTATAACAACGCAGTTTCATATTTTAATAACCGGCATAGGAAACTGCCATGGTGACGATGGCTTCTTTTCTCGCTGCAACACCCGTGTTGCCCTTGCGTTCACTTTCTCGCGACCACAAACAAACAAAAGGTATATCAGTCTATTCATTGTTAACAAATAATACTTGTTATTTGAGAGAGAGGGCGTGCTGATCACCTTTATAAATATCAGCACAACTTACCTCAGATGTTGGTTTCGAAGGTAATAACGTAGGTCTCTGGTTTGTGTCTAAAATAACGCCATTATACTACCTAATAGCGGCGCCTAGTTGACTTGAACGCCGCTTCAGTTGTCCGCCGCGGTCTTCGCCGGGCGGCCGCATTACGCATGCGGTGACGCCCGGGAGCAGCCCCTGTGCGCGTAAAGCCGCTGTTGACTCAGCCAACGAGCGCCAGCGACTCGGCGCTGTTTGGCGATAAGCGCCGGCCGAACAACAAATATTTGAAATCAGCACGAGCCCGCTCTGCAGTCTCAGGCCGACGGTGCCAAGCACATAAACCCCTCTCCCGGCGTATTTATCTGCCCTGGAGCGTGAGCCACGTTAGCACCAATTGAGGCAATGATGAGCCATCGTTAACCGCTTCGCTGTTCATGAAGTGAAACAATGCGATCGATGTGGCACGCTCGCCGCTATTTATTGCAATACTTGCCTTCTGTCCGGAAAAAGTGTCACGCCATAAACTGCCACATTTTCTCTAAAGTAACCAGTATTCCTTACACGCCATAAGTGAAGCAGTCATACTTTACTATACTCTGTTCATCACAACAGTAAACATGATGTGAACAAACACAAACGCGATGATTGGTCAGAAGCCGTGGCACACGTACACTGGTGTTGTACGCTCGTGGAAGTAGGTCTTACTTATGTATTAGATATTTTATTACTAAATTACGTTTAACGAAACTTAAAGATATTCTAGTGTATTAACGCCAATCAACGTTTTTTTAATCACACTTTAGTTATGTAGCTATTATTTCAAAAATCGTGTACAAATGGCTCTGAGCACTATGCGACTTAATTTTTGAGGTCATCAGTCGCCTAGAACTTAGAACTAATTAAACTTAACTAACCCAAGGACATCACACACATCCATGCCCGAGGCAGGATTCAAACCTGCGACTGTAGCGGTCGCTCGGTTCCAGACTGTAGCGCCTAGAACCGCACGGCCATTCCGGCCGGCAAAATCGTGTACACTTACAGTCCCTGTACTGTTGTTCTCAGATTGTGCCACTGTTGATAGTAGGAAAATGGTCGAGGCTGCTTCCTGCTCCGTAGTGAAACAGGCGTGTAGAACACGGTTAAAAAGTGCCGAGAAATAGGTTGTTCGTAATGTTTTTGTGGCGTCGAAAGTTACGATACCACAACGTGGGTGCACGCTCTCGTTAAGTTGGCGCTATGAGAAAAGAATGACTTCCTTGACCACAGCGCCCTCTGGCCGACGCTGTGGAGGCTCAGCGAGTGTCGTCTTGATTTCTGCCCATTTCATCAATAGCAGACGGCCTGGATACATCGCCTCGACTACCGTGTGGGCTAGCTTGCTATTGAGGCTTTGATCCGACATGGACTACGGCTTCACACCTACGTGCTCTTCCTAGGCAACGATGCTTAAGTCGTTGTTATTTGTGTTTTTTGACTCTAGTACCAAGTGTTAGTCGCATGCAATATCGAAGTGCTTCAGCACTCCTGCTCCTACTCGCTTCCTTCGATATCGGCCTATATTAGAGAAGCAGTTCACAGGAGCTGACCCACGCAGCCGCTTATCGAGACGGGGATACAAAACGTTTCAGTAACTTAACTGCTAAGGTCATCAGTCCCTAAGCTTACACACTACTTAACCTAAATTATCCTAAGGACAAATGTACACACCCATGCCCAAGGGAGGACTCGAACCTCCGCCGGGAGCAGCCGCACAGTCCATTACTGCAGCGCCTGAGACCGTTCGGCTAATCCCGCGCGGCCACAATTGCCTCTGCGCCAGTTTTGGACAGAACAGTTATACCACGCAGGGTGTACTTTAACCACTGCGACATGCGAACAGTTTACAAACATAGCCGTTCCGGAAAGGCTTCCACCCTTGGCCCGAAAGCCAATGATCTAGCCATTTTGGATGTCAGATGTCTCACCCTGTTTCCGCACCACGACAACGGCTGCACTATTTTCCGCGTCCCCCGACACGGTTCACATACTCTCCTCTGCTAGTGCTGCCACCAGCCGTCTGTGGGCGGTAATTGCATGTTGACGTTGAACGTAGTCGGTGGTCAATGTCCGTGCCTCTACACAACTAGCTCCAGACCTTACTTCGTGGCCAGCTTCGCCACGGAAGCAGCGCTACGTGCTAGCCAACAGTCAAGCGCACCATCTAACAAACGGCGAATCGTACTCCGTACTGACAGGTGGTCAAAACTGTGTTGACTGGAATGGGAAACAAAAGGTGCCAGCATTCTAGTAATCCGTTTTGTTGCTGCTTCTTACTGTTTCGGAGGCGTGCCTTGATGAGATTAGACACCTCACCTCTCGCACGGAGAGAAGCCATCCAAGCGCCTGCAGTAGGACTTCTGCCGGCTGAGCCGTGTGAGGTGGGAAATCAGTGCAGCCGGCGCGACTTGCTGCCCCGCCAGATTAGATTTGTCGCCCGGCGCCGCCTCACCAATAAAGGAGCCGCTCTGTATTCCGGAGGCGCGCGCCCGATAACACTGCCTCCTGTGTGCCGGCCGTCCCGTCCACTTGCTCCACTCTGTTCGTTCTGACTTGAGCGCGGAAGTGACCATTACCCTGTGTGCTTTTCCTCGTTCGTTGTTGCGTCGTTGGATCCTCCTCCTCTCAGGACTCGAAATCACGCCCTGTGAAGTACGGTGGCGTACGATTTTTACGGTACAGTGATGAACCAAACCGTTATCCCCTCTACTCACCGCGAAACTCCCGTCTGGTGGTGATGCGGACACTATGGCGCTCGGAAAGTGTACAGAGTGCGTTCCATAAGTAATGCGACCAATTTTTTTCTGACGCAACGTACACCACAGCGTGTTTAAACTGGCTGGACTAAGTGGAGGGGGGGGGGGGCGGTGTTAGCTTAGCTTCAAAACGCCCTTTGTCTCATTCGGCTGCGAGCTGCAGAAGAGTCACGACGTGCGATTCCGTCAACCCAGTTTTGACTTTATGTAAAACGGCACAGTGGATCATTCTGTAGAGCAATGGTGCGCTATCAAATTTTGCATTATACTTGGGAAGTCCGCCACCGAAACGTTTCACCGAAAAACCTCGGAGTGGACGATCATCAATCGCACGAGTCGACTTAAATGTGACGCGTGTGCGCGATTGCTTGAACTCTTGACAGACGGCTGAGCCTTCAGTTGATAACACAAACTCTAAACATGTCAAAAACAACCGTTTTCCGCATTGTGTCCAAAGATTTGAACATGAGAAAGGTGGCTGCCAGACTCGTCCCAAAAGTGTTGACCGACGAACACAAGCACATGCGAGTGCTTCGGTGCCGAGAAATGTGTGAAAATGATCCTCATTTTTTGTAAACTCAGTTATCACTGGTGATGAGTCGTGGATTTTTGAGTACGACCCTGAGACAAAAAAGCAGACTTCATAGTGGCACACCCCATCGTCGCCCGGTCCCAAGAAGGCACGCATGAGCAAGTCCGGGATCAAAACCATGCTCCTTGACTTCTTTGACGTCAGAGGCATTGTGCATTACGAATTCGTACCTACCGGAACAACAGTGAGCTCAGCTTCCTACTTGGAAGTGCTCAAAAGACTGAAAAGGCGGGTCTCGCGCTGCCGAGGCGACGTCAAGGACACGTGGAAAGTCCACCACGACAACGCGCCGAGTCACAGCGCCTTCATTGTCAACGACTTCCTGGCCAGGACCAAGACCCCATTGGTTCCTCAGCCTCCATATAGTCCTGACGTGGCTGCCGCTGACATTTTTTTGTTTCGTCGGTTAAAAGGAGTGATGAAAGGAAAACATTAGGACACGATTGAAAGCATCCAGGCGCATGTTACATCAGCCCTAAAGGACATTCCGGAAAAGGCATTCCAGGATGCCTTCAAGGCATGGAAACACCGCCTCCAGAAGTGCATCGACACAATAGGGTGCTATTTTGAAAAATTTTGATTATTTGTACGCATATATTCAATAAATCATTTTTTAAGTCTCCAGAATGAGATTTTCACTCTGCAGCGGAGTGTGCGCTGATATGAAACTTCCTGGCAGATTAAAACTGTGTGCCCGACCGAGATTCGAACTCGGGACCTTTGCCTTTCGCGGGCAAGTGCTCTACCATCTGAGCTACCCAAGCACGACTCACGCCCGGTACTCAGTTTTACTTCTGCCAGTATCCGTCTCCTACCTTCCAAACTTTACAGAAGCTCTTCTGCGAAACATGCAGAACTAGCACTCCTGAAAGAAAGGATATTGCGGAGACATGGCTTAGCCACAGCCTGGGGCTGCAGCGGTTAACAAAGATACGGTTTATGCTGTTTGTGGATGACGCTGGAATTGTCGTCCGATGATGTCCAATACGTGGCCGATTAGAGAGAGATTTAAGTTTCCTTTAATTTACTTCTATGGTCACAAACTTTTTGTTAACAGAATACCGGTTTCGGTATTTAATGGCCGTCGTCAGATCTGTTTCATAAAAACAAAGTCCTAATGTACTGCAGCCATAGTGGCATCGTCAAATGTTAAATGCGGAATCAGTACCGGCATCGTCAAATACATATAAATAACATCACATGCACGAGTCATGTTGTCAGTAGTACTATTCGTGCATGTGATGTTTTTTTATATGTATTTGACGATGCCGGTGCTGATTCCGCATTTAACATTTGACTATGCCACTATGGCGGCAGTACATTAGGACTTTGTTTTTATGAAACAGATCTGATGATGGTCATTAAAGAGCGAAACCGGTAATCTGTTAACAAAAAGTTTGTGACCATACACGTAAATTAAAGGAAACTATTTACATATACGGGTTGCTGTTTTTTTGCGACGATGTCGCAACTTGTGAAAGAGAGAGATTTGGTGATCGAGCAGACCGAGGCAACATGTCGACACTCAGTAGATCGTGTTGGGCTACGACCGCCCTGTGTCCTAACCAACACGCAGCCACCACTAGTACCGACGCAGAATCAGCTTTTATCAGAAGGCACAACATACGTCCACGTTGCCTTCCAATGAGGTCTCGCTTGACATCACTGAAGTCTGATATGGCGTTGGTTTGGGGCCAATGGAAAGCACGCTACAGGGTGTCTTGCTCAAAGCTGTCCTTGAAGTAACCGATCTGTAACAGTTCGCTGTGTCACTATAGTGCCAATTGCTGCTCCAATTTCTGCTGCGGGTGTAAAGCGACGCTCCAAGGCCATAGGCCGAACACAATGGTGTTCCCTCTGTTTAGCGCCACGTGGCCGACCGGAGCCCGGTCTTCTCGCTGCCGTGCGTTCTCGTGACCACCGTTGCCAGCAATCACGTATACTGGCTGCATTTCTGCCAAGTGTTTTTGCATTATCGCCGAATGATCACCCAGCTTCTCGTACCCCTATTACACGACCTCTACAAACTCAGTGAGGTTTAGATAATTGCGTGTTTGTCGCCTTAAAGGCATTCTTGACGAACATCACCTCACCACTTCCAATCTGAAAGGCAACTAACGCTCACGGCGGTTACAGCATGCATTTAAACCAAACCTGAATTACGTATAGTGGTGGTACTACCTCCACTCTTATGTGACTACCGCGACATTAGAATAGATAACATCTTTCAGATGTAGAAATACGCCTGGAAACTTTCGTTTGTACCGCACAATTCCTCCTTAGTGCTGCGACTTTTTTCCGTGAGTGTATGTTCGCCTTGATGGCTATCTACAGTACATCTACATCTACGTGATTACTCTGATATTGACGATGAAATGCCTGGCAGAGGGTTCAATGAACCATCTTCATGCCACTCTCGAACGCACGCGAGAAAACGAGCACTTAAATTTTTCTGTGCGAGCCCAGATTTCTCTTATTTTATCGTGATGATCATTTCTGCTTATGAAGGTTGGTTCCAACAGAACGTTTCCGCAATCTGAGGAGAAAATTGGTGATTGAAATTTCATGCGAACATCCCGTCGCAATGAAAAAGTCTTTGTTTTAATGACTGCCACTCGAATTTACGTATCATGTCTGTGACACTGTCTCCCCTACTTCGCGAAAATACAAAACGAGCTGCCCTTCTTTGTACTTTTTCGATGTCATCCGCCAGTCCCACATGATGCGAATCCCACACCGCATAACAATACTCCAGAATATGGCGGACAAGCGTGGTGTAAGCAGTCTCTTTAGTAGACCTGTTGCACCTTCTAAGTGTTCTGCCTATGAATCGCAGTCTTTGGTTTGCTCTACCCTCAATATTATCTATGTGATCGCTCCAATTTAGGTTATTTGTAATTGTAATCCCTAAGCATTTAGTTGAATTTACAGCCCTCAGATTTCTACGACTTATCGCATAATCAAAATTTAGCTGATTTCTTTTAGTACTCATGTGAATAACTTCACACTCTTCTTTATTCAGGGTCAATTGCCACTTTTCGAACCATACAGGTATCTAAATCATTTTGCAAGTTCTTCTGATCATCTGATGGCTTTACAAGACAGTAAATGGCAGCATAATCTGCAAACAGTCTAATGCGTCTACTCAGATTGTCTCCTATGTCGTTAATATAGATCAATTCGGACATGTCCGAAATAACAGAGACTACGCGTATAAATACATACACCTTTGCGGCAATTGAACATCATCCAGTGCAGATGCACTTTTCGCCCGATCTCTTGCGAGAATCAGCGTGAGGCTGCGAGGAATGTGTGTAATGGGCAGGGGACGTTACGTATGTAGTGTGCGTCAAGTTGAGAATTTGCGTTGGATTGGAGACGTGCTCGGATAGTTGAAGCGGTTAAGGCAAGCGCTCGCGTAAAGCGGGAAATCTGGGCTCGAGTCCCAGTCTGGCACAAATCTTCACTTCTTGCGACTGAATTTATTTCATTGCCCGATTGCGGCTAATTTGTGAATTTCTGTTTCGCCATATAAGCGATGTTAACCAAGGGCAGATTGTTATGGCGCGGCCCGTGGGGACGAGCACTTCGCAAAGATCCACTGGAGAGTATAAATAGGCAAGTTGGTCTGGAGAGTGCTTCTAGCGGAAAGCTCACAAGCGTAGAGGCCCACTCGCCGAGATTGCCGCGAGTTGGTTGGTGGTGGGCAGCCGCTTCCTGTCCTCTGCGAGAGTAGCTCGCCAATCGCGTACACTGGTCGCATTGAGACTCTCGCTTTCTGAAATCTGGCTGGGCCTTAAAAGGTGCCGAAACACTGGTTACCAGAAGAAGTGCTTGGAGTTCTTCTCTCAGACTTAGATGAGTATGCACTGTCAACACACTTCACCTACAGTAGTTACGAAATACTCTCTAAACTCGCCTTCTCCTCCCCTTCCCCCAATCCTTTTTGTTATCTTCAGCGTTATTTCTTTTCCCAATGCGAACAAAATGCACGGCTATTGACAGGATCTCACATCGACACCCGCATATGGTTTGTCTTACTTCGGAAAACAGAATGAGCTATAAAGTGTGGAACGATCTTGACCGGACTCTTTCCAGGCCAACTCGTCGTTTTCGCGAAGCATTCGGCCGATATCTTTATCATGACGTGTTCATCGAGATCTTGGGCTGCCCAGATTTTGGTTTCTTATCGATGGTTTTGAAGAGTCTGGAAGTGGTCTTCAGAACAAACTGACGTTACTGCCTTGCCTTCATCCACAACACTGTCGCCTTGCTGATTATTCACACCATTCGATTATACACTGTTCAGCCATCCACAATATGTACTCTTTCCAGTTTCGCTGGTTATACCTCGTATGTGGAAAAACCCCGAAGAGTGAGAACCATTTCGTATTAGAGTCGGCTCGGAACACTGTTCATCCCTAGTTGCATTTTAAATACTGTTTTCGACTGTGCGGTTAGTTTGTAACGTTTGGGGTTTAGACGCTTTAGTATCCGTCGACTGCCGATCTTCTTAACCCGAGGAGTCTTATTCAGAAAAATTGTCATCGATCCGAACGCTTTATAGTACAGAGCTTTTGGATAAGTGTAATGTGGGGGATCCTCCAATCACCTTAACTAGAACTCGTTCTCTTCAGAGACTTCGGTCGGGTTCATTTTGTATCTGAACTTGTTAAACCGAGTAGTCAGTAGCTTCCTGTGAATATTTCTAGCGCTAATTTGCGTTGTCCTACCTTGAAACCACTAAAACGCACTATGCGGAAATGTTTCCGTTTACACTAGTGCGCCGTTTATCAGAATAAATGAGCTAGGTTCTCGCGTGCCAACGAGAGGTACGAACAAGCTGAAGTGTACATGACTTAGTGGCCGCGGGTGCCACTATCGACCGTAGTTATTGCAAATGAAACAATCAACAGTAATCCATGGGGGGTGACAACTTTCAGACTGACAATAGTAACTTCTTTCCGGGATGACACAGTCCCATATAAAGGTATAGAGGGTTCCTAAAATATTCAATTTCATAAGGCTATATCATCTATAAGAATCAAGATGTAAACTTTAGGTAAATGTAAGCTTGCACATGGAAACTAAAAGTTTATCTTGGCCTTAGTTGTACGTTGAATGTTCCTATGGTTGCTAGTGAGGTACTGTGGGTGCAGGGTACAAAAAATGGCTCTGAGCATTATGGGACTTAATTGCTATGGTCATCAGTCCTCTAGAACTTAGAACTACTTAAACCTAACTAACCTAAGGACATCACACAACACCCAGTCATCACGAGGCAGAGAAACTCAGAGACTGTGTGTGTGTGTGTGTGTGTGTGTGTGTGTGTGTGTGTGTGTGTGTGGTTTTTGCTCTCATTATCATTTAATCACCATCGACGCGTAATTCGCTGAAGTGTCGCCAAACAAAAATACTTTCATTAGGTAGCCGAACAGCCCGGGATCGGGTCTCCAGGGGAATAATGCCATGCGATCACTTCATATGGGTCACCTGTGACGGCGCATAGCAGCAGCAGCAGTGAATGCAGTCACTTCAGACATGGTACAAAAGTGAGCCACGGGTTTGTCTGTCGTCTGCGGCGCTTCCGGTGGAGAGAACATGGGGCGTTTGTGAAAGATAAATGAAAACCTTTGATGCTAAGCGAACTTGTAGAAAGTGCACGTGGCTCGAAGACATAAGGGAAGCGCATCTAATCGTCATTACGGAATTGGTCCAAATTTATGCTGTTCGCAGGACTTGGCCTGAAATCAAAGTTACACATATGGGAACTACAGGTGGATAAGAGTTTACAAGAAATAGCGTTTTTGGCGCGATTCGGGTGAATCATGAGCCATTTATGTAAGCGTACTTTACCGCAGAGGTTTTCACAACGGAAACATTGCTGAACGGTAGTCCTAGGGTCGTGGGATCGAGTCTCGGTGCGGGAATATTTTTCTACATTTTCAATTTTTGCTTTACTTACACTGCAAGTAAACGGAGACTTCTGAGTCCTCAGTCTTCTGAATGGTTTGATGTGGCCCACCACAAATCTCTCTCTTGTGCCAATTTCATCGCAGAGTAGCAAATGAAACCTGGGTCCTCAATTATTTGCTGGATATATTCCAATCTCTGTCTTCCTCTACAGTTTTTGCCCTCTACAGCTCCCTCTGGTATCATGTAAGTCATTCTCTGATGTCTTAATAGATATTCTATCATCCTGTCTCTTCTCCTCGTCAATCTTTTCCACATGTTCCTTTCCTCTCCGATTCTGCCGAGAAACTCCTCATTCCTTACCTTATCAGTCCACCTAGTTTTCAACATTTGACGGTAGCACCACATCTCAAATGCTTCGATTCTCTTATGTTCCGGTTTATCCACAGTCCACGTTTGACTACCATACTCTAATGTGCTCCAAACGTACATTCTCAGAAAATTCTTCCTCTAGTTAAGGCCTGTGCGTGATACTAGTAGACTTGTCTTGACCAGGAATGCCCTTTCTGCCATTGCTAGACTGCTTTTGATGTCCTCCTTGCTCCATCCGTCATTGGTTATTTTACTGCATGGGTGATAGAATTCCTTAACGTCATCTACTTCGTGACCATCAACCCTCATGTTAAGTTTGTCGCTGTTCTCATTTCTGCTACTTCTTATTACTTTTGCCTTCCTTCGGTTTGCACTCAATCCCTATTCTGCACTCTTTAGACTACTCATTCTATTTAGAATATCCTGTAATTCTTCTTCACTTTCACGAAGGATAGCAATCTCATCAGCGAATTGTATCATTGACATTCTTTCACCTTGAATTTTAGCTCAAATCTTGAACATTTCTCTTATTTCCGTCATTGCTTCTTCAGTGTATAGATTGAACAGTAGAGGCGAAAGACTACATCCCCGTCTTACACGCTTTTTAATCTGAGCGCTTCGTTCTTCTTCTTCCACTCTTATTGTTCCCTTATTTTCAACATGGCAGCAACACCAGCAACCGTTACGAAATTGTCTCGAATGAAAAACAGCCCACAGTTGCACAGTCCAACTGTGGGGTTTTTCCATTCGAGATGACCATTGTTCCCTCTTGGCCTTTATACACATTGTATATTACCCATCTTTCCCTATAGGTTACCACTATTTTTCTCATAATTTCGGACTTCTTGCACCATATGACACTGTCGAACACTTTTTTCAGGTAGGGAAATCCTATGAACGGGTCTTGATTTTTCTTTAGTTTTGCTTCCATTATTAACCGCAACTACAGAACTGCCTCTTGGTGCATTTACCTTCCCTAAAGCCAAACTGTTTGTCATTTAACACATCAGAAATTTTCTTTTGCATTCTACTGTATATCATTCTTGTCAGCATGTTGGATGCATCCAACTATTAAGCTGATTGGGCGATAATTTTCGTACTTGTCAGCTCGTGCAGTCTTCGGAATTGCGTGGCTGATGTTTTTCCGAAAGTCTAACGGTGTGTCGCCAGACTCATACACTCTACATACTAATGTGAATAGTCATTTTGTTGGCACTTTCCTCAATGATTTTAGAAATTCTGATGGATAGCCTTATTCGACCTTAAGTCTTTCAAAGCTCTGACTGTAATGTTGGCTCCTCCCTCTCTTCCCTATCGGCTCATGTTTCTTTTTCTATCACGCCTAGAGACAAGTCTTCCCGCCCATAAACACCTTCAACGTACTCTTTCCATCTATCCGCTCTCACCTGTGCATTTAACAGTTGAATTCCATTGCAGTCTTAATGTTAGGACACATGCTTTAAATTTCACCGAAGGTGGTTTTGACTTTCTGTATGCTGTGTCAGTATTTCCGACAGCCATTTCTTTTTCGATAGCTTCCTATTTCATGCATCCATTTAGTCATAGCTTCCTTGCACTTTCTATTTATTTCATTCCTAAGTGACTAACGCTCAATTTTTGTATTTGATGTGATGAAACCCTACTTGCAGGAGCAGAAATTTCTTCTGTTAATTGACTCGTGTGGAGGACAAACAAATCCACAGTTGTATCACAAGATTTTTTGAGATGAAGAAGGAATGTCATCGTGCAGTATTAAAGTGATCGTTCCCCCTCCGCCTCAATTTTCCCCCCCCCCTCTCCCCCCACTAGTGTAACCCTGCGCTGTCCAGTTTTATCGGCAGCTAAAGAATTGCTATTGTCTCGTCGAGAGAGAGAGAGAGAGAGAGAGACAGACAGAGACAGAAAGACATCACGTACCGAGAAGATTGCAGCAAAATACATTCCATTGTACATCACCAGCTATCCTCGCCAATATTTGGAAACATGATGCTTTTCACGTGGTTTGCTGCTAAACTGTGCGATAAGAGGGAACCTTTTTTTAATGTAAACTAAGATCGTATAGAAACTTAAAAAACAACAATGTAATTATTGAAGAAACTACTGCATTTATAATGTGTGCAAGACGCCGAGAAAATTACTACTTCCATTGGTTTTATGATGACTATCACGCCAACTGTTAAATAATAAGAGTATGTAATTTTACATATGAGGCTCTCGCATTACAATTCCTTCCTGAATATTTATATGCATTCCCAAATTACCCTTTGCCTTACTTTTCATGACAATATTAACTAATACACTATATTGTGCAACATTAGTTTTATTTTCAGTGTAAGAAACTTAAAAACTGAAAATAAAAAGGTGCTTTACACAGAGGGTCGCAACCCAACAATCTGCGGACTACCGTTCTGTTCAAAAATGGTTCAAATGTGTCTGAGCACTATGGGACTTAACATCTGAGGTCATCACTCCCCTAGACGTAGACCTACTTAAACCTAACTAACCTAAGGACATCGCACACATCCATGCCGGATGCAGGATTCGAAAGTGCGACCGAAGCGATCACGCGATTCCGGACTGAAGCGCCTGGAACAGCTCGGCCACAACGGCCGGCTTTTGTAACAACATTTACCCGTTATTTATTACACACACACACACACACACACACACACAATTGATTTTTTCTTTTGTTATGAAAACATGTGACAGCAGAACTACCAAACTCAACGCAAACTTTTTTTAATTAATTTTTTCGTACCGAAACTACCATTACTACCCACAGCTACAAATACAAAAGAAACAACCAAATCTGTCAATCCATTCTCAGATGAAGATCTCTCATAATACAGCAATTTATTTATATAGATACAATACGAATAAACTCTATCAAACGGTTTTGCTAAGCATGCTGTGAGGCGACGTAGTACAATGAAACCGGTAATGATATTAGCACGTGGTTTGTTGACTTCATAGCAGAACTGGAAAATTTATATAAGTGCAGTGAGTGCGTTTGTTTGGAAACGAGCTTTTCTCTTAAAGAGATTCTGGAACGACGGATGGACGAGATTGTGCTTCCCGAGGGAGGGAAAAAAAGCACAGAGAAAAAAAATATTCGCAACGTATTGGAGAGAAGTCAACCGCAACCACCAAATACGCAGCCAGAATCGCGAAATTCGACGTCGCCTTACGCCAGCAGTTGCATCTGTAAAGCTGGGGTGTATTGGGGGAGGGGGGGCAGGGGAGGGGGAAGGCAGTGATTAATTGTGCTGGCAGACGGCCACGCGCAGGAACCGAGCGAGCAAACAAGCACGAACCGCCGCGTATGACAGCTGCGCGCGTACCTCAAGCGGCAACCGAAGAAACAGGAAATTGCTACTCGCCGCGTTGGCTAAGTAATGTCACCTAGTAAACAGTGCTCCGAGAAGCAGAGCAGCAGCAAGGAAGTAATACGTCAACCATTACACAACAGAAGTAATAACAAACAATCCAAAACAACACACACACACACACACACACACACACACACACACACACACACACACGGTTGTAACATCGCTTCAGTTTTATCGTTTAGCGCTCAGTTACTCAAACCAAATACCGTCCGACGTTTCCATGCGTTAATTTTTTTTAAACCCTCTGCAACTCTGAAAAACTACGAAGATCTCTTTGTGCTGTGCAGTTACATACGACGTAAAAACTTCAAAGGATCGTTTGACCACCATATTGAAGAAGAATTACAGGATTTGTTGAATGGAAACGCTTTGGTTCAAATGGCTCTGAGCACTATGCGACTTAACATCTGAGGTCATCAGTCGCCTAGAACTTAGAACTAATTAAACCTAACTAACCTAAGGACATCACACACATCCGTGCCCGAGGCAGGATTCGAACCTGCTACCGTAGTGGTCGCTCGGCTCCAGACTGCAGCGCCTAGAACCGCACGGCCACCATGGCCGGCAATTAACGCTTTAATGAGTTCTGGACATGTATTGACAGTACACAGAAGAAAGACGAAAGTAAAGAGAAGTAGCAGAAATGAGAACAGCGTCAAACTTAACGTCAGGATTGGGGATTTCCAAGCTGATGAAGTTAGGAAATTCTGCTACATAGGCAGCAAAAATAAGTGAAATCCGCTAAAATAAGTGAAATCCGCTAATGTCAAACATAGTCCTTAACCTGAGGAAGAATTTCTTAACATGTACGTTTGGATCATAGGATTATATGGTAGTGAAACATGGAGTGTAGATAAACCGCAACAGAAGAGAATGGAAGCCCTTGAGACGTGGTGCTGCAGAAGAGTGTTTCAAATTAGGTGGGCTGATAAGGTAAGGAGTGAGGAGTTTCTTGGCAGAATTGGCAAGGAAGCGGACACATGGAAAACTGACAAGAAGAAGGGACAGGATGATAGCACATCTGTTAAGCCATCAGGGAATAACATCCATGGTACTACAGGGAGTTGTAGAGGGTAAGAAATGTAGAGGAAGACAGAGACCGCAATACATCCAGCAAATAATTGAGGACGTAGTTTGCTTTCGCTATTCTGGGATGAAAAGACTTGCCCAGGAGAGGAATTCATGACGGCCCGCAGCAAATCAATCAGAATGCTAATGACTCAAAACAAAAGTGCTTTAGTTTAAGAGTACGGTCTTTGGTGGTAATGCCTTGCCTTCCCCAAACCATTAGATTAGCTTATCCAGCCACTTATAGTGAGCCTATAGGTTAATGTTTACTCCGAACCATGTTAGAACGTGTCATTTTTCTCAGTTATTGTCAGCCGTGAATGAAGCATCATTTGAGAGAAAATACTCCTCGGACGCACTTCTAATCGAACCGTAGTTCTAATGAAAATGGTTATTTTTCGAGGATGGGGAGGAGATTAGTGTTTAACGTCCCGTCGACAACGAGGTCATTAGAAACGGAACACAAGCTCGGATTAGGGAAGAATAGGGAAGGAAATCGGCAATGCCGTGTCGAAGAAACCATCCCGGCATTTGCCTGAAGCGATTTAGGGAAATCACGGAAAACCTAAATCAGCATGGCAGGACGCGGGTTTGAACCGTCGTCCTCCCGAATACGTGTCCAGTGTGCTGACCACCGCGCCACTTCGCTCGGTTTATTTTTCGACGCAGATAAATAACGGAGTTGCTGTGGAAAATGAAGCAGAACTTCAAAACTCTTAAGCAGTGACTTTAACACTGAGAGGTGAAACGTCAAGCCGTTGGATACATTGTCGCCAGGATTTGATAAAATTAATTTCTTTCTTTGTAGGTCGAGTGTAGAACGCCTGCTTGCGAGCTTCAGCTGCTCAGTTTCCTACAGCTAAGGCGGAGTAGAAAAAGAAATGTATGTTTTAAGGGAGACGATACTTGCTAAATCTTCACCTTAGCCTCCTACCTGCGCAGGGGAATTCGCAAATTACGGTCCTACGCCCTGGAGCCTTAAAACACCTAACGCCTACCCTAGTGACTTAGGATGGGCCCGATGCCCACTCCTATAGATCTGTTTCCGCTCAGTTACTTCTGAATATTCATGTTCCGGCGTACAGGCATTTTTATGTGCGATCGTCGTAATATTGACTATCTATGTTAGAAAATTACTATTTGCTTTGTAACATACGATTACTGTTGGCAGCTTAGTAATTCATTGTGAAATATTCAGCATATGCCATTACAATGAATAAACTATTTGCTGACCGTACCTAATCCATATACCCTTCCAAATTTTGGCTCTCCCCCCTCCCTCCCTCTCCCTCTCCCTCTCCCTCTCCCTCTCCCTCCCTCCCTCTCTCTCTCTCTCTCTCTCTCTCGTGTATGTGTATTATTAATGGACGATGGGAGCTATGTAAACGTGGAAGTTTTAATTGCACACGTTTCGTGTCCTGTATGATCGTGGTGAACGGATGTATACTAATTTCTCGTTTACTGTAGTCTTCCCCTTCCTTCATTTGCTGAGTATTGGAAGTATTCTAGTGTAGAATGGAATCCGAAAGTAGGCGGTCACGTTGATTGAGTTTTGCAAACTTTTCTTATTAGCGAGTCCGAGTCTGCTCTCTGCTGAATAAAAGCGGCCATAGTTTTCCTTTTCTTCTAAGTTATCCGATGTCTGAGTTTTACGCACGGCTTTCGTTGACCTATTTGTCAAGTCTGATTGCTTTGGCATTACATTGATACCATCACTCATATAACGAACGTACTTTAGTGTATTCATTGACGTTACCTGATAACACAAATTTATGCTACTAGCTACAACACGCAGAAAAGAAAAGAATCATTCTGAAAGGTATTGTTTCGTATAATTGTGGAACTGAAATTTTCTGGCTATTTAAAAATGTGTGTCGGATCGTAACTCGAAGGTGGAAGTTTACAGAGAACATTGTATGAAGCGTGGAAAGTATGAGTGAGCTACTGAAAGGATAGAAGCTGCGAGGCGAGTCGCTAACAGCATTGCCCGCTTTCTTCAGGTTTTGATTATATCAGTTACAACAATAACTCGTCCAACATACTGGCAATTACATGTTACGTAACAGGATAAAATTGTTAGTTGTGGCGTAGGAAGTAAAATTTTTGCTAGCAGGTTGAACGGGTTACTCTTGTAACCTATACTATCAGATCTGAATATAGTTCAGGTGAACGTTAACTGGTTATTTAAAAAACAACAATTACGGAGTCTAGACGGAAACACAAAATCTGCTTTAAATGAAGTGATTTGCGGAATTTCTCCGAAGACAGTATGTGAATTTTTGCTGTAATATTTTTCTTAAAAAACCAATAGTACAAAAGCTCAGTGAATTCTAAATGTATAGCTTCCGAAGACAATGTAAGGCGTAACTGACGGTGAAAGTAGTTTGCCGCTCTCACTCTTGTTATCACAAATCGTACTATAAAAACCGAAGGTCATGTGAAGCAGTTCAGACGTTGGATTATTTCTCGTGTTTCTGCCCCCTAAGATTGGAGTACTGCAAAGTACTGCACAGTTTAGAGCTGTGGTGCACAGACTTTGTTTCCTCAGGGAGATTGCCTTTCTCAAAATAGCACACCAGAGCTTTTTACTAAAGAATATGAATTATAGTTAATTCCACCAGACTTTCTACTAAAAATTTTAACGATGCCTCTATCTCCTGCGCTAAAAGCTCTTAAAACTTTAAACGACAATTGTAGCGCACCATTTTATGTTTCTCGATTGTACTATGAATAATTGCTGTCTCCGGATGATAGACATGAATGTAACATACAACCCATAAACGGTATTATATCGTTAGTGATGTGTACTTCGACTTGTTCCCCCCCCCCCCCCCCCCCCTCCTCCTCCTCCTCCTCCTCCTGACTTCATTTCTCTTTCTTCTCACGTGCCGGTCTCAGGCCAGTGAGGGTGCTTCAGTTTCATCGTATGGTCCTCAGACGTTTCGCAGATCTGCTTCCAGAAGGGGTTGTAATGCAGTTTTATATTTGGGATCCCTATCTTCGACTTGCCATGTTGTTTATTTTTGTTCTCTGGAGTTTGTCATTACTGGTAACACACCATTTTCTGCCCTTAAGCAGACAATGCTACTTCTATCTAGGGATAGGGACATGCCTTAAACTCTATTCAGTGGAGAAGGCAATTGCAAAAACACGAAGAAAACTTAAAATGTCCATAAAATTTCCCAAGGCAAAGTTAATGGAAATAACAAAGACACAAAATCCAGCAGATATGCCGTGACAGGGAAAGAAACTTAGTCACTTTCTTAGAGGGCATGCTTAATGCGAGTGGAAGCTGTAGTATGGAAATAAGAATTTTGGCGTGTGGAAGGGAAGCATGTAGAGAAATAGAATGATTATTTTCTAAAGGAGCAATAGAAATTAAACTAACAGACGAATTTGCTAACAGATTTGTTGGGGGTTTCCTTAACTTGCTTCAGAAAGCTAGACGTTTGGGAGTAAAGAGGAGAAATACTGGGAAAACTTTGAAGTCTGATATCCCAAGGAGAACTAAAGGAAACGGCAAGATAGAGAAACCACGTGGAGTAGTAAGTTCAGTTGAAGCTGTTTTATTACAGACATATAGTGTGATGATGAAGGTATCCTCAGTTATAGCTCTCTCTTGTCACGTCGATGATACAGCAATCGACAAACAGTATGGGATTTATTATAGTTCCTGCGCCCCTTTCAGCAGCGTACTGCGACTAAACGCGAGCTCTTTCTAAACCTCACCCCCCCCCCCCCCCCACACACACACACACTCACAAACACAGGCAGTAAAGTGTCCAACCTGCGTGGTGACGCGACTGAAACTGAGCCACCTAAATCTATAGAGTGACGTAGAGTTTACTGTAATGGGTTTTCTTTCATGAGCTATTAATCATGAGTGATAAAGCGGTTCCTTTTTTTTTGCGAGATGTGGGGAAGGGGTGGGGTGTTTAAGTTGGGAGCAGGGGTAAACGAGGGGTGTGGATGGAGAGTGGGAGGAAAGGAGGAGGTTGGGGATACCTCGGCCCCGCGGGCAGTAGTGCAGTATTTGCTCGCGCGCCTCTGCGGGAGATAAATGGCCCGGCTGACGTCGCGGGGCAGTTTCTTTTAAATTCCTATCCGATCAGGAGCGTGCTTAATTAGTTTTAAAATTTATGGGGCGGGGCAGTGAGTGTGGGAGAAGGACAGGACAGGGTGGAGTGCCGCAGGCCGCCTGGCCAACCTCCCGCTACCCGCTGCCGTTTCATTAGCGTTGAGGCCCGCACGAGCGCAGCGCGTAAAAAAGTCGCTCCCGGTAACTCTCCTGATGAAGGAAGGAAGGGAGGAAGGAAAGCGGCCGTAAGAATTAGTTTTACTGCCGCCCCGCTACGTCTTTTCTGCACCTCTGGAGGCGGCGCGAGATAAACGCAGTCGGCATGCTTTGTAAAGCAGCGAAGGGCTCCACCAGGAGTGCGTTAGGCGGAACATTTACCCGACCCTAAATTTTTACGTGCAGGCGGCAACATAGCGATGATAACTGTTGACTTCGGCAGTGGGGTAGGACAGCATATGTCAGCAGCCCCAACACGTGAGTGTGTGAAGGATCCAATAATACAGTATATGAAGGTGGTACCTTGTTTTTCGGACATTTCCGAAAGAACAGATACCATCTTCATATAGTTAAGGCTAACCGGCCATTGCCTTCTTCTTCTTTGCGGATGCACACGCATTGCCTGAACTCTTACGGGACTCGATAAGATTTTCTGCGCGAGTAATGAGTGTAATGGGCTGGGCACTACGAATGTAGTGTGTGGACATTAAGTTGGGAATGTGGGTCTCACGGGGAGCGTGCAAGGGATAAGTCCCTCAGTCACTCTATCCTCTGTGCCCTCGGTGGCTCAGATGGATAGAGCGTCTGCCATGTCAGCAGGAGATCCTGGGTTTGTGTCCCGGTCGGGGCACACATTTTCATCTGTCCTCGTTGATGTACATCAATGCTTGTCAACAGCTTAAGGTCTTGATTTAATTATCATTCCAATAATACAGGGTGAGCATGAATTCTTTTCCTGATTATAAAGTTTATTGCTAAGGAACTAACGGTAGCTTAAATCATAAAGCGTTTTTTAAGGATACACTTCCACAGGTGCTCCGTTCGCTGCCCGTAGAACGTCTAGGTGATAACACCGTTTCTGTCCATGCCTTTGCAACATGTCTTCTGTGTCACCACCTCTACAGCTTCTCACACCCCTGCCTAAAGAGTTTGCACATCAGGAACTAGTGAACAAACACCTTTTTCTTAACGTCACTCCATAAAAAAAAGGCCGGAGGAGCTACGTCTGGTGAAAGTGGTGGCCATAGTTTTGGAGTGCTTCCGCTAATCCATTCGTCCGGAATGGTTTCATCCAAAAACTGGCTAACAAATAACCTCCAGTGTGATGGTGCACCATCTTGTTGAAACACTGCCTATGGTTGAATTCCTGTAACTGAGGTGCAACGAGAAGTTCCAACATGTCCTGGTAACGGAGTTTTGGAAACAATGTTCTGAATTAAGAAGAGAGAAAATATGAAATGAAGTGCTACGAGAACAGATGGGAATTACCAAGGATATTGCAAACATAATTGAAAACAGATGGCCAACATGGTATAGACATCTTAGAAGAATACCACAGGAAAGATGACCTTCTGACGTACGACAATAGAGACCTCCACGTCACAAAGAAAGGGGAAGACCCCGGCTACATTGGGACGATGGAGTGATGCATGCTTTGCGGCACAAAGCAGTGCAAGAACAGAACTCTCAGGATAGGAGGAGATGGAAACTTTGGATGCGAGAGACGCTGCGTGGTATAGAAAACTCACAGAAAGAAGACGTCTAGGGAAGCTGTTACTGTAATAGTAGGCTCATTGAAAAAGAAAGGTCCAATAATTGCGCTGTGAATTGAAGCCTACCACACAATACTTTCGAGCTGTCTCTTAAATGCTGTACTCCCGTATGTGGGTTCTCAGACCCCTGGAATAACGCCTGTCAAGCTTCCTAGACATGTGTAAAGACGCCTCATTGGAAAACAAACATTATTAAGATATTCAATGTACGTATCAGTTCGTTCCAGCATCTTCCGAGCAAACTGAGCACGCCTGGGGCTACCGTCTGGGTGCAAACCTTGCAGAAGTTGCACTTTGTATGCATGGAAATACAGCCGTGTGATGCATGCTGGCAACATGACACACGTAATAGCCCACCGTATTTGATGAAACTATCTCCTGCATAGAAACCAGTGTGACAGCAGCACTCATGAAAAACTCTACCTGCAGCAAGAGAGAGAGAGAGAGAGAGAGAGAGAGAGAGAGAGAGAGAGAGAGAGAGAGAGAGAGAGTGAGAGAGAGAGAGTAAAGAAATCAGATGCTATCAGAGTGCAAGTAGAAATGTATAAATAAAACTTCACGAGTGAAGCTGCTATAGATAAAAAAAAACTGTATTGGTATATGAAAGTGTATTAAAAAACTTTCAGTTAAACTACCATTATTAGCAACAAATTGCATAGCTTTATCTAACATAGTTTCGTAGAAATAAATTTGTATAATCACGGAAAGACCTTACGGTCATCCTCTACAAAGGTGAATGTATTAGTGTTGGATACACACATCTGAGAAATGAATCCTGCTAATCAATTGTAACGTGGTATGTTCTTTATTCTATTGATGTGAGAAACATTAACGTAAAGAGAGACAACAAAGAAATTGCAGAATTAATTAAACAAAAAAGTTAACTCTTCCTACTGCCACGAGGTCGCCGGCGGACACAGGAGAGGTTCGTGCCTGTGCCCGCCTGCGGCCACACAGTCCACTACGTTTGGTACAGTATGTAATGCATTACTGTCCATTAATTTATATTTCTTGATTGATTTGACGCTGGTGTACAGGAACGCAGGTATAATATCCTGTTCGACAATTGTAACTTTTTTCTTTTTTCCCACCATCTAAAACAAGGATAGCGAAGAGTGCTGCCCACATGCGGTGCTCATTCTTTATCTTTTTCTCTCTCGCTCGCTCGCTCGCTCACTTCCCCCTCCACCACGTCACTGTATCTGAGCGGGAAGTTGGGGAAGGGCGAGAAACTGTGAAAGCGCCGCATGTGACATGTGGCTTTGTTTCATATTTCTCAACATAGATCACGATCAAAGCCAATTTTAGCATTATTTAATTATCTTTCACGCGCTGAAGACATAATAAAATTTATACCTGACACAAACTCTCGGCATATGGGCAGATATCTGACAGTGTTGCTCGTGCTGCCACATGGTCATGACTTATAAGGTTTCATAATAGAGAAAAGCTTTTTACGCATATGTGTTGATCAAAACGTTGATACCATGTTTGTAACCTCATTAAGGAGACGTGGAAACCCTTTCTGAGGAAAACAACGTAAAACTGATAGATAGTTTTAACGGAAAAGAATTTGTGTTTTAAACGGGAATTCCATTGCAGATCGACCAGTTACGTAGCAGATGCACAGGTGCGCTTTCAACTGAGACGGCAGACTCCCTCGAAAATAGTTCAAAAACACATGCAAGAGTTGCACTGCCCTCTAATGATGCTATTGCTGTAATTCTTTGAACGTCATAATGGACTGATCAAATTTCACATTTTATTTAACGTCATCGATCTTAGGGAAACTGATGAGGTCAGAAGCTGTCCCTTCCACAATGTGAGATTCTTTTTAAATGCATCGACTTTCACCATGAAATGAAAAATGAATATCTTCTCACCTTGCAATGTCTTACTGAAGGCAGACTACCGTCAACTCCATTTCAAATGCCACGTCTCCAGAGCATCACGGATCGTCTAATTTTCGTTTTTGTTTTCCGTTTTCGCCTCAGAAATTCGCCGTAACGGGTCTTAAATAGAAAAATCATTCCAGGTATGTCTCTTGACGTAACCAATGCACTTAAAGTGCTTCTTGATGTGCAGAACAATGAGTACTGTTCAAATGGTCCGTCGATCGCTATAGTTTTTAATTATTTCATAGTCATTTAGGTCTTTAAATTCATTCTACATGGTGTTGTAATGCCGTTCCTTAGCGAACACGTCTATTATGCTTCTACGTAATACATGTAGAGAGATCTCGCCCTTCTCCTCTGTGATTGCAGTTCATTCTTGAAGCACTGAAACGATAGATCGCTAGACTGCTTCTTTTTGGCAAACATAAGAAGAATAAACAGCGGTTACACCACAAATCTGGCAAACTGAAGAAAGTCGTGTCGACCAAAATAAGTCGCACCAAATGCTGGAACAAATTGTCGCATCGTACTGCTGAATGAAATGTCGCGCTATACGCAGAAGGACTGGGAAAAGCCGAGATGTACGGAGCAGTTCCGAGACAAACCGCGTCCGCGATCGCACACGTGCAGCACGGCGAGCACGCACGACGTTTTGCACGCTTTGAGCGACCCTGTCTTACGGGAAGAATGTCACTCGTCGAATTGATAAACACCTTTGGCGGGTTGGTATCGAGCTCGTCTTTTGCAGCATCCACAAGATCCAGGGTGTCCTAGGCTCCATTAAGGATAGAACAGATTCTCTGCATACCTTGCAGACGTAGCCGTGTAAGAGGTAGGCTGTGAGTGTGGGGAATTCTACATCGGCGAAATCGGCAGGCTGATAGAAGCGCGTATACTCGAGCACGAGCGCTACTTTCGACTTGGGTAGCACAACACATCTCCAATGACCGAACTGCGGCAAGGAATAAAAGTAAAGGAAAGCTGCGTAGTTGCCAACCAGACAGAAATGGTGAACCGCAAGATCTGAGAGGACACTGAAATACTGAAACATCGTAGCAACATAAGTAGTCAGGATTGCAGCATTCTGACCGCCAGCCGTCACAGCTCAGCAGCACACAGGTAACAAAACGAGACGCGAACGTTACTGGCGAGTAACTGCTACCGCGCGCCCCACGCCCCAAACCAGGAAAACAAGAGGTGCCACCCCATTTGTCTATGACTACCAATCGTGGCATACACTGTAAGAGGCAGTAGGCATCGGCGTATCCCCAGTCCCTTCACCACAGAAAACTAATTACCGTACAGTTTACCAGTCCTTTCACCACAACAGACAAAATATATCAACTTTTTAAAATTATGACAGCACAACACAACAGCCAAGACAAAATACTTTGAACAACAAAATACACCAGCACACTCAGAAAAAGGTTACAGTAACCGTAGCCGAAACATTGATTTCTCGAGCAACAGGTCATTTTACAGTGTGAAATAATACCATATCCGTTTCAGGATCCGCCTCGTAACGCGTAAGCAAGTCCGGGTGGATGGTCCTTCGTTGCTGTCTAAGGACTTCTGTTGGGGACAAGGAACTGAGCGGGCACACCCCTTTGAGTACCCCAACTAGTGGGCGAGTGTGTCAGCATAACCATCAGAGACGCCCAGTTGAGTAGCGAGGTGTTTTATTGTGATCTGTCGATCACCTCGAATGAGAATGTGTGCACGTTCCAATGTTGCAAGGGTCTCAGTTGCGTGCAGCTAGCCGGCGCGCGGGAGGTTTGCGCGACCTTGTTGCGATAATGATAGACGCCTTGCCCAACGACTCGTCACGCGTTAGTTCACTGCCATGTCTCTGTAAATATTCTGCAAGCGCCTATGAATATCCACGCTGCAGCAGTTTTCCACCAAAAGAAATTCAATGACAACTCTCTGCTTGGAACGCATCTCAGATACAGAAGCAATTTTGGGGGTGGCGTATAGCGCCGCCACCTATCAGAACTTCATGAAACTATAGGCAATAAAGCGGGAATGTTTCACTATGTCCCACTAAAAATGCCGTCTTTTTTTTGCAGCCGTATTTGGCCGAGAGAGAAATGTGTTGCATTACTTACTGGACGCCCTCATATATCAGTTTTAGAGACTTGTAGAATGTTAAGAGAAGGATTGATATGCGTCTCCATAACTCCAAAACAACAGTACAGTTACACGGTGAACGCCTCGTCAGATGTTATTTGCAGACCCATCCAGTCAAAGATTTTCGGAACTCGTGCTGTGATCTTCTGTACGAGAAGTGGTCCATCGTTGCCGTTCGACCGGTAGATTTGGAACGACTCTAGAGATGCATGTGGAAGGTCATTTTCATTGCCTTGCTGTGGTAAGATGTGAAAATAGTATGAAATCCTTTAGCGTCAACATGGGCTACTCTTTAGGGACAACCACTAAAGTTGAGCGTTAACGAGTAAAAATTCTGCGTAGCAGACGGGGATGTAATTTGGCATATGTGTTAGTTGTGGAAAGCTCGTCCGTTGTCTAAGCACTGTTCTTGCACTTTAATATACAACAAATTCCCATTCCCAGAGTGGGGAATCCGGTTCTCTGGGTGCTCGCGGGTTTGCGCTCTTCGTGAAATTCCTTAAATTAGGTTTTACTGACGAAGCCCCCGCAACCCCCGCGGCGCTTAATTTTTCCGTTCGCGTCGTATATTTTTTTACGATCGAAAATTGCAGGTTACGGCCCAATCGCAGAATTAGCTTCGGCACAGCCTGCTCCTCGTCTTCCTTTTTTACTTTTTTGCGTAGTGCGCTGCTCCTTCCCAAATGAATATGAAATCGGGGTCGCTGCGGAAAAAAAGTAACACAAAAATTAATATAAAAGAAAGAAAGCTGTCGACTCCCTCCTTTACAGATAAGTTGTGGTTTTTCTCTATTTGTTCTGCCATGATAAATCCTGCCTATACCGATAAGATAGGAGGTAATGTGAGTGTATCTGTTGTGAGAAACTGTGAAACAGTCACAGTTTGAAGGTAGGTAAAAGCTCGTGCAGTATCATGCAACTAGGTGTACATAATGTTTTGTACTTATTACCTTCGTAGCAGCTGCATGTCGGTACTGTCAACATTGATCTGTCAGACGCTTCTAAATTGACTTTTGAGATCAGGAAGCACTTGGTCGGACATAAACTGTGTTTGTAAACTGGTTCTGCTTCATAACAAAAACTGTCTACTGCATCTCAGTTCGCGTCGCTCCCGTGAAGCAAACCATACGCAGACGCCTGTGATTTGTCTACAGTGCAGTTAAACACTGCTTACAGTCCATAACTGGCTGTCAAAAATAGAGCGTTAATCGTAATAGTAGCTAAAATCATTGGGAGAAGTGATAACAAATAGACTATTCACAATGCTATGCATAATGTATGAGACTGGCGGTATAGCGTCAGACTTTTGGAAAAATCGTCGTCCAATCACATTAACAGCTCAAGCATCCAAGTTGCTGACAAGAATAATGTACAGAAAATGGAAAAAGATGGAGGACTTATTAGATGACGATCCATTTGGCCCCAGGAAAGGTAAAGGCACCAGAGAAACAATTCCGACGTTGCGGTTGGTAATGGAAGCAAGGTCGAAGAAAAATCAAGACACGTTCCTCGGTTTCGTCGACTATAAAAGGCGTTCGACATGTCAAACGGTGCAGGTTGTTCGGAATTCTGAGAAAAATACAGGTAAGATATAGGGAAAGACGAATTATACTTAATATCTCCAAGAACTAAGAGGACCGAATAAGACTGGATTAGCAAGAACGAAGTGCTCTGATTAAAAAATGTGTAAGACGGGGATGTAGTCTTACGTCCGTACTGTTTAGTCTATACATCGAAGAAGCAATGACAGAAATAGAACAAAGGTTCAAGAGTGGAATTAAAATGCAGGGAGAAAGGACGTGAAGATTCGCTGATGATGCTGCGAAAAAAAGAAGAAATATACAGTATTTTTTGAATGAAATGAACAGTCTAATGAGTACATAATATGAAATGGGAGTAAATCGAAGAAAGGCGAAAGTAATGAGGGGTAGGAGAAGTGAGAACAGCGAGAAACGTAATATTAAAATTGGGCATCACGAAATGGACTAAGTTAACGAATTCTCCTATCTGGGAAGCAACAGAATAACCCATGATTGACGGAGCAAGGACGACATAAAAGGCAAACTGTCAAATAGGGCATTCCTGGCCAAGAGAAGCCTATTAGTATCAGAATCGGCGAGGAAAGAAATATATGGAAAACACCGACAAGAAGAAGGGACAGAATGATAGGACATCTGTTAAGACATCAGGGAGTAACGTCCATGGTACTAGCTGGAGCCGTAGGGAAATGAAGACTAGCATGGAGAGCTCCATCAAGCCACTCTTCGGACAGAAGACCACACAACCACTTTCAAACATCGATTGTATCAAATGCAAAGTGTCACAGATAAATAACTTTTATGTGGAGACACATCTCCGTATTTGAAACCCTTTTCTATTTGGTTTCAGCCATTCGAGCTGAGCTACTTCCCTTGTTACAGGGGAGGAGCAACAGAACGGAGCCAATTGTCTCCACCGTCGCTCGCAAACTGCGGCCAATGACAGATTTATTTGGTCCTCCAAACCCTTAATGTGGGCATTGCGTTCACTGGCGCGCGGTGTTCTCATCGAGTTACTCATTTCGACGACACCGGATTCCTTAAACTTAAAGGACTCATGTTCCGTTTGTCTAAACTTACACGGGGCTGCAATAACAAAATTAAATTCGGCAAGCTCTTAAATGTACTGAACTTTTCCATCCACAGCTGACGTGATAATATCCCCGTAGTCTGGCTCCACCGTGATTTCTGTAATAATAAGTACTGCCATATAGATAAATTACTTGGTGTACTTATATGATGTAAAAAAAGAAAAGGAAAAAATAGAGCGGAAACCATTTTCTACGTCAGTCTTCGAGAAAGCTACTTCTCCGCCAACAGTTGTTCTCTTTCGGAAACGCAATATTTATTACTTCTTTTTCATCGTGACACCGGCCATTTCTGATGTACACCTACGGAGATAAACCAGAAATCACTTCCTGCGTAAATCTGTTTTTTACAGCATTGAATAACATCTAGAGTACGAAGTATTGTATCGATAGCTACCGGCAAAGTGCCACATTAGCGAACTTCTGCAGGTCGAGAGTCTGACATAGTCTGGAAGAAATGTAAACAAAAACCAGAAAGGGAGAAAAGCAAATGCTCTGTGTACCATGTAACACGTTTTCCCTCCTCTCTCTTTCTCTCTCTCTCTCTCTCTCTCTCTCTCTCTCTCTCTCCCCGTCTCTGCAAAGACTTCCAGCGACTGAGCCCAAACTTGTGCTTACTTATCGAAAAAAGTTTTTGACGCCAACACGGTGGGAGGCAACATTAATTTGTCGGCCCTTGATTTTACTCTTTGTACTCTAGCGGTCGTTTATCATATACCACCGTCTCTGTGGATTTCAGAATTGCTCCAAAGTTTACCTCCAAGTGCTTTTCGTCCTCTATGTCTACTGTCGCTGTGATAAAAATACCTTGTTTACATATCTATCAAACATAAGCTCTGCTATCGTTTTTGGCGATCGACATTATGTTCTGGAAATGTGTGTAAAGTGCATAGCAGAGGTAAATTTTTCATCGTGTCGTATTATAAAGTTTATTTTTCTTCCTTTCACAATGCAAAGAGGTAAGAAAGACGCTTTTGAGTCTCTGAACGAGCTACCATGCTTTTAATAATTGAAGTTTCGCAGCAGTACAGTGTCGCGTCTGGGAGTGAAACAAAGGCTGTGGACATCCACATTGGCTTCCTTTCTGTACACTCTTTGTTTCCCCCTGATTTGTTTGAGCAGTGCCGGCCACTGTGGACGAGCGGTTCTAGGCGCTTCAGTCCAGAACTGCGCTGCTTCGAATACTGCCTCGGGCATGGATGTGTGTTATATCCTTAGGTTAGTTAGGTTTAAGTAGTTCTAAGTCTAGGGGACTGATGACCTCAGATGTTAAGTCCCATAGTGCTTAGAGCCATTTTTGAACATTTTTTTGTTTGAGCAGTATTCTAATACGTGCCGCACAAACGCTGTTGCAATATCTGTTTCGTTCGTAAACAATATTTATCAGTATCCTACCAGTGGCCCGAACCTCTTCACTTATTTTACTTACTATCGAACCATTTCGACGGTTCAACCTCACGTAGTTCATGGGTGACGTGTTAGATTGTGCAGTGGTAACCGCCGTCCTTCGAAGAATCGAATATTCTGCGCCACATGTGGCCGAGAACTGTTCTGCTGAAATATGACATACGGAGCCGCTTGCAGGACGGGCATTGCCTCGGACTCTAAGACGTCCCTGATGTACCGCCTGCACTTCAGCTTGTCCTCGACACGGTCATACTACCAAATTTCGCCCGGCTCAGTTAACTCGCTATTTGGGGATTGACAATCGTGTTTTAAGTTTCATTAAGTGATTAATCGTTATTCCTGTGGCACCGCAGTAACTGAGTACCGCTCTCTTGGCTAGCCGCGCGGTCTAACGCGCTGCTTCCCGAGCGAGAAGGCGTGCTCGTCCACGGCACGAATCCGGCCGGCGTATTAGTGTCGAGGTCCGGTTTGCCGGCTAGCCTGTGGATGGTTTTTTAAGACTGTTTGACACCTGCTTCGGCTAATGCGGGCTGGTTCCCCTTATTTATTCCGCCTTAGTTACACTATGTCGGCGATTGCTGCGCGAACACTGTCTCCACTTACGCGCCACCATAATTACTCTACCACGCTAACATTTGGGGTTACACTCGTCTGGTATGAGACGTTCCCCGGGGGGGGGGGGGGGGAAGTGTCCACTGGGGGCCGAACAGCACAATAACCCTGGATTGGACGTGGGGCGGCGGTGGGGTGGGTTGACTGCTGTGGCGTGTTGTGGGGCTGTCAACTGCTGAGCGCTACGGCAGGACGAAGCCTCTCCGTCGTTTATAGGTACCCGGTCCAATAGACAATACAGGACACAACTGAGCCCCAGAAGAGGTGTTAGAATCGTACTGAAAGGTGTAGGCATATTGTAGGTGGTGTGTGCAAGAACAAATTGACGATAGGAACGCAACGGCAACCTATACTCGGAAGCTTTACCCAACACCTATCTGATTAAAAGTACTGGACAAACACAGGTAATTCAGAGGTGAATACTAGACATCACGAGAGGCGGACGAATCGGTACAGAGGGGGTACTGTTTTGTCGATAGGGAAGCAGTAACAGCGGAATTGGTCGGCCAGGAGAGCTCAGTGATTCCAACGTCGGCTATTCACTGGATGTCACCTGAGTAACAGGTCCATCAGGAACATTTCAACCCTTCACAAGCCTCCCAATTCGGCTGATGGTGATGTAATTTTGAGGTGGAAAACTGACGGACAGGTACCGTTGGTCATTGGCGTGGGTGGTTGTAAAAAGTCGCATGAACTCAGAGGAAGGAATCACTCGTGAGTTTCAAAGTACTACCATTAGTGTACTTAGAACCGTGACTGTGCGTCCGGAGTTGAAAAGAATGGGGCGTAGTGGTCGAGCAACTCCTCATAAGCCAAACATTTCTGCAGACAGTGTTAAGCGAAGCTTGAGGTGGTGTAAAGGGCTTCGCCACTGGACAGTGGGTGACTGGAAAGAGGGTTTTGGAGTGGTGAATCATTCTGTACTCTGCGGCAAGCCGATGGAAGGATTTGGGTTTAACGAATACTAAACTGCCTTCACCTATGGTGCAAACGATGAAGTACAGAGGAGGTCTGTTACGGTATAGGGATGTTTCTCGTGTCCCTTATTGCGTTTATGAAAACACTAACTGCAGAAAGATATGAACAAATTTTACAACTTTGTGAAATGCGTACAGCAGAGGAACAATTCGGAGATGATGACTGTATCACCATGACAGTGCATTCTGTCATTAAACAGCATCTGTGAGGCAATGGTTTGTGGACACTAACATTCTTGAAATGGACTGGCCTGCCCAGTGTATCGAACTGAACCCAATGAAGTACCTATGCCGGCCGCAGTGGCCGAGCGGTTCTAGGCGCTTCAGTCAGGAACCGCGCGACTGCTTGCGATCACAGGTTCGAATCCTGCCTCGGGCTTGGATGCGTGTGATGTCCTTAGGTTAGTTAGGTTTAAATAGTTCTAAGTTTTAGGGGACTGATGACCACAACTGTTAAGTCCCATAGTGCTCAGAGCCATTTGAACCATTTTGAAGTACCTATGAGATAATTTAGAACGTCAGCTTCTCTCCAGACTACAGCTACCTTATCCGGTGTCGGCTGTTGAAGAAGAATGGGCTGCCATTCCTCCGCAGAGTTTCAGACCCTTAACTGAAAGTGTTCCCTGCAGAGTTTTTTGAAAGAACTAAAATATCATCGGCAAACTTCAAAGTTTTTATTTCTTTTCCGTAGACTTTAAAACCGGTTCTAAGTTTCACATTGTACATGCGGCAATTATTCGGAATCCGTAGATATTAACACTGTTCCATGAATTCTAGGGTTTTCTTCTACAAATGTTAGTAGAAGGAGACTTTAACGAAGAAAAGATAAAAGAATACGATTACGTACAAAGGGCGACCGAACTGACTATAAACACATCTAACGAAATAAGCACTACTATCAAAGATAATGCTAAACTAAAGTAAACAAGATTACAGTGAGAGTTACAAATGGCTGCCACAACCGTTGAAGAACGGTCTTCCAAGACGGCTGTTTTTTTAAAAAAAAAAGATCCTATGGGGCCAAACTGCTGAGGTCATCGATCCCTAGGCTTACACACTACTTAGTCTAACTTACGCTGAGGACAGCACACACCCCCATGCCCCAGAGAGGACTCGAACTTCCGATGGCGGTAGGGGGAGGGGGGGGGGGGGGACCGCGCGGACCGTGACAAGGCGCCGCAGACCGCACGGCTACCCCGCGCGGCTGCTCTTGTAGTGCGAACATCTTCACATGCTACTTGTGTTTGTATGTTTATATTAAAAAGTACTTGTACTGCTCCACTTCAGTTTTACTCACTATATCATTCAGACACCCTCGTAGGAGAAATGCGGCGAATTTTGGTATACGTTGTTCCTCTTATTTGCGATGCTCTGGGACGCCGTTGCTTGAGATTCAATACATCGTTTTGTGGTTTCAGTTTTCTCCTCCAGATAACCTCCCGCACGCCTCGACTTTATTCGGTATCATTTTGAAGAACGAATAAATATACTTCCCTGACCATCGTCGGGGGTGCTCATTTTGAGCGTAACTCATTGCAGCGTCTGGGAGCGGAAGGCCTTGATCGATATGTAATACCGTAACAGGTGCATCTTGTGCCTTGGGAAACAGTGTAGAAGTTGCCGACCGTAGCTGCCGAGGCAAAATCCAAAATTTATGGATTATTCCGTCATCTCTTGCTAGAACAATTCCATAGTCTGGTATATCAGTATTCAGGGATATGGCAGGAAGATCATTGGAATCAAAAACGTAAACGAACATGGACTCTTAAAATGCGTACGTTAAGAGCTATAAGCACATGTTCAGCAGAAGAGATGTATTTCACATTAGCAAAGATGAAAGAGTGTTCATAGCTCTTAAGATATGCATTTTAGAGCCCATGTTTAATACAATTTTTTGCTTCGAATGATCGTTCCTGTCGTATACCCGAATATTGATCATTTCTCTTGGGGTACCGTATGTGCCACTGTGAAAACTGGATTTAAATAGAGTAGAACAAAATTAAATTTTTTGCATCTAGCAATGGCAATAACACTGACTTGACACACAATATTGTGCAGAAGAAACGAAGAATAAACGTCTTGCCTTACTTTCAACCCCTCTGCAGCAACAGCCATAAATAAAATCCTGTATCCTATATCTTAAATTCCGTATTTAGGAAAATCATCCTCCAAATTAGTTAAAACTCTCTACTCTTCCAATTATAACGCTTCATATTGAGTAGAGAGCTCCACAGCTCATATCCTATTCTGTAGTAAGGATAAAACAGTTTTATTGAGTAATATTGGTATGAATAAAATCACTTGCATTGACTGCAACATTTTGTAGGTTGGTCAAACAGGTAGGACTAGCAGCCAGAATATCTTAGTAGTATGAACACAGCTGAATTGAGGGTAGACTCCGATTTTGCTGGAGATGTAATGAAGGGAGGTCAGAAATACTGTATCAAAACAGAAATGCTACATAGAGCCAACAAAGGGACGAAACTTAACCTATTAGAAGCACTTGACATAAATAAGCGTTTAGCTCAAAATTCCCACCTGGTTCTAATGATCAGTTACATCTGACCACACCGCCACTCTTATCCTTCACATGACCCAATCAATCAGCCACACACTCCCAGACTCCAGCCCAATGATCGTATTCATCCCCTTAAACGTCTACTACAATAGATCTGTTATTATACCTTTGTATGTTTCTCCCATACAACCTTTAGTATAACGTAAAAACGACACAAATCTCTTATTTTGGTGTGTTTCCGTCATGTCCTTTGTTTGATACTATCGATGTTGTACTTTATAATTTAACATGTTTAGTGTGTAACATAATGGGCCCTCGCTCTGGCGTTTCTAGCCTTCTCTATGGCGAAAGGTTTGTGTATGTTGATAATATTTGTGTTTCCAATGTTAGTTCCCTACACAGTTGTTCCGTGACGATGACACGGTAAGCTGAAAACAGATTCTAAATCATCAAATATTTTAAAGCAAAACCGTAGTTTGTACAGTGAAAATGCATTCTGGAAATGTGTTGTCTTCGTTTGCTCTTCGTGGCCGTCCTCTATATTATGAGTCGAATATTTCATTATTGCGATGTTAAAAAGGTGTCTGAAAATTAAGGCATGCGAAAATTCTGCTACTGAGAGAGGGAGTGCAGGTATTCTTCATATTGAGAGGTTAATGAAACAGAGACACCGAGAAATGATACTGTGATATTTTCAATGCGAGCAAATGACGGAATAAATTTGCATGTCCTTTTGTACGATGTGGAATGCTATCGCCATTTGTAACAATACAGGAATGTTCATTCTTCGAGTCTGTTACATTTAAATGACTCGCTACTCGTTGTTAATGTGAAAATAATATTCGTCCGGCACTCTTCCAGATCCTATGTACGCTTCACTTGGTTTGCGAGGTGGTCGAGATATTGAACTGTATTTGCGATACTTTTCAGTTTCCTGTAGGAGCTACTTGTAGGTAAATGTGCGTCGCATTCTAGTTCGTTAATCCCTTATTGATTTAAAGGACTGTGAAGCTATCTCAGGACAGTTTAAGAGAATAATTGGGTCAAAAACATTAGTACTGATACATACATTATAACCTGACCATGACCACATTAAAACGGACACATTTGGGAAGAACAAGGTTCGCTCTCCGGATACACACCGTCATAAAGCTCGGAATATCTGAATCTATAAAAGGCCAAGTCATTTCATTAAAAACAAAGTAAAGATACCCGGGTATGTGGTTTTCGATTTTTCACATTAAAACCGGGACTTGAGACTCGGGCCTTAGCCTATCGTAGGCAAGTGCTCCTCGGTCTGAACTGTCCAAGCACATACCACGATTCTTCGCCACAGACTTTCTTCAGACCATAGTGCTCAGAGCCATTTGAACCATTTCGCTGTGCCTTCAGAACTGAAAAGCGCGACTTGACGTGATCGACGGGCATATTAGAGGCGCTGCACTATACGTCTGTACTAGTCTTTTTCGGATTTTTCACTGTAGTTTTAATTTCGCAACAGATCGGACCTTGGGAAAAAAAGAAGTGTACGTTATGTCAACCACGCTCTGATTCTAAACGTATGTAACGTAGCCAAGTACGCTGACTGTAAACCAAGTATGTGGATTAAAGGGGTTATAGTCTGAAGTTTTGTTTTTATTCTGTTGACTAAACATCCAAAGGTTGCTTTATGCTTTATACGAGGGACATTCAATACGTAATGTAACACATTTTTTATCTCGACCATTTCCGTTCGAAAAAACGCCGAATTTGTTTTGGAACATCGTGGAATTTTCCCGCTTCAACGCCTGTAGTTTCATGACGTTCCTGTTGGTGGCGGTGCTTTATGTAACCTTCAAAACGGCACCCGTAACGGAGGTGAGTTCCTAGTAGAGAGCGTTCATTGAATTTCTTCTGTCGGGAAACCAGAGCATCGCAAATATTCACAGATTCTTGCAGAATGTGTATGGAGACCTGACAGTGAACAAAAGCATGGTGAGTCGTTGGGCGAAGCGTCTATCGTCCTTGCAAGGTCACGCAAACCTGTCCGATCTCCCACGTGCCTGCAGTGTTGGAACATGCAGCCGGATCACAGTCAAATACCTCGCTACTCGTCTAGACGTCCCTGTTGGTAATGCTGACCCACTCGTTCACTTGTTGCGGTACTCAAAGGAGTGTGCCCGCTGGGTTCCTCGGCACCTAACAGGAGATCAAAAAGAGCAACGAAAGACTATCTGTGCTTGCGCGTTGTTGGGCTGATCGAGACAATTCTTTGTCGAACGTCATAGGTGGTGAAACATGGATTCATCACTTCGAACCGGAAACAAAACGGCACTTAAAAAGTTCAAAGCCATCCTCACCCCGTAAAGTGATGGCGACAGCCTATTGGGACTCTGAAGCGGTTATTCTGTTTGATGACCTTACTCGTGGTGCAACGATCAGTTCTGAAGTTTATTGTGGTACACTTCGGAAATGGAAGAAATGACTTGAGCGTGTACTTCGCCACAAAAATGCGAATGTCCTTCTCATTGACAACACAAAGCCTCACAAAATTTCATTGGACTGTTCGTGCTCATCCACCCTACAGCCCGGATCTCGCAATGAAGGATGCACTCCACGGGAAACAAAATGGTTCAAATGGCTCTGAGCACTATGGGACTTAACATCTGAGGTCATCAGTCCCCTAGAACCTACAACTACTTAAACATAACCAGCCTAAGGACAGCACCGACATACATGCCCGAGGCAGGATTCGAACCTGCGACCGTAGCGGTCGCGCGGTTCCAGACTGTAGCGCGTAGAACCGCTCGTCCACTCCGGCCGAAGTATCATGTTGCATCTTGTATGTACTGCAGACACTTGATAATGGATACAGTGCTGAAAGTCGTCGAAGTGAACAACACGAAATAAAAGGATGGTTTACTCCTAGCAAAAAAAAAAAAACAGCTGGTGCTGCAAATTGGTGGTGTTGCCTACGGCAGGTATTGTTTTCGATTTCTATTAAAGTCAGTTGGGCAGAAAGGAAAGTCGAATGATTTCTGTGGTGTATTGTAAGGGAAAAAAAGAGGCAGATACTGTAGACTGGAGTTGGCACGAGGGACACAAAACTTTCTCGTTCGAATTGGACTGAAGACTGCCTTCTTCGAGATTGCAAGAGACAAGCCCGAGATAGATGGACAAGAAGGCCCTCTATTCCCCCTCCCCTCTCCCCCCCCCCCCCCCCCCAACAGGCCTGGCCTCGCTACGTGTAACTGCAGGTAAAATTCAATTAATCGGACAAAGGGTATTCAGAGGGCCCGCCGCCCCCTCAGACGTCTCCATTGTGGCGGCCTGCCCGTCTGGGAGATTGAGTCTGCCGCACAAGGCTATCGTCGTTCCTCAGCCGAAGACGGAGCGCCGAGGCGGGTGGCCCCTGCCCCCTGCCAGCTGCAGTGCTTACGGGTGCCAGCCACTCACAGTGCGCTAATTGAGTGCGCACAACTGGCTCCTTGTTCTGCTACGAGGAGCTGCCCTTCCGCTTCACTTCTGGGGAGCGGAAGCCGTGTAAGCTGACAGACGGCGAGTTCTGCTGCTGCTCCTCAGACTGCGAAACCGTAGCGGCTGGGAGCTCGCTAAACGAGCTGTCTTAGGCAAATTCATTTGTTCTGTTTGAGTTCTTTCGCAGATAATTACCGGTAGTTTAGTTTGTGAAGTGTTAGTGATTCAAAGATTCATTTCAGACTTCGGCTGCACCTAGGACTAAGAAACAGTCCTGGAACCAACCTAGGTCTCAAAGTTGCGGCGTTTTTCCTACGGATGGGCTTTAATTTTTCCCGATTGGTTAGGTATTAGCTTACAAACAGCTCGTGCGAACTTGGACGCACCTAGTTAGCGTCATCGACCCAAGTATATGCAACACGAACTGGCGCAAAAGTAGACACCCTACATTAGATTGTTGCTATCTCACACGGGAACATTCCCAACTATCAGTAAACGATCTTAATGAAGCTTGGTGGGTGTGTACAAGGGACAAAATAGTACAGTACGCATCTGTATATATTTTATTTCTATCCTTATTACGATTTCAATTCTTTTCATTATGGAGATGTTTGTCATAACATCTTATCCTCCACATTTACACATCCGCAGCTTGTGGTCTAGTTTCTAGCATTGCTGCCTCTGGATCATGGGGACCCAGGTTCGATGCCCGGCCCTTTCTAAAAGAGTGGCAAAAGACGCTTCTGAGAAGTAGGCCTTAATAATTGTTTAAAAATAATTACCACAATCTGTTGTCATTTATCGTGAGCGCCCTTGCGCAAGAATCGTAGCTTATTTATTTATGGACAAACTTTTATTTATAGTTCATGGTCTGAGTCTGAGTAACGTTTATAACATTTGCCGGCCGGAGTGGCCGTGCGGTTCTGGGCGCTATAATCTGGAGCCGAGCGACCGCTACGGTCGGAGGTTCGAATCCTGCCTCGGGCATGGATGTGTGTGATGTCCTTAGGTTAGTTAGTTTTAATTAGTTCTAACTTCTAGGCGATTGATGACCTCACAAGTTAAGTCGCATAGTGCTCGGAGCCATTTGAACCATTTTTATAACATTTATTTATTTGAATATTGTTGTAATATTTTATTTTAATCCGAGAAGTGGTCAGGTTGAGTCAACTCATGTCTGTCGAACGTTAGAACAACGTATTTTTCGCGGGGACCGCCTTTAGCCATTGGAAAAGTAGACAGTAGTGGAACACCACGACAGTCAACTTGAGACGGGGAGTTTTCGAGTGAAAAGCAAAAGGGAGTGATTCTGGGCACTTTCACACGAGTTCTGGAAGAAGGCTGAGTTGCCTGTGGTAATGAGTGGTATCCGATAGTGGAAGTGTTTGATTCTGGGCGGTCCGCTGATAACCTCGTCGTTGACCGCCCGTAAGATTCAAGATTCCTGGCGGTGAACGGCCACTATCATACATTAACTTCTGGAGGGACTCTATTGCTTTAGAGGTCTGAATGTGCTCCAGAGAAGCACTCTAATTTTTTCCACTTTTTTACGGAACTAAGAATAGGCAGAGTATAAGCTACTAATCTTTGTATCTCGTGTGATGTGTTAATTTGTAAATCATCGCGTTGAGCTCTGAACTGTTTCGAGCTGGTAAATATTCCGTGTATTGTGATTATGAACTGGACTTAATTTACGTGTATCTCTCTTGACAGTTTAGTTTCAGGATTTAACTACCATTCTCCTAACACTCTCAACGTAACTAAACTGCAATTGACAAAGCTATTTTCTGTCTGTATTTTAACTGAGTATCGTAGGACCAATTCCCGTTTATTCGAGATGTCCTTTCTTGGATAAACATTATTCAACATAATTGTCTGGTGTCTGTGTCAGCTGCAGACGTTAAAATAGAGCCATTGTTATTAAATTATTCATTAACTTTTATTTTGTTTTTCTTTGTATTTTTTAACTCTCAGTTCCAGCCAGTGCGTAGACTATTTGACTGCAGGATCACAGCTATTTGCGCGAATTAGTTACAGGGTATGAAAGCAAGCGTGCAAGGCACGACCCTATGATTACATCAGTTATTCTTTTTAAACAGAGCCGTGCATAGCCCAAGTATCTAAAGTACCAGTAACCACAGGTAAAGACGCAACTGATTTGCTCGTATGGGATGCTGTTTAGAAGAGCAAGTCAGCAGCAGAAGACCGTTCGGTACCGCTGAATTCTCTTGTCGGAGCTTGTGCTTCTGGTATAATGTCAGTACATGGGATTACTCAAAGCCTTCTGCTGAGAAACTTACATCATTATTCATTCCAATCGAGGAAGTGCTACTGTTTGTTTTTACGCCATTCTGTGATTTTTAATTATATTTTGTGATTATGTTCATACATTAATTTTTCAGTATAATATATGAATTAGGCTTTTTGTTTGCACAATATCAGGGGGAAATTTTAATTTTGTTATTTTGATCCATAATTCTGCTAGAAGCCATAGTTTGTAATTGATTCTTACTGCATTTACTAAAGCCATGTGGAAATCTGGACGTATCTGAAGCGTTGATAAATGTTTACCAATTTCTTATTACAGTGCTGTATTTCGTACAATTAATAATGTGCTTAAGTTCTGTTAACAGTGAGTAGTTCTCCAACGAAAATTGGTGGCGACCCAAAGATTAACTAAATATGTTGGAGAGATTACGGAATTCTATCGAGAAAGTGAGGAGCTGGAGCACTGCTTTTATTCGATGTCACCGTGAATGTTGGCTAGCACCGTCTCTTTCTTTCGCCTCTTGTGACTCCTGATTATCGGATCGGAGCTAGGAAAGGACGTAACCAGCCCCAGTGGGACTAAGAGTAACAAAGCGCAGCGGTGTTCATTCTGACATTCAAGTTCATTACTGCTAGAGCGAAGGAAGAGAAGACTTTTCAGTTCTGTGAAGTTTCTGTTATAAAGGACGGGGAAGGAACTCGGTCACGGCCTGTCATTTCGCCTAAAATCATTTAGGAAAACTGAGGAAGACTTAAATCAGGGTGAATGCGTGGCGCGTATGGGCTCTCTCTCACGGAATAAAGGAGACGACAATACTATGATAACACTGTCTCGCATTTTTAAAGATGCAATTATGACAACTTTCATTCTCTGTTTGGGAATGGATGCAACCGCAATAAATTGCTAGAATATATTATCCATCTTACTTTTTGTCGAGGCCGTTGCGGTTCTAGGCGCCGCTACGGTCGCAGGTTCGAATCCTGCCTCGGGCATGGATGTGTGTGATCTCCTTAGGTTAGTTAGGTTTAAGTAGTTCTAAGTTCTAGGGGACTGATGACGACAGATGTTAAGTCCCATAGTGCTCAGAGCCATTTGAACCATTTTTTAAAACTATTTGTGGACAATCCAAAGAATTACAAGTACCTGTACACCCTAGCCACAATAAAAACTATTGCATATCTTTTCTGCCCACCGTAGTCATTTCAATTTACCTTTCTTATCGAGCGAGGTGGCAAAGCGCTTAAAGCACACTTTCGAGTATTGGTATGTTCAGATCCCAGTATTGACACACAAATTAACTCTTCCTGCAATTTTTTCCGTATTAAAAACATTTCGGGAAATAAATAACTGAAAACTGCGACTGACTGCAAGAAATGTTATTTTGTAATAAACAAAACCGTTGTTTTTAAAGTCGCGGGGTTTCACCAACCATTTCTAACGAATAAAATATAACTGTTGCCTTGTTCTCCCCAATACATTGAGGCGAATGCCGCTGTGGTATCGTTGAAAAAGCCACGACGATTTCCTTACTCTATCAGAGTAAGTGCTCCATTTGCAATGGCCTCGTTGTTGACTGGCACTAAACTAAGTTTTCCTTCCCTATCTTTACTTTTGTCGTATTGGAACCCTTGATTATTAAAACGTTGCTAGATTAAGATTGTAGAAACCACTCTTAATGCAGAAATCTTGTGTTTCAATTAACTAACGAGTATAATAATTCAGTGCGGTTCAACGGCTTGACAGCGCAAGAGCCTTAGCCGGACGGAGTGACCGCGTGGTTTGAGGCGCCATTCACGGATTGCGCGGCCCCTCCCGCCGGAAGTTCAAGTCCTCCCTCGAACATGAGTGTGTGTGTTGTTCTTAGTATAGGTTAGTTTAATTAGTGTGTAAGTCTAGGGACCGATGACCTCAGCAGTTTGATCCCTTAGGCATTCACTCACATCTGAACATCAAGTTCCTTAACTAGGCCTCACTTTGGCGTCGTGCGTGTCCCTAAGCAACGCCAATCATCCTACCTCGGAAATAGGACTTACAGTTTAAGGAACCATATGTGGTTCCTGGCGAATCTTCAAATCGCTGAGAGATGAAGGCTAGGTTAAGGGCTAACCAGAATATTTCGTGGTCCGACCGTGATTCGATCCCGTGACCTTTTGCTTGCCTGGTGAACTCCTTACCGCAGGCCACGCGGCCCGACAACTAATGAGTTAAGAATATTTCTGGAGGCTAAATCGCATATTACACCCTAATTTTAATCGCGACACCGGCTGATCGCATGGAACATTTCTTCCCCAGCTCACATTACACGCGCGCTCACGAATAGAATGTCGTTGATAGATGCTTGTGGACAGAACTAGAGGTGATAGTTACAAAAGAACGTATGCGACACCGACATGGTGAGATAGAAACAGACCTTTTCACATTGCTTTGGTTCGTCAGTCGTCTGACTGGTTCGATGCGGACCATCAGGAGACCTTCTCCTGTGCCAGCGGGCACACACACACACACACACACACACACACACACACACACACACACTGTTTTCCATTATTTGTTGTATACAGTTTATTGCCACACACTGTTTTCCATTATTTGTTTATACAGTTTATTGCAGTATATCTGCTGTATGAATGAATTATCGTCCACTACGCTTTTCCGATCGGCATTGCATAGAAACGTTGCTATTTCCCCCGTCAAGACAATTTTGTGAAATCCATTTTAATCTTGATAAATATGTAAGGCTTCGAGCTACGAGTGTTTTACAGACAAAAAACTGTGATAAATTTTAAAGCCCGTTCGTATTTTCAGGGTGCAGAATTATTGTAACATCCGGAACTAACGCTAATAGGTCAGTGATATAATCTACCAGTCTCGTATAATTTACAGCACATCTACAAGTGCCATATCCAATACAGAAACCATCTGCCTTAAAGATTTAGGTGCTGTGAATTGCTACTACGTTTTTTGCGAAGTGTTAGAAATGAGGAATGTATATTTTTGTTGTTGGGCAGTTCAGTACCCTAGTAAGGACACCTGCCTCTAAGACCTAATTTCTTAACTGCGGCGTCTGATAATAAGATTACTTTCAAATGTTCTGTATCGAATATATTGAAAAGTACACCACCAAGATCAACTGGCGCCTTTCTTTAGAAAGAAGTACTGATGTTAAAAAACTATTTCTAGATGTTGTAATAGATATCATACAGCTGCTCTGATTTTTTTTTCCAAGGGACAAATAGTTTTATGTCACGAAAAATAAGACCTGTAGCTTGATAATGACAACAGCTACAGAAATGAATTTATCCTTGACGTTATGATGCATACCTAATTTTTGTTTCTTTTTTTTTCAGGTAATACACCATGAATGATCGACACTACATCCCACAGCGCCAACGTACAATGAGTTCCTATGCACAGGCGAGAGTATCTCCTTTCACGGTAAGCTGTTACCGATATACATTACAGGAGGACTTGTAAATATCTTAAGTGGCGGTAGTGTAGACTAACTTGAATGAAACATTCCACATGTCCAATTTTCATGGGTTACAGAGATAGGTTTTCATTTAGCGTACTCCAAGTACTATGGGTTTGTTTGGCGATTGTCGTTTTTGTTTTGTTGTTGTACTTGAGTATTGTTGTTGTTGTGGTATTCGGTCCGAAGACTGGTTTGATGCAGCCTACTCTATCCTATGCGAGCCTCTTCATCTCTACATCTACATCTACATCTTCATCTCCCAATAACTGCTGCAGAATACATCCTTCCTAATTTGCTTATTGTACTCATCTCTTGTTCTCCGTCTACGATTTTTATGCCCCCCCCCCCACTTCCTTCCAATACTAAAGGTGCGTTTACAGCTGCACGCCCTGCGGCTAGCCACAATGGGAAGCAGGGGCGCACAATGTGACCACAGTTGTGAATGGAATCACTCGCACGGACATGTTGTGAAAGAGGCATGCACCTACACGCGTGCCTCTATTTGCGTGTGGGGCAACACAGTGCAAGGCGACTAGTCGTAAGGCGCACACGTGTAAACGCACCTTTAAGTTGGTGATCCCTTGATGTCTCAGAATGTGTCCCCTCAATCGATCCCTTCTTTTGTTCACGCTGTGCCAAAAATAGCTTGTCACCCCATTTTTATTCAGTACCACCGCATTAGTTACATGATCTGCCCATCAAATCTTAAACATTCTTGTGTAGTGAATTTTATCCGTAGTGGATGCTGTTGAACCCCGTGACTGTCCCTTTATAGGGTGTAGAAAAATTTCCTCTACAAGTCACAATAAAATATTCTTTATTCGTCACACGCCCGGTTTCGGGCGTGTGCCCATTCTCAGGTGTTTATACATTCATGCATATTTTTATATTGATGAAGATCACTGTTTGAATACAGAGAAAATGATTTTCTGGTGAGTAAACAGATACAAGTGGAACAATTGTAAGTGGCAAGGTAGCATTTGTTGAAAATACATCTGTACTTACATAAAGACGAGGTATCCTTATTGTAATTATGCTGTAGTGACAGTTTTCTAGTCAGTTGCACATTTGTTACCTTTTCCACGACCATGTTTCAATTTTTAAAATTTAGCTGCGTATTTCACTATTGTGTCGTGAACCCATGGTATACACTGTGTTTACATTCATACATGGTCAAAGAACTTAGACATGGGAAGTGTAAAGATACTGCACACATAGAAACTTAAAAAGCTATTATAAATTGCGAATTTTTTTTATCCACATTATAAAATTTTTGATCCACATTTTGTTTCAGAGAACATAGATCTAGGCAGCACAATGATGTTATATACATGAAAGTTTTGAAAAGCTAGCACAAATTACGAAAATAACACTAAAACTTGAGTTTACAATATGACTTTTACAAATTACGATGATGGCAGTAGAAGTGTTGCATGATTGCTAAATCAGATTTCCATAGCATATTACTTCGTTATTAGACATCATAGGATAATGAATATTGTTTTCGAATATTTCATGAAATATGTAGAGATAAGATTTGTTTGCAAGCTCCACTTGTACCGTTGAGAATAAGGTCAGGTGAGCTAGAGCTGTGGATGTAAATTTCTAGTTCTTCGAGTAGATTCATTTTCTTTCCTTTGTTGACAATGTATGGTATTTGCAGGTTGTCTGTAATTGCTGTGGCTAAATATCATTGCCTTTTAGATGCACTGCAAAGGTGGATTTGCCATAGTTATTAAGCCGGAAGGCATCCATTTGCTAAAGGTATCTTGTAGTGAAACTCCTGCTAATTTGGCCTGGCTAGCACTGCGGGAAATTGTCACATAAAAGGTTTTAAATACCTGATTAGTGTTGGCGTTGGTTATTCGTCTTATTGTTGTGGATGATGTGATGTTATAACTTGTTGTTAGTGCTGAAAGAAATTTGAATACCATTTTTCCGAAAGAGGTTGGCAATTTGGCACGAAATTTTACCTATAAAGGGTATGCGAGCAAATGTGTTTTATCCTTCTTGCGAATCTGATTTAGGTGGTGTGCATTGTTTCTTTTTGATTTTGTTGTTAAGTTTATCAATTAAATCTGGGTTGTATCCATTTCTACGTGCGAATACTTGGATAATGTTAGTTTTTGTTTTTATGAGGCTATGTATACGATTAAGTGTAGATCTGAAGAGTGCCATATTGTATTGTACTGAGTGACATGAGAAGCTGTTAATGACAGCGTCACTAGTGGTGGGTTTTCTGTACATCTGTAGCACCACATTTCGAAAGCTTCTATTCTCTTGTTGTCTACACTGTTTATCGTCCTTGGTTAATTTCCATGCATGGCTACATTCCAAACAAATACTTTCAGGAAAGACTTCCTAACTCTTAAATCTATATTCGATCGTAACAATTTCCTCTTTTTCAGAAATGCTTTTCGTGTCATTACCAGTCTACATTTTATGTCCTCTCTGCTTCGGCAATATCAGTTATTTTTCTGGCAAAATAGCAAAACTCATCTAGTACTTGAAGTGTGTCGTTTCCTAATCTAATTCCCCCAGCGTCGCCATATTTATCCTCTTTCAAGTCCTTCGGTGTCTCTGACAGAATTACAGTATCATCGGCAAACCTCAAAGTTTTTATTTCTTTTCCCTGTAAACTTCAACTCCTACTCCAAATTTTCATTTTGTTTCCTTTTCTGCTTGTTCAATGTACAGATTGAATAACATCGTAAATTGGTTGCAACGCTGTCTCACTCCCTTGTCAACCGCTGCTCCCCTTTCATGCCCCTCGACTTTATTATTGCCGTCTGGTTTCTGTACAAGTTGTAAGTAGCCTTTCGTTCTCTGTATTTTACCCATACTACTTTCACGGTTTGAGACACTGTTCCAGTCAACACTGTCAAAAGATCCCTTCAAGTGCTATAAAGGAAGATTTGTCTTTCCGTAACCAGTCTTCTATGAGAAGTCGTAAGGTCAGTACTGCTTCGCGTATTCCTACGCTTCTCCGGAATCCAAACTAATCTTCCTCTACGTCGACTTCTATTAGTTTTCCCTTCTTCTGTAAAGAATTCGTGTCAGAATCTTGCAACCATGACTTATTAAACTGATAGTTTGGTAATTTTCACACCTTTCAGGAGCTTGATTTCACAAAATTGAATTTTTTTAACTGTGACTGAGATTTTTTGGCCAGTTCTGCCGTATCATTTAGGCACGCTGCAGGTACTTACAAGTGGTGAATGTGCCAGTGTGGTATTTGTGTATGGATTTTGAAACGCTACTGTTGCTTTTAAAGAATACTTTAGAATATTTCCTAAGCGCAGAGTAACAGATTAAAGAGTGTTGGCAAGTATTCTCTGTAAAGTGCGCGTGAGTGGTGCAGTAACCACCAGTCACCGCTCATCTGAACGTACAAATGAGCAGAGTGGTGGAAGCAGAAGATACTATTCAGTTGGTAGAATAAAAAGCACAGGCAGAATTTCTCCACGAATCGCTGTTCCACATACAAGATTACGGCGGACATGATGTATGCACGGCCTCTATCCTTGTCATTTACAGTGGTGCTTGGCAGGACGTGTTAATAATATAAAAAAAGGAAACGCTTTTTAGTATTGTTAGAAATCAAAGAATTATTTCCATAATATTCGTAGCTACAATGTACCATTTGCTACGGTCAGCTCTAAGGCTAAAATTTCTGACACAGGTTTCCGTGAAGTGTACCATTTTAAGACAAACGACATTTTTATCATATATCAGGCTGCCCTCGTAAATGAACTCCACTCGTGATGACCTCAGAGAATTCGGAAATGCGTTGAAATCAGAGGTAGAACTAACGAAATTCAATTTGAAACTTAACTATTTGTCATTGCATTATACGTTCTGTGACTATTGGTCTCGATTACATTCTGACAGCCGCATCTCTGTAATCAATAAAAATTGATCACATAATGTCGTACGGATCGTTTTACTTGCATTAGCCTATCCCACCATCTCCTACAATGTTTACTGTTCCTCCTGCTGAAATATCTTGTGCATATGTAGAGAACACTGTTAATCTAAACAATCTGTTTCAGTGGCTGTGGCACGATGTTTGCATTTTATCCAGGATCAGTCATGCAATGTAAATTGTGATACGCCTCAACGGATGAAAATATATCGACCACTGGAGAAATCATCCAAAATGACTTACTCGTGCCTAAGAGACGGATCATTTAAGCCATAGATTTGGCTAAAGGTTCTGTGTTAATAATAATCAAACACGTTCTATATCCGCGGATATAAAATTGTACGACGGGAACGCAGGCTCGCATGCTGCCCTCAAGATATTTCTGTGGACTGCCCAACGTGAGTGAACAGTGTACGGCAATCCCCATGGTGCCCTAAGCTTTATCAGATTATTGTATTAACCGTTTGGAAGGTTGAAGGTTCATCACCTAGGGATCCTTTTTAAGATGACAACAATCTCATTGGGTTTATGAAGAAAAGAGTTTTACGGAAATTCATTTGTGTCATTGAAACAAAGGTGGCTGCAGTGTTGTCAAACAAACAGATGATATGTTTAAAGACATTTTTAAAAGCTGAAAGATTCTATTTCAAAATTTCGTTTCCTTAGTGGCTACAATTACCACACTGCTGTGAACTATATGTTACTTTTCGACCTATCTGTATACATAGCTTGTTAAAATATAATTATAACTCAGCTGACACTACCAAAGGTAGTTGCAGCTCTCTTGGAAACCTATTTTAACTTTTGCGATCTTCATTATTAGGCTCCGTGAAAGGAAATACCTCATCTTTCCTTTCCTTAATGTTTATGAAAGGAGTAAATAATTAGCGTCTCGTTTATTATTTTGCACCAAAATGAAGACAAGATTTTTTCGTTTGTTATACACACACAGCTTTTATGTTAAATGCCCACAGCTTTAGACATTCCTCAGTACTCTGATGAGCAACATGTGACAATACGTGCCTAGTCCGATCGTGAGATGAATAGCTATGATGTGGGCAGCTGTTGTTCTGTATTCTGTTGTAGAGAATCAACTGAAGTGATTTGTTTCCGCCGGCCGCTGTGGTTAAGCGGTTCTAGGTGCTGCAGTCCGGAACCGCGCTACTGCTACGGTCGCAGGTTTGAATCCTGCCTCGGGTATGGATGTGTGTGATGTCCTTAGGTTAGTTAGGTTTAAGTAGTTCTAAGTGCTTAGAGCCATTTGAACCATTTTTTTTATTTGCTTCCTGAGGACAGTGTTAGTTGGACCAATAGGTTTTGCAGTGGGTGTTGTTCTTTTCACAGGAGAAAAAAGATAATTTAGAAAAAAAGACCGTCTGGACATAGAGCGCTCCATCAATTTCAGAATATTATCATTGTTTCCCTTGTTCTGAACGTTTGTTTCTTCTTGTTGAATACCTCTTAGCTATGACAACATTGACTGTGTTAAACTGAACTTCTCGTAACAAAAATACTTGACATAAGGAAGCCACTAAGGCTACTTCTGTTTCCGTGTAGCACGAGAGGTAGCGGAGACTCGGAATTATTTCTGTGTACACGTTCGCGGTAGAACAGCATACACGGTAGAGGCTTCTTATTGAGAATGAGTGCCGCTACTGAGGAATCTGCCATTCCGCCGGATAATACGATTATTATTGCCAAAAAATCTCACAACAGCTGACATTACTTCAATGAAACTGTAACGAACCATCCAAAAATAACGTTGTGGAATCTTGATTTGTCCTCACTGTCTTCTGCGAACGTGCGAGTTGTTGCATCCCCAGATTGGATACAACCGAGTATCATCGGTTAATATCACATCGTTGAAAGAGTGACCTGGCTAGGAAGACTTTAACGCGGCTACTGGCTGGGGGCAAGCTTAGGGTGCAGTATTTGATGAAAACTGAATTTCCGAACTGGTTAAACCATATAGTAAAAGCTTAAATGGACGTTTAATAAGTTGTAATGATTTCGCTCCCTTGACTTCGACGAAATAAATCCCTTCTCCGTGAGTTTAATCGCATACAAGGCAATCCTCAGCTCCCTATCCATCAAGACGAAGTTGTCCTAGGAATAAACTGGCTTCGATCTAGAAAATCACCCATAAAAACAGCCATAGAACTACACAATCTCAGTTCAAATTAACCTACTCATGGGAACGAAACTGTACAGTGGTCTGCCCTTCACCTTGCCAGAATGTACCCTGCATAAGAAAGAAACACCCTGCCTTCGACCAATCGCGCAGAATATGGACAATGATTAATAGAATACGCACCAATCGTTACAAAAACGCGGATGCTTTTTATACATGAGCTACAGCACAATCTCCAAAATATGAATATGGAGCAGCCAGGCAAAGTGTTCGCCACATAGTGACAGAATGTCCCAGGACCGTATAACGTAGAACTTCCAACAAATTCAAGATGACACGAAAGGAGGCAGTTGATTTATATAAAAATTTTAAATGCTTCTTTGTAAATTACATACGCTATTGTTTGACTTTTATCTAATATTCTGCTTAAAAACATACCCCAGGCAAATAAGTTGTAACTTTAGCTGTAGACAAAAGAATTTCTGCATCTACAGCCAAAGGACAGATACATTAGTCATAAACGTCTTTACTACCGTGGAAGTATTAAACAATATGCAGCATCAATTGCATCCTTGTTAATTTTATCCACTGTTCGATCTTACAACATAAGTAGAGGTCGCAGAGTAGCAACTTCGTTCGGGAAACAACTTTGCTGCAGACATTTAGTTCTTCTTTTAGTCTTAACGGTGTGTTCCCTCCCTAGAGCTGAAAACACGAGAAGTAGCAATAAAACGATTAGCGACCAAGGCAAAATGTTATCGGAAGCGGAATAATTTAATTTTTGCTTCCCTCTCGCGAGGAAGACAAGTTCCCTCTGCTCCGTTTTCTCTGCTGCGTTCCTGAAGCCCTCCAACAGAAATTTTTAACGTCTCAATATTCAGTTACATCCCTATTGGCATGGAATTTAATCTCGATCTCATTATCTTCTGTTCATTAATGCTTAATGTTCTGAATTATTTGGTTCGATGTCAAACTACGGATACGGTGCACTCCTCCACCCGGAGACATATTATTCCGTAGTCAAGAAACACGTTTTGGACGCAAATTCCGTTTCCCAGTGATTTAGATTCACGGAACTTTAAGTCACTTGCTTCGTATGGTTTGCAGTAGGAGTACATGTTGTGACGTTACAGTGCTGTTTCCGAATGGTGCACATGTCTTAGGCACAAAGAAGTGAGACACTGGCTACAAATGCATATAATGTTGCAAACGTCGTAAACAAGTACTTTGTTTCTGTTGCTGACAGCTTGGCATAATCATGTTTCAATCTCTTATCAGCGGAACATTTCCAGACTTTGTAAATATGCTGAAGTTAAGCCTCTTCACAAGAAGGGTGATAACCGTATACCATCAAACTAGCATCCAATTTCACATTTTCCGGCTTCTGCATCAAAAATGTTTGGAAAGGGGGGGGGGCTTTAAACAACTGCTTAAGCATCTGGCTGTAAATAACATATTGTCCGAGCCACGGGTTCCTTACCGGTTACGATATAGAGAAAGCTATTTACACGTACAGTGAGAATGTACTTAATTCATTAGATAACAAGTTTTCCGCCACCTATCAAAAGCCTTTGACTGTGTGAATCACAGCATCCTCATGAGTAAATTAGAATACTGTGTGTCACCAGCAGAGCTGCGAAATGGGTCGAGCCTTACCTACCTAATATGAATTAAAGAGTGTCGTTTCGACATACCTGTGCAGTAAGCAGTCAGTCTTCATCTGATTGGGAATTAATTACATGTGATGTCCCTTAAGGTTCTTGGTCCGTTACTTTTTCTTGTGTACATCAATGACCTCTCGTCTGTTACATTGCCAGATGATAAGTTTGTTTTGTTTGTAGATGATATAAACATTGCCATAAGTAGCAAGTCAACACAGATGTAAAAATCGCTGCTAATCAAATTGTCTCTAACAGTGATCAAGAGTTTAAAGCTAATGCACTCTCATTAAACTTTGAAAAGACCCACTATATTCAGTTCAGAACCTTTAAGAGATTTCCTTCCAGCATATGTACAACATATGAAGACATGCATATCGAAGAGATTGACAGTGTTAAATTTCTGGTTATACAACTCGATAGTAAATTCAGTTGGGAAGGGCGTCCCACATAATTGCTGATGCGCCTAAAGAAGCCTGTATTTGCAGTGAGAATGATGTCAGATATACGAAATATAACAGACCTTGCACACTTTGCTTAGTTTCAGTCTATTATGCCATACAGGATCATCTCAAACCGAGCAAAAGTTTTTAGCGTGCAAAAGCGTGTAATAAGACTCCCCTGCGGTGTAAATTCAAGAACATCATGTAGAAACCTGTTCAAGGAACTTTGTATGGCCGGCCAGAGTGGCCGAGCGGTTCTAGGCACTTTAGTCCGGAACTGCGTTGCTGCTAGGGTCGCAGGTTCTAATCCTGCCTCGGGCATGGATGTGTGGGTTCTAAGTCTAGGGGACTGATGACCTCAGATGTTAAGTCCCGTAGTGCTCAGAGCCATTTGAACCAATAAGAACGATCTACATAAATACCTAAAATCACCTACGTTGGTCCAAAAAGGGATCCAATATTCAGGAACTTATTTTCAATAAGTTGGCAGCAATCATTGAAAACTTGGTTTCAGATAACGCGCAATTTAAACAGCGTTTGAAAGACTTTTTGATAGGCAACTCCTTCTACTCTGTAGATGAATATCTTAACAGGGACTGTTAGGCCAGCTTAAGAAATAAATGTTTGTTAGATTTCAGTTTTGACAGCACTTGGTCACAGCAATCAAGATTAGTAGTTTGTGTATGATTAATTTATTAAAAGTGCAGAGCTGTGATCCATTCTGACACTGTATTAAGCCTGTAAATATTAGCGGTTTCAGTTTACTGTAGTGTATTCACTTATTTTGACACAATCTCCTGACAAATTGTCAGGGTAGTGAGTATTGTATTCGAATGTTTTATGTTTTGTATATTATACTTTTTGTCTCCACAACCACGAGAATCGTCTCATTTTTGGATCTATGGAACGAAAACGGAATCTAATCTAATCTCACTCCGAGTGATTTGTTAGTTCTTCCTTTGGGTCCAAGTTACCATAAGGGGGGATCAAAATGTTACCGTAAAATCTCCGTGAACATTGAGGCAATTATCCCACTGACGCACCAAGTTGAAGATACCTGTTTGGATCGTTTCCCATTGTGTGAAGAAGTCCTTAACTGCTTGCTGTACATCCTCTTCCGACAGGAATCGTCGACCTCTAAAGATCTTTTTATCAAGGGGCCCGAGCGTGACAATAACATGGGAAGAGAACAGACCTATAGGGCGGGTGATGGAGCGTCTCCCATTTGAGTTGACACAAGGTCTGCGACACGGAGACGAGCGTCGTCATGAAGCAGCGGCATCCCTTGGCGCATCATTCCACAACGGTTGTTTCCAACAGACGTGCTGTCCCAAACACATTGTTCATTCTACCGATCTTCGTCCTTCGGCAGCCAAGGAAAGAGTAACATCACGTTTGTCCTGTTGGAACGCATTTGGTTATAATGTTCACATAGTTCACGTTGCCACATTTACCGCACGCACGTCGGAATGACAAGAATACCAAATTTATCCGTTTCCAACATGTCGATGTTTATGTAGCCGCATGAGGGTCGATATACTTTGCATATACGCTGTAGCAAAGCCGTCTAATGTAAACTTTTTGATGGGCCCTTGTACATCCTAAAATTATGAAGTCGATACTTAAACCAACGTTTAATCGCAGTTGTAGGCTGCAGTAAACACAATGAAGTTGCAATTCCTATATCTTATTAGGTGGCGCAGTGATTAGCACACTGGACTCGCATTCGGGAGGACGACGGTTCAATTCCGCGTCCGGCCATCCTGATTTAGGTTTTCCGTGATTTCCCTGTATCGCTTCAGGCAAATGCCTGGATGGTTCCTTTGACAGGGCACGGCCGACTTCCTTCCCCATCCTTTCCCAATCCGATGAGACCGATGACCTTGCAGTTTGGTCTCCTCTCCCAAATAAACCCAACCTTATATCTCATTCAATTTAAGCGAAGTACAGGATGTCCAGAAATTAGGTATCGATTTTGTGGAAATAATTATTGTATTCCTATTGTTTATAGTGGCATACGATTGTTCCGAAACAACTCCCATCTGCTGGCTGTGACACAAAAGACATTTCGGAGCATTTACGGTGTTGTGGCGGCAGCAACTCATTTAATTCTGTCTCGGAGCTCCGCCGTGTCGGCGAAACACACAACTGTTGAAAAATCCCCTTATGAAGAAGTACAAGGATGTGGGGTCAGCAGAAAGCGCCATCCAGATCATGGGTCCTGCACACGCAATCCCTCTTCCAGGAAACACATCATTCAAAGACGTGCGCACATCTATGCCACAATGGTGTCGTGCCCCGTCCACTTGGTAGTAAATATTACGCCCACTTTCATCCTGGACAAGCTGTGTTGTAAGAAACTGTTTCAGCATATCTGGGTTCATTGACCCACTGATGGAGTTTTTGGCGAAGAAGAGCAGGCCGTAGATAGTACCAATGGATATTCCCATTCACATATTAACTTTGGGAGAGTCTCGCTGGAGTTCCAGGAGGTCCACTGATGATCCATCAGCCCTTATGATGCAGTTACGTCGACTACCTCTTTCTCAAGTGTGGAAGGCTGCATCATCACTGAATAGGATCTGATCGAGGATGTTGCGATTTGAATGTGCTTCAAGCAAATGCTGGCAGATGTTCGTACGCTCTGCCAAATCCTCGTCATGTAACTGGTGGAGAAGCTGCAGATGTTACGGCGTTTTTTTTTCCAGCGTCTGTCGCTTCACTTTATGTATCGTCGAGAAAAGAACGTCAATTTCTACCGACAATTGCCGCACCACTTTTGGACTGCGTTCAACAGACATTCCAATGTCTTGATTTGGGTCAGTAGATTTTGATGGACAGCCTTGCCCGGGCTTGTGCTTAACGATACCAGTGTGCTTGAACTTGAATCGCTAATTGTCGAAATGCCTGATCAGTAGGTGCAGGTTTACGGAATCATCTATTAAATTTTGTCCGCATTTCACCATACGACAACCTCCACGTCACAATGGCTATCTTCTCTTGCACACTCCCATCGTCGGAGGTTCGAGTCCTCCCTCGGGCAAGGGTGTGTGTGTGTGAGTGTGTGTGTGTGTGTGTGTGTGTGTGTGGTCCATAGCCTAAGTTAGTTTAGGTTAGATTAAGTAGTGTACAGGAGTAGGGACCGATGACCTCAATGGTTTGGTTCCATAAGACCTTACTACAAATTTGCAAATTTTTTGTCTTGCGCAGTTAACACCATGCTTGTTCTCTTTTTTTTGTCATCTGTCTACTGCTTGTTCAAGTACCTTTAACATCAGAAGAGTTGTTTAGCGGTGCCATGAACCCACTCTATCGTTTTCAGCAAGAACTACAACTTTACATCTATAGTGCACCCGTAATCCACTAGCATATACGTTTTCCCCTGTAATACCGTTTTCTACAAAATCGGTTCCTAATTTCTCGACACCCTGGTCTTATTAACTGATATCGCACCATTTCACTTTATCAACACCAAATGGCGTAAAGATCGCGTAATACAGAACGCGCGAGCGCATAATAGGGCTACGAGCTTTCGTAGGTTCGTTGCGGATGCCGGTTACATTGTGCCAACGATACCACAGCTGTGCATAACTTTTAACATCATTGATTTAGTATAGCTCATAACTTTGCCTTTATTATAAATCTGTATTGTGGAGATGCGGAAGCCAATGCAACATCGCAATATTTTCTGCTGATGACAATGCGGACGTGAAATGTTCGGAAGGGAAGCGCTGAGGCAGTCTAATGATGATGTTGTTGTTGTTGTTACTCATAGTGCTTAAAAACGATGGAAGTGTATCCATTTTCAGGTTACTCATACTCTGCAGTCATAACACAAAGGAAATTTATTTCAAAACCGTTCAATGATGAGCCGGTACATGATGACCGCTGTGAGGTTGAATACCACCAGGCGACTCTGTGGGCATTTGACATGATAAGGAAAGTATATAAGCGGAGCATTGGCAATAGGGAATCATTGATATAAAGGGAGCAGAGAGGAATGTGGATTGATTCTAGCGATGCCACCAGCTGCTTGTGGAATCCCAACTTGAGTGACTTCGACAAAGGGAAGATTATGTCCCGCCGCCTAGAAACGGCGAAATTGGCCGGTTGTTCGTATGCTGTTATCGTGAGCGTCTATGTAAATGAACTGATCGTTTTCATTGCTGACTGGGAGACCTCGTCTCGAAAATGGCTGAAGGACGGTGAAACCATGAGTAGACAATGGTACGTAGGACGTACACGCTTCTTTACAGCACGTGTTCGTCGGATGCTTGCCCGTTATGTAAACTGGGATAGACGTGCATTCACGAACGTTGTGGTAAACACCTTACTGCGCATTCAGTGCAGCAGACTGCCCCTTCGCACTCTCATGCAGGCTCAACGACGCCGCCAATTAAGGTTGCAGTGGGTGGGAAGTATAGAGACTGGATCGTGGATCAAACGAAACATGTCGCGTTGTCGTTTAAATCGCGATTCTTGTTACAACAGGTCGATGGTGGTGTCCGGATACGCCTGCTCGAAACATTTTCCATTCCACGAACGCAGGCCTTCGGGGGCTTTATTACGCTGTGAGGGGCATTCACTTGGGCTTCTATGGGACCACTGGTAGTAACCGAAGGCACCATAACATGCGTGAACTTAGTGAACACTACTGCGAACCACGTACTTCCTGTGTGATGCCTTGCCCGACGATGGCATCTTCTAGCGGGATAAGTGGCGCGTCACAATACGAGAATCGTCCTGTAGTGGTTTGAGGAACGAACGCAAAATGTGGCTAATATGACACAAGTGGAACACATCTGGGATGTTTTCGGGCGCCAGCTCCGAGTCCACAAACCTCCGACCCATAAACTACGAGAGCAGCGTGACCTTTGTACAGAGATCTGGTCTACACCAACCAAGCACATATCGATTATATGCCACCCAGAATAGCCGTTGTATTGTGTTCCAAAGGTGGTCCATCACATTATTAAACACATGGTTATAATATTTTGGCTTATCAGCGTACATTACACGTCCAATTTTGCTCAGTCTGCACAGTGTATTCGCATACGCACCAGTTTACTCGCCGGCCACGGTGGCCGTGCGGTTCCAGGCGCCGGCCGCGGTGGTCTCGCGGTTCTAGGCGCGCAGTCCGGAACCGTGGGACTGCTACGGTCGCAGGTTCGAATCCTGCCTAGGGCATGGATGTGTGTGATGTCCTTAGGTTAGTTAGGTTTAATTAGTTCTAAGTTCTAGGGGACTAATGACCACAGCAGTTGAGTCCCATAGTGCTCAGAGCCATTTGAACCATTTGGTTCCAGGCGCTCCAGTCCGGAGCCGCGCTGCTCCTACGGTCGCAGGTTAGAAACCTGCCTCGGGCATGGGTGTGTGTGATGTCCTTAGGTTTGTTAGGTTTAAGTAGTTCTAAGTTCTAGGGGACTGATGACCACAGCAGTTGAGTCCCATAGTGCTCAGAGCCATTTGAACCATTTGAACCAGTTTACTCGTAATATATATTCAGATCATCTTTCATTCTATGCCACGTAGACTACAGCATGTAGCATTTCATTTGTTGAAAGTAGCTTAGATCCTATTTCGATGGGTTTCGTCTTCTTTAAAAAAAGTCTAACCCTCAAAGCAGAAAAAGATTTCACACATATCGCAGTATCTGAAGCAAGAGAAGTAGAACGCCCTCATTCGATTCAGCACTGTGGAAACAGTCTTACTGGAAGAGTGCGTGGAGATTACTGTGGGTCTATGAAACTGCGTAGTTGTATTATAGATCCTGATACGTTGCTCCTACAGCAGTTCGCTTGTTGGACTGAAGCCGTCCCTTTTACTCCACTGGAGCCTTACCAGACATTCTTCTTAGAATTTCTTCTTCCACGTCTGCTGTTAAATGGAGAATTTCTGATACTCAGATGCTGAATTACGTCTGTTAACTTCCACAGAACATTGTTCAGTCACTGAAATAACATATCCGTTGTAGAAATTGGATACCTGCCTCAATACAAGTACATATTTATAAGGCAACGCTATGTATTTTGTTAATTAGTAAATTATTTTGCCGTAATTTCGTCTTATAGACGGTGCACATTTGCTTCCGCAAGCCATAGCAATACTGTCAACACGCACAGACTTTCTTAGACTTCGTGCAAGGCCTCAAATACTTACTTGCCCTCGTGGACGCTGTTTGCGGGTTGCTTATTTATGTGGTATTGAGAAAGTGTGACCTGTGCTTTAACTAATCACCCTCCAAAATCATGAATTAGGAATCTTATGGCTACTAAATGAGACGAAAATCGCAATTACTTTGATTTATCCTGATAATGTTAGCCGTGCGGGATTAGCCGAGCGTTCTAAGGCGCTGCAGTCATAGACGTGAGACTGATCCCGGCGGATGTTCGAGTCCTCCCTCGGGCATGGATGTGTGTGTTTGTCCTTAGGATAATTTAGGTTGAGTAGTGTGTAAGCTTAGGGCCTGATGACTTTAGCAGTTAAGTTCCATAAGATTTCACACACATTTGAACATTCTGATAATATTATTCTTGTAACAATTGACAAATAATGACAATATCAATAGTGCAGCAATATAAAAAGCCATCTGGACTGTGGGGTAATGACCTGCCTTTCTCTTGGGTATCCTTCTGTGAAATGGCTCTGAGTACAGTGGTCTACTTCTACTCCTGTGGTATGCCTATATGCTTCTGCACGATCCAGAATGCTTCCAATGTACTTTTATTTATATATGGCATGCAAATCCTAATCAAGAGTAGATGAAGAGGAAGGTTACATTGATCTGTTGATGAAAATCACTAGTATTGAGGTTTATCATAATCCATGATGTTTCAATACTCCGATCAAATGGGTATCTTATTATGAATTTACATAAGTTATGTGACTGTTTCTGGAAAATGGGTTTGTAACACTCGACATTTTCGTCTTCTCAATCAATCTCAACTCTCGACTTTAAAACAATTAGTTGTCTGTCTTTACTTATCTATCATCAGATGCATATTTAAGAGGGAGGGAGCCTGTGAATTCTCAAGTTTCGCTGACCTCACGGTTGAGGTTTCAGCTTCTTCAGCTACGGCCACACATAGCTATTTTTCTATGTTTTTCCTGCTAACACAACGTTATAGAAATGCACATAAAAGATATCGGTTACTTTCCATAGAAAAGTTCGAAATTTTTCGAAGTTGTTGGCTTGTGCGAAGTTATAGTCAAAACCTACTACTTCATAAAAACAGAGATGAGTCCCAAATAGGATTACTGAAGCTCTGGTTCGCGGAGATTCTGGATTCTCAGACGTCCGGGTTGCTGGACCCTAGACGTCTGGGTTGCTGTACGTTGGAACTGAGTGATTAAATAAAAACTAGATGAACTATAATATGAAGTAAAATGCTACGCACTATAATTGAAAATACATTACTTCATTGATATCAGAATAATGAACAACATAGTAAAACAAAGTTACCATACATAATCTAATGTTACATTAAACAAGCTTGAGATATACACTACTCAACATATTTATTGAAGACTGAAAGTCTACACAGTGCTAGAAATTTATACGTTACGTTTACAATTGAATGATACGTAGTTTACCAGGTTTTTGCTGCTGTCATCTGGATGTGTAATGGCATGTTTCATAGCGGCCAGGCAGTAGACCTACTTGATAGTAAGACTTTAGCCATCCTTTCATCACTAATATCTGTTGATAATGGCTTAAGGAAGGAGCATATTTTTGGCTGAGACACTCTTGTGCACTGTTCTTTCGTTATTTTTTGTCTTTGTCCTTTCAGCATTAGTTAATACTTTTGGTAAGCCAAATTTATTTCCGAGTTAAAGCTGGAAGTGTGTACAAAGACAGTTTACCTCCTCTAAAACGGTCTTTAATTCTGTACGAAATGCAACGACCTGGCCCACATTCTTTTCTATTATAGATATTGTGCCGATTATGGAATCGGAATAGCAATCCGATACTATCCTTGAAGCGTTTTTGGCGTAATTTATATGTACATCCTGCAGCTCGATTCCTTGTTCTTCGTAGCAAATGTACAGAGCATCATCAATGGTCGTCAGGTTTGATGCGGTTCTCTGTTTTCGTTTCGGGTGGTTGGTTCGTCTTGTCTTAGCATAGAGTACGAAGTGTTATTGCGATTTATCTTCATTTAGTAAAAAGTCTATTTAGCAATGCCGAATTAGGTTATAACGTACTGACCAGAAGCACCAGCTTGTATTTTATCAACTACTCTCATTTTATCTTTGAACTTCAACAATTTTTATTTACTTATAACAGACATTTCAGTTATGCTACTGCACTGTACGGTACTCTAATATACTTTTAAGCAATCAAAACGATGAGATTTAACACAACTTGTCATTTGTGCATTAACAAGCGAACTGAGGAGGCTCTGAGATTGTTGCATGCTTGTGACAATGATACGTTGCTTATTATCGGGCACAGGTGAAGCGAATGGGAAAGGAGGGGATGGGTTCAACAGTTTACAATTAATGAGCTTGGTGCTAATGATGTCCGGTGCAGAAAGCGGCGATCGCAATAAAAAATTTAAAAAAGCTGTCGGAATGATCGCGAATTCTGAATTGCTAGGGGTTAATTGTACAAGTAAAATAAACAGTGTGTTTTAAAGAAAGAATGTTATTGCTAACAGATTTCAGCTTTAGGATTTTGTCCGTCGCGCCACCGCTACGGCCTGAATGTCGCTAGCACAAGCTACTCTGTCAGCTCGTAGAGACGAACGATCGTTCAGTACCCATGGAAAAGAAGCCTCACTGTGCTCGTTTTGTGCAACATGTCCTACGCGACACATTTCCAGCTCAGTTAGGGCGGATGAAACGCAGTTATTCTATCCACGCAGGCCGCAATGTATTCTGCGGCGTGAGCAGATAATGTAGTTCAATTGGACTTCTGTGGTTACTATTTGCTTTCGTTTTCCAGTCTCAAGCGTCATCGGTTTTCCGAATTGGATATTGTGGAGCTGGAAACCGCAGCTCCCATTGCTTGAGCTTGAATTTTACCTTGCGTGGAGCCTCAGGCCGTCAAAAAGATCTGAATAACTTAGTTCTACAATTTCCACACTCGCTAGTTTAGCGTTGTGAATGCCAAGATCTAAGCACTAAATATTATTGAATTAATTAAAAAAAATATGCCTCGAAAATAATGTAGACTTGCTCACTAGGTTGCCTATTGAGCAATTTTGTCATACAGAAGCTTAAATTAAATTTTAATGGCCGCGATGTTTAATATATGTAAGCTGTTCACTTCGATAGGATTTTCAGAACGTGTAAGCAAAATGTAACCTTCAATTTAGACGCGATTTCCAATGTGAACATACGGAGAAATGTCAGTTGGCGAATGCTGCGCTACGTGTTTTGGCATCAGACAAAGAAAAGGTATTTGTGCGACGCTTACAAATGTGGAAAATAAAAGCGACAACAAGCAGAGTAGAAAGTAATTGCATCTAACGAGTAGTAAATTGTAAATATACAACTTGCAGAGTGTAGCAGCTAAACAAATCAGTAATCTGCACAGAAAGCTGGAGCATCCAGAATGATGTCGATGTATGATGCGCTAATGAAAGTTTAAATTTGTGTTTCGCCTAATGGAGATGTGGGAAAGATCGAAGGACGAATGGGGTAAATAAAAACATATAAAAAGTGGCTGTTTACGGTGTTTCTTAAGTAATATAATACACAGCCACGGAGCTCAATAGTCAGTTCTTTCTTGATATTGTCTATTACAAAAACCAACCTATAAACTTGTCCTCACCCTGGAGGTAAATTTGAACAATGTAGTTATTTTGGAGGTGGTGTACCGTCAGGGGCGCCTATATTCTGGGTCAGAGGGGAAACCACCCCACCCCCCCAGCTCTCAATGAACTGAAAAAAATGTGATGTAGTCAGGTGTTTTTCTTTCAAGAAAATGATTTAAAAGTTGATATTATGTAGATTTTTAACATGATTGGAAATGGAACCTTTTCATTTTGAAGAGAAACCCTGAAAGTTGTTTTTCATATATACCGCCACAGCGTAGTTTGGTAATTTGCCGGTAGTCAGCGCTAGTCGCAAACATGGCGACTGCTTTCTGTGTGCTGGAGTTCGACAAAAACAAATGTGCTACAGCTGTTCAACGGATGTTCAGAACCAAGTAGGGTAAGAAGCCACCAACAAGAAAGGCCATTTGCCATTGGCACAACAAATTCGTTGCGACGGGTTGCTTGTGACCGGCAAAGAGAAGCGGACGTCCCAGTGTGAGTGAAGTGAATGTGGAACATGTATGGGAGATATTCATAAGGTGTCCAATGAAATCGGTGTATCGTGCATCCTCTGAACTCGAAATGGCCCCAATGACAGTGTGAAAAGTCCTGCGACAGAAGCTATGAAACCATTCAAGTTGGAGCTAGGGCAGAAGCTCAATGATGACGACAAAGACAAGCGCTTTGAATTTTGTTCGCACTTGCAACAATTGAATGAGGATGGGGATGGCTCTACGCTGCATCTCCGCAAAAATAAGACAAATTAGAAAATAAATGATTTGTTAAATACATTCTAAGGGCCACACCAGGAAATTGGCTCGTTGTAAGTGGCAATAACTTTTTTTACAAGTTGATTCTTGAGAAAGAGAAAACAGCAACCAGTGACTGTTAATAATGCCATTTATTTACTGGAATGGCGCTGTTAAGGGTTTCAAACCGTCACGTTCATCAGACTTCTGTTCACGTTTATACCACATTTGCTGTTATTAATACTAGTTATCGACTATTTTTTCTTAACAAAAAATGTAATATAGACGTGAACAGCCGTCTAGAGATGAAACTGTATCTTCAAAATCGGTAACAGTGCTGTTAGTGTAAATAAATAGCATTATTAACAGTGGCTGTCTGCTGTTTTCTTCTTTACACGAATCATCTTGTGTTTTGTACTCAGCCATGTTCTTAAACATATCGGTTTTTGGAAGAAAAAAAAAATGCAGGACGAAAGCTATTTTCTATGTGCTGCTTATACTGGAGCACTACGTGTTATTTGTGACAAACTAGTAAAGAAATACAGCCTTTAAGTTTTTAATTGGTAGAACTGTAGTCAATAAAAACCACTTTTCATAACTTTTTAAATCTTGGTACTCCATAGGGAAGTACACCTTGGCACAAAGACCATGAGCTATCTAACGCATATTTGAAAGAATTCTTCCATAGTTTGGTACCTGTATCAAGTCCACGGACACGCAACAGAATACTGAAGACACAGTAGCCCGGAAAACCTCATTTTGTGAAAAAATTGCAGTTAGAACGCTTTTCCATTTTCTCTCTTCAGCTGTATTTTGGTACGGTTACCACAGTGTCACCATCAGTAGATAGAAAATCATTTCATTTCTTTAGCTTTTCATATTAGCGTGTGTTCTGCTCTATAGTTGTCTCCAAAACCTCACTGAAATTACAGGTCCCGTGATCCCGCCGTAACCCATTTGAGAACAACTTGGGAATTTTCCGCGGTGTGATTTCTTCCAGCACAGAAGTTCTTTCAGTATGCAGAAGGAACAAGCTGATCATGAAATAGAAATTTCCCTTGTTCCCAGATGTCCAGCGAACGAGAAGGAAACGAACGTAAAATTCGACAGAGGGGTATTTGAATGAGGGAGGGAGGAGAAACCTTTTTGTGTATTCTGAGTACGTGGATGCCTCGACTCATTTCTCTTATGAATATCTCCCCTCTGCGAGGACGGAGCGGTAGAAACTGCTTCGTTCGTAGGAAAGCAACGATCCTTCAGGACTTTATATAGAAAGCTGCAGAATTCTACATTGCTAATATCATTACGTCTAGATCGTCTTTGTACATTATTATTATATTTACTTACATCTACGTCTACATGACTACTCTCCAATTCACATTTAAGTGCGTGGCAGAGGGTTTATCGAACCTCTTTCGCCGGCGCTACAGTCCAGAACCGCGCGACCGCTGCGGTCGCAGGTTCGAATCCTGCCTCGGGCATGGATGTGTGTGATGTCCTTAGGTTAGTTAGTTTTAAGTAGTTTGAACCATTTAACCTGCGACGGTAGCGGTCACGCGGTTCCAGACTGTAGCGCCTAGAACCGCTCGGCCACCCCGGCCAGCTCCTTAGTTAGGTTTAAGTAGTTCTAAGTTCTAGGCGGCTGATGACCTCAGATGTTAAGTCCCATAGTGCTTAGAGCCATTTGAGCCAGATGGTCCTTTGTTGTTCTTTGTGGTCTTCTGTTAGGTGGCGATGAACTCAGTGGGCACAGAGTACCCCAACACAGATATCCGACTGAGCATCGAAGTGTTTGATTGTGATCCGTCGATCATCTCGAATGAGAGTGTCCGCACGTTCTAACATTGCAGGAGTGACAGTCACGCGGGAGATTGCACGGTTTTGCGCGACTGTGTTGCGATGATGACATATGTCTCGCCCAACGACTCACCGTGTTTTTGTTCACTGCCAGGTTTCCGTAGACATTCTGCAAGCATCTGTGAATGACAGGTCTCTGATTGGAATGCACCTCCGTAACAGAAGCCAGTTTGAAGGCTAAGAACTTCGTGAAACTATAGAGGCTGATCATAAAATGAAGGCTTTCACGACCGGATGGTACTGTTGATAATTCTTCCGGGTTATATGGCCGTGATCCATGGAATTTTTCTATTCCTAACGTTTCATCCAATACTACGTTGGACATCCTCAGAGGTATGGCTGGTCCATCTGAGTCCTGCCGACTGACGGGTCGGGCGTCGGAGAGCGGCCTAAATACCGAGGAAAGTGGGCGTGGTCTAGCTTGCACATTGTAACAGAAAGAAAACTAGTCAAAGATAAAATGTAACTATCGATAATAGTCCGTCATAGATAAAAATCACTTATCGATTCTGTAACGCCACTATCCATATCTCGCTTAATTTCAAGGGCTCTTATTTTCTATTAAAATTATCTTCATGTTTATAAATTTCAATAGCCTTGTTATACAGTCGTGGATTATAGTTCGTGGTAGCACTTAAAACTGTAGTTTCAGAAAACTTAACTACATGGTCACCTGACTGAAGTGCATGTTCCGCAACGGCTGATTTATCTATTTTTCCCAGACGGCAAAGACTTTTGTGCTCCTTTACCCTAGTATTCACACTTCTTTTCGTAGTACCAATATAGACCTTGCCACAAGTACACGGAATTTTATACACACCGCTAGATGATAATGGATAATAAAGGCTGCAGCGGGAATATTCCACTATGCTCGCAACAAATACCTCACTTTTTCAACCGAAATTGTTTGTGAAAAAATATGTGTTGCCTTACTTATTGAACACTCCTCGTACAATGTCTATAATCTTTGGTGTAGGGGAGGTTGTAGGAATGGGGAGAGAAAGGAAGAGACACACGGGTGAGGTTTGTCTGTGCAGACGAGACAACGACGTGCCGCGTCCCGGGAGTTTTATTATGCAGGGCAGCTCGCTGCAGGGCGTCCCTCGGTCTGCAGATCACGAATTCGGGCAAGATTTTAACAGCCCAGCGGCGGTTGACTTCCGCAGGAAGCTGGGGACCATAAAAAGACGCTGCCGGTCTGCTTCGGCCCCGACCGCGTCGTGCTGCAGTGGGGGCGCAGGGCTCCGAGGGGGACAGCGAGCGCGTACGTCTCGTGGCGTTCCGAGCAGCAGCACCAAACACACACACACACACACACACACACACACACACACACACACACACACAGTTTCTCCCTTGCATAGTGTCGCTGCTGCAGCGGCATAGGAAGCGCCGCATTGCCACGAGAGAAGCGTTTAAATTGTATGGGAGGAGGAGCTGTAGAGTGAAGAGCACATTTGGCGCTCACTACCGTCCCCGATCGTGAAGGCATGCCACTGCGGCGCCCTGGAGCCTCCAGAGGGTGTGGCTGCGGTCACGCCGCGCCGGCCTAGCGCACGCCTCCAGGTGTTGTGTGGGGCCACGTAGCTCTGCCAACACTGGATCAGCCGCTGTTTTGGCTTCTCGGCCGTTATCTGCCCTGCGTCCCGTATCACCTGGCATCTGGTGCAGTGATTGGCGTGAGCAAATGCGAAGATAACACTCCCATATTAGGCGAGATTGTGTCTATTTTCCTGTTGAAAACTCCGACTCTCCATCGGTCGTTGAGATTAAGGACGTGTATCGAACGAAAATTGTCGGTACTATCGTGCTCGCAAAAGTATTTATACTCTGAGGTATCTCTACTTATCTTTGATAAAAACACTAAATCACTCTACCGGCTCCTATCTAACTGCCCGTTATTAAAATCAATCTATAAAAGAGACAGTGTGTCGATGCTCATAATATTTAAATAGAGTAATACAGGGGTTAATCCAAGGAATATGAAACTTCCTGGTCCGGCTGCGGTGGTCTAGCGGTTCTAGGCGCTCAGTTCGGAACAGCGCGACTGCTACGGTCGCAGGTTCGAATCCTGCCTCGGGCATGGATGTGTGTGAAGTGCTTAGGTTAGTTAGGTTTAAGTAGTTCTATGTTCTAGGGGACTGATGACCACAGATGTTAAGTCCCATAGTACTCAGAGCCAGCCCGAGTTCGAGTCTCGGTCGGGTACACAGTTTTAATCTGCCAGGAAGTTTCATATCAGCGCCCACTCCGCTGCAGAGTGAAAATCTCATTCTGAATCCAAGGAATGTTTCTTTCTTTCTTTTTTTTTGTGCAGCTTACAGTTTTCAAAAACTTCATACTTGAAATATGATATAAACAAAACAGATGATCAAAAAAGCAGCTGAATATTAATTAAAACTAAATAAATTAAATATTACCTGAACAATTCATTCTTTCTCCCGATAGTTATAAAAAAACTTACATTACAAGGAATCAGGGCTTCAGCCGCCTACAGATCGATGTTGAACGTTGAGAATTTGTGCCAGACCGGGGCTCAAACTCGGGTGCTCCGCTTGTCTAGAACGGTTGCCTTAACCGCATTGGCCTTCCGGACACACTACCCGTCCTACCCAAATTCTCGACGTGTAACACTCAAGTACCGCCCCCATGTCCGACAGAACAGTTACCGCCTGTCAGTAAATAATAATAATAATAATAATAATAATAAAGGTATCGAGTCGTTCCGCTGATAATCTTGTAAGCCGCGCGGGACTAGCTGAGCGGTCTGTGGCACACTGTGCGGCTGGTCCCGGCGGAGGCTCTTGTCCTCCCTCGGGCATGTGTGTGTGTGTGTGTGTGCGTGTGTGTTTGTCCTTAGGATAATTTAGGTTAAGTAGTTGTAAGCTTAGGGACTAACGACCTTAGCAGTTTAGTCCCATAAGATTTCACACACATTTGAACATTTTGATCTTGTATGGTGGGTGCTCTTTTTAAACATGTCCTGCTTTACGTAAGGTATGCCGTATCATAAACGAAGTTATGACCGATGTAGTTAATTAGCGAATGCAGTCTGACTATAGCAGTAGAACTGGAAGTTACCTGAGCAGTTCACACTTCACTAAAGCAAAGGTAAATAATGGGAATAGCAACAGGAACTTGAACACAAGTGAACATGAAAACTCATTTCTAAGATGCCAACAACAATGAATGTGTTTCAGTAATGCGCCTTTTTTCTGGTCACGATGCAGTCGGGATGTAAATCACAGTTTGGAATTATCTCAGTCAAATATGTAATACTGAGCATATACTGTTCTATAGAATCAAGTCCAGTACCTCTGCAAGTTGCACCAGCCTCACATCTACCTTATTTACTGTAAAATGCATGCATAGATCGGGATGCGTAATATTTAGAATATTGCAACGTATTTTTGCTATGTAATATTGTATGAAAGTGTGGGAATGTATCGGGTAATACAGCCAAGGTTGCATATTGCACTGCGCCTACGGAGGATGTTTGCAAAATACCGATTACATTAATAGAAAAAAAAAACACATAAATTACCAGGAAAATCCAGCTAAGAGAGAATGCTTTGATAATATTTAATATAAATGGTTTGTGAAAGCATTTAAATAGAGTAGTACATGCCTCCTTAGCGTAGCTACGACGGCACGCTAGGTAAAATTCAAATACGTACACTGAGATGATAAAATCGTGGGGTGCCTCCTAATATCGTCTCGGTGCTTCATTTGCCGGCGTAATGCTGCATTCGGTGTGACGTGGATTCAACAAGTCGTTGGATATCCCCTTCAAAAATATTGAGCCATGCTGCCTCTATAGCCGTCCACAATTGCGAAAGTGTTACCATTGCAGGATGTTCTGAACGAACTGACCTCTCGATTATGTCCCATGAATGTCCGATGCGACGATTCATATGCTCGAGGTGTCTAGAAATCCATCGCGAACAGCTGTGGCCTGTGACATGGCGCATTTTCATCCATAACGTGAAGTCCATGAATGGCTGCAATTGGTCTCCAAGTAATTGAATGAGTATACCCGTTTCCAGTCAATGATCGTTTCAGTTGGGCCAAAGCACCCATTCCATTCTATGTGAACAGAGCCCAGTCCATTATAGAGCCACCGCCAGCTTGCACAGTGCCTTGTTAACAATTTGGTGCCGGCCGCGGTGGTCTCGCGGTTCTAGGCGCGCAGTCCGGTACTGCGCGACTGCTACGGTCGCAGGTTCGAATCCTGCCTCGGGCATGGATGTGTGTGATGTTTTTAGGTTAGTCAGGTTTAAGTAGTTCTAAGTTCTAGGGGACTGATGACCACAGCTGTTAAGTCCCATAGTGCTCAGAGCCATTTTTTGAACAATTTGGTTCCATGGCTTCGTGGGGTCTGCGCCACTCGCGAACCATACCGTCAGCTCTTACCACCTGAAATCGGGACCCATCTGACCAGGTCAAGGATTTCCAGTCGTCCAGTGGATCTAGTCACGAGCACAGGACAGGAGCTGAAGGAGATGCCGTTAGCAAAGGCACTCGCGTCAATCAACTCCTACCATAGCCCATTAACACCAAATTTCGCTGTCCTGCCCTAAAGGATACATTCGTCGTACGTCCTGTTACGGCGCATAGTCAAAGCGCCGGTACGCCAGTCGGGAACGATAGAAAAGAGATGGCTGTGAGACGAGGTCAGCTAATAGCACGCTGATCGACCCCTCTCCACGACGAACATCGCGAATAGGCTACAACCTTATTTCTCTACCTTCTCAATAACTGCAATTCTTTCGTTTCCTTCAACTCTATTAACTGCTCTCTGATTTCTTTGCAAGTTGTAAATAATTTTTCTATGCTTGTTTTTTATTCCTGCTACTTTAAAAATTTGACTGTGTTAGTTCCAATCGACATTGTCAACAGCTTTGTAGTGAAATAAAGTAACTGTGATCTAGAGAGAAAATAAATTTTCCAATGGAATAACCATCTTTTACAGCGCGGGCCGCTGCGATACGTGCAGGAAGAGTGTCAGTGAGGTTCTGGAAGTTACCGAGAGGGACGTGGAGTCTTGTCGAGTCCAGTGCAAGATTCCTCGGCTGTGGATCTATGGCCCAAACTGCCCGATCAAGATCGTCCCATAGATTCTCGATCTGGTTTAAATCGCGGTAGTTTCAGGGCCAGGGGAATACGGTAAGCTCATTTCGGTGCTCTTCGAACCGGGCACATGTGCCGATAGCTGTGTGACACGTTGCATTGTCCTGCTGGTAGATAACATCGTGTCGAAGAAAAACAAAGTGCATCCAGAGATGATCCCAAAGGATAGACACATACTTATGTCGATCCATCGAGCCTGCGACGCCTGGTTAAATCCGCAGGACAGAACAGGCAGTTGGAATTGTGGAAAGGGGCCAGAAATGAGCGGCTGTCAGTTACACTCGAACACATATAACTTTATTTAGTTGCCCAAACATTACAACGCAAATTTCCGAGCTTATCTATCGACTGAATATGTCATACAATCTTATGGCTTAAGGGCACAACCTCTTTAATTTTTTAAACGGCTGAAGGCCATGATTTAAAACACAACTACAGTATATTTTCAAAAGGCAGAAGGCGTAAGGTATTATGCTTAAATAATATTTCAAATGAGTCTGAAGGCCCAAACAGTCCAAGACTTACAAGTAAGGAATTTTAATTTTAAAACGGCTCAAGGCCCCATTACTTAAAACCCAACCAAAAGCATACAAATTGAAACCATCGGCTATGAGCCATTAAAATACACAATCAAACACCAATAAGAAAAGGCAGTACAGCCAGTGTCGCTCAGAAGTTTCCAGGGGTCGGTTTGCACCTGAAATATTAACGTTCTCTTAGGGGAGACAGGTAGTCGGCCCAACTATATCCGATCCGCCGGCAACCCAACCAAAAGACAGCCATCAGCCCCACGAACAAGACGACTCGCTTTCCACCCGACAAGCGCACAAGGAACTCCAAAGCTGAACTTAAAAAGGCGTAGCCGCCCATAAGCAAGTATGCCTAAGGCGTCAAAACTACACGCCACGTGTTGTACCGCGACAACACGGTGAGGAAAGGACACTGCCTGTATTTTACGTCAGCGGCCAGGTCAGGTAACCGGAACGCTAACGGCCAGAAGGCAGAAAATTTCTCTGGTGCACTTGGACTTCAAATAAGTTCAGTGAAACTCCACCGAATGGTGGGCAAACTTTCGCCAACTCGAACACTCGCTGTTGCTCATGGGAATACCCCCAACAGCCAACCATGAAAAACAAACGGCACAATGTGAACAGACTGGATTCGCTAATTGAATCGCCACTCAACCTTGATGTTCTGGGTCGGTGAGCCACGAACTTTGTAGCAATCGGAACAGCTCCCACACACTCCGACACTGCGCAGAGACCGCCAGCAGGCCCAGCGCACTGCGCCGCGCAGAGATTTTCTGGCTGATTCAACCAACCGACCGGCTAGCCGGAAACTATAAGCACCAGACCAAAGATAGTACAAGGTGCGAATATCGATACACACCGTTGCTGCCACACGGAGAAAGAGGAAGAACCACGGCATAAACGCAGTAACAGCGGGAAATCAAACGCAGAGTAACAGCCAAGGTTTAAACTCACGCATAAGCCGGGGCCGGCACGGCTCAGAGCCTTCTGGAATGACAGGATCACCTAGGGAACGCCCTCCGGCCATGACGCTTCTAACGATTGTTACAGGGTGTTTGCTTTCGGACGCACACGCCAACTGCCATCTGTACGCTGGAGCATTAACTCGCCACACATGCACGTCCAGTTGCGGTATTGAAACGTCCCCTTAGAAAAATTTATACACGACTGGTCTATGTGAAACGTCCTCTTTGAACAATTATACACGAATGTGCTTAAACTGACACACAATAGTTTTTAGCGCAACGCAATCTGACTTACAGTATTAGCGTGCAAATTCCAGCCTTCGTCGCCGATGAACAGCAACCAGCATGGGTTCATGAACCAGGTGCCTGCTTCAGAGGACCACTCGCAGTAACTTTCGCTCAACGGTCTTCGAGGAGACACTCTTACTAGCCCATTGATTCATTTGAGCGGTCAGTTGCGCTAAGGTTGCACGTCTATTCGCCCGTACACATTCCCGCCGGCCGTCGTTCGCTGCTGTCATCATGGTCTGTGGTGCACCACAGTTGCTTCGGTGCCCGTTTTGGATAGTGCTATTTTGATTTGTAAGTAATAGATTTCAGATATCAGTCGTCCTTTGGAATTATTTATTGGCAGATCTAGACTTGGGCTAGCAACTAGCCATTCTCAATGCTAAGAATACAACAGGTACATAATTAGATGATGTCATAAAAAGTGCAATTAATGGCTTAACTCATATAGTTTGTATATTACATAACCACTATGGGTTTTGGTCAATGCGTGTAATACCTGTTAGTCTGGCTTTGTACACAGTTCATGGAATACTAATTTTTGCGGAAGGCGGGCCGTGTGGAGAACACATCGGTTGCTTATATGGCGCTATCTGTGTGAACTACATATAAACCTCAATGGAAGTAAACCACTTCAAATTTAATTACATGAAATGGAACATAAGTAAAAATTCTTACATTGTCGTCCGACTTATTTTATCTTTATTGTCAAGTAATAAAATTTCCATGTTCACTCCTCGTGAGCCCGTTATTATTATTAAAATATTTAAATTACGTCAGGTGGGCAAAACTATTTAAATTATTTTTAAAAACTTTTTAAAATTATAAAAACACAGGAGGACACGTGCTGTATGCATCTATTGGTTGATATGGCTTAGATATATTTATTTTTATATTATATATTCCTTTATTAAAACCTAATAAGTATATTGTTCGTCATATTTACTAAATAGTTCATAGATGGCGTCAAACGTCAGTCAGATGCATGGTTATTGCAATTTGGCTATTCCGCTGTAGATATAGAGGGTGCTAACCTCTTTCTTCCTTAAAGCCGATTTTCATTGTAAATCTGTCAATAAATAACTCCAAAGGACGACTGATAGTTGAAATCTATTACTTACAAATCAAAATAACGGTCGCTGCGTGCAACAGCCTCTGAATGGAGGGTAACCTAGTGCTATTTTGCCTTGCACGGTGCATTTCAACCACGGCGGCACGCGATTAGTTTACAGATTTAGCCATTTCGGAAACGGTTCCATCTCTGTCCCGAAAGCCAATGATCAAGCCCTTTTGGACGTCAAATAAATCTCACCGTTTCCGCGTTACAACGACTGCACGGTTTTCCGTGTCCCCTGACACGCCTTATATGCCGTCTACCGCTACTGCTGTCATCTGCCGTCTATGAGTTGTTGTTGCATGGTGGTCACATTCATGTGACTGGACCGTCTACCATCGTGTTCGTAAGGTGTTCACCATATTTATGGTACTGATTGCATATTCGCGATAGGTCTAACCACAAAGTCCGATTTCGTGGTGAAAGTGCAGTTGGGATTCGTGTTCTGCAAGGGTCGTCCACAAAGTAAGTTCCGTTTGGCTATATAAAACAAACGTGTACAGAAAGGGAAAAAATATTTATTGTACAAAAATCTACACTGTTAAACTACTTTTCTACATAGCTTACGGAGTTTTGTAGGCACATGTCATAGCGTGGCACAAGTTTTTGTGTGTCTTCTTCATAGAAGGTTGACTCCTGTGTATTCAACCATGTGGTAACATCTTCTCTCAGCTCGTCATCATCGTTGAAGTGAAGTGTTGTGAACCAAATCGTGAGACCTGCAGCATTTCACCGGCCGCAGTGGCCGAGCGGTCCTAGGCGCTACAGTCTGGAGCCGCGCGACCGCTACGGTCGCAGGTTCGAATCCTGCCTTGGGCATGAATGTGTGTGATGTCCTTAGGTTAGTTAGGTTTAAGTAGTTCTAAGTTCTGGGGGACTGATGACCTCAGAAGTTAAGTCCCATAGTGCTCAGCGCCATTTGAACCTTTTTTTGCAGAATTTCCATAGCAAGGGCACTAAGTGCAAACTTACGGTTGTGCTTAATCTTCTCTTCAGTTGTGTGAACCAGTTCATCAGCCTAGAGAGACGGGCGTCCACTTCGTTCTTCATCGTACATTTGATCACGTCCTTCACTGAACAATCTAACCAATCTTCTGACCATTGAATCACTCATAGCATTTTGTCCATAAACCTCACGGATTTTGTGATGAATTTCCTTTGCAAAAACAGTCATAATGGCTGCAGGGATACGGAAATCACTTTTTTATGCAATGTTACTTATAATCCGTCTTGATTGCAAAATATTTATTGACGTGACCGGTTTCGGTTCCTCTAGAACCATACTCAGATCTGCAAATTTCCGTATTTTGCAATCAATACGAATTTCCTTTGGTTTGACTTTCTTTGCATTTAGATAACGAATCACAGATCTGATTTCACACGTCCTGGCATTTTCAATTACGGCTGACATTATAAAGAAGCACTACAAAGCACACGTCGGCAGCAGCGGTCTGAAAATGGCGTTCATGTGTTCTCCTTGAGTCAGAGTGCCGGAACTGCGAACGTAGCGCTGCCGCGGATAGAAATAGAAAACGGAACTTACTTTGTGGACGACCCTCGTATAAGGCTTCAGAAGGCGCAAACGTTCTGCGGTGGCAGGTGGTGGGCGAGTAGAACGTGCCGCAGGGCTGTGAAGCTGAGGGCAGCGGGATTAGGCCAATGGAGTTGGGCTGCCAGCAGGTCTGGGGAGCCGGCGGCACGCCGCAGGAATGCCTGTCTGCCTGGTGGCGGGATGGGTGGGGGTGCGAGATGGTGTGGGGCGGCTGCTGCCCGAACTAGGGGAGGGTCGCAGCACGGCGCAGTTCGGCCGTTACGCTGGGACCGGCGCGTTCTTAATGACAGCCTCCGTCTGCCGCGAACATCGATCTCTCCCCGGAGGGAGGCAGGTCCGGCGCATCCGCTGCGGAGGAACGCCACGTCCGCGTGTATCGCCACTAAAGCTGCAACACCATCTAGGTGTACAGCAGTCGTCAAATCGGGATGAGGTGGAGTACATGCGTAGAACTGCATTTCAGCTTTAACGATTTTATTTATCGATGCGTGGCCCCTGTTCTGTTGGTCAAATCGATCTACATTTGAGCGGGATCGGCTCTAGGTGCTTTCTGTGCGGATGCACTCGTGCGGGACTTGGTGAATGCTTTGAGCAGAGGAGCTAATGGAAGAGTGCACCAATTGTGCGTTACAGATTGGGAATTTGGATCCGACGAAAATCGTGTATGGATGGCAGAGACGGTTAAGGCAACCGTTCTACAGATCAGAACATCCGGGTTCGAGTCTCGTCTGTCACAATTTTTCATCCTTCGCCGTCGATTTATTTCAGTTCCTGTAGGCGACTAAAGTCCTGATTTCTCATAATATATTTTATCCATTAGGTATTGTAACTTTCCGCTACAAATGTTACCACTGTAATCATGGCACTGGCATCGTTTCTATTAAGACTGCAGTCTGCGTGAGGGTCGCATTTGAATCTCAAAGCATCGGAGATTACCGCAAAGTTCTGTAATTTGTACTGGCCTGGCTTCTTCAAGCGGCCTCCAAGTGCAGCGAAAGTCGAGGTGTCGAATCTCGATCAGGCACTGTTGGCTGAAATAGGCTGCTACTGTGTGTGAGTCGGATATTCAGGCATATTTAATAGCATAGTCGAAATTCGACCAGGGATGCCAGTTATTTTGTTCACGACGAAGGCGTTGGTCAAAATAACGATACCACAACTGTCACAAAGTCGTGTGCTCATATGGACCAATCATCTACAATTCACAAGCAAAATAATCCACATATATATATGTGGTGTCTGTTCTTTCGGACATGTCTAAAAGAACAAGCACCACATATTAATTAAGGTGATGACGACCAATTAATCACTTCAGTGCAGATGCATACCACACTCGAACTCCTACGGGAATCGGCGAAATGCTGCGAGTAATGTGGATAATGGGCAGGGGCACAATATCAGAAGAGTGTGGTAGAAGTTGAGAATTTGGGTCTGACAGGAGGTGTGTCAGCGTAGTCCGTGGAGTTGCGACGGTCACTGTGATTGCGTAGTGATCAGCGGATCAGTCTAGTAAGCAGGAGATCCAGGTTCGAATCCCGGCCCAGCACAAATTTCCACTTTCCCCAGCTAATGTGAGTCAGTACTTTGGGTCGTTGTTAACATATGTCAGAAACACACTTCCCGTGCAGAAATGAAAAATAAACAACTTGTGTAACTTTGTGCACTTCCATACCGTCGACGGACATGTAAACGATTAGACTACAAATTTATTTGCTGAGTGCGAATTCTTTGGCAACCAATGTATTAGATCTAAATGTAACACCTACTGACATATGAAAATTCATGCCAGACCGGGACTCGAAAAAAAAATCTTCGTACATCCATATTTAAACTGGACGAAGGTGGGGCACAGCTGGTATAATTTTTATTAAAAATGAAATTCCTCCAGCTGTACTTAAGATTTTTTTTATTTACTTCGCTACTAGTTTCGACGTTGCGTCAACGCCATCTTCAGGCCCGTGCATTTTGATGGAATCAGTTGTGTGTGGTTCAGTCTAGAAATCCATGTGAGGTCAACACGTGCTCCACATGGATTGCCCCCCCCCCCTATCCACGTGGAGCACGTGTTGGTCTCACCGCGGACTTTTAGACTGAGTCACACGCAACTGATTTCATCAAAGCGTACGGGCCTGAAGATGGCGTTGTCGCAACGTCGAAACTAGAAGCGAAGTAAATAAAAAATCTCAAGTACAGCTGGAGCAATTTCATTTTTTAATAAAAAAATATCGAAAAAATGGCTCTAACCACTATGGGACTTAACACCTGATGACATTAATCCCCTAGACTTAGAACTACGTAAACCTAACTAACCTAAGGACATAACACCGATCCATGCCCGACGCAGGATTCGAACCTGCGACCGCAGCAGCAGCGCGGATCCGGACTGAAGCGCCTAGAACTGCTCGGCCACAGCGGTCGGAAGACCGGGACTCGAACCTCGGTTTCCCGCTTATTGCGAGCGGCCGTCTTAACCATGCTCTCCGGACCGACCCAAACCTCCACATGTCACATTGTCTACATCCTTATGATTTGTCCTAGTCATCACTCTTCTGATTGGTTTGATGCGGTCCATCACGAACTCCTGTGCTGTGCTAACCTCTTCATCTCAGATTAGCAGATACGACCTACGTCGTCAATTATTTGCTGGGTGTATTCCAATTTCTGTCTTTCTGTACAGTTTCTACCCTCTACAGCTCCGTCTAGTACCACGGAAATAATTCCAAGAAGTATTAACAGACGAGCTACAATCTCTTCCCTTCTCCTGTCAGTCTTTTCCTTACATTACTTTCCTCGTTGATTCTACGGAGAACATCCTCATTCCTTACCTTATCAGTCCACCTAATTTTCAACATTCTTATCTAGCACCACGCTTCGAATGCTTCGATTCTCTTCTTCTCTATGATCACTATCACACAGTGCCGCGTTCTAGACGTACATTCTCGGAAATTTCTTCCTCAGATTGTTTGATGACAAATGAATTCTTTTGTGCTGGAATGCCAGTGCTGGTCTACTTTTATGTTCTCCTTGCTTCGTCCGTCACGGTTTTTTTTTTTTTTTTTTTTTTTTTTTTTTCTTCGCAGCCCGTGGTCTCGCGGTCGCGTTCTCGGTTCCCGACCACGGAGTTCCCGGGTTCGATTCCCGGTTAGGGATTTTCACCTGCCTCGATATAACTGGGTGTTTGTGTTGTCCTCGTCATTTCCTCATCATTCATGAAATTGGCGAGACTGGACTGGGCAGAGGTTGGGGGTTTGTACGGACGCTGATAACAGTGCAGTTGAGCGCCCCACAAACCAAACATCATCATCATCATCTTTTTTTTTCTTTTTGTTACCGAGGTAGCAGAATTCCTTAAATACTTCTGCTTCGTCGCCCCCAAGGTTGATGGTTTATCGCTTATTTGCTTCTCCTCATTACTTTCGTCTTTTCTTTCGTTACCTCTCAATCTGTAGACTGTGCTGCTTAGACTCTTCACTCCATTCAACGGGCCGCGTAATTCATCTTCCCTTTCGCTGAGGATAACAGTGTCTTCAGTGAATCTTATCAGTATCTTTTCACACCGAATTTTAATCCCGATCTTGAATCTTTATTTCCGTCATTGCTTTTTCAGGGAATAGATTGCACAATAGGGTCGAAATACTGCATCCTTTTCTTATCACCTTTTTTTTATTCGAGACCTTTGTTTCTCGTCGTCGATTGTTATTGTTCCCTCTTGATTCTTGTACATATTATATATTTCTCGTTTTCCCATACAGCTTACTCCAATTCTCAAAATTTCGGCGATCTTACGCTGGGTTGTCAAATCTTATGGAGGTGTCGTGATTTTTCTTAAGTCTTGTTATCATTACCAAGCACAATGTAAGAAGTGCCTCTTCGATGCCTTTAACTTTCCAAAAGCCAAACTGATCGTTACTTTTTCTCATTTTTCTGTATGTTATTGTTTGAGACAGTTTACGCAGTTAGGTGCTCATGCAGACATCGAAGAGCGTGAAATACGTAGACGGAAAATGTTTTGTAATGGCTGATGCATCTTCTGGGAAACTTGTTATTTGTACCTTGGTGCTCGATAAAGATTTTGGACCAAATAACTACATTATGTCAGGTATGTATAATACGCCATGTTGTTAAACTTCATCACGTCGCTCCGCTACCGACTACTGCAGTTACGTGGCTACGCCGCTATTTTCCTAGAGTGCCAAAGATGTGATTTATCTTCGTGAAGTTCACATGACGCGCAAGAGATCTCGGCAACATATCAGCTACGACCGCGTACTTGACATCGTACTACGTACTTCCTTTGCAGTTTCTCTGTGCCCTTAACCACCTGCACCACTCCCAAATAAGGAGCTTTGCCTGCGATGACAAACTGCAGCCAATATATAGGGAATTTGTGTTTTATGTCTTTGTACAAATATTGAGCAGCTCTTCTTCCCTCAACATTATAGAAAGTCTCTTCTTGAGAGTCAAGGTACGTCAATTCACAACGTTGCCCTAATTCGTAAAGCTTACATTATAGGTACGTTTGTGACGCCATAGACCTGTTAGTTTAGGCTACAGCTCTCCTTTTGTTTCTCTTTTATGTAACGCACTATTTCCTACTTGCTCTCCCCATGAAACAACCCATTAATTCGTGTTCTTGGTTTCAGACGAATATATCGAGATAAAAGTATTAAAAAGACAGGGTTTTCTCGTAGAACCAAATGCCACAAAGCGCTTGAAGAATGTCACGTGACGGATACGGATTTAGTTAGCTCCCTGACTCTGATTGTTGGTAACATAAGGTCCCAGAGGTGTAATGTGTCAAATAATCAATTTCACTCTCTATGATGAGTTTTTAATATTCTTTGAACAGAGTTTTACGCATTACATCATAAACAATTGCCATGAATGACGATGACCATACGTCTCGCATTCTGACAAGTGGCGTCTGTGGTTGTCAGAGCCGTAGCCGTGATTTATCGACAATTATAAATAACGTCACATCAGTTATTTACAAAATCCTGGATGATTCATTAATCAGCATTGTTGACACACAACGTATGCTTCATTTCTAGCCAAGTGGTAAACAGCGAGAATATATCGGGTTGCCTGTCGTATTCGTTTACCTGACGCATAATTTTATGGGATAATCTCAAAAGTAAGGTCTCCTATTTTTTTTATAAGTACATAGAGCTGTTTATTTCTACAATGGTTTAGAACAGTTTAATGCTTGAACATTGAGCTATTTTTCGACATAATCACCATTTCTGTCGATGCATTTTTGTAGACGCTGTGGCAGTTTTTGTATGCCCATTTCACAACAGCTCGCCGCCTTGCTGTTCATAAAGTTATGGATCTCTTCTTCCACCTCGTCGTCGGAGGTGAATCGCTGGGACCACAATTAACGCTAATAGGTACTGTGAGACTCTGAAAAAACTCAAACAGGCAATTCAGAACCGAAGAAGAGGAATGTTGAGCAAGGGCGTACACATTCTCCATGACAACGCTCACCCACACATCGCTCGGCAAACCGTTGCCCTCCTGCAGCAGTTTCAGTGGAACATAATCACCTCCCCATCCTATAGTCCTGACTTGGCGCCCAGTGACTATCACCTGTTTCCTAGGTTAAAAGAACATTTGGCCGGCAAGCAATTAAGCTCCGCCGACGAGGTTCATAACTTTTTGAACAGCATGGCGGCGAGCTGGTATGACATGGGCATACAAAAGCTGCCATAGCGTCTACAAAAATGCATCGATAGAAATAGTGATTATGTCGAAAAATAGCTAAATGTTCAAGCTGTCAATCGATGTAAGCAATTGTAGAAATAAACAGGTCTATTTACCTACAAATAAATAGGACCTTACTTTTGGTATTACGCTCGAAGATTACCGTATTGCAAAGAAGCCGAACTGCTGTTGTTAAATTTCTGGTTCTATCGTCAATCTGAGACGATTAGGGGGAGGTAATTCAAATACAGTGTGAATGAGTGCATGTAGTCCTGTACACGTGATAGAGAGTGCTCGCCATGCAGTCAGTGCTTATGTATGGTGAAAGAAAATTCGTCCTGGTTAAATCGGTGCATGAAATGTTGCTAAATGAAAGGCTGTGACACAGACTAAACGAAATCACGGGAGGAGTTTCTGATAGTAACTAGGAATCAGTTTGAAAGATAGAAGAATCGGAGCGTTCGTGATGGAAATACGGGCAGTCGTCTCGCAGAAGCTTCGGTTTAAGTCCCCATCTCCGCTTCAAGCTTAATATGCTAACCGCTAGCCACAAAAATACACAACAGAGAATTCACTGTCCAACAACGTACGTTATTCACAGATAGATGTTATAAAGTGAGATATGGGATCCACGAACCAAGCGTGAGTCTCTTTGGCTATGGGGCCCTTCGGATACTAAGTATTTAGGAAAGGGAAAAATGTTGTTCCCGAAAAAACATAAATTGGTCATACTGTCAGATCGCATGTTCTTAAAATCTGTTCAATTTGCAGCTTTGACTGCCACAAATTAAAAAGAATTCACTATAACCGCTGCCACTAAGCTGAACATTTAGGGCGGAAATTCAGTAGTGGATAGAGTCGAGAACTGAAAGTGGAAATCTCATTTCTTCACTTTTGCCGATGTTTGAAAAAAGCGAGACACTAACTACGAAAACGAGGAGCTTGCAATTCAGTTACGGTAGCGGCACCGTGCCGTGGGAATACGTACAACAGAGCCAATACCCCATTGTGCTGTTCGTCGTGCTGTGACGGTGAACATTCACTCGCACTGAAAAGCGCAGTATCCGTGGCAAGTGCTTCAATTTTGTAGAACTGCACTACTGCATCAATGGACAGGCTGCGAACAAAAACCTTGAGTCAGAAGCCGTTCTCTCTAGTCAAAGTGCTTCCGATAGTACTGAAAGCGGTAAGAGCAGTATCACATTGTTACTTCACTGTTTGTTTTTTCTAGTTCGGGCATATTCTAAATCGTGACCATGTCTAACTAAACAAGGAACAGCTTATATGCTATACGAAAATATAATTTTGATTCAAAATTATTAAAATCAGTGGAGAAACCGCCACATTTTGCTTTGGAATATTAAAATGTAAATGTGTGACTAGAGCCTCCCGTCGGGTAGACCGTTCGCCGGGTGCAAGTCTTTCGATTTGACGCCACTTCGGCGACTTGCCCGTCGATGGGTATGAAATGATGATGATTAGGACAACACAACAGCCAGTTCCTGAGCGCTGACAATCTCCGACCCAACCGGGAATCGAACCCGGGCCCGTAGGATTGATATTCTGTCGCGCGGACCACTCAGCTACCGGGGGCGGACTTTGGAATATTGAAAGTACGGAATAGAGCACTGACTGTAATGAGGGTGTGATCCAGATACGGGGCGTGTTTTGAAATTTAAAAAAAGACGTGCTAAGATATCTCAATAATTTTATTTTTACATGAAAGCCTGTAAATCTATGCACTGACGCCATTACAGTCTGATTCTTCCTTGTTTACGTTGTGTACTGAGTGTTTAAGACGCATCCGATAATCGTGAGTCCCGACGACTGTGAAGTACGGACTGTTGTAAGATTTCTTAGTGCTAAAGGCCTAAACGCTATCGATATTCATCGTGAGATCTGTGCAGTTTACGGAGAAAACATTATGAGTGATGGAATGGTAAGAAAGTGGGTAAGAGCATTTAAAGATGGCCGCACAAATGTGCATGATGAACAACGGAGGAAGTGGACAATAAGGTGAGGGAAAACAGACGCTTTACGATATTCTCCTTGCGGGATGACTTTCCTAATGTTTCTCGTAGTGTTTTGTATTGCACTGTGACCGAGCACTCGAATTACCGAAAATTGTGCGCACGTCGGGCACCGAAAATGTTGACGGATGTGCACAAAACCAAACGTTCAGACAGTGCATTGACTGTCCATGAGCGGTGCCACAACGACGCTGATGATTTCTTAAGCCAAATTGTTATGGGCGATGAAACATGGGTGGCCCACGTAACACCAGAATCAAAGCAACAGTCCATGGAAGTTGAGCAAGGGCATCGTTTTGCTGCAAGACAATGCCCGTCCGCATGTGGCGAATCAGACCAAAGATCTCATCACATCTTTTCGATGGGAAACTCTAGATCATCCTCCGTAAAGCCCCGATCTTGCGCCCAGTGGCTACCATCTGTTCCTTCACTTGAAGAAACACTTGGGCGGTCAGCGTCTTCAAGACGATGACGAAGTCAAAACAGTGGTGGTGCAGTGGTTAACAAGGCGGCAGACTTCTGTGAGGAGGGTATTCAAAAACTGGTACAACTTTATGACAAGTGCCTCAATATTGACAGAAATGTGCAGAAAAGTAGATTAGGGTACAGGCTTTCATGTAAAAATAAAATTATTGAGATATCTTAGCACGTCTTTTTTTAAATTTCAAAACGGTACTTACTTAAATAACACGCCTCCTATATTGAAACGTTTTCATGGGGCTGTTATTACAGGTTTACGTCTAAAGCTTCGCAGATGCGTGGGGTTTCAGTTGGTACTCAGTTGCAAAACAGGGAGGAAAGAAGGTGGAAAGCGTCTAGTTGACCGTACCATAGACAGTGCGGTCATTAGAGATGGAGTATAAGCTCGTATTACGAAAGGATGGGTAAAGAAATCCTCGGTGCGCTTTTCAAAAGGAAGCATCCCGGCATTTGCCTTTAGCGATTTTGGGGAAATCACTAACGAAAGTAAACTCTGTCCACAGGTCCAAATGGGCCCGTCGGTATCGCCCATTCCGAAACCAGAGATGGTAGTGCCGTTGGACGCTGGGATGTGGGGAGATCGACGTTCTAATTCATTTCCAAGCTGTTCCACTGGGTTCAGGTCGGGACTCTGGGTAGGCCAAACCATTTCAAGAAGGTTGGTGTTCACAAACCTTTGCCTCACAGACGCTGCTTTATGACATTGTGCATTTTCATGCTGATACAATCAATCGTCGCCTCTCAACTGTTCCTCTAGTGTACGCAGTACACAAAGCTTTAAAATTTGTTCATACCCTTCCGCATTTAGCGTTTTCTTTAGCGCAGTAAGGGGACCACATCCTGACCACGAGAAACACCCACGTACCACAACACCATCTCCTCCGTACTCCACATGATAGCAGGTAACGATCTCCAGGCGTGCACCAACTCAAACCCTCGTATAGGACTGGCACAGGCGTATTGCGTAGTTCATCCAGTCGTCCAGTATGCAGTGGCGTCGGTATTTGTACTTCAAGCGTCGCTTGTCACTGATTACAGAAATTTATATTAAAAATGAAGAAATTCCTCCGGCTGTATTTAAGGTGTCGATTTTATTTTGGCAACTATTTTCAACGTTGTAACAACGTCATCTTCAGGCCCAAACACTTGTTGACGTCAACTGCGTGCGGCTGATACCAGATGTCAGTGGTGAGACAACGTTGAAACTAGTTGCCAAAATAAAATCGACACCTTAAATACAGCTAGAGGAATTTCTTTAGGCCGGCCGGTTCTAGGCACTACAGGCTGGAACCGCGCGACCGCTACAGTCGCAGGTCCGTACCTTGTCTCGGGCATGGATGTGTGTGATGTCTTTAGGTTAGTTAGGTTTAAGTAGCTCTAAGTTCTAGGGGTCTGATGACCTCAGCAGTTAAGTCCCATAGTGCTCAGAGCCATTAGAACCATTTTTGAATTTCTTCATTTTTAATATAAATTTATACCAGCTGACGTTCCACTGTCCGTATCAACTATGGATGTACGAAGACTACAGAAATGTCAAGCATCCGAGTAGCTACTTGAATATTATACTCCATTATTTTTAGCTCCTTACGCACATCCTTTGTGCTACATGGACCGCTGGTAACACTTTGGAACTCACGAGCATTTCCTTCCACTATTGTCACGGAAATTTTTACAGCCACCTTCTTCGATGTTAGATCATTCCTATCCAGCAGTACATGAGGTCTGCCTGGACTTGTTTAGCTGTGATTGTTAGTACCCGCTTCCATAATCACATCACCAACGGTCGACTAGGGCAGCCTTAGAAGGGCTGAAATCTTCCTGATGTGTTTGCTCCTCATCGACATTCAATGACTAGACCACGTTCGAAGTCAATGAGTGGTCAGTTCATCATTACACATGAGGTTGGGTTGGGTTGTTTGGGAGAAAAGGCCATACTGCGTGCGAGGTCATCGGTCTCATAGGATTAGGGAAGGACGGGGAAGGAAGCCGGCCGTGCCGTTTCAAAGGAACCATCCCGGCATTTGCCTCGAGCGATTTAGGGAAATCACGTAAAACCTAAATCAGGATGGCCGGACGCGGAATTGAACCGTCGTGCTCCCGAATACGAGTACAGTGTGCTAACCACTGAGCCACCTCGCTCAGTATTACACAAGTGCGTCGAGATACTTTTGATGAGATGGTATGTATCACTAATCTTTGAAGTGATAGGATATTTGAATGATGGCGCAGCAGAATCTGACATTGTTGATAATGACAAAAAAGTTTCATATCCCGTGGCTGAGCCAACAATGCGCTTGCTTTCGACGGATTGTTTAATTTGTCGCAAAAAAGAAACTTTCATTCCGTAACTTTGAGAGACGGCCTCTGCATGATCGATGCGAGTGGCAGTGAGGAAGAGAACCAAGGGGGAATGAGAGAGAGAGAGAGAGAGAGAGAGACTAGCTAGCTCTTTGCAGTTATAAAAGCTCTCGCGCGTAAAAGGATAAAGGCGAAGACTGGGGGGAAAAGAGAAGAAAATCGCTTGTTGCACCGAAAGTTGTCGACCAGGGACGTGGATCGCTGGAGCGTAACTGGAGATAAATAGGAGCGGTCGGGCCTCGGTTTGGCTCTTTAAAGAGGCCAGGTGGTAACGCGGTCGGCTGCAGCTCTGTCCCACGATCGACGTCGAATCCGCCTGCCGCGCGGCTTCGCGCTTCATTTATCGCTCTAACACTGGGAACGCCCTCAGGCGTCGAACTTAACAGCTGCGTCTCTCAGACAATGACCTTCTAGTTTGCGGGAAGTAAAGCTTGTTCAGCAAACTCTAGTCACAGTTTTTCTCTCAGTCGTTCTTGAAAATCATTTACTGTCTTTGCGATAATATATTGACGGGGCACAAACTAAATATCCAGACCAGTGGTCGCCATATTACGGTGACCCGAATGAAGTGTATTTTATTATAATGTATATCTAGCAACAAGAATCATAAAAGAAGGTTGTATACATGGAAGAATCCTGGAGATACTAGAAGGTATCAGATAGATTATATAATGGTAAGACAGAGATTTAGGAACCAGGTTTTATATAGTAAGACATTTCCAGGGGCAGATGTGGACTCTGACCACAATCTATTGGTTATGAACTGTAGATTAAAACTGAAGAAACTGCAAAATGGTGGGAATTTAAGGAGATGGGACCTGGATAAACTGAAAGAACCAGAGGTTTTACAGAATTTCAGGGAGAGCATAAGGGAACAATTGACAGGAATGGGGGAAAGAAATACAGTAGAAGAAGAATGGGTAGCTTTGTGGGATGAAGTAGTGAAGGCAGCAGAGGATCAAGTAGGTAAAAAGACGAGGGCTACTAGAAATCCTTGGGTAACAGAAGAAATATTGAATTTAATTGATGAAAGGAGAAAATATAAAAAATGCCGTAAGTGAAGCAAGCAAAAAGGAATACAAACATCTCAAAAACGAGATCGACAGGAAGTGCAAAATAGCTAAGCAGGGATGGCTAGAAGACAAATGTAAGGATGTAGAGGGTTATCTCAATAGGGGTAAGATAGATACTGCCTACAGGAAAATTAAAGAGACCTTTGGAGAAAAGAGAGCCACTTGTATGAATATCAAGAGCTCAGATGGAAACCCAGTTCTAAGCAAAGAAGGGAAGGCGGAAAGTTGGAAGGAATATATAGAGGGTTTATACAAGGGCGATGTACTTGAGGACAATATTATGGAAATGGAAGAGGATGTAGATGAAGATGAAATGGGAGATAAGATACTGCGTGAAGATTTGACAGAGCACTGAAAGACCTAAGTCGAAACAAGGCCCCCGGAGTAGACAACATTCCATTGGAACTACTGACGGGCTTGGGAGAGCCAGTCCTGACAAAACTGTACCATTTGGTGAGCAAGGTTTATGAGACACGCGAAATACCTTCAGACTTCAAGAAGAATATAATAATTCCAATCCCAAAGAAAGCAGGTGTTGACAGATGTGAAAATTACCGAACTATCAGTTTAATAAGTCACAGCTGCAATATACTAACGCGAATTCTTTACAGACGAACGGAAAAACTGGTAGAAGCCGACCTCGGCGAAGATCAGTTTGGATTCCGCAGAAATGTTGGAACACGCGAGGCAATACTGAACCTACGACTTATCTTAGAAAATAGATTAAGGAAAAGCTAACTTACATTTCTAGCATTTGTGGACTTAGAGAAAGCTTTTGACAATGTTGACTGGAATACTCTCTTTCAAATTCTGAAGGTGGCAGGGGTAAAATACAGGGAGCGAAAGGCTATTTACAATTTGTACAGAAACCAGATGGCAGTTAGAAGAGTCGAGGGACATGAAAGGGAAGCAGTGATTGGGAAGGGAGTGAGACAGGGTTGTAGCCTCTCCCCGATGTTATTCAATCTGTACATTGAGCAAGCAGTAAAGGAAACAAAAGAAAAATTCGGAGTAGGTACTAAAACCCATGGAGAAGAATTAAAAACGTTGAGGTTGGCCGATGACATTGTAATTCTGTCAGAGACAGCAAAGGACTTGGAAGAGCAGTTGAACGGAATGGACAGTGTCTTGAAAGGAGGCTATAAGATGAACATCAACATAATCAAAATGAGGATAATGGAATAGTCGAATTAAGTCGGGTGATGCTGAGGGAATTAGATTAGGAAATGCAACACTTGAAGTAGTAAAGCAGTTTTGCTATTTGGGGAGCAAAATAACTGATGATGGTCGAAGCAGAGAGGATATAAAATGCAACTGGCAATGGCAAGGAAAGCGTTTCTGAAGAAGTGAAATTTGTTAACATCGAGTATAGATTTAAGTGTCAGGAAGTCATTTCTGAAAGTATTTGTATGGAGTGTAGCCATGTATAGAAGTGAAACATGGACGATAAATAGTTTGGACAAGAAGAGAATAGAAGCTTTCGAAATGTGGTGCTACAGAAGAATGCTGAAGATATGGGTAAATCACATAACTAATGAGGAGGTATTGAATAGGTTTGGGGAGAAGAGAAGTTTGTGGCAGAACTTGACAAGAAGAAGGGACCGGTTGGTAGGACATGTTCTGAGGCACCAAGGCATCACAAATTTAGCATTGGAGGGCGGTGTGGAGGGTAAAAATCGTAGAGGGAGAGCAAGAGATGAATACACTAAGCAGATTCAGAAGGATGTAGGTTGCAGTAAGTACTGGGAGATGAAGAGGCTTGCACAGGATAGAGTAGCATGGAGAGCTCCATCAAACCAGTCTCAGGACTGAAGACAACAACAACAACATCATCTAGTAACTAACAACCGAATCAAAGAACATCAACTAACGTTAGAAGATTCTTGAGAGGGCAGTTTTACTGCTCAGTAACAAACAAAACACAGAGACCGTGATATTTGAAAATGTGCGACGTTGGTGAGCTGAGTAAAGTTGACCGCTTACCTCTGAGGTAGAAGGATCGGTAGCGTGGGCACTGCGGGGTTACACGTTGTGAGAAGGGGAATAATTTATTTGTATGTGGTGTCCGAAGGAAGAGACGTCTCATACACTGACCACTGACCACTGCCCACTGCGACGTTGGATGCTACCTGGTCGCGTTGCAGGGCACGTGACACGGTAACAAAAGGATGTAAGCGACGCAGGTACGGACGGGGGATCACCCTAGGGAACATATGGGCCGAAAATGGCGAAATCCATTGAGATAAGGGACTTCGACAAAAGGCAGATTATCATTACGCAGAGCCTGTGAACCAGTATCTCGAAAAAGGCGAAGCTGTTCGAATGTTCGCGTGGTGCTGTCGTGAGCATCTACGGAAACACGTAGGAGGACTGTGAAATTACTAATAGTCACTCAATGGTTGGACGTCTGCGACTCATCACACATCTTGGGGTTCGGAGGCTTATCTGGTGGTGATCTGTGACATCTCTGCCGAAGTAGCACAATGCTGGTGCACGCGCCAGCTTTTCGGACCACTTTTTCATCGTACATTATTGAACATGGGGCTCCGCAGCAGACCACTCCTCGTGTTCACATGTTGACTCAACGGCTTCGTCGATTACGATTGCAGTGGGCACGGGATCATCGGAATTCGACTGTCGATCAATAGAAACGTGTCGCCTCTTGGGTTGCATCACATTTCTGCCGCACTAGATCGATGATCGTTCGCACAAACGCCGTCATTGCGGTGAACGTCGGCTCGAGACGTGCAGTACACCAAGGACGCTGGCTGGTGGGAGCAGTATTATGCTATGGGTGATATTCTTGCGCGCTTGATGGGACCTGTGGTAGTAACCGAAGACAGCGAACCACCTGCATCCCTTCAACCCTGATATCTTCCCCGACAGCTATGAATGCTTTCGGCAGTACAACTGTCTATGTCTCGGAGCCAAAATCATGCTTCAGTGGTTTGAGGAGCGTTATAGTAAACTCACATTCATGTCTCGGCGCCGAAATTTGCATGATATAAATCGTATGGAACCTATCTGGGTCGGCCGGCCGTGGCGGCGGAGCGATTCTAGGCGCTACAGTCTGGAACCGTGAGGTCGCTACGGTAGCAGGTTCGAATCCTGCCTCGGGCATGGGTGTGTGTGTTATGTCCTTAGGTTAGTTAGGTTTAAGTAGTTCTAAGTTCTAGGGGACTGATGACCTCAGAAGTTAAGTCCCACAGTGCTCAGAGCCATTTGAACCATTATGAACCTATCTGGGTCGCAATCTGGGGGCCATCACCGCCTACGCAAATCAGCACAAATTACACGACCTGTACATCTAATGCCACGACATCTAATGCCACGTATCTCCACAAACCTACCAACAATCTTTCAGATCCCTGATACAGAGAATCGGTGATTTATTTCTTTCCGAAGACGGACAAACAAGTTATGAAGCAGCTGGTTATAATGTTTTGGCTCATCAATGTATATAATTAAGGCGATGACTGCCAATGACCTCTTCAGCGTAGATGCACACTAAGCTCAAACTCTTGCGGAAATCGGCGACATGGCACTAGTAATGAGGTTAATGAGCAGGAGATTCCGGGTTCAAGTCCCGGTGTCGCCTAGGTGAAGAACCATCGGACGGTGATGGTGGATCGTCTACCGAACGTTGCGTTTCACTACCAGTATTACTTGGATGTGATACTTGTAGGTCGCGGAACTTGTTGCCATGTTCGCCGCGCTGTGCGGCTGTTGGTCACCCCTCAGCGGGCTCACGCACGCGCTGCTGTGACCTAGAGTAAAATTTCGGAGGCGCCTTTCGGGGATCCACGACGATGGCACCATCTTCATCTGCATAGATATTCCTCAAGTCACCATGCGGTGTGTGGACGAGTGTATCTTGCACCAGCGCAAATCGAACGACGGATTAACTACTGTCAGTATGTTTCCGTACCAACATTGATTTCTATTGTCTTCACTACCTTTGGCAGAAGCGCTACCCACTAATCAGTCTTGACACAGTGTTTCGCACAACTGCACATATTAACCTGGCACCTCTCCCTCCTCGATCCATGTTCTTACTACTGCCTCAGGCTACTTTAAATTCCCCCTTACACACGATCTGAATTTCCGACGCTCTCCAAGTTCTGGAATAACACCTTGGCATCTAACGTAATGGCTAGCGCACATGCCTGGTAAGCAGGAGACACGGGTTCGATTCCGGCCTAGGTATAAACTTTTACGTGCTGTTTCAGTCTGTTGTTGTTGTTGTCTTCATTCCTGAGACTGGTTTGATGCAGCTCTCCATGCTACTCTATCCTGTGCAAGCTGCTTCATCTCCCAGTACCTACTGCAACCTACATCTATGTACATAAAATTCCAGCAGGTCTCAATAATGGATCGCGCAAGTGTTGTGTACGTACCCTTCAGTTGTAGATGAACTAATATTCCCTAGAATTCTCCCTACAAACGAAAGTCGATCATTTGTCTTTCCCACAACCGGTTCTAGGCGCTTCAGTCTGGAACGGCGCTGCTGCTACGGTCAGGTTCGAATCCTGCCTCCGGCATGGATGTGTGTGATGTCCTTAGATTAGTTAAGTTTCAGTAGTTCTAAGTTCTAGGGGACTGATGACCTCAGACGTTAAGTCGCATAGTGCTTAGAGCCATTCGAATCCCAAAACCGGCCCTACGCCCTCGTTCATTTCATGACATTCAGCGTTACGCCTTCATATTTAATAGAAGCGGCTCTGTGATTTAGCACACCGCTAATACTCTATTCCAACATCACATAAATGTTTTTCCTATTCATCTCCATTAACTAACATCCTTCCACGTTTAGAGCACGCTACGATTCATCACACAAAATCCCCAATCCTCCTCCATTCACTCAACAACTACAATATCCCGTGCGCAACAGTGTCATCAGCAAATAGCCGCTGATTGTTGTGCACCTTATCCGTCTGACTTTTAATGTATATGAGGAATAAGAGCGGTCCTGTCATACTTCTGTGGAGCACTCCTTACGTTTTGTTTGTTATGAATACTTGCCGAACAGGACAGCGTATTGGGTTCTGTTACTGACGAAGCCTTCGAGCCACTCACGTACCTGTGTACCTATTCTGCATGCTCGGACCTTTGTTAGCTGTGTAAAAAATCACTTCCGGAAGTCTAGTAATATCGAAATTCCTGTTGTCGTCGTCAGTGGTTAGCAGGATATTTTGGGAGAAAAGGGTAAGCTGAGTTTCGTAAGAGCGATGCATTTTAAGCCGTGCCGATTTGTGGACAGAAGCGTTTCTCTCTGAAGGACATTTGTCACATTCGTACTAAGAACATGTTCATGCACTCTGCCGCCAACCAACGTTATGGATATTCGTCTGTAATTTTCATAGGTCTAGCTCCCAACGAACCCTTGTTGGACGATGACACACGTTTATGGACTAAGACTCATCACAGAATCCAGCATCCGGAAAACAAAATGCGCACTACGTAAGATGTTCTATTTTTGATTTTATACTCAGTTATTCTAAATATACACTGAAGAGCTAAAGAAACTGCTATACCTGCGTAATATCGTGTAGGGCTCCCGCGAGGACGCAGAAGTGCCGCAACACGACGTGGCATGGACTCAACTAATGTCTGAAGTAGTGTTGGAGGGAACTGACACCACGAATCCTACAGGGATGTCCATAAATCCGTAAGAGTACGACGGGGTGGAGATTTCTTTTGAACAGCACGATGCAAGGCATCCCACATGTGCTCAATAATGTTAATGTCTGGAGAATTTGGTGACCAACGGCAGTGTTTAAACTCAGAGGAGTGCTCTGTAGAAATTCTGGAGGTTTAGGGTGTCGTATCGTCCTGCTGGAATTGCCCAAATCCGTCGGAAAGCACAATGGACATGAATGGACTCAGGTTATAGGACAAGATGCTCAAGTACGTGGCACCTGTCAAGAGTCGTACCTAGAATTATCAGGGGTTCCATATCACTCCAACTGCACATGACCCACACCTTTATTGAGCCTCAACCAGCTTCGTCAGTCCCCTAAGGACATACAGGGCCGGCCGTTGTGGCCGAGCACTTCTGGGTGCTTCAGTCCGGAGCCGCGCTGCTGCTACGGTCGCAGGTTCGAATCCTGCCTCGGGCATGGATGTGTGTGATGTCCTTAGGTTAGTTAGGTTTAAGTAGTTCTAAGTTCTAGGGGACTGATGACCTCAGATGTTAAGTCCCATAGTGCTCAGATCCATTTGAACCATTTGACATGCAGGGTCCAAGGATTCATGAGTTGTCTTCATAGCCGTACATGTCTATACTCTCGATACAATTTGAAACGTGACTCGTCCGACCAGGCAACATTTTTTCAGTCATCAACAGTCCGATGTCGGTGTTGACAGGCCAGGCGAGGCGTAAAGCTTTGTGTCGTACAGCCATCAGGGGTACACGAGCAAGCCTTCGGCTCCGAAAGCTCATATCGATGTTTTTCAGAATTCCTGATATTCACGGTACACTCTTGAAATGGTCGAACGGGAAAATCGCCACCTTACCTCGGAGATGCCGTGTCCCGTCCCTCGTGAGCGGACTATAACACGACCTTCAAACTCACTGAAATCTTGATAACCTGCCATTGTAGCAGCATTAACCGATCTAACAACGGTGACAGACACTTGTTGTCTTATATAGGTGTTGCCTACAGCAGAGCCGTTTTCTGCCTGTTTACGTACTTCTGTATTTGAATACGTGCGCGTATACCAGTTTCTTTAGCGTTTCAGTGTACATCTAGGTACACACCACTTTACTGAGTGCTTACACGACCCTCTAAGCGTGATTTATGGTATCAGTGAATCAGATTTGTGTTTATGTACCACGTTCATGGTGTGCGGAGAGGAAGTTCCATGCATGGGATGGCAGTGGCAACCAGGGTAGTACGTTACCAATATAGTTCACATGCATAGAGACAAAACATATTACCAGCTGGTATTTGCAGCAAAGCAACATAGAGCTAAATTTGTCTGTGGAGGATACAACGTTGATTGTAGAGAAAGTTATGTACCTCTTGTCGCACAGCATAGTGTTTATGTGGTTTTGCGATGGTGGTGTTCGTGTTAAGGCGGCGGAATCATATTTGGGAGAGGCGATGTTAAAATTATCGATGTGCCGTCAGCATATATAGTTTCGAAATCCACTTAAAAGACTTGCAGCGAATGCTGGGGTGGACGCTTTAAAAGGCCCCTTCCACCATCCAAGCCTAGTCAGAGTAAGAGCTCCCTTCGCATCTATTGGCTTCTACAGTGGGTCGTTAACCTCTTATTTTTTATTTTCATCCACTTCTTTCAAACGTACTAGAAATAAATTCATACGAGGTCTTTTATTTCTAAAAAAGTTCCTTATTTATGTATGTGTGTACTTAAGCAATGAAACTAGATATGAGTATTCTGGCTTGAGAATAGCACAGTTTCTTGTTGTTTCGGTGATGTTATGTTATTTCTTATTGAACCGTTTATTATTTCATTCCAAAATATAATATTGGCCAAAAAAATGCATACAGATGGGGCCTTGGTCAATTTTACTAACAATGTATGCTAAATATGTACGGTTGCAGCACATTCGGTTGCTCGTGTTATTGTCATTTTTCTATTATGGACCATAATTTGTTAACTTCGACTTATAATGCTTTAATACTTCAACGTACTGTCTGTGCAACGAAACCCGAGACCTGAAAACGAATTGTCTGATAGACAATTGTGGAAGTCCCAATACGGCCATAATACTGCGTTCAATGGTTGATCCATAATCCAAGATATACGGTTGCTATTTTGTTTTATGATGATGGAGCAGAAATTAGCCCTAGCGCAGTTAACATCAAACGATTCGGAGCCTTTCAGTGTGTACCGGAACTGCAAATTGTACATGCAAACAACCAAAAAATTAATTACGTAACTTCATTTTTTTCGATCCGGTAAAATCGGATGCCAAGTTTAAAATCGCTGAATCATTTACATTGTTATATTCTTGGTCACGTGCCAGTTAATAAAGATATACAGCTACTTGTGAGGATTGATATCACACATGGAATGTTATTTATTTCAAAATAATATTTTTTATTTCTACGAACAATCCTTAGTATAATTATGTACAACATATTTAACACTGTTTTAAAAAATCCTGGAATGATTATAGCGCCCTTAACTATCTGTTATGTAACGGTGAGTGATGTAAAACTGCCGCAGTTCCGTAGGACTGATTCAGGCGAACAGCCGGCCGATATTTCAGCGCTCGCTCGCGAGGATTTATGATTCATTACGCTGCACCGACGGATCACGATAGAAATGGCGTGGCATACATATGCAGTGAAATGTGGGGTACGTGTGTCAGACTGTGTCGTTCTGTGTACGTTACATCCGTCGCTCGGCTGGGATAAAGCAAACTGCGTTGAAAGGACAGCGAAATTTTCAAACGCCCCACTCAAACAAAACGAGTTTTGCAGGAAACTTAGGACACTACATGTGTTCTAAGGCGATTTCTCTCCGAAGCCATGTAAAGAATGAAAAAGAGTTGCTCAGTTACCTCGGTTTAGATAACGGTACAGCCAGGATTAATGAAATTGGTCAACTACACGTGATAGAGCTCGCCGTCGACAACAGTTTTTTTCTTTTTCTGGGAGGGGAGGTGTCTTTTCTGACTGATTAGATGCCGCCCATCACTACTTCCTCTCCTGTGTCGATCTCTTCATCTCAGAGTAACATTTGCAACATACGTCCTCAATTATTTACTGTATATGTTCCCGTCGCTGCCTTTGCCTAAAGCTTTTGACCTCTATAGCACCCGCTAGTACCATGGAAGTCGCCTGCCCGGCGGTCTAACGCGCTGCTTCCTGAGCGGGAATGCGTGCCGGACCCCGGCACGAATCCGTCCGGCGTATTAGTGTCTAAGGCCGGTGCGCCGGCCAGCCTGTGGATGGTTTTTAAGGCTGTTTTCCATCTACCTCGGCGAATGCGGGCTGGTTCCCCTTATTCCGCCTCAGTTACACTACGTCGGCGATTGTTGCGCGAACACTGTCTCCACGTACGTGTACACCATAATTATTCTACCACGCAACGCAAACATTGGGGTTACACTCGTCTGGCATGAGACGGAGGGGGGGGGGGGGGGGGGGGTGTAAACTGGGAGCCGAATCAGACAATGATCCTGGGTTTTCCTTTCATCACCGATTCTGTGGAGAACCTCCTCATTTGTTACCTTATCGATTCACCCACATTCTGTGGAGAACCTCCTCATTTGTCACCGTATCGATTCACCAACATTCTTCTGTAGCATCACATCTCAGATTCTTCGATTCTCTTCACGTATTTTTCAGAAGTTTTTATCCTTAATTTAAGACCTGTGTTTGGTACCAGCAGACTTCTTTAGGCGAGAAATGCCCTCTTTGCCAGTGCTGTTTTTACATCCTTCTAGTATCGTCCGTCAGGCTCAATTTTGCTTCCAAGGTAGCAAAATTCCTTCACTTTGTTTGCCTCATGGTCCCCAATTTTAATGTAAAGTTTATTGTTAGTCTCATTTCTGCTATTCCTCATTAATTTCGACTTTCTTTGGTTTAATCTCAGTCCATGTCTGCGCTCATAAGACCATTCCGTTTAACAGCTCTTATAATTCTTTACTGTCATCACCTGACCGGAAAGCCGATCGCGTTACAGCGCTATTTTTGGGATTCAGGGAGGCGAGGGTGGTGAGTCGGCCAGCTTGCATGTTTTTCTTAGGCGGTTTCCCACATACCACGAGAGAAATGTAGGACACGCCCCATCTCAGATACACGCTACACAAACATTTACGAAACTTTCTCATAACTGCACATCAGACTTACTCTGGATGCAGACAGATGAGTTACACAGATTTAATCCTGGGGTTTTAATAAGAAACTGACGGCCATAGATGTTAAACCCGTATCATCATCATCATCATCATCATCATCATCGTCGTCGTCGTCGTCAGTCTTATTGTTGACACCCTGGATTTTAATGTCACTTCTGTAGATCTCTTTTATCTCCGTTATTGCTTCTGTACAGCTTGAAGAGTAGGAGAGAAAGGCTACATCCCTGCCTTACGCCCTTTTTAAATCGAAAACACTTTTTCTAGTGCCCTAAAAGTTAAGCATGATCTGGAAAAGAAGCAAACGGTAATAGAAAGTGCAGCGAGCCACCGTGAATCACCGACAAAGTTTCGTCGTAAACCAGTATTGTACTGTCCGTTTCTGGAAGACACGCGATTCAAAGATAACGGTGTATTAGAACATGATATGTCAGTAGCGTTTACTCTTCAGTTCTGAACAGCGTAGTCTCTTGCAGTTTATAACATCATTTGGACATAATTTTGTACGGTGGTATCTTCGGACGCCTTCAAGCAGTTCAGACAGATCACAGTCTTAACCATGTTGACTGTGCTACGAAGTGTCATGAAGCTTTCGTGACATGTCCTAAACACACTCTGTATTCGTCGTAGGCTGTACAGGCTCGACTAATAAAAACCTGTTCACAGTAGGAGCCTTGTGTGGGCTCAACAGCTTGACCATGTGTGCAAAGCTCACAGTAGCCTGAGTAGTCGGGTAATATGTGTGTTCCATTCACGGCAATGCAAACGCTAAGAAGCCCGTTCATTGTGAAGTTATAAACACCTAGACTGGACCGTGAATGTATCGAGCAAAGGACACTTTAGGGATAAATAGTGCTTCAGTTTCCAGAACATTTCTCGTGACACATACTTATCGAGTAATTGTTTCTACCAGTAAAATCACGCTATGGAAAGAGGCCAGTCACTTGGTTGTAGTGTCCCCGCATGTCGAGGCACAGTACTTTACAAATGTACGAAGATTCGCATATTCGTTGACAACCGGAGAAAAACTGTTCGTCTACGCCTTAAGGAGGACTGCTGCAACACGGTCAAAACGCCATTGAGTTTGGTAATTCAGCGTTTTATGTGCTTTATGACACATCAGTACACACATACATTTTTAATTAGAATATTCCCAGGAGTAATTAGAATAAGCCAAGAAGTACCAAGTTCTTCAGCAAAGGTTTGTGAGACGTTTTGAAGGTGCAGTTGGATAAGACTTTCGTAAAACTACCCGTAATGCGTGTCACGTTGCACTGTTCAAAGACTTTCTTAAATCCGCCCGTAATGTTTGTCCGCATTGCACTGTTCTGGCGGACAAATTTCTTACATGTAACGAATCAACATAGTGAGTACCACTTGATAAATGAATTTTTGTACCATCGGGGAGTCAAATTCGAATTTCGTGCCTTTCGCTAGCAGTAGCGTTTACAAATAAGCTTGCTCAGTGCGGGCTCGAGGCGTGACAAAAATTTCGTTGCTACTGAATATTCCGTTACTTCCAACCATTACAGGCAATGAAGAAAGTAATACAGATGAAAAGCTCCCTAAGGCATAAACTAGATTCGAAACCATTTACATTTGGAAGGCTGTGGCTGGGGAGGGAGGGAGAGGGGGGGGATTTAACGTAATGTCGACGACGAGATCATTAGAGACAGAGCTCAAGCTTCGATGCGCGGAAAATATAGTTAAGGAGATCGGCAGTGTACCATAAATTTGAAATTCTAAATCGCGAGACTCCAAGATTTGTTTGCAAGCGTTTCTCTGAAAGAAATAAACTAAAACTTATCACTGTACGAGATTGTTCTACACATTCATCCACATCCAGTGTTAACTCTAGGGTAATTTTTAGTATGTGCATATTATTGTAGAGTAAGTGCAAATTGTGTCCAATATCCTCGAGTGTTTCTTCTTTTGGTCTGAAGGCTTTTTTGATAGACAATTACCAACATTGTTTTTCTTCATATCTTTGTTCCTTATATAAATGTACTTCAGTGTTGTTCTCTGTCGTTTCAGGTAAGCCACCGTCAACTCTCCACATTTCATCGCCCTACGCAAACGTAGTTACTGAATGTTACGGGGAGAGGTGGGTAACATCGAATCACGGTAAGCTGTTGTCTTTATATGTTGGAAACATAATCAATCGACTTAATGTATTTGGGTGGCTTTTGAGAATTCGGTATAACGTTTGCAGCGTTAAAAAAACTGAAGTAAAATGAGGAAGTCTGTCACGAAATCATCCGAAATTACATGCGCCACCTCCAGACACATCTTTGAATGCACTGCAATGGAACATGATCTGATTCATAAAGAAACTGTTTGCAGTGTGTTGTCCAGCTCTAGACAATACTGTACTCAGCAGGAACATCAGGAAAGATCTGCGCAAATCGTGCCTGTAATACTTACATACTGTTTACTCTTACTCAATACTTTCGTCAGATAAACACATGGGATGAAATCTGACTCTTTCATATCGATGCTGAGAGTAAAAAGGAGTCGATGAAATGGAAGCCTTCGGGACCCCCTCGTACGAAGGCACAACCTGATAAGTCATGCAGAGGACTGAGAGCTACATTTGTTTGCCATTGTGGGTGGTGGTGGTGGTGGTGGTGGTTGTGGTTGTGATGCGGTGGAAGTAGGTGATTATCATAAACTTTATCAAGCGTGGAACAGCCGTTACCAAATAAGTATATTTTTCTTTCTTGGATAAGCCGTTGTATCTCTCACAAGCGAAGAGATCTGTACTCTGCGCTAGCCACATCGTATTGCTCTATTATAATGCTAGATCACATAGTGAACAGTTAAGAAAACTAGTTAACTAGAATGGACGGATGTATCTTAACCACATTCAGTAGTCCGCCCCTGGTAGCTGAGTGGTCAGAGGGACGGAATGTCATACCTAACAGGTTCGATTTCCGGCTGGGTCGGAAATTTTCTCCGTTCAGGGACTGTGTGTTGTGTTGTCCTTATCATCATCATCACCATTTCATCCCCACGACAGTTTCATCTACGTAAGTTAGTGAAGGCTTATATGGGTGGGAAAGAATTTCGGTGTGACAACAATTTTTTTTGTGCGTGGAAAGTAATGTAATCCATGTCCTTAAGAGTTTTACGAATGAGAGTTCATTTCATTTGGAGCCAAGCATGGCTGTAGTGTAGTGAATGTGAGCAATCAGAAGTGGCGTTTTCAAAACATCGAAGAAACACTGAAACATCTGATTTCTCTAGAGCCAACAATTAGCGAACTATAGTTCGTTATGACTCAACTATCTACTCAAGCACTTTCTATACAACGGTTCCTAATATACTCTTTCTACAATCTGGATAGTACCAGGACTAGTCAATTGATTTGTTCTCTGATTGTGCCGTATATTGTTGAAATAGACCTTAATTTTATTTTTTCTGCACGTATATACACTCCTGGAAATTGAAATAAGAACACCGTGAATTCATTGTCCCAGGAAGGGGAAACTTTATTGACACATTCCTGGGGTCAGATACATCACATGATCACACTGACAGAACCACAGGCACATAGACACAGGCAACAGAGCATGCACAATGTCGGCACTAGTACTATGTATATCCACCTTTCGCAGCAATGCAGGCTGCTATTCTCCCATGGAGACGATCGTACAGATGCTGGATGTAATCCTGTGGAACGGCTTCCCCATGCCATTTCCACCTGGCGCCTCAGTTGGACCAGCGTTCGTGCTGGACGTGCAGACCGCGTGAGACGACGCTTCATCCAGTCCCAAGCATGCTCAATGGGGGACAGATCCGGAGATCTTGCTGGCCAAGGTAGTTGACTTACACCTTCTAGAGCACGTTGGGTGGCACGGGATACATGCGGACGTGCATTGTCCTGTTGGAACAGCAAGTTCCCTTGCCGGTCTAGGAATGGTAGAACGATGGGTTCGATGACGGTTTGGATGTACCGTGCACTATTCAGTGTCCCCTCGACGATCACCAGAGGTGTACGGCCAGTGTAGGAGATCGCTCCCCACACCATGATTCCGGGGGTTGGCCCTGTGTGCCTCGGTTGTATGCAGTCCTCATTGTGGCGCTCACCTGCACGGCGCCAAACACGCATACGACCATCATTGGCACCAAGGCAGAAGCGACTCACATCGCTGAAGACGACACGTCTCCATTCGTCCCTCCATTCACGCCTGTCGCGTCACCACTGGAGGCGGGCTGCACGATGTTGGGGCGGGAGCGGAAGACGGCCTAACGGTGTGTGGGACCGTAGCCCAGCTTCATGGAGACGGTTGCGAATGGTCCTCGCCGATACCCCAGGAGCAACAGTGTCCCTAATTTGCTGGGAAGTGGCGGTGCGGTACCCTACGGCACTGCGTAGGATCCTACGGACTTGGCGTGCATCCGTGTGTCGCTGCGGTCCGGTTCCAGGGCGACGGGCACGTGCACCTTCCGCCGACCACTGGCGACAACATCGATGTACTGTGGAGACCTCACGCCCCACGTGTTGAGCAATTCGGCGGTACGTCCACCCGGCCTCCCGCATGCCCACTATACGCCCTCGCTCAAAGTCCGTCAACTGCACGCGCAGCTAGCGCCATTCGACGGCCAACACCGCGGTTTCTGGTGTGTCCGCTGTGCCGTGCGTGTGATCATTGCTTGTAAAGCCCTCTCGCAGTGTCCAGAGCAAGTATTGTGGGTCTGACACAGCGGTGTCAATGTGTTCTTTTTTCCATTTCCAGGAGTGTATTTACCACGTGCTGTGTAAAAACTCTTTCTTCTGTCATCTGTAACCTTGTTGTTCCGTTATCAGCAAAAATGTTACTGGCACAGATGACCTTAACCGTTTTAACGCAGCAGGGCTTTAATAGCCATGACCTCATTGCAGTTGGTATGCCCATGTCTTCTTCCAATCTTTGAACTGACTTACCCAACCAGTTGTAGGGAGACCTAGAGTTGAACGTGGATTCTGGACCGCGACGTAACTTCACGTTTCCCACATACATCGCTCACTGTCAGAGGTAACAGAAGCCCTAAGTGTCAGAAGAAACCCTAGCGACCGACTGAGCCCTGGACGTCTGGATTTGTGGTCTGAGTCTTACCCCACTGTCCACCGCCCCACATAACAGCAAATCAGCAAATACGATGAAACGTTATCTTTAAATGGTTTATATGCTTCTAAAAATTACCGGTTTTGATAAGCAATGAGAAGATAAAACATTCCGGAGACATGAATTTTGCGGGCAGTATTTTTCGAAACTTAAGGGTTTGCAAACTACGAATAGTGCGTCTCTCCTGTTTAAGAACCAGGACACACGAGAGATTGGTTACGACGATGAGTCTCTCTTCACTGTTGTATTTTTGTGCATTCTTCTTTATTTTTCAACATGTTACATCGTTCCTGTGGTAGCATCTGGTATGTGAGTCTTACTTGGCACCAATGTTGTTTGAAGAACACCGAACGAGAAATTTTGTCGTGGTCTTCAGTCCGGAGAATGGTGTGTTCCAGCTCTCCATGCTACTCTATCCTGTACAGGTCTCTTCATTTCCGAATAACTACCCATCTGCATCCTTCTGAATCTGCTCACTATAACCATCTGTTATTCTCCCTCCACCATTTTACCACCCACCCTCTCTTCAACACTAAACCGGTAATCCCTTGATGTCTCAGAATGTGTCCAATCAACCAATCTCTTGTTTCACTCAATTGCGCCACAAATTTCTTGTCTCCCCGATTCTGTTCAGTGGCTTCTCATTAGTTAGGCGATCTTCCCATATAATCTTCAGCATTCTTCTCTAGCATCACGTTTCAAAAGCTTGTCGTCCATAACTATACATGAATACACTCCAGACGAATGTCTTCAGAACGAAATATAATACTTCGGTAATCCATGCTCAGAAGGAGCAGGACTCAAACTCCGTTCTGGCATCCTGGATTAGATGTCTAGTCGTTATCATAAATCACTTTAAGCTAATCCTCGGAACACCTACGTCCACATAACAACCCTGAAATCACACTTAAGTGCCTAGCAAATGGTTCTTCGAAGCACTTTCAGAATCTAAGAGCGCGGTGGGAAAACTGAACACTTAAAAAGCATCCCGTGCGAGCTCTGATTTATTTTATTACGATGATTATTTCTCCCTGTGCAGGTTGGCGATAATGAAATATTTTCTATTTCAGGTGAGAAACTTGGTGATTGAATTCCATTATTGTGCCAGAATCAGTCTGAAGTGATAATTAAAATACACTGAAGCGCCAAAGAAACTTGTATATGCATGCGTATTCGAATACAGAGGTATGTAAACAGGTGGAAACCCGCGCTGCGGTCGGCAACGCCTACATAAGACAAGTGTCTGCCACAGTTGTTAGATCGGTTACTGCTGCTACAATGGTAGGTCATCAAGATTTGGATATGGTGTTATAGTCGGCGCACGAGCGATGGGACACAGCATCTCCTAGGTAGCGATGAAGTGGCGATTTTCCGTTACGATGAGTGTACCGTGAATATGAGGAATCCGGCAATACATCAAATGTATGACGTAGAACCTGCAAGAACGGGACCAACGACGACTGAAGAGAATCGTTCAACTTGACAGAAATGCAACCCTTTCGCAAATTGCTACAGATTTCATTGTTGGGCCATCAAAAAGTGCCAGCGTGCGAACCATTCAACGAAACATCATGGATACGGGCTTTCGGAGCCGAAGGCGCACTCGTGTACACTTGATGACTGCATGACACGAAGTCTCTCCTGGGCCCGTCAACACCGACATTGGACTGTCGCCTGGTCGGATGAGTCTCGTTTCAAGTTGTATCTAGCGGATGGACGTGTACGGGTATGGAGACAACCTGATGAATCCGTGGAATCTCCATGTCAACAGGGGAATGTTCAGGCTGGTGGAGGCTCTGAACTGGTGTGGGCCGTGTGCAGTTGGTGTGATATGGGACACCTGATATGTCTAGATACGACTCTGACAGGTCACACTTATGTAAGCATCCTGTCTGATCACATGTATCCAGTCATGTCCATTGTGCATTCCGACGGACTTGGGTAATTCAAGCAGTACAATGTGACATCCCACACGTCCAGAATTGCTACAGAGTGACTCCAGGAACACTGTTCTGAGTTTAAACACTTCCGCTGGCCACCAAACGCCCCAGACATGAACATTATTGAACATATCTGGGATGCCTTGCAACGCGTTGTTCAGAAGAGATCTCCACCCTTTCGTACTCTTACGGATTTATGGACAATCCTGCAGGATTGACTGTGTCAATTCCCTCGAGCACTACTGCAGATATTAGTCGAGTCTATCGTGCTTGTGGGGGCCCTACACGGTATTAGGCGGGTGTACTAGCTTCTTTGGTTCTTCAGTGTACATACAGTCAGCAGTCAAGAAAAGCAGTATTAAGTCAAGGTACACCATTTTTGTTCTTCTCCCAAAATTTGACAACTTCAAATTCTTTGAAGTTGTTGCAAAGAGATTTTTCACCGTGAGTGTGGTGGCAGATGAACTGCAGTATGGGCAAAACAAGTCTGTCCCGGAAAAAAATTCATGCACCTTACCATAGTCAACCCAACTTACATCATCTTCATCGCCTGTCTTTTAGGGTGGATGAAATATTTTTCGTATCAGTTTTATTTCGCACACACTCCGCATAAACCGATCAAAAGGATCTGGACACCCCTTTGTAATGCGGTTATGAGCTCTAGATGTTATGAGAGGCTAACCCACCAGTATAAATGGGGGCGGGGAGTATGATGAAGGACCGATGACCCTATTAGTCTGGCCCCTTCAATCCCACAAACCAACCAGCCAAGTATGATGTTAGCAGTAGAGAAGCAGTAACAGCGGAATGGGGCGGCCAGGAGAGCTCAGGAAGCGCGAAGGAACTACCACAGCCAAATCAAGTCCAGGCAGACCGCATGTACTGACGGACAAGGACCGTCAGAGATTGCGGAGGAAGTCTGTAAAAGATCGTGCGAAACCAGCGAACTTCCGTAACGCTAGAAGCGCTCCAGCTAGCACCTGTACTGTATGCAGGAAATCAGAAAGAATGGGGTGCAACGATCGAGCAGCTCCCCACAAGCCGCATATTTCTGTGGCCAACGCGAAGCGACGCTTCAGGTGAAGTAAAGAGAGACACCACTGAACAATGTCATCCAGTGCAAGGGTTTGGGTTTGGCATATGCGTGGATAACGTTACCTGCCATCATGTGTAGTACCATCAGTGGGGTCTAGAGGAGGTGGTATTAGGATATGCCGGCGTTTTTTAAGGTTAGAATGTGATCTCCTTATTCCGCTTACGAAATGCTAATTGTCGTCCATGAAGACGAATGACTCGCCAATATGCTGCCGATATGTTTGCACTGTCGGTCGGAGGATGCCATTTCACGTACCGTACGGTCGTTACGGCGGTTTCCATGACCACCAGCGGCGTACGTCGGCCCCACATAATGGCACTCCAAACAGCAGGGAAGCTCCGTCATGCTGCACTCGCTGGACAGTGTGTCTAAGGCGTTCGGCCTGACCGGGTTGCCTTCAAAAACGTCTTCGACGATTATGTGGTTGAAGATATATGCGACACTCAACGGTGAAGAGCACGTGATGCCATTTGTGAGCGGTCCATTCGGCATGTTGTTGGGCCCTTCTTCACCGCCCTGAATGGTGTCGTGGTTGCAAAGGTCGGCCTCACCATCCACGTCGGAAGTGAAGCTGCGCAAAGTGCAGCCTACTGCGTACGGTTTGAGTCGTAACACGGCGTCCTGTTGCTGCACGAAAAGCGTTATTCAACATGGTGGCGTTGCTGTCAGGGTTCCTCCGAGCCATAATCCGTAGGTAGAGGTCATCCACTGCAGTAGTAGCCCTTGGGCGGCCTGAGCGAGGCATGCAATCGACCTGTTTCTCTATATCTCCACCCTGTCCGAACAACATCGCTTTGGTTCACTCCGAAACGCCTGGACATTTTCCTTCCTGTCCGAACAACATCGCTTTGGTTCACTTCGAAACGCCTGGACATTTTCCTTGTTGAGAGACATTCCTGGCACAAAGTAACAATGCGGACGCAATCGAACCACGGTACTGACAGTCTACTAGGCATGGTTGAACTACAGACAACACGAGCCATGTACCTCCTTTCTGGTGGAATGACTGGAACTTATCGGCTGTCGGACCCCCTCCGTCTAATAAGCTTTGCTCATACATGGTTGTTTACATCTTTGGGCGACTTTAGTGACATATCTGAACAGTCAAAGGGACTGTGTCTGGGCTACAATATCCACAGTCAACGTCTATCTTCGCGAGTTATTTGTGAAACGGGCTGACGTCCCGACCTGAACTCAATGGAACCCCTTTGGCAATAGTAAGAACGTCGGTTTAGCTCCTGACTCCAACATCACTACCTTCTCTGACTTCAGTTGTTGAAGAAGAATGGGCTGTCATTCCTCCACAGGCATTTGGGCACCTATTGCAAGTATCCCCAGCAGGGCTCAACCCGTCATAAAGGCTACTTGTGGACACACCACATATTCATGTCCAGTAATCGGCGCCCACATACTTTTGATCAGATGGTGTACATTGAAGCTGAAACGCCCTGTTTAAAGAAAGTATTTACCCTATTTAAACACGCCATAGTTCTGTGCCTTACGGTAAAATGTCGCGACATTTTGGAAAAATTACACCGCAACATTCATCTGGAGAGGATAAACGCACCGTTTCGCTAAGTGGCCTACGTCGTTTGGTGCTGTTGGTCGACTATTAGGCGAGCTTTGTTAACCAATTAATGCAAATAACTTTTGCAGACAATATTGTGGCGCAAGTTCGTAATAATGCTCTGCAGATTATTACAGAACTTTTGTGATTATGTGTAATATGTAATACATCGTTCATTGAAATAGAGTTCCGTCGAATGCTTTTTTCAAACGTTTGAAAATACTATCAGTTTTCCGTTATGTGCAATATGTTACCTCTTGTTCCCGGGTTCGATTCCCGGCGGGGTCAGGGATTTTCTCTGCCTGGTGATGACTTGGTGTTGTGTGATGTTCTTAGGTTAGTTAGGTTTAAGTAGTTCTAAGTTCTAGGGGACTGATGACCATAGATGTTAAGTCCCATAGTGCACAGAGCCATTTGAAACATTTTTTTGTTACCTCTTGTGCTTTAATAACAACGGTCTGTCATGGGCAAATAATCCAAAAATATTATCAATTTCAGCTCAGAACTGCTAACGATTAAATTTTCCCTGAAAAACTCAGAAATGCTAATGCGGGGCCATTGATAGCACGAGGCCCGTAGCGGGTGCGATATGTATGTGCTACACGGATAAACCACCTCTGTGTCGTCGAGAAACACATATATTATTTTGGCGTGGGGGTGTGTGTGTATCACAGTGGACACGCAGAGGCGTCCGCAGAATAATTAAGAGCAGTGTCATAACGGTTCTCTGAAACCTCTTCCACCTCGCTTTTCTAACCAGGCATCTCGTCTCTGGCGACCCCAACGTTGACAAAAATTTATTTTGTAAAATCTGTTTGACCAATAGATGATACGATGTAATTGACCGTGGCTCTGTGTCTGATTAATGGACTCGTAAACTAGCTGCTAAACACAAAAGAAATGTAATACTAAGACGATATTTGTTACCATAAGGTGAATATTAATGAAACAAACGAGACGTGTTTTTTAAGTAAGTAATGTTCTGAAATAAAAATAAAACGAAAACACTTCTCTTAATAATTTTATTTCTGTGTGTAAGCCTTTACTTTAATCTTCTATTCTACATAACTTCCACCGATATTACAATTGGCATTGAATACCATCCTGTAGAAATACTTATTTAATTATTTTTCCATTGCAGACTGCATACAGCCTTAACTTTTTTCATTTTTAAAACTGATATTCATTACTTTACTTTTTGTTAAGCTTATTTCCACGCCTTTTGAGTTACTCCGTATCAGGTGCTCAGTTGTTCTTCCAGTTTCTACTCATTTTCTTCCCAAATCATGGCATCACTGCATATGCTACGATTTTCATATTATCCGCTGTTGACCCTTGGCGAACTTCTCTTGTAATGTTGTCCAGGGCTATATTAAAAAGCACTGGTGAAAGTACATTTCTTTACCGAACCCTGCTGTCCGTTATAAATCATTCTAATTTTCTGTCATCTATTATGACACTATTCATGCTTTTTTTGTGTATCTTTCGAATTCTCAGTTGCATATCTTTTGACAGTTCCAGTCTCTTCACAACCTGACATCTCTCTTCCCTTCTACCAGGGTCATAAGCCTTTTCGGTTTCGATGAATACATCTATGATTATTTCTGAAATTCGTATTTCTTTTGTAGAACTTGTACGGCTGTAAATGTGGCATTTATAGTTGGTATTACACGTCGAAATCTTTGATTTTCCTATCTTAACTGTGGTTCTGCCTTATTCCTGATTTTCTGTAAAATATTCATGGAGTGGCACAGTATGCCACTCCTCCGTAGTTCTCACAAAGTGCTGTGTAACCCTTTTTAAAGATAGGCACAATAGCTGCGTTTATCCAATCGAATGGTATTTTTCCATATGTCCGTACTATCGTCATTAATCTATAGAGCCACTGAATTCCGTCTGGTCCTGTGGCTTTGATCATTTCCACTGTGATATTGTCTACTCCAATAGCTTTGTCATTTTTCATTTCTAATACAGCTTTCTCTACATGCAACATCTGCAAATCTTCCGCTTCTGTTTCTTCTTTGATGGTGATATTTCTTTCGTTTCCTTCTATTTCATGACGAGTATTTGTTTCATCTTATTCTTCATATAGATTGTGGAAGTAATCTTTTCGTAATTTGATAACTTCTCTTCCTCATCACGGGTTGTTGATGACTTCTGAGGTATTTTCTTTCCTTCTGTTAGCTAATATGCGATACAGTATCTTCTTGTCGCCCTTAAAATTCTTTTCTATTTTTTTTTTTTGATTTTTTCCCGAGATATTTTCTTAGCCAATACTACCATTTTCGTAGTTGCTCTGATTAGTCGTTTCCGTTTGTCTCTGTTATACTCCGTTCTGTTTTTGAACTATTCTCTCCATACGTTGTTCTCCTCCTTGACATATTCTGCGATTCACTCATTCCACCATGAAGTTTGTTTGTGTCTGGCGTTTGTTGACGTCCTTCCACATGTTTCGTACGCTGTCTTGACTAGGGCCTGTCTGAGCCTCCTCAATTCTGCTTCTACTACCTTCCTCTCTTTCTTATTAGAGAGCTGTGTCTAACAAAAATCTACCTATTTAATTTTATATTCAAAAAAGGTTATTACTTAAAAAACACGCCTCGTATCTGTTTACTTTTAGCACATTACGTACTCGTATCTGTTTAGTGGCTAGTATATTACGTACATCTTTTTTATTTGCTTTCCTCATTGCTTTCTTGCCCTGTTTCCAAAATATTTCGCACATTATAAGTACTGTCTCTTCTATAAGCTGTGCGAAAATTCGTATAGAAGCATTATACCAGCCTGAAGTTTCTCCCTCGGCTGCGCGCTTTTCCTTGTTCTGTGAATGAGCTGATTCGATTATATTTGCCATTTCGCGCTAAAAGGAGCTGGGGAAGGGGAGATGCTCACTCTCTTACGAGTAACGGTCTGCCTTCCATCTCATTCCGGCGCCTGTTTACTGAGAGAGAATCTCGTGGTAATTCAGTTATCCGCATCTTTGCGGATCTTCACATAGCTGGGAAGCGCACAGATTAGCTACGAGAAAGTGGCTTCTGCTTGCCAAGTTCGTGCGAAAGAAAACGGCGCCATTGTGTGCGCTGCGCTCCCAGGCAGTTCGGCTGGAATGGAAGCAAACGAAACTTTCGAGCATGGGAAGAGGCTTCTCTCTGGGCCATCAGGAGGCGAATCTCTTCCTCCGTACAGACTGCCGCTGCTGGCGTAACACAAGGTCAGGACTGCGTCTGCAGAAGTCCCCTCATTTTTTGTATATGTTATCGGCAAACTATGAAATCGGACATTTTGTGGAATGCCTAAGCAATAAATAAAATACCAAAAGTCATTAGGCGCGACATGAAATGCGTATTACTTAATACTTTGAGTAGGCATTTAATAGAACGCCGGCCACTTCTAAGGCAAAGCATGACCGAAAAATAGTTTCAGTAATATGACAGTAAAAGATCCACAGACATAATTGTTGTAACAGTTTCACTCCAGTTCGATTGGAGCTCGGTTGTTTTAGAGTGTCACTTTCGCTAAAATAGAGACGACACATGATGATTTGTGAAAATTTTTTGGTTGATGATAGCGCAAATGGATGTTCCGATGGACAAAGATGCGTTACCAAGTCCGCTGCAACTCAGCGATCTGCCGGAACTGACTGGACAAGGACTTGGGAAGTACATGTGCAAAAATAAAAGTCAGAATCTCGGGTATTTGTGTGTAGAAAGGAAAGTTATTTGCAATTGACAATGTCATTTAACTTCTGATTATTGCGTTTAATAAAGCATAGAAGGACCACAGCTTCCAAATAAGTAAAAATTTTAAGTTTAGATTCAGTTATTGTTTTTTATAAATTCGTAATAATTGTTAAAACTGCTTTAATGATCCATTACATTTCAGTAATTGTTAACAGTTATTAAAACATGCCTACTTCAGGATAAGACAATTTACACACACACCAGGTCACTGTAGTTTTCATGTTTCAGTTTACCTCTCACCCATACATAGGATTATTGTATTATAAAGATGGCTGTAATATACACTCCTGGAAATGGAAAAAAGAACACATTGACACCGGTGTGTCAGACCCACCATACTTGCTCCGGACACTGCGAGAGGGCTGTACAAGCAATGATCACACGCACGGCACAGCGGACACACCAGGAACCGCGGTGTTGGCCGTCGAATGGCGCTAGCTGCGCAGCATTTGTGCACCGCCGCCGTCAGTGTCAGCCAGTTTGCCGTGTCATACGGAGCTCCATCGCAGTCTTTAACACTAGTAGCATGCCGCGACAGCGTGGACGTGCACCGTATGTACAGTTGACGGACTTTGAGCGAGGGCGTATAGTGGGCATGCGGGAGGCCGGGTGGACGTACCGCCGAATTGCTCAACACGTGGGACGTGAGGTCTCCACAGTACATCGATGTTGTCGCCAGTGGTCGGCGGAAGGTGCACGTGCCCGTCGACCTGGGACCGGACCGCAGCGACGCACGGATGCACGCCAAGTCCGTAGGATCCTACGCAGTGCCGTAGGGGACCGCACCGCCACTTCCCAGCAAATTAGGGACACTGTTGCCCCTGGGGTGTCGGCGAGGACCATTCGCAACCGTCTCCATGAAGCTGGGCTACAGTCCCGCACACCGTTAGGCCGTCTTCCGCTCATGCCCCAACATCGTGCAGCCCGCCTCCAGTGGTGTGGCGACAGGCGTGAATGGAGGGACGAATGGAGACGTGTCGTCTTCAGCGATGAGAGTCGCTTCTGCCTTGGTGCCAATGATGGTCGTATGCGTGTTTGGCGCCGTGCAGGTGAGCGCCACAATGAGGACTGCATACGACCGAGGCACACAGGGCCAACACCCGGCATCATGGTGTGGGGAGCGATCTCCTACACTGGCCGTACACCTCTGGTGATCGTCGAGGGGACACTGACTAGTGCACGGTACATCCAAACCGTCATCGAACCCATCGTTCTACCATTCCTAGACCGGCAAGGGAACTTGCTGTTCCAACAGGACAATGCACGTCCGCATGTATCCCGTGCCACCCAACGTGCTCTAGAAGGTGTAAGTCAACTACCCTGGCCAGCAAGATCTCCGGATCTGTCCCCCATAGAGCACGTTTGGGACTGGATGAAGCGTCGTCTCACGCGCTCTACACGTCCAGCACGAACGCTGGTCCATCTGAGGCGCCAGGTGGAAATGGCATGGCAAGCCGTTCCACAGGACTACATCCAGCATCTCTACAATCGTCTCCATGGAAGAATAGCAGCCTGCATTGCTGCGAAAGGTGGATATACACAGTACTAGTGCCGACATTGTGCATGCTCTGTTGCCTGTGTCTATGTGCCTGTGGTTCTGTCAGTGTGATCATGTGATGTATCTGACCCCAGGAATGTGTCAATAAAGTTTCCCCTTCCTGGGACAATGAATTCACGGTGTTCTTATTTCAATTCCATCCCTTCCCACATCACTTGATCGATTTCAACTTAACGTGGTACGCAAATATCTTACTGTCAGGCAAGAATCGCTGTGAGGGATATGAACCACCTACCTATAAAAGGGGCAGGGGTGAGAAAGAAGCGAAGTCCACGATGCATGAATTCCCAGTCTTTATTCGCCCAGTATTTGAGAATGAGAGCACTTAACGACTTGAAACAAACTTAACACATAATTTCATACGTCCACGAAAATTTTTTCTCTCTGACAACCACTACACAATGATGAAAAGAAAAAAAATATGGCTTACTATTTTTCCGCTGTTCATGCAGTAAAAGAACTGCATGAGGCAGGATGTTACAGTTTATTACTTCTTTACTACTAACTGTATACGCAACACATTTTGCAGAGCGCATGCACGTACAGCAGTCAATGTAAGTGCAAAATTGTATGATTGTACGACCTGTAGTTCAGGAGATGTGAGGTCATAAACAATGAGATGCGTGGTAACGTGCCTATCATCCATGACCTTAAAATTTATTACTTCTGGCTGAAATACATTTCGCGTACGGTATCCACATATGTCGCTGAATGTTCCTACAATAGTATATCATCGTGCGACACGTAGTTCAGGAAATATGACGTCATAAACGTTAAGGACAATGCCAGGTGACGCGTGGTACGGACGTGGACACGCAACTATAAATAAATAACTGGGCATCGCCAGGTTACTCTGCTAGTTAAATGTATCAGTTCCTAGTTTGGACATGTTATTTCATTATAATTTTTTGCTTTGCACTTGTCCACTTCACATTTTATAAAATACCTATCATTTTATACATTTTCTAGGAAAAGTTTTAAGTGAAGATTAAACACCCTTTCAAGAAGTTCTAGGGATTCTGTATATTACCGAACCATTCTGTACATGCCTTGATTTTGTACTGTGTAGGTATCATTTACACCTTCCTCGCTTACCTGTAACAATGTCTGTCTTTATATGAAAGTGGTGAAATAGGTGCCTGACGCTCTGTTTTTGTTACTTTCTTTGCCCGGTTAGCTGTCACATGCAGGCCAACATTTTCGTCGTATGGTACTGATGTTGCCCATCAGACAGCGAGTGCAATTTGTTCGCCCTGTATAACAGTAGACTTCGAGCTCAGACGTGCCCACGCCATCGTGTGCGTTTCGTGCGGTTTTGCCTGTGTGAAATGTCGATAGAAGCTCTGCAAGTGATGATGATACTGCGAAGTGGCTTATGGAAGTAGCTGAGAATGAAGGATTGGTTAAACCTAACCATTATTAAAGGGTGTTTTCCTTCCTCTGCGAAATTTTCCAGGTGTCAGATAACCATATTTTCCCAAAAAACGACCGGTAAAAATGAGGGGGAAAAGAAAGGAACTGCGGTGAAGGAAGCCATAGAAAATTGAAGAACAGCAATGGAATTGCAAGAAGTGTAATGACAAAATCGCAGACGAAGTAGCGTTTCCTTTCTAAAGCTAGTGTGATGTACAATACTAGTAGAAATACGTATATTACATTCCAGAGGGTGTACAGGGTGATCCGGAATTATATTACCACTCAAAGGGGATGAATACATAGCTATTATTCATGCCAAAATCATGCACGTTATTCAAAGTTTGATTGAGTTATATGATGCCGAACAAGTTGAATTCACTCTGTAAATTATAAATTAAGATAACTTTCACTTAATTGTTTTTTGCGATATGGATCCACAGCATTTACAAACTTTTTAAACTTTATCTTGCTTTTAGCTGTTAGAATTTCATTTTAAGAGAGTAATTTCGGCATTAAGCCAATTTCAAGCATATACAAAACATAGTACATTAATGAGAACAATTTACAATGGGATTAGCAGTAGCTACAACCAATTTAGTAGTTAGTTGGCATTCATATACCATACTTACTAAACTTTGACATACAGGTTTCCATTAGGCAGAGATAACTGAGTAATATCTGTGGGAATCAGTAATGTACTTGAAAATGGGCTTATAACCCGAAACCTGGGTTGTGCAGTAACATAATAATAAAAATTTGTGAAACTAGTAAAAAAACAGTGCTTGTTTAGTTAATTTACGATGTTTCACCAAGAACCCACAGGTTGATTCGATTAAAATTAAACTATTCAATTTTATGTACTGTATATATCAAACATTTAAAAGTGTGCACTTTCAAAACACTAGACTAAATGTACACAAAATGGAAGACTGACTAGTCGCTGAATAGTTGCTGTTTGGTGTGTATATTACTTTGTTATCTGTGCCTAACGAAAACCCGTGTGTCAAAATCTTGTAAGTACGGTATATTAATGTCAATAAACTGCAAAATAGTTGTACCTGCTGTTAATCTAACTATAAATTCTTCTAATTGCGTTGAATTATGTTTTGGGGATGCTTGAAAAGTCTTAATGCCGAAATTGCAAAGGTAAAATAAAATTCTAACAGCTACAATCAAGATGACTAAATTTTAAAAAATCTCATTTCAATCTATTTCAATACACATTTCATGATCAGAATTATGTCTACCTTTTGGATGCTAACGTAATGTAGAATCACTTTACGTATTTAGGGTAAGCAATGACGATGTTCAGTGGTAGATGACAATAGTGACTTGTTTAACATTAACGTTGCGAGTGACTCTGAAAAGGAAGAAGCAAGATTACTCTAGGTAACTGATACAAGGGATGTAGCAGAGAGAGACTGGCGTAGACGAAGACCGATTTTGTCAGTGCAAAACTACTGATACCCGATATTGCCATGAATTGGAAATTGTACGCCTGAATCAGATAATTGTATAGAACTGAAGCGTGTATAATAGGGAAAATGTGTATTGTAGGGAATGTGTACTGGGAAATAATTTGAAAAGCTGTGCTACGTAAGGACGATAAAAATTAATTGGGTATGTAAAGCACGAGAATGAAATTCTACAGATAACGGTGGGTGAGGTAAGAAATAAAAGGAATAGTTAGCTAGAAGCAACAAGAAGCTGTAGAAAGGAAGAACAACGCAAGAGCAGATAAAGATTCAAAATGTTTCAAATGGCTCTGAGCACTATGGGACTCAACTGCTGTGGTCATCAGTCCCCTAGAACTTACAACTACTTAAACCTAACTAACCTAAAGACACCACACACGTCGATGCCCGAAGCAGGATTCGAACATGTGACCGTAGCAGTCGCACGGCTCCAGACTGCGCGCCTAGAACCGCGAGACCACCGCGGCCGGCCAGATAAAGATTGGATTGTGCAAAGGAGATTATTGGTCATAGTACTTACATGAAGCTAAAAATAGCTCAGGATATGAGGATATGGAGAAAGAGATCAACCGCTAGGCTAGTGACGGATCACCTATTGCGCGATCGTCGTAATTTATTCTGATAGCTGACCTCGCGACCTAGCTCTTAGGTTACCTTGAATAAAACATGTGCTGAGGAATCTACAAACTGCCGGCTTGGAGGGCTTTCTGTATATCAATTTGAAAATATTACAGAACACTTTGCCGGAGTGAGCTTCGCAGCCACCGATACGACTCGTGGACTGATAGCAGCCGATAATCGAGCAACTGGCAGCACGGCGATAGTAGGGCAGGATGCCAGCTGCAGATATATATATATATATATATATATATATATATATATATATATATATATATATATATATATATATATAATGTTCGGACGGGATAGTTATTTGCTCAATGATAGCGCGAGATACTCTGTGGGAATTGCAGATTTTGAAAACGTATGACCACTATCGCTTCTGACTTCTTTTGATTAGATTCTGATCATTGTTCCGGGGTTTCACAAATTTTTAAATGCAGCTATGGCTTTAGGTGGGTTATACGTTGCCATAAAAAAAAGGTAGTGCAGCCTCTTAGAGGTTTCCAATTCAAAGATTTATTGCTGCAACGGTGCACGTGGAGTACATGAAATGATTTCATTTACTGATCAGCAGCACAAGCTGAAGTAACAGGTATCGACCCATGCTGAAACATCCATATACGTGGTGTAGCCACCATGGGCGGCAATGCAGGCGCTGACTCTGGTATTCAGTCGATGGTACGACGGCGAATACTGTCCTGCCTTATGTCACACCACGCCTCTTCGACCTGTTCACGTACTGTAGATCTGTAAGAGTTGTTGGTTGACGAGTCGGCCGAATCACTTCTCCTCCCATCATATCCGTACGTGTTCGGCTGGAGACAAGCGCGTATATCGGCCTGGCCTGGGAAGTTGCTCCACGTCTTGCAGAGCACGTTGGGTTTCACGGGTATTGCGTGGGCGAGCAGAATCCTGTTGGAATGACACATCGCCTTCCTGTTGCAAGAACGGCAAAAGAACGGGTCTGACACCATTCGAGCGCTGGTTAGCGTCTCTCCATAAACACCAAAGGTGAGCGAGAGTCGTATTTTATCACACTCCAGACCATATGGCCTGGGTGGGGTCAGTGTGTGTTGGACGAGTACACCCTACAAGGCAGTTCCCACCCGTGCGTGCAGGCAGAATCTGCTTTCACTGCTGAAGACCACGGCGCGTCAATCCATCTTCAGAGTGATCCTCTGCATCAGTCGATGCTGTTGCGTAGGTGGAAGACGGGCTAAAGGTGATCGTGTCCATAGGTCCACTGCTAATAACCGGTTCTCGATAGTTCGTGCTGACATGCGTCGTATCTGTGCTGTGGTAGCTGTACGATCTGCCACTGCTGCTCTTACAATACGACTATCCCAGCAGCCGTCTGTGCCGCGTGGACGTCCAGAACCTCGCCTACGGGTGGTAGAATATTCACGTGGTCAGCATCATTCCTTAACTGACACAGCACGTTCGACTTGCGTGGCGATTCTTCGAAAGGACCTTTCTGGCATTCGGAACGCCACAATTTGACGCCTTTCAAACTCGCTCACCTGGATGTAGGAAGCACGAATCCTCCTCCATGGCATAGTTATCTTCTTGCTTTACACGTTTCCACCACAATGAGCCTTTTGTCTGTGAACATTTTGTTGAAATGAAATGGCTCTGAGCACTATGGGATTTAACATCGGAGGTCATCAGTCCCCTAGAACTTAGAACTGCTTAAACCTAACTAACCTAAGGACACCACACACATCCATGTCCGATGCAGGATTCGAACCTGCCATCATAGTAGTCGCGCGGTTCCGGACTGAAGCGGAACTTTTTGTATTAAAGGGCAGACACAGATGGCGCTCTGGTAGCTATGCCACTACGCTATCTTTTGGCGGAAGACTTTGAAACCATTATTAGTGCATCTACTGTCCCCCAGGTGGAATATCTGTCATCAGGTCAAAATCGACACCCTCTTTCCTGGTAAGGTAAATTTTTTTCCGGCAGTGTATTAATGCCCCTAATTAGTGGTAACTCCCTGAGGCTATAACGTGATCGTTGTTCTCTCAGGTTCTGGTCCGTCATTTGCTGTCTGTCATAGGTAATTCGGAGGATACAGGAGCACCTAGATAGGAGGTCCGCCAAAGGCCTATATAAATAACTAAGGCTAACACACAGTAGATTCAAAATGAGCTGCACTTGTTTAAAGTCACTGAAAAGAATCTTCCAGTACGAAGAGAAGTATGTTCTGTAATGAAACTCCATGACAGATTAAACCTATGACCGAGACTTTACTCGAATCTTCGTCTGTCGCAGGCAAGTAGACACTCTTACGATAGTCTTTTACAAGGGTAATACATCAGATATTACTGATTTTGCGCTACAGGATAACATTTACACTGCGCCAGGCTTTGCTTAATGATGTGAATACTAGCACATTGGTTTTGTGTATTTTTTTACACATCGCTGTATGAACTGACGGACGATTAAAGTTAACAGGTGAAAGTGCGACAAAAAAATGTAACATGAAAGTGATAACAAGTGATAATAACGTTCTCCGCAAGATTCGTGGGCACACTGTAGCAGAAGTAGCAACAAGAGCGAGCACTTGGTAGTTTCTCATGTTGCCACGTGTCGACTCTGCGATATATATTTTTCTTTTTCATGTAAATAAGCTAGAGAATATTGCTGTAAGCGAAGTAGTAACGTCGCCAAAACACATATAATGGCCACTATTTAAGTTCTTGCAGTTTCAAAGCATGCAAAGCCCAGAGCTTGAAATCAGTATCTAATAACTTTTAATTTAGATGTTTACATAATGCTCTATGATAATTGTGTTTTTAAGTTTTCATCATGACTATAGCAGTGAGAAAATAGGTATATTTCTTGGTATGAGCATTTTATTACTAACGCGTTTCGAGCCTGAGTCTATCGTCAAATGACCATTCAGGATCCAAATGACGCTACTGTACTAAGTGTAACTCATGTTGAGCGATGTCGCATTTTGTGAGAGGTCGCTCGCTGATATTTCGTTCCTGGTGTTCGTGAACTATTCATGCTGCATAATTATATTAGATCGTTAAGTTTTCCCAACGAGGTAGACTTAAAAGCACACGCTTCAATGTTTCACTGAGTCGCTTGAAACTGCACGCGTTTGCTTTACCGTATACATTCTCACCGCATTCAGATTGTCTGTGGGGAAGAACTAAACAATGCAGTGAACAGGTGAAGTGCTGTTATGAAAAGTACAACATAAAGGCGTGTGCAAGGAAGTATGCCTCAACACTAAGGATCTAGACATCCCTGTACACCAACGACAAACTGCGAGAACAACATCTTTTATAAAAACAAATATTTGTAGTGTCGACCATGTGCAAATAATTGAAATATATTACGCAAATTTCTTCAACACCTCTTCGTAGAGTCATGTTCTTGTAATAAAACTATTGAAATTTTCATGAAACTTGCTGCATAACTACCGCTGTTTCGGAAATGATCCATTAGTCTCAGCCGTTACGATATGTTGGTTTACACCAGAGATTTGAAGAAAAAAGAGAGAATCTTCCAAAGAAATATGTCTCTCGTTGCTATTTATTAAAAATTGAGTGCTTCAGACTAGTTGTCTGGCTTGATTACTTTAATGAATTTGATAATATAAACAAGCATTTCATATATTCCGCAACATTTGTTTAAATATTGTACTTTATCCTAACTAAGTAAGTAGAAGTAGAATCTGTTCTTTAGTGATCAGTATCTGATGATGCTCTTATCGAAATGAAAACATTATCATGAAAAAGAAAGGTTATTCGGGAGACATCTGGTTATTGCTTACACTGGTGCATTGATATCTCGTCGCTTACGTTAGCGACACATCACACACCAAATGGTTCAAATGGCTCTGAGCACTATGCAACTTAACATCTGAGGTCATCAGTCGCCTAGAACTTAAAACTAATTAAACCTAACTAACCTAAGTACACCACATACATCCATGCCCGATGCAGGATTCGAACCTGCGACCGCAGCAGTCGCGCGGTTTCGGACTGCGCGCCTAGAACCGCTAGACCACCGCGGCCGGCCATCACACACCGGTGTGGTAATTTCACAGAGTTACATGTACGGAAAGTTTAATGAGAAATACGACTATAGAATACAAAGGAGTATATAAATGCGAAATGTACAGGTTAGAACGGTGTTCGTTTCTTACCTGACATATCACTAAGGCCGCAGTAACCTCTAACTGTATTCTGAATTGCACTTCGTACTCTATGTAACCACTTTATGCTGTAGTTGCAATAGGTAAATACAATTCAAGGCGACAATGACAAATAGGTGTGTCGTTTCGTAAAGCACATCCTTTAGAAAAGTTAACTACTATGACGAGCAGGGAAATTGGACTACGGCAATGCTCGATGTAACCATCTATGATAATTCCGTTTACAAACTGTCAGTTATAAAGTACTTTAAAACGAATAAAATGTAATTTGTAATATGATAATATAAAAAATGAGTCTCTTATTCGTGAATGTTAAGTTAGCTTCGTGCATGCTTTTGACTATGATAGAAAGTCTTTTTTATGTTAAAATTTTCCTCAAATATTAAGTTTTAGCGCACAATCGATTAGAAATGACACAAGCCGGTCAAAAAACCTTTCTATCGGGACCTCATTCATCTCTGGACGATTAGTATATGTTAAAAAAAAAAGGGATGTTGACTTGAGACATATGGCGTCTCTCTTCAAGTGTCAATTCAAGTGTCCAATTCTGAACATTCAGAGCAAGTTGGCAATACTTACCTATACATCAGTTTGGAATTTTATCAAGATCTAAATCTCCATCTACATGACTACTCCGCAGTTCACACTTAAGTGCCTGTCAGAAGTTTCTTCGAACCACCTTCAGACTATTTCTCTATCGTTTCACTCTCTAATAGCGCGTGGAAAAAATGAACACTTAAATCTTTCCGTACGAGCTCTGATTTCTATTATTTTAATACTGTGTCCATTTTTACTTTGAAAGGTTAGCGATTATAAATGAGACAGTTGAAACTCCGGGTCGGAATACAAACAATGTAGGAGCACACTGATTGCTACTTACCATAAAGTGATATAAGGAGCAGGGATTGCATTATCTTGCGCAGGGAGCAGAGTTGGTTCTGGGATGCCTGCGCCATGTAGATGTGTTTTGCATCACCAGGTTTGTGAGAGCCAGGGGGTAGCAGTCTGCCTTTTCCTACATTGCTAGAGACAATAAAATATTTTCAGATTCTGAGGAGGATGTTGTAGACTGAAATTTCGTGGATAGATCTCTCCGAAACGAAAAACTTCTTTGTTTTATCGACTGCCATCTGACCTCGCGTATCATATCTATAACACTCTCCTCCCTATTTCGCGATGATACGAAACGAGCTGCATTTTTTTGAATTTTTGACGCCTTCTGTCAATGTTATCTGGTAAGGACACCACGCTCTACATCAATACTCTAGCAGAGCACAGACAAGCGTAGTGTAAAGAAGTGGCATCTTCTAACTGTTCGGCCAGTAACATGCAGTCTTTGATCCGTCTTGGTTCGAGCTTGAGTTGCTCGTAACTATAATTCCTAGATATTTAGTTGAATATACATCCTGTAGATTTGTGTGATTCACTGTGTAACAGAAATTTAACGGATTTCTTTTAGTTTTCCTATGGATAACCACACACTTGTAATTATTCAGGATCAACTGCCACTTTTCGCATCACAGAGACATCTGGTCTAAATCATTTTGCCATTGGCTTTGATTTTCTGATGACTTTACAAGACGGTAAATGACAGCATCATCTGCAAACAATCTAAGGAGGCTGCTCATATTGTCTCCTATATGGTTTGTATAGATCGGGAACAGCAGAAAGGCTGTAACAATTATGTGGGGAACGCCAGATATGACTTTTGGTTTACTCGATCTGATAGGATATTTAAAAAGCTTTTTTTCCAGATAATATTTCATTACAGATAACTGCATCATCCATAAAACGTTTGAAGTTACTATTGACACTGTCTATCATGTCATAAATATCCGACACTAATGGATCCGGTCCCTATATACTTCCGTGGGACACGCCTGAAGTTACTCCTACATCTGCCGATGACTCTCCAACCAATAAAACATGCTGCTTCGTGCCTACCACGATGTCCTCAACACATACACAAAATTTGTTCGAAACACCATATAGATATGCTTTAGTTAGTAAACATTAGCGTTGTTCTGATTCAAATGGTTTTTGGAGGTCAAGAAATACGGTATACACTTGACTGTCTTGATCATCGGTTTTCAGGACGCCGTATGAAAAAATCGCGAGGTGGGTTTCGCATGACCGGTGTTGGCGGGATCCACTCAGGTTAGAATGGCGCTATTGCAAATTTGAGAGCCGCCAACGCAAGAGAACGACAATGTCACGCAGTTCAGGGGTTGTTTCCTCTCTTCTTTTTCATCCACTGGACCAGCAGCGATCGTGCGTTTTTTACGGGTATGGCAACGATGGAGAGTGGTTGCTGAATGCGGAATCAGACTCGTACACGCACAGCAGCCGGTGGCGTCGCTCAGTTGCAAGTTTAATCTCTACAGAACTATGCTTTAAGCGGCAGTTATTATTTAGTAAGCCCAGGAGGGGGAACCGCTCGGAGGGATTGGCGCTCCCTCGCAGGATGCTGTTTCCTGCTTCACCGGCTGCCGGAGAGACCCGCCGCCCCAAATGCTGTGTTAGGCGATGCGCGTTTCTTTACTTTTGTGCGTAGTAAGGGAGGAGTTTGCTTCGTTAATAAAGTAGGACAACAGTTAGCTCACGTTAATTGTATTTCGGATAGTCGCTTGAATCACTAATGTAAAATATGGTGATGTAAAAAAAGACTTTTTAGTAGGAAACTTATACAGTAGTTTTTGTAATATCTGTAAACTTTTATGATATGTTTTGGTATGGAATACCGCATTCCTCCTTAATGCTACATCTTACCTGTGAAGGTTAATTGTTTTCGAACTTATAGAAACCTGTGTTTACAGAAATATTAAAAGAATAGGTCCTACCTGTTTTTGCAAAACTAAAATTCTTCTCAGTCTCCTTGCCAAAACCCTTGTGATATACAGTGTGTTTCAAAAAGAATATACGTATTACAAAGTATTGTTTTGATTATATTGAGCCTCGCCTCAGCTATTTGAGAAACGAATACATAGTCTAGTAGACTTAGAGAAAGCTTTTGACAATGTTGACTGGAATACTCTCTTTCAAATTCTGAATGTGACAGGGGTAAAATACAGGGAGCGAAAGGCTATTTACAATTTGTACATAAAGCAGATGGCAGTTATAATAGTCGAGGGACATGAAAGGGAAGCAGTGGTTGGGAAGGGAGTGAGTCAGGGTTGTAGCCTATCCCCGATGTTATTCAATCTGTATATTGAGCGAGCAGTAAAGGAAACAAAAGAAAAGTTCGGAGTAGGTATTAAAATGCATGGAGACGAAGTAAAAACTTCGAGGTTCGCCGATGACATTGTAATTCTGTCAGACACAGCAAAGGACTTGGAAGAGCAGTTGAACGGAATGGACAGTGTCATGAAAGGAGGGTATAAGATGAACATCAACAAAAGCAAAGCGAGGATAATGGAATGTAGTCGAATTAAATCAAGTGATTCTGAGGGAATTACATTAGGAAATGAGACATTTGAGTAGTAAAGGAGTTTTGCTATTTGGGGAGCAAACTAACTGATGATGGTCGAAGCAGAGAGGATATCAAATGTAGACTGGCAATGGCACGGAAAGCGTTTCTGAAGAAGAGAAATTTGTTAACATCGAGTATTGATTTAAGTGTCAGGAAGTCATTTCTGAAAGTATTTGTATGGAGTGTAGCCATGTATGGAAGTGAAACATGGACGATAAATAGTTTGGACAAGAAGAGAATAGAAGCTTTCAAAATGTGGTGCTACAGAAGAATGTTGAAGATTAGATGGGTAGATCACATAACTAATGAGGAATTATTGAATAGGATTGGCGAGAAGAGAAGTTTGTGGCACAATTTGACTAGAAGAAGGGATCAGTTGGTAGGACATGGTCTGAGGCATCAAGGGATCACCAATTTGGTATTGGAGGGCAGAGTGGAGAGTAAAAATCGTAGAGGGAGACCAAGAGATGAATACACTAAGCAGATTCAGAAGGATGTAGGTTGCAGTAAGTACTGGGAGATGAAGAAGCTTGCACAGGATAGAGTATTATGGATAGCTGCATCAAACCAGTCTCAGGACTGAAGACCACAACAACAACAACAACAACAGTCTAGTTTATATTAATATCCGCTAAATGTCACTTGTCTTCTGTTTTGCTTGGTAGCCGTCGTATGTTTAAAATGGCTACTCTGCAGCAGAAATCATTTTGTGTTCTCGAGTTTGCGAAGTGCAATTGCAGTGCAGAGACGTTTCTGTCGAGGTACCGAATTGATCCTCCGAAAGTATGGAACATTCGGAGACGGTTTCTAGGTACAAGATATGTATGTAAAGGAAAAAAGGAAAAATCCCTAGCCGCCCTCGTGTTCCTGAAGAAAATGTTGCACGAATTCAAACTGATTTCCAATTTAGTTCTTCAAAACCAGCTCGTCGTACCAGTCTGGAGATAAAACTGCCTACAACAACAGTTTGTCGTGTTTGGAGACGTCGGTTGGTTATGAAGCCGTACAATTTACAACTGCTATAAGCTCTGCGTCCTGATGACAAAACGCAAACGTGTGGCATTTTGTAACGAGATTCTTGATGCTATTGAGAATGATAACACTTTCGCACAACGCATCGTGTTCAGTGATGAAGTGACTTTCCACGTTAGTGGTCAGGTAAAAAAACACAATGTTCGAATTTGGGGCCTACAGAACCCACATGTAGCCACTGAACTTGTACGAGATTCCCCCATGGTCAATGTGTTTTGTGCGACATCCCGATCATCTGTTTACGGCCCAATCTTCTTTGATGGAAACACGGTTAACGGGCGGCAATAACTCGCTATGTTACAAAACTGGTTGTTTCCGAGGCTTTACGAAGACAACTTCATTTTTCAACAAGACGGGACACCCCCTCACTGAAGTTGCACAGTGCGTGAGTATCCGAATGAAACTCTACCGCACCGTTTCATTGGTCATAAAGGAGCTGGCGACTTAGCGTGTCTCAGCTGGGCTCCACGGTCACCGGATTTGACACTCCCTGAGTTCTTTTTGTGGGATTTCGTTAAAGACAACGTTTTCGTACCCCTATCATCACCACCACCATCATCATCATCATCATCATTTAAGACTGATTATGCCTTTCAGCGTTCAGTCTGGAGCATAGTCCCCCTTATAAAATTCCTCCATGATCCCCTATTCAGTGCTAACATTGGTGCCTCTTCTGGTGTTTAGCCTAATACTTCAAAATCATTCTTAACCGAATCCAGATACCTTCTCCTCGGCTTGCCGCGACTCCTCCTACTGCTGAACCCATGAGTCTCTTGGGTAACCATGCTTCTCCCATGCGTGTAACATGACCCAAACATCTAAGCCTGTTCGCCCTGACTGCTACGTCTATAGAGTTCATTCCCAGTTTTTCTTTGATCTCCTCATTGTGGACACCCTCCTGCCATTGTTCCCATCTACTAGTACCTGCAATCATCCTAGCTACTTTCATATCCGTGACCTCAACCTTGTTGATAAGGTAACCTGAATCCACCCAGCTTTCGCTCCCATACAACAAAATTTGTCGAAAGATTGAACGGTGCACAAATAACTTAGTCTTGGTACTGACTTCCTTCTTGCAGAAGACAGTAGATCGTAGCTGAGCGCTCACTGCATTAGCTTTGCTGCACCTCGCTTCCAGTTCTTTCAATATGTTGCCATCCTGTGAGAATATGCATCCTAAGTACTTGAAACCGTCCACATGTTCTAGCTTTGTTCCTCCTATTTGGCACTCAATCCGTTTATATCTCTTTCCCACTGACATTACTCTCGTTTTGGAGATGCTAATCTTCATACCATAGTCCTTACATTTCTGATCTAGCTCTGAAATGTTACTTTGCAAACTTTCAACCGAATCTGCCATCACAACTAAGTCATCCGCATATGCAAGACTGCTTATTTTGTGTTCACATATCTTAATCTCACCCAGCCAGTCTATTGTTTTCAACGTATGATCCATAAATAATATGAACAACAGTGGAGACAAGTTGCAGCCTTGTCTTACCCCTGAAACTACTCTGAACCATGAACTCAATTTACCATCAACTCTAACTGCTGCCTGACTATCCATGTAAAGACCTTTAATTGCTTGCAAAAGTTTGCCTCCTATTCCATAATCTCGTAGAACAGACAATAACTTCCTCCTAGGAACCCGGTCATATGCCTTTTCTAGATCTATAAAGCATAGATACAATTCCTGTTCCACTCATAACACTTATCCATTATTTGCCGTAAGCTAAAGACAACCTCTAAGAGGCCCAAACCCACACTGATTTTCTTCCAATTGGTCCTTAACTAATATTCGCACTTTCCTTTCAACAATACCTGAGAAGATTTTACCCACAACGCTGATTAAAGAGATACCTCTGTAGTTGTTACAATCTTTTTTGTTTCCATGTTTAAAGATTGGTGTGATCACTGCTTTTGTCCAGTCTGATGGAACCTGTCCCGACTCCCACGCCATTTCAGTTACCCTGTGTAGCCATTTAAGACCTGACATTCCACTGTATTTGATGAGTTCCGACTTAATGTCATCCACCCCAGCTGCTTTATTGCACTGCAATCTATTGACCATATTCTCCACTTCCTCAAATGTGAGCCCATTTTGATCATCATTTCTATCCCATTGTACCTCGAAATCTGAAACATTACTGGTCGTATTTTCACCTACATTGTGTAACTCTTCCAAATATTCCCTCCATCTGCCCAAGGAATCCACAGGATTCACCAGCAGTTTCCCTGACCTGTCCAAAATACTTGTCATTTCCTTCTTACCTCCCTTTCGAAGACTGCTAATTACACTCCAGAATGGTTTTGCAGTAGCTTGACCCAAAGTCTGCAACCTGTTTCCAAAGTCTTCCCAAGATTTCTTCTTGGATGCAGCAATTATCTGTTTGGCTTTGTTTCTTTCTTCAACATAACTTTCTCTGTCTACCTGAGTTCTAGTATGTAGCCATTTTTGATACGCCTTCTTTTTCCTTTTACAGGCTGCCTTGACTGTGTCATTCCACCTAGCTGTTTGCTTCATCCTACCTTTACACACTACTGTTACAAGACATTCTTTAGCCACTTCTAGTACTGTGTCCCTGTACCTTGTCCATTCCTTTTCCAATGACTGTAATTGACTACATTCATCTAACTGGTACCTTTCTGAGATCATTGTTATGTACTTGTGCCTGATTTCCTTATCCTGAATTTTCTCCACTATTATCCTTCTACATATGGACCTGACCTCCTGCACTTTTGGCCTCAAGGGCTGTGACGTTAACAATGAAAATGATTTTTGTATTTTTATTTTAACTACTAGTTTATTTAGATTGTAGGATATTCATTATCTTTGGTTGAATGGTTTGTCATTAGCACTAAAAAGAGGTTCTTTAGAAACATGATGTAAAAGTAACGAAAGTCCCACCAAGTGTTAGTATTGTGCTACAGTTTGCTAATACTTTTACAATGCTCTGCTGCACGTAAGAGCGAAGACTTTCAAAGAAATTGCAGATGCCATTTATCATACGCGCCGAAATTTATGTAGCACTAACTTCGTAAGACATTAAATCTATGTTTGTACGATACGCATGACTCCGGCCGATGTTCCACTGTTTAGCTCCAGTTTCCTTTATTCGAAATTTCTTGAAACGTGTTTGCGTATGTGTGCGCTTGTCTACCCGTCTACTTTTTTCCTGTCTTTGCTGAATAATGATTTTAACGTAGTATGTAGTGTACCATTGCACAGTGCGGAGAGTATTCATTCAAAATGTTTCTGTTCTACTACTGCTATCCATATGTGGAAGCTTTTCTTCTTGCTTTTTCCAATGGTTATTTTTCGGATAGTACCTACTGAAAATCGTGCAGATGAGCAGAAATATGGCCGAACTACGAAACTGAGGAGGAGTTATATTTTGCGACAACGGGAGAGTCCATTAACAACACATATGTATTTATGTGAATGTCTTTACAAAACAGTTTATCAATGTATTCTGATAAAGCCTCATTGTTTCTTTTTATTTCCACCTGCCCTGTTGTTTTTTACTTAGTTTCACTGTTTTCTTCTCTTAGACACAGATTTAATATCACATAGTAAGTAAAGGACCTCGGACAAGCGTGAACGAAAAGTTTTGAGTTTTTCTGTGCCTAGAGCGTGAGATTAGGTAAGCCATGTTGGATCCGGTCCGTGTATTTTTTCCCCCGAGATGTCAATTTCTGACAATGATTTGTATTCCACGTTAGTGCGGATTACACCCAAACCTGTCCGTGACTTCACAAATTATAATGAAATGTGGTTATACCAGTTCCATAGCATTGTCCATGTACGGTAAAGAACACGGGCTCTGTACCCGGCCCCCAGGATTTTGCTGTGTCACTAAACGCTTTTTTACTTGAGGCAATTTTTGTTAATGTGATAAATGTAGAGTTGCACCATAGTCTGGAGTCTCCGTGTAACTGGGTGGGTAAAGCAGTTGAGAGGTTCGAGGAAGGCAACGGAATAAAATTTTCAATAGCACCCAGGAGAGTTCTGTTCAAACCAGCCTTCGGATTGATCATAGCTTTAAATAATGATGGACTGTTTAGTTTCAAAAAAAAAATTTTACACCATTATTACGTCTTCTACACTTTCTAAAGTTCTCAGTAGTTTCTTCCGCAGAATATAAAGTTATATATTTTTCTATACCAGGAATAATCGTAACTGCACCATAAAACTTTTATTGGCAATGTACTAAATGTTGTGATGATTAATAGCGTTCTTGTGAAGCCAGCAAACCAAATACGTAAAAAATAAATAAATGTCCACACTCAATACACTGAGGCTTCAAAACTCTCGAGGTCAGATGTAGCACTGTCCCCTTTTCAATGAATTTCGAATTTTTCAGTTAACACCTGAAGGGAAGAAACATACAAAAACAGTTCCTGTGTCAATCAATTATTCATTTTCATGCTCCATCGAAACGCGTAGGGGCTAAATAAATAAAACAGAAAACTGTTTTCGTTGTACCAAAAACTTAGTGTATTAGTTGATTCTCCAGTTGGTGATCAGTTTTTAGAATTAGGGAATGATTTCGCCATTATGAAGACACAGTTTTAAGGTAATTTATAAATAATGTCGAACGGTGTTTACATACGCTGAATTTCGTTGTTACATTTGCTAGGAACGATATCCGTGCATCAAGTCTTCTGAATAAAATGTTTTTGTATCTGTCGGACTTTAAAAACAGCACAGACGTTAAATGCAGTAAAGGAATTGAGTTATTTGCAACTACTCGTTTCCCGCAGTGCCTTCCGTGTGTTGGATCTTCCATGTAAGAAAGGTGGCGTCCTTATCCTTAAATGTTATTGGAAAAGTTTAAAGACCAATATTCGCGAGAGACTGTAAAACAGTTCTTCTGTATCCATCGTATATCTCGCGGAGGGCCATACGAATAAAATGAGGGGCTGGAAATGGTACGGAGACAGGGAGACATGTCTCCAGCTTTGGTCCGCGAGTGGAATTGAAGAGAGGACAAGTAATCCTCCTAACGGCGCCTTCATTTAGGCGGATTCAGAAATGTAGGAACACGTCGAAGTTTTAGAGGTGACGTTGAAGTGAACTTTGCGAACCGATCGCCAGCGCAGCGGGCTGGTGAGGTTACCGTCTCGTAGCGTTACGAGTAGTACAGTACAGTACAGCACAGTAGGGTAGGGTAGAGCCTCTGGGTGATTTCTGGGGCGGCTGGAGCTGGAACTGCAGGGATCAGGTGTGTGTGCTCCGGCCGCGGGGAGGTCGCGGCCATTAAGCTTAACAGCGGCCGTTCCGAGGGCCGCGGGCCGCTATCTACCTGTGCCCGAGCCGCTGCTGCCTGCCTGCCGTGTTTTAAAGCCTGACGTCCCTCCAACTGCGCGCGGAGGGCAGGAGCACAAAACGCAAAAAAAGGGACACCGCTTTTAGGCGCCCCCCTCTTTTCCAGCAGCAGACGGCCTGTTTTGTTGGGGGAGGAACACAAAAAGTCACATTCCGTTAACGGTACTTCCGTCTCCACCTGGAGGCAGCCAGTCAGCCCTTGCAGCACAATCGTCAGCAGCCGGAACGATAAATATTACATCTACATTAATGTAAACTAATTACGTCAGTCTACCGAACAAGGAAAAAGGCATTTCTATTTTGACCCAATTTGTTTAAGTGCTGCATTGTTATTATTATTATTTATTTATTATTATTATTACGGCTGGAATACAGAAGTAAACACATTCAAAAAAGCGACTGCTGCGTGTCAATTTCCCCCCCAGAATTTAAAATTCAGTTATTTAATGCCAATAAAGCACTAAATACTCATTTCCGAACATTGGTTCCTCTTCTCAAAGTAGTTTCTAAACATCTACATTTTTTGACCCTAAAGTTTTGGAACACCATATACGGACTGAAAAAAGTTCGTGCCGGGCGGGATTAGCCGAGCGGTTTAAAAGGGCTGCAAAAATGGTTCAAATGGCTCTGAGCACTATGGGGCTTAACTACTGAGGTCATCAGTCCCCTAGAACTTAGAACTACTTAAACCTAACTAACCTAAGGACATCACACACACCCATGCCCGAGGCAGGATTCGAACCTGCGACCGTAGCGGTCGCGCGGTTCCAAACTGAAGCGCCTAGAACCGCTCGGCCACCTCGGACGGCTAAGGCGCTGCAGTCATGGACTGTGCGGCTGGTCCCGGCGGTGGTTCGAGTCCTCCCTTGGGCATGGGTGTGTGTGTGTTTGTCCGTAGAATAATTTAGGTTAAGTAGTGTGTAAGCTTAGGGACTGATGACCTTAGCAGTTAAGTCCCATAAGACTTCACACACATTTGAACATTTGAACAAAAAGCTCGTAACACCAAACAATAATTACACAGTGGAAACTCCAGGTCGGAATAAAAACAATGTACGGAATAGGATACATAAGTATTCAACGTTAAGATGACGAGATGAGTTGCAGACAGGCACAAGGAAAGGGTGATACACATGCAGCCTCCGGTAAAAACATTCCTCAGTTAGGAAACGAGGGAAAAGCTTAGATACCTATTTTCGTTGTGCCTGTCTCCATCTCAACGCGTCATCTTCACGGTGAGGAGCAATCTACTCAATTCCAAAAAATAATTAATATGGAGTAATATGAAGTGATGCTGAGGGAATTTCTGGGGAGCAAAATAGCTGATGATGGTCTAAGTAGAGAGGGTGTAAAACGTATACTGGGAATGGCAAGGAGAGCGTTTCTGAACAAGAGAAATTTGTTAACATCGAGTATAGATTTAAGTGTCAGGAAGTTGTTTCTCAAAGTATTTGTATGGAGTGTAGCCATGTATAGAAGTGAAACATGGACGGTAAATAGTTTGGACAGTAAGAGAATAGAAGTTTTCGAAATGTGGTGCTACAGAAGTACGCTGAAGATTATAAGGGTAGATCACATAATTAACGAGGAGGTATTGAACAGAATTGGGGAGAACAGGAGCTTGTGGCACAATTTGACTAGAAGAAGGGATCAGTTGGTAGGACATGTTCTGAGGCATGAAGGGATCACCAATTTAGTATTGGAGGGCAGCGTGGAGGGTAAAAATCGTATAGGGAGACCAAGAGATGAATACACTAAGCAGATTCAGAAGGATGTAGGTTTCAGTAAGTATCTTGCACAGGATAGAGTAGCATGAAGAGCTACATCAAACCAGTCTCAGGACTGAAGACCACAACAACAACAATGACATTTCAGGAACGCGTTTGTGCCGGCCATTGTGGCCGAGTGGTTCTAGGCGCCTGAGTCCGGAACCGCGCTGCTGCTACAGTCGCAGGTTCGAGTCCTGCCTCGGGCATGGATGTGTGTGATGTCCTTAGGTTAGTTAGGTTTAAGTAGTTCTAAGTCTAGTGGACTGAGGGCCTCAAATGGTTCAAATAGCTCTGAGCACCACTTGACTTAACTGCTGAGGTCATCAGTCCCCTAGAACTTAGAACCACTTAAACCTAACTAACATAAGGACGTCACACACATCCATGCCCGAGGCTGGATTCAAACCTGTACCCGTAGCGCTCGCACGGTTCCAGACTGTAGCGCCTAGAACCGCTCGGCTACCACGGCCGGCTAATGACCTCAGATATTAAGTCCCATAGTGCTTAGAGCCATGTGAACCATGTGAATACGTTTGTCTGCGTTAATATTTAAGTGACTAAAATTGCAAGATCACAGGTTAATGCAAGTCTTTCCAATTGTGAAATGCTTGTACAATAATAACCGTTGTATCCGCCGGAATATTGAATGTAAGCATGCATTGTGTTGTGTAGTTGACGCATGTGAGTTCGTGAGATGTGGTTCGATGCTTGTTGCACCTGGTCAGTCAAATACAGGAATGTTTGATCTCGATTGTGGATGACGCTGGAGCTGTCGGCCGATAATGTTCTACATGTGCTGGACTGGAGACAGATCGGGTGATCGAGCAGGCCAACGCAACTTGTCGAAACCCCGTAGAGCATGTTGACTTGCAAGAGTGGTATTTGGGCGAGCGTTATGCTGCTGAAAAACAAGCCGTGGAGTGCTATTCGTTACTAGCAGCACAACAGGTCGCATCACCAGACTGACGTTCAAATTTGCGTAAGATAACAGCGAGAGTGCCCTTGCTGCCGTACGAAATTGCACTCCAGATCAAAACTCCAAGTGTAGGTCCATTGTGTACAGCAAGCAGACAGGTTTGGTACAGGTGCTCAGCTGGCCTCGTTCTAACCAACTGGCAGCGAAGCATAACCAGCTTTGATCAGAAAACACAACAGATGCCTTTCCTATGAGCTCTCTATTGGCACCACTGAAGTCGGAAAATGGCAGTGGCTTGAGGTCAGTAGAAAGAACGCTACAGCGCGTCTGGCTCGGAAACGTTCTTGAAGTGAGTGACTTGTAACAGTTCGTTCTGTCACTGTGGTGCCTATTGCTTCCCATATTGCTGTGCTGTGCCACGCGGCCGTTCGGAACCCGTTCTCTGGCCGATATTTCGAGTCTCGAAATTACGAGTTTCCTATAAATCCGAGCCCTGTAGAAAATTGAGCTGCTTTGCAGTATATCGATCCTAGATCTGTTTTTCCCACCCACACATAGCACAGTCCCTATTGGACCATCCACTTCTCTTAGTTATATCTGTGCCAGCAGCTCCAAATATACGCTTCTCCCCGTTTTTAATGGTTTACGCAAGCAAACCTTTTGTTGAAAGTAGTGTTTTATGTTTTTCAGTGTCGTGCAGCAGAGTGTTATTTCGTTTTATTTGTTGAGTGTTTTTGCTTATACATCTAAAAATGAGTGCTGTAACAAAGGAAAGGAATACTGTGACTTCGAATGTTAAGTTAGAAGCACCGAGACGACTTAAGAAAGGAGAGGCAGTAAGACGACTTTCTCCCGAGTATGGTCTCAGTGAAGTTACTATTAGTGACTGATGAAGAAACCGACTTAAATTGCAACAGTTTTCTTGAAAGAAATGCCGTCAAGGATCTCTTAATTGGAAAAACTATAAAGAAGTGGGAGTTTGAAAAATGCGTGGGGCATTATTGGTATGGTTTATTCTTTTCAGTATCGTTTTATTTCTTTTTCCCACATTAAGATTTTCAGTAATTCGAGGTGGTCCTAGACAGGTTCACCTACAACTATCGACACTGTAATGTAGCTAACATCCCGCCTGACATGTTTCGGGCAGCACTACAGCAATCTCCAATGTGGTTCCAGCCTGTCATGGATGCAGATGGTCATCACATGGAGCAACGTTTGTAACTTTAAACGCAGACGTGGTACGCACGTAAGAAATGTTAGCCTCTCGTGTGGAAATTAAAGTGTGTTTCTTTCAATGGTTTATTCTTTATTTCTCTTCCGCATGCCCTTACGAATGTTTCATTGTCATACGATCACTCGGTTTTCATGGGGGCCTCTCAAGTGGTGAAACTTTAATGATAATCACTGTGTATTTGTATATTTCTTATAGTGATCGAAAGTAATAATCATGCTCAAACGAAGCGAAATAAATGTATTCAAGTAGTCCCTCCGAAAGGCCAGGTGCTAATTTAATTGGCTTCTGGAACTGTGTTTCTTTATCCTACACAGTCCGGAATGTCCTTTTCTCGCATTAGCATCAAGAGTCAGCGATTATGTTTCGCAGTTTTTGCCACTTTTAATGAATTCGAAGCAGCGCCTGCTACCGTTATCGAAGCGGTACTGAAGATCCACTGTTATCACACCAGTAGTAACCCATGTTTCGTTTCTTGTGAGCCATACTAATAGTGTATGAACTCCCAGAAGCTTCCACTTACACAGTGCATAAAAAGTCATACAGTTCTATGAAACCACTGAGAGAACGTGTCGAATCCGGACCAATCTACACCTATTGTGTGACGTGCTCCGACAATGCTGGAAAGCTGAAACCAACTCCGTTGTGGAATGAAATTACAGCTCCTGATCCCCTCTTCTAGCTGAAGGACGGAAGTGAACGGGATTCGAGATGAATAGTCTACATTTTCTAGAAAATTCGACGGCGGTTTCACTAGAGAGGATCTCGGTTTTCAAACTTCACAGAAACCCTCCTTGCAGTCTCCGGTTTGCTACGTTCTGCTGGAGGTTTTGGGCACGCCGCACAACTAGCCGTCTCGAAGTTTCGCTGCACAGCGACAGAAATCTGCAAGTCTGGTGGCACGTCGAGCTGTCCCTCCTACTGTGTGTGCTCTCGTCATCTCGCAAACAGAGTTAGCGCGGTGTTTGAGGGTGAGAGAGAGAGAGAGAGAGAGAGAGAGAGAGAGAGAGAGAGAGAGAGAGAGAGAGAGAAGGGGGGGGGGGGGGAGGAGGGTGGAGCAGAATTGCAATCCGGCCGTATTGTGGCCAGCTGGGCAGTCGTCCGCGTACCATGCGCCGGAAGTTGTAGGCGGGGGTCACACGTGACGGCAATGAGAAATCAGATAGCGCGACCTTGCGTTCATGGTGCGAGCCTTCACTGTGTTCCCCTCCAAAAATTCGCGTCAGAGATCACTAATGACTCATCCCAATTGTATCTACCACACTACTGGCCATTAAAATTGCTACCTACACCAAGAAGAAATGCAGATGATAAACAGGTATTCATGTTGTTGTTGTTGTGGTCTTCAGTCCTCAGACTGGTTTGATGCAGCTCTCCATGCTACTCTGTCCTGTGCAAGCTTCTTCATCTCCCAGTACTTACTGCAACCTACATCCTTCTGAATCTGCTTAGTGTATTCATCTCTTGGTCTCCCTCTACGATTTTTACCCTCCACGCTCCCCTCCAATGCTAAATTTGTGATCTCTTGATGTCTCAAAACATGTCCTACCAACCGGTCCCTTCTTTTTGTCAAGTTGTGCCACAAACTCCTCTTCTCCCCAATTCTATTCAATACCTCCTCATTAGTTACGTGATCTACCCATCTAATCTTCAACATTCTTCTGTAGCACCACATTTCGAAAGCTTCTATTCTCTTCTTGTCCAAACTATTTATCGTCCATGTTCCACTCCCATACAAATACTTTCAGAAACGACTTCCTGACACTTAAATCTATACTCGATGTTAACAAATTTCTCTTCTTCAGAAACGCTTTCCTTGCCATTGCCAGTCTACATTTTATATCCTCTCTACTTCGACCATCATCAGTTATTTTACTCCCTAAATAGCAAAACTCCTTTACTACTTTAAGTGTCTCATTTCCTAATCTAATTCCCTCAGCATCACCCGATTTAATTTGACTACATTCCATTATCCTCGTTTTGCTTTTGTTGATGTTCATCTTATATTCATTGGACAAATATTATACTAGAACTGACATGTGATTACATTTTCACGCAGTTTGCGTGCATAGATACTGAGAAATCAGTACCCAGAACAACCACCTTTGGCCGTAATAACGGCCTTGATACGCCTGGGCATTGAGTCAAACAGAGCTCGGATGGCGTGTACAGGTACAGCTGCCGACGCAGCTTCAACTCGATACCACAGTTCATCAAGTGTAGTGACTGGCGTATTGTGACGAGCCAGTTGCTCGGCCACAATTGACCAGACGTTTTCAATTGGTGAGAGATCTGGAGAATGTACTGGCTAGGGCAGCAGTCGAACACTTGCTGTATCCAGAAAGGCCCGTACAGAACCTGCAACATGCGGTCGTGCATTATCCTGCTGAAATATATGGTTTCGCAGGGATCAAATGAAGGGTAGAGCCACGAGTCGTAATACATCTGAAATGTAACGTCCACTGTTCAAAGTGCCGTCAATGCGAACAAGAGGTGACCCAGACGTGTAACCAGTGGCACCAGCACGCCGGGGGATACGGACGAATACACGCTTCCAAAGTGCGTTCACCGCGATGTCGCCAAACAAGGATGCGACCATCATGATGCTGTAAACAGAATCGGGATTCATCCGAAAAAATGACGTTTTGTCATTCGTGCACCCAGGTTCGTCGTTGAGTACACCATCGCAGGCGCTCTTGTCTGTGATGTCTCTGATGCAGCGTCAAGGGTAACCTCAGCCATGGTCTCCGAGCTGATAGTCCATACTGCTGCAAACGTCGTTGAACGGTTCGTGCAGATGGTTGTTGTCTTGCAAACGTCCCCATCTGTTGACTCAGGGATCGAGACGTGGCTGCACGATCCATTATAGTCATGCAGATAAGATGCCTGTCATCCCGACTGCTAGTGATACGAGGCCGTTGGGATCCAGCACGGCGTTCCGTATTACCCTCCTGAACCCACCGATTCCATATTCTGCTTACAGTCATTGGATCTCGACCAACACGAGCAGCAATGTCGCGATACGATAAACTGCAATCGCGATAGGCTACAATCCGATCTTTATCAAAGTCGAGAACGTGTTGGTACTCATTTCTCCTCCTTACACGAGGCATCACAACAACGTTTCACCAGGTAGCGTCGGTCAACTGCTGTGTGTGTATGAGAAATCGGTTGGAAACTTTCCTCGTGTCAGCACGTTGTATATGTCGCCACCGGCGCCAACTTTGCGCGAATGCTCTGAAAAGCTAATCATTTGCATATCACAGCATCTTCTTCCTGTCCATGGTTAGCTGTGAACGAGTGACTTATACTGAGGTGGCAAAAATCATGGGACAGCGGTAAATATGCAAATGGCGGTAGTATCGCGGACACAAAGCATAAAAGGGCAGTACGAAATCGGAGCTGTAATTTGTACTCAGGTGATTCACGTAAAAAAGTTTCCGACGTGATTATGGGAACAACGGGAATTAACTGACTTGGAACGCGGAATGGTTAGTTGGAGCTAGACGCGTGGGACCTTCCATTTCGGAAATCGTTACGGAATTCAATATTCCGAGATCCAAGTGTCAAGAGAGTGCCGAGATACCAAATTTCAGGCGTTACCTCTCACCAGGGACAACGCAGCGCGACCGGGAGCAGCGGGTTTGTGTAGAATTGTCAGTGCGAACAAAAAGCAACACGGTGTGAAATAAACGCAAAAATCGATGTGGGACGTATGACGAAGTTATCCATTAGGGCAGGGCTGTGAAATTTGGCGTTACTGGACTATGGCCGCATACGACCAACGTGAGTGCTTTTGCTAGCAGCAATACATCGCCTGCCGCGCGTCTCCTGGGGACGTGACCATACCGCTTAGACGCTAGACGACTAGCCGGCCGCGGTGGCCGTGCGGTTCTAGGCGCTTCATTCCGGAACCGCGAGACTACCACGGTCGCAGGTTCGATTTCTGCCTCGGGCATGGATGTGTGTGATGTCCTTATGTTAGTTAGGTTTAAGTAGTTCTAAGTTCCAGGGGACTGATGACCTCAGGTGTTAAGTCTCATAGTGCTCAGAACCATTTTTGGTAGACGACTGGAAAACGGTGACCTGGTCAAATGGGTCTCGACTTCAGATAGTAGGTGCTGATGGTACTGTTACAGTGTGACGCAGACTTCCACGAAGCAATAGACCCTAGTTGTCGACAAGGCACTGTGCAAGAAGGTGCTGGTTCCATAATGATGAGCGCTGTGTTTCAGTGTAACGTGCTAGGTCCTTTGGTCCAACTGAAATCATAAACTATAAATGGTTCTGTTCGTATACTTGCAGACCATTTGCAGCCATTCATAAACTTCGTGTTCCCAAAGAATGATGGAATTTTTATGGATGGCGATACCCCATATCAGCAGGCCACAATTGCTCGCGACTGATTTGAAGAAGAGTCTGGACAATTTGGGAGAACGATTTGGGCACCCAGATCGCCCGACGTGAACCCCATCGAATATTTGTGGGACGTAATCGAGAGGTCAGTTCGTGCACAGCAACCGGCGCCGACAATTTTTCGCAATTATGGACAGCTACAGGCAGCATGGCTCAATAGTTCTGCAGAGGACTTCGAACGACTCGTTGAGTCCCTATCATGTGGAGTTGCTGCCCTGTTCCAGGCAAAAGGAGGTCCGACATGATATTAGGAGGTCCGACATGATATTAGGAGGTATCCCATGACTTTTGACACCTCAGTAGTATATAATACGAGGTGCGACAATAAAGTAATGAGACTGATGTGAAAAAAAAGTTGCTTACCGTGTTAGTCACGTTTAGTGTTGTCTCGTTCAAAGTAGTTAGCTTCTGATTGCACACACTTTTTCCAGCGCTTCTGCCATTGATGGTAGCATTTATGGAACTCGTCTTATGTAATATCCTCCAACACCCTCTTCACAGTTTTCCGGACATCTCGTGTTGTTTGAAAATGGTCTCCCTTGACCGCCGTTTTGACTTTTGGAAATAGAAAAAAGTCGCACGGAGCAATATCTGGTGGATAAGTACTGAAATTTGTTTTCAGGTTAAAACTTGCTGTACTGACAGAGCAGTATGGGATAGCGCATTATCGTGATGCAGAATCCAATTATCAGCAATGTTGGCACGGATATGAAGAACTCTTTTTACGAATTCTTTTTAAAATGTCTCTCTAGTAATACTGGTTAACTGTTTGTCCAGACCGAGCGAGGTGGCGCAGTGGTTAGCACACTGGACTCGCATTCGGGAGGACGACGGTTCAATCCCGTCTCCGGCCATCCTGATTTAGATTTTCCGAGATTTCCCTAAATCGTTTCAGGCAAATGCCGGGATGGTTCCTTTGAAAGGGCACGGCCGCTTTCTTTCCTAATCCTTCCCTAACCCGAGCTTGCGCTCCGTCTCTAATGACCTCGTTGTCGACGGGACGTTAAACACTAATCACCACCACCTGTTTGTCCAGGGGGCACCCACTGTTTACGAACAATTCTCTTGGAATCAAAGAAGCACACAAGCATGCATTTCACTTTTGAATTGGCATGTGAGCTTTTTTTGGCCTGGGTGGCCCTTTTGAGCACCATTGCCAACTTTGGTGTTTTGTCTCTGGAGCGTACTGAAAAAACCAACTTTCATCACCAGTGATTACACGGATCAACAATTCTGGACTGATTTCCGTTTGCTCTAACAGACCGGGTGCCACGTTTTTCCGTGTTTCTCGCTGTTGTGGTGTGATATTTTTGGGGACCATTTTTGCACAAATCTTTCTCATACCTAGATCTTCAGTTATTATTTGACGAACCGTTTCTCGAATGAGGTTCAGTACTTCTGCAATCATTTTCACGGATAATCTTCGATCAGATCGTACGGGTTCACGCACCCTGGCCAAGTTGACATCTGTCCGTGAGGTTGATGGTCGTCCACTGTGGTCTTCATTTTCAACATTCGTTCTGCCTTCAATAAACATTTTATGCCAACGAAAAACTTTAGCTCTTGACATAACCTCCTCTCCTGAAGCATACTGTAAGTTGTCGTCGCGTTTTCACCCAATTAAACGCAAAAAGAAATGGCATATCGTTGCGCAATATTATGCAGTTCCATTTCTGTGACGAGAGACACAAACATGTGTTAACTTATTACAGCATAACTCACGACTGAGCAGTTGCATCGATGTGCCGCGTGGACTAGAAGCAGGTTATAGACCAAGGTCAAAGATATTGTGCTTACACAAGGCTGCAGGGTTGCCACATCTTGCAAAGACAATCAGTCTCGTTACTTTATTGTTGCACTTCGTATTCTGCTTCCAGTTTTCCTTACAAGAACTTCTTTGGGAGAATATTTCTTGAAGGTGGCCCAACTTTGATAATATTATACACTATCTAATCAGAAGTATTCGGACACCCCTATATAAAGCAGAATTGACCATTAAATGTCACGAGAGGCTTACCCACCAATGTATAGATAGGCGGGGAGTACTAAATAAATGTAAATGTCGTGTGACTAGGGCCTCCCATTGGGTAGACCGTGCAAGTCTTTCGATTTGACGTTACTTCGGCGACTTTCTCGTCGATGGGGATGAAAAGATGATGATTAGGACAACACAACACCGAGCGGAGAAAATCTCCGACCCAGCCGGGAATCGAACTCGGGCCCTTAGGATAGACATTCTGTCGCGCTGACCACTCAGCTACCGGGGGCAGACGAAGGGGAATACTGTGTTGACAGCAGTGAAGCACCAACAGCAGACTGGGTCGATAGGGGGAACGCATTTACTTCGGACGTGGACCAGTCACTGCATCTTACCTGAGTAACAAACAACTCCATCAGAGACGCCTGGCCCTTTCTAAAGCTGCCCAAAGTGGAAATGCGAACGAACAACCACAAGACTAGGGCGACCTCATGTACTGACGGACAGCGCGTACTTCAGTGCCAGGTGCTTTTAATAATTTCCACAACGAAACTCTGTCTCGGAATCTGGCAGAAAGCACAAAGAGATTCTGGTCATACATAAAGCACGCCAGTGGCAAGACGCAATCAATACTTCCACTGCGCGATAACAAAGGTAAAGCCACTGATGACAGTGCCACTAAAGCAGTGTTATTAAACACGGTTTTCTGAAACTCCTTCACCAAAAAAGACGAAGTAATTGTTCGTCATTTCCAATCAAGAACAACTGCCAAGATGAGAAACATAGAAATAAGTATCCTCGGTGTAGCTAAGCAGCTTAAATCACTTAATAAAGGCGAGGCCTCCGGTCCTGACTGTATTCCAGTCAGGTTCCTTTCAGAGAAGGCTAATACAGTAGCTCCATATTTAGCGATTATATACAAACGCTCGCTCACAGAAAGTTCCGTACCTAAAGATGGGAAAACTGCTCAACTCACACCAATACCCAAGAAAAGGTGCCGGCCGTAGTGGCCGAGTGGTTCTAGGCGCTTCTGTCCGGAGCGGCACTGCTGCTACGGCCGTAGGTTCGAATCCTGCCTCGGGCATGGATGTGAGTTATGTCCTTAGGTTAGTTAGGTTTAAGTTCTAAGTCTAGGGGACTGATGACCCCAGATGTTAAGTCCCATAGTGCTCACAGCCATTTGAACCCAAAGAGGCAAATGGGAGTAATCCGCTGAATTACAGGCCCATATCACTAACGTCGATTTGCAGTGTTCGTAGGTTATGAATTACCTCCAACAAACCGATTTATTGTCACGCACTCAGCATGGATTCAGGAAACACAACTAGCTCTTTATTCTCATGAAGTTATGTGTGCTATAGACAGGGGATGTCAAATTGATTCCATATTTTTAGATTTTCAGAAGGCTTTCGACGTCGTTTCTCAGAAGCGTCTTCAAACAAAACTGTCTGCGTATGGAATATCGCCTCAGTTGTGCCACTAGATTCGTTATTTCCTGTCAGTAAGGTCACAGTTCGTAGTAATCATCGAGTAAAACAGAAATAATATCAGGCGTTCCCGAAGGAAGTGTTATAGGCCATCTGTTGTTCCTGATCTATATTAACGACATAGGAGACAATCCCATTAGCAGTCTTAAATTGTTTCAGATGATGCTGCCTAAACTGAAGAAACTGCAAAAAGGTGGAAACTTAAAGAGATGGGACCTGGATAAACTGAAAGAACCAGAGTTTTGTACAGAGTTTCAGGGAGAGCATAAGGGACCAATTGATAGGAATGGGGGAAAGAAATACGGTAGAAGAAGAATGGGTAGCTTTGAGGGATGAAGTAGTGAAGCCAGCAGAGGATCAAGTAGGTAAAAAGACGAGGGCTAGTAGAAATCCTTGGGTAACAGAAGAAATATTGAATTTAATTGATGAAAGGAGAAAATATAAAAATGCAGTAAATGAAGCAGGCAAAAAGGAATACAAACGTCTCAAAAATGAGATGGACAGGAAGTGCAAAATGGCTAAGCAGGGATGGCTACAGGACAAATGTAAGGATATAGAGGCTTATCTCACTAGGGGTAAGATAGGTACTGCCTACAGGAAAATTAAAGAGACCTTTGGAGATAAGAGAACATCAAGAGCTCAGATGGAAACCCAGTTCTAAGCAAAGAAGGGAAATCAGAAAGGTGGAAGCAGTATATAGAGGGTCTATACAAGGGCGATGCACTTGAGAACAATATTATAGAAATGGAAGAGTATGTAGACGAAGATGAAATGGGAGATACGATACTGCGTGAAGAGTTTGACAGAGCACTGAAAGACCTGAGTCGAAACAAGGCCCCCGGAATAGACAACATTCCATTGGAACTACTGACGGGCTTGGGAGAGACAATCCTGACAAAACTGTACCATTTGGTGAGCAAGGTTTATGAGACAGGCGAAATACCCTCAGACTTCAAGAAGAATATAATAATTCCAATCCCAAAGAAAGCAGGTGTTGACAGATGTGAAAATTACCGAACAATCAGTTTAATAAGCCACTGCTGCAAAATACTAACTCGAATTTTTTACAGACGAATGGAAAAACTTGTAGAAGCCGACCTCGGGGAAGATCAGTTTGGATTCCGTAGAATTACTAGAACACGTGAGGGAATACTGACCTTACGACTTATCTTAGAAGAAAGATTAAGGAAAGGCACACCTACGTTTCTAGCATTTGTAGACTTAGAGAAAGATTTGACAATGTTGATTGGAATACTCTCTTCCAAATGCTAAAGGTGGCAGGGGTAAAATACAGGGAGCGAAAGGCTATTTACAATTTGTACAGAAACCAGATGGCAGTTACAAGAGTCGAGGGACATGAAAGGGAAGCAGTGGTTGGGAAGGGAGTGAGACAGGGTTGTAGCCTTTCCCCGATGTTATTCAATCTGTATATTGAGCAAGCAGTAAAGGAAACAAAAGAAAAATTCGGAGTAGGTATTAAAATCCATAGAGAAGAAATAAAAACTTTGAGGTTCGCCGATGACATTGTAATTCTGTCAGAGACAGCAAAGGACTTGGAAGAGCAGTTGAATGGAATGGATAGCATCTTGAAAGGAGGATATAAGGTGAACATCACAAAAGCAAAACGAGGATAATGGAATGTAGTCGTATTAAGTCGGGTGATGCTGATGGAATTGGATTAGGAAATGAGACACTTAAAGTAGTAAAGGAGTTTTGCTATTTGGGGAGCAAAATAACTGATGATGGTCGAAGTAGAGAGGATATAAAATGTAGACTGGCAATGGCAAGGAAAGCGTTTCTGAAGAAGAGAAATTTGTTAACATCGAGTATTGATTTAAGTGTCAGGAAGTCGTTTCTGAAAATATTTGTATGGAGTGTAGCCATGTATGGAAGTGAAACATGGACGATAAATAGTTTGGACAAGAAGAAAATAGAAGCTTTCGAAATGTGGTGTTACAGAAGAATGTTGAATATTAGATGGGTAGATCACATAACTAATGAGGAAGTATTGAATAGGATTGGGGAGAAGAGAAGTTTGTGGCACAACTTGACCAGGAGAAGGGATCGGTTGGTAGGACATGTTCTAAGGCATCAGGGGATCACCAATTTAGTATTGTAGGGCAGCGTGGAGGGTAAAAATCGTAGAAGGAGACCAAGAAATGAATACACTAAGCAGATTCGGAAGTATGTAGGTTGCAGTAGGTACTGGGAGATGAAGAAGCTTACACAGTATAGAGCAGCATGGAGAGCTGCATCAAACCAGTCTCAGGACTGAAGACCACAACAACAACAACAACAACATGATACTGCCAGTTACCGTCTTGTAAAGTCATCAGATGATCAGAACGAATTGCAAAATGATTTAGATAAGATATCTGTGTGGTTCGAAAAGTGGCAATTGACCCTATCGTGGTTCTAAAAGAAATCCGCTAAACATCGATTACGTGACAAGTCACACAAATGTGAAGGCTGTAAATTCAGCTAAATACTTGGGGATTATAATTACAAATAATCTAAATGGGATCGATCAGACAGATAATCTTGTGGGTAAAGCAAACAAAAGACTGCGATTCATTGGCAGAACACTTAGAAGGTGCAACATATCTACTAAAGAGAGTGCTTACACTACACCTGTCCGCCCTATCCTGGAGTATTGTTGTGCAGTGTGAGATCCGCATCAAATGGGAATGACGGACGACATCGAAAAAGTACAAAGAAGGGGAGCTCGTTTTGTATTACCGCGAAATAGGGGAGAAAGTGCCACAGAAGTGATACGTGAGTTTTAGTGGCAATCATTAAAACAAAGGCGTTTTTAGTTCCGACGGTATCTTCTCATGAAATTTCAATCACCAGTTTTCTCCTCCGATTTTGAAAACATTCTGTTGGCACCCACCTACATAGGGAGAAATGATCATCGCAATAGAATAAGAGAAATTAGGGCTTGCACAGAAAATTGTAAGTGCTCCTTTTTCCTGCGTGTCGTTCGAGAGTAGAACGGTAGAGAGACAGCTTGAAGGTGGTTCATTGAACCCTCTGCCAGTCACTTTATTGTGAATCAGAGTAATCACGTAGATGTAGATGAGGTGATGTTATTGTATGAAGGTGTTTTACCTGGTTAGAGTGTGGGTCCACATTATGCCTAAAGAAATACTAAATGCGGAAGGATTACACATTTTACAACATTCTGTGCTACGTGCAGTAGAAACAGATCGAAGACGGTGCACGAGAATACACGCTTTCATAAAACAGCGTCTGTGAGAAAATGGTTTGTGGACCAGTAACATTCCTGAAATGGATTGGGCTGCCCAGAGCCTTGTGTTACTAACTAAAATACTTCGTGTGAAACACTTTATTGCAGCAACCTTGCCAAATCAGAATCGTCTTAAACACGAAACATAATAGTTTAATAGATCATTTAAACCGCAGGAGATCACTGTAACAATAGATTGCCTACAATTCTTGTGGGTATAAAAATTCAGAATATTTCTCATCTTATCTATCGGTACTTGATGTTCATATTACTTTCAGGAGGCACCATTGACAGCGTCTTAGAACGTAGTGGTACGTAGGTTCGAAGACCAACAATTTTCCTGGCATTAACTTACCGCGGAAATTTACGCTCTTTAATGCGTACACGCTTTCTATTTTCATGAGCTGTTACCGAAACTAGGGTGCCAGTGTATCACGAAGTCATTAATTAAACATACTTTTGACATTATACACCAGGCGACTGTGTCTAAAACATCACTGTCACGAAAGATATCAGATGGATTTGTCATTATAACGTAATGTCGAAAGGCTGACAAAACAGTAGCTCCAAAAGAGATGCTTTTTGTGTTTTCTTCAGATATGGAGGAAGTGAAAAGAAGTAATATGTCCGAAACTGCTCAAAGAAACTACATTGAATGAAAATGTAGCTGAGTTCCGTATGTAAATGAAAAACCGTAAAGCATCTACCTTTCTTGGTCGTGAAAGACGAGCAGATGATAATAAGTCAATCTCTTAATCCAATTAGTGCTTCCTTTACATTTCCAAGATCTCAGAACACTCAGTTTTCAAAATATACGCAAATTGAAAGTTATTGCGACGTAGACGAATCTGAGAAATATTGATTTACATATGGAAGCGACTGTACCGATACTGGCAATAAAATGAACATAAATAGCAAGCATTCCTCCCTTTTGAATATTTAACGGGTGAGTGATTAGAGGCTTATTATTTGTTGGCGGACGCTCAGAGTTTAATTCTGAAAAACGATTACATCATTGATTAGTTTCTCACGTGGAGATTAACGACCCACAGCGGCTCATTTACGTGGCGCTACTGCTGTATTGGCTGTTCACCGAGCGTGCTGCACTACCGTAAACGTGGCTCACAGTGTAATTTCAGCCTGTGCATTTAGTATACACGTGCCGTTTTCTGTATGCAATTAAATATAAAATATGCCGTAATATTTCATTGGCGAGGATTCTATCTAGTTTCGGTAATCTAAGGGATCAACTGATACGAATATTTGTGTCGACGCGATAACCTGTACAAGTAGTAGTCTCATATATTCGCTAAAAATCTAAATTAAGGCCCTCTGCGTGATCTGAATCTTAAACACCTGAGCATGGAAAATATATCTTAACCAGTAACTCGTCCCTCGGTTCTTTAAAAAATCATACCACCATAAATGAAACCTCATATCTCCGAACTATGTGTCCTATAATGAGATAATTCTGCAGGTTCACTGGCATATGTGGATACCGACTGAAAAATGTGCTGGAAATAGTCTGTAGTAAAGAAGTAATAAAAGTGAGTGGAATGCTGCAGTTTTACTGCATGAACAGCGAAAATTTAGTGAGCGATATGTAAACTTTTTTCCTAACATTATTTTGTTGGGGGTGTCAGCGACTGAAAGTGTCTTAAAGGTTTGAAATAATGTGTGAAGTTCGTTGGAAGTCGCCAAGTTATCTCATCCTCAAATACTGGATAAGTATTCTTCTTGTTAATTGTCGCCCTGACCTGGGAGATCACATGCGTTCCTACATTTCTCCGCCAGTTATTTCTGATCCTGAATTCCGTGGCTCGTTTTCCTTTTCCCCAGGCCATCGTCTTTGCATCTCTGTTAATATCATTCGTCCATCTTGTCCGTGGCCTTCCTCGCCCCCTTCTGTCTTTTACGTATTCTTAGACTGCTACTCGTGGTGATCTTTTCTCATCCATTCTAATCAGACCTCTTGCCCACATCAATATCCTTTTCTTCATCCTTTGCCCAATGTCAGCATGTGAGAATAGGTTTGCCAGTTCCTGGTTTTTAATATCCTCCATTACTTTGACTGAGAGTTCTTCTTAGGGCAAAATATTTTCTTATATCTTTCTATCGAAGACTAGCAGCTTTTATTCATTTTTTTTCCGTAACGTGAATGTTTCAGACCGATATAGAGCTGCCGGGAGAATAGTCTGTAACTTCTCCAAACTTCTCTACTGCAGAGAACGATCCGTAAGCCAAAATATACTCTGCTCACTAAAATGCTTCCGAAATATTTAGATATTACAAATTTAGGGAACACTGTCCGTGGAGCGCAGTGATCTGGTGCTATACTTCGTTGTTGAGATCGCATTAACATGTTTATTATGTCGGGTTTCGGCTTATGTTAAGCCATCCTCAGATGTTTTGGGCTCCCTGTGGCTGGTGGTGGCGGCTCCTCGACTTTTCACGTGATACCACGATCGTAGTACACTGACAGGGTAATTTTCACACCGTGAGTTATGCTGCCTTAAGACATACGCACGGTTTCTGACTGTAGTACTTGGCTTATTGTGCTAAACCTTTAATGTCCAAATTATTAGAGCATTTTAAATTTTTAGATTCGCTTAGTCTAGCAACTATATGAGACAGTGGATGTCAAAGTGTGCGCCAGGGTGCACTGGTGCGCCTGAACATTTACGCTTGCGTCCTGTAATATTTTAGGAAACCATGGTCAAATATAGAAGAACATATAGCTACTCAATTTTATACATTTCACGACAAGTATAATACGGAACAAACCTTACGTTTTGTCGAATAGTTCAGATTGGTTAATAAAATAAGGTGGTTTATTCTCCTTGTTGTATTGACAGTATTTGGAACGTTTCATGCCGGCTGTCATCTCTCTTCCATTTGCTGCTAATCTTCGCTGTCTAACAGTAGCGGCTGTTCCAAATCACAGTATCTATTTCCTCTATTGACTGTTGTAAAACGTTGCTCAGATATGTGTATATAGTGCGCCCACAATTATTTGCGGCCTTTTAAATGCACTCGAATCAAAAAAAGCTTGAGAACCACTGGTATGAGATACTGAATGTACTATTTTTGTCCTGGAAGCCGTTAGATAGGCAATCTGCAATGGGGCACCTTGCCCCAGGTTAGGCGTTTGGCAATATAAGCATTAAAACTTCCTGGCAGATTCAAACTGTGTGCCGGACCGAGACTCGAACTCGGGTCCTTTGCCTTTGGCGGGTAAGTGCTCTACCTACCATCTGAGCTACCCAAGCACGACTCACGCCCCGTCCTCACAGCTTTACTTCTGCCAGTACCTTGTCTCCTACCTTCCAAACTTTACAGAAGCTCTCCTGGTTCGCAGGATTGTATTGCATCATCCTTGTACACCTCTGCTTGAGTGTTGGACTCGATTTAATCAATCAATAAAAAAATAGAAAAAAACTGTCAAATTATTTGTGAAATTATTTGTCTAAAAGCAAGAAGTAAAATGGATTAGAAGATATTTGATGCGCCCTAGAATGATACTCGAAATCACGCAAAGAAAATGAGTTGCAGGTTGAGAATGCGCATTCTCTTTCTTGATATTTAAAGGATTCTCTTTTCAAAAATTTTTCAGAATGAAAAATGTTAGAAACTTCTAGACCTTCGAGCGTAGATCGTAGAAATATGCCAACGTCACACAACTGGTGACTGCAAGGTGTACACAATGCGCCGGAAAAATTTCCTCTACTACACTTCAAAATTATAAACAGAACTTTAAATTCTCAGTTGGTACCTAATTTTTTTGTATATGATTTAGAGCATCATTCAAAGAAGCGCCAAATCTTTCTCTGATCTATTCTATTTCTTACTATTAGACAAATCATTGCACAAAAATGTTTGTTTCGTTTCCAAAATAGGTGTTATTTTCAAGTTCTGTTCAGAAAATATCTTATTGACATTTGCTTTCCAGCGTTTTCTTTTATCGAAATATCCTTGTTGAAGGAAGCCATTTTCACAACTGAATGTGACACCAATGCAACTTTTTTTGTGTAATGATTAATATTTTCACACCTCATTTGCCTTCCTAGTGTTTTCTGTTCCTGAAATGTCCTAAATTTAGTACTTGTTTCGAAGGAAGCCTTTTTGACGGTCAAACACCGCCTCCTTAGCTGAGTGGTCAATGCAGCTGATTGTCATAAGGGAGACTTGATTCGATTTCCGGGCGGGTGGGAAATTTTATCCGCTGGTTGACTGGGTGTTGTTTTGTCCTCCTCATTTTATCATCGTCTTCATCATCGAAGCACTAGTCGTCGAAGTGATGTCAAATAAAAAGACTTGCATTAGGCAGCCGAATAACTCCAGTTGAGGTGTCAAAAAAAAAATTGCAATTTCATTCTTTTTTACTACACTAATGCAACTTTGTATGCACCAGAGCCTTGAGTAAATGTTTTTGACACTTCATTTACACAACTGGCAGGAGCTACTCGTGAAATATTTAAATTTTCCCTCAAATCAATCTTTTTTTCTTAATTACCGTGATTAGTCTCAGGCAGTTAAACGTTTTTTTCTTATTTTGTTTCAAACCTAGACCTGACGCTGGTCATTTTGATACGCCATTTGTCCGTTTCCCACTCTTTGTTTGGATATGAAAATTCGGACAGAACCCATTGTGTAGTTTACACAGAGTTTTCTTTTGGGTCCACTCAGACATTGGACCAAAAAAAGACTCATGAGGAAGTAGCCCACTGTGAATAATTCTGTATCAGTAAATAGACCAGAAGGAGAAGTTTTTATTTTTATGAAGAACCGTAATGTTCGAACGTACGAAATCGGAGCGTTGGTAGTGTAGTACTACCATCTGTGATCGAGTTTGGAAGTTTTTTATTTTTTTTCTGATGATTAATCTGGTTTCTTGCGAGACAGGACAGATTTATAAATTTGTAGCGTTTCACCTCAGTGAGCTCTTTAGAGGGCGATGCGTGCATCTGCCTCTATTGAAGCAACGGTATTGACTGGCGCTTCGCGATTGCGTTACGAGCCGGTTTGCGTAAACAAATGCAGGTCCCGGAGACGCAATCAGGGCCGTCCCGCACGCAGTTCGGCGGTAATGGGCCCGCCGTGTACGGGCGCAGGGCCCGTCGCACTAGTAATGGGCGTTTGGCGACGCCATATCGCCGGATCCCACTCCAGCGTCGCTTATTTTACGCGAGGGAATTGCAAGGCGCAATCAGCGGCGATTATGTAGCGAGACTGTGCCGTAATTACGCTAGCGGCGTTAATGTTTGTTTACACGCTGCGACGCGGGACCTGGTGGCGCAGTCACGGCACGCGATTCTCAGGTAGACCCCCATATGGTCGATGAGGTCGCTCTTGCCGAGAGTTTCTCTTCGTTGTACTCTCTGTGGAATGTCGATATTGTGTGAAAAGTGCTGTCTGTAGCGGCACAGGCGGTGTGTGTGTGTGTGTGTGTGTGTGTGTGTGTGTGTGTACTAACGTTGTCGCTGCTTTCTCGATTAATTTATTAGTCATCGTGTTATCGAACCGATACCACAGATCGTTATTATGTCACAACGAAATGTATGAATAGTGGCATACAATAACAAATTAGAGAAAGTTCAGAACATAATAGACAAATTTAAAAATCTAACAAAAGTCGTCTGTCATAACTGAAGGGAAAAAGAAGCCATTGCCGGCCGGGGTGGCCGAGCGGTTCTAGGCGCTACAGTCTGGAACCGCGCGACCGCTACGTCGCAGGTTCGAATCCTGCCTCGGGCATGGATGTGTGTGATGTCCTTAGGTTAGTTAGGTTTAAGTAGTTCTAAGTTCTAGGGGACTGATGACATCAGAAGTTTAGTCCCATAGTGCTCCGAGCCATTTGAACCATTTTTGAAAGATGCCATTGTACTGAGATTACGAAAGAAGAACTTTCTAGTAAAAAATAATCACTCTTAGACATACAAAAATTCATCATTACAAGACAATGTTCCGCCCAGAATTCACATTGCATCAGAAACACTAATTTTACGACTGTCTTAAATGTTCATTTGACACCACAATAGTGAAGCCGTAGTCGCAGTAAATAATTTTTTTTCTTTAAAAAGAAAGGGTTGCAGTACCGGCTTCAACGAACTACGTCGTCATTTTCAAATGTAAAACATCAGTCGGAGAATATATAATGGGAATTATAACCGTACATCTGGCAAAAATTGCGTGGAATAATGAGACCAGGCAACCGAATCACTGGTGGCACAACCAAGTCCGTACAAGTTATGCTCTTGCTTGCCCAAACGTACATTCCATGTCCTGATGTAGAATAGATAGAAACTACACCATGGTGAAAACTGCCAAGAATCATTGCAGTGTGGCCTTCAGTGACACAACGATCGTATGGCTGATATAAATTCACAAGTCGTAAATACATCAAGCACAGCTAGCTACCTTGTAGAACATAATTTAACTATGTTCCGTTAAAAGGATCTCAAAACACTATGTACTTTCACGTAGTACTGGCACACTATTAACTTGGTAACATGACTTTGCTCTATTTGCATGGTAGCCCAGTCTGTCACTAGAGGGCATGGCAGTATTGTAACCCTTTCTTTTTAAAGAAAAAAAATTAGGTATTGTGGCTATGGCTTTACTATTGTAGTGTCAAATAAACATTTAAATTATATTTTGGTCACACTCCTTACGATAGTTATGTCAGAATATGGAAAATGTTACGATAGATTAAGGAAAATGAATTCAGGAAAAAGCGAAGAAGGATGTATGCGAAGGCAGGATTTCTCAGCGAATTTTACTAACGAGATCTTAGCGGTTGGTAGCCCAAGATGATTTGACTTGGTGAGGAAGTTAACAAGAAGATATAAGGAACTAGAACGACACTAGTAACAGTAAACTTAAGAAGTACTGAATCATCTTGAGCGAATTACAGACGAAATTAAGAAAAGAAGACTAATATTCCGTGGTACTAGCAGACTGAGAAGTAAAGTATTTTGAAAAGATGGGATAAACCCAACTGGATTAGGAAACCAAGATGAAAGTGGCATAAATAAGCAAGAAATTGAAGACATGACAAAATATAGAAGAAGTTAAGATGTGACATGGTTTCCAAAACAAAACACAGGAAATAAAACAAAAAACAGGAAAAAAAGCGAACAGGTGGAGTAGTGGATAAAGGTAGCTCACACATGGTCGTGAACTAGCTTGTAGTGAAGAAACAACAGTGGATTCAAAATGAGATTCAACATGAGCTGTGTGTTCAAAAGTAACATTATGAAACTACACTGACATTGATTCACTTGAAACCAGCCACTGCAGTGACTGTTGTCACAACTTATACTCACAGTATATAACAGGCATGGTATGCACTGATCAGCCAGAACATTATGACGACCTGCCTAATAGCCGGTACATTTACCTTTGGGGCGGATAACAACGTCGACACTTCGTGGCGTGGAAGCAATGTGGCCTTGGTAAGTCACTGAACGGAGTTGGCATAGCATAGGTACCTAATTCCCCTTCAGATCTGGCTAGTTGGGGGGCCAGCGAATCAATTGGAACTCATCACTGTGTTTCTCGAACCACTCCGTCACACTGTTGGCCTTGTGACAGGGCGCATTATCTTGTGGAAAAATTCTGCTGCTATCGGGAAACATGATCGCTATGAAGTTGTTGGGTAGTCCGTGCACTCCTAAAGGCGACTGCACATGTGAGAGAGATACCTGACATGGCAGTCGTACATCCGTCACTTCTATATCCCTCAAAGTATCGCAAGCGACACGTGTCTGTGAATATGGCAGTTGTGACGCTTGCTCCCGCCAGTTGCGGTGTCAGGTTTGTATTTCCGTTTTTGAATATTTTTGACATAGCGGCGTTATTTTTGACGAGTTCGTATGACGCACGTCAGCAAGCCGATGCTGCGTTGTTTCTGGAGGGATCTTGCAGACTCGTCATAGTAGAGATAAATGGTGCTGAGGACATACAGAGCCTCGGTTACAGGAATTTGTGACCACAAGGTCGGTGTAGCGAGGTTGAATACCATAACATCCACATCACAAAAAGTAAATGCCAAAAATTTGCTCGAAGCCTTCCTAAGAGACAGTCTCCATTCTCTCCGTAGTAACAGTGTAACCGTCGACCAGATGTGGCTTGGATTTAAAAAAAATAACGCTGACAAAAATTGAGAATTTTATACTAAGTAAATTAGAGACGGAACAGAGATGGTAGATGCAATAGGTCAGGACACTGTTACAGAAGCAAAGGAGAAAGCATGCCAGATTTTTACAACGCAAAATCTCTAATATTGGCGGCGGCTTACAACTTTCCGAGACCCAGCGCGGACTTCGGGGCAAGGTGATTTTAATAGTTTCCACCACGAAATTGTGTCTCGAAATCTGACAGAAAATCTAGAGAGATTCTGTTCGTATTTAAAGTGCACCAGTAGCGTGACACAGTCAATACCTCCACTGCGGTGTAGCAACGGTCATGTTACCTAAGACACCACCCCTAAATCTGAGTTACAAAAACGATTTTCCGAAATTGTTTTATGAAAAATGACGCAGTAAACGTTCCAGAATTCGAATCAAGAACAGCTGCCAACATGAGTAATTTGGAAATAGATGGTCTGGTACAGCGGAGAAACTTCAGTTACCTAATGAAAGGAATTCTACAGGTCAGGATTGTACAACAAGTAAGGTTTCTTTCGGAGTATTCTAGTAACACAGCTACAGTTTTACCAATCGTATGCTCAGCAAAAGATCCATTCCTAAACACTGGAAAGTTGCATAGGTCACGCCAATACACAAGAAAGGAAATAGGCGGAATCCGCCGAATTACAGTCTCATGTCATTGACATCGACTTGTAGGATTTTGTAACATCTGCTGTTTTTCAGCAATAGGAAACACCTCGAAAAAAAAAAAAAAAAGATCTGTTGGCACACAAGCGCCGGCCGGAGTAGCCGAGCGGTTCTAGGCGACCGCTACGGTTTCAGGTTCGAATTCTGCCTCGGGCATGGATGTATGTGATGTTTAGTAGTTATAAGTTCTAGGGGACTGATGACCTCAGAAGTTAAGTCCCATAGAACTCAGAGCCATTTTTGATCACATAAGCAGCACAGAGTAGCTAGTTATTTACATAAAGTTATGAGTGCTATCGACAGGTGATCTTAAGTTGATGCCATATTTCTAGAGTACAAGAAGGCTTTTGACGCCCTCACAAGCAGCTTGTAATCAAATTTCGTGCCTGTGGAGTATGTTGTGCGACCATATTGGTGATTTTCTGTGTGAAAGGCCACACTTTATATTAACTGAAGGGAAGTCATGTAGTGAAACGGATTTTTTTTGGTGATATTCCCGTAGACAGTGTTCTAGGTTTTTTGCTGTTCATAATTTACATAAGCAATTTAGGAGACAATCTGACCAGGCCTCCTAAAGTGTTAGTAGATCATGACGACGTTTACTATTTAGCAAAGTAGTCGGAAGAAGAAAGCGAGTTGCAAAATGATTTTGAATAAGATAACTGCATATCGCGAAAGGTGACAACTGATCCTAAACGATAAAAAAATGTAAAGTCCTTGACATGAGTACAAAGACAAAATTATTATAATTTCGGTTACATATTAAATTAGGCAAATTTAAAGGTTGTCAATTGAACTACGTAGTGATTACCGTTTTGATCAGATTAAATGGAAACATCACATAGAAAATGTTGTGGGGAAGGCGAATAAAAGAAAGTGCTATATTGGCAAAACACTTAGAAGGTCCAGGCGGTGTACTAAACAGGCAATGTTTGTCCGTCCTTTGCTAGAATATTGCTGTGCGGTATGGGCGCCTTCGCAGATAGGAGTGATAGAGAACGTCGAAAATGTTCAAAGAGAAGCATCTCGTTTTGTACTGTCGGGAAACAGGGGAGAGAAAAAGTGTGTCACGGTTTGATGAGGCATGGCAAATATTGAAGCAAAGGCGTTTTTTTTTTTTTTTTTAAATTTTAGCGACACGTTCTTACTATATTTTAGTCATCAACTTTTTCTCTGAAAGCCAAAATATCTTTTGGACTGCCACATACGTGGTAATAATACAAAAGAAATTAAAGCTCACATTGAAAGATATAGATATTCATTTTTCGCACGTGCCATTCAAGTGTGGAACGTTCGAGAAACGGTCTGAAGGTGGTTCTACGAACCCTCTATCAAACACTAAACTTTGAATTGGAGAGAAGTGCTGTAGACGGATATGTAGAATATCAGTTACGAAGAGCATGGTGGGCGGCCGTCCTTCATCAGTGACAGCATTATGCAGCAATACCATTACAGACTGAGGAATAGCTCGGATATGGTACCACACGTTAGCAAAGTAACCATAGAAGCATTCACGTTAATCTTTTAAGTGAAATCGTCGGAAACATCAAAATCTCTGGCCAGACAACGACTTCAACCCCGCCTCCCCCTTTCCAGATGGGAGTCAAAAACCTTAACCACTACGCCATTTGATCCGTGAATCGCATAGTAGTATTTGCATGCGGTACCTTGCTAACTGGTTGACCAGTCAACGAACTGTAAGCGTTCAGGAGTAGTTATTATAGGTGCAATCCGGCTCTCCTGGCGAAAGTTCTCCGTGGTTTTCCGAAATCAGTTCTGGCGACCGCTAGTGTGGTTCAGACAGGTTGAGGAAGTGCTACGGACACGTCGACGCGGCTTTAAACCGTTATCTTACTTCCTGTTAGTAACCCGCTATTTACGAGAAACTTTCACGTTGATTACAGCCTTGCTATCACTGTGGAAGGCCGTACCTGTGTTGGAAAAGTTCATAACGCGCATTTAAATTTAAAGCACTAATTCATTAGTTGAATCAGGGCACGCTTGTCACTGGATAACCTAATAACAAGAATTAGACTGCATCATATTATGTATATGATGCTCTGCTTATGGAATACTTTATTTGGAAGCCGGGAAAGTAGTCACTTCTTGGAGCACTATTGCTGCGCAGAAAATATAGTAATATGATCGTTGTTCTTTGTAGGATAATGGGAGCTCGAATTTCCGAAAGAAATACTGAGGTAAATACCAAAAGACGACCAACATAGTGCAGAGAAGCAATGCTTCATGTGCTACACCAATGCTGGTCAGAGTTGCGAATAACGCTGCTAAGTGACAACCGCTTTACTCTTCTAGTCTATGAATTTTGGATCGTGCGCAAATTTCTGTGTCGCAGTTTCTGTTTCCATAATTTATATCTTATTTTTATATATTTCATTCTAATGAGCTAATAAATGAATATTTTCTGTAAGCAGTGCTGCACAGCTTCAATGTATTTAAAACACGTTATCACGAAACTGCCAAAAGCACCCATTACATCAGGCTAAAATAACTAAAAAACGAAAGTAACTTTCGGATAATTTATTGCTGCGAAGTGACATAGCTCGATGAAACTTGGGCCGTACAGAGAAAGAACAGCTACAGTATAGTACAGGAGATTACTGAAAGAAATACTTGTAGAATAAAATTCCGCTTCAGTAGGCAGTTATTTTCTTAAACTATTGCTCGATCAGTTTCGTAGTTTACAGCTTTATCTTAAGGTGCCACCGAATAAATATGGAAACATAAATGGGTGGTGGTTGGGACAGTCAGTCATAGCGTTCACATCCACGTCGAACAAGTAAATATTCGCTCTTGTGTCCTATGATAGCCAACAATCTATTGACACTACAGGATGTCTTTAATGTGGTCACCACTCATTCTTACATTTCACCTCATTTCCTCAACAAGATCACAGCCTACACGACTGGACATTAACCGTTCTGGACACAAGTAAATTGGCCCATATCTATAAAAAAGTGTTCATCTCTGTACATATATTTACAGGAAAGTTTTCCAATTTTGACAGTTAGTATTATCTCCTGTCGGAATTTGCGACACTTGTTTTAAACATGAACAAGAGGAAGTGAGCATCACTTACGACACTCCCCACCGCTTAAGCTTAAAATATAACTGCTGCAGATATTATTTTTATTTATCGGGTTGTGGGACCATGAGAGCTGAAGCTGCTTGGTGTTGCAACGGGTCAGCAGATAAAGAACCAGACAATTCATAAGACACGAAAAAATGTGAGCGTATGCGCGGATAAATAACACATTACTTAGGAAGAAATCTCAACTACTGCGAAAAATACATATGTGATCAAAAGTATCCGGATACCTGGATGAAAATGACTTAAAAGTTCGTGGCGCCCTCCATCAGTAATGCTGGAATTCAATATGGTGTTGGCCCACCCTTAGCCTTGATGACAGCTTCCACTCTCGCTGGCATACGTTCGGTCAGGTGATGGAAGGTTTCTTGGGGAATGGCAGCCCATTCTTCATGGAGTTCTGCACTGAGTAGAGGTATCGATGTCGGTCTGTGAGGTCTGGCACGAAGTCGGCGTTCCAAAACATCCCAAAGGTGTTCTGTAGGATTCAGATCAGGACTCTGTACAGACCAGTCCATTACAGGGATGTTATTGTCGTGTAAATACTGCGCCACAGGCCGTGCATTATGTACAGGTGCTCGATCGTCTTAAAAGATGCAATCGCCATTCCCGAAACAACAAGGGGTGCAAGCCCCCTCCGTGAAAAACGCGACCACACGATGACACCATCGCCTCTGAATTTTACTGTTGGCACTACACACGCTGGCAGAAGACGTTCACCGGGCATTCGCCATACCCACACCATGCCATTGAATAGCCACATTGTGTACCGTAATTAGTCACTCCATACAACGTTTTGCCACTGTTCAATCGTCCATTGTTTGCGTTCCTTCCACCAAGTAAAGCGTGATGTGTGGCTTATGAGCAGCCGCTCGACCATGAAATCCAAGTTTTCTCACCTCCCGCCTAACAGTCAGAGTACTTGCAGTGGATATTGATGCATTTGGAATTCCTGTGTGATGGTCTGGATAGATATCTGCCTATTACACAATACGACCCTCTTCAACTGTGGGCAGTCTCTGTCAGTCAACAGACGAGGTCGGCCTGTACGCTTTTGTGCTGCACGTGTCCCTTCACGTTTTCACTTCACTATCACATCAGAAACAGTGGACGTAGGGATGTTTATCAGTGTGGAAATCTCGCGTACAGACGTATGACACATGTGACATCCAACCACCTGAGCACGTTCGAAGTCTTTGAGTTCAGCGGAGCGCCCCGTTCTACTCTCTCACCATGTCCACCGAGGTCGCTGATATGGAGTACCTGGCAGTAGGTGGCAGCACAATGAACATAACATAACATGAAAAACGTATGTTTTTGGGGGTGTCCGAATACTTTTGATCACATAGTGTTCCTACTCTGAACAGGAAGATACCACAAGCAAATATTTCAGCTAACAAGCAGGCCACATAGCAATCGGGTTTTTGTAGTTTTTTATATCTAGGGTACGTGAAGTTAAGAACTAAAATATCAGTGTCACAAAGCATTTAGGTACAACTCTCTAAAAGTCTCTAAGAAATCGAATTTGAAGTTTCCCTAGCGTGTTTAATACACTAAAGGAAGACCTGTTCTTCGACAGGCAATGTGGCTCTGTGGTAGAGTGCTCGCCTGCAAAGCGGGGAATCACGGTTCGATGCTCGGCTGATGCAAATTTTTAATCAAAGGTACACGTTCTATGTCAATTACCGTGACGCATATAATATTAGGTTGTGTATAAGATCGTAGCATTTCCCCATAAGTTTAATAAACACAACAGATACGCTTAACAGGGACTTTAGTCATCAATAACGTATTTTCCTTGACTATTCAGAACGCTGTGAAAACGCTCGAGTAACTTTTCGATTCGCCATTGTAGAAATCGCTTGTTTTTTTGAGGTGAAGAACTCGTAGAGCCACGTTCGGATCGTATTTTCATCCGGAAAGGAAGTTTTTTGAAAGTTGTTTGATAGAGTGTGTAACAATTGAAAATTTGAGGGCACAACATCAGGCGCAATAACTTCCCAAATCAACTCCTGTTTAATATTCTTTTCTCAGTCTAGCATAATGCTGGTAGGCGTTATCGTGAAGAAGCATTACTTTCACGCAGTATTCCTGGCCGTTGTTCTTGGACTGCGTCTGCAAGACATTTCAGTCGTTGCAATAAATGCCAGCAGTGATGGTTAAAGCTCTGGAAACAATTCATAGTACATCACACCGTCGATGTTCCACCAGATGCGTAACATATTGTTTTCTGGATGCGCCCATGTGTTCGTACTAGATGTTGCTGATTTCTTTAGGCCCAAACATTCCTTTCTTTTCCTTACGCTGGCACAAAGATACCATTTTTCGGCACCAGTAAGGATACAGGACAGTGATGGTCAGCGTTGTTCACGAGCCGTTTGATGATGGGCAAGCAGAAATGCACATTATGGTCTCCCACTGAGTTTGTGAATTTAGCTTAGAGCATATTGTACCAGTACATCCGATTTTTTAACCTTCCCCCTTGCATGCAAATACACAATGGTGGAATGATCACAGTTCACCACATTTGCCAGTTCTCGAGTATATTGGCGTGTATCGTTGTAGATTAATCCCTTTAACCGACCTTCATCAAATCCCGAAGGACTTATTGAAAGTGAAGAATACGTCGGAAGTGTTACAGTTTCGGGGTGGCCGAGCGGTTCTAGGCGCTACAGTCTGGAACCGTGTGACCGCTACGGTCGCAGGTTCGAATCCTGCCTCGGGCATGGGTGTGTGTGCTGTCCTTAGGTTGGTTAGGTTTAAGTAGTTCTAAGTTGTAGGGGACTGATGACCTCAGAAGTTAAGTCCCATAGTGCCCAGAGCCATTTTTTTGTTCCAGTTTCTCCATTTCCCAGCATCGACAACTCCACTCAGTATCTCTAAATGACAATAAGTAAACTCAGATATGAACAGTGAACTGCAGATAAAAATGACAGTGTATAAATAAACCCATAGCAACCGAAATGCCAACTTGCAAAACAAAAATGCTAGGAACTTACCCACCTGCTTCATAAAGGTGGAAAATAAATCAGTAGCGCTCGAGATCGGTAACCGCTGGATGGGTTCTCGTTTTGGTGATTATTTTTTTCGGTCTTTCCATTCGTATCGAATACCTCTCATCTAAACATAAAATTATTCCATGGTATTCTAAATATCACATACGAATACGTCATTTTTATGAAAAACGGACGTTCTAATTTCATATCGCACGGGGAAATCAAGTTCTCAGTCCAAAATATGAGTATTTAATTTCCGATCTTTTGTAATAAGCTATTCAAATTTTAAAAAATGAAAATTAATTTTCGCCTATTTTCGCTTCACGGAAATGCTCATGGCTCATGGACCTTTTGTGTAAAAATTTACAGCAGTCGGTAATCGAAACCAGACCGTCCACATGACAGGCGAGCATTCTATCATAAAGCTATGTAACCCGTTAAAATATAACTTTGACCATAGGTATAATTTTTGGATGTAAAGAAAAATTTCAGTCGGGAACATGGCGGATCTGCGATGTTTTTGTGCGAGATGCAAGTGAAAAAGTGTTTGTGTCACATCAACAAACGAAAAAATCGGAATAGCAAAAAGCAGAGCAGAAAGTAAGTACACTTAACTGATAAGATATCGTAAATATACAGCTCGCGAAGCGTAGCAGCTAAACAAAATTGTTAATTTTGGATAAGCCATCTGCAGCATCCAAACTGCTGTCGATGTTTTAACATTGTACGTACTGAATAGAAGTGGCTAGCTGCTGTATTTCTACAGTATGATATATAGTAGATATACAGGGTGTTTCAAAAATGACCGGTATATTTGAAACAGCAATACAAACTAAACAAGCAGCTATAGAAATACACCGTTTGTTGCAATATGCTTGGGATAACAGTACATTTTCAGGCAGACAAACTTTCGAAATTACAATAGTTACAATTGTCAACAACAGATGGCGCTGCGGTCTGGGAAACTCTATAGTACGATATTTTCCACATATCCACCATGCGTAGCAATAATATGGCGTAGTCTCTGAATGAAATTACCCGAAACCTTTGACAACGTGTCTGGCGGAATGGCTTCACATGCAGATGAGATGTACTGCTTCAGCTGTTCAATTGTTTTTGGATTCTGGCGGTACACCTGGTCTTTCAAGTGTCCCCACAGAAAGAGGTCACAGGGGTTCATGTCTGGCGAATAGGGAGGCCAATCCACGGCACCGCCTGTATGTTTCGGATAGCCCAAAGCAATCACACGATCATCGAAATATTCATTCAGGAAATTAAAGACGTCGGCCGTGCGATGTGGCCGGGCACCATCTTGCATAAACCACGAGGTGTTCGCAGTGTCGTCTAAGGCAGTTTGTACCGCCACAAATTCACGAAGAATGTCCAGATAGCGTGATGCAGTAATCGTTTCGGATCTGAAAAATGGGCCAATGATTCCTTTGGAAGAAATGACGGCCCAGACCAGTACTTTTTGAGGATGCAGGGACGATGGGACTGCAACATGGGGCTTTTCGGTTCCCCATATGCGCCAGTTCTGTTTATTGACGAAGCCGTCCAGGTAAAAATAAGCTTCGTCAGTAAACCAAATACTGCCGACATGCATATCGCCGTCATCAATCCTGTGCACTATATCGTTAGCGAATGTCTCTCATGCAGCAATGGTAGCAGCGCTGAGGGGTTGCCGCGTTTGAATTTTGTATGGATAGAGGTGTGAACTCTGGCGCATGAGACGATACGTGGACGTTGGCGTCATTTGGACCGCAGCTGCAACACGGCGAACGGAAACCCGAGGCCGCTGTTGGATCACCTGCTGCACTAGCTGCGTGTTGCCCTCTGTGGTTGCCGTACGCGGTCGCCCTATCTTTCCAGCACGTTCATCCGTCACGTTCCCAGTCCGTTGAAATTTTTCAAACAGATCCTTTATTGTATCGCTTTTCGGTCCTTTGGTTACATTAAACCTCCATTGAAAACTTCGTCTTGTTGCAACAACACTGTGTTCTAGGCGGTGGAATTCCAACAGCAGAAAAATCCTCTGTTCTAAGGAATAAACCATGTTGTCCACAGCACACTTGCACGTTGTGAACAGCACACGCTTACAGCAGAAAGACGACGTACAGAATGGCGCACCCACAGACTGCGTTGTCTTCTATATCTTTCACATCACTTGCAGCGCCATCTGTTGTTGAAAATTGTAACTACTGTAATTTCGAAAGTTTGTCGGCCTGAAAATGTACTGTTGTCCCAAGCATATTGCAACAAACGGTGTATTTCTATGGCTGCTCGTTTAGTTTTTATTGCCGTTTCAAATATACCGGTCATTTTTGAAACACCCTGTATATTGTAATATTGATGACATAGTTAATGTTGCGGTTGGCAGGAGAGCCAACACCGTGTTACTAAAGGAGGCCGAAATGCACGCGTGTTAGCTCACGCAGGCTGGCGTGAGGTCTGCAACATGGCAAGGGAATTAGAATTGAGAAAAACGGACGAAGCTGGTGGAATACTTAACTTTAATCCATTAATGGTGAACGTCGCTCTTGACGGTACATGATTGACAATATCAATAGTAACAGATAATGGCGCCTTGCTAGGTCGTAGCAAATGACGTAGCTGAAGGCTATGCTAACTATCGTCTCGGCAAATGAGAGCGTAGAAGTCAGTGAACCATCGCTAGCAAAGTCGGCTGTACAACTGGGGCGAGTGCTAGGAAGTCTCTCTAGACCTGCCGTGGCGGCGCTCGGTCTGCAATCACTGATAGTGGCGACACGCGGGTCCGACATATACTAACGGACCGCGGCCGATTTAAAGGCTACCACCTAGCAAGTGTGGTGTCTGGCGGTGACACCACAGTTAATATATTATCTGTATAATATGTAATGGGTAATATACAATAGATCATTTACTACGTTTCGTTCCCTACCTTTCACAGTAATACTTGTATCGCGTGCAAAGAGAAAAGTGCAACCGCTGCATTTTAGGATGTATTGTCTGAATATGAAGGTCACGTGGTATTTAGTGATACGTTCCCGGGTGCTGGACGGTCACTCTTTGTGCCGCGGCGCCCCTGGTTCGCCGTATAACAGCGGTGCTCGTGGCTGGGCTCGCCATTGTGTTTGTGGCAGGCAGACCTGTTGCGCTGCACGGCCGCAGTTCACCGGCAGCACGCTCCGCCGCGCTCTTTCCGTTCCAGGGAGCGCTCCATCTCCATTCCAGCCTTCCAGTGCGCCGTCCGCCTATACCGCACAAACCTACACGCAGGGCTGTAAACATCGACCCGCCTCCCAACAACGGGCCACCGCTTGTCTTTCTACAGGACGGAAACGAACAGCGCTTACTCCGCCCTGCTGGAATACTACGTTGTCTGAATAAAAACTCCGTGCACTAATGCAAAGTAGCGGTCAGGAATAAGGTCTGTATACTCCCTCTAAACTAGCCAGCGACTCGTATGACCTCATCTCCGAACTCGGCGTTTCCGTACGCTCTGAGACCCGCCTTGCTAGTCTCCGCTGCTGCTCATTCGTCACTCGAGTCTGTGGCCGAGTACACGTGGACCATCCCAGCGTAGAAAGGAGAACAAGTACGCCAGTTCGCAAGTATAACCGTGTCATTGATGCTACATGCGCAACCGTTGGGCATGACAACAATTATATACCAGTACAATTACTGACATATTAACAGTGAATATTGTTGTGTTTACACCCACACACATTTTATACAGGCTATCCCTGTTAAGAGTCGTTAGGCGCATTTTCTCTTGTGTTTCGGCAGATATTTGCTATTTCGTTTTTGGCTGTATGGCTGGAGTCAGCCCGAATGAATGCCGCTCGTCATGTCCTTCATGCGACGCCCAGCGTCGACGGAATTTGCTTGGTCATTCGATATTGTGCTCCCAAGTGAGTCTAGTGTGATATCCGTTTCAGCGATGTCTGTTATCAGAGACAATAAAACAACAAGAGTAGCCGGTACTCCAATAACGACAGCACAGCCCTGGCCCGCACTGACTGCTACCACCATATAGGAGCGCTTATCAGTCAGTCCATGTTAATAGAGGTCGATACAGCTAGTATTGCACTAAACTAATGTGGCACCGCTCTGTACAATGGGCATATGAAATACGGATTTAAAACTAGTTTTCCCTGTAACTGGGAAGAAACCAACGCTTTCCGTGGACACTGGGTTTCGCATAAGAGACATGATGAACAGTATTTGTTTGGACTGACTCCACCCATACATTGCACGAAACGACATTGCATATATCTGCCGAAACGCCAGAGAAAATTCATGTGACGCCTGTTATGTGAAGCTACTCTACAATACATTACTTTTTCAAAAACTTTGGATAAGGCAGTCAGAAGAGAGATTGGGCTGTAGTTGTTGACATCAGACGTATCCCCTTTTTTATGCAGTGGTTTAACAATGGCATACTTCAGTCTATCTGGGAACATACCCTGCTTCAGAGAGCTATTACATATGTGGGTAAGAATCGCACTTATTTCTTGCGAACAAGCTTTTTTTATCCTGCTGGGAATGCCAATAATTCCATGTGAGCTTTTATTCTTGAGAGAGTTTATTATCTTCCTAATCTCAGCAGGAGAGGTGGGTGGAATTTCAGTTGTATCAAATGGTGTGGGTAAGGCCTCTTCTTCTAATGAACATTTAGATCCTGTTTTCTCTGCAACATTTAAAAAATGATTATTCAAAATGTTTTCGACTTCCGGCTTGTTGTTTATCAAGTTTCCATTCACTTCGATGGTGATGCCATCATTCTGTATCCTTGGTTGCCCTGTCTCCCTTGTAATAATATTCCAAATTGTTTTGTTTTTGTTATCGGAGGTATTAATCTCAGACATGATGCACACGCTTCTGGACTTTTTAAGAACCTTTCTTAATGTAGCACAGTAGTTTTTTATAATATTTAGCCGTTTCTGGGTCATTACTCTTTCTTATTGTTAGATACAGTTCCCTTTTGTGGTTACAAGATATTTTTATTTCTTTAGTAAGCCAAGGTTTTTTGCATGGTTTCTTATAATTAGATTTAACTACTTTCTTGGGGAAACAGTTATCAAATTCTGTTACAAGTGTATCATGAAGTAAGTTATATTTTAAATTAGCATCGGGTTCCTTGTACACCTCATCCCAGTCGAACTGCTGAAGATTTTCTCTGAAATTTCTAATTGTTGATTCATTAATTGAACGCACAACTTTGGAGGGTAGTTTTGAATTCCTGAAAGGAGCTATGCCATATACAGTGACTAGCTGAGCATCGTGATCAGAAAGCCCATTCTCAACAGGACAAGAATGTATGTTTTTAAACCTGTCTTGGTCTATAAAAGTGTTATCTATCAATGTGAGTAGGGAAATAAATGACAGATGTCAAATTGAAAGAACCGAGCAAGACTTCCAGGTAAGTTTTGGAGAATGTAGTGGGTACTTAACAGCTCCTCTTTGTTCTGTCCATCGTCAAGGTAGGTTTTCCTCCAAGTAGGCTCTGAAATCTCTGTGGCAGTGAGACGCAGCGCCATCTTGTCGTAGGTAAAATCTTTAATTTCCAAACACTTCTCGGACGGCAGGTAAAATCTATTTTGGCAGCATATGAAGATACACCTCAGCAGTTACGGTACCTACGAAGAAGAATGGGCCAATCAAACCTCGTGATGACCATACTACACATTAACACCCAGTAGATTAATATGTTGGTCCACGTGAAAGGGAGGATTTTCAGGAGCCCAGTATACGCAGTTGCGCAGGTTTACAGTACTGTTCAATTTGAATTGCGCCTCGTTAGAGTAGATAACCACCTCTGCAAACCGTTCATCCTCGTGAAGCATGACTTCAAACCACTCACAGTACTCCAACCTTCGACCCGAGTCGTTCTTGCCCATAGCGTTCAGCGATCTGGGAACATACCCTTTCCACTTTGCAGCTTTCAGAATTCGTCGTACACCTGATCGGCTTATTCCTCTTTTAAGTGCTTCACAAATTTCTGAGGTGACCTAGTAGAACGTTCCAACAAAGTAATCCTGGAAGCTGGACTTGTTGATGATTTAGTGATAAACTGTTGTACATGTTGGTGGCTGAGTTCCGCACACATTATGCCATTGTCGTTGTAGCCCATCTTGTTTTCGTATTTAAAATTGAAACCTTATGTCGTTTTGTTCCAAAGGCATTTACTATCAAAGAGAGTCTACATTTTTCTGGGCCTTCTCTATTTGCAAGAAACAGATTGGAGTCACCCATCCAGCTGCTTCTCTGCTGGCGGAAACATGGATTACAAAAAGTTACGATAGATTAAAAGTCATTCCGTTTTGTAAATGAAGCCGTCTACATGGGTTAATATATTCCTTTATTTATGGCGACGTTTCAGCAACTGCCATCATCAGATCAATAAAACTATCGAAACGGCGTTCAGTGTCAGTATCAAGAAAACTTTTGCGTAAGTGGGGCATCAACAGTCAATTCGATTCAAGATTTTAGAGCCGAGCTGGCAGCGATCTAGGTGGCTTTATTCACAAAATATTCACAATGACAGCATACCGATTCAGGAAATATATTTCCTTTGCTAATAAAGTCGATTTGTTTAGAGGATTCAGAAGGCAGACAACGGTGCATGGGATTATTCTGCTGCCTTTCAGTACAAAGGACGCAATGTAGGTTCATCACATAAGAACATAGGATGACACCTTGTATATTAAATCACAAAACCTTCGTACAGGGGTATTACAGGAGCTGGGAAGTGTAGCAATGTAATAAGCTAGTGGCGGAAAGAATATGATTGCACAAAGGAATGTCTTAAGCTGCTCATTATGGATCAATATAACATTGGTAACTAAGGGAAATTATTCACACTGATGGTGCAGCAAGCGGAGAATGTGCCTTTAAGAAGGGAAGAGTAATGGCAAAAATATATTAAAATATCAGACACTTTAAAACGTATCTAGTGCGAAAATTGAACAAGAATATCACGAAAATATCTCGTCCTAATTAGACGGAATCGCAATCTTATCCAGCATTAGGGAAGAAAGAGATGATATCGGAAACCACATTAAACGAGCGTGCCAGCAGAGAAAACATTGGACTGGGCAGGTTCGGTTAGCGCGAGTTAGAACGTTGCCTAGGCATGCGATGTTGCAACAGGTTAACGGCCGAGTACGATTTTGGCTTGGCTAGTGAGGTGATTTGAAGATAGTTGCTATGCTCAAACTTTCTACTTGGTATCTTGTGGCGAAACCAGTGACTTGTTTAAAGCAGATGAGATGAATCTCAACGGAGGAAGGCTGCGGTCTCCTACACTTAAATAACTTTCTGTGTTGAATAGTTGTCATCAAAGAATGGTTTGATGTAGATCCCCACGGCCTGTTCTGTGTATAAGTGCTGCAAATTATATACGTTTGAAATTGCTTACTGCTCCCAATTCTATGCCTCCCTCTACGGTACCCCCCACAAGACTGTCCTCCAATACGAAATTGACGACTCTTGATGTCCGACGATTGTCCTACGTAACCACTCAGTCTTTTAGTGAAGTTCTGGCGTTAGTTACTTTTCTCTCCAATTCGATTCATTCCTTCTTCAGTAATTATTCCGTCGACCCATTTAGTCTTCAGCAATCTTCTGTAGCATCACGTTTCGAAAGCTTCTGTTCGCTTCTTGTCTGAACTGTTTGTTGTCCACATTTGATTTCTGTACAAGCCTAAACTCTAGACAAATATCTGCAGAAAAGACTTTCTAAAACTCAAGCGTATATTCGAAGTCGGCAAATATCGCTTTTTTTCAGATGTACAGTCTAATACAAAAAGAACGACGCACCGCGAAGGAGACGCAGATTCGTCACAAATTGATGTTCATATAGGTATCGACGGGCAGTGCAAAATTGTGAACTTTGGCCGATGGACGTCATCCTTTTCGGTATCGATAGTGAACGAAGCAGTTGAAATTCGTTTGGCGAAGAATTTAATTAACAGAGATAGGGGTTTCAAAATGAACAAATCATGGAATCTGGTGCTTTCTTTAATAAACTCACAAAAACGTCGCTACAGTGCAGCTAATAATTTTAAGTCGATATCCCGGCATGGATCGACCTGGTCGCCGCCGATTCATTTTATCCTTACTCTTTTCTGGCGATCAACGTCTCTGGCGCTTGTGTATCTGTAGTTTAAAGCTACGCAACGAGCACTGTAGCTTCGTAGCTTCAATGTGTCGGCCCACTCTAAAGATGGCCGAAATATTACAAGAATAAGAAGGAGAAAAAGAAGAAGAACTGTACTTTATGCCGCTGCCTGAATCAATGTCAGGTCTGTTACTCTTATTTACACTTATGGTTTCTCTTGTAAGAAGGGTACATCTCGTATTCACTAAACAGAACGTGGTATCGAAACGAGGTTTGAGCATGTGATAGTTCGCAAAGGTAGCGGAGTTTTGTGTTATGCCTTGTCGTTTAGCCAGATATTGGAACATGATTTTCCGCGAAGCTTTGAAAGTGCATCTCGTTATCACTTCCATACTTAAAAACACACCGGGTGTTTCACAGAACAAATTGGTGGAGATAACCACAAAAAAGTGTAATCGTATGAAAAGCCTTTATCTAGCAATGTTTGTCAAATGTCATGATGACGATGATCATCTAGTAAATACCAGTAACCATTCCACCACCGATTGAAAAAAATCTATAGCTCATGTATAAAACAGCTGGTTTTTCATTAATCTCAATGTTTGTGACATCACATCTTCTGAACAGTGTGTCGTAGAATGATACAGTTTTGTAGATGCGTTCAGTGGTATATGTGGACGGTGCCTGAACAATTTTTGCGAATAGAATTAGTAGTTTGTTGTTATTATCTTCAGTCCTAAGTCTGGTTTGATGCAGCTTTACACTACTCCATCCTATACAAGCCTTTTCATTTACGAATAACTACTGCAAACCATATCCATGCGAAACTGCTTATTTTTCTCGCCTCTTGGTCTCCCTCTGCAATTACTAATCTCACATTTTCCTCCAATACTAAATTGACGATTCTTTGCTATCCCAGAATATATCCTACTAACCGAGCTCTTCTTTTATTTAAGTTATACCTGAAATTTCTTTTTTCCCCAGCTCTATTCAGCACCTCCTCATTAGCTACACGATCCACCCATTCACTTTTCAGGATTCTTCTTTAGCACCACATTTCAGAAACTTCTGTTATTTTCTCGTCTGAACTGCTTATTGTCCACGTATCACTTCAGTACGTGGTTCCACTCCTGACAAATACCTTCAGAAAAGACTTCACAGCACTTAAATTGGTATTCAGTATTCACAGATTACTATTCTTCAGATACGATTTTTTTGCTATTGCCAGGCTACATTTCATATCCACTCTCCTGTGCGGCTGGTCCCGGCGGAGGTTCGAGTCCTGGATGTGTATGTTTGTCCTTAGGGTAATTTTGGTTAAGTAGTGTGTAAGCTTAGGGACTGATGACCTTAGCAGTTAAGTCCCATAAGATTTCACACATTTCCTTTTTTCTACTTACGCCATCATCAGGTATTTTACTGCCAGCAGAAACTCGTCTATTACTTTTAATATATCATTTACTAATCTAATTCCCTCAGTATTGTGCTGAGTCTGACTGAATTACAATACCATGGGCGAACAGTAAAGTTTTTATTTCTTCTCCTTGAACTTTAATTCCTTTTCCAAATTTCTCATTGTTTTCCTTCGCAGCTTATTCAATAACAGTGGGGATAAGATACTGTCTCACTCCCTTCTCAACCACTATTTCTCTATCATGCCCCTCGAGTTTGAAAACTGCGGTCTGGTTTCTGCACAAGTTGTAAAAACACTTTCGTTCCCTGTATTTTGCTTCTTCCAGAAAACATTGTCAAAAACTTTCTGTAGGTCTACAAATGCTATAAACGTAGGTTTCCCTTCCTTATGCCTATCTTCCAAGGTAGGTAGTAGGGTGAGTGTGACCTCACGTATTCCAGTATTTCTCCGGAGGCCAAACTGATCTCTTCCGAGGTCAGCTTCTACCAGTTTTTCTATTTTTATGCGAATAATTCGCTTTAAAGAAGTAATATAAGTAAATGCCCGATGCTAAAATTTCACTGCATGTATAGAGAAAAAGTAGTAAGTGTAAAATTTATTCCTTTCATTATTTTTTGGAGAGGTATCAGGGAGAAAAAGTTTCAAAAAAGGTTTGAAATTAGATGTAAAGTTTATTGGTAGATGCTAGGTGTTCTCATTCTCAAATACTGGATGCGTGTGATCTGGGTAATCTGTCTCAAGACGTGTACACGGTTTCTGACTGCAGCACTTGATTTATTGTAACGTCAGATTATACCTCCAAGTGAGTAAACTATGATAGTATTTTAAATTTTAAGATTCGGCCAGTAATTAGATAATTGAATTTTTGTCCAGTGCGTCTCTAGGTTGTTGGGAGCTGGAACCATGACTGAAGACAATTCTAGTCCAGTCATCGAGATTCCAAAAAAATGGTTCAAATGGCTCTGAGCACTATGGGACTCAACATCTGAGGTCATCAGTCCCCTAGACTTACAACTACTTAATCCTAACTAACCTAAGGACATCCCAGACATTAATGTTCGAGGGAGGATTCGAACCTGCGACCGTATCGGTCGAGCGGTTCCAGACTGAAGCGCCTAGAACCGCTCGGCCACACCGGCCGGCGATATTCTACACCCCGTTATGTCGCTCTTCATAGCAAGCCATCCTGGTCTTAAATTTCAGCAAGATAATACCCTCGCGGTTCTAGGCGCGCCGTCCGGAACCGTGCGACTGCTACGGTCGCAGGTTCGAATCCTGCCTCGGGCATGGATGTGTGTGATGTCCTTAGGTTAGTTAGGTTTAAGTAGTTCTAAGTTCTAGGGGACTGATGACCACAGCAGTTGAGTCCCATAGTGCTCAGAGCCATTTGAGCCAAGATAATACCCTCTCACACGTGGGGAGAGTTTCACTTCGTGTTGCCAAACTCAACGTTGGCCAAAAAGGTCGCCGGATCTTTCTCCAATTGAGAACGTTTGGAGCATTATGGGCAGGGTCCCACAACTTGTTCGGGATTTTGACGACCCAACGCACCAAATGGACAGAATTTGGCACGACGTCTCTCAGTTGGACACCCAACTAGTCTATCAATCAATGTCAATCCGAATAACTAGTTGCATAACGGCAAGTTGATGGACCAATGTGTTACTGAATTGCTCAATTTGTGAAGCTCTTTCTCTTGAATGAAACCTCCATTTTTTTCTGTAATTGCAATCATTTGTTTGTCTGTAAGTGTACATGATATCTACCGATTCCTTCGTGCTGCGTCGTTTTTGTGTCGTGGAATGTATTTGCAAACGTAATTTTTTTTTCGAATGTGTATAACTCCGAAACCCAATGAAATATATATAGTCGTACTGTGAAGTCAAACGCAACAGTAATGATAGGTTAGCCCGGCCGGTTGGCCGTGCCATCTAACGCACGGTTTTCCGGGCGGGAAGGAGCGTCTGGTCCGCGGCACGAATGAGCCCGGCGGATTTGTGTTGAGGTCCGGTGAACCGACCAGTCTGTGGTTTTTAGGCGGTTTTCCATCTGCCTCGTCGAATGCGGGCTGGTTCCCCTTATTCCGCGTCAGTTACACTATGTCAGCGATTGCTGAGCAAACAAGTTCTCCACGTCCGCGCACACCACCATTACTCTACGACGCAAACATAGGGGTTACAAATGGTTCAAATGACTCTGAGCGCTATGGGACTTAACTTCTGAGGTCACGAGACCCCTAGAACTTAGAACTACTTAAACCTAACTAACCTATGAACATCACACACATCCATGCTCGAGGCACGATTCGAACCTGCGACCGTAGCGGTCACGCGGTTCCAGACTGTAGCGCCTAGAACAGCTCGGCCACCCGGGCGGCTAGGGGTTACATTCGTCTGGTGTGAGACGTTCCCTGGAGGGTTCACCGGGAGCCGAACCGCACAATAACCCTGGGTTCGTTGTGGGGCGGCGGAGGGGTGAAGTGGACTGCGGTAGTCGTCGTGGGCTTGTGGACCACTGCGGCTGCGACGGGGACGGAGCCTGTCCGTCGTTTCTAGGTCCACGGTTAACATGCAGTACAATGCTAGATTATTTTTCAGAAAGTAATATAAAATGGTGTATAATAATCAGCTTTACCCCTTCCCCCACCACATGGTGCGATTGCCGCTGGGTGGAAAGCACTGTATTAAGGGGTAGGTTTCCTTTGAGTAAATGTAACCCTGTGCCTGGCTACTGCAGCTGAAGCTATACACAGCCGCGGAAGACCAGCCCGCGGGCAGCGGCTGACTGCGGCAGCTCTCAGAGGGAAGGAGGGTGGGAGGGAGGGAGGGAGGGAGGGAGGGAGGGAGTGCTCACAGCGAGGCAAAGTGGCCCTCAGCTGCTCGCGCCTCCCGGTGTAACCTTCCACCGATGGCGCGGCGGCAGCAGAGGCGGTGGGTAATTTGGCGACGCGACGGCGCGCCTGTCGTCGGCGCGTGGGAGGCGAGGCGCGGTGTAGGATGGCCGCGTTTTCCTGCGAGCCGCACTAAATTCAGCCGGCCGGACGCATTAAAAAGGAATTTAACTGCCGCTAAATTGCACCGGGGGCTTAACCTGCAGACTCGTGTGCGGGGGCGGAGGAAGGCCGAAAAAGAGCCGGCAGGCCTGCGGGCGGCCCGCGTTTGTGGCTCGCTTTGTTATGTAAATGGGGGTGTTTTTATCTCCTAAGACCCGCCCGATGCAGTGGATCCGCCTCGGCTGTTACAGAGTTCCCAACTTCACGTTTGTCTCTCAACGTTCCCGGGCCAAGTAGCGGTTACGCACATTATCGGTACTTTCACCATGGCGAAGCATTATTAATTTAGGTTGTTGTCACAGAATTTTACAGAAATCGTTTGCTCATCCTCCTTCCAACTACATTTCGATGTAAAAAATTCTAGGCTACAATCTTAAAAATCAGCAACACAATTCATGACGCGCGAGGCGCGTTTTTAAGGAAGTAGCAGACCACTGCAGCTTTGTGGTTGCTCTAACGCACATGGTCTCCTGTACAGGGTGGTTACAATTAAAGTACAGCTACTCTTGGAGGTCCATTGTGGGTTGTAATTATCATATGGCAGCAACACTTGGTAGATATGCGGAACGGGTTTAAGGTGGGGAAAAAATAGTTCAAATTGTGGCCACCAGGTGCAAATCTGGTGCTGTACAGCATCTCGTCGACGTCTCCAGTTTTTCAAGCAAACAAATCGTGTAAGGGGTGGTTGGTAATAAAATCAACATTACGCCTGTTTTCACTTTCTTCATCTTTTCCACCTACATGCCGTTCCTATCCATTACGTATGGAAATCATTCTATAAGTCTTTGTCGCATTCACAGCACCAGATTTGCGCCTGGTAGCCAAAATTGAAACTAGTTTTTTTCCTGCTTAAAGAGGTTCTGAATTAACGAATTAGAATAGCTACGAAGTCTCGCTGCCATACTATGATTACAGCCGACACTTAACCTCTGTAAGTAGGTTCACTTATAACCCCCTGTAGCTTCAACTGCTGGCTGTCGCTTGCATGAAAGTTTATTTATATATGTTTAAACCGCTTCATCCGACTGGAAATGTCGCCTGTTGTGAAATATGCACTGTTATTAGTTTCATAAACGAGACGTCAGATCTACCAAAATTTGTCAGTAGATTGCTGAAATAGATCGAGAAAATGCTATGAGCGCAGAACTAGTTAGAAAATGTTCCAAAACATTTAAAGATGGGTACACAAATGTGCAGCAAGAGAAACGCGGGAAACTAAGTGGGTCGCTATCCCCTCTTTCTGATGAACTGTTCCAATAATCGATGACAAATTCGAGGAGACGGGCGCTACACGAGTGAATCTGTATCTCATGCCTCACCTCGCATTTCAAGAAGGGTTGTGTATGAAACTATGACAGAATGGTTACAGACGTAGGACACGAAGGCCCGCTCGGTTGGCCGTGCTGTCTAACGCACGGGTTTCCGGGTGGGAAGGAGCACCTGGCCCCGGTACGAATCCGCCCGGCGGATTTCTGTCTAGGTCCGGTAAGCCGGTCAGTCTGTGTATGGATTTTAGGCGGTTTTCCATCTCCTTCGGCGAATGCGGGCTGGTTCCCCTTATTCCGCCTCAGTTACACTATGTCGGCGATTGCTGGGCAAACAAGTTCCCCACGTACGCGTACACCACCATTACTCTACCACGCAAAAATAGGGGTTACACTCGTCTGGTGTGAGACGTTCCCTGGGGGGTCCACTGGGGACCGAACCGCACAATAACCCTGGGTTCGGTGTGGGGCGGCGGAGAGGTGGACTGCGGTAGTCGTCGTGGAATTGTGGACCACTGCGGCTGCGGCAGGGACGGAAGCTCTCCATCGTTTCTAGGTTCCCGGTTAACATACAATACATACAATAGGACACGAAAAGTACCTTAACATAGGTGGCAATCATGTTGAATACTAGCGGGTGATTATAATTAAAGTACAGACACTCACGAAGGTCCAGTTTGGGCTGTAATTATCGCATGGCAACGAAACTTATTAGATATGCTAATGCACTGATGAGAAACCATTTACGCTATAAGAAAAGATAGTTCCAATTTTGGGCACCAGGTGCAATTTTGGCGCCGTGAATGTTAGAAAGGCATATAAATTTATTTCCATATATAATGGGGCATAATGTTGGTTTTATTATTAACCGCCGCTTGTACAGTTTGTTTAATATGAGCACACGAGACGTCGACAAGATACTCCATACGTAAAGCAACGTGATCAACTGTTGCTCGCAGCAGTTCTGGTGAAATTTTAGCAACATGTTCCTATATACTGGCCTTTAGATCAAGTAGAGACCGAACGTGACCCTGGTAAACGCGTTCGTTTAAATATTCCCAGAGCCAAGAATCACGTGGATTCAGATCAGGTGATCTTGCAGGTGATGCATAGGGAAGACCTCTGGAGATAACACGATCGTGGAAGGTTGCATTAAGCAGATCTTTTGTTGTATGAGCGAGATGAGATGTTGCCCATCTTGAATGAACACATCGGTTTTCACACAGTTGTGCTCTAACAAAGTAGGAAATACATGCTGTACGAGATCATGATAACGTGTGCAGATGTCATGGGACAAACCTGACCGTCCCTCTGAATGTCTGCTGTTCAAAGAAAACGGACCGAGAATAAAGGTGCTACTGAATCCACACCATGTAGCGAGCGCTGTGGCTCCCCATGCACAACATGCGGTTTAAAGTTGTCCCAAATTCGGCATTTCTGTTTATTCACTGCACCCTGCAGTGCAAAATGTGCCTCATAGCTCCACAGAATATTGCCCAGCCACATGTCATTAATTTCGAACCGTACCAGACTTGAAACAGCAGCTTTTGAATATTGCTGCGGATCATGAGGTTTCAGTTGCTGCAACTTCTGGGCCTTGCATGAGTACCAGTGTAAAACAGACCACAAAACTTTCCACACTGTTGACCGTGGGACGGACAATTCTCGTGACACTGCACGGGCACTTGCACTATAGGTCGCGCAGGATACGGTGGCCGATGTGCTGTGACCAGCTTTCGTCCAAAGTGCTGAGCGAATTCATTAGTTTGTTCAGAAGCAGAGGCCGACAAGCGTTTGCTACCTTTCAGCCAGTCAGCGATGACAGAATCGAAGTGGACGCCTTGTAGTCGTTCTCAAACGATTTTACAGAAATAATTTGGTAAAAAAATTATTTGTGCTTTACTTTAGAAAAAAATGGTTCAAATGGCTCTGAGCACTATGGGACTTAACATCTGTGGTCATCAGTCCCCTAGAATTTAGAACTACTTAAACCTAACTAACCTAAGGACATCACACACATCCATGCCCGAGACAGGATTCGAACCTGCGACCGTAGCAGTCGCGCGGTTCCAGACTGAGCGCCTAGAACCGCTACACCACCGCGGCCGCCGCTTTACTTTTAGCTTTGTATGTCAGGTTCGTTATGATGTGCCCACCATTTGGTTAATGATTGTAGTTATCGTGATATTTGTGTGGAAGTAAGACACTGCCCAAAATTAGAAAAAGTTTGCAATGAAAAATAGGGGTCGCTATGATTTTAAGTTTGTTGTTCCATATTACATAATCTGTGGCTGCATATGAAATTTAGCTAACAAATTGAATTTTTCTTTGGACTTGTATGGAGGTCTTATTTATTTGTCGAGAAAATTATCTGACGTAGCGCACTCACTTGCGATTGCATCGCGCCGGCTATGAAGCCAGAGTGAAATATGCACAACTTTACTAGTATTTCATAAATGGTTTGGGATATCGAAATGATATTTCGGCAAATGATAGCACACAAAGAATCATGAAAGAAGGTTGTATACGTGGAAGAACCCTGGAGATACTAAAAGGTATCAGATAGATTATATAATGGTAAGACAGAGATTTAGGAACCAGGTTTTAAGTTGTAAGACATTTCCAGGGGCAGATGTGAACTCTGACCACAATCTATTGGTTATGACCTGTAGATTAAAACTGAAGAAACTGCAAAAATGTGGGAAATTAAGGAGATGGGACCTGGATAAACTGAAAGAACCAGAGGTTGTACAGAGTTTCAGAGAGAGCATAAGGGAACAATTGACAGGAATAGGGGAAAGAAATACAGTAGAAGAAGAATGGGTAGCTCTGAGGGATGTAGTAGTGAAGGCAGCAGAGGATAAAGTAGGTACAAAGACGAGGGCTGCTAGAAATCCTTGGGTAACAGAAGAAATATTGAATTTAATTGATGAAAGGAGAAAATATAAAAATGCAGTAAATGAAGCAGGCAAAAAGGAATACAAACGTCTCAAAAATGAGATCGACAGGAAGTGCAAAATGGCTAAACAGGGATGGCTAGAGGACAAATGTAAGGATGTAGAAGCTTATCTCACTAGGGGTAAGATAGATACTGCCTACAGGAAAATTAAAGAGACCTTTGGAGAGAAGACAACCACGTGTATGAATATCAAGAGCTCAGATGGCAGCCCAGTTCTAAGCAAAGAAGGGAAGGCAGAAAGGTGGAAGGAGTATATAGAAGGTTTATACAAGGGCGATGAACTTGAGGACAATATTATGGAAATGGAAGAGGATGTAGATGAAGACGAAATGGGAGATACGATACTGCATGAAGAGTTTGACAGAGCACTGAAAGACCTGAGTCGAAACAAGGCCCCCGGAGTAGACAACATTCCATTAGACCTACTGACGGCCTTGGGACAACCAGTCCTGACAAAACTCTACCAGCTGGTGAGCAAGATGTATGAGACAGGCGAAAAACCCTCAGACTTCAAGAAGAATATAATAATTCCAATCCCAAAGAAAGCAGGTGCTGACAGATGTGAAAATTACCGAACTATCAGTTTAATAAGCCACGGCTCCAAAATACTAACGCGAATTCTTTACAGACGAATGGAGAAACTGGTAGACGCAGACCTCGGGAAGGATCAGTTTGGATTCCGTCGAAATGTTGGAACACGTGAGGCAATACTGACCTTACGACTTATCTTAGAAGAAAGATTAAGAAAAGGCAAACCTACGTTTCTAGCATTTGTAGACTTAGAGAAAGCTTTTGACAATGTTGACTGGAATACACTTTTTCAAATTCTAAAGGTGGCAGGGGTAAAATACAGGGAGCGAAAGGCTATTTATAATTTGTACAGAAACCAGATGGCAGTCATAAGAGTCGAGGGGCATGAAAGGGAAGCAGTGGTTGGGAAAGGAGTGAGACAGGGTTGTTGCCTCTCCCCGATGTTATTCAATCTGTATATTGAGCAAGCAGTAAAGGAAACAAAAGAAAAATTTGGAGTAGGTATTAAAATTCATGGAGACGAAGTAAAAACTTTGAGGTTCGCCGATGACATTGTAATTCTGTCAGAGACAGCAAAGGACTTGGAAGAGCAGTTGAACGGAATGGACAGTGTCTTGAAAGGAGGATATAAGATGAACATTAACAAAAGCAAAACGAGGATAATGGAATGTAGTCAAATTAAATCGGGTGATGCTGAGGGAATTAGATTAGGAAATGAGACACTTAAAGTAGTGAAGGAGTTTTGCTATTTAGGAAGTAAAATAACTGATGATGGTCGAAGTAGAGAGGATATAAAATGTAGACTGGCAATGGCAAGGAAAGCGTTTCTGAAGAAGAGAAATTTGTTAACATCGAATATAGATTTATGTATCAGGAAGTCGTTTCTGAAAGTATTTGTTTGGAGTGTAGCCATGTATGGAAGTGAAACATGGACGATAACTAGTTTGGACAAGAAGAGAATAGAAGCTATCGAAATGTGGTGCTACAGAAGAATACTGAAGATAAGGTGGATAGATCACGTAACTAATGAGGAGGTATTGAATAGGATTGGGGAGAAGAGAAGTTTGTGGCACAACTTGACTAGAAGAAGGAATCGGTTGGTAGGACATGTTTTGAGGCATCAAGGGATCACAAATTTACCATTGGAGGGCAGCGTGGAGGGTAAAAATCGTAGAGGGAGACCGAGAGATGAGTACACTAAGCAGATTCAGAAGGATGTAGGTTGCAGTAGGTACTGGGAGATGAAGCAGCTTGCACAGGATAGAGTAGCATGGAGAGCTGCATCAAACCAGTCTCAGGACTGAAGACAACAACAACATAGCACACAATGGGGAAAGTATTTTTCAGTATGGTTATTGTGCAAAACTTCATTAACTACTGCTAAGTACAGACTTTTCCGATGGAAGAATGTAATTTTTAATGGCCATCGATAGCTGGTGAAACAAGAAATGCTATGTATTTTGGAATAACATAAGCGAAGTCATTGCGCGTTTATATTGCACTGAGTATCTGCTTTTCCATAAGATACTGACCTTCCTTTTCCCTCAGTTCCTCACTTAATAAACATAGCAAACCACTGTTTCAGAATTCTCTCGCAAATGCGTCTGTGTAACAAAGTTAGTGAGATGAGACTATGTAAACTCTTCTGAGTTTTGATAAAAGAAACGAATTTTAATACGGCAACAAGAGAAATGTGCAGGTTTTACTCAAAATTTCCGACTCATGACACTTCTCTGAAAGTTACAAATGGTTAACAAACCAGACGGATATAAATAGCTCCATTTTCACCAGAATTCCTTCTAGGTACTAATCAAAGATGAGGTGACAGGTCTTTTTGAATGGTCACCTTGCAAGTGTGGGCGTTAGGACACCCCCCCCCCCTTAATATAAAAAAATGTGAGTATAGGCTTCAGTTTAGAACGGCAGTTCCCCTCCAGTGCTCGGCATTTCCCCTACAGTACTGTTCACAGCCCCCACCACTACAACTCTCCCCACACATCCCTGCAATCAGCGCATCTCGTGGCTGTATCTACCTGCGTTCTCTTCCCAGGCCATGTGCTGCATGGTCCGGTACAACAGCAGCAACCTTGTCAATAACTTCCACCATGATAAGAATGACAGCAGACCCCTCCTCAGCTCTTTCAATTGGTGATGCTCTCTGAATTCAGCACTGTAATCCCTGCCCTTCACATAGAACGGTTTCACTAACAGCACAGGGTACCTCTTCTTGATAGCCTCACTGTTCCCTCATGATTTGGCTTGTCAAATGATAGCATTTATGTTATGCCATCATACAAGCAGCGTACAGTGCCAGGTTTGCATCTGATGGCCACAACTCGAACTAATTTTTTTTCCACCATCAACCAGTTCCACATTAACGCATTAGCATATCTACCAAGTCAAGCTGTCATACAATAATTTCATCCCACACTGGACCTCCATTAGTAGCTCCACTTTAATTAGAGCCACTTGGTAGATTGAAGCCCAGACTTTCGTGTAAAAATGATGCTGTTGTAAAATTGTTTTTCTTTTTTATTGTTTTTTGGTTCATGGTGTGGGTTCCTGTAGTCATGTCCTAGTTCATGAACCACGGGCAACGTATGAGTGGCCAAGTAAGTGGTCCCGACGGTCGGGATACCAGTTACTTTGGAATAACGCCGGGCATCTGTGTGCTCATACGGCAAAGACTACCAAATCCACTGGTTAGCCCCTCAACCGTTAGGGGTAATACCCAATGGGACTCAGGGCAAGTAAGGCTAGCAACCTGCTTCCCTGGTACTTTAAATATGATGCTGGCAAAAATCAGAGCAAAATGCCTCGGACCTTTGGAGGTGACGGAGTCCCACCTCTAACTGACAAACCAGGGACTCCTAAGATACGACTCGGCAAACAAATGGTAATGAGATGGGGAGCTATTAATATCAATGGGGGCTACTCTGGGAAGAAGGTAGAGCTGGCAGCTGCAAGGAAGATGGGGCTGGACGTTCTAGCTGTTAGTGACATTCGGGTAAGGGGTGAGAAAGAAGAGGAAGTGGGAGAATACAAGGTCTACCTGTCAGGAGTCAAAGCAGGAATAGCACAATGGGGTGTAGGGCTTTACATCAGGAAAGAAATGGAACCCAGAGTAGTTGCAATAAGGTATGTAAACGAACGACTAATGTGGATAGATTTGACAGTGTCTAGCAAGAAAATTAGGATTGTGTCAGTATATTCTCATTGTGAAGGGACAGATCAAGATACGGTGGATAGTTTTTATGAGGCACTCAGTGATGTAGTTGTTAGAGTAAAGGACGAGGACAGTGTTCTGCTCATGGGTGATTTTAACGCCAGGATTGGAAATCGAACAGAAGGGTATGAAAAAGTTATGGGTAAATTTGGAGAGGATATGTAGGCCAACAGGAACGGGAAACAACTCTTGGATTTCTGTGCCAGTATGAACCATGGACCTTGTCGTTGGTGGGGAGGCTTGCGTGCCTCAGCGATACAGATAGCCGTACCGTAGCTACAACCACAACGGAGGGGTATCTGTTGAGAGGCCAGACAAACGTGTGGTTCCTGAAGAGGGGCAGCAGCCTTTTCAGTAGTTGCAAGGGCAACAGTCTGGATGATTGACTGATCTGGCCTTGTAACAATAACCAAAACGTCCTTGCTGTGCTGGTACTGCGAACGGCTGAAAGCAAGGGGAAACTACGGCCGTAATTTTTCCCGAGGGCATGCAGCTTTACTGTATGATTAAATGATGATGGCGTCCTCTTGGGTAAAATATTCCGGAGGTAAAATAGTCCCCCATTCGGATCTCCAGGCGGGGACTACTCAAGAGGATGCCGTTATCAGGAGAAAGAAAACTGGCGTTCTACGGATCGGAGCGTGGAATGTCAGATCCCTTAATCGGGCAGGTAGGTTAGAAAATTTAAAAAGGGAAATGGATAGGTTAAAGTTAGATATAGTGGGAATTAGTGAAGTTCGGTGGCAGGAGGAACAAGACTTCTGGTCAGGTGACTACAGGGCTATAAACACAAAATCAAATAGGGGTAATGCAGGAGTAGGTTTAATAATGAATAGGAAAATAGAAATGCGGGTAAGCTACTACAAACAGCATAGTGAACGCATTATTGTGGCCAAGATAGATACGAAGCCCACACCTACTACAATAGTACAAGTTTATATGCCAACTAGCGATGCAGATGACGAAGAAATTGAAGAAATGTATGATGAAATAAAAGAAATTATTCAGATAGTGAAGGGAGACGAAAATTTTAATAGTCATGGGTGACTGGAATTCGAGTGTAGGAAAAGGGAGAGAAGGAAACGTAGTAGGTGAATATGGATTGGGGCTAAGAAATGAAAGAGGAAGCCGCCTGGTAGAATTTTGCACAGAGCACAACTTAATCATAGCTAACACTTGGTTTCAGAATCATGAAAGGAGGTTGCATACTTGGAAGAACCCTGGAGATACTAAAAGGTATCAGATAGATTATATAATGGTAAGACAGAGATTTAGGAACTAGGTTTTAAATTGTAAGACATTTCCAGGGGCAGATGTGGACTCTGACCACAATCTATTGGTTATGAACTGTAGATTAAAACCGAAGAAACTGCAAAAAGGTGGGAATTTAAGGAGATGGGACCTGGATAAACTGAAAGAACCAGAGGTTGTACAGAATTTCAGGGAGAGCATAAGGGAACAATTGACAGGAATGGGAGAAAGAAATACAGTAGAAGAAGAATGGGTAGCTTTGAGGGATGAAGTAGTGAAGGCAGCAGAGGATCAAGTAGGTAAAAAGACGAGGGCTGGTAGAAATCCTTGGGTAAAAGAAGAAATATTGAATTTAATTGATGAAATGATAAAATATAAAAATGCAGTAAATGAAGCAGGCAAAAAGGAATACAAACGTCTCAAAAATGAGATCGACAGGAAGTGCAAAATGGCTAAGCATGGATGGCTAGAGGACAAATGTACGGATGTAGAGGCTTATCTCACTAGGGGTATGATAGACACTGCCTACAGGAAAATTAGAGAGACCTTTCAAGAAAAGAGAGCCACTTGTATGAACATAAAGAGCTCAGATGGAAACCCAGTTCTAAGCAAAGAAGGGAAAGCACAAAGGTGGAAGGACTATACAGAGGGTCTATACAAGGGCGATTTACTTGAGGGCAATGTTATAGAAATGGAAGAGGACGTAGATGTAGATGAAATGGGAGATATGATACTGCGTGAAGAGTTTGATAGAGCACTGTAAGACCTAAGTCGAAACAAGGCCCCCGGAGTAGACAACATTTCATTGGAACTACTGACGGCCTTGGGAGAGCCAGTCCTGACAAAACTGTACCATCTGGTGAGCACGATGTATTAAACAGGCGAAATACCCTCAGACTTCAAGAAGAATATAATAATTCCAATCTCAAAGAAAGCAGGTGTTGACAGATGTGAAAATTACCGAACAATCAGTTTAATAAGCCACAGCTAACTCTAATTCTTTACATACGAATGGAAAAACTAGTAGAAGCCGATTTCGGGGAAGATTTGTTTGGATTCCGTAGAAACACTGGAACACGCGAGGCAATACTGACCTTACGACTTATTTAGAAGAAAGACTAAGGAAAGGCAAACCTACGTTTCTAGCATTTGTAGACTGAGAGAAAGCTTTTGACAATGTTGACTGGATCACTCTGTTTCAAATTCTGAAAGTGGCAGGGATCAAATACAGGGAGCGAAAGGCTATTTACAATTTGCACAGAAACCAGATGGCAGTTATTAGAGTCGAGGAGCATGATAGGGAGGCAGTGGTTGAGAAGGGAGTAAGACAGGGTTGCAGCCTCTCCCCGATGTTATTCAATCTGTATATTGAGCGAGCAGTAAAGGAAACAAAAGAAAAATTCGGAGTAGGTATTAAAATGCATGGAGAAGAAATAAAAACTTTGAGGTTCGCCGATGACATTGTAATTCTGTCAGAGACAGCAAAGTACTTGGAAGAGCAGTTGAACGGAATGGAGAGTGTCTTGAAAGGAGGATATAAGATGAAAATCAACAAAAGCAAAACGAGGATAATGGAATGTAGTCGAATTAAATCAAGTGATGCTGAGGGAATTACGTTAGGAAATGAGACACTTGAAGTAGTAAAGGAGTTTTGCTATTTGGGGAGCAAACTAACTGATGATGGTCGAAGCAGAGAGGATATCAAATGTAGACTGGCAATGGCACGGAAAGCGTTTCTGAAGAAGAGAAATTTGTTAACATCGAGTATTGATTTAAGTGTCAGGAAGTCATTTCTGAAAGTATTTGTATGGAGTGTAGCCATGTATGGAAGTGAATCATGGACGATAAATAGTTTGGACAAGAAGAGAATAGAAGCTTTCGAAATGTGGTGCTACAGAAGAATGCTGAAGATATGGGTAAATCACATAACTAATGAGAAAGTATTGAATAGGATTGGGGAGAAGAGAAGTTTGTGGCACAACTTGACCAGGAGAAGGGATCGGTTGGTAGGACACGTTCTGAGGCATCATGGGATCACCAATTTAGTATTGGAGGGCAGCGTGGAGGGTAAAAATGGTAGAGGGATACCAAGAGATGAATACACTAAGCAGATTCAGAAGGATGTAGGTTGCAGTAAGTACTGGGAGATGAAGAAGCTTGCACAGGATAGAGTAGCATGGAGAGCTGCATCAAACTAGTCTCAGAACTGAAGACAACAACAACAACAACAACAACAACAACAACATGGGCTTATTAATTACAAACTCCTTTTTTAAACATGAGAACATTCACCGGTATACTTGGGAAGGCAGTGGAACCAGATCTGTCATTGACTTTATAGCAACAGATCAGGAATTCAGGAAGGCTGTGAGTGACACACGTGTATTCAGGGGATTCTTTGATGACACTGATCATAATTTAATCTGCAGTGAAATTGGGATTGTGAGGCCGAAAGTGCAGGTGGTCAGGTCCATATGTAGGAGAATAAGAGTGGAAAAACTTCAGGATAAGGAAATCAGGCACAAGTACATAACAGCTATCTCAGAAAGGTACCAGGTAGTTGAATGTAGTCAATTACAGTCATTGGAAAAGGAATGGACGAGGTACAGGGACACAGTACTAGAAGTGGCTAAAGAATGTCTTGGAACAGTAGTGTGTAAAAGCAGGAAGAAGCAAACAGCTTGGTGGAATGACACAGTCAAGACAGCTTGTAAAAGGATAAAAGAAGGCGTATCAAAAATGGCTACATACTAGAACTCAGGTAGACAGAGAAAGTTATGTTGAAGAAAGAAACAAAGCCAAACAGATAATTGCTGCATCCAAGAAGAAATCTTGGGAAGACTTTGAAAACAGGTTGGAGACTATGGGTCAAGCTGCTGGAAAACCATTCTGGAGTGTAATTAGCTGTCTTCGAAAGGGAGGTAAGAAGGAAATGATAAGTATTATGGACAGGTCAGGAAAACTGCTGGTGAATCCTGTGGATTCCTTGGGCAGATGGAGGGAATATTTTGAAGAGTTGCTCAATGTAGGTGAAAATACAATCAGTAATGTTTCAGATTTCGAGGTAGAATGGGATAGAAATGATGACGGAAATAGGATCACATTTGAGGAAGTGGAGAAAATGGTCAATAGATTGCAGTGCAATAAAGCAGCTGGGTTGGATGAAATTAAGTCGGAACTCATCAAATACAGTGGAATGTCAGGTCTTAAATGGCTACACAGGGTAATTGAAATGGCCTGGGAGTCGGGACAGGTTCCATCAGACTGGACAAAAGCAGTAATCACATCAATCTTTAAACATGGAAACAGGAAAGATTGTAACAACTACAGAGGTATCTCTTTAATCAGCGTTGTGGGTAAAATCTTCTCAGGTATTGTTGAAAGGAAAGTGCGAGTATTACTTGAGGACCAATTGGATGAAAATTAGTGTGGGTTTAGGCCTCTTAGAGGTTGTCAGGACCAGATCTGTAGCTCACGGCAAATAATGGAGAAGTGTTATGAGTGTAACAGGGAATTGTATCTATGCTTTATAGATCTAGAAAATTCAGATGACCGGGTTCCTAGGAGGAAGTTATTGTCTGTTCTACGAGATTATGGAATAGGAGGCAAACTTTTGCAAGCAATTAAAGGTCTTTACATGGATAGTCAGGCAGCAGTTAGAGTTGATGGTAAATTGAGTTCATGGTTCAGAGTAGTTTCAGGGGTAAGACAAGGCTGCAACCTGTCGCCACTGTTGTTCATATTATTTATGGGTCATACGTTGAAAACAATAGACTGGCTGGGTGAGATTAAGATATGTGAACACAAAATAAGCAGTCTTGCATATGAGAATGACTTAGTTGTGATGGCAGATTCGACTGAAAGTTTGCAAAGTAATATTTCAGAGCTAGATCAGAAATGTAAGGACTATGGTATGAAGATTAGCATCTCCAAAACGAAAGTAATGTCAGTGGGAAAGAGATATAAACGGATTGAGTGCCAAATAGGAAGAACAAAGCTAGAACAGGTGAACGGTTTCAAGTACTTAGGATGCATATTCTCACAGGATGGCAACATAGTGAAAGAACTGGAAGCGAGGTGTAGCAAAGCTAATGCAATGAGCGCTCAGCTACGATCTACTGTCTTCTGCAAGAAGGAAGTCAGTACCAAGACTAAGTTATCTGTGCACCGTTCAATCTTTCGACCAACTCTGTTGTATGGGAGCAAAACGTTGGTGGATTCAGGTTACCTTATCAACAAGGTTGAGGTCACGGGTATGAAAGTAGCTAGGATGATTGCAGGTACTAGTAGATGGGAACAATGGAAGGAGGGTGGCCACAATGAGGAAATCAAAGAAAAACAGGGAATGAACTCTATAGATGTAGCAGTCAGGGGGAACAGGCTTAGATGGTGAGGTCATGTTACACGCATGGGAGAAGTAAGGTTACCCAAGAGACTCATGGGTTCAGCAGTAGAGGGTAGGAGGAGTCGGGGCAGACTAGGAACAAGGTACCTGGATTCGGTTAAGAATGATTTTGAAGTAATATGTTTAACATCAGAAGAGGCACCTATGTTAGCACTGAATAGGGGATCGTGGAGGAATTTTATAAGGGGGCTATGCTCCAGACTGAACGCTGAAAGGCATAATCAGTCTTAAATGATGATGATAATGATTGTTTTTTTAAATGGTTGAGCTTTTAAAAACGAACCTCCTGTATGTAGCTGTTGTTGTTGTTGTTGTTCTGCTAATCTTCGGCCAAAGACTTGTGTCATGCAGGTCTCGATGCTGGCCTATGCTGCGTAAGCCCTTTATCTCTGCTGCATAACTACAGCTATCTTTATCCATTTGAAACTATCTTGGTCTCCCTCTACAATTTTTTACACGTTCCTCCCCCCTCTCCTGCACCCCATCCATTACCAAACGGTGCCTCAGCATGTGCTTTATCAACCGCTCCTGTCATTAGTCAAGTTGTGCCACAAACTTTCTTTTTTACCTCGTTTGATTAGTATTTCTTCATTAATTATACCATACACCTACCTAATCTTCAGCAGTCTGTAGTAGCGCCACAATTCAAAATCTATCACTGTCTTCGCGTCTCACATATCCATCGCCCACGTTTAACTTCCGTGCTCGGACTGGATTTTGTTTTCTGTTCTCACAAAATTCCCATTTCCAGAAGGTTTTCCTCTCCATTGCCTGTCTGAATTTGTATCTTCTTTACATCGCCCATTGTCACTTATGTTGCTCCCATAAAGCAAAACTCATCTACTTCTCTTAGTGTCTCTTTTTCTAATCTAACCGCCTCAGCATCGCCAGATTTTATTCGACTGCATTCCATAGCCCTTGTTTAGCTTATTGATGAAGTAAGTGTGCATCACGGAACCAATTGTGGGAGTGCGTTTACCACAAATGTATCACTGAAATGTTTGCTAGAATCGTAAGTATCAAAAACAGATGAACAAGTGTACGTTTCCAAATTACTGGAATTGTACGTCCTTGTCCAAACGAGTATTTAATTCTGCTACGTTGCTTCTTATATTTAGCAGCAAAGAGCAGACAATTAATTGTAGGAAAACAGTTATTAGCGCTGTCGCGGTAGGGCACAGTTAAGTGCCAACTCTAGTCCCTTTGTGCGATGTAAGGCGACAACGAGTTATCGCGAGACGCTACATAACATACACAAACCTTAGTACAGGATGGGGTATACAAGTGACCCGGACCGGTGGATACGATTGTACATGAATTAACGGAGGAGGAAAGACAGACAATTACTTCCAACAGGATGGAGCAAGTGCCCATACAGCCGGCCCAATCTTGGAGCACATTTACACCATCTTCACACCTGACAGAGTTGTTAGCAGAGCTCAGTCTCGTCGCGACCATAGCTGGCCACCCGGGTCATCTGATCCGTCAGCGTGCGATTACTTTGCGTGGGGAGCCCTCAAGTCTAAGGTGTATCGCAACAAACCTCATGGTCTTCAAAAACAGCAGCACAACATTTCGGATGAGACTGCAGCAATTCCGGCAGTCCAGCTTCGATTTGCCATGAGCAATGTGCTGACCAGGGCCCAAAAGTGCCAAGGAGTAAATGGTGGTCACTTTCAACATCTGCTTAAGGGAGGTTAGTGCTGTATTTCCTTTCATCTGCTGTGTTTCTTTGTACGCTGGAACTCTGTGCTCCGGACCATTTTTATTTGCCTCACCCTTTAATAGAGAATGACACTATCACGGATGTCATTTACCATTCCATATATAAGCGTGTATAGGACCTACAATTTCAACTACATGATTGACACCCAACTTATTCATGACGAATTAGAAACTTATTTCATATGAATAACACATTACTTTTTCATTAAATTAACATGGTAACTCTTAACGTGCTAAATCTCTATATCTTTATTACTCCCATACGATAAAATTTTAGAGCACAGGGTGTATCCTTTCACGAGAAATACTTCAGCGCCTGTGTTTTCAGACGCTTTTCTCAGCTCGACCGTCAATAAATATATGTTTTCGGTCGGAAACGTAACGAAGGCATTGACGAATGTGTAGAGGTTGGAATGACATCCTTGTGTTCTGGATGTTTAAGGAAGAAGACAAAGGATGAAAGTTGGCGCAGGTCCATAGCCTGTTCTTCTCAGAATTACTAATAGACATCACCGCCAGTAATGTCTTGTTCCAATAACGTACTAGTTAAAGTACTACAGATAAGTTTAGAATTTCAGTTTTGCTTTATGTACTAAACTACTGCCACTCGAACCAGTTAGAAACTGTAGAAGTAACACACAAATAAGCCCTTTCTGTATGCAATACAATGAGTAGTGCATTCTAATTGGGAATTGTAATTACTTACGTTTTCAGTTGTAAACAATAACCTCCATCGTCTGCTGTTGTCTGGTAATTACCAACAGATAACGCAAGTACAGTTCTTAGATGACACTGCATGTCTCTGGCCTACATATGGGTAGTAGAACTACGATCACAGTCCCAACCTTCCACGTTATGATAAATTAACTCCTGCCCCATATTTCTCCGTCATAGCCACCAGTTACTGCGGTGCAGTTTTTACGTTTGCGTAATAAACTTTATATACGCCCTTCAAAGGTCGTTTAAGGAGGCCCAAGTGTCGTTACCCGCGGCTCAGAAGTCGTTAAAGGGCGTTAAACTCTTTATTACTTATAACGAAAATGTTGTACTAAGCGTTTCCATACCATTTCAATTATATAAGCACACGCTTGAAAATTTTAACATGCACCAGGCAGTTAAGATAGGTATGATGACTCACAAGACTACGTTCCAGACAGATGGCTTCAGATAACACTTCCTGTCACTAAAATTTGTATTTGATGTTAAAACCTTTCTCTTCACAAACGCTGCATTTTATATCATCTCTGATTGGGCCAGTATTTATTATTATTATTATTATTATTATTATAGTTACTTTAGAATTAATTTTCGGGTATACTTTTATTCTCTTTCTATTTTAGTTACTATACTAAAGCTAAGAGCTCAGATTAACCTATATTTAGAAGAAGACCGTTGTGGATTTAGGAAAGGAAAAAGAACCAGAGGAGCTACAATGGCAGTTCGGAAGATCTTAGGAAGAATAATTGATACGACCAAGAAAACGTGTGACCCGTTCAATGATACAGAACAATCATTTGATAACAATAGACTGGAAGGTATTCTTTGAAAAACCGAGTAAAAATGAGGTAGACTGTAGACTGATTCTCCGTATTTACTTAATTTAATTATATGAAGTCCAATACGAATAATAAAATGCGACAAAAAAGACAAATAAACTGTGTTTGCTGATGCGATAGTGGTCCTAGCAGATTGAAAAAAGGAACTACATGTTAAAAATGTTGTCTGATGCTTTCGACAACCACAAGCTAAAAATAAATACAAACAAGACTGAATAACGGTGAGACACTCCTGGAAATGGAAAAAAGAACACATTGACACCGGTGTGTCAGACCCACCATACTTGCTCCGGACACTGCAAGAGGGCTGTACAAGCAATGATCACACGCACGGCACAGCGGACACACCAGGAACCGCGGTGTTGGCCGTCGAATGGCGCTAGCTGCGCAGCATTTGTGCACCGCCGCCGTCAGTGTCAGCCAGTTTGCCATGGCATACGGAGCTCCATCGCAGTCTTTAACACTGGTAGCATGCCGCGACAGCGTGGACGTGAACCGTATGTGCAGTTGACGGACTTCGAGCGAGGGCTTATAGTTGGCATGCGGGAGGCCGGGTGGACGTACCACCGAATTGCTCAACACGTGGGGCGTGAGGTCTCCACAGTACATCGATGTTGTCGCCAGTGGTCGGTGGAAGGTGCACGTGCCCGTCGACCTGGGACCGGACCGCAGCGACGTACGGATGCACGCCAAGACCGTAGGATCCTACGCAGTGCCGTAGGGGACCGCACCGCCACTTCCCAGCAAATTAGGAACACTGTTGCTCCTGGAGTATCGGCGAGGACCATTCGCAACCGTCTCCCTGAAGCTGGGCTACGGTCCCGCACACCGTTAGGCCGTCTTCCGCTCACGCCCCAAGATCGTGCAGCCCGCCTCCAGTGGTGTCGCGACAGGCGTGAATGGAGGGACGAATGGAGACGTGTCGTCTTCAGCGATGAGAGTCGCTTCTGCCTTGGTGCCAATGATGGTCGTATGCGTGTTTGGCGCCGTGCAGGTGAGCGCCACAATGAGGACTGCATACGACCGAGGCACACAGGGCCAACACCCGGCATCATGGTGTGGGAAGCGATCTCCTACACTGGCCGTACACCTCTGGTGATCGTCGAGGGGACACTGAATAGTGCACGGTACATCCGAACCGTCATCGAACCCGTCGTTTTACCATTCCTAGACCGGCAAGGGAACTTGCTGTTCCAACAGGACAATGCACGTCCGCATGTATCCCGTGCCACCCAACGTGCTCTAGAAGGTGTAAGTCAACTACCTTGGCCAGCAAGATCTCCGGATCTGTCCCCCATTGAGCATGTTTGGGACTGGATGAAGCGTCGTCTCACGCGGTCTGCACGTCCAGCACGAACGCTGGTCCAACTGAGGCGCCAGGTGGAAATGGCATGGCAAGCCGTTCCACAGGACTAGATCCAGCATCTCTACGATCGTCTGCATGGGAGAATAGCAGCCTGCGTTGCTGCGAAAGGTGGATATACGCTGTACTAGTGCCGACATTGTGCATGCTCTGTTGCCTGTGTCTATGTGCCTGTGGTTCTGTCAGTGTGATCATGTGATGTATCTGACCCCAGGAATGTGTCAATAAAGTTTCCCCTTCCTGGGACAATGAATTCACGGTGTTCTTATTTCAATTTCCAGGAGTGTAGATAAATGGAACAGACAAGTAAGGGCAAATATTAAGATTGGAAATACAATACTACTTCAAGTAGTAATTTTACTACTTGCGAAGTACAATAACAGGTGACAACAGAAATATAGTGGATATAAAACTGTTGCTCCGTTGCTCTCTGCTCAGCCACGTCCGTCTGCACATACACCCCCTAAAACGCATTCCAATACTACCTACATATTATACTCGTCCGTCAGGGCAGCTTAGATGCCGTATAAGTACTTTAGCGATTCTTGTCATTGGCACCCCCATTCCTATGGGAGCTACGTGGTTTATAACCTCGCAGTAATTATTTCCAGACAAATATTATAGGTGAGAAGTTTGTTTTAATTTAACCCGGATCTAGAGGCAACAAGATAGTGATGGAGCCGACAGACTGCCCATTCTGGAACAGAACGTATAGAGAATCTTAGATACTTCACAGTATTAGTTCAATATGTATGCCTAACTCAGAAATTAAGTGTAGCTACCTTAATCAATATGCTACTTAACTGTGCGACTCCAACATCATAAGTCATAGTAGTAGAAATACTGATGTTAGTAATAGTCTAGGTCTTAGTAGTGATTGCTTGGTTCATGTAGGAAACTTACGGTGGTAGTGGTTGTGGTGGTGGTGGTGGTGGTGGTGGTGGTGGTGGTAGTAGTAGTAGTAGTAGTAGTAGTATGATCTTGTTGCATATGCAATAATTATATAATAGTAGTAGTATAGTGGTATATGGAGTTGTAATAGCACTAATAGTATCAGGTGTTGAAGGTAATTCTGAAATTATTTAAAACAGATTGAAATAACGAAAACGTATGACATTTTATCCCTCACAGTAAACGAACACCCGACTGAGAGTGAAAAAAAAAGTCATAGAGTAACGTATAGGTAGGTAAGTGCTAAAGTGCTTGCAGAAACAAACAAATATAAGGAAAATAAAAGGATATATACTGTAAACTTGGTTCAGAATTCAGAACAGGAAAAAACCAGAAAGAAGATTTTCGTAATAATTTAAGTCAGTGTAATTTGACATGTGACGTTCCACTGTTGTATCTGGAAAGAAGACTAAAATGAATGAAAAAATAAATAGCTCAGATGTTCAGCGTTTGGGAATTTAATTCTTGTACATTTAGTAGACAAGTATTTCACAATTAGGCCCTTGCATAAGATGAACTGCAATTTGGAACATGGACAATGTTTCTCGCCAGTGTTATCAACTCCTGCTGTTTCCTAGCCTCTCGATATTGTAAACTTTTGGGGCACACAGATAAGGATAAGAACTGCAACCACAGCTCAAAACCAGTTTTGTATCCTCACAGCGTAACTTTGCTAAGAGTCGCGAACGGTGGAACATAGACGCCTGAACAGTGGTCACAGCTTGATCACAGATAAGTCCCACAATGGGAAATGCGTCTCTACACTGAGTAAAACGACGATTCTGTCCTATAGAGTTTAGTGCGTGCTACACGAATAATATTTTGGGTCTCTTTCTTTCTGCTGTTGCAGCACAGCGAAATTTACACTTTCCAGCTATAAATAATAATACCAACAGTGCTTTCTTTTTTTCCGCTGACTTAAAAGAAGTAATCAGTGGCATCTAACTTGAACAAAACTGTATGTTTGCAGTAAGTCTTAATTCAGTGGCATTTCCTCGAAGTAGCTGGCAGACGTTAAACTATGTATAAAATGCTTATGTAAATGTTGCCGACACATACTTATTGTCTCGCGTAGATCGTTGTGTTAAGAGTAGAGGTAACCAGCACCAACTTCAGAAGATTCGAATAGTGCTGAGTAACTTAGTCACTTAGATTGCGTTGTACTTGTCAACAACAAGAATAAATGTGTAATTCACTGTTAACTCTTCTTTCTTAATTTGATAGTGGATTTGTCCGAGTTTTATTTCACTTCATTTTGCCCTACATATTACATTATATTAAACATTTCCTTTTAATGAAAATAGCTGCGTGGTTGTAAATTGTACAGAGAAAAATTTTGATGCTGCACCACTTCCTATATTATCCGGTTGCAATAGAGGTTCAGTAGTGTACACATACAGTTTACAAAAATAATACGTATATGATACAATATAGAGTGCGCAGTGAACAACTACTGAACTGAGTTATCCACAGATTTCTTCCTCTGACAAGTAATTCCTACTGTTGCAGTTTAGTGCGATTGGTCGAACGCGTATGACATAGTGATGTAACAAAAAACCTGTAAAAATTGTAGATACGTACAAAATACCTGGAAATTTTGTATCCTTAAAGTCGGATGTAGGTAGTATTATCGACGCGAATGACACAGAATAAAAATTCTTGTTAAGATACGAAAGAAGTAAAATCTTTTCCATTATCGATGAAAAACTACTGACAAATCTATATGCATTTGAAACGTTTATAAATGTGAAAAACACTGCAACTGTTGTGAGCTCCTGCTGACGTCTATAACATAATGGAAAATAAGGCACAAAAATCGATCTGTAAAAATGCATTTTCACTAGCAGTGTAATTTTAAGGTGAGCAATCGAAACAAAACAAACAAAATACATACATTATAATTTTCAGGCCTACAATAGGTAAACGATTTTATGCTTTGTTTTAAACTTTAGAAAAATAAATTTGACCCGCACAGGATGACAGTTACAAGGAGAAGTTTTTAAACTATGTATGCAGTGATGTAGGTTAAGATCCCTTGTATCATACACTGCAGTCATGCACTCTGGTGTAATAGAAAATTTAAAAACAAAATCGCGATTTGGTGTAACACTCAAAAACAATAAAAAATGCTTTACATAGTGTTGTTTGTGTGGTGTAATGGATAAGATAACAGGTTTTCATGCAAGAGGTTGTGGATTCAAATCTTGTCAGCAGCCTAAATTTTCTTTTGTCTTTAAAGCTTTAGCGAAATGACATTGATCGTCATTTTTATTCAATTAATTGATTTAAATGTAATTTTTTCATTCCATTCCTTTGTCACCTAATTTTTATCACAATACCAACTTATTCATATGCTCTCATTTGTTTTCTATCATTGTTTACACTTGAACTCTTCATTCATGCGTTTTGATTTAATTTCCTTTGTTTTATCACCTGGAGCCACTGTGATGTTTCTGTGGGTTCCTGGTCATGTCGGTCTGATGTGTTGCTGACGCTGCTGCCAAGGCTGCAGTCCTCGTACCTGAGCCCACTTGTTCCTATATTCCCTCCGACAATCTCTGTGTTGCCGTCTGTCAGGAGGTGATGTCCCTTTGGCATCGCAAAGGGTCCCCCCTTCGAGGGAATAAGCTCCGGCTTATTCAGCCTCTCCCAGACCTTGGACGACCTCTTCTCGGTTCTCCCGCTGGGAGGAGGTCATTTTAACCAGGCTGCGTATTGGGCTCTGCCTTTTTAGCCATCGACATTTGCTAAGTGGCGCTACCCCACCACTTTGTACACAATGCGCCTAAGTTTTAACTGTCTGCCACTTCCTGATGGAACGCCCATTATTTAACCGTTTACGTTCCCGCTTGGGTTTTCCGTCTGAGTTATCGACCATTTTAGCAAATGACGCGCGGGCTGTCGACTGCGTTTTACTTTTTATCCGCCAAAGCAATATGGCGAAGGCCATTTAATTTTTAATTTTGGAGCTCTGTTCCTGTATGGTGTCTGTTTTAGCCGTTTTTACCCAAGCCTGTTTTTAGCTGTCTTCTGTTATGTAAACTGAGACTGACGTATAGTCGTTTTTCAACTCCTCTCTGTCTTCGTGTTCTGTAGTTTTGACTTGGATATGTCTGACCCCAGTTGTTTTTTTGCGCCCTAAGGCAAAACAAAACCAAATCCTGTTTTTCGTCCACATTATTGCATTCATTACAGCTATTTTTCATTTTGCTTGAATTTTGTTTTATAAATAAAACCCTCGTTCAGTTAAATTTTTATCTGCGTTATTTTGTCCGCAGTGCAATAGGTGTTTAGGTTCTGTTTTAAATGTTTGTATGACGATTACCGTGTAAAAAAAAAAATTCACATCTGGTAACAAAAATACATTTTTAATTTATCCCACCATTGCATAAATGTAAATAGATTATTTCGTCTATTGTTTTTTAACTGATGGATCGGAATTTTCAAATAATTGAATTTTATAATAGATAAATATAATGAAATTCATATTCACAGCCGGCCAGAGTGGCCGAGCGGTTCTAGGCGCTACAGTCTGGAACTGCGCGACCGCTACGGCCGCAGGTTCGAATCCTGCCTCGGGCATGGATGTGTGTGATGTCCTTAGGTTAGTTAGGTTTAAGTAGTTCTAAGTTCTAGGGGACTGATGACCACAGAAGGTAAGTCCCGTAGTGCTCAGAGCCATTTGGACCATATTCAAAAAAATTTCGGTCGTAAAGAGAATGATATAAAGAAAAAATGAAACAAAAGAATTGAAATGATGTGACAAAGGAATAGGAATGAAAAATTAGTTTTAAACCACTTAATTGTATAAAAAATGCGCAAGTCATTTCAATAAAGATTTAAAAATAAAAAAATGTAAAAAAAATGTGCTCCTGACAGGATTTGAATCTACACCCTCCTGCATGCGAAGCTGTTATCCTATCCATTACACCACACAGTCTCACATCATACTGCACCTTTCAAAACGCACACTGCGGCCGGAAGTCCACTGTTTAACACTGTCTCATCGTAACTGACTGGCTGAATGCACATTTGCTTTATGGTGTATTTTTTTCTTTCATCGAAGTACTTAGACGTCTTTTGTAATATCCTGTGTTTGTTTCTGTTGTTTCAGGTGAGCTTCTTGTTGAGTGCAGAGGGTCATCTCACATAGCACTAAGTATAACATCACAAACGAGCTCGAAAAAGAAGGTGAGTTTAATTAACGGTGTCTTAAGTGTAGTTTGCATTGTGCAAGGTAATAATCTATGCGCAAAGCTCATTCTCTTATACTAAATGTAGGTATGTGCGAAATAAATTGTCTCTACCGTCTTAAATAGTAAACAATGGATTATTATTTCTGTCTAACACTTCGCATAGTTTCGTACTTATTACATGCAGAATATACGAAGAGTTCTTGACTATAGTTCCGCATAAAAAAAGAAAAACGAGGAACAGCTGCAGCGCGGACGTTTCTTTTACGAATCATTACTCAAGACTGTCCTTCGAAGTTCCACAGAAATTTCACGGAGTTTAGAGGTCGCAATGGCAGTGATACTAGCCATACAATCATACTGCTTCATACTTGTTGTATTAAAAACCATCATCAGTACGGCTGCGAATTTTATCGACAGTGTATGTGAAAGAATGGCCTTATTAGAGATAATACTTCAGTGTATTCTTGGGAATTTCTAATAATTTCTTCTTATATGCTCCGGATCAGTCGTTTGTAATCTAATCCCACAGTCTAGTGTAGAGAGATTAAATATTCTTCAGAACTACTACGAAAACCAAGTCTTGTAATTTTCGAAATTGTCTTCAGCTAGAAATTCAGATTCTTTCTCACGTGTGTGCTAGTTAAGGTTTTTCGATATATTCTCGTATTACTTTGCCTCCTGTTTTAAGCGTTTCTGTCGAAAAAGCTTTTCGTTTTTTCATACTTTAAACGGCTATGTAGACATCAAACATTGCTTGCAGAATCTAATTATATTTCGTTATTTGTTAGTGTCCAGTGTGTCGTGATGTCGCACGATTTATTTTTACAATTATAGTGCGTCTTTTCAGCGTAAAAAGCCGGCGGTGGTGGCCGTGCGGTTCTAGGACTTCAGTCCGGAACCGCGTGACTGCTACGGTCGCAGGTTCGAATCCTGCCTCGGGCATGGATGTGTGTGATGGCCTTAGGTTAGTTAGGTTTAAGTAGTTCTAAGGACTGATGACCTCAGATGTTGAGTCCCATAGTGCTCATAGCCATTTGAACCATTTTTTCAGCGAAAAATATGGCACATCCTGACCACTTACATGGTTTCTTATTGCGTGCATGCACTGTATTATACATAACTATGCTCATCTCCCCCCCCCCCCCCCCTCTCTCTCTCTCTCTCCCACACACACACACACACACACACACACACACACACACACACACACACACACACACACACACACACAGAGAGAGAGAGAGAGAGAGAGAGAGAGAGAGAGAGAGAGAGAGAGACATTACACATTACCTTTATGTAAAGAAAGAGAGTTACCCACTTTTTCTATACAGAATTGCAACAATAGTTGCTCATCATGGCTAATATAGTTCAGTATCTAGCGAAATTAAACATTCAAATTATTCTAACAGCGGACACTCCTGATTACTTGACAGCAGGAAAACGTTTGCTGTGTGCTCCCGAGAGGGCAGATCAACGTCGTAAAATGGTAGCACAAGTGAAACGATAAAATGAAAAAGTAAGTCCATATCTGTGATTATTGGCTGCGGATTAATCATAGCCTATGGCATCTATTATATACAGGGTTCACTGGTAGTTATGTTCAGGACGGTGTGGATATTACAACAAGAGCGGACCCAATATCGTCCCCCGTTGAACCAGTTCCAGTATGATATTTCACGTGGGCTAAGTGGCCCTCTTTCGACATCCTTCACGAGCCACGACGCCGTCCTCAGACACCGTGCGGAGCCTCGTCGCTTCCGAGGACGCGCCACGCGGCCAGAAGCGCATTGTGTGCGGGGGCGGCCTCCGCCCCCTCGCCTCTGCTGAGTCACGAGTATGTGCACCGGGCGGCGCGGCGCGCCACGCCCAGCGTTGCTCAACTGTCTGCGGCCGGCTGGATCGCGTTCCTGACCGCTCTGGCGTATTGGCTGCGACAGTTCCAAAAGCGGCGGCACCCCGTATCTGATGACATTTCCAGCGCCGGTCGCCAAGGCACCGCCAGTAGGTCACTGGAGCAACGACGCGTTCCTGGTCATTAGGAGAAAAGCGCAGGCCGTTCCCGGTTGTCAGTAATCGTCGTCGAACAGACACACAAATCTATAGGCCTCTGACACCGGTATGTTGCAGAATTTTGAAAGATGTTTTATGCTCGAATATTCTGACATTTCTTGACGCCGAAGCTCTGCCGTGGAGGAATCAATGTGGGTTCCGAAAACAACGATCGTATGAAGCCCACCCGCTGTGGTGACTCACGCTACAGAAAGCGGTCGATACCTGCTCTTAGAATGATGCTGTGTTCCCTGACTTCCACAAGGCTTGTTCGATACAGTTCCGCGTAATGAACAAAATAATACCATAAGGAATACAGATCAGCTGTGTGATTGGGATGAAGAGTTCCTAGCAAACGGAACACAGCACGTCATTCTCAACGGAGAGAAATCTTCAGACGATAAAGTAATTTCGAGCGTATCCCAAGGTTGTATTATACGACAATTACTTTTTACAGTATACACTACTTGCCATTAAAATTTCTACACCAAGAAGAAATGCAGATGATAAACGGGCATTCATTGTACAAATATATTACACTAGAACGGGCATGTGATTACATTTTCTCGCAATTTGGATGCATAGATCCTGAGAAATCAGAACCCAGAACAACCACCTCTGGCCGCAATAATGGCCTTGATACGCCTGGGTATTGTGTCAAACAGAGCTTGGATGAAACTTCCTGGCAGATTAAAACTGTGTGCCCGACCGAGACTCGAACTCGGGACCATTGCCTTTCGCGGGCAAGTGCTCTACCACCTGAGCTACCGAAGCACGACTCACGCCCGGTACTCACAGCTTTACTTCTGCCAGTATCCGTCTCCTACCTTCCTCATTCTAGAGCTTGGATGGCTTAAACAGGTACAGCTGCCCATGAAGCTACAATACTATACCACAGTTCATCAAGAGTAGTGACCGGCGTATTGTGACGAGCCAGTTGCTCGGCCACCATTGACCAGACGCTTTCAATTGGTAAGAGATATGGAGAATGTGCTGGCCCGGGCAGCAATCGAACATACTCTGTATACAGAAAGGCCCGTACAGGACCTGCAACATGCGGTCGTGCATTATCCTGCTGAAATGTAGGGTTTCGCAGGGATCGAGCGAAGGGTAGAGCCACGTGTCGTAACAGATCTGAAATGTAGCGTCCACTGTTCAAAGGGCCGTCAATGCGAACAAGAGGCGACCGAGACGTGTAACCAATGGCACCCCATACCATCACGCCGGGTGATACGCCAGTATGGCGATGACGAATACACGCTTCCTATGTGCCTTCACCGCGATGTCGCCAAACACGGATCTACGAGCATGGTGTTGTAAACAGAACCTGGTTTCATCCGAACAAATAACGTTTTGCCATTCGTGCACCCAGGTTCGTCGTTGAGTACACCATCGCAAGCGCTCCAGTCTATGATGCAGTGTCAAGGGTAAACGCAGCCATGGCCTCCTAGCTGGTAGTCCATGCTGCTGCAACCGTCGTCGAACTGTTGGTGCAGATGGTTGTTGTCTTGCAAACGTCCCCATCTGTTGACTCAGGGATCGAGACGTGGCTGCACGATCCGTTACAGCCATGCGGACAAGATGCCTGTCATCTCGACTGCTAGTGATACGAGGCCGTTGGGATCCAGCACGGCGTTCCGTATTACCCTCCTGAACCCACCGATTCCATATTCTGCTAAGAGTCATTGGATCTCGACCAACGCGAACAGCAATGTAGCGATACGATAAACCGCAATCGCGATAGGCTACAATCCGACCTTTATCAAAGTCGGAAACGTGATGGTAAACATTTCTCCTCCTTGCACGAGGCATCACAACAACGTTTCACCAGGCAACGCCGGTCAACTACTGTTTGTGTATGAGAAATCGGTTGGAAACTTTCCTCATGTCAGTACGTTGTAGGTGTCGCTACCGGCGCCAACCTTATGTGATTGCTCTGAAAAGCTAATCATTTGCGTATCACAGCATCTTCTTCCTGTCGGTTAAATTTTGCGTCTGTAGCACGTCATCTTCGTGGTGTAGCAATTTTAATGGTCAGTAGTGTAGCTAAATGACCTAGTGGATAACGTCTAAAATTCCACGTTGCTTTTCGCGGGTGATGCTGTCATAAACAGAGAAGTCACAACGCTAGAAAATTTTAGCGAAATGCAGGAAGAGCTGCAGCGGACGCATTTTGGTGCAGGGCCTGGCAACATAAAGAAGTGAAAACGTATCACGCATAAGTAGGTAATTGCTGTATGATTATGCCACAGCAGATTAATCACCGGAATTAGTCACATCCGTAAAATATCTAGAAGTATACGATCCGGGCGACTGAAAAGTGCGACGAGCACATAAAACTAATCGCACGGGAGCAAATGCCAGGTTGAGCTTCATCGGAAAAATTCTCAGAAAGTATAGTAGACGTGCCAAGTTATACCGGTACATGAATAATAATCAATCTCGAATGCGTATGAGATAGGATTGACAGAGAAAATAAAGAAGATCCAAAGAAAAGCAGCGTGTTTTGTTACGGCACCACAACGTCTGTAGCCAAGTTAAGCTATGGAACTAAGAGTAACCTGCGGCATCTAGCGACGGTCACTGCACTTCGCTACCTTCCCACTACAAACTAACCTACCTCATTTGTTTTATTGAAATGCTGTTGTAATTTACTTCATTTTTGCCCCTTCAAGTTCGCTTCCTTTCCATTTTCATTTTAATTACTTATTGTTCTAACTACATTATAAACTGAAATTTGAGAAACATACCAGTATACATGATCGTCTTCCTCCTTTAGTCCATCTTCTTCCTCTATAATCCTAATTCTTGAGCCATCACGGTATGTTCAATTGTAGAATGATTTCTGTAATTAGTTTTTATTTCTTGAACCTTTGATTAAATTCTGAGCAGCTTTAAACTGTCAGAAGACCAATAGATTTTTCGTATGGTTACATAGAAAACAATATTTTGTTGACTTACGTACAAGTGAGAATATTCTAAAGAGCCATAATCCTAAATGAATCTTCCTTTAATTAAATTATAAAATTTTCTTTACGTCATGTTTTGTATCCCGCCTAGAAGGCGGCGCGTGGGTCTGCTCCCGTAAACTGAAGGGTAGGCTGAATGTAGGAAGTGAGTAGGAGCAGGAAAAGGTGAAAATCTCTCGGTACTGCTCTTAGAAATGGTTATACTATATCACAATGTTAACTGAATATGCAATAACATAAATACCTAACTTTGTACTGAGGGGCACGTAGGTGCAAAGACTCTACGTAAAGCGAAACTGAAGCGAAGTCTCCCTGTCGTCTGCTCTTGATCAAATGGGCCGAATCTGGAGCGGAGCTCGTAGATCTCCACAGCGTCAGCTAGAGGACGCTGTCGTCGGTGTCGGAGTTGTAGTCCCAACCTAAGAACATGCACCTACGCCCTGGGATCGTAACTATCGATACCACATCATGCACCCATCAACGACGTCTAGAATAGCTTTGCATAATATATTTAACCGGCTGTAGATTGCATGGCAATTTTGATTCACGTTATTTTTACATAGTTATGACTTGATGCTGTGCAACAGTATAAGAGATATATCGCGTTTACATTATAACTTTCGTACTTTGTTTTTAATTTCTTAACGCAGTAGATAGTAATGATTTTTCTTTTACTTGTGAACTAGATTCTGAAGACGGCTTATGTACAACCGAAATCGGTAATTCTATTGAAACAAACTTTCCGATCAAAACAGTTAAATACGTAAAAATAATTATGTACAAATTCATAGTAAGATCGCTCTCCAAATCATTATTTTAGGCAAATTCTGTTCAGCTTGTGTATTTAATTACTTCAATACAAAGTTTTCGAACTTCTGGCATTAAATATGGATTTTTGGTTGGTTTAAATGGTTGCTAACTGGTGTTATATAATATTATAAATTGGTGTTTAAATATATTATCAGTTACGTTTTCTTTTTAAAAATCTGTCGAAGCGCTCTCTCTCTCTCTCTCTCTCTCTCTGGTGAACAGAAAGCATGTAAGATACGTATTTAATTGTTAATCACTTGCTTTTTAGATATATACTGTTACTTGTCGGAAGTAGTTTTTCACGAGAAATATTTGTCATCGAGCGTTAATTTTCTTCGAATTACTTTAATTAATTAGTTTTAGAATACGAATATCATCCTTTCAGATATTATATATCGCACTGTATTTATCTTGATGTTCACTTTTTATCCAGTCATATCACTTCTTTCCTGTTCCACTCAAATCACTTCTCCATTATTTGCCGTAAGCTAAAGATCTGGTCCTGACGACCTCTAAGAGGCCTAAACCCACACTGATTTTCATCCAATTAGTTAAGGACCAATTGGATGAAAATCAGTGTGGGTTTAGGCCTCTTAGAGGTTGTCAGGACGAGATCTTTAGCTTACGGCAAATAATGGAGAAGTGTTACGAATGGAACAGGGGTAAGACAAGGCTGCAACCTGTCTCCATTATTGTTCATATTATTTATGGATCATATATTGAAAACAATAGACTGGCTGGGTGAGATTAAGATATGTGAACACAACATAAGCACTCTTGCATATGCGGATGACTTAGTTGTGGTGGCAGATTCGATTGAAAGTTTGCAAAGTAATATTTCAGAGCTAGATCAGAAATGTAAGGACAATGGTATGACGATTAGCATCTCCAAAACGAAAGTAATGTCAGTGGGAAAGAGATATAAACAGATTGAGTGCCAAATAGGAGGAACAAAGTTAGAACAGGTGGACATTTTCAAGTACTTAGGATGCATATTCTCACAGGATGGCAACATAGTGAAAGAACTGGAAGCGAGGTGTAGCAAAGCCAATGCAGTGAGCGCTCAGCTACGATCTACTCTCTTCTGCAAGATGGAAGTCAGTACCAAGACTAAGTTATATGTGCACCGTTCAATCTTTCGACCAACTCTGTAGTATGGGAGCGAAAGTTGGATGGATTCAGGTTACCTTATCAACAATGTTGAGGTTACGGATATGAAAGTAGCTAGGATGTTGCAGGTACTAGTAGATGGGAACAGTGGAAGGAGGGTGTCCACACTCAGGAAATCAAAGAAAAACTGGGAATGTACTCTATAGATGTAGCAGTCAGGGCGAACTGGCTTAGATGGTGGGGTCATGTTACACGCATGGGAGAAGCAAGGTTACCCAAGAGACTCATGTGTTCAGCAGTAGAGGGTAGGAGGAGTCGCGGCAGACCAAGGAGAAAGTACCTGGATTCGGTTAAGAATGATTTTGAAGTAATAGGTTTAACATCAGAAGAGGCACCAATGTTAGCACTGAATAGGGGAACATGGAGGAATTTTATAAGGGAACTATGCTCCAGACTGAAAGCTGAAAGGCAAAGTCAGTCTTGATGATGATGATGATGATGATGATGATGATGATGATTTCTTCCATTCCCACGCCCCTGAGCATTTCGGCATTTTGGTCCAGACACAAATTTTACTAGTAAACACCTATTCATAAACACATAAGAAAAACTGAGCTAAGAGCTGCTTATTGACTCTCAGTAAAAAGCAAATAACGGAACGGCTATAACAATGGCGACAGGGTGCAATTAACAATAATGATTTAACAGTGCCAAAACAGTCGAATATGTCCGGACGAAAATGAATGAGTCCAGGATCAGGAGACTTAAGTTGTCACTTCCAGCGATCTCGAGGGATGCGAACGTGGTTGCAGACTGTTTGCAGTTCTGCTTAGAAATAGGCTTAAGTGTGAAGTTGAGGTACCAATGTATGAATGTGTACCGCACCTCTTCATGACTTTGAAATACTATAACTACAGCTTTTCAAAGGCTGTTAAATGTAAACGGATATGTATGTATGAATGAATGGGTAGGATTTGTACGTATGGGTAGGGTTTCGTGATATGAACTGTAAATCAACTTTTCTGTACGCTGCATTTACCCTCCACACAAATAAATGTCGGAAGAAGTGTTTAAGGGCTAGATTCAAACGGCTTTTAACTACAGGCATCATCACACCTTTTCAGTGAAACGGAATGCGTATAGTCACAAACGTTTGTCAATGACCTGTATTCCTTCACTTAACCCTAAGGTAACTGTTACACGCAACATTATACCCCAGTGAAACATGAGTTTAATTAGTTTCATGTTAACAGCATGTGGAACAATATAATCCATTGCAATATTTTAATCACTTTTGACTGATAAATAGGAGGACTAGCATATTCAGTACATAATTAAATGATTACGTGCAATGCTTATTTTAGCTTTGGCGTACCCTACTTGTATAGTACTGGTTTAGTTCAACGTAGAAGAATTAATGCATAGCTCAGTCCAATGAAGTGCTACAGAGAAGTTTCAGTTGAATCATCAAATACATAGCTCAACCAACAGAAAAACCACAGACTATTTTCAGTTGAACATAATGTGTAATTCAGTCAGTACGCAAAACAACGGATTGTATCGACAGTTTTCATTCTGATGTTGCCACAGACTGATTTCGTTCGAAAGAAACGAATAAATAGTAATCCAACCCATACATAAATTAAAACAGAATGAATCATTGTTTCACAACAACCGACTGAAACGATTGCTTACGTTCTTTCCACAATCCATCCGGCTGTCTAACCTCATCTCTATAGATACAACCCAACAGACTCCTGTGCTAATGTTTACATCCTACTCTTAATGTTTCCCTTCCGTAATTTTCCTCCCAGTGTAGTTTTTTTAGTTGGTAATGAAAACGCGATACTTGTTTTAGAAATGGTCCTCTGCCTGCAAAAGTTGTTAAGTATCTTTTTATTGTTTTTATTTTACCTTTTGTCGTTTTCCATTAAAGGCAAACAAAATTAACAACTCAGTTTTATGTATGTAATGTTAGCGACAGTCGTTCTTCGAGTGAACCATTCGTGACTGGAAAAGGGGGAAATTATAGTGGTATACAAAGTATTCACCACCACACAACAGACAGAAAAGCGATTTAATATTGCATTATCATAAAGTTCTGAGCTATGTTGACAGCTGCCATTTTTAAGTGATTAGCTTATTAGGAAATAAGTTTAAAATCAATAACAGAGTTTATAGCGAACAAATGGACAGACTGTCTCTCCGCTAGCACAGTGCCTGGAACGCATATCGCTTTCTGGTACTACATGCAGTACACGCCAGTTATACAGTCTGGCCGATGTATCTGGCGTTACCAGCCCTTATCACACACACAGCTATGAATCAGACATACAAGAAAGCGAGTTAATATTGCAGTGTCATCCATCTCTGAGCTATGTTTAAAATTTGAAGTCTCTAGCCCATCGGAAAGTTAGTTTAACATCAGTTGCAATATTTGTACTGAACAGCCACACAGACAAGAAAGTGGCCTAAAAACGTGGTAAAACATGAAGACGATGAATGTTGCGAGTAACTTCCTGTAAATGTCAGTACAGGGGAGAGGGTTCATAATTATGTTATTCTACAGCGTATGTGAAACACACCGTGAAATGTAGGTAAAGAACCACGTGCGTAGTAAATGAGGTGAGGCGTATTTGGCAGTGGCGGCCTTCCCTGCCACAGCTGGGAGCCTCGCGCCAACAGGCCAGAGAACAGGTGCGTGCTGCGAGTAGCCGCAGTCTGGCTAGCAGCGTCCGCGAGGCAGGCGCAGAGCCAGCAGGTGCGCCGGCGACCAGCTGTGCGCCGACCGCCGACCGCCGGTCGATACCCGGTCACGGCGCAAACACTCACTTTCCGTGTTTACCTTGGGCGCTGCGCCGGCGAGTTATTTCTTTTCACGCTTCTAGGGCACCTCATGTACTCTTCTCCACACACAGGCATGGAGAAAGAGTCTGTGCGATTAATCCCTGAAAGTGTAGTCTAATATTAAAAGTGTTCACCTAATAACTTTCTCTCCGTTTGAGCAAATACTTTTCCTTAAACTAATGAGGAATCATATTTGCGAAAGGCGTTTGGCACCGTTCCATATTGTAACTCGGCAAATAAGATCAGTCATACATTTGTCTGCACAGACACGTGATTTGGCTCCGTAGCTGAGTGGGCAGCGCGGCTGCTTGCCATGCAGAACACTAGGGTGAAGTTCACGGTACTGACAGGGATTTTCTCATGGTGGGAGGACTGGATCGATGTGCGCCCGGCCTCGTAGAGACAACTTAGTAGCCACCTGACCGAGTAGTAGAGGGTCCAGGTCACGAAAACTGACAACGGCCAGGACCACATCCAGTGGCGCCATTGGAGGAGCATGACATGGTGGTCGTTCCGCACCTACAGGCTCGCAAGCGCCTCACGACGGAGAGTATATATGATTTTCTTAGAGAATTGAGTAACACAATCCGGTACGCTATACTGGACGCCGGACACTCAGAACGTTATTACCATCTACCTAATAGGCAAAAATGTTCAATTGTGTGTTAAATCTTATGGGACTTAACTTGGCTCTTGGCTCTGAGCACTATGGGACTTAACATGTATGGTCATCAGTCCCCTAGAACTTAGAACTACTTAAACCTAACTAACCTAAGGACAAACACACAAACCCATGCCGAGGGAGGACTAGACCCTCCGCCGGGACCAGCTGCGCAGTCCATCACTGCAGCGCCTAAGACCGCTCGGCTAATCCCGCGCGGCACCTAATAGTCAATAAGTCCACCTTTGGCACAGATGACGCGTCGCGGCATGTAAACGGTGAGGCCTTGATTGGTCGCTCGAATGAACTGACACCACATCTGCACTTACAGGACACCTTATTCCCATACATCCCGGGGAGGCGGCGATGAACTCTGATGGACCACATCCCAGATGTGTTCGGTCGGGTTCAGATCAGGCGAGTTGGGGCATCCAACTGGAATTCGTCACTGTCTTCCTCGAACCACTCCTTCACACTCACGTCCTTGTGACATGGATCATTATCTTGTTGAAAAATGACGCTGCAGTCGCGAAACATGATTGTCATGAAGGGGTGTAATGGTCTGCAATAAGTGTACGATGCTCCGTCATGGTGCCTTTCACGAGCTCCACTGGACCCACGGATGGATGCCCACGTGATTGTTTCCTAGAGCATAATAGAGCCGCCGCCTGCTTGTTTCTTGTTCAACTGGCTCCTAGCACTATGGGACTTAACATCTGAAGTCATGAGTCCCCTAGAACTTAGAACTACTTAAACCTACCTAACCTAAGGACATCACACATATCCATGCCCGAGGCAGGTTTCGAACCTGCGACCGTAGCGGTCGCGCGGTTGCAGACTGAAGCGCCTAGAACCGCTCGCCCACACCGGCCGGCGCTTGTTTCTGTTCCATAGTCCACGTGTCAATTAGCTGCTCCCCGATCGATTCGCGCTCTCTCATCGGCACGATGAAGAAGTTATCGGGATTCATCAGACCGTACAACCGTCTGCCATGCGCCAGCATACAGTACCTATGGTCATGTGCCCATTTCTGCCGCAGTCGCCGACGTCCTGTCGTTAGAATTGTTCGGTGCCCTGTGTGTTCAGACACACTTGTACTCTTCCCAACTCTAAAGTCTGAGATTATGTCCGCCACAGTTTGCCGCCTGTCCTGTGTGAGCAGAAGCGAGCCAGTGGGTGTGTTGGACCTTCCATAGAGCTACGGACACCCTTGAAGATGTCTCCCGCAGTCGTTGGGAATTGACACAGAATTCATCAACCGACCATGGCATAACAGCCCGGACCATTATAATGGACCAGATCGCTACACTGCCTCTTTTTGTGCAAAGAACCACTGAAGCTTCACACCATGAACAAACAGCGAACGATAAACAGCGCTGACACCTAGATTCTGCCGAACTGAAGACAATTGTGCTGACGTAAAAGTGCCACACTACAGTACTAAACGAAACGTCGAGTTGTACCTGGCACTTTCGGTAGGAACGAGCAAAGACGATACAAGCGGAGTCTTGGCCCGCCCATGGCCCGCGCACTCTGCCTGCGTGAAGTCTGGCACGCCGTGGTCAGCCGTAGGTGTATAGGAACAGGTTGTTTAATATCCTAATCAAAGAAATGCCGTGACATCCGTGGCTGTTTCCACTCTCAGCCTCCTTACCTCTTGCCGTTTCCTCCATTTCTGCCAATACATCATCCTTCTCGAATTGAGGTAGTGCTTATTTCCTGCTGTCTACGGAAGGTAAATTCCGAAACGTCCTCCGCAGTAGCTTCTTTTGTGTGTGACGCTGGCAGTGCAGACGTCTCGTAAATGACTCTTGCCGTACACCAAGGAAACACACAGATCCCACAAGGTTTTTTTTCCTTTGCGGTTTCTGTTGCTGCAGACTTGTACGTAACGAGATGCTGGCCACAGAATGGCGGCAAATGAGGTGAGGGCTTCCGCGCGCCGCGCCGGCCGACCCAGTTCGCTGGCGTTCTACGTCCGCGGCTCGCTTTCTCACGTCTTGAGAGAGCAGTCAGGATGTGGGGTGATGTGTGCTGTGGTCTGGTCACGCGCAGCCAGCGCTGCTTCCGAAAGCGGAGCGTCAACATTAAGCGAAGGGTTTTGAACCGCTGGTCCTGCTCGACCACCGCGTCTGCCAGTGTGCCTACGAGGGATACTCAGAAAGTAAGGAACGATCAGTCGCGAAACGGGAACCGCCGTGAAAATAGGAACTGTTTTATTTGCAACAGTTAGTTACACCTTTCACCTACGTAATCGCCGCTGCGTGTTAGACAACTGTCATAGAGTTGTACTACCTTTCCAGTGCCTCTGCCATAGAAGGCAGCCTCCTGTGCTTTCCGACAGCTTTCTGCGCTGGACTGCTATTCTTTGTCTATGCTAAAACGTTTTCATAGCCAGTGGTTCATTTGAGCATAGTTGAAAACTAGAGGGAGCCAGGTCGGGGCTGTATGTGGGTGATCAATCACTTCGTATCGAAAACGCCACAGGCGCATCCTTATTGCCCCTGCAGTGTGCGGCAGAGAGCTGTTATGAACAAGGAAGTCCATGGCAGTTACGTTGTGGGGGATTGCATGAAATCAGGCGAAATCTGTCAGCAGGGACCCATACTCGGCAGGAGGCACTATTTCCTAGGCATCTTGGTTGGTTGGTGGGGTTGAAGGGTCCAGATTGCAAAGGTCATCGGTCCCTGTGTCCACGACCATGAAATCCCACAAGGAATAACAAAAAGCAGCCGAGGTAACATGGGACGACACAGAACAAAACCATAAAAAAGGAATTAAAAGCACACAGGATTTTACAGTGGTTGGCCGACCATGGAAACAAAAAAGGAAAAGCCAACCACCATGAGACACACTAAAAACCCAATCTAAAACCCTAGGCCAAAGGCCAGACTCAACACACAAAAGAGACAAACCCTCATATTGAGCAATAAATGCCCCTGCTCGAATGAAACTGAAACCTAAGCCTGTCATTGCAGCGGTATCCGTTAAAAGAGTAGCCTAGGCATCTTTTCGCGCTCAATGTGCGCTAACAACTGAAAAGAGTAACGCAACACTATCTAGGGTACACTATAGACAATGCCCGAGACATCTGCGCAATGCTTCATCGGATTTTCTCTTTGGTTTCTATTTCGCGACCAATCGTTCCTTATTTTCCGAATAGCTGTCGTAGAAGAAGTACTCCACAATGAATTTTCTTGGTGCGCTGATGCGAAACTTTCTGGCAGAACTGTTTCCCGGACCGTGGACACGAACCACGGGACCTTTCGTTTCGCTGACAAGTGCTGTCCCGACTGTGAGGACGGGTCGTGAGTTGTGCTTGGATAGTTGCAACGCCCTCGAAAGGCAAAGGCCGTAGGTACGAGTCACGGTCCGGCACACTGCCTTAATCTGCGAGGAAGTTTCATACCAGAGATCAGAAACGGGGAGAGTACGAGTCTGATCTGAGAGTTTCAAGATGAGTACACGATCTTGCTGATGTAGAGTAGCAATGAGAAGGCGAAATGACCGATTCTATGGATCAGATGGTCTTCAACCAAACTGTGTTTTGTGAGATTGTGGAGGGTGAAAGACGATCATTAATTGTCAATTGGAGGAGGAGTACTAGCTGGAACAAGCTTCACGCTGTTGTCCATACTTCATATGAAAATTTCGTTCATTTCGAACAAAATTCTTGTGTTCTTGTTTACTCCACGTCCACCACAAATTATAGGTTTTGTGTGTCATGCAACAGTACATAGAGATATACATATCCACTCTTTTGGAAAATAATATTCCAAAGTGTCCTCCAAAATCCCACTTAAAAGATTCAGTTATATTCAGATGACTGAGGGAGAAACGTTTCTCTTGTCACGGGCGGTCTAAATTTCTGAATGGGAACTAAGTACACAGGTCTTTCACAAGCATTTGGTGTTGGGCAGTGTCTTTAATGTTTCTGTCAGTCGCTTCAAGTCGCTCCTTTCAGTTCAGAGAGCAAAGTGATCACATGGAAATGCCTAAAACAAGAGTGTCTCCTGCCAATTATGTGAATCTGGTGGGAGATTTCGCCCGAAGCTATGCAGCCCACATAACATAAATGTCAGGCGTTTCTTTCTTCAAGACAATTTTTAGCTGCATTCTGTAGGGGCTATGAAGGCGCTCCTGCAGCAGTTTCGATGGGAAGTGTTTGATCATCCACAATACAGCCCTTAATTGGCTCCATCCGTTCTTCATCTCTCCTCACATGAACCGCTGGCTACGAAGACAATATTTTGGTACAAACAACGAAAGACAGACCAGCGTAGAGAACTTGCGGAAAGTACAGGCGTCTGCTTTCTGCGACGATGGTACGTGAAAGATTGTACAAAGCCACGACAAATGCCTAAGTCGAAGCGGCGCCTATTTAGAGAGGTAGCTGAAGTTGTGGCTAACTGTTGCGAATATTTTTTTTTTATTTTCACTGTGGTTTTCATTTCGCGACCGATCGGACCTTATTTTCCGAACAGCCTTCCTAAGTTTTCAGTTCACGTGCTGAAACTCCAGTTCCTCTCGGTTTATGTGTCGACTGTCATTTTTGTTCCGTAGTTCAAGTTGTGAAGCTGGGCTTGTTTATATATGACTGATTTTTTTTAGCTTTGACTGTGGTTTATTGGCCGTTTAAGAATGCCGTGTTACGGGGCCTCGTTATATAGACTCGCTTGGAAACGAGCTTCCATCATTATTAGAAGAGGTTGCTTTGGTTACAAGGATCGGTATGTTCTTCCAGCGTTAGTGGACACCTGCACATTCTGATAGTATGATGGCACATCATCTAAGCCTGACAGGTGAGTCGGCAGAAATGATCACGGACGTGACCCCATTGGGTATCTGCCCGTGGGGATGGTTGAAAGACGAAATTACGAATTTATCGTTCGAATTACGAATAGCGCTGAACCTGCAGGAAAATTCCAAGACGACGGCAGGAGAGCGACATATGGAGCTGCCAAGAGAATTTGGAAGTGCATTGGTGGAATTCATGAAAATCAGCTTTTAACTTACCTTCGCCGAGCACCTTCTTGGGTTACTTTCTGACAGCTGTACCTATGTTAGCCCTGCCTGTAGAAATTGGACACGTGTTCTATGGAATTTTTTATTCCAATTGGTCTGTAATACCGCCTCCTAAAATATTCACTATTTTCCCTCGAACAACATATATTTTGCTCCCACTGCTGACACCGCTAGTAATAGAACGATGTGTGTAAATTCTGATCCAGTAGGTGGCGCACCTCCAACATTTGAGAGAGTAAGTACGCAAAGGCTTTCCTTTGAGACCATTATCACATGTCATATTACATTCACCGAGCCGTGCATATCGAGTGAGGTTGCATCATAGTTAAGAAAATGGATACGGTTTCGGGAGGAACAGCGTTCAATACGGTCATGCAGATTCATTATTTCGTGGTTTCTTTGAAGTGATTAAAGCGAATACTGGTATCATACCGTTAGAAACGAAACTCTCAGTTCCTCTACACATACTTTTCCTATCTGAATTTGTAATTCTCCTCTAATGATCGGGTGTTAAATTAATCTTTTTCCCACCGTCCGAAAGACATACATGAAACATCCTCATAATTAACAAAATAAAACTAGTCGCTGTTTATTTGAGCATTTGGTCGCTACTGATACCAGTTCAGAGCTAGGATGTGTAGCGCAAGACTCCTAAGATATTTTCCAAAAGCACCCGTGAGATTGGCTTAGTGCTTTCAGTAACGAGGTTAATTGGCCGACTGTCTTTCACTGACATGATTCTGGGAAAAGGAGCCGATGTAACAAGAGAGATACCAATTCAGAACGCCGCTGTGCTACGTCAGCCCACCTTGCAGAGGAAAATAAAGAGGAGGAACGAATTATACATCAAAAGGGGTCTCAGGTATTAGTGATTGTAAGATCACGGTAATGAGAAATCAGAGCTGGTAAAGAAGACTTCATCTTTTGTACCGAAAATTTCATGTTCGACGCTGAAAAGCATATTTTCCGTAATATTCCAAATAACAAGCTACGTCCTTGTTTTATGTCAGGAGTAGTAATTTGAGAAGTAGCCGATTAATCGTGTCCAGTGACACAGCTTGCTTATAATTTGTCGTCTTTGTTTTGCTGCCACTGCTCCTACTGCGCTGACTGTCTTATCGAAAAAGATACGCAAAGACCCGTCATGTCATACTGAACGGTAAATAATACTTCCACTTCGTCAACAGTACAACTTTTTTAACTAAATATGTAAAAAACTCAGGTAACGAATTATCGAACTCCTTACCGTATCTTTGTTCGAGAGAAGCAGTGATAATTCACTCCCATAAACGTATTTAAAATCCAAATGACCAAAACAAAGGCTATTTGTCGCGATGTGTTATGAGTGAGACTGTGTGGCACCAGTGACTTGTTCTGATAAACGCTTCTGTTTCCGTTTAACTTTTGCAAAGTGCACCTCCTCTGTGCTCTCCCCTCCCCCCGCTGCGCGCCCCCTTTGGTTTCTATTGTCTGTGATTCATATTTCGTGGTTGGGACGTACTGTTACACTATGTGTTTTATACTTTTAGTGTATAGCTTTCGAAAGCGACACAAGACGCTTCGCTTTCTAACGTTTGACGGGGTGTGTTACCAAGTGACATTTTAGTTTTGTATTGATCTGACGAGAAATCTCCCACGGCTCATTTTTCTCTACCCTAAAATCATATTTTCTGTGTTTTATAAATTACTAGTTCTCTTTTCTCCTCCCCCCTCCTTCCCCTCCCCCTTATTTCTACTGAGTCTTATGTTACTTATTTTGAGTTGTACGATTACACTATGCATTTTATACTTTGTGTCACAAGACACTACGATTTTAACGTTTGCTGACACTTTGAACCAAGTAATACTTCTTAGTTATACGGACATACGCGTAATTCCCCATGGCTGATGTTTGTTTAGTATAATACTTCCTACGTTTCATAAAAAAACTGGTTGTGCTGATTAGCAAAACATTGTTCTTCTATTTGACGTAAGCGCATATTGGGTACTTTCTAGTACCGGACTTGAGTCTCACAGAGGGTCTGTCCTAGTTTTAATGAAAAAATATTGCAGTCTCCTTCTCCTGTCTTACTGTCTGTATTTTTGTGGCAGATGTTTCTACTGCTATTGTATATTTTCATTTTATACCACTTGTCTTAACGCACAATTGTTGTGATTGTAGTTTTTGACGATTTGTGGCGCCACATAATACTCCCGAATTTAACAAATATTTTGTGTAACCTTCTAACATTGTAAAGTCATTATCACTTGTATAATGAAAATATTTCTGTAATAATAAGTTGGTTCACAACCGTCAGTTCTACGGGATGATAAATGGAAAGTAGCTGATGTTCCTTGCTGCTACTATACATTTTGTAACGCCCGCTGATGCCAAAAATGTCGTCTCGGTCCGCACTCTGCAGAATTATGTCAGCAGTCTCCGAATGTCTGTTTCACATACAAGAGGAAACGCTATTTGTACGTGCAGCAATCGCTCCTAGGTGGCGTATTATAATTTGCGCCATGTGTTTTCAACCAAAGTGGAATGCTGTAGCCATCATCTCTATACTGTATACAATATGTTTGTATCTGTTTACTTTTTTTTTTTTTTTTTACAGATATTGTATGTATCTGACTATCGATAAATTCCGAAACCCGTCATATAAACTCTAAGGTAATTCCTCGCCTGATGTTTGACTTCTACTTTGCGACCTAGTCAACGTGAATGCAGAACTACTGTTTATTGTAATGAGAGAGCCTTTCGACTAGGAAAACATGATTTCGGAATCATGTGCGTGCACTAAAGACAGACTGTAACTGTGACATGTTCTGCAAATTATTTTATCAGTTAGGTCGCATTCGGAGATGAGTAATATGAAAATGTATATGACAGTAAAATTCCAAGAATGTCATGACGGTTAAAAATGAACAAGGCCTGAAATGAAATGGCAGTGTCATTAACACTATTTTCCGACGAATATTTATTTGTCCGACTTCTTCTCTAGCTATGTGGAATACCAGTTTTGACGTTACAATGACACCGAAGCAGAATCTGCACTCCTCCTTTAATCAGGTTTAACAGGAGAGATAGAATAATGTAATTCTGAGAAATGGTGCATTTCGCAGAGTGTAGAAGCAAATTGTAGCTGTATAAGCCGTACTGGGAATTTGGATTCCACTGGAGGTCATATGTGATGCACTCACCGCTGCGGGAGAAAGTTATTTTATTCCACCTCCATCTTTAGTTCCGCGAATGCGTCATGGCTGTAATCATATTTTTCGCGCCTGAGAGTTCTTATTGGTAGCATGTATCTCTCTCTCTCTCTCTCTCTCTCTCTCGTGGTGTGTGTGTAGGGGGGGGGGGGGGGCGGCTCGCAGTGGTCAAGTGCATAATTCCCGTATATACGAGCCAACGTGCACTTGATAAAGGAATTCGTTACAGCCGTCGGTGACGATTTAAATCCTATTTTAGTAACTGCGCCATGCTCAGAGTACTTCTGGTTACTCACAGAAAATAATTGTTAACAGACGTTAAAGTTTGCGAAGATTTCATGCAAACCCCAGTTGACTTTATCCTTCCAAGTAATTGTGATTTTGTTGGCTGACGGGGAGATCTTGTGGTAGAACGAGGTGATAACTGCAGAAATATCTACGTAATGACGTAAATATTTTATTTCATTTTTTTAAACGGTTGTATTGTCATTACGTGGAAACACTCTCAGTATAATATATTTTATTCGTAACAGAAATACAGATGTTATGCAGGGTGAATTAGGAGGAAAGGTACATGCTTTGAGGGGTGATAGTATTAGTGATTCTGAACAAAAAACTTCGTATGCACGTATGCCATATTCCAAATTGTTTCCGAGATAGAACACATTTAATATCACTTTTGTACGTTTTTCTTGAATAACTCGAAAACCTCATCCTCCAGCGAAAACGTTTCGCAGTACAAAATTGAACCATATTAAATTTCTTACAAAAAAGGTCCTAATCATTTTTTTCTCTAGAACTAAGGGTTTGTACTAAGAAGGTTGACGAACTCGCTTGACGCGCATGCGCTGTAGCTTACGTTGTTTTTGTAGGCTAATTTTAAGTAGCAAGTTAAGACGAACAGTTTGACATGGGACAATTGTGATCTATCAAGTCTGGAAACTATCTCAAATTGGCCTACAAAAACTATTTTACCTACAGCGCATGCGCGTCGAGCGAGTTTTTCAACATTCTCGCGCTCTGTTCGCACAAACCATTACTTCTAGAGAAAACAAATAAATAGGTCCTGTTTTGTAGGAAATTTAATATAGTTTAATTTTGTAGTGCGACACGTTTCCGCTCGAGGGTGTGGTTTTCGAGTTATCCAAGAAAAACGCAGAAAATTGCTATTAAATGTGTTCTATCTCTGAAACTATTCGGAATAGGGCATGTGTCCATAGGACGTTTTTTCTGTTCAGAATCACTATCACCCCTCGAAGCATGTACCTTCCCTCCTGACTCACCCTGTATACAGTGGTTCGTAATTTCAATGCCTGTGTTCTTCATAGCGACTGAACAAGAAGTAGATTATTTGAATATGACGTAATAGTCAGTCAGTTATTTAATTTTTGCAGCGTATTTTTGCAATTGTTCCATACACTTCCTGTTAGATGTTTGTTATATTTTTATACCCAAATCCTCTCGTAGAATACGCAGCAGCCTGTCGACGCTGATTTTCGATCTCACTGGTACACTTTAGCCATCCGACTCGTGCAGGGAAGGGGGATTTGTCTATTTTAGTGATAACAAGGCCTATGTCGATGGTAGTCCACGATGGTGTTTGCAACAGTGAGTGTCGGGATATTCTTGAGGTCGATAGCAGTCGCGACAGTGGCTACTACAGCTAAGATTCTACCCCTGGCATGCTGAGTCACTCGTGCGCTCGTCATGAAACAGAAACACAAAAATGTTTGTGAAATATCTGTTTTCTATAATGTTGTAGCAAAGTAAATTAATGTGGGCACCCATAAAATTACTTTAGCATTTATTACATTACTAATGGTCTACTGCGTCTTCGCACGTGTAATCACTTAGATGGGAGGCGCAGTGTGAAACGTCCAGTATCCTGTTACTCTACAAACTAGAATGACTGATGGATCCAAGCAAAGACGTCCTAACAAGAAAGAAAAAAGAAACAGATGATCGTTGACATGGTGACGAGTGCTGCGTGGAATATACAAGGATCGGAAGCAAATGAGAAGTACATAAGTAATATTTTAGAGGAATAAAAAATAAACACTGCACTAATAAGAGAATAGTAAACAAAGAGTCAGAAAATAATATAGTCAATAAACTTTCGTTTGTTAAAATTGGAAAACATTTTTATAAAACGCTACTACATCTGCTGTGCAAGATATATGAGACAGGCAAATTACCCTCATTGTTCAAGAAGAATGTCGTAATTCCAGTTCCAAAGATGGCAGGTGCTGACAGATACAGACTCATCAGTATAATGAGTCGTAGTTGCAAAACACCTACACGACTTACGACTTTCAGAGTAATGGAAAGACTAGTAGAGTCCGGCTTCACAGAACATCAGTTTGGGTTCCGGGGAATGTGGCAACATACTAGACAATACTGACCCTACGACTTAAATTACACAGAATAAAGGCAATTATTTGTAGCGTATGTAGACTTAGCGTAAGTCTGTAACGATGTTGACTGAAATTCTTTTCGAAATTATAAAGGTAGCATTGAACAATCTGTAAAAGAGATCAAGGGCATGTTTGAAAGAGAAAGTTCAGGCTGAAGAAATAAAAATATAGAACTTGGCCGATCGAATTGTCATCCTACCATAGGTGGCGAAATATGTACAATTAGAACAGCAGAATGAAATAGATAATGCCTTCAAAAAAGGTGATAAGGTGAAGATCAATAATAGTAAAACAAAGGTAGTATATAACTGAATTAAATCAGTTGGATAAGATTGGAAAAGAAGGAAGAAAAATTAGAGTTTGACGTCCAGGCAACAGCGAAGCCATTACAGAGGGAGTACAAGCTCGGATTAAGAAAGCGTGGGAAAGGAAATCGGCCGCGCCCTTTCATGGGAACTATCGCGACAGTTTCCTTGAGCGATTTAGGGAAATCGCGAGAAATCTGAATCTGGATGGCCGGGGTAGGATTTTAACTGTCGTCCTCCGAAAGCGAGTCCGGTGTGCTGACCATATCGCCACCTCGCTCGGTGAATAGGGTTATGACATGAGTTTTGCTGGCCACACAGCAAAATAAGTGACATGACCGAAGTGAGACTGTAGACTGGCAATACCAAGAAAAGAGTTTCTAAAAGACAGGAATTTGGCAACGAAAGTATTTGTCTGTTGTGGAACCTCTTGTACAAATGAAACGTGAACGTTAAACAGTTCAGACAAGAAGAGCAGAAAAATGGTGTATATTACTTGAGTAGAGAGGATAATAAAGGAGGAGGGAATGGAACTCGGTTGATAAGACATATCCTTAAGCATTAAACGAAGCGAGGTGGCGTAGTGGTTAGCACACTAGACTCGCATTCGGGAGAACGACGGTTCAAACCCGCGTCCGGCTATCCAGATCTAGGGTTTTCCGTGATTTCCCTAAATAGTTTTGGGCAAATACCGGGATGGTTCCTTTGAAAGGGCGATTTCCTTCCCCATCCTTCCCTAATCCGAGCTTGCGCTCCCTATCTATTAACCTCATTGTCGGCTAAACGTGAAGTACCAATCTTCATCTCCTCTTAGGCATCAATGAATGGCCAATTTGGTGTTGGAGGGGAGTCTGGGGGGTAAAAAATGAAGATGGCGAGCAAGACTTGAGTACAATAAGCAGATATAACTGCGTGTAGGTTGCAGTAGTAATGCAGAGATGAAGAGGTTAACGCAGAATAGAACAGCGTGGAGGGCTGCGTCAAACCAGTCTTCGTGTTAAAGGCGACAACAAACAGATGTGAAGTATTCCAATACGTTCTGGGCGTATAGCCAGTTGCCGTTCATGTAGCTGCATGATATTACGACTAGTATGTTGCCAGTCATTCTAAGTAAGCCATCAAAATCTGACGAAGACTTCCCCTGCTCCACAATTTCTTAGCACGTTGTGTGTATTGCGCGCATGCGTTAAGTTCCTTGTGACTGACTACAGTGTTGATGTTAGGTGTAGCGTTCTTCCAAGGTGCGTGTGATCTCACCTGTATAAACCATGAAAAATTCGCAATGTAATTAAGAATGCACACCATCTGGGATCAGTAAAGGACGACTTGTTATTGCAGAAAACTGAAATTCACAAAATAACTTGACAAAGTGGTATAGATTCCGCACCGCGGAAGAACGCTGCACCCTCCATTGCAACCAAGTCTGCTATTTTTGAGCATTATGTCTAGTTCGCAGTTTGCTGAATTGGTCGCAGATGAAGGAATTGTAATGCAGAGAAAAGTAGAAACTAGTATTCTTACATTTATTAACCCTTTTTATGCGTTACTGGTGCAGATAAAAAGCAGAGGATTACATAGTTACACGGTTGACGTGCAACGAACATGAGCAGAATACTTCTTTACTAGTTAGTCATGTAACTATGTAATTCTCCGGTTTTTGTGTGAACGAGGATTCTGATGATAGCTAACGCCGAAACGCGTAAAAATGGATTAATAAATGAAAGAGTACCGGTTTCTAGTTTTCCCTGTATTACTATTCTTTCATCTGCGACCAATTCAGCAAATTACAGACTACGAAAATGTTCACCCTGGTTGCCTCCCTGCTGGGAGCCTTTAAGGCGCACCTTTGTTGTTATTATTAAAGAAACTGTGAAAACAAGCATAGCGGAAAATCTGATGAAGCGTGATAGAGCGGGAACCAGCTAGATAGTCCGTGGAATCCATCGTTACCACGATTTTCTTTAAACGGCTATTGTAGTTCCAATAGCGACAGTTCTACCCACCTGGTAAAGTTGTCAGGTTGTGAGCACGATTTTAACGTATGCGCGGGATACATACAGCGCGCTAATAAAGGATGGTTACAACTGAAGTGCAACTACCGTGTGGCAGCGAAACTTGATAGACATGCTAATGCTTTAACGCTGAATCGGTTTTTGCTCGAAAAAAAGTGGTTCCAATTTTGGCCATCAGGTGCAAATTTGGCGCTGTACAGTATCTCGACGACGTCTCCGGTGCTCATATTGAACAAATTGGGTATTTCAACAGCAGCACACCATTCCATTTTCAAGGCAAAGCTGCAGTAAGTAAGCGCTGTTCGAGCGAATTTAAAACGACCATTGTAAGAGGAACTCCGGAAAGATGACTAACACTCTGTAAACGCCAACGCCATTACAAACCAAACATGGCCGACGTCTGAGATTGTCGACAGCGAAGTAATAATCAACGGGTGAGACGGCATAAAGTCTGCCCTTCTGTTTTCTGAAAAGGGAGAGAGCAGGATTCCATTTTTGCTTAAATTTTAGGTTCTGTAAAGGATGATCTTACAGCATCCGAGCAAATTCGCCATTGCAGAACATTGTCTTGGCACCAGTCAGTCTGTGGGATAGAAAAAACACGGAGATTCTGGCAAGCGCTTCCAGCCATTGAGGTAGTGTCATTAAGAAATCCGTTGAAATTAAATAAGCAAGTAACTTTATAAACAGAAATGATGGTTTACGTTTAAATTCTCCAAGGAATCCTTCATTCTCCCTTGTCAAAAAACAGAGGCAAGGAGTTTATGCCATCTCACCCGTTGATCATTACTTCACTATCGATAATCTCTGAGGTCGCTCATCTTTGGTTTGTGATGGCGTTAGTGTTTGCAGTGCGTGTAATTGTTATCTTTCCAGAGTATCTCTGAAGACCAAGATATGACATTCCATTGCACAGCGCTTACTTGCTGCAGTTTCGCCTTGAAAATGGCAGTGTACGTTATTCAGTCTGTATATCGAGCAATCAATAAAGGAAATAAAAGAAAAAATTCGGAGTAGGTATTAAAATCCATGGAGAAGAAATAAAAACTTTGAGGTTCGCCGATATTGCAATTCCGTCAGAGACAGCAAAGGACTTGGAAGAGCAGTTGAACGGAATGGACAGTGTCTTTAAAAAAGGATATAGGATGAACACCAACAAAAGCAAAACGAGGATAATGGAATGTACTCGAATTAAGTCGGATGATGCTGAGGAAATTTGATTAGAAAATGAGACACTTAAAGTAGTAAAGGAGAAAGGAGTTTTGCTATTTGGGGAGCAAAATAACTGATGATGGTCGAAGTAGAGAATATATCAAATGTAACTGAAACTTCTTGGCAGATTAAAACTGTGTGCCCGACCGAGACTCGAACTCTGGACCTTTGCCTTTCGCGGGCAAGTCCTGAGCTACCGAAATGTTGACTGGCAATGGCAAGCAAAGCGTTTCTGAAGAAGAGAAATTTGTTAACATCGAGTATTGATTTAAGTGTCAGGAAGTCGTTTCTGAAAGTATTTGTATGGAGTGTAGTCATGTATGGAAACGAAACATGGACGATAAATAGTTTGAACAAGAAGAGAATAGAAGCTTTCGAAATGTGGTGCTACAGAAGAATGCTGATGATTAGATGGGTAGTACACATATCTAATGAGAAGGTACTGAATAGAATTGGGGAGGAGTTTGTGGCACAACTTGACAAGAATAAGGGACCGGTTGGTAGGACATGTTCTTGAGGCATCAAGGGATCACAAATTTAGCATTGGAGGGCATCGTGGAAGGTAAAAATCGTAGAGGGAGACCAAGAAATGAATACACTAAGCAGATTCAGAAGGATGTAGGTTGCAGTAAGTATTGGGAGATAAATAAGCTTGCACAGGATAGGGTAGCATGGAGAGCTGCATTAAACAAGTCTCAGGACTGAAGACCACAACAACAAGAATCTGTCGAAATATCGGCGGTTCTCGACGACGGTGGGTCCCGTAAGTTATCTGAACATTGTATACGCAGGGAACAACTCACGACTGACATTTTTGTACCTCTTTCTTGCATTCAAAGTGCCAGATTTGCACCAGGTGGCAAAAATTGGAACTAATATTTTTTCCAGCATTGATCGGATTCGCATTAACGCTTTAGAATATCTACCACTTTTCGCTGCCGTATGATATTTATAACCCACACTGTACCTTTGTGAGTAGCTGCACTTTAACTATAACGTCCCGGTGCATTAGGTGTTGGAGCAGTTTTTAGTAATCTTAAGTGGAAGCTGACTAGCAGATGCCCAGTCAAAACGACGCGCATTTAAATTAGAAGCGACTGGCGGCAAGCCCGAAACATCTTTGAAAGCCGGCCGGTGTGACCGAGGAGTTCTAGGCGCTTAAGTCTGGAACCGCGCTACCTCTACGGCCGCAGGTTCGAATCCTGCCTCGGGCATGGATGTGTGTGATGTCCTTAGGTTAGTTAGGTTTACGTTCTAGGGGAGTGATGACTTCAGATATTAACTCCCATAGTGGTCAGAGCCATGTGAACCATCTTTGAAAATTAAGTTCACCAAGAAAATAAATTTTGTTGTTGTTTGGGCCTTCAGTCCTTAAACTGGTTTGATACAGCTCCCCATGCTACTCTATCCTGTGCAAGCTGCTTCATCTCCCAGTACCTACTGCAGCCTACATCCTTCTGAATCTGCTTAGTGTATTCATTTCTTGGTCTCTCTCTACGATTTTTACCCTCCACGCTGCCCTCCAATACTAAATTTGTGATCCGTTGATGCCTCAAGAACATGTCCTACCAACCGGTTCCTTATTCTTGTCAAGTTGTGCTACAAACTCCTCCCCAATTCTATTCAGTACCTCCACATTAGATATGTGTACTACCCATCTAATCATCAGCATTCTTCTGCAGCACCACATTTCGAAAGCTTCTATTCTCTTCTTGTCCAAACTATTTATCGTCCATGTTTCGCTTCCATACATGGCTACACTCCATACAAATACTTTCAGAAACGACTTCCTGACACTTAAATCAATACTCGATGTTAACAAATTTCTCTTCTTCAGAAACGCTTTGCTTGCCATTGCCAGTCTACATTTGATAACCTCTCTACTTCGACCATCATCAGTTATTTTGCTCCCCAAATAGTAAAACTCCTTTACTACTTTAAGTGTCTCATTTCCTAATCTAATTCCCTGAGCATCACCCGACATAATTCCACTACATTCCATTATCCTCGTTTTGCTTTTGTTGATGTTCATCTTATATACTCCTCTCAAGACACTGTCCATTCCATTCAACTGCTCTTCCAAGTACCTTGCTGTCTCTGACAGAATTACAATGTCATCGGCAAACCTCAAAGTTTTTATTTCTTCTCCATGGATTTTAATACCTACTCCGAATTTTTCTTTTGTTTCCTTTACTGATTGCTCAATATACTGATTGAATAACATCGGGGAGAGGCTACACCCTTTCTCACTCCCTTCCCAACCACTGCTTCTCTTTCATGTCCCTCGACTGCCATCTGGTTTCTGTACAAATTGTAAATAGCCTGGAGATACTGACAGGTTTCAGATAGATTATATAATGGTAAGACAGAGATTTAGGAATCAGGTTTTAAATAGTAAGACATTTCCAGGGCGGATGTGGACTCTGACCACAATCTATTGGTTATGAACTGTAGATTAAAACTGAAGAAACTGCAAAATGTGTGCAATTTAAGGAGTTGGGACCTGGATACACTGACTAAACCAGAGGCTGTACAGAGTTTGAGGGAGAGTAAAGGGAACAATTGACAAGAATGGGGGAAAGAAATACAGTAGAAGAAGAATGGGTAGCTTTGAGGGATGAAGTAGTGAAGGCAGCAGAGGATCAAGTAGGTAAAAAGACGAGATCTAGTAGAAATCCTTGGGTAACAGAGGAAATATTGAATTTAATTGATGAAAGGAGAAAATATAAAAATGCAGTAGGAAGTAGGTTACAGTACGCTTGTTCGCCCAATGCTTGAATACTGCTCAGCAGTGTGGGATCCGCACCAGGTAGGGTTGATAGAAGAGATAGAGAAGATCCAACGGAGAGCAGCGCGCTTCGTTACAGGATCATTTAGTAATTGCGAAAGCGTTACGGAGATGATAGATAAACTCCAGTGGAAGACTCTGCAGGAGAGACGCTCAGTAGCTCGGTACGGGCATTTGTTAAAGTTTCGAGAACATACCTTCACCGAAGAGTCAAGCAGTATATTGCTCCCTCCTACGTATATCTCGCGAAGAGACCATGAGGATAAAATCAGAGAGATTAGAGCCCACACAGAAGCATACCGACAATCCTTCTGTCCACGTACAATACGAGACTGGAATAGAAGGGAGAACCGATAGAGGTACTCAGGGTACCCTCCGCCACACACCGTCAGGTGGCTTGCGGAGTATGGATGTAGATGTAGAGATGTAGATGTAGAGATGTAGATGTAGAGATGTAGATGTAGAAATGAAGCAGGCAAAAAGGAATTGTAGGGATGTAGAGACATATATCTCTAGGGGTAAAATAAATACTGCCTACTGGAAAATTAAAGAGACCTTTGGAGAAAAGAGAACCACTTGTATGAATATCAAGAGCTCAGATGGAAAACCAATTGTAAGCAAAGAAGGGAAAGCAGAAAGGTGGAAGGAGTATATAAAGGGTCTATACAAGGGTGATGTACTTGTGGGCTATATTATGGAAATGGAAGAGGACGTAGATGAAGATGGAATGGGAGATATGATTCTGCGTGAAGAGTTTGACAGAGCGCTGAGAGACCTGAGTCGAAACAAGGCCCCGAGAGTAGACAACATTCCCTTAGAAATGCTGACAGCCTTGGGAGAGTTAGTCCTGACAAAACTCTACCATCTGGTGAGCAAAATGTATGAGACAGGCGAAATACCCTCTGACTTCAAGAAGAAGAAAATAAATAAAATTTATAAATGGGAAATACTCATGCAAGAAATTATGAGATGTGGTTTTCGTCAGCTGACATCCTTCATAGACTGTATTTTCAGAGTCTGATAAAAAGCGAGGTAGGAACAGCAGCTGACTGTGCCGTTAATATGGAACGGTTCTCCCGTGATCAGCGCGTGATTATCGGGAACCTGTTGCTGAGTTAGCAGGGCGGCAGTTGCGAGCAGGCAGAGCCTGGGAGTGTGAGTGGGTGGGTGGTTCTGGGAGGCGGAATCGCGTGCTGCCGCCGTCCCAGTTGGCGCCGCCTCGTTACTGGAGCCTCGTTTCCAGACCGCAGGGTCGCCACGCGTTGGCCGGAGAGCGCCCAGGCGAGCATGCCAGGGGCTGGCGAAAGCCGTCCAGCGGCCGGCCGGCCGGCCGGCCGGCGCTGGAACGCGGACGCTGCGCTGGACGGGATGGACGGAGCTGAGCTCATCTGCTGCTCTCACTTTCCCTGCGGCGTGGGCGGGCGAGCGGCGCCATGCGAACGTGAACGTGAACGTGCCGGCTCTGCACTCCGTCCTTCCGGGGGCGCTCCTGATTAATCGCGGCGCGCCCTGCCTGCTGGACGGTTCTCACGCTGCAGCTCGTGGACTTTCTCCAGCCACGGTGCACGCAGCATCCCACCGCAGGCTGGCGAGGGCTATTCTTGCACCAGTATGCATCTGTAGCTGCAACCGTCTCTGATACCAACAGATGGTCTGAGACTTACAGAAAGTTATAACTATTAACAAGACTCTGGATCGTACATTTTAAATAACTGCATTCCACAAGCCACCGTGCAGTGTGTAGCAGAAAGTACACTGTGCACTAGCATAACTTTATATCGTTTGTAATTCCTCTCTTAAAAAGGATCAGATGAAAAAGTTAGTTAGGGCGTACCTAAGGATGGTGCAAACCGACCGCTTAAAACCGATACCGGTGTTTTAGTTATGAATAACTTATATTTTTCATTTTGTTTAGTCTCTCCTATAACTGGTATTTTTTATTTGTAAATAAACCTCTTTAAACAACGACTAATTCTTATTCATAAAATTTGCATTCGTTTGAATTATTGCGTTAATGTGGGTTATGGGAAAAGCAATCAGTGCTATTTTAATTACATTGCCGGCAGAAACGGGCAACAAGACAATAGCCGAGACTGTAATGTTCCTGTTCTCGTGTGTCGTAGCTAAAGGTACTCGTCTACGTGCAGTGTGCAAGACATGCCCGCACCTGGGCTATACGGTAGTTTCTAGCTGTCGTCGCCGGATTTGTTTTATAAGTTTTAAGATTTGTGTGCCATTTCTACAAAATTGTAAAAGAGCAAGGAAATTGCGGTAATAGCAATTAAATACTTAAAAGTTCATTCATACTATACAACAAAAATAGTGATATCCTGCATGTGTCTACGTAGTATGCATTTATCTGCTTGTAGCCCTTGAAAATGGACAAATTAACATGACAAATAGAGTTCTTGAACCTCAGTTTTCACCCTTCTTCACTGACAATTCGTAATGCCCTAATAGTGGTATGAACCTCGATTAAAACATGATTTCTGAGCAGTGTTTCAAAAAATTCGAAGGTGACTACTGGTGATTTTTGTAATATTCAACCACTTACCACATTTCGAGAAAAGCAGCCCACGTTGGACAAACAAATTTTTCTTTTATTTGCCTATTAAATTTAATATTTTGATTGTATATATCTTGAAACTGAGAAAGTAAACAATCTTTTGGTCTATTTGTAAGTTTGTTACAGGAAGTAATTGGAATAAACAAGCTATAACCGGTTATATCGATCGGTTTTAACAATCAGGTTAAAGCGTCGTGGAAATAACCGAAAACCGGTTGTTCCAGTAGTAAAATACATCCCTAAGCGCACCCCAATAGGTTATTATAGAACCATTACGATGGAAAAGAAAAGTAAGGATCTACTACATGACGGTCGGTATAGTTTCCGGAAAGGTAAAGCCGTCAATGGAAGGAAGACTTAATAAAAATCAATACACGTTTTTAGGATTTGTCGACGTGCAACAAGCGTTCGAGAATGTAAAATGGTCCAAGAGGTCGAAATTCTAAAAATTGGTGTAAAATGTATGAAAAGACGAGTAATATACAGTATGTACAAGAGTCCAGAGGGAACAATAAGAACGCTAGATGAAGAACGAAGTCCTCGGAGTAAAAAGGTTCTAAGGCAGGAACGCAATCTTTCGACGCCTACTTTTCAATCTGTACACCGAAGAATCAATCACGGAAACAAAAGAAAGGTTCAAGAGTGGGTGAAAGAAAATCAGCCGCGCGCGGTTAGCCGAGCCTAGCTGCAGCCATGGACTGTGCGGCTGCTCCCGGCGGAGGTTCGTGTTCTCTCTCGGGCATGGGTGTGTGTGTTTGTCCTTAAGATAATTTAGATTCAGTAGTGTGTAAGCTTAGGGACTGATGACCTTAGCAGTTAAGTCCCATAAGATTTCACACACATTTGAACATTTTGAAAGAAATCAGTGATAAGATTCGCTAATGACATTGCTGTCCTCAGTGAAACTGAAGAAGAATTACAGGTCCTGCAGAAGAATTACAGGTCCTGCTGAATGGAATGAACAGTTTAATGAATACAGGATATGTATTTAGAATAAACTGAAGATAGACGAAAGTAATGAAAAGCAGGAGAATTGAGATTAGCAACGAGCTTAACATCAAAACAGGGAACCACGAAGTGGACTAAAGTAAGAAACTCTGCAACCCCTGGAGACAAACAACACACAACGGACGAAGCAAGAAGGACATAAAAATAAGATTATCACAGGCAAAGACGACGTTCCTGGTCTACAGAAGTCTAGCAGTACTAAACATTGACCGTAATCTGAGGAAGAAATTTCTGAGATGGTACATCTGCAAGGCAGCACTGTATGCTGGTGAAACGTGGACTGCGGAAAAACGGGAGAAGAAAAGAATTGAAGACTTTGAGATGCGTTTCTATAGAAGAATGTTGAACATTAGGCGGACTGATAAGGAATGAGGAACTAATTCACAGAAGAAGGGACAGGGTGATAGGACATGCGTTAAGATACTTGGAAATAAGTTCTACGCTACTGGAGGGAGCTGTTGAGCGTGAAAACTTTAGGGGAAGGCAGAGATTGGAATAAATTAAATAAATAATTGAGGACGTGGAGTGCAATGGCTACTATGAAGTGATGCGGTTGGCGCAAACGCGGATTTCGTAGCGCGTCGAATCAAACTAGCCAGAAGACTGATGGCTCAAAAAAATAGAAAACTATTTGCGCTAGTGCGTATACCCCTGTGTTGCCTTCTGCAGGAGTGAGGTTCTCCAGTAATTCTAGCCTGCCACAATTCGTACCCACACAGTGGTATTAACTGAACTTGCTTTCCTGCAATGATCGCTCGAGAAATTGCTAATGCCCACATGTAGTTATTTGTGGTCATTCATTATTCCACTCTCTGTTAATTCCGTCTCGATCGTGACTGAAAACCAGGCTGTGTACGTTGGATCCATTGACACAAGCATTTTCATAACTGTAAGCAAGATGTGAGTGATTTATGTATTGCAGGCTGTGGGATAAGTACAGAGACAAGCATAAGCATTAAGAAATGAGCTGTTTATTCTAAACGTTCTAGACGTAATTAAAATGGTCCATATCTCCAAAGGCATTAGTTTCGGTACATACGTTTATGAAACTAGGCTTTATTTCTGTCTTCAACCTTACCATTCCTTTAAGCATGTTAAATACTTTTTCCTGCTGATGCCAGTCAATCAGTATCCATGAATTACTTCTGCACAAGATGCTTTGTAGTACTCAAGAGCACCCTGTGGACGCTTAAACAGATAAAGTGTTATATTTGAATTACTTTAATGCGTTCTTACATTAACCTCTTTCATAATGTATTAATTAAAGTTTGATTAGACGAACAATTACTTCTCTATGTAGTTATATCAGCTTCTGAGTATACTATTAAACGTTGATTACTGAAAAATTTACGCTACCAATAATGATTGCCGGTTTTTTACCTTTATCAACAAAGATAGTCTTTGCCGTAATAAATATAACATTTCTACGAGTCTGCTACTAATCAGATGTTTTCCCCCTTTCTTTTCGAGAAATGTAAATAGTAATTGTTGTCGCAAATCTCACACGGTTGAACCTGTGCTACATTCGAATTAAATCGATGGAAGTTTCGTAAGCACCAAGAAACTTCTATTGAAACATTCCTTTGGTGACTTTTGTTCACCATAATGCTGTGATTCATATGCAAGAAATGGTTGAATGATTACGAGTGTATACAAAGAAGAAAATCCACGCTCTGGTCGCTATATTTACTCTTGATAAAACCAAACTTAAAATAATAGCTGCCGAAAATAAGTGTCACTACTTCATTTAAGACTAACTCGTTTTTAAATGTTATTAGCTACTGCCAAAACTCCCATAATTTATCATTAATGCCGGCCGCGGTGGCCATGCGGTTCTAGGCGCTTCAGTCTGGAACCGCGTGACCGCTACGGTCCCAGGTTCGAATCCTGCCTCGGGCATGGATGTGTGTTATGTCCTTATGTTAGTTAGGTTTAAGTAGCTCTAAGTCTAGGGGACTGATGACCTCTGATGTTAAGTCCCATAGTGCTCAGAGCCATTTGAACAATTTTTTATCATTAATCTGTCGTTTGAAGAAAACCATTGCAAAACACTCTTTAAAATAGATAATTAAGTTGATGTATAAGTAGGAAAAATTGGTGTCCCATCGTCGAAACAAATAACATTTCAGAAACTGAGCGCTTAAATGAAAGAGTCTGCGTCTGTAACGTTTGTCCTTCAATAAAGATCTTTGCACAAAACTGTCAGCAAATACTGATAAGTCTAAGGACGTATAGTCTAGTAGGAGAAGTAGGACGTGGTGTGTTCGCGAACTGCTGACATATAGAACTAATGCTGTAATACTAACGGGATGTTTTATTTCCGCAATAGATGCGAGGTAAGAAATGTCACTATTGCATGAAAAAGATTGACAGATACTGGACCAAGTAATATGGCTGCAGACAGGTGAACCTGTCAGTCAGTTCAGTTCAGTCCTCGGTTCGGTCTTCCTAACTCAGCTTTACCGTGTTCTACGTAAATTACATCATCTGTGACCAAATTTGACGTCGGGTATAAATTTCAGATCAGTGCCTCTGTCCTACAAAGAGCAATTGAAAAGCCTTTTCCCCATGACTTGAACAATACAGCCATAGATGGCTGCTGCTATTTTGCAGCATCGAAATAAGTATTATTTTGTATGCGTGTTCCAACGTACGTTTCCTGTCAGGCCGTTACGTAGACAATTGACGCTAACGTGACAGCACTTCAGCTCTATGACATGGAATTCAGTAGATCGTAACCCTGCGTAATTGGACACCGTAAATTGTTACGGCCTTTCAGCAGTTCATTCGGAAATGAAAACTAGTCTGCAATAACCATCATGACACACACACACACACACACACACACACACACACACACACACACACACACACACACACACACAGAGAGAGAGAGAGAGAGAGAGAGAGAGAGAGAGAGAGAGAGAGAGAGTTTCATCATGGCTTTCGATATTTAACGTGCAAAATTTAACGTGCAAATTGTTCGGCTGCATGATACGGCTAAAACTCTGCAAGAGCAATAGGGCTGACGTATTTTGCGGCAAACATTGGCACAGGCGGCTATTAATTAGTGTTCGAGATGTTTTGGTTTCCAACTTTCATCCTGTTCCACCAGACTGAAATGTGTGACAGCTTATACCGTGGTGTTCTGGCACGCAACTTGTGGACAGAAGAAGCGTTGCCCTCATCAACAGACTCTCGTGTTCTCGCAGAATGATTTGAGTGTAAAAGAAAAGTTCTGTTCTGCTTTCATAAAACACCTTATACGAGAGCTTTCAATAAGTAATGCCACACATTTTTTTTTTCCGGCCAATTTCGGTTGAAACAATTTGGGCGTTGTTACGTGACATCGCTGAATATTTCCGCTGCAGCCCGTATAGTTTTATGAAGTTCAAATAGGTGGCGGTGTTATACGTAGGCTTCAAAATGGCGTCTGTAACCGAGGTGCGTTCCTAGCAGAGAGCTGTCATTCAGGATATTTTTTTGCGGAAAATCAGAGCATTGCAGGTGTTTAGAGGCGCTTGCAGAATGTTTACCGAGACCTGTAAGTGAACAAAAGCACGGTGAGTCGTTGGGCGAGACGTCTGTTATCATCGCAAGAAGGTCGCGCAAAACTGTCCGATATCCCTCGTGGCAGTCAGCCGCACGCATTTGTGATTACTGCAATATTGAAACGTGTAGAAAACTCATTCGAGGTGATCGAGGGATCATAATCAAACACTATCCGCAAGCAAGAGCTCACTCTGCGGTTTCACTGTCGCCTCAGCGCCACCCGTGATTTGCCTTTAAAAAGTAGCCGCGCCAAGGTTCTTCTAGTAACCAGAGGTATCGAACCAAGACAACCACTGAAGCTTCTGGTCAACTGGACGTCGCTGACACAGTCGTCCGCCAGTTAAGAGTTCTCAGAGGTGTTGTCGCCGGGTTCCTCGCCGCCGCTTAACAGAAGCAAATAAGGAGACCGAAAGACCGGCTGTGCGGGAATGTATGAGCATCACGAGGCTGACAGTGGCAATTGTTTGTCGGTCGTTATCACAGGCAATGTAACCTGGGTTCGTCACTTCCAGCTGGAAAGAAAATGGCAGTCCATGGAGCGGCGTCACACTACCCTTCTCCGCAGAAAAAATTCAAAGCCGCTCTCTCAGCCGTTTGATGTCCTCCGTCATGGTGCAACGATAAACCCTGAAATGTTTGCTCTATCGTCAGGAAATTGAAGAAATGACTGGTGCGTGTTCGTCACTATAAAAATGCAAACGAACCTCTCCTACATGACAACGCAAGGCCTCAATCAAGTCCGCGCACCCAAGAGGAGCTCATGAGCTTAATCAGGATATTATTCCTCATCCAGCCTACAGCCTGGGTTTCGCACCTTCTGACTGACTGACTGACCCAATGAAGGACGCACCCTGCGGGAAGCAGTACTTGGTTGATGGGAAGGTTCTTGATACAGCGAGATGTTGGCTGCGACATTGACGAGTAAAGTGGTACCATTCGGGCATATAGGCCCTCCCTGTAAGCTGGCGTAAGGCCGTCGCATTGAACGGAGCTTCTGTTGAAAGATAGGGTTTTGTAGCCAAAAGAGTTGGGAATAATACAGTGCATTTTAATCCTGAATAAAACCAACCTGCTTGCAGAAAGAAAAAGTGAGTTGCATTACTTATTGAACGCCCTTGTATAATTACTATCAGTGCTGCAGCTCAGAGAGCGTGTTACGTGCAAACATTCCAATAGAATTTACAGTCCTGGTTTCACTTACCTCGGAGTCTATTAATATAATCAAATTCAGGGTTTCGACTTGGGTTCATTCTTTCTGGTACTTCTTTTGCCTTTTGACGTACGTTGTGTTACGGATAAGCGCCATTTCATAACGATAGTTCGATTTCTCTTCTAGCTTGATCGAGATTTGGTACTCCTCAGTCTCCTCGTGCCGAAGTAACTATGTCTATGGTTAAGTATTTGTTTATTAGAGCATGGGGGCGGGGGGTGGGGCGATGTTATTAAAGCAAACGTGACTTATTTACTAGTCGACAAAAACATGTTCCGTCTTGAAACTTTGATAGATTAGAAACTGTGTGCCGGACCGAGACTCGAATTCGAGACCTCGCCTTTCGCGGGCAAGTGCTCTTGTTAGCGAACTTGCCCGCGAAAGGCAAGGTCCCGAGTTCGAGTCTCGGTCCGGCACACAGTTTTAATCTGCCAGGAAGTTTCGTATCAGCGCACACTCCGCTGCAGAGTGAAAATCTCATTCTGGAAACATCCCCCAGGCTGTGGCTAAGCCATGTCTCCGCAATATCCTTTCTTCCAGGAGTGCTAGCTCTGCATGGTTCACAGGAGAGCTTCTGTGAAGTTTGGAAGGTAGGAGACGAGGTACTGGCAGAAGTAAAGCTGTGAGGAGGGGCCTTAGTCGGGCTTGGGTAGCCCAGTTAGAGCACTTGCCCACGAAACGCAAGGTTCCGAGTTCGAGTATCGGTCCGGCACACAGTTTTAATCTGCCAGGAAGTTTCATATCAGCTTTCACTCTGCTGCAGAGCGAAAATCTCATTCTGGAGGTTCTGTGTTATCTGATGCACAGGAAGCTGGTCCAGTGCTTGGAGAAGGAGTATAATCTAATGATGAATCAATTGTATCAAGCAGGGGAAAAAAAACATGTACTGTAGACCAGTATTTAGTCACAAAAGTATCTGTCATTCAACATCTCATGCTGTCAGGTGATTCTTTCTGTAACCCTCGAATTTCCCAGGTGCTTCTTTTGATCCATTGTGACGAACACCTATTAGTGAGTGGAAAGACAGGAATTACATTCTTAGATTAATGTTAATATGTGATTTAATTACAAGATACCAAGAATTCATTCCTTTGAAGAACTGCTGGGAGAGATTTAAAATTTGTTTATATTTGTGTTTTATTCTTGTACTGCAATTTTGTAAAACAGTTATTTGTCGCACCCTAGCTTCGAAATACTCCTATCTTCCCAGTCTTCCGCCTGAAAATATCTTTCTGACGTAGTTCTTCTAAGTCCCTCTTTCCACGTTGTTTTATGACGTCTTCTTCTTCTTCTTCTTCATCTTTTATTTTTTATTTCAGGCATTTTGCTTCGATTGTATCTATTGCAGTGGTGCCCACGTTCGTTGCCTTTACGTTTGACACGGTACGCCGCTACAGGTCCGAGCAGACGGATTAGGTTCCCAGGTATGTTACTGATTCGAAGACTTCTTATGTTGTAGAGCCCAGTATGATGTCCTCAACGGCGAGTGTTCATCAGAGGCACGAATATCGTCAGGAGTGTCCCAGGGAAGAGTGTTAGAACCGCTGTTAGTCTCTTTAAACATAAGTGATCTGACAGACAGGGTGAGCAGCAATCAGCGGCTGTTTGCTTGAGACGCTGTTGTGTGCCAAATGTTGTCGTTGTTGAGTGATGGTAGGGCGAAACTAGATGACGCAGGCAAAATCTCTAGTTGGTGTCATTTTGTTCTAAATGTAGAAAAATATAAGTTAATGCAGATGAGTATGAAAACCAGTGGCGTAACGCTCGCATAGAGCGCTGGTAATGTGCTGCTTCACACAGTCGCATCAATTGTCTATCTAACCGTAACGTTGCAAAGCGAGCACGTAAGTAAACTAGTAGGAAAGTCGAATGGTCGACTTCGGCTTATTGGAAGAATTCTAGGAAATTGTAGCTCACTTGTAAAGGAGATCGCGTATAGGACACCAGTGCGACCCTTCTTGAGTTCTGCTCGAGTGTTTGGGATCCTCAGCAGGTTGGATTGAAGGAAGACACCGAATTAATTCAGAGGCGAGTCGCTAGATTTGTTACCGGTAGGTTCGACCAACGCACGAGTAGTACGGAGATGCTTCGCTATCTCAAATGGGAATCACTGGAGGGAGTGTGACGTTCTTTTCGCGAAACACTTCTGAGAAAGTTGAAAAAAACCGGCGTCTGAAGCTGAGTGCACAACGATTTTACAGATTAGATAAGAGAAGTTAGGACTCGTAAGGACGCACATAGTCGTTTTTCCCTCGCTCTATTTGCGAATGGGACAGGAAAGGAAATCATCAGTGAAAAGATCCGCGACAATTGTAAAAATTTTTATTCGCTAAAAGGAAAACAGAACCCCGTTGCGAGCCTGTGCCCACTTCAGGTGCATGTAACCTAATTTAACCTCTGTTATTAGATTTTCATGGACTCGCATTTTATGTGCACCTGAAGAAGGGACACAGGTTCCGAAACCGAGTTGTGCTTTTGTTTTAGGAAACAAAAGTTTTTACAACTGTAACAGATTATATTTCTGATGATGTTGGATATCAACAGTTGTGTATGTCCCGTCAAGAGAAACTGGTAGGAAAAGAAACGACTTGTAGTGGTACAAAGTATCTTCCACCATGCACCATATGGCGGCCTGCGGAATGTGTATGTAGATGTAGATCTCAGATATGTCTGCGTTTTTTAAATTTGTCTCTTAATGTCAAACTACAGCGACACTTTCAAAATCCCATGTTCATTGGCAGTAAGTTCCTCATAATTGTTTCTGTTACTTCCCACGTTTCTGCAATAGTTTCAAATATCCTAATCTTCATTTCTCATCTATTATATATGCTCCGTAAAACTCCATTGAAATTTTTGGTTGTTTGTCTACTTTGGCCAATTTTCTTAATACCTCGGTTTTACTGGATCCATTTTTGATAAAAATGATTCACAGTTATTTATAGGGCACATAGACGTTACTACTATAAGTCTTAGGTCTTGAACCTCTACTCCCGTAAGCAAATATTCTGTTTTCTCTATATTAATGGTTAAACTTCACTTCTGATAATCTCTGTGCTACTTTCTAACCGTGTAGTTCATTTTAACATCGTCATCCTCTATAAAAGTGACTTGGTCACTGACAAAATGCAGAGTGAAGAGCTTCTCATCATTTATTCAAATGACGGGAATGCTTCCATAACATGCCCACATGTTACCAGAATTATTTCTAGTGAATAAGTTCGGCTAGGAAACTCTTACAGTCGTTCATTCAGTCCCGATTTCTTTCCACGCTATTTTCATATTTATTGAAACCCCAAAGAAAACATTCGTGGCCACCGATTTGCTTTGGACGAAGAGATGCACGCCTGAATACAGTCATGGTTCCGCAGGCAACCGCAAACATTTTCAATGAAGACATCTTGTCTCACATTGGGATAAAATGCGTTAACAGTTATGGCTGTTACTTTTGAAATAGTGAGATGTATCGTTTCCATTTGACTGCCCCATATAAATATTCAAATGAATGTTTTCAAAGAGAGATGTCCCATTAGATTTTGTTTATTTGGTTGCTGCTCTACTGTGCGTTATGTAATCTGGCGGACTGCTTCCTCAACCATAGACTGGGCAGAATTATTACGTCGGTGCATAAGTTCGTAGAGTTCTTGTTTTGCATGTTGGTATTCCAGTTTCTAAGAGTTTATTAATCGATTGTCATTTTTTATTTGTTGTTCAGTGTTACTATTTGAGTTTACATATTGCCATTTTATCATTTGGAGATACTGAGTGGAACTGTGGACACTAGAAAATGGAACGTGAAGTGTAGAAATCGGAACATTTCCGACGTATTCTTCTGTTTGAGTTCAGTAGAGGGGCGCCAGCAGCGGAGGCAGCCACAAACATTTATTTGCGCCGTGTATGGGGCTAACAGAGCACGGCAGGAAAATGAGTTTCTCGTTTTAAGGAGGATCGTTTTGACATTATGGACTCTCCACATTTAAGAAGACCTTCGAGGTTTGATGAAGATCGTTTAAACGCATTAATCCACAATGATGCACGTCAGTGTACTTGAGAACTAGCAAGTGTTATGAACTGTGGTTATTCCACCGTCGTGTGACGTTTGCATGCAAAGGGGAAAGTTCAAAAATCGGGTTTATGGGTACCACGTGCTCCATGCAAAATCACGAAAATCAGAAGTGCCTGCTCGTCATCTATTGACTCGTGAACAACATCTACCATTCCTATCCTGCATCGTTGCTTGTGAGAGGAAACTGTATCTTTATGCTAACGTTAGGGAAAGAAAGGAATGATTGAGCTCAAATAAAGCAGTAGCCCGCCGTACAAAGACCCGCGCGCATGTTGTGGAGCAGTGACAGTGTGGTGTACTACGAACTACTTCCCAGAGCTGTAACCGTCACTACTGACACTCAGCCGGCCGGTGTGACCGAGCGGTTCTAGGCGCTTCAGTATGGAACCGCGCGACCACTACGGTCGCAGGTTCGAATCCTGCCTCGGACATGGGTGTGTGTGATGTCCTTAGGTTAGTTAGGTTTAAGTAGTTCTAAGTTCTAGGGGATTGATGACCGCAGATGTTGAGTCCCATAGTGCTCAGAGCCAACCAGGTGGCATTCATTGTCAACAATTGAGACGTCGTGCAGACGCAGTCCAAGAACAAAGATCAGAAAGTCTGCGTGAAGTGATGCTACTCGACGATAATGCCCGCCCGTATGCTGCTAGACTGACAAAAGAACACTGGGAAGTCATTCCGCACCCATCTGACTCATTTGATCTTGCGCCTTCAAATTTTCACCTATTACGCTTCATATCGAACAATCTTCAAGGAACTTCGTTTCCGGGTGCAAATTAGCTCCGAACATGGCTTGAAGAGTTGTTCGCCTCAAAATCACGCGATTTATACAGTCTCGGTGGTGGTAGATTGTTGTAAAGTGTCAAGGAGAGTATATTACTGATGACTAAAGTCTCTCTTATGTGTATCTGTTGTATTTATTAAGACTGTGGATAAATACCACTAACTTATGCACCAACCCAATAGACATTGTCCAACAATCTTTTTTGAGTATTTTGGTATAAGGTACCCGCTCTGTCCAGTGAGTCGATTCCATTTGATTTTTTTGTGTCGAATTACCTCTTTATTCGTTTAAAAAAAATCCGAACAACTGTGCAAATGTTTACAGTTTGTATTGTGTCACGCTTGGAAACAGTCTTGTTCCATTCACTAATGGTACTTGCTATTCATACCAGCTAATGCGCATTTTATTCTTCGCCCTCAAACTTGCACTGAGTACACGCGGTTCTGCCTGTGGCTTGCTTTTCCGAAAGTGTTAGTTGTTCGTAAATGTACAATAACTTTGTACGACTCAAAGGCCGAGTGCAAGTCTTTCAATTGGACGCAAGTGCGGCTACTTGGGTGTTTCAAATCTGTTCCAGTTAACTGGAATCAGCACCGCGTGTCATTTTCCTGGCGGTTCTCCGCATCATTGAGAAGTAAAGACTAGATTAAAGGCAGCCTGAAAATTTACGTGATCCGCCTGGGGTTCTGTCCCGCGACCTTTCGGTTTCCAGGCACGCGTTTTGCCGTTGGAGCCCCAGGTCGATAGTTGTACTTTAACAATGGATATGTTGATTGATTAGTTGGCCAACATGCAGCTCGTGTATGAGTTTACTCGATTGCAATAAAAGAACGCAACCACATCAGCGTACTTTCACATCTGTCCTAGGGTTATTACATTACTCTAAGTTTTGTGTTGAATGTTTTGGTGATTGAATAGTACATGCTTTCTTCACTACCTTGAAGGTATTTTTGCAGAAACGAAGGTAATTGCGGTAACATACCTAATAAGTCATACATGACACCGAGGTGACAAAAGTTAAGGGATAACTGCTAATACCGTTGTGGACCTTCTGCTGTCCGGCGTAGCGCAGTAACTTGACGTGGCGTGGACTCAACAAGTCTTTGGAGGTTCCCTGCAGAAATACTGAGCCTTGCTGCTTCAATAGACGTTCATTATTGGGAAAGAGTAGTGGGTGCAGGATTTTGTGCATGAATTGACGTCTCGATTAGGTCCCACAAATGTTCGTTGGGATTCATGTCGAGCGATCTGGATGGCCAAATAATTCACTCAAATTGTCCAGAATGTTCTTTAAACCAAATGCGAACAACTGTGGCCCAGTGAATTGCCATATTGTTATCCAGCACAGCCCACACCATTATGGAGTCACCACCGGCTTGCACAGTGCCATTTTGATAATTTGGATCCGTGTCTTCGTGAGACCTGTCCCAGACTTGAACTCTACTACCACCTGTTACCAACTGAAATCGGGAGTTATTTGCACAGTCCACGGTTTTCCAGCCGTCTAGGGTCAGAAAGATATGGTTACGAGCCCAGGAGAGACGCTGCAAGCGATGTCGTTTTGTTATCAAAGAAACTCGCATCGGTCGTCTGCTGCCTGGGAGCATTAACGCCGTATTTTGCCGCACTATCCTAGCAAATACGTTCGTCGTATGTCTAACATGGATTTCTGTGGTCATTTCATGCAGTGTCGCTCATCCGCTTGCACTGACAACTCTACGGAAACGACGCTGCTCTCGGTCGTTAAGCGAAGGCCATCGGCCACTGCATTATCCGTCTGAAATTACTCGGCGCCCTCTTCATTCTCTGTGGATATCGGAATATCGAATTTCCTAACGATTTCCGAAATGGAAATGTCCATGCGTCTATTTCCAATTACCAGTTCGCATTCTATGTCTGTTAGTTCCCATCGTGCGGCCATATTGACGTCGGAAACCTTTTCACATGAATTATTTGAGTATAAATTACAGCTCCATTAATGCACTGCCCTTTTGTACCTTGTTTATGCTACACTACCTCCATCTGGACATGAGCATATCGCTAAATGACTCGTTACCTCATAGTATTACTATGTTGCGAGCCACCAGAGTCCACAGGTCTCTTACATCAAAATACTAAAAAGGAGTTGCTATGACCAACCTCCGAAATTTTTAGCCGAAGTTGGTGTTTAAGACACAAATCATCTTCAAAACAGTAGGTGTTATTGTAACTGATGACTGTGTTATATCAAAACAGTCTCTGAGCCTCTGTTTCCCGAGGAGTGTCTGTACGTGTTTCGTTCATAATGTGTGGCTCTCGTCCCGACTTCAGCTCATTCGTTTCTTTGCACCTATGTCTCATTGAGAGGCGGCGGTTGCTGGGCGAAAGGGGGGGGGGGGGAGGAGAAGAGGGAAGGCTGTGACGGTTTCCGTGCGACCAGAGCAAACTCAGAACTCGTTACAGCGAATCCGCCGTCAGCACTGTTTCCCGGCATGAAATTAATTTCCACTTTCTCTCTCTCTCCTCTCATCTCCCTCCGTGTCTATATTTGCCTCCCAGACCATAAAAAATCCACTCTTCTTCCCTGTACTCGTTTCTCAGACCTTTCTGAATAAAGAAACTCCTCCCTATCTCTCAAAGCTGCCGGGAAAGTACGTCAACATCTAGGAAAATTGTTTAGTGGCTGGGGACACACAAATGGCGCCGAGGATGATATTAACTGTTCTAGTAAGGGTCGAATGAAAAGGACGGACTAAACTTGTTTAGCTGCGTGGAAGCAAGCTTCTAGTAGCTGTAATACTTCGGAAGCACGTCCTCTGCCGCCTGTCTAATTGCGAGTTGTGTTCCTCTTTCATCATTGCTCGCGATCCTACCGAGGATCTGAGGCATTCACATGCTCAAGGCTGTTGTGAACTGTTGTGACTTCTATACTCTTTCCTTGATAATGTTAATTTCCACTTTACAGAGTTGTTATCTCGCACCGTGAATCCTTTCGTGTAGGTCAAAATACACCTCGCGGAAATACTGGACGTATTCTCCACATCTCACGCATTTTGTTCGCAAGGCTGCTTGCAATTTATGAACTTTCTGCTGTAGCACACGTTCAGGAGTGTAACTTTTACCTTTGTGAAAGCTCGAAGAAAAGCCATAAGACTCCTGCATGTAGTGTTACCGGAACACATTCTAAAAGAAAAAAAAAAAGTTAATTTAAGCCAGAAAATGCCTAAGAAAGGCTACTGCATACCGTAATGTACAAAATGACAAGATGATATGCGTTAAAACAAGATATAACGTTTCAGTTCCGTTGTCTACGTAATATTTAACACTAAACTTTTAGTAATTTATTGTCATGCCATGCCATCTTCCGAAGAATTATTTCTTCTTCTTTGGATTGCAATTACCTGTACGTGGCTAATGCTCGGTACACAGGCGCTCTAAGGCCTTGGAAGGTAGGACAGAGATAATGGCACTTTGATGTTATGAGCTTTCTCCCTCTCAGTCCCTCCTCCCCCCCCCCCCCCTCTCTCTCTCTCTCTCTCTCTCTCTCTCTCTCTCTCTCTCTCTCTCTCACACACACACACACACTGTCGCAGCCAAATGTGGCTTTGTGCCTCGAAGCACATGTTCGTGTTCACAATTGTATATGCACAACACCTGGCATGTCATTATAATGCCTCGACCCTTTTATGCGTACTGTATAGTCCTAATGTGACAGAGTGGTGTAAGCACTGTATGACGTATTTACCACTGCCGGGTTTTTACGGTTCTAAGGATGGCAACACATGTTACCCAAAATAAGAATCCAATAATTCTGTTTACACAGCTATCTCAGCAAATATACTCATTTTCAAAAGAAGGCTACAATAAAAAATTGCAAAGTGTTCCCGGCGGAATCCTGTGCAAAATTAGTGACAGTCGTTCTGGAACTGCCACAACATTTGACGGCAATGAATCAAAGCTGTCCAGCAATGACCTCGCCTCCTACGACGTCCTGTGGTGTGGAGAGGAGCCTTACCAGGTACAGAACTATCCTCAGCGAGGCCGAGCGGTTCTAGGCGCTTCAGTCCGGGACCGCGCGCTCGCTACGGTCTCAGGTTCGAATCCTGCGTCGGCCATGGATGTATGTACTGTCCTTAGGTTAGTTAGGTCTAAGTAGTTCTAAGTCTAGGGGAGCGATGACCTCAGATGTTAAATCCCATAGTGATTAGAGCCATTTGAACCATTTTAAAACCTGTAAATGCTCTTTGTGATCCAGTGCAGTTCTGCAGAAACTGAAATTTTACGACTTATTTAATTAATTTGGAACGCTTTAAATGACTAGTGTGCACTAGTGAAATCATGGTTTTATTGTTTGGACAAGTTTTACTGTTTTCACTGTACTTCTTGTTTTTTCAGACACTCGCAGATATTTCAAAAATAAGTGCTAATTGCCAGAATGAGATTTTCACTCTGCAGCGGAGTGTGCGCTGATATGAAACTTCCTGGCAGATTAAAACTGTGTGCCCGACCGAGACTCGAACTCGGGACCTTTGCCTTTCGCGGGCAAGTGCTCTACCAACTGAGCTACCGGTGCACGACTCACGCCCGGTACTCACAGCTTTACTTCTGCCAGTATCCGTCTCCTACCTTCCAAACTTTACAGAAGCTCTTCTGACGGATACTGGCAGAAGTAAAGCTGTGAGTACCGGGCGTGAGTCGTGCTCCGGTAGCTCAGTTGGTAGAGCACTTGCCCGCGAAAGGCAAAGGTCCCGAGTTCGAGTCTCGGTCGGGCACACAGTTTTAATCTGCCAGGAAGTTTCAAGTGCTAATTAGTTTTAAACACTGCAAAAGTAAGTAGTATACTCATCGTTTGCTCAGAAGTGTGTTTTGTATTCGATGATATATACAAAAATCGACAATTGTGTTTTAAATAAACTTATATAAAATCATGTTGTATTTCTTAGGTCATAAATACTTGCATATTTCGCTGTTTTAGGCCATTAAAATCCGGGCCCTACTTATCGCAGTCCATGTCGCTATCGTTCCTTATAAGTGAAAAAAAATACACTCATCATAAAAAAACAGCGTGTGCCCCTACAGACTGGCAATTCCTTTCACGCGGTGTAATTTAAAATGATGCAGAGTGGAGTTTTATCGATTTTGGTAGAAAGCTCTTTGACTATGTGTATGTGATACCACAAAAAAATCATATCCATGTCTTCAAGCAAAACAAAATCACACTCATTTCCAATTGGACCATACCGTTTAACAACAAGTAGCTAAGGTACGTGATTGCGTTTCAGGGTAGGCAGGGACATTGCAAGTTTTTCTGCCGAGATACCTCAGTCGGTGAGAGCAGTCTCCCCAAAAGACAAAATTCCGGGGTCTGGTACATGCTTTTAATCAGCCAGGATAGTCGATCTAAACTACTACCACCAACTCCTTCTCCATACTAACCACCTCTCTCTCTCTCTCTCTCTCTCTCTCTCTCTCTCTCTCTCTCTCTCTCTCTCTCGTCAACTTTTTCCTGTTCTCCGTTCCAGACACAGTACAGTTGCAAAATGTTACCTAAGCTATTGCTAGACGGAGTCGAAGGGAAGTTTCTTTGTATTGCTCCTCCTTATGGTGCCAGTGTACAACATAGCTCGTACGCCGGAAGTAATCAAATCAGCAAACACCTTCACTGTGGGAGAGCGGACTGAAGAAGTGGCCACCAATCAAAATAACGGCCGCGCTCGCCCTCTCTAAAGTGCCGACATTCTGCCAGAACGGAAGCAGTTGTTGAGAGAGCGTACCGCTATATATTTTCAGGCTCTAGACATTATCGCTGTTGCTCCGGTCGGAGTGTAAAGATCCACTGGTCGTCAAGATTGTGCTGCTCCTTAGCTGAGCATTTCTGATGCAGAACATCTCTTTACTGTCAACTAAATCTTTGGGTAACGACTAGGGATAGAAACTAGGGAGTAGAAGCTGTGTGTTTTGGAATGCTACTGGCGAGCGAAGAGGCGGGGACGTTAAGGAACTGATTCAATATTGCTGTAAGTAGGGCTCAAACCGCCGCCCTTTCTTACTGATTAGGGTGTTCCGTGGTTTATTCAGGTCACTTATGACGAATGTTAGGATCGTGCACTCAGCAAGGCCATATTTTTGTTCCTTATCCGACAATGTCCAATATAGGTTAGTGATCCGACTAGTAATGTATAGTCACCATATGTAATAGAAAATTCGCTACGGTCGCCGGTTCGAATCGTGCCACGGGCATGGATGTGTGTGTTGTCCTTAGGTTAGTTACGTTTAAATAGATCTAAGTTCTAGGCAACTGATGACAGATGTTAAGTCCCATAGTGCTCGGAGCCATTTGAACCATTTTAATAGAAAATTATAAGAACTGACAATAAGGTAATAGCATCAGAAATGACAGGGAGCATGGATCCGGGGTTGTAAGGTGCTGAGTATATATAAAAAAACGAACTTTTAAACTGTCTGCTTTGCGTCAGCGGTCTTAAATAATACATTGAAGGAAACTAGTATAGGCATGTGTATTCAAATACAGAGATATGTAAACAGGCAGAATACGGTGCTGCGGTCGGCAACGCCTATATGAGAACAAGTGTCTGGCGCTGTTGTTAGATCGGTTACTGCTGCTACGATGGCAAGTGAGTTTGAATGTGGTGTTACAGTCGGCGCACGAGTCATGGGACACAGCATCTCTAAGGTAGTGATGAAGCCGGGATTTTCCCGTATGACCATTTCACGAGTGTACCGTGAATATCGGAAATCAGGTATAATGTCAGATCTCCGACCTAGCTGCGGCCGGAAAAAGATCCTGCATGAACAAGACCAACGACGACTAAAGAGAATCGTTGAACGTGACAGAAGTGCAACCCTTTCGCAAACTGATGCAGATTTTAGTGCTCAGGCATCAACAAGTGTCAAAGTGCAAACATCATCGATATGGGCTTCCGGTAGGCGAAGGCCCAGTCGTGTACCCTTGCAGACTGACTGTTGATGACTGGACACATGTTGCCTGGTCTGACGAGTCTCGTTTCAAATTGTATCGAGCGGATGGACGTGTACGAGTATGAAGACAACCTTATGAATCCACGGACTCTGCATGTCAGCAGGAGACTGTTCAAGCAGGGGACTGTTCAAGCTGATGGAGACTCTGTAATGGTGTGGGACATGTGCAGTTGGAGTGGTATGGAACCCCTGATACGTCTGGTTACGACTCTGACAGGTGACACGTACGTAAGCATCCTATCTGAAGACCTGCATCCATTTATGTCCATTGTGCATTCCGACGGACTTGGGCAGTTCCAGCAGGACAATGCGACACCCCACACGCTCAGAATTGCAACAGAGTGGCTCCAGGAACACACTTCTGAGTTTAAACACTTCCGCTGGCCGCCAAACTCTCCAGACAGGAACATTATTGAGCGTATCTGGGATTCCTTGCAACGTGCTGTTCAGAAGATTCCTCCACCCCCTCGTACTCTTACGGATTTATGGACAGTCCTGGAGGATTTCCGGTATCTCTTCCATCCAACACTACTTCAGGTATTAGTAGAGTCCATGGCACGTCGTGTTGCGAAACTTCTGCGAGCTCACAGGACCCTACACGATATTAGACATTTGTACCAGTGTCCTTGACTCTTCAGTGTATAAATAATATTAAACGATTAACTGCAGTAATTAAACTCACTAGAGCTATTTAATCACCATTCAATTTTTGGCATTTTCTTAAATATCAAAGACAATTGAAAGTTTTCCCTCAAGCTACTCAGAAACTATTTTGGAAATTTGTGGTAACTTCCTGAAGGACCAAACTGCTAAGATCGACTTACACCGAGGGAAGACTCGAAGCTCTGACGGGAGGAGTCCCGCGAACCGTGGCAAGACGCCCAAGACCACGCGACTACCCGGCGCGACTCAGAAACTATTAACAGCTACTTTTCCTACTTGCAGAACTGACTTTAGAACAATCACGATTTGAATGAGGCTTTAAAGACTTAAGAAAATTTGTAAGATCCCGAAAAAGTTTAAGTCAGATTGTCCTTGAAATTCAGTAAGAATATGAATGTTAGCAACGTGTATTAGTTTTAAAAGAATAGATCACCAAAGAGTAACAAGCAAATGTAGCTGATTAATAGATGTAGAGAAAAATTACAAGAAAGCTGAAGAGGAATGCATTACCAACTTAAGATACCGGGTTGAGGTTAGTCCACGCATCACACAGTTGCTTGGTTAAGCTCAGACTTTAAAACACACAAAAGATAAATGTTAAGATTATATCAAGAGACATACGAATTAAAGACATTAGCTATCAGTGGGCACTGATTTATATCAATGAGAAATTGTGCCAGACCGGGATCCGAACCTGAGTCTCATGCTTACTAGGCAGATGCGCTGCCACTGCGCCATCCCGGCACGGTGACGACCCCGACCGCTCGGACTACCATTGCACACCTCCCGTCAGAACCAAACTCTCAACTAATACCACACACTGCCGACATAGTGCCCCTGCTCATCTGCCTCATTACTCGCGGAATGTCTTGATTCATAGACTCTGCACAATCAAAATGGTGTCTGTTCCTTCAGACATGTCCAGAAGAACAGACGGCAGATAGCGACCGGGCCAAATATCTCACGAAATAAGCATCAAACGAAAAAACTACGAAGAACGAAACTCGTCTAGCTTGAAGGGGGAAACTAGATGGCATTATCGTTCGCCCGCTAGATGCCGCTGCCATAGGTCAAACGGATATCAACTGCGTTTTTTTAAACAGGAACCCCCATTTTTATTGCATATTCGTGTAGCACGTAAAGAAATATGACTGTTTTAGTTGGACCACTTTTTTCGCTTTGTGATAGATGGCACTGCAATGCTTCGTGATACATTACCCGTGCTAAAATGGACCGTTTACCAACTGCGGAAAAGGTCGATATCGTGTTAAGGTATGGCTATTCTGATGAAAATGCCCAACGGGTGTGTGCTATGTATGCTGCTCGGTACCCTGGACATCATCATCCAAGTGTTCCGACCGTTCGCCGGATATTTACGTTATTTAAGGAAACAGGAAGTGTACAGCCCATCTGAAACGTCAACCACGACCTACAGTAAATGATGATGCCCAAGTAGGTGTTTTAGCTTCTGTCGCGGCTAATCTGCACATCAGTAGCAGACAAATTGCGCGAGAATCGATAATCTCAAAAACGTCGGTGTTGAGAATGCTACATCAACATCGATTGCACCCGTACCATAGTTCTGTGCACTAGGAATTGCATGGTGACGACTTTGAACGTCGCGTACAGCTCTGCCAGTGGGCACAAGAGAAATTACGGGACGATGACAGATTTTTTGCACGCGTTCTATTTAGCGACGAAGCGTCATTCACCAACAGCGGTAACGTAAACCGGCATAGTATGCACTATTGGGCAACGGAAAATCCACGATGGTTGCGACAAGTGGAACATCAGCGACCTTGGTTGGTTAATGTATGGTGCGGCATTATGGGAGGAAGGATAATTGGCCCCCATTTTATCGATGGCAATCTAAGTGGTGCAATGTATAGTGATTACCTACGTGATGTTCCACCGATGTTACTACAAGATGTTTCACTGCAAGACAGAATGGCGATGTACTTCCAACATGATGGATGTCCGGCACATAGCTCGCGTGCTGTTGAAGCGGTATTGAATAGCATATCTCATAACAGGTGGATTGGATATTTGCTTTCGTGATCCACCGACAACGCCTGACAACATGCGTCAGCGCCTTGTCAATGCATGTGCGAACATTACGGAAGGCGAACTGCTCATTGTTGAGAGGAATGTCGTTACACGTATTGCCAAATAGATTGAGGTTCACGGACATCATTTTGAGCATTTGTTGCATTAATGTAGTATTTACAAGTAATCACGCTGTAACATCATGCGTCCTTAGAAATTATAAGTTCACAAAGGTACATGTATCACATTGGAACAACCGAAATACAATGTTCAAACGTACCTGCGTTCTGTATGTTAATTAGAAAAACCTACCTGTTACCCACTGTTCGTCTAAAATCATGAGCCAAGTGTCTGTGACTATTACAGCGCCATCTGTCACAAAGCGAAAAAAGTGGTCCAACTAAAACATTCATATTTCTTTTCGTACCGGTACTACACAAATATTTAACAAAATGGGGGTTCCTATTTTTAAAACAACGCTGTTGATATCCGTTTAACCTATGGCAGCGCCATCTAGCGGGCCAACCATAGCGCCGTCTGGTTTCCTGCTTCAAGCTAGACAACTTTCGTTCTTCGTAGTTTTTTCGTTTGACGCTTATTTCGTGAGATATTTGGCCCGCTCACGATCAATGGACCACCCTGTATATAATCAGCCCAAAGACGGCCAATGATCTCTTCAGTGCAGATGCCCACCAATCTCGAGCTCCTGCAGCATTTGGCGAAATGCCGCGAGTAATGAGGCCAATGAGCAGGGGCGCTACGTCAGTAGTGTGAAGCATAAGCTGAGGATCTGGGTCTGACTGTAGGCGTGCTAGGATAGACCGGGCGGTTGTGGTCGCCACCGTCTTCAGGTGGCGTAGTGGCCAGGAGACTCAGGTTCGAATCCCGTTCTAGTACAAATATTCAACTTGCCCCATTGATATAAATCAGTGCCTACTGGCAGGTGATGTCTGTAATTCCTTTGTGTCTTGATTCAGATTGGCTGCAGGATAGAAATGGTGTCTGTTCTTTCGGGCATGTCCGATACCAGTTATATTTAAAATTATATAACAGAAATAAATTGCGGATCACGTATAGGTCTTTGACTTTGGCATAAAAAACGAAGAGAAACCGTGCCTGTTTATTCTGAAAGTGCATTAAAGTTAACAGATAGTTGGAGATACAGACGGCTTGAACACCTGAGGACTTAGATTGGAAAAATAACATTTGTAACACTTTTAACATCTGAGCATTCGAACTAAGACACACACGTACAGTTTTACAGAATCCATCTCTCAATAAGATAATATTGGAACCAGGACTTGGCAAAATGTGAGTCCTTTTACACCTGTGTTAAGAATAATTCGGGCGTATTACGATTACCAGCTATGCTGATCCATATTAAGAACAAAGACCAAAGTAACGGCCACTACCTGAACTCGTCTACCTCTTGTAGAGTCTCATTTGCTAATATAATTGCGTCAGCGTCACCTGACTTAATTTAGCTGCGCTTCATGATCCTCGTTTTACTTCAGTCGCTAGCTGTCTTATTTCCTCACAGAATATGATTGTCCCGTAAGTTGCACCAGAATAAGCCAATTTCGTCAGCGCTGAAGGCATTTTTCTGCTCATGTTGTCCTGGTATTAAAGACAACGTAGACTGTAGCTAATTTGTAGTCTTAGTCGGTAAAACTTTGTTAGCTTTACCACAAAGATTTTTCAGCACTACGCCGTGGCTTCTGCTGAAACAAGCCAACCAGTCCGATTTTCCACGAAGCTCTATATGTGTTTGTTTTGAGAGTCCAATACCTCTTCCCTGCCGCAAAGCTCTTGATGGAAGCTTTCCGAGATCTAGTTCCTTGAACCAAACAAGCAGTGCAGTATCTGTTCCTTCAGTTTTGGCAGTTTTCATGTTTTCCTGTCTTAACTCAAAAGTTGCCGTAATTCTCTGTATTAAATATCGACAGTGTAGAGTTAGCGATGAAGAACCGCTTACGGATTTCTGTTTTCGACCTCCGCCATTCATCACTGCCTTAAGCAGCTCCAGCGGTTTTTTGTACCGCTTTCTTTACAGCTGCACTTAAAAACATCGCAGCACCAGTACTAAAGAAAAAACATAAAACAGTTTGACGCGTAATTCATAGATTCCGACACACAACTCAGAGAGCTCAACAAAGCCATCATGGTATTATAGAACTGACTGAAGCGTCTTAATAGTGGTAGTATCCAGACAAACACAAGCAATAAAATAGAAACAGTAACACTCTGGATAACACCGTGAGTGCAGAAAGCAAGTGTTTGGGAAAAAACAGCATTGTAGTCGCATTGTACAAGCCCGTTATTGTTCAAATGCTTGTTTCGAAAATAATTCATTTTACGGCACAATCGCTCGAAATTTCACTACGAAGTTACTGTTTTCAGCTGTCACCGACGATATCTACAAATGTTCAAACAGATATATTATGCAGATTACTTTAGATTAAAAATTTAATGAATGCAGTAGTTTTGTATGGTACTCTTCTCAGATTTGCAGCCGAATCTTCAAGTTGACCTGAAGATTCGACTACAAATCTTCAAGTTGATCTGAAGCTTCGACTACAAACTCGAGAAGAGCAGCAAGTTCGCTGGAAAAGCTTACGAGTCACGGTGAACTCGTATCGAAACTTTGTGATTGTGTCAAATTACAAGGGACATTTGAGAACATCTGTACAGAGCGGATGCGCGTACTTAACAGGGGAACGATTCCTGCACTCGAAGCGTAAGCTAGAGTCAGACTTTCAGCTGTACCGATGTTTTTAGCAACATTACATTTTGTGTTCAGAGTGAGGTATTATGATTCTAAATGCAGAGAGTAAATGATTCACCTGAAATCTTAGGTGGCGGCGAGTAGTGTTATTTAAAAATTGAAAGTTTGCGGGGAGAAACACCAACACAAATCCACGACAGTGGTTGACGTTTGTGCGGATTGTGTACAGGATCAAAGCACACTGTCACGGTGGACTTTCCGTTTCCGCTGAGGCCGGACAAGTACTGAAGGTAACATACGCTGTGGGCGGCCGGTTAGTGCAACAGATTACACTTAAGCAGTTGTTATTGAGAATGTTTTGCAAGAAGGTCGACGCAAAACATGCGAAGAAATTGCAGGTTAGCCAAACATGTCTGTCTTTTCGGTTTTCAGAATCATAAAAGAGAAACTACAATAAAGAAACGTCACCGAAAAATGGGCAAAGAAAAAAAGCAAATCACACCGGAATCGCGTAACATTAGCTTCAACACTACGAGATGAGCAAGATCAGTTTTTAATCAGGATTGCTGCCTCAGCCGAAACATGAAACTTTTGAGCCAGATTTGAAATCTCAGTCCTCCCATTGAAAACATCCTGAAATTCCTCAGCCAAAAAAAAGACGTCGCCAACAGCCCAAGTCAAGCCGATGGTGATCACGGCTTATGACAAGAATGGAGTGATAGCAAGAGTGTGTTCGAGAGTACCACTGTAATAGGGTGATATTGCAAGGACTTTCTACGAAATGTTTTGTGGCCAAAGATTCTCTGAAGAAGGTTCGACACTTTCGAAGCTGGAGTACTTATTCTGCATGACAACGCACGACTGCATACTGCCGGTCTAGTATGCACAGCTTTGGAGAATTTGGATTGGGAGCTCCCTATTCACCCAACAGTCCCCACCAGATTCTGATTTGTATCCAAAACTCAGGAAACCACTCCAGTGGGAAACGTTATTGAGGTTCACCTGATGCAGTGATCAGAGTACTGGGGCCGATCAATAAAGAAGCGCCCTAACAGTAATACAAGACTTATTAGGTTTGATTCCATAGAAACAGTTGTGACGAGAGACTATATTCATTTCAAGTTGCAAAGGGTACAGCAATCAATCGCAAATGAAGTTTATTGCTTATCTAGATTTCGGTCAGGGTGTGGTTATCTTCAGTGCAATAAATGCAAGCTAAATCACTTGTAAGCAATAAACTTCATTTGCGACTGAGTGCTGTACCGTTTACTACCTGAATACTTCCCAAGCACTTTGTTGCAAAGAATAATGGTGATTACATTGAAGACTTGTATACTCAGCTTGTGAAGAAAAAATGAACAACAGTTTTTTGGTGTGTATTATTTTTGAAATTACTCTGTTTCTTATTTCTTTATTTTTCATTTGTTTTTATTACTAGGCAAGATTGATTGGTACTTGCACTCTGAGGATTCCGCACAAACTTAATTATATACATAGATAGTTCATACACAAGGTGATTCAGTTGCTCCTACATATGGACTTTATGCGACCCACAACGCCTTCGATAACCACATGCAACATTTTTATATTCTCTACCTCACTATGCACAACCTATTAATAATTTAGAAAAAATGAGCAGGACCTTTTTGTACTAAATTCATTGTAGTTAAACTATATACTGGGTAAGTTTATGCTAGAGGACATACTATTCGAGTTATTCAAGAAAAACTTACAAAAGTGTCCTTTAAATTTGTTTTTCTTGAATAATGCGGAAACCATGGCCTCCACTGGAAACGTATCGCAGTACAAAATTTAATTATATTAAATTTCCTTCAAAAAGGTCCTGCTCATTTATTTCTATAGGTGTAATAGTTTTCACATAGCTGGCGAGAGAATATGAAAATCTCGAGTTTGGATTTTGGAGGCGTTGCAGGTCGCATAAACACATAGATAGGGACGGGGAGATCCGGAGTAACGTAGGAACACGCGAGGCAATACTCGCCCTATGACTTCTCGTAGAGAATAGGTTAAGGAAAGGCAAACCTACGTTTATAGCATTTCTAGATTTAGAGAAAGATTTGACTATTTTGTGTGGAATACTCTCTTTCAAATGCTAAAGGTGCCAGGGATAAAATACAGGGAACGAAAGGCTATTTACAATCTGTACAGAAACGAGATGGCAGTTACAAGAGTCGAGGGGTACGAAAGGGAAGCAGTGGTTGAGAATGGAGTGAAGCAGTTACTCGATCTGTATATTGAGCAAGCAGTAAAGGAAACAAAAGAAAAATTTTGGAGCAGGAATTAAAATTCAGGGAGAAGAAATAACAACTTTGAGGTTTACCGATGACATTGTAATTCTGTCAGAGTCAGCAAAGGACTTGGAAGAGCAGTTGAACGGAGTAGACAACGTCTTGAAAGGTGAATGTAAGATGAACATCAACAAAAGCAAAATGAGGATGATGTAATCGAATTAAATCAGGTAATGCTGGCGGAATTAGATTAGGGAATGAGACACTTAAAGCTGAAGATGAGTGTTGGTATTTGGGCAGCAAAATAACTGATGACGGTCGAAGTAGAGAGTATATAAAATGTAGACTGGCTACGCCAAGAAAAGCGTTTCCGAAAAAGAGGAATTTGTTAACATCGAGTACAGAAAAGTGCCAGAATGTCCTTTCTGAAACTATTTGTATAGAGTGTAGGTATGTATGGAAGTGAAACATGGATGGTAAACAGTTTAGACAAACAGAGAATAGAAGCTTTTGAAATGGTGGTATAGGAGAATGCTCAGGATTAGGTGTGTAGATCACGCAACTAACGACGAGGTACTGAATAGAATTGGACAGAAGACAAATTTGTGGCACAACCTGTCTAGAAGAAGGGATAGATTGGTAGTACACATTCTGTGACATCAAGGGATCGCCGATTTAGTAATGGAGGTTAGCGTGGTGGGGTAAAAGTCGTAGAGGGAGGCCAAGAGATGAATACACTAAGCGGATTCGGAAGGATGGAGGTTGCGGTAGTTACCCGAAGATGAAGAGGCTTGCACAGGATAGAGTAGCATGGAGAGCTGCATCAAACCAGTCTCAGGACTGAAGACCACAACAATAACGGGGACAGCTACAACACACTGTACAGATTTTCACCGTGAGTTTGTATCAAAGTATTTGACAGAAATAGCTATATTTTTTGATTGCATTGAGTTAGAAGCTTAAATTTTTTACACCGTCAAGAGACCATAGAACTTAGTAGTTGATAGCAATTGATCGTAAGGGAAGGAGGTTTTCATAGACAGACAAGAAAAAATAGGAATTTACTTAATATTTTGTCAGGACTGGTTTTTATTTTTTTGTTGAGCGTTTTCGTATTAAGTGTTTTTGACTGTTGTTAAAGATGCGTGAGGCAAGAGAGTGCAAATTAACCTCGCATTTGGTGTAAACTTCGGTAATTACAAGTGCGGGTGCCGCTTACGCGGTCTCTTTCGGCAGCACCTGCGGCGAGCACAGCCCTTAATGTTGTAGCGGCCCGGCACGCTAGCGCCGTCGGCTACCGGGCCTTAATTAGTGCCCAGCAGACGGCACGCCCGCACCGCTGGCCCCGTTCCGCCGTCAACGCCAGCCGATTAACGGGCGGCGCTGCGGGCCCGTTGTGAGAAGAAGACTGGGCCGGCGGCGGGCGGCTCGTTTGGGCGCTGACCCACCCATCAGTGCTCACAAAACGTCCACGTGCTGCTGTTCTCAGCTGACGCTGCTCCTCAGCAGAGGAATAAAATAATGTTTGATATAAGCTCGCGTCATTATCTATGTTACTACCGAGGGAACATTCCCAAGCGTCAGTAAACGATCTTGAAGGAACTTGGCGAGTTTGTAGAGCGGGCAAAATAATATATTACATATTTTATTGTTTCTGACCAGTTTCACTTTTAAGTGGTAAAACACACACCGATACATAATTTCCGGAACAAAAATTATAAAAAATGTTTCTCATACGCGTTCAAAACTTGATAATAAGATTAACGTTCTGAATAACTTGAAATTTTGCCAAATAACCCACCACCATTAACTGATTTTGAAAGGCTTTTTGTTACAACGTAAATTAAGCGCTCAAGCTACATGCATCCATGGGTAATAAAGCTGGTTTCTGAATTACCATTTTTGCAAAATAAGCTGTATATAATATGCTGTCAGAATATTTTCACCATAGCTAATTGAAATATCAAGAACATTCATTATTACAAAAATTATTTACTATACTTAAATTTTTTCTATATTTTAAATTCTTACTTTTCGATTTAGATTCAATTTTCTTTTCTTTTTATTTTGTTTGTAGTGTACTGTGTCAAATACGTCAATTTGTTAATGGAATGGTCTCGCGGTTCTAGACGCGCAGTCCGGAACCGTGAGACTGCTACGGTCGCAGGTTCGAATCCTGCCTCGGGCATGGATGTGTGTGATGTCCTTAGGTTAGTTAGGTTTACGTAGTTCTAAGTTCTAGGGGACTGATGACCATAGATGTTAAGTCCCATAGTGCTCAGAGCCATTTGAACCATTTTGTTAATGGAAAAGAGTAAGCAACTCATTATTATGATACAAAATCATTAGAGTAATGATAATCGACAAATAAGTGCTTAAAACTTAACGTTTCCTTACACCGTGCACATAAAATAAAGGAAATTTCTTAGCGTAATATACACGACAGAGAACTCAATATGAAACAAAAGCCAGCAGGATTTCTAATTGTCGCCAGTGATCCTCCAAATATCCTGATTTGTGTCACGCATATATGGGTACATTGGTAAGCTGTGGGGAAAATACTCTGACAGCACATTGTGTACAGCTTATTTTCCAGAAATTGTATTTCAGAAACCGGATTTACTACACATAGATGTACCTGTATGGAGCTTGAACGCTCCTTTACTTTGTTGTAACAAAGGTTTTTATTTTTCAAATTTAATTAATATTGGTGTGCTTTTTTGCAAAATTCAAAATTATTACAAAATTTTATCACACCGATTTCAAGAACAATAATTGCATATCAACTCTGATATGAGAAACATTTTTATATATCTTCGTTTCGAACATTATCCCTCCAAAACTAATATGGCAAATTACAAAAAATGCTTCAAATGGCTCTGAGCACTATGGGACTTAACTTCTGAGCTCATCAGTCCCCTAGGACTTAAAACTACTTAAACGTAACTAACCTATGGACGTCACACACATCCATGCCCGAGGCACGATTAGAACCTGCGACCGTAGCGGTCGCACGGTTCCAGACTGTAGCGCCTAGAACCGCTCGGCCACTCCGGCCGGCGTCAAATTACATTTCGGAGTGTGTTTTACCCCTTAAAAGTGAAAATGGGAACAAACAAAAAACTACATATAGCAATATTTTACTCCCCTCCACACACCCGCAATGTTTCATCAAGATCGTTTATTGACACTTTGGGATGTTCCCTTGGTAGCGACTGTCCCGAAACACGAAACCAATCGCAAGTTAACTATTTAACGACTTCCAGTATTTTGCGTGATATACTTTGCGTGATTATTCACCAAATTTTAAAATTTAAAATGATATCATAAACTAATCATTTAGAGGAATAAACTTATTTTAAAAGTTTAACGCAGTAAGACAAGGGTCACAGTTAAAAATGTGTATACACCTTGAGACAGCGTAACTGACGACGCACAAACACCCGCATTTTGCTCATCCAATATTTGTGAATGAGAGCGCTTAGCTATTTCGAACAAACGTTATACATAATTTAAAACCTTCACGAAACTCTTTCTCACTGTCTCCCCCAACAAAATGATGAAAGGAAAAAGTTTATCGATTACTGCATTTTCGCTTTTCATACGGTAAAACTTCCACTTCTTTACTAGTAACTCGATTCGCAACATAATTTTCAGACAGTATCTACATATATCACTAAATGTACCATCAAAATTGAATCATTACACAACATACACACTGCGGTGACAAAAGTCGTGGGACAGCGCTACCGCCGTAGTATCGCGTGTACAAGGCATTACAAGACAGTACTTCGGCGGAGCTGTCATTTGTACGGTCTAAGGCGCTGCAGTCATGGAGTGTGCGGCTGGTCCCGGCGGAGGTTCGAGTCCTCCCTCGGGCATGGGTGTCTGTTTTTGTCCTTAGGATAATTTAGGTTAAGTAGTGTGCAAGCTTAGGGACTGATGACCTTAGCAGTTAAGTCCCATAAGATTTCACACACATTTGAACATTTTTGTCATTTGTACTTACATGATTCATGTGAAAATGTTTCCTACGTGTTATGGCCCCACGCTGTGAATAAGAGACATAGAATGTGGACTGGTAGTTGGAGCTAGACGCATGGGACATTCCATTTCGGAATACCTTATGGAATTCAACATTCAGACATCCACAGTGTGCAAAGAACATTAAATTTCAGGCATTACATCTCACCACGGACAATGCAATTACCGACGGCCATCTTTTCACGACCGAGAGGAGCGACGTTTATGTAGAGTTGTCATTGCTAACAGACAAGCAACACAGCGAGAAATAACAGCAGAAGTCAGTGTTGGACGTATTACGAACGTATCCGTTAGTACTATGTGCTGATTTCTGGTGTTAATGGGCTTTGGCAGCAGACGACCGACTAGAGTGCCTTTGCTAACAGCACGCCATCCCCTGCAGTGCCAGTCCTGTGCTCGTGACCATATCAGTTGGACCCTAAACAACTGGAAAACCGCGGCCTGACCAGATGAGTCCCGATTTCAGTTGTGAAGAGCTGATGGTACGATTCGAGTCTGGCACAGAGCCCAGGTTGTCAACAAGGCACTGTACAAGCAGGTGGTGGCTCCATAATGGTGTGGGCTGTGTTTACATGGTATGGACTCTGTCACTGACTGGAAATCGTTACGTTCAGCTACTTGGAGACCATTGCAGCCATTAATGCACTTCATGTGCCGAAACAAAAATGTCATGTCACTGGTTCACAATTGTTCCCGACTAGTTTGAACAACATTCTGGACAACTTGAACGAATGATTTGGTCAGCCAGATTGCCCGATATGAATCAAATGGTTCAAATGGCTCTGAGCCCTATGGGACTTACATCTGTGGTCATCAGTCCCCTAGAACTTAGAACTACTTAAACCTAAGGACATCACACACATCCATGCCCGAGGCAGGATTCGAACCTACGACCTTAGCGGTCTCGCGGTTACAGACTGAAGCGCCTAGAACCGCACGGCCACACCGCCCGGCGACATGAATCCCATTGCCCATTTATGGGACATATCGAGAGGTCAGTTCGTGCACAAACTACTGCACCGGCAATAGTTTCGCAATTATGGGCGGCCATAGACGCAGCGTGGCTCAATATTTCGGCAGGGGGCATCCAATGACCTGTTGAGCCCACACCACGTCGACTTGGTGATATTAGAAGATATGTCATGATTTCTGTCTCCTCATTGTAGTTCAGTAGATATATTATAAACACTGAGATGCGTGAAAATTTGCTTTTGCTTAAAATGGAGTGCAAATTACCCGAGCTATATTCACCCAGTGTTTCGTAATGATGGCTCTGGTGCAAATGACTCTGAGCACCTTGGGATTTAACATCTGTGCTCATCAGTCCCCTAGAACTTAGAACTACTTAAACCTAACTAACCTAAGGACATCACAAGCATCCATGCCCGAGGCAGGATTCGAACCTGCGACCGTAGCAGTCGCGCGGTTCCGGACTGAGCGCCTAGAACCGCGAGACCACCGCGGCCGGCTTTCGTACTGAGAATACCCAGCGACTCCTAACAAATTGTAAGCATAGTTTCAAACTTTACGTGGTTAAGATCAAATATTTGGCACATTAACTCATTTTTAAGGAAATAAGCAGTCAGAAAGTATTCTACACACTGGAGTTCGATTTATTAAAGACTCGGGCGTTTCCTAGTAGAACACTTAGGAACTAAATTGCTGACATTTCTTCTGACTTTAATGTGGTCCTATTAATGGCCGTTAGCCCAGGACGGATGAAAAGTCGGCAGTTTAGTTGCTTTGGTGATTTATAATGATGTGGCGTAACACCCAAAATTATTATATTGAAAATGAACTGGCTGGAAGCCTACGAACTTATTTCACGTTTATTGTTTTTCACGACTTGTATACAAGTTATTGCCTGTCTATGACCTAGCACAGCTGATCACCGTGATACGCTGCGATATCGCCTGCCGAGCTTCCTAACATTGTGAAAGACGTCCGTGTATCGCTTACGTCACTCTTGAAGAAATGAAGGCTCTGACTTAAAGACAGACATCATATCCACCAGTGTTTTAATTTGAATGGACACTTTATTAAGCACTATGCTTTTATTTGTGTGGTACCTGTGAATTTTTTATAGTTTCAATTCACACACTGTCAGCTGTTTCGTTGCCCAAATAGTAAAACATGTCTACTACTTTCAGTGTCTGATTTCCTAAACTACGAGGGCATTCAGTAAGCAAGGCAACACATTTTTTCTGAAAGCTGGTTGATTTTATTCAAGATTCCAAAACCATATTATCATTTATTCTTTTGGCTACAAAACCCTATTTTTGAACATAACTTCCGTTCAACGATACTGTCTTAAACCATCTTACTGAGGGGGCCTTATGCCCACATGGTACCACGTCGGAGCCAACGTCTTGCTGCATCAATAACCTCCCCATCATCTACAGTTTTGCACCGAGGTGTTTGATTGTGGTCTGTCGATCGTCTCCAACGAGACTGTTGCCACGTTCGAACATTACAGGTAGTGCGGCTGCGCGTGGACTCCGGGCACGCGGGATATCGGACAGGTTTGCGCGACGTTGTTGCGTCGATGTCAGGCTCCTCGCTCAACGACTCACCGAGCTTCTGTTCACTGCTAGGTCTCCACAGACATTCCGCAAGCGCGTATGAATATCTGCGATGCTGTGGTTTTCCGCTAAAAGAAGCTCAGCTATCTGCTTGGAAAGTACGTACGGTGCAGACGCCATTTTGAAGGTTACGACTAGGGCCGCCATGTATTGCAACTTCATGAAACTATAGAAGCTGAAGCAGAAGTAGTACACTATGTTCCACAACAAAATTTCGCATTTTTCAATCAAAATTGACCGATAAAAAAGCGTTGCATTGCTTATTTAACGCTCCCGTAATTCTCACAGCATGTCCTAATTTAATTCGACTGCATTCCATTACCTTTGTTTTCCTTTTCTTATGATCGCAACCTATCTTCAAGACCATTTCTGTCACTTTCAAGTGATCTTCCAAGTTCTTTGCTGTCTCTGACGGAATTACAATGCCATCGGAAAACGTCAAGTCTGTATTTCTTCTCCCTCATGTTTAATTCCTTTTTTGAATTTTCCTTTACTTCTTGTGTAATGTACAGATCAAATAACATTGGGGATAGGTAGCAACTCTATCTCACTACTTCTTCATCTACAGCTTCCCTTTTATGTTCTACTATTATGACTGTAGACGCGAGATAACCTTCGCTCCCAGTATTTGATCCGTGTTACATTCAGAATTTTGAGCAATATATTCCATTGAACGTCGTCAAAAGCTTTCCCTAAATATACAGATGTTCTTTCCTCTAAGGGTTGGCATTACCTCGCGTGTTCTTACATTTCTCCGAAACCCAAAATCATCTTCCCCGACGTAGGCTTCTACTAGTCTTCCCAATTTTGTGTAAGTAGTTCGTATTAATATTTTGGAGCGATGATTTTAATGGTTCTGTAATTTTCATAGCTGTCAGCACCTGCATTCTTTGGAATTGGTATTATATACACTCTAAGACAAGAAAAGACGCACCACGAATGAATTATCCGAATGGGACGGAAATCGCTAGATGAGATGCGTTGCTTGCACAAGAGCCAGAGGTGGACCAATTTGTTTATCTGTACGTGCATATCACATCTACCGTTTTCCACACCTTTCGGATAAATTCGCTCGTGGTACTTTTTTGGTCTTAGAGCGTATTATCGAAATTAGAATACAAAATCATAATTTGCAATTTATTCACCAGTTTGTTTAAAAAACAGCGGTCAACACAGTGTTGTTCACTCTTCTAGCACGGATTCGGAAAAGGAGCACATCAACTGTGCACAGTTGCTTCGAAGATGCACTGATGAGTTGCGACATAGTCGCAGCGAAATCCACACTGTTCCATAAAAGCGTTTTCTTTCTTCCAATTACTAACCAAAATCTTAAACAAGACAATTCATTCCGGACTACAATGACGATTTTCAGTGCCTAAATAATATGACAGAGGCATCTTGGCGTTAAATAGAACCACCTACAAAGTGCACCAAAGCTACGAAATACAGCAATCAGAAATGATACTGTAGGCATACCAATTATGCTGCACCTGAAACTGTTAAGAGATGCATCGATTCCAACTGCCTATTCCAATATGTGGGCCTAGCGGTTGTAGGCGCTACAGTCTGTAACGGCGCGACCGCTACGGAAGCAGTTTCGAATCCTGCCTCGGGCATGGATGTTTGTTATGTCCTTAGATTAGTTAGGTTTAAGTAGTTCTAAGTTCTAGGGACCGGATGACCTCAGGCGTTAAGTACCATACTGTTCAGACCCATTTGAACCAATATGTGGGACTCACATTTTAAGTGAAACGACGTAGCTTTTCTGGCTTACTATTTTCCGGCTGTGCCATACTTACATGTGTTGACCACATGTCTTAGAAAAATCTTTGCACTCAGATCTGAGAATGTGTTACTTGTGTAAAAATTGTAATTCCTGGTTGCCTTATTTTGGAGTTTGCTGCACTTTGTGCTTGGCCACGTCCACTGCATTGATGCTCGTTCATTATTTTTAGGTCTCCATGATGGTCATCGTAGAACGAAATTACACTACTGGCCATTAAAATTGCTACACCAAGAAAAAATGCAGATGATAAACCGGTATTCATTGGACAAATATATTATACTAGAACTGACATGTGATTACATTTTCACGCAATTTAGGTGCATAGATCCTGAGAAATCAGTACCTTGAACAACCACCTTTGGCCATAATAACGGCCTTGATCCGCCTGGGCATTGAGTCAGAGAGGCGTGTGCAGAAGCCCATGCAGCTTCAATACGATACCACAGTTGTTCAAGAGTAGTGACTGGCGTATTGTGACGAGCCAGTTGCTCCACCACCATTGACCAGGCGTTTTCAGTTGGTGAGAGATCTGGAGAATGTGCTGGCCAGGGCAGCAGTCGAACATTTTCTGTATCCACAAAGTCCCGCAACATGCGGTCGTGCATCATCCTGCTGAAATGTAGGGTTTCGCAGGGATCGAATGAAGAGTAGAGCCACGGGTCGTAACACATCTGAAATGTAACGTCCACTGTTCAGAGTGCCGTCAATGCCAAGGTGACCGAGACATGTAACCAATGGCACCCCACACCCTCACACCGGGTGATACGCCAGTATGGCGATGATGAATACACGCTTCCATTGTTCGTTCACCGCGATGTCGCCAAACACGGATACGACCATCATGATGCTGTAAACAGAACGTGGATTCATCCGAAAAAAATGACGTTTTGCCATTCGTGCACCCAGGTTCGTCGTTGAGTACATCATCGAAGGCACTCCTGTCTGTGATCCAGCGTCAAGGGTAACTGCAGCAATGGTCTCCGAGCTGATAGTACATGCTGCTGCAAACGTCGTGGAACTGTTCGTGCAGATGGTTGTTGTCTTTCAAACGTCCCCATCTGTTGACTCAGGGATCGAGACGTGGCTGCACGATCCGTTACAGCCATGCAGATATGACGCCTGTCATCTCGACTGCTAGTGATACGAGGCCTTTGGGATCCAGCACGGCGATCCGCATTACCCTCCTGAACCCACCAATTCCATATTCTGCTAACAGTCATTGGATATCGACCAACGAGAGCAGCAATGTCGCGATACGATAAACCGCAATCGCGATAGGCTACAATCCGACCTTTATCAAAGTCGGAAACGTGATGGTACGCATTCCTCCTCCTTACACGAGGCATCACAACAACGTTTCACCAGGCAACGCCGGTCAACTGCTGTTTGTGTATGAGAAATCGGTTGGAAACTTTCCTCATGTCAACACGTTGTAGGTGTCGCCACCGGCGCCTACCCTGTATGAATGCTCTGAAAAGCTGATCATTTGCCTATCACAGCATCTTCTTCCTGTCGGTTAAATTTCGCGTCTGTAGCACGTCATCTTCTTGGTGTAGCAATTTTAATGGCCACTAGTGTAATTACATGTTGTATAAGACTGTGGTACTCAATTTAAATAAAGTCGCGCAACACGTTGTATGCTCCCAACTCTGGACTCTTCAAAGTAAAACTTTTTGGACTCTCTCAAAACAGCCAAAAAGAAATTAACCACATGAGTCACGTTTCCTCCCACTTATAGCGCCACAAATATCAGTACAAATGGAACTGACTTACCTTCGCTGCGGAAGTACCAATGTGACACCACTGCATATTGCACACAGTGCTCCCTTCGCGTACATATTTTAATGAGTTAAAATTGCGCCATTCACCAGTGGCGAGCAAGCGTTAATGGGCTGGTGGCTGACATGCTCTCGCCTCATTTACATTTACATCTACAACTGCACTTCACTAGCCACCGTAGAGCGTGGAGCGGATGATGCATCGGGTACGTTTTATTCTTGTCTCCTCCCCCCTCCCTGCCCCTCACCCTCCCCTTTCCCTTTCTCGCAATCCAATAACAGATTGTACACAGGATGAACAATTGTCACTGTCCGTACTTTCCTTATTATATGCGTGTGGTGGCATCACCTCACCATACTGTCACACTGAGCAAAGGTTAACATCGTTGCAAGGCTCTAATCTTTACCGGCAGCACCTCGACATTCTAAATGCGGACAGCAGCACATCCAAGTCGGTTCTAGACGGATGGATGGGGGAACACGTGACGCGTGACGGGAATCGTAAAACATTTCGAGCGTTTATATTTTTACACGCTTATTTTTATAGCTATTACGTCCTAAATTTGAATGGAATGCTCTACCGCACGAACACCGTTTCAGCTTTGTGGCCAGTATTGGAGCACGAAGCACAGCATACACTGCCGTCCGTGGTTGTCACATACCCTATGAAGAATCGCCACTTGCAGTATCCGGGGACAGTCGTGAATCTCGGTGTCATTATTGCCTTTGAATAAAATTTATATTTCTGTTCGTCTCGTTCCGTATTTCTTTCATTTACCTTCTTGACTATACTCCCGCAATTTTTTGTATGTATGGTCCATGTTTCACAAAGATGTGTAACTTGGAAGTGACACACATTGCGAAAGCTGCTTTCGTCATTAAGTTTTGCAAACTAGTGTATTAAAGTATTTTATTTAATTATAGTTAAACAATTTATTATTATATTGAAGTATTTTTTGTCACACTGGGACAGGGGGGCGACAAGTCAAAGCGGGGAGGGGCGGTAGGAGCCAGCGACGAACTAAAAATGCCCCCCCCCCCCCCCTGTCAGAACCTCCTCCGCGCCCGTCAGCAATGTGCACCTAGCCAGCGACCCGGCCAGACGGTGGTGTAATGAATGAAAAAGAGATACTGTGAAAGTAATTTCATAAATAACCTATCTTAGCGCATTCGTGTTTGTATTTCGGAAAGCGGAGACCCTGCGGTTCTGCTGTAGCGCGCCAACGGAACCTGGCAACCCTTAGAATATTTCTCCAAAAAAAATTTGGCAGAAAAACATTGGTGACCTCTGCATTATACAGAATTTCTGGCTACGTTTGAGACTCTAAAATACCTCAGATTTGTGATCGAGAGTCGTATCTTCGTCTATACCGACCACCGACCGCTCAGTTGAACCGTCTGAGTTTAACTGTCCATTTAACGATCGACACCCAAGACAGCTGTGGCTACGACATCGTCGTTGCTGATCCTGTGTTCAGACTCGGATACACCTCCCAGCGAGTAGACTTCAACGATATGGCAACGGCGCAAACCATCCGTGCAGAAGTGAAGGGCCTGCTGGAAGAAACGTCTGATCATGGTTCAGACCGCGTGCCTCGGCCAGGAACCTGCGTGTCGGTGACGTGTGAAGGAGGCACTGGTCGACTGCGGCTACTCCCCTCCACTTCGGTACGTCGCTGCGTTTTCTAGTCTTCGCACGGATTAAGTCATCTGTGTATGTGTGCCATCGGGTCACTGGTGACACATCGATTTTTATGTCCCGTAAATGGATTCCGGAATGTGTCGCCGGACAGAAGTGCTAAGTGATGCGCCATATGCATTATTTTATTTTTAAAATGGCTTCAGTTGATGGTCTTATAACCACAAAATCAATAATTGAGAAAATATGAGAGCAGGTTAAACTAAAGCTGTTTAGTGCAAGGGGCATTTACAAATAGGCAATTTTTAACCCTGATTAGAGCTTGCAATATTATAATGAGGATGAAGTATTGAAGTCTGTGGCATTGGAACTTAAAGATTTTACCGTAAACTAATCAAAGAAAGAACAGATCAAATGTGAGGGCCACTCCAAAATAAATATTTTTAAACATCCCGTTTATTTTCTATCCTTTGTTGTTTTTATAGTGTGTCAAAAAAAAAATGGTTCAAATGGCTCTATGCACTATGGGACTTATCATCTGAGGTCATCAGTCCCCTAGAACTTAGATCTACTTAAACCTAACTAACTTAAGGACATCACACACATCCATGCCCGAGGCAGGATTCGAACCTGCGACCGAAGCAGCAGCGCTGTTTCGGACTGAAATGCCTAGAACCACTGGGCCACAGCGGCCGGCTACAGTATGTCGATACGTTCTTGTGAGACAAATCATTTTCCCACGTAATCTGCGTCCGTTTCAGCTGCCTTAGGCCACCGTGGAACTAAGGTCTCTGTATTGCTTGGTCAGCCGCTGCGCTGGAGATCCAGAGTATTGAGGGTTGGGTTGTTTGGGGAAGAAGACCAGACAGCGAGGTCATCGGTCTCATCGGATTAGGGAAGGATGGGGAAGGACGTCGGCCGTGCCCTTCCAAAGGAACCATTCCGGCATTTGCCTGGAGCGATTTTGGGAAATCAAGGAAAACCTAAATCAGGATGGCCGGACGCGGGATTGAACCGTCGTCCTCCCGAATGCGAGTCCAGTGTCTAACGACTGCGCCACCTCGCTCGGTCCTTGAGTATTGGCATGTCACTTTCACCAGATACTCCGTGCGCCGGACTACTAACTGTACTGCGAACGTTGGCCTCATCTCCATATACCTCCTTCAATCTCTGGTAAATGTTCGTCACATCTCGTTCTCATAACACAGGAACTCTCTAACATAAAGTTGTTACAGACGAATATCATGTGTAGCAGCCATCTCCGTCGATTGCTACAGAAGACGCGGAAACAAGATTGAATGCAATCGGAAAGAATGTTTTTATGACCGTCTTGAATACGAAAGATGTAGAAAAAAATAATTTTTTGGAGCAAGATTATAAATTTCTTATGGAGTGACCCCCGTAAAAGGTAAAAAAAAAAAAAAAATTTGTTTTAAATATCTTTTTAGAAAGAATCTACAAGTAGAACTGCCGGCTTGATGGTACACAGTATGAGAACTGTTATATTTTTGCTCTTTGTGTATTACGAGGACCTTTGAATAATTAATGCAACACATTTCTTTCTGAAAGCAGGTTCGTTTTATTCAAGAGTCCAATACACCATATTATTCTCCACTCTTTTAGCTGTAAAACCCTATTTTTAACATGATCTCCATTCAGTGCGACAGCCTTACACCACCTTACCGGGAAGGTCAGTATGCCCGCGTGGTACCACTCTACCGGTCGACGCAACAGTCAACGCCTTGCTGTATCAATAACCTCCCCATTACCCACGTACTGCTTCCCGCGCAGTACCTCCTTCATTGGGCTAAACGCATGGAAGTTGGAGCTGCGAGATGCGGGCTGTAGAGAGGATGAGGACGAACAGTCCAAGAAAGTTTTGTAACCTCCTTCCGGATTCACAGACTTACGTGAGGCATTGCGTTGTTATGGAGAAGAAGGAGTTCGTTTGCATTTTTGTGGCGATGAACACTCAGAAGTCCTCCTTGAGTTTCCTGGAGGTAGCATAATGGAGTTCAGAGTTGATCGCTAAACCAAAAAGTAGGATATCAAAGAGTCACCCCTTCAGAGTCGCAGAGGCCGTCATTTCTCGAAGCACAGGTGCTGTGCCATCAGTATATGGATTGGCGTTTTGTTCCCAGTTGGAAGTGAAGGACCCACGTTTCATCGTCTATGACGATGTTCGACAAAAAATTCTCACTGTTAGTCTCGTAAAGCGCAAGTAATTCCACACAGACGGTCCTTCGTTATTCTTTATGGTCCTCCTTTAGGCGGCGAGGAACACAACTGACACTCCTTTGAGGAACCCATCTGGTAGACGAGTGTATCGGCACTACCAACAGCAACGACCGGTTGTGGAGCGAAGTGTTTCATCGTTATCCGTCGATCACCTCAAATGAGAGTGTCCGCACGTTCCAGCTTTACAAGAGTCGTAGCTGTGTGAGGGCGGCCGGCACGCGGCAGATCTGACAGGTTTGCGCGGCCTTGTTGCGATGGCGACAGACGCCTCGCCCAACGACTTGCCGTTCTTTCGTTCACTGCCGGATATCCGTAGACATTCTGCAAGTGTCTGTGATGCTATGGTTTTTCGCCAAAAGAAAGTCAGTGCCAGCTTTCTGCTTGGAACGCACCACCTTTACAGGCGTCATTTTGAAGTCTATCTATAGCGCCGCCTGTCTGAACTTCATGGAACTATAGGCATTGAAGCAGGAATACTGCACGATGTTGCACAACAAATACAGCAGTTTTTCAACCAAAATTGGGCGAGAAAAAAAATCTCGCATTACTTATTGAACATCCTTCGATAGTGGTGGCTTTCGGTCTTTATATTTGGTTTGCAGAAACAATGATTCAAGTTAATTTGTTCTATTTTTGAAAACGAAGCACCTTCGGAAAATACTGTTTGCGACTGATTTGCAGAAATTCGTAGAGCTCCTGCGTCTGTCAGCGATGAATTTCATGAAGGTCGATCAACATCGGTTGTTGCTCCAGGTACACATTAATGCAAGGCGCGCCGTAATTGAAGAGCACTGGCGTTTGTCTTACCTTCAGACAATGACGGTCCTAATGCATATCCAAGACTGCAATTGATTTTTCCTGAATACTTCACAATGGCAAAGGACTATTCCCAACGGATTCGACGGAATTTGACTCGAGATTAGAAACAGGCTTATGTCAGCTGGTGTAACGAAATGTTAAAAAATTATTTAAACGATAACCCTTATATTATAACCGGTTAAGAGGTATTAAATAATTTGTCATAGCCCCATCACATTTCTAAACTCTTATAGATAGTCCACGAAATTTGTGCTTGAGAATTTTTAATAGTTACTAAAATACACTCCTGGAAATGGAAAAAAGAACACATTGACACCGGTGTGTCAGACCCACCATACTTGCTCCGGACACTGCGAGAGGGCTGTACAAGCAATAATCACACGCACGGCACAGCGGACACACCAGGAACCGCGGTGTTGGCCGTCGAATGGCGCTAGCTGCGCAGCATTTGTGCACCGCCGCTGTCAGTGTCAGCCAGTTTACCATGGCATACGGAGCTCCATCGCAGTCTTTAACACTGGTAGCATGCCGGGACAGCGTGGACGTGAACCGTATGTGCAGTTGACGGACTTTGAGCGAGGGCGTATACTGGGCATGCGGGAGGCCAGGTGCACGTACCGCCGAATTGGTCAACACGTGGGGCGTGAGGTCTCCACAGTACATCGATGTTGTCGCCAGTGGTCGGCGGAAGGTGCACGTGCCCGTCGACCTGGGACCGGACCGCAGCGACGCACGGATGCACGACAAGACCGTAGGATCCTACGCAGTGCCGTAGGGGAGTGCACCGCCACTTCCCAGCAAATTAGGGACACTGTTGCTCCTGGGGTATCGGCGAGGACCATTCGCAACCGTCTCCATGAAGCTGGGCTACGGTCCCGCACACCGTTAGGCCGTCTTCTGCTCACGCCCCAACATCGTGCAGCCCGCCTCCAGTGGTGTCGCGACAGGCGTGAATGGAGGGACGAATGGAGACGTGTCGTCTTCAGCGATGAGAGTCGCTTCTGCCTTGGTGCCAATGATGGTCGTATGCGTGTTTGGCGCCGTGCAGGTGAGCGCCACAATCAGGACTGCATACGACCGAGGCACACAGGGCCAACACCCGGCATCATGGTGTGGGGAGCGATCTCCTACACTGGCCGTACACCTCTGGTGATCGTCGAGGGGACACTGAATAGTGCACGGTACATCCAAACCGTCATCGAACCCATCGTTCTACCATTCCTAGACCGGCAAGGGAACTTGCTGTTCCAACAGGACAATGCACGTCCTCATGTATCCCGTGCCACCCAACGTACTCTAGAAGGTGTAAGTCAACTACCCTGGCCAGCAAGATCTCCGGATTTGTCCCCCATTGAGCATGTTTGGGACTGGATGAAGCGTCGTCTCACGCGGTCTGCACGTCCAGCACGAACGCTGGTCCAACTGAGGCGCCAGGTGGAAATGGCATGGCAAGCCGTTCCACAGGACTACATCCAGCATCTCTACGATCGTCTCCATGGGAGAATAGCAGCCTGCATTGCTGCGAAAGGTGGATATACACTGTACTAGTGCCGACATTGTGCATGCTCTGTTGCCTGTGTCTATGTGCCTGTGGTTCTGTCAGTGTGATAATGTTTCCCCTTCCTGGGACAATGAATTCACTGTGTTCTTATTTCAATTTCCAGGAGTGTACTTGCAAAATTTGATACGAAAAATGTGGGGTGCATGTAATTCATAACTGATGCATGAACAGTTCAACTTCTTACTATCTGTTGCATACGCCCCACGCTTTTCGTTTTAAATGTTCAAATATTGTCATAGATATTAAAAATTCACAAGCACAGATTTTCATGACTATCTATATGGGCTTAGGAATTTGTATGGGGCTAGGAGAAAACTTGTTAAAAGTGTTTTGTTTAAATAATTATTTTCTGCTTTTTAGTCTTATGTGTGTGAAATTTTTCAATCGATTTCAAACAGTTTGATGAGATTACAACAGAAATATGTGATAAATTTCAGGTTTTCTGTTTCCTTTTATTTGAGTATCGGCTCCTCCTTCGTATATCTTGCAAAACACTGTGAAGATAAAAATTAGAGAGAATCTAGCTTACACCGAGGCTTACCAGCAATCGTTCTTAAGGCAAATCATTCGCTGCTGTAGAAGGAGCAGGGGGAAATAGCACTGCTGTACTAAGTACCCTCCGCCACACACCAGACAAGAAAGCTAGTTAATATTGCATTGTTATCCAGTTCTGATCTATGTTGATTGCTTGAGGTCTTTAGCTCATCGGCAAGTTAGTTTAAAATCAATTGCAAAATTTGTACCGACTGGACAGAGAAGAAAGTGATCTAATAAAAACGAGTTAAAAATTCGTCTGGTGAAGTGCAAAATCTGTGTGCAGCATTATAGCAGTAGTTGGATCTTGTATGTATGCGTAAGAGTCGGAAACTAAGCAGACATCAACTGTTCAGGTGTTGGAAAAGGAACTGAATAATATCAATAAAAACAAGAAAAATGGCTTCTTTCTGTGTTTACAAGAGACATGTCAAAGAATATCGAAAAACAGTTAATGCAGGACGGTAGACATAAATTTGGTTGCACAATCAGGAAATGTAACCGGAAACTTCGCTTCATTTGTCAACATGACTATGTCATTTGTCACACATTACTTCAATCAGTTGGTCGTTTGACGGACAAAATCATTTAATCATTGTCTCATTGCCCTTATTCATTAGATCTCCCGACTTCTTTTTATTTCCTCAGACAAACAAAATGTATGGACACCGATTTTCATCATCTTTAAAAGCTGTCGAATCATTCCACAAAAGTATTTTTAAGGTACCTCAATTGGTCTTACCGCTTGCAGAAGACGGACCTTGCGGGAACACAGGAAGTATCTGAAAGACGGCAAACGAAAGCATTAGAGTTTTCGCTGCTGAAAACTGTTGTTAAATGAAGAACTAATAATTATCCATGATTACTGAAAAAGGTGGTAACGCTTTTGTAATGTACCGAAGTGAGCCAACATTCGATACTGCAATAACTTGTTTCATTTTCTCTAGAAGAGGAAGAAACAGAGACGGGATTCATCATGTCTGACTAATTATGTCGACACCTTAATACATTTACCTCCGCATGGCGTCAAGTAACAACCTTAATTTTCGACAGCTGTAAGATGACAAACAACCCGTGCCGTAACAGTTTGTGAACTCTAGAGGTATGAACGTCAGAATACGAAATCAGGCGGAATGCGACGACGACGCAGCGTTAATGACGTTAAGTTTTTCCTTACATGCGGTGCTCTAGTTGCGTTTGGTATATCTAACTTCCGGCAGTAAATATGTAGATGAGCAGAGGAAATTTGAATTGCTAATGAGTTTTCAGAGTTTAGCAACATCGAAATATTTAAAAAGTTTCTTTCGCCCTGTGCGTCGTCCTCCATCTTTGTTCTTTCAGTGATGCCGTTTGCACGCTAAGAATTTTTCGAGACTAAACGTATTACAGCACTGTCCGAAGTACTCGCTCGCCACGAGGCGAAAAGCATCATTTGTGAATATAAGTTCTCATTCGTGTACTTTTAGAGATTCGTGTGAAGCGAGCAGCAGTCTCATCTCAGACGTGTTTATTTTCGACTGTTTCGATGTTTAGAATGAAAACAGCAAGAGATGGCAGAAGCACATACATTCATTTGATTAAACGTTGTCTAGTACTAACCTATCCATATAAATGAAATGGCACATTGGTGGAATAATTGTCTTACGAATGATCGTCCGTAACCTTGCTGCGGGACATTGGTTAATATGATGGACGGTGGCTATATACAGGGTGACTGTAATTAAACTTCCGCTACTCAAGAGCGTCTCCATGGAAAATGAGCGATCGTAGGATAATGAACTTAGTGGAAACATTTGTAACGACATACAGAAGAGAAATAACTAATAAACCATAGAAAGAAACACTTTTGTTAACTGCTTACCTTGTTTACGTTTCAGGTTACAAACGTTGTTCTATGTGACGATCATTTGCATCCCCTGCGTCATGGAACCGTGTTAGAGACTGTTCGCAAAACTTTTCGAACGGCGAACCATGGTATGTTCAGCTGTCGTGACACAGCTCGGGCGCTGCTTGAAGGTCGCACAGTAACTTCTTCAACAATTACTTAACTAATGATAGCAAAACCGGTGGCTGTATTTGAATCCAATGTCGTTCGTTGCACACGGAAACGCTTGTGGATGGCAGATTATGCTTGGATCCTGAAGATAACACCATTTGGTGTCGAAAATGATAGCATGTTTTAAAAAGAATAAATAACGGATTCAAATACAGCCGTTGGCTTTGTTAGCTTTTTTCAAGTACTTCGTGTCGAGCTGCAGTCCCACTTTCGGTGACGGGTTACCAGAGACTCTTCAACAATATGTGGTGCAACTGGTTGTCAGCCCCTCCAGGAGTGGTTCCCAAATCGCCAGTTAATTCGAACTTCCCAGTCAACTACGGTGCGGAGAGAAGACCTCTCCGTATTCGTTCAATGCGTCGATACTCGCAAAGAACAGCAACACCATTACTGTTGTTTTGATAAAGCAACTTAACAACTGAAGCGCAGCTCAACTTGTCCAGAGCAATGTTGACTGTCTGCAACTCTAATGCATACTGATATTTGTCTTTCAACCCCACGTCGCTGTTTAAACATTCTTCGTATAAACTTAGGTACCCATAGTGTAAAAGATCTTCCGTCTACACTCACTCAAGTAGCGAAAGTTCAATTATAACCATCCTTTAGAAGCGTACAAATTAGTATTTCGCGAGCTATTGATCTATAGGTCTGTTTAAGCAGACATAGTCGAGATGTTTTGGCATAACTCAATAAATACGAAACTTCGTTTTTCTGAGTACAGAAAGATTTACAAATTGAGCATTATTGATTGTGATAAAACACGATAAAAACTGTGTGAGGTACATAAAATGTTGTGGGGAACACGAATAGATCTAAATAGCAGTAGTAAGGAAATGTACTCCTGTAAATTTTATCTGGTAATCCTGAGAGCATGAGTCAGCCAGTGTGGCCATGCGGTTCTAGGCGCTTCAGTCTGGAACCGCGAGACCGCTACGATCGCAGGTTCGAATCCTGCCTCGGGCATGGATGTGTGTGATGTCCTTAGGTTAGTTAGGTTTAATTAGTTCTAAGTTCTAGGCCACTGATGACCTCAGAAGTTAGGTCGCATAGTGCTCAGTCATTTGAACCGTGAGAGCACGCACTCATTAACAGACGTACAACCTTTGACCTGGTCTTTCTGCACCGGTAGGATGTTATGCGTCCGAACAGACCTAATACCTAATACCTTTGGCTTTCTCATTCAAATGCTCTACCAAATGAGCGACCCCAGCACGATTCGGATACTTGGTACTTGCAGAAGTAAAGCTCTGAGACGAGTCGTGAGTTGCACTCGGGTATCTGAGTAGGTAGGGCACTTGCCCACGAAAGTCGAAGTCCCCAGGTTCAACTCAGACAGTTTTAATGTGCTAGGAAGTTTCATATCAGCGCACATTCTGCTGCAGAGTGAAAAGCATTCTGGAAGTGGTGAAGCAGTCTGTGGCGCTCAACCCGTGAACGAGCGTCTGGCCTGACTGCAGGAGGCGGTCAGTCTTTAGTTCGCCGCGGTACTGGGAGGGCGACGGCGGCGGGCCAATCGCCCCAGCCAACTTTCCCGCGCGAGAAAGATTGCCGGTACTCTGAAAGCAGGATGAGTGGACCTGGAGCTATCCTCTAGGGTCTGGAAAGGGGAAATCCCTCGAACCTACCCGGAATTTAACGCTTTCTAGGATTCCCATGTTAAATTCCTCCAGGTGGCATTTCTCTTACACTTTCATATTAGCTACACGCACCTGTTACAATCCTAGTGGCGCGATTCTGAATTCGCTCGATGTCTGTTGTCACGCCTGCTTAATAAAACACCAAACACTTGAAGTATAGGATATGCCACACTAGCGTGTTGTAAGCAGCTGCTCGTACAGCGCAACGCAAGTCTGTCACCGGCTGTACCACGGAGTAGTCACGCACCAGAGCTCCGCTAGGGAGGCACGTGTCGCGTGTTGTGTTGTGTTTACTCTGCCGCCGCAAGTGGCGCCGTCCTTATACACGCATAAAAAAAAAGTTTTGCATCGCGTCGTTTCCGAGAGTTCCGAAACCTGTACAGAAAATTGGAACAGAGATCAACATAAATATCATTTCCGTCCTTATTGTTGCTGATGAAAACTACACATTGCATGTTGTACTACCATACAGCGAGACCTTCAGAGGTAGTGGTCCAGATTCCTGTACACACACCTGTACCTCTAATACCCAGTAGCACGTCCTCTTGCATTGATGCGTGCCTACATTGCTCGTGGTATGCTATCCACAAGTTTATCAAGGCATCGTTGGTCCAGATTGTCCCACTCCTCAACGGCGATTCGGCGTAGATCCCTCAGAGTGGTTGCAGGGTCACGTCATCAATAAACAGCCCTTTTTAATCTATCCCAGACATGTTCGATGGGGTTCGTGTCTGGAGAACATGTCGTTATACTGAAAGAACTCATTCACAAGATGTGCACGATGGGGGCGCGAATTGTCGTCCATGAAGACGAATGCCTCGCTAATATGCTGCCGACATGGTTGCACTGTCGGTCGGAGGATGGCATTCACGTATCGTACAGCCGTTACGGCGCCTTCCATGACCACCAGCGGCGTTCGTCGGCCCCACGTAATGCCACCCCAAAACACCAGGGAGCCTTCACCTTGCTGCACTTGCTGGACAGTGTGTCTAAGGCGTTCAGCCTGACCGGTTTGCCTCCAAACACGTCTCCGACGATTGTCTGATTGATGCCATTTGCGACACTCTGCGGTGAAGAGAACGTGATGCCATCCTGAGCTGTCCATTCGGCATGTTGTTAGACCCATCTGTAGCGCGCTGTATGGTGTCCTGGTTGCAAAGATAGACCTCGCATTGTTCATCAGGAGGGAAGTTGCTCAAATGGTTCAAATGGCTCTGAGCAGTATGGGATTTAGCCTCTGAGGTCATCAGTTCCCTAGAACTTATAACTACTTAAACCTAATTAACCTAAGGACATCACACACATCCATGCCCGAGGCAGGATTCGAACCTGCGACCGCAGCGGTCGTGAAGTTGTTAATCATGCAACCTATTGCGCATAGTCTGAGTCGTAATACGACGTCCTGTGGCTGCATGAAAGCCATCATTCAACATGATGGCGTTGCTGTCAGGGATCCTCCGAGTCATAATCGGTAGGTAACGGACATCCACTGCAGTAGTGGCCCTTGGGCGGCCTGAGCGAGGCATGTCATCGACAGTTCCTGTCTCTCTCTGTCTCCTCCACGTCCGAACAACAAAGCTTTTGTTCACTCCTAGACGCTTACCTTCTTGAGAGACCTTCCTGGCACAAATTAACAATGCAGGCCCACCGCAGTATTGACCTCTAGGCGTGGTTGAACTACAGACTATACGAGCCGTGTACTTTCTTCCTGGTGGAATGACCAGAACTGATCGGTCGTCGGCCCCCCTCCGTCTAATAGGCGCTGCTCATGCATGGTTGTTCACGTGTCTGGGAGGGTTTAATGACATCTCTGAACAGTCAAAGGGACTGTGTCTGTGATACAATATCCACTCAACGTCTATCTTTAGGACTTCTGGGAACCGGGGTGGTGATAAATTTTTTTGATGTGTGTATAACAACGTGGCGGACAGCAATCGCAAAACGACTTTACGTTTCATCTTTTGTTCAGACTTCTCCCGTCCCAGGGCCCTTGACATTGAACGGTTTCTTCGCAACGACGTTAAAGTACCACCACCAGATTTCATTGGAATCCACCTGCCCGCAGTTGGTAGCACAGTATATGCCAAGATGACTAACGACGGGGCGTGAGACACAGTGCTACGGGAGGCCAATCGTGGAGTACGTTTCTGTCATTCCGACGACAACGCAGAGCCCTTTACCGACGAGCACCCCGGTATCGGCGTTCTAACGATACAGATATTCGAACTACCCGCGGACACCGTCATTTCAGCGCTCCGACCATACGGCAACGCCCTGGAACATGTCCACGAATGATGGGTACCGTTCCGAAACTATCCTGTCTTAAATGGTTTCAGGCATGTTCGTATCGATCTGCAGAGTCACGAGCCCTCCTAGCTTATTGGAGACTGCCTTGCCGTCATAATGTGTGACAGTCAGCCCCGCACTTATTCCTGTTGCGAGCAGGAGGGCCATTTACGGTCTGACTGCGTCCAGAGACGTGTCACGTAGCTCCCGTTGTCAGAAGCGTCCGTGCCACCCACGTTGATCGCCCTACCAGTCGCCCTACCGGTAACTTGAGCGCCAGCTTTCGCCTCGCCTATGTCTTCGTCCATTCCGTCACCTGGCCTCTCGCCATTCCACCACACATCGGACCATCGAGGAACACGTGCAGAAACAGCGCTCATCGCCTCGGCGCAAACGTCGTCGCCGCTCGCTGACGGGTCCTCACGACCATCTTACTCAAGACAATGGAGACGCCATCCAACCAGTCGACGGTCCCATACAGATTTCGGCGGACGGCACTAGCGATGACCAAGGTGTTTCGTGGGATGGACAACCAGTTGAGGCCGCCACGAAAGTGGCACCGACCAGTGCGCAGATCGTGACGCCATTCTTCCAGCTGATACATAATGATATGTCTCACTAAGACGGCGTTCGTATGGACATTGGACAGGCCCCCGGCAGAGGGGCTTGGAGTGACGCTTGGAGGACGGCATGCCTTCTCCACAGGACTGTCTACTGCCCCCCGACGAGGTTGCCGTTAATATCGGAATCCACGAACGGCGACCTGCGGAATGGGCTCTCCCTGTGGTCCACGTAGTAAGCTACCCCTGACGTTGGCAGACGCACGTCTACTACTGCCAGCACAGACGTACTGATTCACCACATTGAACATCAAAACAATCAGCACCGCACTGAAACAGCAGCTCCTCAGTGATATGCTTTGAGCCTCTGACATCGGCATCGTAGTCCTTCAAGAAGTTCGTATTACCATGACACCATTCACACACGACTGTAGGTTATCGCTTCTGCATTCACGAAGGGATCCCAGTCACGGACATGACACTGCGACCAACCAGCCGGGGTATGGCTATAAACCATCTTTGGCATACGCGTCGTCAATATCGACGCTCCATAACCAGACACCTGGTTATTCCCTATGTCCAAAGCTGTGTACCGAAAATTTTCAGCTCGTTGACTTTTTGGGAAAGATTTATGGCTATGCCCCAGCTATACCCATTACACATTACATACTGTGAGCAGAGTCGACCGGTTTTATGTCTCTGTGCACCTTGGAAACGAAGTCTCCCAAGCAGAAAAATGGCCCTTTGCGTTTTAAGACCCCTGTGACATCATCTGCACGTTCACTCTAACACCTCAGTCGGCCTGGCGCAGCAGATAGTTCCGGAAGCTTCAAACTTCTCTACTCGGAGACCCGCCCTGCTAACAACATATTACCACTACATGGGCGTACTGTGAAAAGCGTCTCTCACAGTACAAGCCCACATTGTACTGTTCACTCAAGTGTGTGAAACATGCAGGTGTTCTAGGAGTAGTGGACATCAAAAGATCCTGGGGACGATCCCAGCAGAGGGGTCGAAACGTCGAACATTTTAGAAGAAACATGAGGCGGCCTAATAACCCAAAAGATTTTAACTTCACTACAGTCACAAGTTTGTCATGCAGTTTGACAAGGAAGTAGCGGCATGGTATCAGGAAAGCACCAACTTTCACTACAATGTCTTTCGTGAGCTTGAGGGACTTCCCCCGTTTACCTGTCCACAGGCAATTCTAGTGTGCTAAAGCGTGTCTTCTCACTCTCCAGCTCAATAAATTGCGCGGTGTCATGATGCTTTCGCGATGACAGGATTTTCCGCATGAAGAATCGCTGCCCACAGTCCACGCTGCATCTGACGATTGTCGTCGACGTCGACTCTTGATCTCTAATTTCACTACCTCAGATGGTATTCGTCACACAACGCAGGTGGTGATGGCGTCTCGCAAACGACTTGTTGCGGAAAAATTACGGGAAATATCATATTGCTGGTTATAGAATTTTCGAATTATAGGTTGAGTGTTTATGAATATACCCCGTTTCAAGACAGACACACATTCAGGAACCATCAAAACCGTATTTTTTGTTGGTTCTGTTTACCATAATATTAAATGTCAATAGATGACATACCTGGATTAAAGTCTTCAGAACATAACAACATACAAGGTCGCTTGTTACGGAAGTTCAATGTAGCCCAGTGAATAATAACGCAGTGCTACAAAACGATGCCTGATGTTTTGTAACTTGGGTCTCATTACATCCAACTTTGTTTGCTCACCTTCGCGTTTTCTGGTAGTTCTGAGACTTTATTATTAATTCAGTTCAAGTCTATACTAAAATTTTCGATGGTATGTAAATGCGAGGAGCGTTCATGAAGTAACGTGACACATTTGTCTCTAAAAGCTGGTTATTTTTATTCAGGATTTGAATACAGCATATTATCCCCCACTCTTTTGGCTAGAAAACCCTATTTTTCAACTTAATCTCCGTTCAATGCGACGGCCTTACTTAAAGGGCTTATATGCCCGGATGGTATCACTCTATTGGTCGACGTCGGTGCCAACATCTTGTTGCAACAATAAGCTCCGTATCATTCACAGTTGAGCAGCGAGGTGTTCGATTGTGATCCGGTGGTCACCTCGATTGAGAGTGTCCGCACGTTCCAGCATTGCAGGAGTAACAGCTGCGTGCGGCCGGCCGGCACGGGTAGATCGGAGATGTTTGCGCGACCTTGTTGCGGTGATGACACACGCCTCGCCCAACGACATACCGTGCTTTGGTTCACTGCCGGGTCTCCGTAAACATTCTGCAAGAGTCCGTGGATATCTGCGATGCTCAAGTTTTTCCCCAAAAGAAACTCAGTGACAACTCTCTGCTTGGCATGCATCTCCGTTACAGACGGATTTTTGAAGGCTACGCGTAGCACCGCTACGTATCGGAACTTCAGGAAACTATAGGCGCTTTAGTGGGATTATTCCACTTTGTCCCACAACGAATTCCGCCTTTTGAAACTGAAATTGGAGGAGAAGAAAGTGTGCTATATTACTTATTGAGCTCCCCCCCCCCCCCCCCCCCCCCCGCCTCATATAACTACACTCTGTCTCATGAGAGTGTTTTTTCGATTAGTTTTATCTGCAATAGAACTTGCACTACCTGCAGTAAGATATTATTCACTTTCTTGTTTAGTCTCGTATTTCTCGTGTTCTGAAGATTCTGCTACTGAATCGAAACAGTGATCAAACAAGAAAGAACCTGAGGTTTTACTAAAAAGAGAGAATAATGAAAAGATTTTTATCTTACGTGGAAGGCTATTGTAAAACTTTGCAGCAATTTTTGTGATGGTACTTTCATAAGTTGCTGTCCTTACTGACTGAATGTGGAACTTCCCATTTTGTCTTATAACATGTTCATGGATACTGAAGTTTCTATTTATATATGCTAAAAAAAACATGACGACTTGCATAGAGACAAGGGAGGATATGTGCGTTTTAATATAGCTAACGTATTTTACGCCAGTCCATTCCGCAGAGAAACTGTGTTATTTGCGAGCCAGAAACAGTTGGCATCTACCTCTGGAGAGCGGTCAAATCGCATATGCCACTGCATATGCCACGTAGAGGCACACGTACCATATGCACAGGCCGGGTCTTTCGTGAGCGTTCAGCACCACGGTATAGACCAAGCCAACTCGTTGAATCCCAAGGCCCGTGTGAAAACAGCTTTGGTAAGTAAGAGGAAGGGCATTCGGCCATAAAGTTAATACAATTTTGCAAGACTTGAGTATAGCGGAGCCTGCACGAAAACGGGGAAAATGCATGCCAAAGCAAGGAGGAGGAGGAGAAGAAAGCAGAAGCAGCGTCTTCTAAGAGATTTCCCTTAGAGCTAAACTGCGCTTTCCCAGAAAGCTTCCAGCAAATTTAAGGAGAATAGAGGCGCCTGCAGCACCACCACTTACTTGCCTTTGAAATCAAGTTTTTAATTTTGGTTCTTTGTAGTCGCTCAGTTTCTAGCGCCAGGCCTCAGGCTCCACTAAGATTATAGCTCTTACCTCTATTAAATTTACTAGTGCATATCGGAATTTCTGCTGCCGCTTCTGTTACTGCAGTCTTCACACAACCAAATCATGAAATAAGACCTTACCTTACAAAGGAGATCTTAAGTCGTTTCCTAAGGCTGACTTTCCTAAGTTTCTGAATTTGACGCGACGTTTATGTTAAAAGAAAACAAAGCTTCAAATATTGTCTTATGACTGCAAATTAAAATACTCTAAAAATTACAGATCTAGTTAATGTGTTGTCCAAACTGAAACATGTGCGTTCAGAAAAAAGAAACGGATATAAAGAGCGCTTGAGTTCGCGAGGTAATGAAGACTGAAACTTATTTGTCCACCGTAAAAGGTAGAAATCTTGGTCGCAATTTATTTTATTGACGCGTTTTGATAAGTCTTCTTCAAAACAGATCTGTATTTAAAAGGAAAAGGAGGCATTACAACTTGAAATGCCACAGACAGCTACACGCATAATATTTAGTTGATGCATCAATACTTACGAAGAAATACAAGAACAAGTCACACAGCCACATAGCAGTGGACACAAAAGGTACTGAAAATACACTCCTGGAAATGGAAAAAAGAACACATTGGTGTGTCAGACCCACCATACTTGCTCCGGACACTGCGAGAGAGCTGTACAAGCAATGATCACACGCACGGCACAGCGGACACACCAGGAACCGCGGTGTTGGCCGTCGAATGGCGCTAGCTGCGCACCATTTGTGCACCGCCGCCGTCAGTGTCAGCCAGTTTGCCATGGCATACGGAGCTCCATCGCAGTCTTTAACACCTGTAGCATGCCGCGACAGCGTGGACGTGAACCGTATGTGCAGTTGACGGACTTTGATCGAGGGCGTATAGTGGGCATGCGGGAGGCCGGGTGCACGTACCGCCGAATTGCTCAACACGTGGGGCGTGAGGTCTCCACAGTACATCGATGTTGTCGCCAGTGGTCGGCGGAAGGTGCACGTGCCCGTCGACCTGGGACCGGACCGCAGCGACGCACGGATGCACGCCAAGACCGTAGGATCCTACGCAGTGCCGTAGGGGACCGCACCGCCACTTCCCAGAAAATTAGGAACACTGTTGCTCCTGGGGTATCGGCGAGGACCATTCGCAACCGTCTCCATGAAGCTGGGCTACGGTCCCGAACACCGTTAGGCCGTCTTCCGCTCACGCCCCAACATCGTGCAGCCCGCCTCCAGTGGTGTCGCGACAGGCGTGAATGGAGGGACGAATGGAGACGTGTCGTCTTCAGCGATGAGAGTCGCTTCTGCCTTGGTGCCAATGATGGTCGTATGCGTGTTTGGCGCCGTGCAGGTGAGCGCCACAATCAGGACTGCATACGACCGAGGCACACAGGGCCAACACCCGGCATCATGGTGTGGGGAGCGATCTCCTACACTGGCCGTACACCTCTGGTGATCGTCGAGGGGACACTGAATAGTGCACGGTACATCCAAACCGTCATCGAACCCATCGTTCTGCCATTCCTAGACCGGCAAGGGAACTTGCTGTTCCAACAGGACAATGCACGTCCGCATGTATCGCATGCCACCCAACGTGCTCTAGAAGGTGTAAGTCAACTACCCTGGCCAGCAAGATCTCCGGATCTGTCCCCCATTGAGCATGTTTGGGACTGGATGAAGCGTCGTCTCACGCGGTCTGCACGTCCAGCACGAACGCTGGTCCAACTGAGGCGCCAGGTGGAAATGGCATGGCAAGCCGTTCCACAGGACTACATCCAGCATCTCTACGATCGTCTCCATGGGAGAATAGTAGCCTGCATTGCTGCGAAAGATGGATATACACTGTACTAGTGCCGACATTGTGCATGCTCTGTTGCCTGTGTCTATGTGCCTGTGGTTCTGTCAGTGTGATCATGTGATGTATCTGACCCCAGGAATGTGTCAATAAAGTTTCCCCTTTCTGGGACAATGAATTCACGGTGTTCTTATTTCAATTTCCAGGAGAGTAACTCATACGTACACACACCAAAAAAGTGTTCCAAGGTCTCCTTAACACTGACGTTTAATGTGTGTGTTGCATCAATAATACATTCACTTAGATTGTTTATAGATATCACTCAACCAGACCAAAAAATGGTTCAAATGGCTCTGAGCACTATGGGACCTGTGACCGTAGCAGCAGCGCGGTTCCGGACTGAAGCGCCTAGAACCGCTCGGGCACAACAGCTGGCCCAACCAGCACAAAGACCTAAATAACCATGCATGAGCAGCTCAATGACGGAGGGGATCCGACACCCGATCACATCCAGTCATTTCACCAGGAAGGAGGTACACAGCTCGTGTTGTCTGTAGTTCAACCATGCCTAGATGGTCAGTACCGCGTTCGATCACGTCCACATTGTTACTTTGTGCCAGGAAGGGCTCTCAACAAATGGGAGTGTCCAGGCGTCTCGGAGCGAATTAAAGCGATGTTGTTCGGACATGGAGGAGATACAGAGAGACAGGAACTGTCGGTGACATGCCTCGCACAGGCCACTCAAACGCTACTATTGCAGTGGATGACCGCTACCTACGGATTATGGCTCGGAGGAACCGTGACAGCAAAGCCATCATGTTGAATAATGCTTTTCGTGCAGCCACTGGACGTAGTGTTTCGACGCAAACTGTAGGAAGTAGGCTACCACGGCACCACGCAGCGCGGCACAGATGGCCCCTACAACATGCCGAATGGACCACTCAGGATTGGCATCACGTTCTCTTCACCGATGAGAGTCGCATATGCCTTCAGCGAGACAATCGTCGAAAACGTGTTTGGAGGCTACCCGGTCAGGCTGAACGCCTTTAAACACAATGTCCAGCGAGTGCAGCAAGGTGGAGGTTCCCTGCTGTTTTGGGGTGGCATTATGTGCGGCCGACGTACGAAGTTGGTGGCCATGGAAGGCACTGTAACGGCTGTACGATACGTGACTGCCATCCTCCGACGTTTCTGTAACCATATCGGCAGCATTTGGGTGAGGTATTCGTCTTCATTGTCGACAATTCGCGGCCCTATCCTACACATCTTGTGAATGACGCCAAGACACCATGCAGCACGGTACAGATGGGCCAAACAACATGTTGAATGGTCTTGTCAGAACTGTCATTAAGTTCTATTCACAGACGAGACTCGCATATGCCTTCAATTGGACAATCGTCGGAGATGGTTTTGGAGGCAGTCTGCTCAGCTTGAACGTCTTAGACACATTGTCCAGCGAGTGCAGAAAGGTGGTGGTTCCTATGTTTTGGGGTGGCATTATGTGGAACCAATGTACGCCACTGCTTTTCAGTCAGTCAAACGGGTATACGATACAAGGATGACACCCTCCAAAGTATAGTGCTACCATAGGCAACATTTCGGAGAGGGATTCGTCTTAATGGACGACAGTTCTCGCACTCATCGTGCACGTCTTGCTAATGCGAACCTTCATTGTAACGAAATCGCTAGAATAGAATGGCCAGCATTTTCTCCAGGCATGAACTCCATAGAAAATGCAGGGGGATACACTGCAAAGGGGTAGTTTGGACGAGGTGACCAACCAATCTGAGAGATGTGCGCCGAATCGTCGTTGTGGAGAGGGACAGTCTGGACCAAAAGTACCTTGATGATCTAGTCGACAGTATGCTATGACTAATCTTGCATCAATGCAAGACGACTTGTTACCGGGTGTTAGAAGTACTGGTGTAGCCTGCAATCTGGAACACAAATTCAGAAGGTCTAGATTAATATAACACAACTTGGAATTTTTTGTTTTCATGAGGAATAAAGGGAGCTGAAATTTTGTTTCTGTACATCTCTATTACATTTTTTAGTGAAGGGTCAGAATTCCCAGAAGCACGATGAAGCATCACTTTTTTTTTTTTTCTTGTTTGTATATGAAGCGTATTGCCGAACTGAACGTCAATAGAGGCCAGTAGTGGTGAGGAAAACAACTGCCATCACCAGGTGGCGTCGGCAACTAATACAATGCATAAATGACCGTCAGAAATATGACCAACAGAACAGGAGATCAGACTGTGAACATCGATGATGTACTGCACAATTTGAATACCACGGAGGAACCATGCAAGCATAGTATTTAAAAAAAAAATGTGAACACAGAATAAAAATATATAATATAACAAATATGTAGATTTCATTTGCAATCTTAACTGAGACAATTAACGAACATAGACCAGATATCAATTAATACATAAATTATAACAACGTGCAAGATATAAAATACAGAAAGAATATGACTTATGTTCATAACTGATTACAATGTAAGCGTAGAATGGGAGGTACCTTCGTACAAAATACAATGTGGACATAGAAATAAAAAGTTTCAGATCCAGTTACAATGTATGCGTGTCAGAGGATTTAAATTGTGACATGCAATATGACTTGAAAGTGGCCCAAAGACCGAAATTGCAATAGTGAGATAATTAATTTCTACAGTCAAAGGCGAATATGGCGTGCTTTAAAAAATTGAACTGAAAATATATTCTTAACACTGCCAGCTACGTTTCAATAGAATAGTTTACATGATACTATGCTGAAGTCAACTTTGCAGCATGAAATGTTGCGCACTAGGGAGAAGTGTAATCAGCAGGGTCATGGTGTTACGAAATGCCGTCAGTAAATCAGGAAATAAAATAAATACGAAATAAACTTAACACCAGCAGTAATGATCGAATAGCCATGAGACTATGGAGCAAATTCAAGCATGTAGTGCATTCGGTAAAATTACTATCTTTGTTTGAGAGTATCTGCTGGTAACAACCTTGATTCTGAAGATGGCGAATATTACACAGGGCAGACAATTCGTACAGTATTCGATCACTACACTGAAGAGAACTTTACATCAAGTTCAGGAACAGTAAAGTCAGCGGTAGCTTTGAGAAAGGAGTCTTTGATCTCTGTCTGTAAGTGCTCGTATTTTGATCCATGAATTTCTTCCTTTGTGAATGCAACGTTCTCTCCTAGACATTGCTTACAGAGAACTTCTGTCCGCAAAGCCTCCTGTCCGTGGTAAAACATTGTGCATCGGTTCCGGCACTGTGTCCGTGGCTGCGCCTACAAGGGTGTGTAAACTGCAAACAAACACGCGAGACCCAAAATAGCACGCTGACGTTTCGCGTCTAGGCTCCGCGAAACCTTTACCAGAACCGCGATAAATAAAGCATACAGACAAGACTTTCTTCTTTGCTTTTTCAGTAGCGCGATCAATAACCCCCGTATCAATGAACTTCGTGAAAAGAAAGAAAGAAAGAAAGAGAGAGAGAGAGAGAGAGAGAGAGAGAGAGAGAGAGTGTATGTGTGTGTGTGTGTGTGTGTGTGTGTGTGTGTGTGTGTGTGTGTATGGGGGAGAAAGAAAACATCGCGACGTTTTCTGTAAGCGGTTTAGTGAAATGACGGAAAACCTAAATCTTGAAGTGTCTTACCCACTGTGCAATGTCGTACTGCGCTTGCTCAATGGCAGCATCACTCGTTCAGTCGTTGTCTATTTGGGATCTAACTCAATCGCTTGTTTGAAATGTGTCTTCTGATTATTCTCAGCAAAATGTGACGTTTGGGACTATTCAGCTTTGAGACAAGCTTAGTAGCTAGTTCGTATACTTTTGGAACGAAACACAGCAACGATTCTGCGTGACATGAAAAATACTAAGTATGTATGTATGTATTAAACAGGGGACCTGGAAACGACGGAGAGGCTTCGTCCCGCTGTAGCCCTCAGTGGTTCACAACCCCACAACAGGCCACAGCAGACCACCCACCCCACCGCCGCCCCATGCCGAGCCCATGGTTATTGTGCGGTTGAGCCCGCAGTGGGCGAAATTTTTGTCGCTGACTTCCCCAACAAAATCATGAAAGGAAAAAGTTTATCGATTACTACATGCCGGCGTCTGCGGGCGAGCGGTTCTAGATGCTGCAGTCTGGAACCTCGCTGCTGCTACAGTCACAGGTTCGAATCCTGCCTTGGGCATGGATGTGGTTGGTTGGTTATTTTGGGGAAGGAGACCAGACAGCGTGGTCTCATCGGATTAGGGAAGGACGGGGAAGGACGTCGGCCGTGCCCTTTCAGAGGAACCATCTCGGCATTTGCCTGGAGTGATTTAGGGAAATCACGGAAAACCCAAATCAGGATGGCCGGACGCGGGATTGAACCGTCGTCCTCCCGAATGCGAGTACAGTGTCATGAATGTGTGTGATGTCCTTAGGTTAGTTAGGTTTAAATAGTTCTAAGTTAAGTCCCATAGTGTTTAGAGCCATTTCAACCATTTTGTCAATAATGGAACAGAAAACACCTTCAGTACAATCACATGTGGCGACACAGATATACTGGCACACACCGAGGTCAAAACTACCTTGACTCTGTGAGGAACTAGTGGAATGTTGCAGCATTTCTTATTTCAGGTGGATTAGCCCCATGAGCGGAATAGCCCCTCTGTAAGTTATTCCTGAAAATTATTGCAAAGTGAACGACGAATGTGTGTGGTTAGGATCAGAAAATGCAGTATCGTCTAAATCGTGTTAAGCTATATTTTATATCGGAAACTTTTCTTCAGGAGGTTAAAAGTACACGTAAAAAGATAATTGATGACAGTGCATGCCGCGCTGAGTGGCCGCGCGGTTAGAGGCGCCCTGTCACGGATTGCGCGGCCCCTCCCATCGGGGATTCGAGTTCTCCCTCGGACTGTGTGTGTGTGTGTTTTTTGTTCTTAGTATAAGTTAGTTTAAGTAGCATGTAATTCTAGGGACCGATGACGTCAGCAGTTTGGTCCCTTGGGAATTCACACACATTTGAACATTTCAAAGTGCATGTACCAAATGCACCTCATTTTCAAACATGCAGCTTTATTGTTAGTGGCTCTTGCGAGATAAAGAAGTTATTAACAAAAGTCCCTCAGAAACAGCTGCACCAAACTGGTGGCAACACACGGCAAGGGTGGGGGTGGGGGGAATGCACATAACTGTCAGGTCGGTGGCCCAATCGACCGACAGGTACAGCCGGTGCCCCGCGCCTGGCAGCAGTCACGGGCACGCAGGCCTGGTAGTTACTGTGCGATCCAGGTCGGGCACAGCACTGTGCGTCGAGGAGTGTAGGGAAACCGCGCCCTCTATGTGGCTCAACGGTATCACTCGACACTGCCGCCGGGAAATTCAAATTCCATGCCGGCATTAATTGCACAACGAATAAAGTTATAATTATACCTGTGGTCGAACGATCCAGGAAAAGAGGTGAAACGTACCCAGCTAATTTTCTTAATGATTGGACCTGCAGTGAAATATATGTCTTGAAAGGACATCGTACATAATGTTCCAGTATCACTGCTTAAAACATTTATTGATTATTACGACAGCTCTTTCGGAAGATTTCCATTTTCAAGTTCGTCTACGTTGTCCTGACGGTATGACTGTATCCGCTAACTGTTCTCGTTATATTTAATGTGAAACTCTATAAACTATCGATTTCACCTCAATTTTGTGTTATTTTATATAGTATGGCCTAATAATTCGATATCATGTAAATATAAAACATCTGTGGTGTGAAATGACAAAAAATATAGGAAATACCTACAATATTATATCAAAATATTACGCCAAACTGTATAAAACAGCAGAAAATCGACGTTAAATGGATATTTTAGAATTTAACGTGAAATATAACGAGAACAGTCACCAGATACAGTCACACCAGATGTTACATATGTCAGAACAACGTAGACGTGCTCGAATGTGAAAATCTCGAAACAGCTGCTGTAATAACCGATAAATGTTTTAAGGATAGATATAAAAAAAACGTATAATCCAAGGTGGATGTATCACTGAGGGATTTTCTCTTGTTATATTTACTGCCGTAAAAAATGTGAAACAAGCTAGTCATAAAAAATGTAGTTAAAAACGATAAGGTGGCAAACTAAATTGGAAGCAGACCTTGTAGAGATGCTGCTAACAACGCCCAGAAAATAAGAGCGTATAACGCTAGCTACAAGTACCAATACAATATTTCGAAAGATATGGGAATGATGATGTGCGGCACACATCTGACGCTCTGCGTACCTTCGGGTGTAAGATTGGCTTGGGTTGTTTGGGGGGGGGGGGGGGGGGGGGGGGACCAAACAGCGTGGTCATCGGTCTCATCGGATTAGGGAAGGATGGAGAAGGAAGTCGGCCGTGCCATTTCATGGGAACCATCCCGGTATTTGCCTGTAGAGATTTAGGGAAATCACAGAAAACCTAAATCAGGATGGCCGGACGCGGGATTGAACCGTCGTCCTCCCGGATACGAGTCCAGTGTGCTGACCACTGCGCCACCTCGCTCGGTCGGATGTAGGAGAAAGATGAACAAGGTTGGTTGGTTTGGAGAGTAAAGGCACCAAATTACGGGGTCATCAGTCCCTACGAACAAGAAAACGGAGGAAGACACAGTTGAAAGGATTTTGATAATTTGCATTGCATGTGAGTAAAATAGAGAACTCTTGCTACACAAATATTCCAGAAAAAGAATTCTTTGAAGTGTAGTGCATAAGATCCGAAGATGGCAATATATTTTACGGAAACCGGTAATCTGAATAAGTGCTCTAAACAGCGATCGCGGCATTTTGAAGTTTGTTACTTCTGTTTTCATTTCTGGAAAAGATTATCGTTGTACCAATTCAGCAGAAAAGTTTGTGTGACGAAAGCTCTGACAAGGGGGCCGATTGCAGGTAATCAAAACGTCGTGGATATGAGTGTGGATGTGTTACGGCATCGACTTTGAGCGTTGACGACACACATTGTCGTCGTTTGAGGCATTTTGTGTCAGTGGCAGGTACGACCCAAATAAAATCATGACCGATCCTCTGAAAACTAAACGGAAGAATTCCTTAAGAATTCTCTGCTGGTAGTAGTATAAGTACAGTGTAACACAGGCAGATACAGCTGTCAATAATAGTATTAAGTGTTCCCTGTCTGCATCGTCCGATAACGTATTCAAACACGAGGGTGCCATATGGCACACCTGTTCATTATACTTGCCTCTGGTCTACCTTGTTGACAGATGACGGCTAGCGGCCCTTGGGTTTTAACGGGGTACTTCAATTCATTACTCAATGGGGCATTATTACTGACACGATCTTTTATTCATTCACGGAAGACGTCATGTTTGTAGTTCACCATGAGCCGCCTGAAACTCATTGCCTGTCAATTTAAGAACAACAGCAACCCCGCCGAAATATTATGCATAGTTTGTTAAATTTCTGGGTATCGATACTAGACTTGCATTCTGGAGGTCCGGGTTTCAATTTTTCGCTGAACGATCTACATTTAGGTTTACCATATATCCCTAAGCCGCCGAAGATAATTGCCGGGAAGGTTCTTCGGGCGATCTCATCTTGACAGATCGTTAAACGCTAAATTTACTTTTTTGTCTCTATCCGACTGCTTCGACCGATAGTAACAAAAATAAATATTTAAATAACTCCTTTCTGATTTAACTACAGTCAACACTTTAAAACCGTCGTCATCTATCTAACCGAGACTTTTCACCAGACACTTAATAAAGTTGAGATGACATCTCGTGGGAAAAATTTAGCTTGATACATGGATTTACGCGTCGACATTATTATTTCAATCTATTCTCACACATATTTATATGGTGCATAGTTCAGGATCGCAGCTGTGTAACAGACAAGAATGCTGAAATGAAATTTCACTATTACTCAACACACTTGTTCAATACATGAAATAATATTTAAAAAATTATAATTATTAAATGTACTTACAATATTTACAGCAAGCTCGACGAGAATGTAGGGACGCATCCTGTTTCGAAAATTATCGATACTGATTCTGGATTTAAGATTGCAAGATAACACTTCAAAAAATAGGGTACGTCTCTTTTATTTTTTCTGTTCGTTGTTGTTGTCTTCACAAATCACATTTTTCCAGACTATTTCCTTAAATAATTTCACGATCAACTTTACCTTTCATTCACCAAATTTTTCATTCCTGATTAATTGACACTTGAGCTGACGTCAAATCTAAGTACGCAAGACACTGGTAATGCGGGACTACGTATGTTGCTAATAACCCTGGGTTCGGTGTGGGGCGGCGGCGGGGAGGGGTGGATTGCTGGAGCCTGTTGTGGGGTTGTGAACTGCTGAGGGCTACGGCGGGGACGAAGCCTCTCCGTCGTTTCTAGGTCCCCAGTTCCATACAATACAGTACAGTCTATGTTGCTCATCCATAGGCTTTATAGCAGCTCACTGATTTTAAAGCTTTACTTGTATGAAGCTCTCCACGATTTAGCATCGTTTCTGTCTACATATTTCTCACACACTTTTTTATTTGTTTCAGGTAAGACCCTTGCTTGCGAGTGACATATCCCGCTGTTGAAATGTGCCGTCGTGGCCGTCTGCGAGAGCGCACGAGTCTTTCAAGGTGAGCTGTGGGAACTCAGCCACGTTATCAGCACCAGCGATCACCGGGCCGGCAGCGCCAGCAGGCAGGGCAGTGTGCCACACGGGAGCCACTCACCCAGGGTACAGTTGCAGCAATTCAGTCGGTAACTGACACGAGTATCAGAACCGGAGGATATACCGAAGTACGTTAACGGTTCACGTAGTGGAATATTTATTATTCATGTATTTTTTGTGTGTATCTTGTACAGGCGACATGGGATATTGTCAAATTAAATAACGTGATGCTGATTGAATTAGAGTAGGAAACGAGTCTTTCTATTTGGACAGGAAAATCACTGATGGAGTTCGAAGTAGAGAGGATAGAAGATTCAGACTAACTATAGCAAGAACAATGTATCTTAAAAGAGAGATTATAAATTGCAGTGTTGTGAAGATATTTGTGTGGAGTGTACTCTTCTACCGGAGTGAAACGTGAGCAATAAACAATTCAGACAAGAAGGCAATAGAAGTTTTTGTAATGTGTTGCTATAGGAGAATGCTGAAGGTTAGATGGGTTTGTCGAATAACTAAGAGCGGATAGTGAATAGAATCGGGTTGCGAATAAATTTGTGGCACAACTTGACAGAAAGAGAGATTGGCCGATGCGGGGGCATCAGAGAATGCTAAAGACATTAATGACCGCAAAATTGTTGAGAGAGAGAAAGACTTGAATACAGTAAGCAGGTTGAAATGGATATAAGTTGCAGTAGTTACGTAGACATGAATAGGCTTGGACAAGATACACAACCATAGAGACTTGAGCAGCAGTCCAATCTTTGTACTGTAGGCAACAACAACAAAAGCGGTTTATCTTCTTCGATATGTTGTCATCGTTTACGTATTGAAACGTATGTTTACTCGAGGAGAAAATGTAAATAGAATCGTGAGTGGGGAAACAGATATTAAGGTTGACTTTTTTTCCAAATTTACGTCGTCGACATTTAGCTACTAGCTTTACCCGCAGCTGCGGTCGTATGTAAGTAGTTTTGTTATGATAAGTGATGGTGTCATGGTGAGTAAGTAAGCTGTTCTACATGCAATAACATCAGCTACTCTCAAGTGCCTGCATGTTCGGGTAAGCATAACTCGCTATGTGCGCCCCCTTTGCCCATCACCATTCTCCTCCACCCCCCCCCCCCCTCCTCAACTACCACAAGTGATGCGTGCTGGGCGACGTGGGCGCATCTGTACATTGTGGTATTGAAGGAGTTCCACATCGTAGATAGTGTATATTATGCAACAAATTATGGGTCGATTTTATTTGTTTTTATTTGCTCATTCATTTGCTTCTGAAGTAGCCTACGTTCTCAAAAATGGTTCAAATGGCTCTGAGCGCTATGGGACTCAACTGCTGTGGTCATTAGTCCCCTAGAACTTAGAACTACTTAAACCTAACTAATCTAAGGACATCACACACATCCATGCCCGAGGCAGGATTCAAACCTGCGACCGTAGCAGTCGCACGGTTCCGGACTGCGCGCCTAGAACCGCGAGACCACCGCGGCCGGCAGCCTACGTTCTCCTTCAGGGTTCAAGCTACATGGGATAGGCAAAATAAGTGAACACCTGTACTTATTTGGGAATCGTTTATTAATAAGGAGTTGGACTCCCATTTTCCCGTAATACAGCCGCGATTCTTCTTGGAATAGTGACATATAATGACTGTACAGTCTCCAGTGGAAAGTTATGCCACTCTTCAATCACAACCTCATCTAACTCCTGTAGGGACGAAGGAGGTCCGGAGTCGGCGCTCAAATACCGCCCACAAGGGTTTGATAATGTGCAAGTCCGGAGACTGTGCTGGCCACGGAAGACGCTGCAGTTCAGTTGCATGCTTCTCATACCACGATTGTTCTGTCCTGGCTGTATGAACGGGTGCATTATCGTCCTGAAATATGACATCATGATTACGGAACAACATTTGAATCATGGGGTGCACCTGATCACTTAAAATGTTCACATAATCGTTGGCTGTATACGACCTTTGAGAGTAATGAAGGGACCCGCAGAATACTGTGATATGCCTGCCCACACCATCACACTTCCACCTCCATGCTTAACCGTTGGAATCAAGCCATGGGGATTGTAGGCTTCTTTAGGCGTTCTCCAGACGGAAACCCGTTTCGATGTTGGAAATAACGAAAACGTTCACTCGTTGGACTATATGACGTGTTTCCACTGATCAGCCGTCCAGGATTTATGCTCCTGACACCATGTTTTACCCTTCTGTGCGTTGGTTACCGTCACCAATGGTTTCGGTATAGCAGCTCGTTCACTAATACTCGCTTTATGGAGCTCTCGGCCATCAGTATCGATAGATACGGTGTCTCGAAGATGGCTATTGAGGTCTGCAGTCACTTTAGCCGCCGTAGTTTTGTGTTAACATACGACGATCTCTATTATTTAGTTTTGATTTGCGCTCACAATTACGTTTACACATGACGTCTTCCTATGTTTTGTGTAGGCTGTCGTGACTGTTGAAACGGTTGCTCTTGAAACATTGAATAATTTGGCTGTGTTGATTACTGATGCTCCAGCTAGTCGGGCACCCTCAATCTGCCCTCTTGGTAACTCTGGTCTTTCATTGCACGTCGACCTCGGCTCTGAATGTGGATACGAAGTGTGCACTGCTCGTAAACGACCTGCACTGATGTCTAGTCCGTACTGAACACGCACAGACCAGCGCGACACGTGCCTTACCTGCGTTGTTGACCGTAAAACACAACCATCCCATTACTGCCACTGTTCACATTATTTTGCCTATCCCCTCTGTATCCGTACCAGATTTCATCGAGATCAGCTCAGCAATTTAGTCGCAAAAATTCAACAGACAGAGTTACATTCGCGTTTATGATTTTGATATGGGAATACAGATTAAACACGTTGACGAGCTTATAAGCACATTGTATTCGTTACCTTATTTCCTATTATGTATAACATAGCAACCAGTAAAAGCATTTTCAGAAATATGATAAAGTTCAAAAGTGAAAGAGTAAATAGCTTTTTTAAAGGATAGATATTTTCCAGCTATTCGTGTTATTTGCTTCAATCAGTAAATATGTCGTAATAACTTTCTAAATCGGCTCGAGCATCTCCAAAGCAAATTACATCGAAATCGGTTCAGTGATTTAATCGTGAAAACGTAACAGATAGTTATTTTCGCTTTGTATGGTATGCATATATGAATTTAAGATTGAAATTCAATTTATAAAACAGGCGCCACCTGTTGAATGTATGTGCGAACGTACATACGTACATCCTGTTCAGAGTTGATGTAACATACATTTAACATCAGTCCTGTTGTAGTAACATCTATAGTAAGAGCTCTGGAAGAAAATTGTTGTGAACCTCTATATTTGTTCTACACGTGGCATGGAACGCCGACATATTATATCCACATATAAGTCAATGATTTTGCTCAATATCCATCGTGATAACATAGTAACTTAAGTCAAGAACGACGCAGAATAGTGACATAACCTTAGCAGCGCAGGTGACAAAAACCATCGCAACCTAAAACCGGTTGTAAGCCCCATTAAAAATTCAGTTATTGAGGATGCCCATGAACTGCCAAAGTGGCTCGTGGAGATTTCAGTTCTTGGTTACAACTCAATGATTGGAAAAAAAGTGTAAACATAAACATGTTGTTACCTGCTGACTGTAGCCATGACACTTGATTTTTACTGGTACCCAACAGGAGAAGGAATCATAGCCCATCTTTGCAATTTCTAACTCTTTTTCAATGCATGACAACGCGCTTAGCAGCCTTTACTTTATTTTGATACGTTGTGCTAGCCACATAACTGTTTGCCGACGGACATTGAAGCATATAGTCTCCGAAACATAAGGAATCGTTGGGTTTAGTATTCCGTTGATGTTGAGGTGTTTGGAGAAGTAGCATAAGTTCGGATTGGGGAAGTATTGGGAAAGAAATCTTGTCAAAGGAAAAGTGCGATTCGGGGAAATCACGGAAAACTTTAATCTCGATGTAATGGAAATTAAAACACCTGCATCCGTCTCTTTGTCATTTAATCTGTTTACGAAACTAGTTTCGGTGTTCCATTACACCATCTCCAGGCCTTTTGAGCGGTGTAAACTGGGAGGAATCCAATCCAAACTTGTGTGAAGTCGTAGCAGGAGCTAATATTAAATAACCGATGATCGGAGATCTCTGGTTTACACGACACTATCACATCGTTCATGAACCCACGAGAGTAATAGCGTCGTATAAACCAAAGTTCTCCGGACCAAGGTTATGTAATATTGGCTCCTGTTATCAATGCACACGAGATTGGTTTGCTCAGAACGTACGTTGGTCAAGGGGCCTGAAGATGATGCAACGATACATTGAAACTGATTGCGTGAATGAACTAAATGCAAAAGAGACGGCTGCATGTGTTTTTTCATTTAATACTGAACAGCCAAAGTCCTTGTAACGATCTACTACAAGGGTGGACATACAGAGATTAAATCTCGATGGTCGGGCGAGAATTTGTACGGCTGACCCCCCCCCCCCCCCCCCCCCCACACACACACCTTGGAATAGTAGTAGTCCAGTGTGTGTTACCACTTTGATGTTTCGCTCGGTACCGAGCTTGAGGATGAAGAAAGGCCGGCGAAACACGTCCGGATGCATTAAAAAAATTGAAGAGGGAGATTTTTTTTTTTCCCTTTATTACCACGTTGTTTGAGTGGAATATTATGTTTTAGCTGAAATTTATGACATGTGAATGCTTCGTGATAAATCATGTTGACACTTCAAGAAGGAGACTTGTCGAACTGGAAGTATCTATTTCGAACTTGCGGAACACCTGCTGTTATAATTCGTTGCTGGTGCGGCAGACCGCAGGCGGGTGATGCGTAGCACTGCGCACTAAGCCACGCCCTGGTCTCGTCTTCGATCAGCGATACCGCGCGATGCTCTCTCTGCGGCTCCACGTGTGCTCCTTGTACTGTACCCAGCCCTCCCCTGAAATACGATATCCACAACGCCGGGGCGCATCGCACTTGTTCACGAGCCTGTAAAGGGCAACGCAGGCCGGCTCGTGGTATTCACAATGTAGCAGTTCCCTGCCTGTACGTCGCCTACGACGACACTGTCGGCGGCCAGAAAGCGCGCAATCTCAACGACGTGTCCGGTGGTCCAGAAGAAGCACGCAACATACTGCTCCACACATTTATGAGGTTCCTTTCGTGAGCTCTTTATGCTTTAAGATAGGATTTAGAAAAATGGTTTATTTTACAAAATACCTTTGAAGGCCTTCAATATAATCTCCGTTCTTCCTTATGACAGCTTCCCATTGTTTTGGCAACTTCATTTTTGACCTTTCTGATTACTTGGGTCAAAAAATGGTTCGGATGGCTCTGAGCAGTATGGGACTTTACATCTGAGGTAATAAGTACCATAGAACGTAGAACTACTTAAACCTAACTAACCTAAGGACACCACACGCATACATGCCCGAGGCAGGATTCGAACCTGCGACCGTAGCGGTCACGCGGCTCCAGACTGTAGCGCCTAGAACCGCTCGGCCACTCCGGCCGGCTACTTGGGTCACGTCACTGGCAGCTTCCTCGGTTGTATCAAAACGTTTTCCACGGAGTTGTTCCTTCAATTTGGGAAACGAATCAAAGTCTGGTGGGTTCATATCAGGACTGTACGGTGGCCGGCCGCAGTGGATGAGCGATTCTAGGCGCTTAAGCCTGGAACCGCGCGACCGCTACGGTCGCATGTTCGAATCCTGTCTCGGGCATGGATGTGTGATGTCATTAGGTTAGTTAGGTTTAGGTACTTCTAACTTCTGCGGGACTGATGACCTCAGATGTTAAGTCCCGTAGTGGTCAGAGTCATTTCAACCATTTGAACTGTATGATGGATGGAGGGGGAAGTATTTCCAATCCATATTTGTCGACCATTTCAAATGGTTCAAATGGCTGTAAGCACTATGTGACTTATCATCTGAGGTCATCAGTCCCCTAGAACTTAGAACTACTTAAACCTAACTAAGCTAAGGACATCACACACATCCATGCCCGAGGCAGGATTCGAACCTGCCACCGTAGCAGCAGCGCGGTTCAGGACTGAAGCGCCTAGGACCGCTCGGCCATAGCGGCCGGCGTCGACCATTTCTCTCACTGCTAGGGCAGTATGTGGTATTGCGTTATAGTGCAAAATGATGGGACCAGCTGCAAGCATGTCAGGCCTTCTTTGACGGTTTTTCTGGCGCAAAACATTTTGCAGAAACAGCTTACAAATGGCCACTGGGCACTCCATTCATCTCATACCCAAAGATCATCATCAGTATCCCCTTTGACTGTTGGCGGCAGAATCTTTTCAAGCGTAGAGAGTCGGAAATTTTCCATTGTGATGACAGTCTTCTGTTCAGGCTCAAAATCTTGTATCCACGTTTCACCGTGTTCGAAATCATTGTAGCAATTCTTCAGCAATTCTTTTGCGACGCGCTTTCTGCTCTTTACTCAGATCATACAGAACCCATCTGGCAGCAGCTTTTCTCATCATTTCTGGAAACTAAAGTTACAAACATTCTGCCCTCACATGCGATTTCCTCACATGTATTTCGTCGATCCTCTCTTAAAATGTCAGTGACAATAACCTGAGAGGTTTTAGTCTGTTGCAGTTGATGGCCACCCTGTTCTTGGGTTGTCCTCAGTGCTTGCTCGACCTCCACGGAAACGAACGGACCACCGTGATACCATGCTACCATCCTCTACACTATTCCCTCACATCTCTCACAAAGGGTTGCAAACTTCCATTAGCTTACTTTCACGTAGGAAATCGATTTTGATATAGGAATGCTGGTCACTACGTGGAATCCGACCTGTCTCGGTTTCAACTTCCACTTTAAAACTAAATTACTCACGACACAGCCACGAGAACCGTCAAACGCATATACAACAGGCACGCTTAAGGTCTTGCTCACAACTGACGTGGTCTTCAACTTCGTCACACCACCGTAACGGTCGCGCAGGGTCCAGGACTTTTGAAATGACCTTCGTAATTGGATACGTTTACTGGCGGACCGGGATTACTTTTCTGCGCTACTACACTATCCAATCAGTTTAAGGAAGGGACGCCGGCCTCGTTTTGACCCGCGAGACAGGGTTAAGCTTCCCACAACTTCCAAGTCGCTAATGAAATGTCCTGTAGGTACCCCAACCACCCTCTGCTACATTGTCAATAATCGACTCAGTAAATAAAAGTCAGAAAACGGCAGTCGAAATGTAACAGCACTGTTGTGGCAACGATGAAGGTAGTTTTGTGATAGCGGTTATATAAAGGAAAGTTATACTACTTACTTTGTATTAGGTGTCAGTGTCTAGCGGCTCTAATAGTGCACATCGATCTCCAATAATTACATCCGTATGTCGAGATTGATACATTATTTCTTTATTGCGCTTTCAAATTACTTATGCCGTTTGTAATTCAGCCGAACAACAACTACATCATGAGTGACTCAGATACCTAACTAACTCATTACGAGAGTGCTGTAATGCCGCGATCGCCAGTCCAAAGACATTGCAATAGCTACGGCGCGTATTTAAATATTGATAACGATATAAATCTTCGCCGCGTTTTTTCAGTACTGACAACAAAAAATACTACTTGCGTACGGGTTGGTTATAATTAAAGCGCACCTACTCATGGAGGTCCAGTGTGGCTGTGATTATCGTATGACAACAAAACGTGGTAGTTATGCTAATGCGTTAGTGCGGAACCGATTTACGCTGGAAAAAAATTATCTTCAGTTTTAGCCAGCAGCCAGCAAATTTCTCTCTGTACACTGTATGATGGTATGACATCCGCGCTGTCGTTCGACAAGCCATAATGTGAGTGAACAGTATGGCTATTCAGAAGAGAGGCGGTGCGCTGATAGCGAAACTGTTTTATGTGCAGGGCAGCAATTACAGGCTTGCATTGGGAGAAAATCACCGATTGAGACTTCTTACGAGAGGCTCATTGTCATTAAGTGCTTTGAAGAAGACGACAATGTAATTGGGAATCATGATTGAGCTTGGTTTGGCACCTAGAAGAGGAGGGCGTCCTATCCCGGCGGAAGTTATCGCTGAGGTCGCTGTTGCTGTAACTGACCACGCAGCGCGTTCCCAGGGAGTGCTAGCGCTCGTGCAGTGTCGCGACAATTTGTCCATCTCACGGTGAGCTGTTCAGAAAGTTTCGCGGTCTGTGTGCACTGGTACCTGTACAGGATTCAGATGCTACAGCAACTCAATACTAATGATACGCAGCAGTTCAAATTTGCCGAAACTAATCATCACTGTACAAACAATTGCAATCTTGGCGAATAAAATATTCGTACAAAAAGACTTAAACGTTTTGTATCGTAAACGATTAACGTTACAGAAACGGGAGAATGGAATCTTTTGAAGTGTGTCGTTTACATAGCTATGCTGAGGATTATATCTGAAAAGTAATGTACGACATTAGTATTAAATCAAGTTTGGGAGAAAGATCTTTACGGGATACACCGACTAAAAGAAAAAAAAAGTTGACTAGACACTTGATGACACATCAGACAATAGATAATTTGATAATAGAAAGACGTGAGGGAAGTAAAAATTGTTGACAGAGAGCCAGAGCTCAATACTGTAAGCGGGCACAAATGGGCGTACGTTTCAGTAGCGATGCAAAGACTCATGCGGGATAACCTAGCGTGGAATAATGCATCAAATCTGTTGTAGGCCTGAAGACTGCATTGCCAAAGGACGTGGTGACGTCAGTTAGTTTCTGTCGTTCTTAGGTTTGTGGGATTGCTAGTATTTCTGATCCACGTGCGGCAAATGAACTCTTATAAATGTTCAAATATGTTTGAATTTCTAAGGGACCAATCTGCTGAGTTCATCGGCCCCTGGACTTATACACTACTTAAATTACCTTAAAATAGCTTATACTAAGAACAACAAACACACCCATGCCCGAGGGAGGACTCGAACCTCCGGCGGGAGGGGCCACACAATCCGTGACATGGCGTCTCGAAACGCGCGTCCACTTCGCGCTGCTAACTCTTATCAAGGCGTGGTGTACGAACTTCATATTTCCGATGAGCACTGATGGTAGGCTTCAGGGAAATGACTCAAAGCGTCTAGTCGGTATGTCAGTAAAAGAACACGTTCTGAACATGAGAACGTACATCCGATAATAGCTGAATTTGATTTACCGAAACAATGCTCTTGTGTAAGGGTAGGCTCCCGCGGCAGTTGTCACTACCAATAAAATTCTTCGGGGTGTGGGACTGCATTACCAAGAAATGAGAATCTCCGACATTTCGACCACTGTCGCATTTCACCTTCCTCAGGATGTTTTGCTTACTACGTTCGGCAAAAAACGCTCTGTGAAAGGCAGGTTGCAACAGTGGATGAAACGTCGGAGAATTTTATATACTGCCAATCTGGTCACACACCATGAGGATTTTTATTGGTAATGGTCTGGTATTTCGAGCATGTTTCGGATCAATGAACACTGTAGTATCGCCACGACTTTGACAAGTATGATAAGTGTCAACGAGATTATTGTGTTCTCGCAGGTGGCTGATTGGTCCTTCTGGAAAATTAACAAGCACGTTCGACTTCACACATCCTCAGTGTATCAGTGTTGGTTCCTTTTGCCCAAAAGATGCTGTACATGCGGAGAGTGTCCAAAGAACCGGACACTGCTTAAACAGTGCAGCGTGTCACTCTAGAATCGTAGCCTCTGGATATTAACAGAAACGTTTTAATTCAATTCCGACTTAAAGTGAAAACAGAACTGCGTTCAGCACTTTGATAACTGGAAGTCTTACAAACGCTACTTAGTGAGAGCAGCGCTGCTGTGAGATATTTGCTTCAGACGGGGGACAGACACGGCGAATGTTCCAGCGGTTAAGAATTCGCAGTTGGACGGAGTGAGTGCATTGCCTCCTGTGAGGCCGCCGCTCGTCTCCGTGGCAGCTGATCGGTTCCGGCTACGGCTTAGATGTGCGCAAGAAATGGACGAGATTGGCTGGAAGCGTCTTGAGTCACGAAGCTTCGGATCCACTCTGTCGAGAGGAAAGCTCCTCCGCAACGGCAGAATCTGCAGCTCACTGACGCGACTCTCCCTGCTATTCGTTGTTCACTGCAATGAACACCGAAGATTCCTGAAGGCGAATTTGTCCATATCCCAAACAGTGATGGGGGCAGCAGTCCAGTCTCAACAATCATATTGATTTGATAATTTCGAATACCGCAGGACCTGGGCTAGTCCTGTTGAATGTCCTGTACGCCGTGGAAACAGCTACAGCGTGTGCCCATAGGAATTCGCTCTGGCGCAAAAACTGGCTTCCTAATAATCCGAGTTGTGGTGAAAATATGTAATTTTTTCCTGTAATTGTTTAAAATAAACTACATTTTCACGATTAGTGTGTAGTCTGGTCTTTCAGGAATTCAGAACGAAACTCTCTCATTACGCAGGAGTATGTCTATTGCTTTGAACTTCCTGGCAGATTGTATCCAAAGCCTTGAGATAGAAGTGAGGCTGTAAGTGTGGCAATTGAGCTGTGCCTGGATAGCTCAGTCAGTAAGAAGACTGCCAGTGAACGTAAGAGTATGAAATGTTGGAGTGAAACAAGCTGTTCCACATAGTATTAATTTAAACTAAGCGTTCGAAAATCCATTGAAGTGTCTGAAGTGTATATCCTATGTTGTTGGTTGTATGCATAGGGCAAACCTGCAGGTCGTCAGTGAACTTGCTACATTGCTTCGAGACCAATGTTGGCCGGCCGATGTGGCCGATCGGTTCTAGGCGCTTCAGTCCGGAACCGCACGACCACTACTGTCGCGGGCTCGAATCCTGCCTCGGGCATGGATGTGTGTGATGTCCTTAGGTTGGTTAGGTTTAAGTAGTTCTAAGTTCTAGGAGACTGATGACCTCAGAAGTTGAGTCGCATAGTGCTCAGAGCCATTTGAACCATTTTGAGGCCAATTTGTTAAAGTGGGTAAAGTTGCGTCTCAAATATGAGATAGAAATGTATCCTCTCTCTTTCAGTCTCACTCACTTACATTTTCACTTCTGCATAAGAGCACAAGACACACGAGACTGTGTCTATAGTCCTTCGTAAAATTCGTTGTTAAAATATACACACTCTATCTATACAGTGGCTAAAATAAAGTAAGAGTAAAATGTGACAGGCTGATAACTGTGAAGGCAACAGGATGAGGCACTCGCCCTAGAAACACATAAAAATATGAGCCCTGATAAACTATATACATCGATCAGCCAGAAAATTAAGACTACTGCCCTACTGTCAATATAGACGCCTCCAAGCGACAGCCGTGTTACCTGGCGAGGAAATGACTACTAGTCAGGTAAAGGCACAGTGCACATAGTATCAGTGTGTGTGCTGTCCGTGTGTAGAATGGGGAAGGCGCGCCCTATCCGACTTTGAGGGCAGACTGTGATGGCCGGGAGGCTCGGCACGAGCGTTTCCGAAATTGCACGACCTATCGGATGTTTGAAGAGTACTGTGGTGAGTGTTTCAAAAAGTTCAAATGTGTGTGAAATCTTATGGGACTTAACTGCTAAGGTCATCAGTCCCTAAGCTTACACACTACTTCACCTAAATTATCCTAAGGACAAACACACACAACCACGCCCAAGGGAGAACTCGAACCTCCGCCGGGACCAGCCGCACAGTCCATGACTGAAGCGCCTGAGAGTGTTTCCAACAGGTGACGAAACCAAGGGGAACTGCTCTTGTACAGATGTCGGGCGTCATAGGCTAGGCAGACTGATAAAACAGGACAGGCGGCGAACTGTGGCGGAACTGACAGATTTTGATGCTAGCCAGAGTGCAGGTGTGTCTGAACACTCCTAACGATGGGCCTCCGCAGGCGACGACCAATGCATACGCTAATGTAACACCACTGCGTCGGCAACTACGACTGAAATGGGCATGTGACTGTCGCACTGGACGTTGGCGCAGGGGCAGAGCGTTCCATGGCCTGATGAATCCCAATGGCTTCTTCATCATGCCGATGGCGCGAATCCGTCGTCTTCCACGGGAACAGCTCCATGACACGCGTACTGCAGGCCGGAGACAAACTGGCAGCGGCTCCGTAATGCTCTGGGGAACATTCACGTCGGTATCCACGGGGTCAGTGGAGCTCGTGTAAGGCACCATGACGGCCAAGGAGTATCGTACACTGGTGGCAGGCCACGTGCAACCCTTCATGACGATCATGTTTCCCCATGACAATCTCATTTTTTCAGTGAGATAATGCGCCGTGTCACAAGGCCAGGAGTATGATGGAGTGGTTCGAGGAAAAGAGGGACGAGTTTCAATTGATGTACTGGCCACCCAATTCGCCAAATCTGGTCCCTATCGAAGACCCCTGGGAAGTGATTGATCGTGGCGTCACCCACTCCCCGGAATTTATGGGGTATTAGATGACTTGTCTGTTCAGATGTTCCCTCCAGCGACCTACCAAGGCTTCATTGCTTACAAGCCGTCGTTGCTATCCGTGCCAAAGTGGACATACCGGCTGTTAAGTACGTGGTCATAATGTTCTTGCTCATCAGGGTAGGTCAGATGCTACACAGAATCTTAAAAGACGAACTATATTTTTAGTTATTAGCTCGTTTTGCCTTAGCTGGGATTAGACATAGGTGTTATTGATACTTACACCCAACTTTGTTTTACAGATCCTAACTTTTGATCTGATGATGGCAGACATAATAAATAGACACATATATTAAGGGATGTAAAGAGTTTTATTCACAAAATATTCACCATGCTCAGGGACTCGTCCAGGAATTTATTAATACGAACCACATTCGTTTCATGGTCCCCAAAAATAGTTAGCAGATTAGCTGATAAGTTGGTTGCAGCCCTCAAGTCTTGACATAAAATACGTCAGAGCGTGGTACTTAGGTGTCAGTGCACCACAAATACTGCACATTGGTGGGTCCTCTCGCTGCTGGAAGAATCCTTGCGTCCTTCCACTTCCTCCCTCTGGTAACAGGAAAGAGGCTGTGTCGTTTGTTTTAGTGACCCCAACTTCTTGTTCTCCCGCAGAAGTATGGTTCTGTGTCTCAACAGCGAAGTAACCACTGAATTTTGTGAAATTTTATTTTCCGTGCAGGCATCGGTAGCTGCTTCAGCCTGTGAGACTGCGTGTTAATCACTCGTGCAACATTTCGTAAATGCCACGAAGACGATAAATGTACGCTCTTTTTAGCTTATATTTATCAACACTCTATCAGGGATGATAACGAGGTTAAATTAGCTCGTTATCGTCTTAGTGAATATATACATTAACAGACGACTGATGAGTTTGTGGCTTGATACATGTCAGTATTGATTGTAATATTTATGATATTATCAGTGAATGATCGATTTCGAAACCCTAAATTTTTTGAACAGTAATCACACAGGACGCTTTGTGTAACCACTACTTCTGTTTACAACATAGGTAGGGTAATAGTATGAAAGGCATTTTCGCAATTTATGGAACGCAATAATGATACCTCCGGGTCTTCTGTATGCAGCTAAATTTGCTTTTGTTCAAAGGTACCTAACAATTTTATTAACTGTCTACTTAACACACTATGTGAAGCTCACTGTGCTTATTTCAAATATTGACTGGATTTTGTTACATTCCTGTAAACATATTTCATTTTAAAAGAAAATTATTTCAACCCGTTTATAAGATTCCGAATGTACGAATTCGCCAGTTTAAATAAATTGTGTCGCGTTGAATAAATAGAAGCGACGCGGGATTAGCCGTGCGGTCTAGGGCGCTGCAGTCATGGACCGTGCGGCTGATCCCGGCGGAGGTTCGAGTCCTCCCTCGGGTGTGGGTGTGGGTGTGTGTGTTTGTTCTTAGGGTAATTTAGGTTAAGTTGTGTGTAGGCTTAGGGACTGATGACCTTAGCAGTTAAGTCCCATAAGATTTCACACACATTTGAACGGATAAATAGAAGATACTTCGAGTATTTTACATCTTGATTAATCGTCGTAAACTTTTCTCTCCTTTGCCTCGTTACCGGCTTGAAAATAAAAATCACTGTCTGTATCGTCAACTCCTCTCCGTACAACTGATCAGTTTATTTAGTCGTTTGAAACATACAAAATTATACTGTAAGTAACATGATTCATCAAAACGCTGGAGTAACATAGGTGCTGATGTAACACCAAGACTCACCACGCGTTGTTGTTGTTGTTGTTGTTGTTGTTGTTGTTTGTGTGTGTATGTGTGTTTTGCTCATTCGTATTCCTTAACTTCTGGTACTGCAGAAGGTAAACCAAGCGACCCACATTCTTGGCATAAATCACGAAGCAGTCTGCGGTCACCGTGCCAGAAGTCATCAAGATTCCGCGAGGAAGTCAGCATCGCAATGACCACCACAGATGTACACGTTAAATTTTCTTCTTTTGCAACAACCTGAATTGCAACTCTTATTTGCGGAGAAATTCCTGGAAATCTGCACATGCTACTGTGACAGTGTTGTGCCATGTTAGCGTTTCCACTGGTAAGCGGAAAAAAAAGAAAAAAAGAACTACATTATGTCATAATTTGCCTCGCAGTCCGCTTGTTTTACACTTAGCGTACCAGCTCTACAGAACTTTAAATTATGTATTACTTGGAAATGAAACACGACGTATCGTGGCATGCTGTTTCAAATACAGAGCGGTCTATAAGGAGGGAAAAAGGAAAAGTTCAGCTTTTTTGTGGACTGATTTCGCATTAAAGCTACTACCAGACTGTTGCGGAAAATAAAAATTGCGCGCCCTTTGCAACGCCATGTTCAGCATATGGAGGTACCGAGAGCCAGCAATCAGCCAACCTCTTGGGAGTGACTAGCAGTTTTACAACTGGGCGGGAAAGGAGTGGAGGGGGGAAGGGAGGCGCCTAAGCTTGTACTCCACAGATAAGGCGGCGCTGACAACTTTTGTTTTGTCCTTGTTTTCCACTTTTTTCTCCTAGGATAGCTGGAACGGTCGACATAATGACGCCATATAGATAACAAAAAACCGGAATCTTTTCCTTTTATTGCCGCAAGGAAATAGCTCAGCCGTAATGGTGAAACAAAAAGCAGCCCGATTGCATCGGAGTTGTTACAGGCGAAATACCACTCGAAGCAAACACCGCATTAGCTAAAATTGAAATAAATTGACATGAACCTCTGGAGACTTCAATAAAACACAGTAATGTTGTGGCCAAGTGTCGCTTAAGACGAGTTCGTAGCTCGTGGTCTACTGGTAGCGTTGCTGCCTCTGGATCACAGGGTCCCGGGTTGGATTCCCGGCCGGGTTGGGGATTTACTCTGCCCTGGGACTGGGTGTTTGTGCTGTCATCATCATTTCATCATCATTATTCGTGACATTGGCTAAATTGGATTGTGAAAATACTGGACTGCGCGCGCTGATGACCCCACAGTCGAACGCCTCACAAATCACACATAATCATCGCTTAAGACGAATGAGTTACTTCATCTCTGTTCTCAAACATTTGCGTTGCAGATACGTTGCTAGCAGTATGTAGCGCGCCAGTCACCTAGCACTGACTGAAACATTTGTGCCAGATTTAAAATACAACGATGAGGGGAAAACGTTATAACTAGTTCCCATCGCATCGCTGAATGCCACCTGGTGGCGTTCCTGCCTTACGATACGACAAGGAAAGAGTCTAGTGCGGCATCTCGCTCAGTTTGCCGATCATGAGGCTTTCGTTACCAGCGGACGACATGTACAGCCCAGTAACCGGCGCCTCCAACATCAAACGGATGTTACAGTTATTGGGCGCACAAACAACAAGGTTCAGCTCAGTCTCGATAAGATAATTCCAATATATTTTAGCAAGAAACAGTCTGCACTTCAACCATCTTGTGATTGCACTTGGACCGCGAGGATGACATATCTGGGGTCACCTTGGACAACCATTTCTTGCCGCTCAAGGGCATTCAGTCCCTCAGGTGCAAGGCATATGGCATGGCCAAGCAAGTAGAACCGTTTTTTATGACGGCGTTCAATAAGTAATGCAACACATTTTTTCACTATCAGTTTCGGTTGAAAAAATAGAGTATTTGCTGTGTAACATCTTGGTATATACGCCCTTCAATTCCCATAGTTTCATCAAGTTCGACAGCTGGCGACGCTAAACGTAACCTTCAAAAGGCGTCTGCAATGGAGGTGCGCTCCAAGTAAAGAGCAGTCATTGAGTTTCTTTTCCGGAAACCAGAGCGCTTACTGAATGTCTTCAGAGACCAGGCAGTGAACAAACCTACGGTGAGTCGTTGGGCGACGGGTCTGTCATCTTTGCAACAGGGTCGCGCAAATCTGTTCGGCCTCCTAGGTCCCGGGCGGCCGCACACAGCTGCAATATTGGAACGTGCGGACAGTCTCTTTAGAGGTGATTGACGGATCACAATGAAACACCTCCTTGCACAACTGGACGTCTCTGTTGGTAGTGCCGATATACTCGTCTAACAGTTGGGGTCCTCAGACGTGTCTGCCCGCTGTGTTCCTCTCCGCCTAGCAGAAGACCACAAAGAGCAACGGACTATTTGTGCTGTGTTGCTGCCGCCTTACGAGGTTGATCGTGACAATTCTTTATCAGAAGTCGCCACAGGCGATGAGACATGCGTTCATCACTTCAAACCGGCAATCAATGGAACGGCGCCACATAACCTCTCCTCCGAAGAAAAAGTCCAAATACGTATCCTCAGCCGGTTAAGCCATGGCTATGGTCTTCCGGGGCTTTGAAGGTGTTATTCAGTTTGATATCCTCCCTCATTGTGCAACGATCAATTCTGAACTGTATTTCGTTACCCTCAGGAAATTGAAGAAACGACTTCAGCGTGTGCGTCGCCACAAAAATACAAACGAACTACACCCTCTCCATGACAACGCAAAGCCTCGCACAAGTCTGCGCGCCCGAGAGAAGTTCACGAAATTTCATTGAACTGTTTTTCCTCATCCATCCTGCAGCCTGAATATCACACCTTCCGACTTCCATCTGTTTAGCCCAAGAAGGAAGTACTCCACAGAAAGCAGTATGTGCTAGGTGGGGAGGTTGTTGATGCAGTAAGACGTTGGCTCGCTCATCGACCAGTAGAGTTGTACTATCTACATCTACATTTATACACCGCAAGCCACCCAACGGTGTGTGGCGGAGGGCACTTTACGTGCCACTGTCATTACCTCCCTTTCCTGTTCCAGTCGCGTATGGTTCGCGGGAAGAACGACTGTCTGAAAGCCCCTGTGCGCGCTTGAATCTCTCTAATTTTATATTCGTGATCTCTTCGGGAGTTCTAAGTAGGGGGAAGCAATATATTCGATACTTCATCCAGAAACGCACTCTCTCGAAACCTGGACAGCAAGCTACACCGCGCTGCACAGTGCCTCTCTTGCAGAGTCAGCCACTTGAGTTTGCTAAACATCTCCGAAACGCTATCACGCTTACCAAATAACCCTGTGACGAAACGCGCCGCTCTTCTTTGGATCTTCTGCATCTCCTCTGTCAATCCGACCTGGTACGGATCCCACACTGATGAGCAATACTCATGTATAGGTCGAACGAGTGTTTTGTAAGCCACCTCCTTTGTTGATGGACTACATTTCCTAAGGACTCTTCCAATGAATCTCAACCTGGCGCCCGCCTTACCAACAATTAATTTTATATGATCATTCCACTTCAAATCGTTCCGTACGCATACTCCCAGATATTTTACAGGAGTAACTGGTACCAGTGTTTGTTTCGCTATCATACAATCATACAATAATGGATCCTTCTTTCTATGTATTCGTAATACATTACATTTGTCTATGTTAAGGGTGAGTTGCCACTCCCTGCACCAAGTGCCTATCCGCTACACATCTTCTTGCATTTCGCTACAATTTTCTAATACTGCAACTTCTCTGTATACTACAGTATCCTCCACGAAAAGCCGCATGGAACTTCCGACACTATCTACTAGGTCATTTATATAGATTGTGAAAAGCAATGGTCCCATAACACTCCCTTGTGGCACGCCAGAGGTTACTTTAACGTCTGTAGACGTCTCTCCATTGAGATCAGCATGCTGTGTTCTGTTTGCTAAAAGATCTATGCGGGCATACAGGTCCTGCCAGTAAGATGGCGTTAGGGTGTCGCATTGAAGGGAGATTATGATGAAAAACAGGTTTTTGTAGGCAAAAGAATGGGAAATAGTATGGTGTATTGGAATCCGCATAAAACTAACCTGCTTTCAGAAAAAAATTGTGTTGCGTCCCTCGTGAAAGTACGGATTTAAAGTAAAGACTACCGCCAAACTTATGCTATGTAAAGCGACTCTTCTTATAAAGATTATCTCTGATAGCTCTGTCTGGGGTTTAGACAGTTCAACAGAAACAGGGCAACTTCAGGTCCTTCAAAACACAGTGCTTCGGTGAGTACATGATGCCACTCGGTAAAGACGCATTGTCGACTTACACGGCGAGCTCCAATTGGATACCGTCATAGTTCGGAAAGGACGATGAAATTACATCGCAGAATTGACGAATTGCGAGATTGAGTCTGTCATATTCAAATTCTCTCCTCCCATAGGTACAAGGGGGCAACTAGCAGAAATTCTTATCAGATTATCAGGTAACGTCAATGAATGCAGAGAAGGGAATGCACGTTAGTTATATGACTGATGGTGTCGTCAATGGTGTCAATGTAGTGCCAAAGCAATCAGCCTTGGCAAATAGGTCAGCAAAAGTTGTGCGTAAACCTCATTTATCGGATAACTTGGAAGAAAAGGAAAACTATGACCGCTTTCATTAAGAAGATAGCAGACCCGGACTTGCTAATAAGAAAAGTTTGCAAAATTCAATCAACGTGATCGAGAACTTTCGGCTTCATAAGAAGACTTTCAATACTCAGCGAATGAAGGGTGGAGAAGACTGTTGTAAACGTGAAATTAATAGAATACCCGTTCACCACAATCATATAGGACACGAAATGCTTCCATTGTCCACGAAACGTACAAAAGGGAGGGAGGGAGAGAGAGAGAGAGAGGGGAGAGAGAGAGAGGGGGGGGCAGGGAGGAGCCTTCATTCTAACGGCGATACAAGCCGCAAAAGAGGAAATCATCTACAATAAGTGAATCTGGAGAAGAGCAGATAGTGTGTGGCCGGCGCCTGGGTACGAGCATCTAGGCGGAGATGGTCGGCTATTGACGTACTACTATCGTGAGCATCTATGCGAAGCTGGTGAGGAATGGTAAAGGCGACAATGTGTTGGACGTTCACACCTCACCACAGAACGTGGATTTTGGAGGCTTGCCAGTTCTGTAAAGCTTCATAGGCGGCGATCCGTGACAGATCTCAGTACTGGGGGAGGCAAGATTTTTTTCAGAGACAGAAGACCTCAAATTGTGGCCATGTAGGCCCAGCGATGTCGTCAGTTACAATCACGAAGTACATGGAATCATCGAGATTAGACTGCGGATCAGTGGGAACGACCAACTCTGTCTGATGAATCACATTTCTTATTACACCAGGTAGATATGGTCGTACACAGATGCAGCATTGTCCTGGCTGTATAAACGCTGCTCGAAATATGCTGTGCGCTACGGACGCAGATGCTTGGGGAGACATTTACCTGAGCTCTCATGGGACCTGTGTTAGCATTCGAAGGCACCAAGACAATTGTGGACCACTTTCATTTTGTATGCTTGATGTCATCCCTGACGGCGATGGTATCTTCCACATGGATGACTGCTCGTGTTACAAGCGTGCTGTACTGGTTTGAGGAGAGTGATAGTGAATTCACGTTGATGTCGTGGCCACGAAATTCGCCTGATCTGAACACATCGAGAATGGTTTGGGGCGCCAGCTCCGCGTCCACAGATCACTGGCGCATATTTTACGGAAACCCGTGACTTGAGCGTAAACATCTGGTTTCCACATACATCTGGAAAACTAGCAAGTATTTCTCGAATGTATTTCCACCTGTATCACTCCTGTATTGTGTTTCAAGTGTGAACAAACTCGCTATTAAGCTGCCGGTCATAATGTTTTGGTTTTTGGGACCGGGACTCGAACTAGGAAGGCCGACTTCCAGTGCCAGTGCTCTACCAATTGCACCATCGTTGCACGACTCAGATTCAGTTGCTAGTCCCGTATCCTCATGGAAGTGTCTCTGTGTAGCAAGCAATGTGTCAGCGAGCGGATCATCAGCCGTTGGCTTGGCAAGGAGGATATAAGTGGGAGCCTAGCGTAGGCAAAGTCACTGCTCTCTATTAATAGTCTACTAGTATCAAACGTAAGACTTAGCATGTGGAAGAAATTTCGTAGAATAGACATTAGGAACACAGCTTAGTGTGGAAGTGAATCACAGATGCGGGAAAACCGGAATAGAAGAGAATCAAAGCATTTGACATGTGGTGCTACAGAAGAATTAGGCGGACTGATAAAGTAAGGAATGAGGTAGTTCCTCACAGAATCTGCGAGGAAATAAAAAAGTGTGGAGAACACTCAGGAGGAGGAGGAAGAGAAGAAGAAAGGTAAAAGCTGTAGGGAAAGACAGAGACTAGAAAGATTGGTTCAGATGGCTCTGAGCACTATGGGACTTAACATCTGAGGTCATCAGTCCCCTAGAACTTAGATCTAGTTAAACCTAACTAACCTAAAGGTATCACACACATTCATGCCCGAGGCAGGATTCGAACCTGCGACCGTAGCGGTCGCGCGGTTCCAGACTGAAGCGCCTAGAACCACTCGGCCACAACGGCCGGCTGTTAGTTTTGTCACGGCTGGTTCTCCCAAGGCTATCAGTAGTTCTAATGGAATGTTGTCTACTCCCGGGGCTTTATTTCGACTTAGGTCTGTCAGTGCTCTTTCAAACTCTTCACGTAGTATCATATTTCCCATTTCATCTTCATCTACGTCCTCTTCCATTTCCATAACATTGCCCTCAAGTACATCACCCTTGTATAGACCTTCTATATACTCCTTCCACCTTTCCGTCTCTCTTCTTTGCTTAGAACTGGTTTTCCATCTGAGCTCTTGTTATTAATACAGGTGATTCTTTTCTCTCCAAAGGTCTTTTTAATTTTCCTGTAATCAGTATTTTATTTTACCCCCAGTGATATATGCCTCTGCGTCCTTACATTTGTGCTCTGGCCATCGCTACTTAGCCATTTTGCACTTCCTGTCGATCTCATACATTTATGCATATAATATATAGAGGAAAGGTTGCTACCAAAACTGTCTAAAAGTTCTTGGCCGATTTACTTCAGAGTTTTACACAATCCCCCAAATGACATTTGGTCGGACTTAGAACAATGAAGAGAAAATTAAATTCCTGACAAACGAAGATTACCGTGATAAACTGACTGTCATTCCTATCGCGAGAAGTAAATTACAGCGGAAATAGACCATCAGACGCAACTAGATCGCGGGAGGAGAGAAAGCTCGAGAATATGATAGAAAGCATGTTTGCAAACTCTTATTTATTGCTTGGTGGCCGTTGATATATATGACACATACCGTAGAAGATATTTTAGTCCATGTTTGATAATTATTTTTGTTATTAAAATCCGCTCTACCATACTAACTCTGAGGCAGGTCGTGGATGCAGTACCAACAAAAGTGACTAGATCGCAGGCTGATCGAAAGATCGAACAGAATCCGAGATTTCCCGAACTGTGACGTAAACTGAGCTGAAACTATAAAGACGAATTCTCCAAAACTGCAGTGAGATAATCATCGCAAAGTGTAACAAGAGATGGTGCAATTAATTTTCTTTTCATGCAGATGAGGACGTATTCATTCATCGCATTCCGTTGACACACGGTGATTCAAAGATACCGTTCGATTTAAAGTGATTGCAGTTTCCCATGCGGCTTGCATTCGCTATATGTATCAACAGGGCACAGGGCCAATCACTTTATGTAGCAGATATTAAATATCCCGGGCAACGTCGGAAACTGCAGCTGGCACAACAAATAAACGAGGACGTTAGGTGTAAGTGCTGCTCTGGATAAACAGGCAAAAAATCAAAAAAATCGTTACACAGGGAATTTAATATGACAGGGAAATATCTTCTGTGGAAAATCGATGTGCCGCAACAAATGAATCATGATTTGTTTTTTATTACTGCCTAGTGTCACCGACAAACCAATACGTTTCAGGTGCTCAACACAAAATCCATCCGTCACTAAGTGACTTACGTATGCTGTCCACAGCACCTGAAACGAACTTGTGTTGTTCCCAGGTACTATATAATGAGCGAAAGCGGTTGTTAGTGCTTCGGTAGACAATCACAAAGAACATTATTTATGCCTCCTGCAATTATAGTACAAATTTGCACGAAAAGTTTATTTTTTCTGGAATTTCCTTGGCGTGTCAAAAATTCTAATGGATAGCAGGGAGTGTATCAATAGAGGTCATGTGCGCGCATTAAGAAGAGAACGGAGCTTTCTGAGCTCCCCATGGCGAACGCTGTTCGGCGTTGTGTGTGGCTGGCCACAGGCCAAGTAGATGACCGCTTCTGGTGGAAGACGTGTTCCAGAAATATACAGCTGGCTTTAGCGAAGGGAACAAGCTGACATATGTACTCCAGAAATACACAGTTGGGGTAGGGTAGGGCCATTGCTGCCTTTCGCCACTGGTAGTCTGCTCACAGCCTTCGGCTCGGCAATGATGCAACGACGAAACATTAATCTGTGTAGCGATTGATTCAGTCTGCACGTAAACATCTCGCTTTAAGTCGTTTTTGCGTTTTGCGGACTCTGTACTAGTAAAATGGCGGCACATTTGCGTCGGCGAGACTGTGGACAATGCTTCATACGTAACTTATAGATAACGTGTATTACAAACTTCGGGTGGGTGTGAGGACCAGCAACTTAGTTAAATCTTACTGTTGGTTTAAATTTTTTTTAGTTGCGTTCAAATTGGAATTAATTGCGGATAATTTCGAACTCATTTGTTCATTTACCTGAGTCGCTGTAATGTGATTTTCAATAATTAATTAATTATTAATCGTGAGACCTCAGTTTCTCCCGTCGTATGCAATGTTCAAGTAACTTCTGCGAATGTAGCCGGGTGACGTGGCCAACAACCGCGGGAGTAGCCGAGCGGTCTAGGGCGTTTCAGTCATGGACTGTGCGGCTGGTCCCGGCAGAGGTTCGAGTCCTCCCTCGGGCATGGGCATGGGCATGTGTGTGTTTGTCCTTAGGATAATTTAGGTTAAGTAGTGTGTAAGCTTAGGCACTGATGACCTTAGTAGTTAAGTCTCATAAGATTTCACACACATTTGAACATTTAATTACGTATTAATGAATGAATAGTAAGCTTACAGAGATTCAACCCAGTTGTTTTCTTTAGAGCTGTGCCATACGGACTGTGAAAACATCGTCAACCGCTAGCTCATCTCGTATCAGTGGCGACACTTGCCCGTCAGTACGACACTGAAAAATAATTTTGTTATTACTTCTAGAAGGGGCCGGCTGGTGTGGCCGTACGGTTCTAGGCGCTTCAGTCTGGAACCGCGTGACCGCTACGGTCGCAGGTTCGAATCGTGCCTCGGGCATGGATGTGTGTGATGTCCTTAGGTTCGGTAGGTTTAAGTAGGTCTAAGTTCTAAAGGACTGATGACCTCAGGTGCTAAGTACCATAGTGCTCAGAGCCATTTTGAACTTCTAGAAGGAAACAAAGTAGCAAATAACCGCCTGCATCCAGCGTTCCGGCAGCTGGTTTCAGCGGTACCCTGCCATCCTCAATATTTTGCTTTTCCTATTCTGGAACACACAAAATGCAGATTGTTACACAGAGGAATATGTTAATTTTAAATGTTGTTTTGATTAAATTTTTGGTTATGTTCAGTAGAGTACTTTTTGTTTTATATTCCGAACACGTTATTAGTTTGAGGAGCTTGGATGCTTTTCTCATACAGCGTGTTACTAATTAAATTTATATTTCATCCTCCATATCGTCTATATACGAATCTGTAAAATAACGAATGGGATGCGCATGCCTCAAGACAGTCTATGTGTCTTCTTTTAAAATGTACTTGTGCGTATAAGCGCAACCAAACAGGCCTCTGTGCTTGCTTTTACCGTGACTGTTAGCCTGAGGATAACCTAATCGCAAATTAAAGGAGTTTGTAGTTGGGTCACACTAAACGCGAAAAATAGTTACAATGTGAATCACGGTGGACTTCTTCAGGCTGCTCTCTGTAGCATATTGCTTTGATCCAGTATGAATCAAGACACAAGAGAATGAATGAGATTTGTTGTCAGTGGACATTGACTTAAATCAATGGGTAAAGCTGAAAATTTGTGCCGGACTGGCATTTGGACCCAGGTGTTTTCTAAGCAGATGTGTTGACTACTAAACAGTCCAGACACACTGGTCATCGCAACTGCTCTGTCTAGTAAGAGGGAGAACCGGTTTCGAATCCTGGCGTGGCACAAATCTCCAACTTTCGTCATTGATTTAAATCATTGCCCACTGGCAGCTAATCTCTTTAATTCTCTTGTGTCTTGATTCATAGTGGCTGCAGGATCAAAATGCAATCTGTTCTTTTCGGACACGTCCGCAAGAACGGTCATCACATATATAATTAAGGCGAGGAAGGCCAATGATCCCTTCAGTGGAGAGGCACACCAAGCTCGCACTCTTACGAGAATCGGCGAAATGCCGTGAGTAATGAGTGATTGTGATGGGGCATTGTATTAGATGCGTGCTATGGTAGTCCGTGCAGTTGCGATGGCCACTGTGCCCGGATTACGTAGTGGTCAGTACATCTGAAAAGCAAGCCGGAGGCCTGGCTTCTAGTCCCGGTCCAGCACAGATTTTCAGCCTTCCCCCATTAATTTAAGTCAGTGCTCCCTGTCCTTCATTCCACTGTGTATTTGCACTTTATTGCTTTTGGTTACTATGGAATCTACATTCCGTTATCTCAGGTATCTGGAAAAACAACCAGATCTACGAGGGCGTGTTGAAAAGTGATGCCTTCAAATTTTTTACAGTGAATACTTTTATAGCTTTTTAAATAAAACATACGTTATTAGCATTCTATATATCTCTTATTCGTGTCTACATATTTACACCGGTCTGCGCCTAGAGGGCTTCGAATTGTAGCGTGTAACGTGTTGGTGTGTACCTTAAATAGATAGATGCGTGAGAAACAGCTTGCTGTGAACGAATTTAGAGTTCGAAGAATTCGACAACACATGGAGAACACCCCTCCTCCTCCCCCCTCTCCTTCCTCGCGTGAACATGACAGTGCCATTATGATCTTTGCCTACGTCGAATTCTAACAGTTTTTCCATACTTATGTAAATAATTCGTGTCAGTAATTTTCATCCTAATTTATTAATCTGATGTTTTGATAACACTCAGACCTGTCATCACCTGTCTTCTGTCGAATTTGGGATTATTACCTTCTTCTTAAAATTTGAGGTTATACTGCCATTCAGCAGCACCTAAGTGGGTCACCGATGTGTATAAGTATTTCATATTCCGTTTCCATGATCGTATAACATTTATATTTGCAGGGTGATTCAGCTGTTCCTACCTATGGGATGTATGCAACCTACAATGTCTTCAAAGAGCCTGCATGGCATTTCCATTTTCTTTCGCTAGCTGCGTGCAAACTAACACCTCTACATGAAATATGACCAGGACCTTCTTGTACGATATTTAATGTGGTTATATTTTGTACTGGGATACGTTTTCTTTGCAGGCAACGATTGTCGAGTTATTGAATGAAAATGCATTAGAATGTCAAATTTGTACTTTCTTTTAATAATTTAAAAACTCCACCCTCTTACAAAAACGTATCCAGCTAAATTAAATTTCCTGCAGAAAGGTCCTGTTCATTTTTTGTGGGACTAATAGTTCACAAATAGTGAGCACAAGAATATGAAAGACTTGCATGTACTATTTGAAGGCATTATAAGTTGAATAAAGTAGGGGAATCGCCTGGTATCATTAGCATGTTACACACTACGTGATTTTCCTCTAATAAATTTATGTTAAATTTCAATGAGTCCCATGATCCGAGGATGGTCTTTCAAGATGAAACTGGTCGCCATAAGTGAAACGTCTTTTTGTTTTTTGCAATTTTGAGTGATTATTTTATTCCAAACGATTCCTTTGGACACAGTACGTCACGGAGACTGTCCAACGTGCCTTGGTCCATTGGCCTTGATCGCGGCATTGCTATCCTTTTTCCTTGCCTGTGCAACAGAGCGTTATTTTCGGCAAGTCGCCGAGGCGGTAAAAGAGGTTCTCGGCTGCTCGGCATGTCCCGACAGCGTGGGCGAGAACGACCTCGAAATTATCGAAGTAATCTTCAGGAACCCGTTAGGCATCAGAAAGCCCGTTCGGAGGAAAAACTGTCGAAGCGGCAAGAAGTATCGGCGCCACACTGGTGGCGAGGCAGGGCAGGGGGCGGCACGGCTCGGCGCCTGCGCGAAAACAGCGACGGGAGGGAACGCTGCCAAAAGAAACTTGCGCCGTTATGTCCAGGGCGACGTGGACGAGGCGCGGCAGCGACAGCGGCAGCGCCGAATAAAACAAGTGTGGCGCCGCTAAGAGACGAAAGTGAGCGGCGAGGCGGGCCATTGCGGGATTGCCCGGGGACCTCCAGGGCAGTCCAGCCGTCCAGACCAGGCGACTGGCGACAAACGCCGGCCTTCCAGAAGAACGGCCCCGGTCCGGGCGCCGCGGACGACTCCGAGAGCCCTCCACTCAGGCTTCACTGCCGTCGCCGCGACATTTGCGTGAATCCGCCTGCTTCCGCGTGAAATACCTTGAAACTCGTCTCTGTGCGCTGAGCCGAACTTCGCGAAGTGGAGTTCCGACAGTGCCTACCTCTTCCACAGTGTAAAGAGAAGACCTAGGAGGAACCTCAGTTTATTGGTATCCCCTGACCAGACTATGAACACTGTACCAAAAGATTTAATATTTGGGCAATATTACCCTAGCAACTGTAAACATAGAATTAATCATATACAGTAGATGTTCCTGAGATATATCGAGTCTCATCTTCGTCTTCGAAAATGATGTTTGTTGAAACAATGAATTAAAATTTGTACCATCGCTGGAATTCGAACCCGAGTTCCCTGCATACTGTATACGATTATCTGAGGTACAGGTCGATCTAACCCCATTTCGCTCATTGCTAACAAGGGAACCTTCCCATCGCACATCGCACCCCCCCCCCCCCCCCCTGAGATTTAGTTATAAGTTGGCACAGTGGATAGGCATTATTGAAAAACTGAACACAGATCAATCGAGAAAACAGGAAGAAGTTATGTGGAGCTATGAATAAAATAATCAAAATATACAAAGTGAGTAGTCCATGTGTAAGATATGCAATAACAAGGATAAGACGAGCTCGGGAGCGCCGTGGTCCCGTGGTTAGCGTGAGCAGCACCGGAGTGAGAGGTCCTTGTTTCAAGTCTTCCCTCGAATCAAAATTTTACTTTCTTTATTTTCGCAAAGTTATGATCTTTCCGTTCGTTCATTAACGTCTCTGTTCACTGTAATAAGTTTAGTGTCTGTGTTTTGCGACCGCACCGCAAAACCGTGCGATTAGTAGACGAAAGGACGTCCCTCTCCGGTGGGAACCGAAAACATTTGATCGCAAAGTCATAAGTCAACCGACTCCTCCACAGGAAAACACGTCTGATATATTTATACAACACTGGCGACGGCATGTGCGTCACATGACAGGAATATGTTGTCGACCCACCTAACTTGTACATTTGGCGAATGGGTAAAAAGATTCTTCTACCTTGCCCGATTTAGGTTTTCTTGTGGATGTGATAATCACTGCCAAAATGTGATGAAAACATAAGAGTTTGTCACATAAACAGCAACAAATGAATGCAACAGTTTCACAGTCGCAAAGTTTTCCCTGTGCTCTGTCAAAACATATGTTTTAACGTTTTCAAATTTTTCCGTGTGTTTCGATGTTTGTTTAGGTGTAGCGCTCCCATACTACGGCGCAGTTACCTCGCATCGAACGGACGGACGGACAGATAATAATTGTCTGAAAATAAAAAAATTTAACTCTTCACTCAATGGAAGACTTGTACCAAGGACCTCTCGCTAATCCCGGGACCACGGCGCTCCTGTGCTCACACTATCCTTGATGTTGCCTATCTTGCGCATGGACTACTCAGTTTGTATATTTTGCTTATTTTTTCCTAGTTCCACACAACTTCTTTCCGTTTTCTCGATTGATGTGTGTTCAGTTTTTCAATGCCTATCCACTGTGCCAACTTATAAATAAATCTGAGGGGTGTGCGATGGGGAGGTTCCCTTGTAAGTTGCTATTCCAATATCAGAGAGTGTCACCAATACTGATGCGAGTTTAGAAGGGGTGTGGCAATGGGCCGACGCGTGAGTTGGAATTTCTATCGGGAAGAGAGACGTACTAGGGCAGTGTGTCGTAAAGGCGAGCGCAGCTGCCTAGTAAGCAGGAGATCTGAGTTCGAATCCTGGTACTGGTACAAACTTTAAATCATTGTTTCCGCCTGCGTCATTATCGTAAAAACAGAGTAGTTCACTGTGATACGTATCTTTTTCTTGTGCCTTCAAGCCGCATCTGCGCAGGGTCAGCGTGGTAATTAACAGATATGGCATGATTAATTTGTTTGACTCGTCAGTCAGGTGCAGCAGACACATAGGCTGGTATCAGTGGGGATACTTGTAGCCTAAGGTATACCTCTGTGTACAGAAGCGACTCCTACTTTTTCGCGCCAATTGTATGGTTAATTACGGTTATTAACAAGGTGTGTGATTTGAGAATGGACGTGCCAGGCCGAAACTGGTAACCACTGGAGCAAATATTTTATATCAGTGCAAATGAGACGAACGAAATGAAAAAAATTATCTAATCTCCTCATGGATAATTTAAGGCGGCCATGAGCAATCCTCTGTGACCTGAAAGGTCTGATACACATATTTCGTTAGGCCTGCCAGCTGCCTCATTGCATGATGCCACTGTAGGGCTCCCTAACGCAGAACGTCGAAACTATTAGAGTCTATGACGTTAATGTTTATGGATTAACGCATTGATATGAACAGTACCCCTATCCCGATGCGCCACTCCTACAAATTATGCCATTATGCCTCAAAGTCCGATTTATTTTTATTTTTTTAGAGGACATTCAATTTATGTGCACCTAATCTTCATATGTTTACATTTGTTTGCGCGAGATGGATGTTATTTCTCCACTTGCGACGTTTTACAACAGCTTTCTTAAAAACTTTTTCAGATGTTTGAATTCATTTACGTGTAGATGCCAACTATCCTGAAATGCGGTCAAAAACAATAATAAACACCTATAATAGCAAGGTTTTCCAATGCTCTCATATGCCAACAACGGGCAAGAATTATTTATTAACGTACGAGAAAGGATAGGAAAACAAAATACGGTAATGAGGCAGGCATTTCCAGTCGACAAGCAATTAGGAGTAACTTTATAATTTTTGACAGAAGCAGCTCATTTCTAATTTTTGAAATTTAGCTTTCTACTATCCACAAACGCTAATAGCACGCATTTTTAAAATATTTATCCAAAAATACGTATGGTGACTGATCGCATGGCCATGCGTTGTTTTTGTAACACATAATAAATACACTCCTGGAAATTGAAATAAGAACACCGTGAATTCATTGTCCCAGGAAGGGGAAACTTTATTGACACATTCCTGGGGTCAGATACATCACATCATCACACTGACAGAACCACAGGCACATAGACACAGGCAACAGAGCATGCACAATGTCGGCACTAGTACAGTGCATATCCACCTTTCGCAGCAATGCAGGCTGCTATTCTCCCATGGAGACGATCGTAGAGATGCTGGATGTAGTCATGTGGAACGGCTTGCCATGTCATTTCCACCTGGCGCCTCAGTTGGACCAGCGTTCGTGCTGGACGTGCAGACCGCGTGAGACGACGCTTAATCCAGTCCCAAACATGCTCAATGGCGGACAGATCCGGAGATCTTGCTGGCCAGGGTAATTGACTTACACCTTCTAGTGCACGTTGGGTGGCACGGGATACATGCGGACGTGCATTGTCCTGTTGGAACTGCAAGTTCCCGATACCCCAGGAGCAACAGTGTCCCTAATTTGCTGGGAAGTGGCGGTGTGGTCCCCTACGGCACTGCGTAGGATCCTACGGTCTTGGCGTGCATTCGTGCGTCGCTGCGGTCCGGTCCCAGGTCGACGGGCACGTGCACCTTCCGCCGACCACTGGCGACAACATCGATGTACTGTGGAGACCTCACGCCCCACGTGTTGAGCAATTCGGCGGTACGTCCACCCGGCTTCCCGCATGCCCACTATACGCCCTCGCTCAAAGTCCGTCAACTGCACATACGGTTCACGTCCACGCTGTCGCGGCATGCTACCAGTGTTAAAGACTGCGATGGAGCTCCGTATGCCACGGCAAACTGGCTAACACTGAAGGCGGCGGTGCACAAATGCTGCACAGCTAGCGCCATTCGACTGCCACCACCGCGGTTCCTGGTGTGTCCGCTGTGCCGTGCGTGTGATCATTGCTTGTACAGCCCTCTCGCAGTGTCCGGAGCAAGTATGGTGGGTCTGACACACCGGTGTCAATGTGATCTCTTTTCCATTTCCAGGAGTGTACAATGTGAGTGCCTTTATCTCTCCCACGAATTTCTTTGCACACCCGTGATTTAAGGGGTAGCCGATGCCCTTCTTGTTGCCACCCCCGTTAAGGAATGTGTGCAGACCAACTGTCTGCGTTTAGTGTTACTCACGTGAAGGTGTGGGAAAGTTTTCCAAGTGTTAGCAAATCGTGTAACTAAGGTGTGGCTTGGCTACCGTACAAGTTTTCACCCAGTCGGACGTGGTAAAACGCCTAGAAACCACATCCACGCTGGCCAGCATACCGGATCTCGTCGTTAATCCGCCACGCGGATGCGATACGGGGCTGAGACACCTCCCGTCCAGGAAGCGGCGCTCTAACGCCCACGGCTATATGGGCGGGTAGTGCCTTGTAATGATGATGACTGGTGTGTGGGGCGCGCAACTGCGCGGTCATCAACGCCCTTACAAAGTCCCAATTTTTTCACAGCCCAATTTTTTTCATAGCTCAATCCAGCCACTGTCAGGAATGATGATGACAATGAAATGATGAGCCCAGCACAAGCATCCAGTCCCCGGACAGAGAAAATCCCGTAGTGAATTGTAATACATATGTTTGTTTTGGCAACTTCGAAGCTGAGATTACTACAAAAGCATTTTGTGTATGGACAGTTTCGACAGTCATCGTTGGATCTTATGCTTTTGAATGATGTTATCCACCAGTGTTACAGATCTCTTCATATTGAATATGTACGCGCCACTACAATGAAGATCACTAAACAGTGCCATGTTCAATGTGAAAGTATTATGTCCAAATACAAACATAACCCTATAGCGCCGATTGCAGGTGTCCATGTTCCACTCGTGGAACTTCCCCCCCCCCCCCCCCCCCCCTCCAATTTACATCGGTTCCGCATTAACGCATTGGCGTTTCTATAAAGCTTCGCTGTCCTACGATAATTACAATCCACCCTGCATGTAAGTGAGTAACTGCGCTTTAATTATAACCATCCGAGATATGTGCCACACACTTCAGTGTAAACTGAAGAGTAGTCATGTAGACGTAGATACACTGACAGGAAAAATGTCACAACACAAATAAGGAGTTGTGCGATGTAAATCCGAAGTTGATAGTCGTGTTTCTACATCTGAAAGATGGTGTCTATTCAGATGTGCACCAGTCGCAAAGGAATGGTGCTAGTACCGCTCCTATGAGGATGCAAATCAGGTGTGCTTTAAATGCACGCTGTAACAGTCGTGAGCGTTACTTACCTTTTGAGATTGGTAAGTTGATGTTAGAAGTTCTTAAAGGCGACAAAAACGCCATTCTCAGCATCTCACTAGGTTTGATCGAGGTCGTGTAATAAAGCTACGACAAGGTGCAGGTTCCTTCTGCGATGTTAGAGAAGGACTTGGCCGGAATATAACCACTGTATATGATTTGTGGCAGCAGTGATGACGAGAGTGTACGGTCGCAAGACGGCCGGGCTCCGGATGGCCCTGTGGCATTACCGTGAACTAAGTCCATCGTGTCCAGTGTATGGCTCTGGTGCATCGTACCGCGTCTGCAGCAGCAATTTGTGCAGCACTGGCACCACAGTGACACAACCAACCGTTACGAATCGGTTACTTCAAGGACAGCTCTGAGCCAGACGCCCTGTAGCGCGCATTCCACTGACCGCAAAGTACAGCCATTTTCGACCTCAGTGGTGTCAAGAGAGAACTCATTGGAGGGCAGGGAGGAGGTTTGTTGTGATTCCATAGATTTTTCCGGCGTCTTATATGTTTATGCTCTTCATGGGTATGCTGCCGGATATCCTGTAGTGAAGACGATCATACCCGGCAGAATACCCGTTGTTGTTGTTTGTTGTTGTGGTCTTCAGTCCTGAGACTGGTTTGATGCAGCTCTCCATGCTACTCTATCCTGTGCAAGCTTCTTCATCGCCCAGTACTTACTGCAACCTACATCCTTCTGAATCTGCTTAGTGTATTCATCTCTTGGTTTCCCTCTCCGATTTTTACCCTCCACGGTGCCCTCCAGTGCTAAATTTGTGATCCCTTGATGCCTCAAAACATGTCATACCAACCGATCCCTTCTTCTAGTCAAGTTGTGCCATAAACTCCTCTTCTCCCCAATTCTATTCAATACCTCCTCATTAGTTATGTGATCTATCATCTAATCTTCAGCATTCTTCTGTAGCACCACATTTCGAAAGCTTCTATTCTCTTCTTGTCCAAACTAGTTATCGTCCATATTTCACTTCCATACAAGGCTACACTCCATACAAATACTTTCAGAAACGACTTCCTGACACTTAAATCTATACTCGATGTTAACAAATTTCTCTTCTTCAGAAACGATTTCATTGCCATTGCCAGTCTACATTTTATATCCTCTCTACTTCGACCGTCATCAGTTATTTTACTCCCTAAATAGCAAAACTCCTTTACTACTTTAAGTGTCTCATTTCCTAATCTAATTCCCTCAGCATCACCCGATTAAATTTGACTGCATTCCATTATACTCGTTTTGCTTTTGTTGATGTTCATCTTACATCCTACTTTCAAGACACTGTCCATTCCGTTCAACTGATCTTCCAAGTCCATTGCTGTCTCTGACAGAATTACAATGTCATCGGCGAACCTCAAAGTTTTTATTCCTTCTCCATGAATTTTAATACCTACTCCGAATTTTTCTTTTGTTTCCTTTACTGCTTGTTCAACATACAGATTGAATAACATCGGGGAGAGGCTACAACCCTGTCTCACTCCCTTCCCAACCACTGCTTCCCTTTCATGCCCCTCGACTCTTATAACTGCCATCTGGTTTCTGTACAAATTGTAAATAGCCTTACGCTCCCTGTATTTTACCCCTGCCACCGTGAAGAGCATAAACAGGGAGGGGGGGGGGGGGGGTCTGTTGGGTTTTCTGATGAAAGCTGGCTCTGCTTCGGGTCCATTAGTGACCGTGTGTTGGTTGGAATGGGGTCAGTTGAGGGCCTGTAACCAACCTGTCAGCGTTCTAGACAGTGGGCCTATGGAGCTATGGTCTGGGGTGCGATTCCGTATGGCAGCAGGAGCACTCTCTTGTTTATCCCACGAACCCTGACTGCAAATATGTACATCAGTCTGGTCATTCGTCCTGCTGTGCTGCCATTCATGAACAGCAATGCAGGAGGTGTTTTCCAAGAGGACAACGCTCGCCCACATAACGCTGTTCTGTAGAGAGTCGACATGTGACTGCTGCTTGCTGGATCGCCAGATCTGTGTCCAATAGATCACATATGGGACATCATCGGACGACAACTCCAATGTCATCCGCAACCAGGATTAACCGTTCCTGTATTTGACCGACCAAGTGCATCAGGCATGGAACTTCATGCCAGAAACTGACATCCAGAACACAATGCATACACGTCTGCATGCTTGCATTCAACGCTCTGGCGGTTCCACTGATTATTAGTGTAGCGACATTTCATATAATCAGTGGATTATCTCGCCCTTACATTAATCTGTGATTATATTCATAAGTGTTTGGTGCTGTATTATCTACCGTCAGTGTATGTGGGTGAAGTAGAATTCAATCGACAAAACGTCAGGGTTCGTTCACTCATATTTTCTGAGTACTTGCTATAACGGATTTGAGGTGCCCAGCGGCTGGTTACAGAGTAATGGCATTTCGTTTCGTTTTCGAACCTCATTTATCTTCGTAACTGTAGCGCGCTCAAAATACCTTTAGGGAAGTGCCAACACCAACAGCGTGTCGTGTGTGTCTTGCTTGTTTCCAAATTGTTTCATTAACCCACGGCACTTGCTATTGACAATTGTAATACTCATTCCACCCATCGCTTTAGAGCTTGCTTCCAGTACTGATCAGTTCTGTCTTGGCCTTGTTTTTCCGGGACTTTTGGTTCTTACATTAACAGTTGTCTGACAGGGGTATGGATAGGTTTATGGACAGAAAGTCTGTAAATAGGCACCGCGGGTACGAGTTCACTGAATGCAATGGAAGAGAGGAACAAGGACGCTGTGGTGAGCTGTTTCCGCAGCGATTATCCACATCACAGTAGTTTCTCATTTATATGAGGGTTATTGCATTAATCTGTGATTTGTGTTGCACTTTTTAGTTTAGTGATGGCGAATTACAGGCTTTTTCACTATTGTGAAGGTACTTTCACTGAGCCGGGTTTGAAAAAGATAATTTCTCTTGTATTTTTAATACTGTTCAACAACACTGGAGAACAGATGTGGTATAACGCTTGTTAATGCCACAAAAAGTGTGAATATTGACAGAGGATAAACACAAGACCGACGGCGCACGTTTCACCTTATCTACAATATAAACGTCGGAAAGGAGTGAAACCCGTTATAATTAGGCGGTTGAGATACCTTCAGATTTAGATTTCCAATATTTAACGGAAAACTGAAGCTTCTGTGTCAATGCAAACGAAAGATACGACCATTTATTCTAGTATTTCGATACTCGAAAACTCATACTTCCGGTTGGCTTAGAATCATGAAATTTGGCAAGAAGCAATGTTCCACAGTACAAGTGAGTGAGAAAATCCAAACAGTGTTAATTTGTCGTCTGACAGTTTCTCTGTATGTTAAGACCCCCTTTTCCCACCAGACGTATCAAGTTGAAATTTACGTCGCATACTAAGGTCTATGCTCCCTTGGTGGTCTAATAAATGTAAACTTCTAAGTCAATACAATCAAAAGATACAGTCATTTATGCCACATATTTTGATATTCACAAAATCACTCGTTAAAAGCTGTAAGGTACTTAACGTTGACCTAGAATAATGCAATTTGGTAAGAAGCAACGTGCCACAGTACAAGTAAATCAGAAAATTATTTTGTATTTATGGCATACGAAGAAAGTATTTATTTTGTCGTTTGTTATCCGAATTCAAACTTAAAATTAAAACATTCTCAAATGTCTTAAAATTCCCGGAACTGAAATCTTGCCAGTTTCAATGTCGATAATGCGCAAAAATCGTCGTGATTCTCAGTTCCTCGGATGCATGAACAGTTTACATACTCTTACATAACTAAATTTGTGCAGATTCGTCAGAGCGCATGCCCTATTCGCACATGGCCAATTGCTCAGTATCGGAAGTGCTAACATCAATGACTTACTTGTGAGTCTGTGCGGTGGTCAGTCAGATACATCTGTATCCTCATGTGTAAATAAATTTTTCAGAATAAAGAATTCCTTCTGTCTTCTGCCTTCCGTTTCAACGCCAGAAGATCCACGAGAGATTGAATGGAATGTTTTACGTATGACTAGAACTTCCTTAAATTTTCTCAAAGATCTTTCGACGGCATCCGACTGTGAACATCACTGCATGCTTTGCGCATGACTCGTCTTACGGATGCGCGAGTTGCTATTAACTTTTCTCTCATCAGTTTCTCTGCCGGCTAGCGCATTGTTTCAGTGAGATCTGGAAGACTAGGGATAACGCTGCACTTGGCTCGGAGATATTCTAATTACCAATGCTGCGTCTGTTTGACGGGAATCAGCCGCGTAGAAAGTTCGTCCGTGAGAGGAGAGCTGTAAATGACTTTTGAGGCTCCGACAGTGCTGGTGTCATCTCGCTAACCCACAGCTAATTAAGCTTTTTCACACGCTGTGCTTTCACAGAAAGGAAGACTGGAAGACTGCAGTGCCCGTAATTACCATGGCACTTTTCTCGGTTCAGTTGAGATGGCAAAACAGGCACCGGAGCCAAGGCACACGATGATATTAATGTATTCTGCGAGCGCTCTCTCTCTCTCTCTCTCTCTCTCTCTCTCTCTCTCTCTCTCTCTCCATTGATCGTGACCGGGCCAAATATCTCACATCTCACGAAATAAGCGTCAAACTAAAAAACTACAAAGAATGAAACTCGTCTAGCTTGAACGGGGAAACCAGATGGCGCAATGGTTGGCCCGCTAGATGGCGTTTTTTTAAAATAGGAACCACCTCTGACCTATAGCAGTGCCATCTAGCGGGCCAACCATAACGCCATCTGGTTTTCCCCTTCAAGCTAGACGAGTTTCGTTCTTCGTATTTTTTAGTTTGATGCTTATTTCGTGGGATATTTGGCCCGGTCACTATCAATGGACCTCAAAAATCACGCGCTAGATTTTCAATTATCTCGCAAACTATTAGTCCTACAGAAGAAATTAAAAGGACCTTTCTGTAAGAAATTTAATGTAGTTACATTTTGTACTGGGATGCGTTTTCTCTAGAGACTGTAGTTCTCGAATTATTCAAGAAAAATGCGCGAAAGTGACTTTCAAACGCGTTTTTGTTGAGTAACTCGATAACCATGGCTTCTAGCAAAAACTCTCCTGGTACAAAATTTAACTACATTAACTTTCCCACAAAAAGTGCTGTCGGTTTCTTTTCCTATAGGACTAGTAGTTCGCGTGTAGCGAACACGAGAATATGAAAATCTCGCGCCTGGTTTTTGAAGACATTGCGGGTCTCATAAAACGGTTAGGTAGGGGCAGCTGAATCACGGTAATTAAGGACGAAAGTGACTTACATATGTAGATAGAGAAAATTCAGAGAAAAGCGGAACTTTTGTTCTGTCGAGAAAAATGGGAGAGAGTGTCATAGCCATGATACAGGATTTGTGGTGGACATCAATAAAACAAAGGCGTTTCTCTTTGCGGCGGGATCTTCTCACGAAATTTCAATCACCTACTTTCTCCTCCGAATTAGAAAACATTTTTTGACGGCAACCTACATACGGAGATAAGATCATCAAAATAAAATAAGGAAAATCAGAGAGCGCACGGAAAGATGTAGGTGTCCGTTTCTTCCGCGTGATATTCGAGAGTGAAATAATAAGAGAATTATTGTGTAGGTGGTTCGATGAACCCTCTGCCAGATACTTAATTGTGTGATTTTCAGATTATCCATGTAGACGTAGATTTTTTGAAATAAAATGTTTTACAGTGACAGTCCCGTTATTTTTACCCACTCCTCGTATATTCAGTGACGTATGGTAACATCTTTTTTCGCAGAAGCTTTTTGTGAAAATACACATCATAAGCCCCGTTGCCGTACAACAAAGTAATAAAAAGTACCAATACTTACGTATTTGAGTGAGGGTTTCAGTATACGAGTATATGTACTATGAGTCCAGCTTAGCCTCCGAAATATACACACATCAAAAAAAGTTTTGCATCATCTCGGTTCCGAGAGTTCAGGATCCTGTACAGAAAATTGGAATAGAGATCAACATAAACATCATTTCAGCCCTTTTTATTGCTCATGAAAACCACACCATACAGCGAGACCTTCAGAGGTGGTGGTCCAGATTGCTGTACACACCGGTACCCCTAATACCTAGTAGCACGTCCTGTTGTACTGATGCGTGACACGACGTCCTGTGGCTGCACGAAAAGTATTATTCAACATGGTGGCGTTGCTGTCAGGGTTCCTCCGAGCCATAATCCGTAGGTAGCGGTCATGCACTTCAGTAGTAGCCCTTGGGCGGCCTGAGGGAGGCATGTCATCGACAGCTCCTATCTCTATCTCCTCCATGTCCGAACAACATCGCCTTAGTTGACTGCGAGACACCTAGACGCTTTCTTTGTTGAGAGCCCTTCCTGGCACAAAGTAACAATGTGGACGCGATCGGTTAGGTCAGGTTAGGATCCCTGTATTGACCGTCTAGGCATGGTTGAATTACAGACAACGAGAGCCGTGTACCACTTTCCTGGTGGAATGTCTGGAAGTGATCTGCTGTCGGACACCCTCCGTCTAATAGTCGCTGCTCGTGCATGGTTGTTACATCTTCGGCCGGGTTTAGTGACATCTCCGAACAGGCAAAGGGACTGTGTCTGTGATACAATATCCACAGTCAACGTCTATCTTCAAGATTTCTGGGAACCGGGGTGATGAAAAAGTTTTTTTGATGTGTGTACAATCGGAGGTACTTAAAAAGAAACCGGATTATTAGCATCCTTTCTCCTTCCTGCACGAGAGTCACAGAAAAGCTACTCACAACATAAAATGAAGTTGTGAGACATAAATAATTAATTTTGCGTTATATAGGGAACGTGTGTGAAGGGATGGTCGGATTATTTATTGTTATTGTTGAACTCATTCTGCGTACTGCTTCTTCTTCTGCGATGAAATTACTCGATTTCTTTTGTGAGGCTCTACCGACTTGTGAAGAATTCGTGGTCAGGAAACGTTGCGACGTGCAAAGCACGGGAGTGCGCTGTTAGTTCGTTGCTAGAAGAATGTGCTTTACTCGCATATACGTCAGGCTTCGTCGTGACGCGACAGGCTCTGTCGTAACTGAGTGTTAATTTCGGAAATAGCTGCGCGACAGCTGGTTCCCGCGTCGCGTGCCGCTCGCCATCGCACACCAGCAGCTGGAACTGTAGGAGCTGCCAGCAAGCCCTCCGTCAGTTCCCCGTCTGCAGTGCCACTCTTTTTAAACGGGTAGCGTGACTGCTGGTGACAACGTCTGTAATAGCACGATGCACGATTCTGCTGACGCAAAAACCTGTGGCACGTCCGTCTGACACTGTTGGATTTGCGAATTCTCTTGTAAGGATCCGTAGCCTCATTTAGTGTCATGGTCTTAATCAGGGGTCTCCAAAAATTTCACCCTGAGGGCTGGCTCTTCCACCAAGTCGCAAGGGTTAGGACCTAGATATAGTCGGTTTACTTCAGGCCTGACACACAAAGTTGGTCAAGCTATAGTTCATTGTACCAGCATACTGTAGTGTCGAATTACGCGCAAATTTTCGTTTCAGGACTACAATAGATGGTGAATGAGCTATCTGTGGCGCAGGGAGAGGGAGTGGATTCCATTCCGCAATTTTTGTTGCCACTTCCGGGCAAATTACCAGATCATTGCCGTGGTGATAGACGATGCGCGCTATGCACTTCCGACAATGCTACATGTATAGTAATGACGTCTTCCGGAGACTAGAGAAGTCTAGGGCAGTAGTACAATACCATCTCGCCGGTCGTGGCAACATGAGCGATCTAAAACGCAAAATGTAGTGGGACTAGTGTGTTGAACAGTGAGTACTTTAATTAAAATTCCAATGGAATACTTTACTCAGAACACTTGCTTTTAATACTCTTAATTGGCACCATTCTAATCTGCACTCACGTCCCTTTTGTGTGGATTTGTGTAGCCGGCAGGGGTGACCGAGCGGTTCTAGGCGCTACAGTCTGAAACAGCGCGACCGCTACTGTGACAGGTTCGAATCCTGCCTCGGGCATGGCTGTGTGTGACGTCCTTAGGTTAGTTAAGTTTGAGTAGTTCTAAGTTCTAGGGGACTAACGACCTCAGCAGTTAAGTCCCATAGTGCTCAGAGCCATTTGAACCATTTTTGGATTTATGTAAGTAAGGAGCACAAAGGAAGACAGTGTGTGGACAAATTTTAAAGAGTAGGCTGTACATCAATATTTCTGGTTTGAGTCAGGTTGTAAGACAGTTGTATAATTTGCAACGAAACCATGTCAGTTCTCAAAGATTACAATACAAAACGGAATTGTGAAACTAAACATTCTCACGGTTATTCTAAATTTACCGGAAGCCAACGATTAGAGAAATATGCGACTTCTAAATGCAGTTTGAAATCTCAGCAAATATTGTTTATGAAAGTAGATACCCAACAAGAAGCAGCAGCTCATGCTTGTTTCCGCGTGTCTCACTCAACAGCAAAACCATTTGCAGAGAATTAATAAAGGATTGCATGATTGCAGCAGTTGGAAAAAAATGTGTCCAGAAGAAGCTGATTTATTTGCAAACGCCAGTTTGTCAGCAAACGCCGTGGCTCTAAGAGTAAATGATATTGCTGAAAATACGTTAACTCAACTGTCTGGGGAAACTAAAGTCATTCTCTTTGGCTTTAAATGGGTGAACAGATGTTTCGGGTACTGCACTCGTGTTGAGATTTCTTCACGCTTAAAAAAATAAATTATGATGTGTATGAAGAGATTCTTGACGTTCATAGCATTCATGACCACGCGAGAAGAAATTTTTAAGCGAGTAGAAAATACTGTTCAGAAACAAAATTTTCTGTGGAAAAACAAAAGGTGTGTAACAAATAATGATGGCAAAAACATGTGTCGCAAAATAGAGTCGTCGCTCGAGTGTCAAAGCCGGTAGACTGTTGCTCAAAACCATTAACCACACATTGCATCATTCATCAACAGCCTTTTTACGGAGAATTCTTTGATGTATCGAAAGTTTTAAGGCCAGTAAATTCAACTGTTAGTTATGTAAGTTCACATGATATAAATCATCGCCAATTCTGCGAGTTTATTCAGGAGATTGAAGAAAATAACTTACCATGTTATACAGCAGTACGCTGGTTTAGCTGTGGGAAAGCTCTGACGCAATTATTTTGAGCTCCGAACAACAATCGATATTTTCTCTAACGAAAGAGTCTATGTCGCATGTATGGCAGCTACTCGTCAAGCAGTGAAAAATCGAATTGTTGAAGCAATCGATTCAATAAAAACGGACCTATCGAATCGTGTATGGAATGAAATAAGCTACGTTTCGATGTTTCTCGAGCAACGCACGGTGCTCATGTTGAGTGTAAGTTACAGTGTCTGTGCGAACATAAAACATTTAACCTTCGTTTCTCAAGTGACTTGCGCAATGTCAATGTGAAGATTATTACATGGCCGTCCTGCGAACGCCATTTGGACAGACAGAGTGCTACTGTACCCCGAAAGGTATTCAAATAAGCAGTGTTCTAACACCATCGATATACATCTATACAGACGAAATCTTCAATAAACGTGCTACGCCAGATTTTATCGCATGTAACATAGACTCCAATATATCGGTGGCACAGCTTTCCGGATGGGAGATGAATGAGACTACCCATGCAATATTAGGACTGTGTGCGTGAGTTGTAAGGATGCAGTGTATGTGAATATCAAAATAAACTGTAAGTGTTCGCCCTAACCGCTCTGGCAATCCGAACACGATTAACAGCCAGACCCAAAGTTCCATGTGTCGTCGTCCATATGTCATACCCCTTGTACATCGTGCGTGCATGTTAAAAAAAAAAAAAAAAGCATCATACTTCTTCACAACACAGACACTGCAATTCCGTATTTATCGGCCGATACTGGGAGTTTGACTTAGCAATAAGATGTCTTCCCTGAATGGGAATAAATTAATGCGATGTATGATTACAGGTATGACATGTGGACGATGGCGTACGGAAGTATCGGCCTAGCCATGAGTCTTGCTTCGATAGCCGATGCGATGCCGCAATGGTAGCTCAGCGTGTTCGGTCAGCTGCCATCTGTAATTAAAAACTGAGTGAATGGATTAAGAATGGACTCGAACGGATGTCATGGGACGTCCGCACCGAAAAAATGCAACAAACAGTGACGAACAAAAGGGGAGTTCAAAAAAAAGCGATTAAGGTGACCGTTCGAGTACTGATCTGACACAGATTTTCGTTGTAGTCATTCCATTATACAGCTAGTGGTTCATATTCACGACTGCCAATATATTTCATGTCTTTCAGAGAAAAAAATAACCAACACACTGATGTGTATACATATTAAGGCAGCAAATATATCAAATATCGATATTTCTATCCGTTACAAACTATATAGTAATATTCACGAGTTTAAAACTTTATACACACTCGCCATCTACTAAAACTGCTATATACTACTGAAACTACTATAACTTTCTAAAAAATGCTAATACTTGCTATTGCCATTTGTGCTGTTTAGTTTTTACCGTTCGCTAACATCTGGTGTTCTCCCCGATAACTGAGTGGTCTGCGTGATGGTTGCCGTCCTACGGCCCCGGGTTCGATTCCCGGCTGGGTTGGGGATTTTCTCCGTTCAGGGACTGGGTGATGTGCTGTCTTCATAATCATTTCATCCCCATCATGTGCGCAGGTCGCCAAATGTGGCGTCGGATGTAATAAGACCTGCACCAAGGCGGCCTGACCTGCCCCACAAGGGGCCTCCCGACCAATGACGCCAAACGCTCATTTCCATTTGCCATCACCTGGCGCTGTGTCTTATCGTTCGCTAATACCACTAGTACTTTCTGTTTCGTAAACCCTTATACTTGAACAAACTTAAGGAAATTTTCTTTAACTGCACACATTTTATACACTGAAGCTCAAAATAAACTGCTATACCCATACTCATTCAAATAAAGAGATATGTAACTAGGCAGATTCAGCGCTGCTGTCGGCAACGCCTTTACTGTATCAGGCAACACGTGTCTTTCCGAGTTGTTGGATCGGTTACTGCTGCAGCAATGGAGGTTATAAAGATTTAAGTGAGTTTGAACGTGGTGTTATAGTCGGCGCACGAGCGATGGGACACAGCATTCCGAGGTAGCGATGAAGGGGGGATTTTCCCGTACGACTATTTCACGAGTGTACCGTGAATATCGAGAATCCGGTAAAACATCAAATCTCCGACATCTCTCCGGCCTGGGAAAGATCCGACAAGAACGGGGCATTGGACTGTATGTGATTGAAAACACGTTGCCTGGTCGGATGATTCTCGTTTCAAATTGTATCGAGCGGATCGACGTATACGGGAATGGAGACAACCTTATGAGTCCGTGGACCCTTCATTTCAGCAGGGGACTCTTCAAGCTGGTGTTGGCTCTGAAATAGTGTAGGGCGTGTGCCTTTCGAGTGATATGGGATCACTGATACGTCTAGATCGACTAGGTGACACGTACGTAAGCATCCTGTCTGATCACCTGGATCCATTTATGTCCATTGTACATTCCGACGGAATTTGGAAATTCCAGTAGGATAATGTGACATCCCACTCGTCCAGAATTGCTGCAGAGGGGCTCCAGGAACACTCTTCTGAGTTGAAACACTTCCGTTGGCCATCAAACTCCCTAGACGTGAACATTACTGAGCGTATCTGGGGTGCCTTGCAACTAACCTGCACAGAAGAGATCTCCGCCCCCTTGCGGATGTTTTGGACAGCCCTGCAGGATTCATGGTATCAGTTCCCTCCAGCACTACTTCAGACATTAGTCGAGTCCACGCTACGTCGTGTTGCGGCACCGGTGCGTGCTCGAGCACCCCTACACGATACTGGGCAGGTGTACCAGTTTCTTTGGTTTTTCGGTGTACATTCATATTTCACCAATGGCGCTACTACTTTCTCTTTCGTAACTGTTATACTTGAACAATCTTCAGAAAGTTTTCTTTGACTGCATACGTTTTATAGATTCATACTCGATTTCGTACGTACAAACACTCTACCAGAACACTGAACAAATTTGTGGCAGTAGGCCGACACTTTAACCATATGAGATCATCGCAGTAATAGCATGCGTGAATGGAGAAACAAAAACTGCTGTGTTTGCTTTATACTACGTTAAGTATTCAGATAGTGGATGAACTTATTTATTATTGTAATTTACCATGAAGCATTTTACACTTGTCAAATTTAAACAGCAAATGAAGACGTTAGCTTTAACTGCTAATAATGCACTTTCGAGAATAGGCAGAACAAACACGCATGTAACTTTTGTTGTCTGGTACTTCACTGAAGTTTCTCCTCTGAGACATCTCGCTGAATCTGACTAAAAGTTTTCGCCAAATAAAGTTTCACTAACTTTCACTATCGCGTCGCTCTTTAAAATTAACTGGTTACATGAAAAGATTCTGGTAGCGTACGGTCAACTCTGACTATCTAATAGATTAATATGAGTCCTCGCTATGAAAGTTAACGGAAATGTTATTGTTTTGAGCTGTGAGTAGAGATATATCACCTTTCTTCGATGACGTCATCAATTGTTGCGATGAGATGCTGCGTGATCTCTGCCTCTCACTCGTTGTCCTGGGTAATGCTGGGTAATGGAGAAGACCCTCTCCAACCATATTAGGATAAGTTATATTGAAAACGTAGGCTCCAGATCGTCGTTTGAGGCGGAGTAAAAATTATGACACACAGAAGGGGATATCTGGACAGGCTATGGCTTCCACTTTGCTTAACTCGTGTTAGTCCTTACAGTTATCTGACAACTCTGATATAGCTGACCAGTTTGAATCTCTACATGTTAGTTTTATTTTTTTAAAGACCCACTTCGTTTACAGTACATACTAATTTCTTCCCTCACAATATCATGAATGTTTCAGATTTTTCACACTTCATACGCTCGTACGTCGTGCTAAAATGTTCAGAAATGGCGTGCCTTCTCGAATTTCACGTAGATAGTATCCACCAATAAAATTCTTCCGAATATCTTCAAATCTTCTTTCTTACCCACGGATTATCTCTGGTAAAACACATCTTTCCCCTCTTAAGTTCTCGTTTTTCTTTACTGGCTTTCTTTAATACACCCATCGCCCCGTGTACGACATATAGACGAAGGCTCCATGTAGTGTTCAACAAACAGTTCTACTGCGCCGCCATTACACGATGACAACACGATAATTTAAAAAGCAAGTCAATTTCTCTCAAAGCTACCTTCACGTTACATGACTTCGGCATATGCCTCGTTTAATGTTCTGTTCGCCGACATCGTCCAAGTTAATACTGTTCTCCACGTTTTCACTGTATTAACTTTAATAAAACCTGCGAACTCCATCGCACTTCAATTATAGCTTACTCTCAATACTCAATTGTCTCCTTCTCCCTCTTTCGTTTAAAACACGGATTACTTTGAATCCTCACTGGGCATAGTACTTAATTAACTAATTTGAAGTAAATTGCATATTACACAAGTTTTCATAACGGAAACAATTTTACAACCAACACTTTTACATAAAAGAGCACACTTATAAATTAATTACATCTATATTAATAAAAATTACTCAATATATGTAAAATAATTGCTTTAAATATAAGTTAATCTTAGCACATCGCCAGCCCAGAAAAGAAAATCGCAGGATAAAAAAATTTTCGTCTGAAGCCTCGTGGTGGCTCCGTTTCTAAAAAGAAAGGTTTGAATTTAATGAAATGTTATTCGATCCAGCGCATTGCTGCTCCGCCTAAAAGTATGTTCGTTTTATTATTCTGCTTGGGTGGACCGCCGCAATATGGGACGTGAAATGAAATCCCCGGGAAAGTTTACGTTACCAGTATCAAAACATAGGTGTGGCCCTAGATTAGGATCAGACTGCATTTAAAAAAAATTCGACCGCTACGGGCGCCTCAAATTAAACAATTGAACGCAAAATGATAAAAACTGTTTTTGTCAGCTTCATGCATCGGTTTAAAAACTGCGCACTACGTAAGGCTACCGAAAACAAATAACAGCAATGATATACAAATTCACTCTTTATATTAAACCATTGTTCACTGCATTAAGAAACGCAATTATTTTTCAGTCATGTTACAGGCCCTATGTCTCTTGGAATAACTTCCTAACAGTCTTTATTTAAAGAATATTGACAATAACCACAACAGCCTTGCCGCAGTTATAAATAAGTCAGGCTAGAATGAATGCAATACAAGAGCTGACTGTTAAAGTATTCAAATTGTCCTGCTATTTCAGAGACAAAGAGGAGTTGGGGATTCTGTGACTCCTAGACCATTGCTCCAAGCCTACATGACATTAACGTGTGTCCCATGCACTGTGTCCTCTAGAACGCAAAGCTGGTTTGTGGCTGAGGTCGCTATGTTTGCATTTCAATATTTTAGGAGAACAAAGCCGCGTTTCTTCCAGTATTTCCATTTACGTTTCCTGAGCATATCAGTTCCATGTGTATGCAGCCTGTACTGATCCTCGACGATTCAGCACAATATCTCTGAGTTCGGTCAATTCCTATTGTCACGCTTACTTCATAGTAAGGTATCTGTAAGATGTAGCTGGCTCAAGATGTCTACACTCATGTCGTAATAGGTTATTATTGTTTCTATTTTCCTGTTTGTCAGCATTATCTTCATTTATCCACTTTAAATAGAGGTGCCATTGGTTAACCAAGTGTCAGTACAGTTTTACTTGTTCCACATCTGTTTTCAATCATCGAGTGACCATAGTTTCATATAGACAGAATCATCGTTTGGAAACAGTCTGATAGCTCTTCTGACTCTATAGGGTGATAGCCTTGAGTCGTTGAATAAAGTAGTTCTTGTCAGATTACCGAAGTTAAGGAACGTCGGGCGTGGCCAGTACTTAGATGGGTTTGATACGTGCAGTTGGCTGCTTTCTCTAAGCCTTTATGGCAAAGGAGAGGAGTCATGTTCGCAAAAAAGTACCTGATCACTAGTCTTTGCGCCGATGTCGTGGACTGAAACCAAAACCTCTCCGCAGTGTCTCATGCCTCAAGGGCATGAAACACTGTAGATCCGTCCGTCGGATATGGATGTTAAGTTCAACGGTTCCCTTGGTGCTCTCCTTTCTATCATCACCATGATCGTCATTGTCATCGTCATCATCATCATCATCACCATCACCACCACCACCACCACCACCACCACCGTCTCCAACACAAACGTCACCAAACTACACACAAACAACCACGACAGTCACCTACACTTACCAGATAGACATACAAACACAGTTCTCACACTTCACTTAGGAAAGGACAGAAAACTCTTTCCAATTTGACGGCTGAATGTATCCTCCAGTATAACAGCGTAGGCCTTCGCGGCCAGAGTCAGTCGACATAAAAGTTTTCTGGGTATGGTACCGCGTCATAATGTGTAAAACTACTGCTTCTGGATCATTAGACCCAGAAGAAGGCCGCTGCAACCGTGGCCGAAACGTTTGATTTTCTCCAGCAGAAGCAGCAGTAGTTTTATACATTATGACGCGGCACCAGACACAAAAAACTTATGTCGACGATTACCCTCCAGTGTTTCCTAAGCAACATTTCCATACGACTAATTTTTAAAAAAAGTCTTTTATGTAGCTTTTTTTCTATCACCTATCGCAGCTATGGATTTGTGGCTCAAACTGGGATGTCGTTTTGAATGTTATATCACAGTATCACAAAAAATGGTTCAAATGGCTCTGAGCACTATGTGACTTAACATCTATGGTCATCAGTCCCTAGAACTCAGAACTACTTAAACCTAACTAACCTAAGGACATCACACAACACCCAGTCATCACGAGGCAGAGAAAATCCCTGACCCCGCCGGGAATCGAGCCCGGGAACCCGGGCGCGGGAAGCGAGAACGCTACCGCACGACCACGAGCTGCGGACCAGTATCACAGTTCTGATAATAAAACAAGTACAAACGTGTAAGCACCTCTGCTGTATATTCGACTGGTTGTTCGCACAGTGTCGCGCTGATGAGTATCCTCTAAAACACTGACGTGCCTTTACTCAAGACGATTCCATCCGAATAGACCTTAGTCTTTCAGATGTCTGTGTAGCGGTTAGTTTGCAATAGTGTGCAGTACAGTGTGTGCATGTAGTAGTGAGTTTGCGTGCCTGATCAAGTTCATATCAGTGATTGTAAACAGGAGATTGGAAATGGAAAAACGTGCTTGTAGCTCTGCATCAGGAAGGCTGTTCTAGTAGGACAGTAGCAACAAAAGTTTTCGTAACCCTACCTACAGTGATGTACACACAGCAGCATTTCAAGCAAACTGGACCCAATGCAAGTGTTTCACGATTTGAAAGACCCAAAAAATATCTTACAAAGAATACCTGGCAGTAAATGTACAGTCAGCATCGTAACTGCACCTAAAATTTGCGAGGAAGTAAATAGTGTGCGACCATATCCAATCTCTGTTTCAACAATGCAGCGCCAACTTTATGATAAGTTTTAGAGGAGGATGGATAGCGGTCAAAAAACCTTTACTACGCAATGAACGTAAGGTGAAAAGATTGCAATTGGCACAGCAACATAAAACTGGAGGGTGCAGCAGTGGTGCAAGCTGTTATTACGGTCGATTATAGGTATAAAATATTTGAAAGCTATGGTCGAATGGTTATTGCCTTCATGGAGAATATGAAGAGCCAGTGCGGACGCCATCGGTAAAGAATGGTGGAGGGTCGGTCTTGGTGTAGGGATGTTCTACGGGTGATAAAAATGGTGATGTAGTGAGAATTAATGGAACATTAGCGAAGGAAGGGTATTATAGAATAATGCTCAAGAATGCAATTCCATCTGGCATGAAACTTATTGATCCGGGGTTTGTTCTACTGCAGGGCGATGATCCCAAACATGCTTATAAATTGTGCAGAGCGTACGCTATTAGAAAAAGGAAAAGTGCGGAACTGAAGAATATAATTTGGGAATTCATTCACCTGACTTTAAATTCCTATTGAAATCGTACGGTATCAACTTGACAAACGGTCAGAAAACTGGCATCATCTAGTGTTGAAGATCTACGGTTTAATTCACAGACGTATTGGACTGCAATATCTGCAAAAATACTACAGAATCTTATCTCCAGACTGCCAAGAGTTTGTGAAGCCGTTATGAGGTCAACACTCTTAGGAGACTAAAATCTAAACCATAATGTATTTTACTTAATGATAGAGAAAGAAAATATTTATGTTGATCTATTTTGTGTGTGCAGTGTGTTTGTACTTTGATATAAAGTGAATAGTTTTTCTCATGGATGAGCGAAAACTTTTGACTGGTAGTATATATTGAGAACATTAGATGTTCTGCTCCGTTCACACTTAATGTTACAATCTTTTCTATTGAATTTTTTCCGCGCGGTATAATGTACATGGTTGTATTAGTCAAACATATCTCATATACTTTTCAAGCTACTGTATACGATTGTATCTCGGTCATCGGTTTACAGTATAGTACAGTGCTGAATGCGATTTGAAAATCTCATAGATAGACTCTTTCTCAGTTTTTGCGTCTAGTATGTGTAAAACATCGTGCATTAAAATCTGTTTTGTACTAAATGTGGTAAGTACTCGCACTTCTGACACGATTGCTTCGTGCGCTGTCTTGGCAGACTGCCTCTCCAAAGTGCTTTGTTTACGTTTTGACAAAACATTTCCTTGTTTTCCTCCCTGCTCCTGTTCTTAATTCCGTGCTGTTTCACTACTCTGGCAGGTACTCCAAAATCCCCGGCGATAGTTAAAGTAACTTGAGCTGAGTGGTTTCGTTTCTTTCTATCAGATACTGGCCCCGAGCCAGACACTTGCCCGAGCGGCGCTCTAAGCCGTTGAGCGCTTCTGCAAAAGGCGTTTCTTTCCGGACTATCGACCGGAAACCGCAACGAGTTTCGACCGGAGGTGGTGGAGGCGGCAACACGGCTGGTGAGAAGGGAGCTTCGTCTGCGCGTTTACAAGACTTGGCAGCGGGACGGCGAGAAGGGGGGGGGGAAACCTTGGGGAAGTAGCAAGTTAGGGGAGAGGCTCGTCTGTCGAGGGGCGCGCTTGGTTTATTACAGAATGGCGTGTTCCCCCTCCTCGTGAGACAGTGAAATGGTGCAGCGGCCATGCTCGCCACTACACTCACTGGCTCATAGGGAAAGCAGCAACGGGAGCTCCAGTTTCTTCTCAACACTTTGCACTATTTTTAGCGTCCAATTAATACAATTCTGCCAGCGTCCGAAAGGCAGCTCTCGCTTTCCCTTGCAGCACGTTGCGATAGTTTTTCGCTTGTAACAGTGACGGCGCGCCTTCTGATACTGCCAGCTACTCTCGCAATCCACTATGTTCCTCAACGACGAGGTCGAACTATGCTTGCGAAATATAGGCACCACCGAGGAAGCCGAATCTGCCGAGATGGTTTGGTTCTAGTTGATAAAGTAGTAATTAAAAAAGTAATATATATAAAAGGCGAAGAAAAATTGGTGGGCTCGGGCTTCATAGATAGATTCCTCACATACTGCCACTACAAAAATTTCGTCCTGCGTATATTTCTGGCAGTAAATAGACGTTAAAGATTGGCAATCCTGCAAAAGTGTAATTACATTTACGGTAGCTACATCTGTCAGCAGATAGAGCAGTAGTGTACAGTTAGTGCAGTGGATAGTGTTGTGTGTAGGAATCCTGCCTACTCCGTTCCCTGGAAAAACAAACAACTTGTAATAGTGAGTTTTATTACAATAAGACAAACTACAATACTTTGATATATGTTGCAAGCAAAGGGCGACATACAAAATAACCAGCCTTCTTCAGAATAGACAAATACAAATCTGTACTATATAGAGTTTACTATTGAAGTGGCTAACACTAAAGCTGCTATGGAAGTGGGCCCCACCAGTCGGGCGCGGCGGTGATGTCTTCACGTAGGGGCTGCTGATGTCGCGTTGTCGTCATGGAAGGGGGTCGGTCAGTATACTATTGGCTGACCTCTTCTCACAGCGGTACCGGCTATTGACTTCACGCCGTAGCAGATAGTGTGTGTGGGCTGGCATGCAGGAGGTGAGGGTTCGATTCTACGTCGAGCTATATTTGTTTTTATTTGCTAAAAATACATGGTACGGTAGCTACCGTCTTAATCGTCATACAGCGATTACAGTGGGTCTTCTACAAAACATTTGCGCTCAGGAACTACGAACACGGAAGTACAACCGTTTTCATCGACCAGCATTTAAAGAAGCCTTTTGCAGGTCGTGAACGCGAATTGTTTCGCGCCGCTGGAACTACTACATTCCAAACCTATTTTCTGTGTACCCTCCTCCAGTGGTCCCATCGAAATTATTTTCAATGCACGGTAGTAGTCGTACTGGTACCTAATGCCCTAGGGATTTTTATGGACCTGGACGTGGCAAGAATAATAGTTGATGTTATTCGATGGAATCATTGGGTGAGGATACACACATAACAAGTTTGGAACCTAGGGGAAGCAGTGGTGCGAAACCATTCGCGCCCACGACATGCAAAAGGTTTCGTTAAAAGCTGACCAGTGGAAACGGCTGTACTTCCATTTCTGTGTTCTTAACATGTAATTGAAAATGTTTTTTACAAGACCCACTTTAAACTTTGCACAACGATTAAGACGCCAGATACCGTACCACGCAGACTACTTTTAACAAATAAAACAACTAATCCACGATCAGGATCGAACCGTCGGCCTCCTGTATGCTGTCCCAAAACGCTATCCTCTGCATCAACTGCACTATACTGGTTCTATATTCTGACAGATGCAGTTACCGTACGCGTGAGTACAGTGTTGCCAGATTGCCGATCTTTAACGTCCATATACTGCCCGAAATTTTATGAGACATCTTTTTTATTGCCAATATGTGAGGAATCACACCTGAAGTTCGGATGTATGAATTTTTCTTCACCCTGTCCGAAAGACCAGGCCCATCTTGATCCAGCAGCCATTTTGAATTAAGGAATTACAGACATTGCCAGCGAGCGGGGATTGATTGAAATAAGTGGGGAAAGTTGAAAATTTCTGGCAGGCCGGGATTCGAACCCAAGTCCCTGCTTCCTAGACAGATGCTCTGACTACTGAGCCGTCCGTGCACAGTGGTCATGGCAACCACACTGATTGCCCTAGCATGCTTTCCATCAGACCCAAATTCTCGACTTATCCACATACTACTAAGGTAGTGCCCCTGCGCCCAACACAAATTTTCAACTTCCACTCTGATTTGAAACAACGCTCGCCCTCAGCCGATGTCTACAATTATTTTGTGTCTTAAAAGTAACCTTTAATTGTGAAAAAACGTAAATAACTTATCGAAATGTATGGTGCACCACTGAATGCATTTTTCCTTCAAGTTTTATTTAAAAATATTCGATATGGCTCGATTTTATACCACGGCTAATGTCCTTGCTGTTCTCAGCTTTCTGCCAAATTCTTTGAAGGACGTCATGATGTATGATGGCAGCTGCTAGTGTTGTTGGTTCCCGCAGCTCGTCGACGTTTCCTAGAAGGGAGGGACAGACTCTCTGTCTTTAATGTAATCCCATACAAGGGAATCATTGGAATTGACTTGGGTGATCGTTGTGGCCAGTATATTGTTCCACCGTGTCCAACCCAAACCGGCATATTCCTTCGCAGACACGCGACAAATTCGCGATGATTAACTGGTGGTCCGTTATCTTCTCTAAAGTAAATGGTGCCTATATTATGTTGTAATTTTGGCATTAGATAATATTAAAGCAAGTCGTTACAACATACCAGTTACAGCTGACTCGCCAGTAAAGAAACGATCGTAAATCTTCTTACAACTTACAGCGCAAAAAAGCTCACCATACGTCTTCGGTTACGTGACGTGATTTCTGCTCATCCCATGTCCGAACATTGTGCCGATTCACTTCACCGCAGGTGGTTGCGTCACTCAACACAGTTTTATTAAGAAAACCATTTTCAGTCTGCATTTCGTTAAACATTTCTACGTATAACACAGCCCGTTTTTTTTCTAGTTTTCTCTTAATGCTTGCAGAAGTTCCATTTTGTAGGATTTGAAAGACAGCCGTTTCAGTAATACCTTCCACACTGTAACATATTCAATTCTAACCTGGCACGTTGATATACCCAGAGTACGAATGTAAGACTGCCGTACTTGTTCAATCGATGCGTCAGAGACTGCTGGCTCACACTGACCCGACGTTCTAAGTGATACACATCCAGTTTCGGTGAAATGGCTGTACTAGTTAAGAACAGTTTGTCTTTGAGGTGGTGACTTGCGAAAGCTAGTCCTGAATTGTCTCTGAACTGTAGTGGCGGATTTGGATTCATGAAACCATGAACAACAACACTGCACACGGACTGCACCCTCATGTAAATGTAAATGCCGTGTGGCTAGGGCCTCCCGTCTGGTAGACCGTTCGTCTGGTGCAAGTCTTTAAAGTTGACGCCACTTTGGCGACTTGGGTGTCCATGGAGATGAGATGATGATGATGATGATGATGATGATGATAAGGAAAACACAACACCCAGTCCCTGATCGGAGAAAATCTCCGACCCAGCCGGGAATCGAACCCGGGCCGTTCGGTATGACATTCCATCGCGCTGACCAATCACCTACCAGAGGCGGACTGCACCCTTGTTCGGCTCCACGATGACTGTTGGAATAACTACTTCTCGCTTGCCACCTAGCGGGAACGTCGAGAACTGACAGTATTTGGCAGGAATAAAACTTGCAGATACATTGAATTCACTGCTGTCTAAAAGATTTCCTCAAATTATTGACCCTTGTCACAATTAAAGATTAGCTTTGTATAATAATTTATAAAACCCTGTGTACAGTTTTGGAACTACAGTACCGTAGAGAACGCGTTAATCAGGAAATGGAGCGTGCTGGTGGATTTGTCACCCAAAATAACATTTGATTGAATTTTTTTTTCCAAGAAGCTGTAATTGCCTGTTCACATCTTCCACAGTTACAAATAAGGTTACTCACAATCTTCATTCTCTTGAGAAGATACAAAATTTTGAAAAGTTGTGTTTATTTCCTGTGTAATTCGCAAGAACAATTACTGAATACTTTAGCCCAATAAGAACATTAAATCGTTAAGACTATATACAAATAGCTTTCCTTCAAATTTAGTTGAATGACAGTTGATGTGAACACAGATTAACAATACTGCATTAATTAGTGAAACAGTTCAGCTCACTATAGTCTCGCCTGTTAAAATCGACGAAATCGAAGATTACGCGTTCGACTACTTCCGTCTTCTGGGAAAAACTTAAAGACTGCAGCTTGAAATAAGTTTAATTTAAGTGCCTTTAAATTCCTTATAAAAAAAAATTACCCTAGAACCTGCTCGATTATCCAAGCTTGAAAGTGTTCAGATAATGATTGCAAAATTATTCAAACAACAGATCTAGCCATCGAACAATACTTGAAGAGCTCACATGCGCACTAACGTTTGAACAATAGTTGCAACCCGCTGGCCACACCAGCATATATCATTATCAGTTTAGTACAGCTGATTTCAAACAACGAAATCCGCACAACTTCGATTATGGTAGCGCAAGCTTTTGCCCAGGTCAAAATGCTCGCACCTCGTTGCCACAAAGGCATGCAATAAGACACACTAGTGTGAAAACTTAAGGACGAAAATAACTTCCTCATGATGTGCCACTGCTAAGTAACATAGTTCGATAAATTTGGACCATACACAGACTAGAACTAGCACAGTATAATCCAGAAGGTAAAGGAAAGAAATACGCAATGAGACAAACAGAAACTACACTTTTATTCAAAGACAATAACTATACTGAAATCAGCCGGATTCATGTTTGCGCTGTGGACAATACATAAGGCTGGACATGGTTCGTAATAGCGTGTGTGATCGCAACGGACGGCAAAGCATGCTCTGCTTTGTGCTTCAGGGATGACCACAAGGTTTGTAAGGGTTTCTTGTCGTAGCGCGTTCCAATCCTTCACCGGCCTGGTTGATAAATGCTGTATGGTCGTTGGTGGAGATGGACATGTTTGTAGATCTCAACTCATCCCATATGTGCTCGATGGGATTCAATAACGGGCAGGCCAGTCTGTTCGCCGAGCATCCCCTCGTCCCAACAGCATTTCCATGTGCGCGGTTCGATACGATCGGACATTGTCATCTATAAGAAAAAAATCCGGACAGTGCTAATAGAACTTGCACTGTAAGTGTTCCGTGTAAACCTGATTGTGTCTGTAGATGAAAATAAAAATAATAATAATAATAATAATAATAATAATAATAATAATAATAATACAGGATCAAACAATAAACACCAGATATTACAACAAGCATATTATTAAAGATCCCAATACCACAACAGATAAATGCAGACTTTGCAAACAACAAATAGAAACAGTAGATCACATCACAAGCGGATGTACAATACTAGCAAATACAGAATACCCCAGAAGACATGCCAATGTAGCAAAAATAATACATCAACAACTTGCCATACAGCATAAACTAATAAAACAACACGTTCCCACATACAAGTATGCACCACAAAATGTACTGGAGAATGATGAATACAAATTATACTGGAACAGAACCACTATAACAGATAAAACAACACCACATAACAAACCTGACATCATACTCACCAATAAAAGGAAGAAATTAACACAACTAATCGAAATATCCATACCCATTACAACAAATATACAGAAGAAAACAGGAGAAAAAATTGAAAAACACATCCAAGTGGCTGAGGAAGTCAAAGGACATGTGGCATCAGGATAAAGTTGACATCATACCAATTATACTATGAACTACAGCAGTCATACCACACAATATCCACCAGTACATTAACGCAATACAGCTACATCCAAACGTATATATACAACTACAGAAATCTGTAATTATTGATACATGTTCAATTACTCGAAAGTTCCTAAATGCAATGTACCATATACCGTACAGTTAAAAGGCCGTCACGCTTGATCAAGATCCTCGTCACTTTCCATTTTTAACCAGACATAACGTCTGAGACAGGAAAGAGAAATAATAATGTAGTAGTAGTAGTAGTAATAATAATAATAATAATAATAATAATAATAATAATAATATCCAGTTACTCTATGACCTGGTGCATTCTTTCTATTGGACACCACTTCGGCGATTTGCGTGTCCCTATTTGGGCAAAGGGGACCTACTGTTCGGCATGGAATCCGAACCACGTCTTTTCTCTGGCGACATCTCATATCGTTGAGAGATGATGAGTAGGTTAAAACGAAGAATGCAGTAATTCTCTGTCGACCGAGATTCGATCTCGTCTTTCCTGTCGCGCGCTTTACCACTAGATCTCCGGGCCCGACGTGTATATAGGTAGTATGTTTGTAGGTTTTGCTAAGTAAGTTTGGCGAGTATCAAAATGTGTGACATATAAGGCCGTATCTTTTGACTGTATCTTTTACACCGCCAAGGGGCCGTAGGTTTTAGTACCTGACGTAAATAACAGCTTGATGCTTATACTTACTCATGAGCAAAAAGGGGTGTTAACCGACGGACAGACGAACACACGCATAACAAACAGAAAAAGATTCTTTTTAATGTGATGTAGTTGGTACTTAACAATTTTTTAATGTGATGTAGTTGGTACTTGACAATTTGGGACTTGTTACTTTACCTGTGCTGTGAAACCTTACTTCTTCGATGAGTGACTTTGAGAGCATCGAAATATGTGGTGCAAATGGCCTTATATTTTGAATGTATTGACTTAGAAGCTTAAATTTTTCACACTGCCTATGGGCCGTAGACTTTAGCGTGTGACATAAATTTCAGCTTCACAGCGCCACCATTTCCTGGAAAAAAAAGGGGATTTACAGACACAGACGGATGGACGGACTACAAAGTGATCTTGTTTTGGTCCCTGTTTTTACCGAGCGAGGTACGGAACACTAAAAACGAAGTCAGGGATCATGGATGATTTCCACTACTTAAATTTGCTGAAATACTACCAACGAGACGAAACTTAGAGAACAGTATAGAATTTAGCTGTGCATGCTCTTATAACTAGTTTTTATCATCCGTTGCAGTTAATGTGGTGAAGCAGGGAATGAGACACAGAACCAGTACAGATTTTTACCTTTATTTTTCGTATTTTGCATCTGAATTTCCGTTAATATTTCCTACCGCTATATACAAAAATAACGTTAAAAACTCGGAGCGTCTCAGATGTGACTGCAACGACGAACTATTCGAGTAACTAGGTTATTTGGTAATTGCGTAGCGGTGGCAGTGTTAATATTTTGCGTACTTTCACATCCCCGTTAATGACGTACGTGTTTGTGTTGCCTCCTTTCAAATTGCTATTTTCCGTGCTGCGATGTACCGTGATTATTAACTTACTATTTTTTACGCTTGCTTGCTACCGTGTCAGAGACACCAAAGTGAATTTCATGGCCAAGTTCTGCCGTTATAAGTGGATTAATCACACTACGCGTGGCTAATGCAGCTGCAGTGGAAGATGCACTAATCGCAAAAACCAGCCATTTTGTAATTGTGGTTTCCTCGTCCTACTGCTGTAATATTTATGTTGAGCACTAAGTAACAATCTTAGCGACGCCAGGTACACTCACTCTTACCATTGTTTGGAGCTATAAACGTATTAGAGCAGTTCATGTACACCGAGGTATACGCAATGACGAGGCAAGACATTAAGACCACCTGATTAATAGCGTGCTGGTCCACCTGTGGATCTGAGACCAGCGACGATTGTACGTGACATGGATTCGACAACTCCTTGGTTTGATTCTGAAGGGGTGTGACGCCAAATGTCTATTCACAGGTGAAGCAATTCCCGTTAACTAGTAAATGGTAGATTGTGGGTGCGAAGCTGGCAACCGACAGATTCCCAGACGTATTCCATAGGGCCCAAATAAGGTGAATTTGTTGCCAAAACACCAACGTGAGTCCACTTTCATGCTCCTCAAACCACCGTAGCATGATTCTAGCCTTGTGATACAGCCAATTGTCTTGATGGAAGATGCCATCGCCGTTGGGGAAGACGTCGAGCACGAAGGAACGAAGGTGGTCTACAACTGCCGTGGTTTCTTCAATTACTTCAACAGGGAACATGTAAGACCACGTGATTGCCCCCCTCTCCACAGCTTAATATCGCTCCCAGCGGCCAGCATCTAAAGCGCGGTGCATTACTAGCTGCCTTTAGCGTGGATAACAGCGTATTTGCTCATGGCCATCGAGTTGGTGTAACAACACACGTGATTATCTGACCAGGTGACACATTTCCATTGATCCATTGTCCAGTCTCGATGATTCCGTGCCCACTGCAATCGTAATTGATGACATATTGTATGAATGCGTGGTGCCTGTTCTTCTGAATATGTCGGAAAGAACATACACCACGCGTTCATATAATTGATTCGCCTCGATATGCACAATATAGTTCGGCCTCCAGCTGGAATCTAAAATTAGCGAGTCATGAGGATGTGGACAGAAACTGCGGAGAGGTGGTGCTAGGTGGGAATGTGGATTAGTCGTGGAGCGTACCGCTAAAGTCCGTGCGTTTGCGATAAACACTATGTTCGGATGCCGCAGTGGTGAACGCAGTTGACTAGTAAGCAGCAGGTTCCGAGTTCCATTCCCGGTCCGGCACACATTGTCACTCGTCGCCGCCGATTCTGCATAAAGTCCCGATGCAGCTGATATTATCAGTACCTTTCCTTTCACCCCCGTCCACCTTCAGTTTACATACATGTAACTGATGATGTCGTTGAGTCAAGATGGGAACAGGTAGGGAATGTCTGATAACGTACGCTATGTTGAACAAAGTGTGTCGAACGGTTTCTCTGAAATACAGGCTGTTTCTTTACATCTTTGAAAATTCATATAAATTAATTCATAGTACTTACAGAGGTGATTGTAGTGTCAATTTATAGGGAAATACATCTGTTTTGTCTTGCATAGTTCGCTAGTGCCGAATCGCACCGAAGAAGCGCTAGCTGCAGTTGCGATAAAGATGGCTGCCTGCACTGGAGCCGAGCGTGCTAGCTATGTGTTTTGGTTTGAAGAATCGAAGTCGGCGACAACAGTTCAGCATAATTTCCGTACCAAGTACGCTAAGGGTCCTCCTAGTGGGCCTACAATTTATGAATGGCATGAATTTTTTGTAGAAACAGGAGGCTCAGTAAGACACGGGAAATCACCAGGTCGTCCAAGCACACCTGACGACGTCGTTGAGCGAGTGAGGCAACGCTTTGTCAACAGCCCTACGAAATGGACTCAGCGTGCATCTCGCGTTCTGCAAATCCCACATACGACTGTTCAGCTTGTGTTGAGAAACCGTTTGCATTTGAAACCGTACACATTGACCATCGCACAAACAGTAAAAGACGCTGATAAAATTGCTCACAAGAATTTCTGTGCAGTTATATCAAATCGACTGCATGAGGATGAACATTCCTTGGACAAATCATATTATCTGACGTGTGGACTTTTCACTTAAGTGGTAAGGTTAACACACATAACTGTAGGATTTGGGATAGTGAAAATCCACATGAAACATTACAACATGTTCGTGATAGCACTAAACTGAACGATTTTTGTGCACTGAGCTCAATGGGCGTGTGTACCTGGTTATGTTACAATCATTTTTCATACCGCAAATCGATGACGATAACCAAGAATGAAATGTTTACATCATGCAAGATGGTGCACCACCCCACTACCTGGCTGACGTCCGTGATTTTACCAGTGGCCGCTTTCCAGGTCAATGGATTGGCCGTGATGCGCCAATTGCATGGCCCACAAGTTCTCCATACCTGACACCTATCGATTTTTTAAAATGGGGATTCATTATAGATATCGTGTTTGTACCTCCTGTGCCGGATTCTCCACCTGAACTCAGTGCAAGAATATACGCCGCCTCTGAGCAACTTACACCTGCAATGCTACAGCGAGTTGGGAAGAAATTGACTTCCGTAGGGATGTATTCAGGATACTCTGTTGTCAGGTCTGCCACAGATCGCCGTCTGCCACGCTTCACAGAGCAGCCAAGCATCGGACTGACCTACATATACATACACACATCAAATGAAGTTTTTCATCAGCCCGGTTCCCAGAGGTTGACTGTGGACGCTTTATCACAGACACAGTCCCTTTGACTGTTCAGAGGTGTCATTAAATCCGCCCAAAGATGTAAACAACCATGCTGAGTAGAGCCTATTGGACGGAGGGTGTTCGACAGCCTATCAGTTCCAGTCATTCCACCAGTAACGAGGTATACGGCTCGTGTTATCTGTGGTTCAACCATGCCTAGACGGTCAATAACGCTGTTCGACCGCGTTCGCATTGTTACTTTGTGCCAGAAAGGGCTCTCAGAAAGACAAATATTCAGGTTTCTCGGAGTGAACCAAAGTGATGTCGTTTGGACAAGGAGGAGATACAGAGACACAGAAACTGTCGAGGACATGCCTCGCTCAGGCCACCCAAGTGCTACTACTGCAGTGGATGACCGCCACCTACGGTCTATGGCTCGGAGGTACCCTGACAGCAACGCCACCATGTTGAATAATGCTTTTCGTGCAACCACAGGACGGCGCGTTACGACTCAAACTGAGCGCAATAGGCTGCCTGAGGCGCAAATTCACTCCCGACGTTCATGGCGATATCCATCTTTGCAACCACGACAGCATATAGCGTTGTTCACTCCCGACGTTCATGGCGAGATCCATCTATGCAACCACGACAGCATATAGCGTTGTACAGATGGGCCCATCATCATTCCGAAGGGACCACTAAGGATTGACATCACGTTCTCTTCGCCGATGAGTGTCGCATATGCCTTCAACCAGACAATCGTCGTAGACGTGTTTGGAGGCAACCCGGTCAGGCTGAACGCCTTAGAACTACTTAAACCTAACTAACCTAAGGACATCACACACATCCATGCCCGAGGCAGAGTGCGCTCTGCAGCTGTACTGTATATCCTTTCTCTCTCTCTCTCTCTCTCTCTCTCTCTCTCTCTCTCTCTCTCTCTCTCAGCTACTAGCGCATGCCGCACCATCAGAGCACGGCTTGATTTGCCTGGGTATCGCTTCCAAACTTCTCTATCGATCCTTAACAACACAACTTAGGAGCACAGTAGGCTATCATCCTCGGTGTAATTAATAACCAATATTGAAACTTGCAGGGTCTAATAGCAGTGTAACTAATACTGAGATACATCCTGCGTTTATGCTAACAAAGGTACGTGGATTGCGCTTGCTATGGTGCACAGCGAGCTATCATTTACATTTCGAGGCAACCAGTAATGCACTGCTGTTACCTACGAATAATAGTGGAGAGGGAGGGCATATTTATTGTACACTCGGTCAACTGACTGCTGCAAGTCCACTTTCCAAACTAATTTTAACTCTCAGTCCACAGGAAAAAGATTCGTCGAACGACTAATAAAAGTTAGTGCGTAAATAATAAGTACAATTTAGTGGTTGTATATGGAAACACAGAAAAGATGCACCACTTACAAAGGATCTGTGAGTAGCACAAGCGATATCGACACAGATATTGCTCTGCTGGAGTTACGCATTGAAGACTATGAAGGCCACCGCTTGTGTCTTAGTGAGATATTCCCTTTATCGTTAGGTGGCGAGAAATGCCAGTGTCTGCCATGCAAATAAGGAGATTTGAACGAGTACTCCGTCAATCATCGTACGAAGTGATAGACGATTACCCTTGATTTAGTAGGAAATGGTCACGAAATGTTGAGATAGCCCTACATTGCCATGCAGAAACTCGATTCGTAAGAGTATAAGCTCCGCTGACTGTCACACGACTTTTATGTGGTCATATGTGTCACTGACACAGTGTCAACGGTAAGTGTCAATCCCATATATGTCAGTGATGGGGACCATGTGGCAATCCTGTAGAATTGCAGATAATCTAGTCACTAGTGTGTTCCCGATTTGTGTGTGTACCGGAGTGTCATGTTTTCAAGGATGGTTATGGAAATGAAAGAATTGGGGGGGGAGGGGGAGGGGGGAGAAAAAACCCTATGATGACGAGGAGATTGCCTCTCGAGAGTAACACTCATTTTGTAGCTGAGCAGTGTCCCCATCCGATACACAGTGAGGGGTAGGGACGGCCAAGAATTCGGCACGTGGGCAGCGCTGTTGCTCACATGTCATAAGTCTTTCCCCTGGCTGCACAATTCTACCACTGCCAAACCACGCTGTCTGAACTGAGCAGGGGGGAACAGGGGCAAACTGCGAAAGTGCCACATTTGAATGGCAATGCAGTCGCATTGCGTAGGACTTGATATCTTATTGTGTGTGAACAACGTAGATCAGAAAGAAAACACATTTTCAGTATTTTTCAGGTAGTTTTTGCGTGTTGAAGACATTTTCATGTGGTACAAGATGTTGGCATACGGAAAGATGCAAACAATTTCACAGATTTTCGCACTCAGTTTGCCAAGTAGTTGTGACTTACTTAGCCTCATAATGGAAAATCCTTTCACAATACAGCTTGATCGAAACATTTTATCCAGTTTGCAATCAAATTATGGAGACCAGCAAACGCTTTCCGAGAAAACAATGTAGACCTCCTGGACAGTTTCAACGTAAAAGAATTTGTCTTTTAAAGGGAATTACATTGCTAAGCAATCAGTTTCATCTTCAGATGCATAGGGGCACTTTGAACTGAAAGGCAAACTGTCTCGAAAATAGCTCGAAAACAGCTGCAAAATTGCCATTGTCCTCAAAGCCACCGTGAATTCTACATATTTAGCGTTTTCTTTAACGCCAGTGAACTTAGGAAGATGAACGGCGTTTTTTGTCAGCGTTTATCCCCGCCACAAAATGATTTTCTTTTTAAACGCGTCCCCATGTACATAGAAAATAAGTTGTCTTTCACCTTGCAGTGTTTCACTGCGGGTAGTGTGCTGTCAGGTCGGCTTAAAGTGGGAGATTTGAAATACACTCCTGGAAATTGAAATAAGAACACCGTGAATTCATTGTCCCAGGAAGGGGAAACTTTATTGACACATTCCTGGGTCAGATACATCACATGATCACACTGACAGAACCACAGGTACATAGACACAGGCAACAGAGCATGCACAATGTCGGCACTACTACAGTGAATATCCACCTTTCGCAGCAATGCAGGCTGCTATTCTCTCATGGAGACGATCGTAGAGATGCTGGATGTAGCCCTGTGGAACGGCTTGCCATACCATTTCCACCTGGCGCCTCAGTTGGACCAGCGTTCGTGCTCGACGTGCAGACCGCGTGAGACGACGCTTCATCCAGTCACAAACATGCTCAATGGGGGACAGATCCGGAGATCTTGCTGGCCAGGGTAGTTGACTTACACCTTCTAGAGCACGTTGGGTGGCACGGGATACATGCGGACGTGCATTGTCCTGTTGGAACAGCAAGTTCCCTTGCCGCTCTAGGAATGGTAGAACGATGGGTTTGATGACGGTTTGGATGTACCGTGCACTATTCAGTGTCCCCTCGACGATCACCAGAGGTGTACGGCCAGTGTAGGAGATCGCTCCCCACACCATGATGCCGGGTGTTGGCCCTGTGTGCCTCGGTCGTATGCAGTCCTGATTGTGGCGCTCACCTGCACGGCGCCAAACACGCATACGACCATCATTGGCACCAAGGCAGAAGCGACTCTCATCGTTGAAGACGACACGTCTCCATTCGTCCCTCCATTCACGCCTGTCGCGACACCACTGGAGGCGGGCTGCACGATGTTGGGGCGTGAGCGGAAGACGGCCTAACGGCGTACGGAACCGTAGCCTAGCTTCATGGAGACGGTTGCGAATGGTCCTCGCCGATACCCCAGGAGCAACAGTGTCCCTAATTTGCTGGGAAGTGGCGGTGCGGTCAACTACGGCACTGCGTAGGATCCTACGGTCTTGGCGTGCATCCGTGCGTCGCTGCGGTCCGGTCCCAGGTCGATGGGCACGTGCAACTTGCGCCGACCACTGGCGACAACATCGATGTACTGTGGAGACCTCACGCCCCACGTGTTGAGGAATTCGGCGGTACGTCCACCCGGCCTCCCGCATGCGCACTATACGCCCTCGCTCAAAGTCCGTCAACTGCACATACGGTTCACGTCCACGCTGTCGCGGCATGTTACCAGTGTTAAAGACTGCGATGGAGCACCGTATGCCACGGCAAACTGGCTGACACTGACGGCGGCGGTGCACAAATGCTGCGCAGCTAGCGCGATTCGACGGCCAACACCGCGGTTCCTGGTGTGTCCGCTGTGCCGTGCGTGTGATCATTGCTAGTACAGCCCTCTCGCAGTGTCCGGAGCAAGTATGGTGGGTCTGACACACCGGTGTCAATGTGTTCTTTTTTCCATTTCCAGGAGTGTACATTACGGATGTTCCAATTTTCGCACATGCTCTCCTTTTTCTTTCGTAAATTCCACAATGGCGGGTTTTGAACTGAAAAATGCCCTTGACTTAACCAATGTTATTTGCAGCAATGCATTAAGTCCCAACACTCGTCGTTCAGTTCTATCGAAAACAATTTGCAACTGACAGTGAAATAATGCGTGTGACTTCAGAAAATTTACTATTCGTGCCAACAATTTTATCACATGCGCCATGTCTTCAACTTCAGCGCGAAGCGCTGCTCGATGTACTGAACAATGAATCACATCTCTCGATCGCTTTAATCCTTTACTCTTTCGTTGTCAATTAAATCTTGAAATTCTTTGTGCAAGCTGTTGTAATTTAGTTTCGCAGCAAATTTGCAGTACCCATCATTATGCGAGTATATGTGGAATGATTGATATTGAAAATTGTTACCCATATCCTCTGTCGTTGTTATTCAGTTCTAAAGACTTGCCACGTTAGATCGCTAGACAGCGTCTTTTTGTACAAACAGTCACTGGACCTGTGAACTTCTTTTATACCACGAGAAAACGGCAAATGGTGAACAGCGCTGACTCAACGAGTTTGCCGAACTAAAGAAAGTCATGCCAAGTGAAAAATGCCACACCGCAGAGCTAGTGAAATGTCGGGCTGTACCGAATACTTCCGAGAAGTACCGAACAAAGCCGAGACGGGCCGATACTCGGCTCGCACGTGGGCCGCACGTGCTCACATGCAGTTTGACACGCCGTGACCGTCACTCATGTGTGGGATAGTATGGAGACAGTTGAGATTCAGTCAAGGTTTTTAACAGACAGTTCGGCTATCTGGAATTGTTCGTCTTATCAGGCTGCATTGGTGGCGAAATTTTGGTGATTTCATAGCTAAGACACACTAACGACGCGTCGTATGGTGGCGAGAGAATATTTGGTACAAACCAAAATAAATTGCTACTCCTATGAATGCTATAGAGGGAAACACGTTTCTGTAACTTGTATTTCCGAAAAAAATAGGCTCTTTTAGAAACTAGATAGACTGTATTAAAAAAAAAAAAAAACACCGGCGTGGATACAGTAATTATGATTTCAATAATTTTCATAAGGAATAGCAATCTCGCAGGACCAATGAGAATTATATACTTTTCTGATGAACGCAGGGGCACGTCCCGCGTTACACAAAATTAGTTCTGCATACTCCGAGCATTAAATAATCATTTTCATACCGCGAAGGGAGGAATTTGGCGTGGAATAGCAGAAATCGCTTGCACATAGTTAGAGGGTTGTTTGAATTTCCTCGTGGTAGAAATAATGGTGGAATGCATAACTGTGGATCGTTTGTTGCCTTCAGTTCAGACTGATTTGCGATGCATTCTGACAATAAAGCATATTAAAGCTGTCTAGTAGCTTACATGTAATAACCGCCTATCACAACGGCCTATAGTACGTTTTTCAAGAAATGCATAAGATTTTAATGTGAAAAATCACTGCGTCCGCCAATGAAGATAGTCCTCCACCGTCCTCACACTTCACAACCGGATATAATTTTCATTCGTCAAGAAGTCCATTTTGAACTGTCACGTGCATTGGTTGATATTTCGTGACAGATTAAAACTGAATGCCGTGCGTAAACACGCCGCTAGAAGAATGGCTCCGGTGAAAAGCATGGCTGTATCATAGCCGTAGAACTCTCACTGAAATTCCAGGAGTGACGGATAATCATCGTACAGATTGAAACGGTGGCAGGTAAATAGTGAAGACTCGGAACTTCAAGTCGATCCATGAGATCGTGTCGGGCGGCTCAGCTGAAAAGCACAGAACACAGTCAACAAAAGGCGAGAATCTACACTGGTGTGCGGAACTTAAGGACGAAAAAAACTTCCGCGTAACGTGTCACTCCCAGGTAACATAGCTTGACGAAACTTTGACCATGTAAGTACAGAAAGTAACTGGAAGAAACGTACAGTGAGACGAACAGAAATGACACTTCGAATAAAAGTCAGTAATTATGCTGAAGTCATCGTGATTTATAATGGTCCTCTGAACATTACACTGGGGCATGATTCTTAATCTTTGTACCCCTCTTCTTTCAGAATAACGATAACTCTGCGTGGAGTCATATGTGACCCCAGAAATTTCTATGTGTACTATGTTCGTAAAATGAAAGTCTTTCTTGTTTTTTATTTATTTGATTGTTTTACTTCATTTAATTGTTTGTTTATCAATTTATTGTTATTCCCTTTGTTTGTGTTTAGAAAATAATGAAGCATTCGATATAAAGATTTACGTAATATTACACGAAGTATACGTATTATTAGCACTACACCTGAACGAATCATGAAAACGCTTATAAAGTAAATATTACAAAATGGTTCAAATGGCTCTGAGCGCTATGGGACTTAACTTCGGTGGTCATCAGTCCCCTAGAACTTACAACTACTTAAACCTAACTAAGGACATCACACACATCCATGCCCGAGGCAGGATTCAAACATGAGACCGTAGCGGTCGAGCGGTTCCAGACTGAAGCGCCTAGAACCGCTCGGCCACAACGCCCGGCGTAAATATTACAGAAAACACTGTCGCTCACTGAAACAAATCGTGAAAGAAAGTTGTAATATAAATATAGCATGACACATTCACACTTAATTTCGGTTGCTCACATTCCTATTTCACGCAATGATCAACACACATATTACAAACAACACCGTTCAGTTACATTAATGTGACCGCCCGTCAGAAGTCTGAATGACCACCTTGTGCTGCACAGGCCGCTGCGAGACGTGCAGGAAAATGAGGTTGTGAAAGGTACCGATATGGAATGGGAGTTTCCCAACTCCGGCGCAAGCTGCGCTAGGTTTCTAGGTTGAGGATCCATGCCACGAACAGCCCGATCGAGATGGCCCCATAGATTCTCGATTGGGTGTAAATTTGGTGAGTTTGGTGGCCAGGGGAGTACGGTAAACTCATCCTGGTGCTCTTCGAACCACGCTCACCCACTGCGTGCAGTGTGACTGTGCTGGTAGATTATGTCGTGCCGAGGGAAAACAAACTTCATATTGGGGTGGAGATAGTCCCCGAGAATACATACATATTTGCGTTGATCCATTGCCCCTCCCAGAATGACGAGATCACATGGTCAATGTCCTCAGGCGTGTGGATGCTTTTAGCGATTGTTGCAGGGCGTTAGCTTCCAGTCGTTTCACGCTGTGCACGCCAACAGCCATGTGTCGGATGGAACATAAAACGTGATTCATCTGAAAAGGCCATCTGTCATCATTCATTGGACGTCCAGTTGCGGTACTGCCGTGCAAATTTCATCCTTTGTCGCCGATGAACAACAGTCAGCATGGGTGCAGGCGCCTGCTGCGGAGGCCCATACGTAGCAAAGTTCGCTAAACAGTCGTTTAGGAGGCATTGTTGGTAGTCCCTTGGTTCATCTGGGCGGTCAGTTGCTCAACAGTTGAGCTTCTATTACCCCATACGCATATCTACAGCCATTGTTCACCCTTGTCATCTACGGCCCGTGGTGAACCACAGTTGCCCGGCTTCAGTTTTGGATTTTGCCATACACGATGTACTTTAACCGTGGCGGCACACGAGCGGTTTACAAAGTTAACCCGAATGTCAGTGACTCGGACGTCAAATAAATGGCTCCGTGTGAAGCTTAGTTAAGACTTGTGTTTGTAACCTATCAAAAATCAGTCAATTAATCTTGCTTATCTCGAGAGAAAACAAGGGGAGCGTTACACGTCTCTCATAGCGGAGTTACCAGGGTATCTTTCTCGAGCCTGAAGTAGAGTGTGTTATCCGTTAACTAAAGGACTGGACGGTCGAGGCAGAGTTTTCCAAGGTAAACAGGTTCTACTTTGACGCATCACCTACTAATCTCACTTTCCCTGTCACCCTCTTCTTGCATTTCAGCCCATCCACATTTCCCAGTCCGTCCGGCGACTTCTTGTTACGTAAAACATACGAGCGTTGTACTTGTAAACTCCTGATGTCTCACGTTAATGGGAAAAAAGGCTTAAGCCAACTCACTTTGTGGCGTGAAATACTTGGAGATTAGAGTAACAGTCTGTTTGGGAGCTTTTTGTGGTGATCTATTAAACAGAGCTGTCCAACGTTTTCTGAAGTCTATGAGGTAACGATCAGAGAATGAAATGTACTTTGTCTCCTTCCAAGAAATTATTTTGTGAAGAAATGGTTTTCAACTTCAAGGGCAGAGATCACTACTAATTTTCTCACTAATGAATTCTGCTGCGAAAAGAATTTTTGTGCACTTGAGGACCAGGTTAGTAACTTTTTTTAATTTAGTAAATAACTAACAGAGATATTATTTCAGGCCAACACTTTCAACTCTCTAGATCTTGGATTTTGTTCAGGGAGCGAAAATTGCTTCTTCGTGTGTGTGTGTGTGTGTGTGTGTGTGTGTGTGTGTGTGTGTGTATGTGTGATTCAGTGACAGTGTTATTCGTAATATGAGGATGAAAAGATAAAAGAATACTCTGAATAATGCAGCTGGTTCGTTCGCCACGTGTTATTTTTGCTCCATGCGTCGTTGTCCGTTGCGGAGACCTTTGCTGTTTTTACATTATGCGTGGTTAAGGGCTAACTGGATAAACGTTTTCAATATAAATGCGATGCTCTGTTCAGCGGTGGAGGACTCGGGTGATTAAAACTCTGCGTTCTATCTGAAACAAAACAACTCGCCTGCTAACTCTGTTTGTAGTATTTTTAAAGCAGAGATACCAGCACGGCGGTGAGAGAAGGAAAAATACGTATATCAGCAGAGTAAATGAGTGATGAAGGCGAAAAGCGCTGGATTATCTATTGTCACCGATACTTCCATGTGTACCCAAACGTTCATGTGCAAACAGAAATGCCAGAAGGAATGATATCATTAGAAGTGAATCACAGTCTGAAATGGACCAGAAACGGAGAGGGAATAAGCTTCTGAAGGTTTGTAAGAACAAATCTGGAAAATAATCGGAATGTCAGTGTGTCAGTTTTGAGAGCAGCGTTGTACGCCACGCAGCTAGGCGAATCTGTCGGTAGATTGGCAGCTGCATCGACGGCGTACTACTGCCCAAGGACAGGTAATCCAGGACGCTGAGCGCAGCAGAAAACGCGGTGATGAGCGGCTTTCAGCGCATATTACGGCTGCACCGCTATTGCGGTAGTTCCAGATTTGTTCCAGGGAGACCGTGAAGCCGCACAATCAGCACTGCACTAATTCGGCGTTCCGTGCAATTGAGAGTCCTGAAAGGACACTCTCCAACACGAAAACACGGACGTGGACAGGAACAGACGTCTTCTTAATAAGATAGCGGAGAAGGGCACCTTCCCCGCTATCTTATTAAGAAGACGTCTGACTAGGAGGATATGCGATTACTGAGAGTTACAGAGAAAATAAAGTAACTGCGTCGACCGTACAGTTCTCTCTCTCTCTCTCTCTCTCTCTATCTCTATCTCTCTCTCTCTCTCTCTCTCTCTCTCTCTCTCTCTCTCTCTCTCTCACACACACACACACACACACACACACAGGGCCGGAGAGGCACTTTCTGAACTTGTACTTGACAACGGAAGCAAGACTGAAGAAAAATTAAGAGACCTGAAAAAGGGGTTCGACGAACTAAAATTGTGCAAGATGTTCGCAGTTTCGAGAAAAACAGAAGTGAAACGGGTAATATGCAACACGTACAAGAACCAAGAGAGAAAAATAAGAATGGGAGACGAAGAACGAAGTCATCCGGTTAAAGGTTTAAAACACGGGTGCAGTCTTTTGCCCCCTAGTGTTCGAGCTATACATCGAAGAAGGAATCACCGAAATAACAAAGTATTAGGACTGGGATTAAAATTCAGGGTGAAAGAATATGATGATAAAATACATTCATTACCTTGCTATCCTCAGTGAAAGTGTACGAGAATTACAGGACATGTTGAATAGTGTAAAATCTAATGAGTACATAATATGGATTCACAGTAAGAAAAATATAGGCGATAGTCATGAAGAGGAGAGAAATGAGATTCGCGATGAACTTAACGTCAGAAATGGGGACAGCGCGGTAGGTGAAGTGATGCGATTCTGCTACTTTGAAACATAACAAGCGCACTAGCACAGGCAAAGAAGGCATACCTATCAAAAATAATTTGAAGAAGAAATTTCTGAGAATATATGTTTTGAGCACAACATTGAATGGAAGTTATTCATGGACTGTGGTGAAACCGAAAAAGAAGAGAACGGGAGCCTCTGAGATTTGGTGCTGCAAATAAATGTTGAAAATTAGGTGAACTGATGATGATAAATAAGGAGGTTCTCCGTCGAATTGGCGGGGAGATGAACGTATGGAAATCATTCACAAGATGAAGTAACGGGATCATAGGGCAAATGTTGAAACATCAGGAACTACCTTGGTACTTTAACGTAGCTATGCAGGATAAAAACTGTAGGGGAAGGCAGAGACTAGAAAAGTTCCAAAAAGTAACTCTAAAGTAACTCATGGCGGGCAGCTCTAACCGGCCAGAGTAATAATGGCACCTACCCCCACGAAAAAAAGAAATACAGCCTTTCTCTGGATCAACTTTTTTTTTAACGGCATACGGCGGGTGGACACAAATATGGAAACACTGTAAATACAACATATTGTCAGGCCTACTACGGTGTACGAAAAAAGTTGTCGTTCCGAACAGCCCCCAGCCGTCTCGTAATGGCTACACCACGTCCTTTTCGGTTTTCATGGGAATCTTATACACTACTGGCCATTAAAATTGCTACACCAATAAAAAATGCAGATTATAAACGGGTATTCGTTGGACAAATATATTATACTAGAACTGACATGTGATTGCATTTTCACGCAATTTGGGTGCATAGATCCTGAGAAATCAGTACCCAGAACAACCACCTATAACCGTAATAACGGCCTTGATAGCCTGGGCATTGAGACAAACAGAGCTTGGATGGCGTGTATAGGTACAGCTGCCACTGCAGCTTCAACACGATACCATAGTTCATCAAGAGTAGTGACTGGCTTATTGTGACGAGCCAGTTGCTCGGTCACCATTGACCAGACGTTTTCAGTTGGTGAGAGATCTGGAAAATGTGCTAGTCAGGGCAGCTGTCGAACGTTTTCTGTATCCAGAAAGGCCCGTACAGGACCTGCAACATGCGGTCGTGCATTATCCTGCTGAAATGTACGGTTTCGCAGGGATCGAATGAAGGGTAGGGCCACGGGTCGTAACACATCTGAAATGTAACGTCCACTGCTCAGAGTGCCGTCAATGCGAACAAGAGGTGACCGAGACGTGTAACCAATGGCACCCTATACCATCACGCCAGTATGGCGATGACGAATACACTCTTCCAATATGCGTTCACCGCGATGTCGCCACACACAGATGCGGTCATCACGATGCTGTAAACAGAACCTGGATTCATCAGAAAAATTACGTTTTGCCATTCGTGCACCCAGGTTCGTCGTTGAGTACACCATCGCAGGCGCTCCTGTCTATGATGCAGTGTCAAAGGTAACCGCTGCCACGGGTTTCCAGCTGATAGTCCATGCTGCTGCAAACGTCGTCGAACTGTTCGTGCAGATGGTGGTTGTCTTGCAAACGTCCCCATGTGTTGACTCAGGGATCGAGACGTGGCTGCACCATACGTTACAGCCATGCGGATAAGATGCCTGTCATCTCGACTGCTAATGATACGAGGCCGTTGGAATCCAGCACGGCGTTTTGTATTAGCCTCCTGAACCCACCGATTCCATATTCTGCTAACAGTCATTGGATCTCGACCAACGCGCGCCCGCATCTCGTGGTCGTGCGGTAGCGTTCTAGCTTTCCACGCCCGGGTTCCGGGTTCGATTCCCGGCGGGGTCAGGGATTTTCTGTGCCTTGTGATGGCTGGGTGTTGTGTGATGTCCTTAGGTTAGTTAGGTTTAAGTAGTTTTAAGTTCTAGGGGACTGATGACCTAAGATGTTAAGTCCCATAGTGCTCAGAGCCATTTGAACCATTTTTTGAATCGACCAACGCGAGCAACAGTGTCGCGATACGATAAACCGCAATCGCGATAGGTTACAATCCGACCTTTATCAAAGTTGGAAACGTGATGGTACGCATTTCTCCTCTTTACACGAGGCATCACAGCAACGTTTCACCAGGCGACGCCGGTCAACTGCTGTTTGTGTATGAGAAATCGGTTGGAAACTTTCCTGATGTCAGCACGTTGTAGGTGTCGCCACCGGCGCCAACCTTGTGTGAATGCTCTGAAAAGCTAATCATTTGCATATCACAGCATCTTCTTCCTGTCGGTTAAATTTCGCCTCTGTAGCACGTCATCTTCGTGGTGTAGCAATTTTAATGGCCAGTAGTGTACAATTTTTCCTACAAAATAGTCGCAAGTTCAGGTAACAATGATGGAGGTGAACAGAGCGGGGTGGCACAGTGGTATGCTACTGGACTCGCATTGGAGAGGACGACGGTTCAAACCTGCGTCCGATCATCCTGATTTACGGTTTCCGTTATTTCTCTAAATCGCTTGTGGCAAATTCCGGGATGGTTCCTTTGAAAGGGCATGGCCGATATCTTTCCCCGTCCTTCCCTAATCCGATGGGACTGATGACCTCGATGTTTGGTCTCCTCCCCCGAGTCAACCAACCAGCCAACCAATGATGGAGGTCGCTAACGACCACGTACAGTTCTCTTCAAGATTCTCCACAAAGGCTGAATAATATTGAGATATGGTGGCTGTGGTGGCCAGGAGAGGTTCGACGATTAATCCTCATGCTCACAACGCTAGTTCTGGACGAAGCGAGCTGTTTTCACAGCGAACCTGCCGTTTTGGAACACAGCGTCACCTTTGGGGTTTACCTGCACAGCCAGAGTGGCCACATAGTTGCAAGGAGCTCATGGACTACCATGATATGACTGCCCAAATCATTACCGAACCCCCGTCTTAAACTCGGCCAAAAGTTGGAAGTACTATAAGGCAAGACCCATTCGCTCAGCTAGTTTTCTGTTGTTCCATAGTGCAAGAGTTTATGGCTACAAACCACGTTTTCCTGTTACGGGCATTTACATCGCTGATGAGTGATTCTGGAATTCCAGCTCGCTCTACAATTCCTTACTTCTAGGGCTTACTTCGTGTTGTCTTGGCGCTGATACGATTGCAGAGTGCGACATTCAATTTTGCAGTGACTTTTGTAACTGTCGTCCAGTTGCTTTCGTCACAATACTCGTCAATGACCGACCATGACGATCACTCAACACACACTTTCCTCCACGATGTGACTTAGGAGATGGTGTTTTCCCTCTTTCCCTGTTTGCAATATAAATCTCACATACAGTGCCTCTTTAAAAATCAGTTTGGCTGCCTTGGTTACAGAAGCACGCACCGTACGAGGACCAACAGTTTGCACACGTTAGAAGTTAATTAGGTCGGGCATAATGGGTTCACAACGACGACTGATACTTTTATAATACAATTGCACAATATTACTTGGCTATCAGCGGCATTTATGGTTCAAATGGTTCTGAGCACTATGAGACTTAACGTACATGGTCATCAGTCCCCTAGAACGTAGAACTACTTAAACCTAACTAACCTAAGGACAGCACACGAGGCAGAGAAAATCCCTTACCGCGCCGGGAATCGAACCCGGGAAGCCGGGCGTGGGAAGCGAGAACGCTACCGCACTACCACGAGCTGCGGACTCGGCATTTAAGCTCAAGCACACTTTCTTCATGGTGATCCCATATTTCTGCTGAATCCCTGTATATCTGATTTGAAGCTACGATCTCGATTAGTACCTACTTGTCGTCGAAGCAACAGCGGTGCTACCACGAGGGCTCACTAGCTATACCGACTATCGTTGAAACGATTTTTTTTCCACGCCACTTTTAACTCACTGTTAAAACCGCTCAGAAGAACCCGTTTGTCGCGCTGGATTAGCCGAGCAGTCATAGACTGTGCGGCTGGTCCCGCCGGAGGTTCGAATCCTCTTTCGGGCATGGGTACGTGTGTTTGTCCTTAGGATAATTTAGGTTAAGTGGTGTGTAAGCTTAGGGACTGATGACCTTAGCGGTTAAGTCACATAAGATTTCACACACACACACACACACACACACACAATAGCCTGTTTCTGAGATAATTAAAATGGCTCTGAGCACTACGGGACTTAACATCTGAGGTCCCTACAGAAAAAGTGTGTGTGTGTGTGTGTGTGTGTGTGTGTGTGTGTGTGTGTGTGTGTGTCTGAAGAAACTGCCTACCTCTATAAAGAACTGAGGGGTAGGATTGCTGGCACACAAAGCCTCCTTATGTTAGGCCTCATTAGGACTATGGTGTTGTTTCTTGTCTGCAATTCTCAAAAATGGCTCTGAGCACTATGGGACTCAATTTCTGAGGTCATCAGTCCCCTAGAACTTAGAACTACTTAAACCTAACTAACCTAAGGACATCACACACATCCATGCCCAAGGGAAGATTCAAACCTGCGACCGTAGTACTCGCGCGGTTCCAGACTGAGGGGCCTAGAACCACTTGGCCACAACGGCCGGCTCTGAGATAATCCATTTTGGTTTTTCATTTCTATTATTTCCTGTAATTAAATTAGAGATGAACAAAGATTGGAAAATTTTCACTCTCTCAGTTTCAAGACACACAGAATCGAAATAGTAAATTAAATAGGCAAATAAAAGAAAAGTAAGTCCATCTAAAGTTCTCTGCCATTCACGAAAAGTGATTATTACAAAAATCAGCAGTATTCATGTATTATTCTAATTTTTTGAAATTGGCGCAAAAGTCATGTTGCATTCGGTTATCATACAACTGTTTGGACATTACGAATAATTAGTGCTGGAGGGTGAAAACTGAGGTTGCAGAACTCTGTGTTAATTTGCCCGATTTCAAGGATACCGCCAGATAAAGGCGTATTATGTAGACACAGGTAGCATATCAGCTACTGTCCATTTTTATCGTACATTATGAATACATTGTTGTCAAGTTTTTTATTTATTACTATTACCGAAATTGCCTTATTTTTTATTGTTTGATGGAAATGGCAGACAAATCTCTAATCTTTTAAAGCAAATGAAGCATTGTACTTCATTGCTACATCACTTCGTAGAAATATTTTTCAGGGTTGGTGCCATTGTGCTCTAGGATATTCAGAGGCAACAGCGAGAAATTACCGTATAGACCAGGTACTGGCAAGTCTTGCCCGCTACACACACACACACACACACACACACACACACACACACACACACACACCTTACGCCAACGACACACGGAGCAGGCACATTATTATCTCAGCAGTGCTGTACGAATTCTCATGCCTTGTGTTTGTTACTCGTTTTTGTCGACATTGTCGTTAAAATAGCACTGACTACTTTCCTCATTTTCTATAACAAAACAGTATTTCAATCAATGCAAATGTTGCGAATAAAAGTTACTCCGCTTTTAAAAAAGACTTAATTTATAAACGAAGAAGTTTAGCGCAGCTGTCATGGCTGATTGATATTTCGGTTATTACCAAAAAATAAAAAAACGCCTGTAAAAACGGTGACCAAACAAACTACCAAAAAATACTGGTTATTCAGAACAAAAATTCCGGTTTCGGTTTTAACCGGTCGGTTTTCCCTGCCGTAGGCCTACAAACAGTGTAGCAACCGCGACGCCGAAGCTCGGCTGGTTGCGGTGACATCAGGCGCCGTTCGCGCTTCTGTGAGAGCGGCGGTGCTCGCGTTCTGTCGGATACTCGACAGCTACACACGGGGCAACACGCATTTCTGCAGGGATCTGAGGACCTGTCAAAACTCAAACGCTCGCTCGCTGTACGCGTTAACAGGGAAAAGCGCAGCTGGACGTGACAGAGAACCAGTAATGTTCGTGACCTCTGACATGGTTACCTCGATGTAGAGTCCTCAGCACCAGACAAAAACGGTTCGTGGCACCTAGACTTCTTTCTCCACTGTTTGTCAAAGGCCAATACACAACTTTCAGTCTCGTTTGTACGTCTTTTTCCCCGAAAGTTCACTTGTATATTTATTTTCATTCCATTGAAGCCATATTGACCCTTAAAATGAATTATTTTACTACGTTTTCATGTGAAAAGTAAATTTATCACTTCTCACAGTACGAATTATTATGTTGTGAAATGAGACATAATTACAGTGACGTGCACAACAAACCAGTGTTTAAAATTTGTAGGACTGTTAAGTCTTTCATCGCAGATTTATTTTATGATCGGTTTCGATATATTTGAGCTTTATACGTACATCTCTTCCTAACCTAATACGTAAAGTATGACACTAACGGTCATCTGTGTTTATCACAGTTCATGTTTTACATATTTTGACGGTGCCTATCTCGTCTGTAAGTTTTGTTTGTTTTGTATTCGAGGGTCATTCAATAAGTAATGCAACACTTTTTTTTAAGCAGGTTGGTTTTATTGACGATTCCAAGACATCATATTATTCCCAACTCTTTTGACCCACTCTTTTGACCACAAAACACTGTTTTTCAACATAATCTCCGTTCAATGCGAAGGCCTTACACCACCTTACGGGGGGGGGGGGGGGGTGGTCAGTATGCCCACATGAAAACTCTCTATAAGGCGACGTCAGAGCCAACGTCTTGCTACATCAGTAACCTCCACACATCGACGTACTGCTTCCCGCGAAGTGCATCGTTAATTGGGCCAAACACGTGGATGTCGGAAGGTGCGATATCCGAGCTGAAAGGTGGGTGAAGGAGAATAGTCCAATGAACATTTGTGAGCTCCTCTCGGGTGCCCAGAATTGCGCAAAGCCTTGCGTTGCCATGGAAAAGAAGTCCGTTTGCATCACCTCGAATGGGAGTGGCCGCACGTTTCAAATAGCAGGAGTCACAGCTGTGTTCGGCCGGTCGGCACGAGGGAGATGTGACAGGTGTGCACGACGCCCCGCTCAACGACTCGGCGTGCTTTTATTCAACGCCAGGTCTCCGTAGACATACTGTTAGTGCCTATGAATATCTGCGATGCTGGGGTATTCCACCAAAAGAAACTAAATGACATATCTCTGTTTGGTACGCACCTCCTCTACAGACGCCATTCTGAAGGCTAAGTATAGCGCCGTCACCTATTTCAACGTCATTAAACTATAGGGGCTAAAGAGAGAATATTCCGTGATGTCCTACAACAATCTCTGTATTTCTTAAAAAATTGGCAGAGAAAAAATTGTTGCATTACTTTTTGAACAACCCTTGTCCTAGTTTACAAATGTTAAACAGTGCAAGTCTCCATTTTTACATCAAATTCGTTTCTAACGCCATCGTTCCCTGTGCATGTGACCAGAAGGCAAATTCGAACTTATTTAACAATTCTAACATTTTTACATGTTTACTCGTTTCTAGTAAACTAAGTTTTGTGTACATTTAGCGCATTAATAGATAAATACCCAAATAAGTCCACCATAACCCACCAGGGTAGCCGAGAGCGCTAAAGCGCTGCTTCCTGGACTTGGGTAGGTGCGCCGGCCCCGCATCGAATCCGCTCGGCGGATGACGACGGGGCCGGTCTGCCGGCCAGCCTGGATGTGGTTTTTAGGCGGTTTTACACATCCCGCTAGGTGAATATTGGGCTGGTCCCCACGTCCCGCCTCAGTTACACGCCTCGCAGACATTTGAAAACTTGCCGGCTGCGGTGGCCGAGCGGTTCTAGGCGCTTCAGTCCGGAACCGCGTGACTGCTACGGTCGCAGGTTCGAATCCTGCCTCGGGCATGGATGTGTGTGATGTCCTTAGGTTAGTTAGGTTTAAGTAGTTCTAAGTTCTAGGGGACTGATGACCGCAGATGTTAAAGTCCCATACTGCTCACAGCCATTTGAACCATTTGAAAACTTTCGCACTATTTCGTGGCTTCCACTAGACGCAGACAGTTGGGGTACATTTATTCCGTCCCGGGTGGCGGAGGGGCTTCGGGGTGGTGGCAGGAAGGGCATCCGGCCACCCTCTGCCACTAACATTGCCAAATCAGTAACAACACGGCCGACCCTGCGCCGCGCGGGATATTAAGAGAGGGAGGAGCCAAATCAGTCCACCATGCCCAGACCGTCGTAAAAAGTGCAAGAGTCGTTTCGGTAAGAGCATGAGTAAATCGATACACCATCATTGCTAGCTACAAACCGCGCGCTGTCTACATAGAATAGAGTTTGGTGTAAACGAGAGATTGATCAATTTCGAAATGAATATCTCAAAAATGTTGTAGAAATGTGACTTTCAACGTGACGTCACCGAGGTAGAAAAGAAGAATGTCGTTGATACAAATAAGCAGCAGGCGAAATGCAAGTTGCTTTGCATTATAAGTAAAAATCAAGATGTGAACCATTTGGAAACTAATATTGATATATGTAAAATCAAAACACATGTAACATCCCAGATTACTAACTGAGGACGATTTTTAAATAAGACGGGAAGCTACGACTAGGTGTTTTTATATTTTATTATATACTAACATGCAATTTGTATAGCTGCTGTATAAAATAGCCACATCAAACAACTTGTTACAAAAATATACCCTTAGAACGTCGAAATATTGCGTGGGGACTTCTCATAAGGTAAATCACTACTTAAATTTTTAACTCACCAAAAGTTATGAACACGTGCAAGAAAGATAGATGCATGTCTTTAGCTTGACACTTTATAAAATCTTAATTATGTTCAATTATGTAACAAAAATAAAATTACCAGTTTGACAGTGGCTCAAAAAAAAAGTAGTAAAAGTCCAGAATACCGATCGATTGGTCTCGAGTTCGATCCCTGGTCAGTCCTGGGATTTTTGTCTATCATTTATCGCTTCCTTCATTTGTGGCAATGTTTGGTTTTTTTTCTGTGGCATATCCCTAGCTGCACCGTGGCTGGGAGTCCACTGACTGGATAACTTAATTCAAAGGTCGTAGGAAGCGAAGGGAATGATACCTCCAATAGAACCACGCATAGTAAAGTACTGTGACGTTCAGACCAACTTTGTAGCGGATGGATCGGTGATGGAAAGGACTTGATTGATTAAGTGGATAATCCTTTACAGTGTTCAGAATGAAATTTTCACTCTGCAGCGCAGTGTGCGTGTGCGCTCATATGAAACTTCCTGGCAGATCAAAACTGAGTGCTTGGGTAGCTCAGTCCGGGTTCGATTCCCGGCTGGGTTCGGGATTTTCTCTGGGTGTTTGTGTTTTCCTCATCTCTCGGTGTTTGTGTTTTCCTCATCTCTGGGTGTTTGTGTTGCCCTCATCATCATTCGTGACAGTGGTTGTAATGGACTGTGCACAAAAATTGGGCTGCCGGCGCTGTAGCTCAGAGTGTTCGGTCCGAGGGTTTGTTGCTCTCTGTAATAAAAAACTGAGTGAACGGATCAACGATGAATCTGAACAGGTGTCATGGGACGTCCGCCCCGAACAAATGCAACGAACTATAACGAATCAATTTCGAGAGCAGATTAACAAAACATACAGGAAAGTTAAGATGGTGGGAATAATGAAAAATGTTCATGTGTGTGTGAAATCTTAAGGTACTTAACTGCTTAGGTCATCAGTCCCTAAGCTTACACGCAACTTAACCTAAATTATCCTAAGGACAAACACACACACCCATGCAAGAGAGAGGACTCGAAGCTCCGCCGGGACCAGCCGCACAGCCCACGACTGCAGCGCCTTAGATCGCTCGGTTAATCCCGCGCGGCTGGGAATAATCCTTCAGGTTTTTTACGTAGCCCCCGTCCACTTGAGTACAGTTTCTTACTAAACTACGAAACACCTGCAGAAGAGATGAGGTCCGACGCGTGGGACAGAAGATCCTCAGGTGAGAACGTTCATACAACTACGTGAAACTGTCAGATAAGTCTTTCTTTGGCGTGCTGTTAAACTTGCCCGTTACATTGGCTTGAATGTCGGTTACGCCGTCGAAACGTTCATCAGAATATCTACATTTTATCGTTTTGTGGTTGGACCGTATTTACAACACCTATTCACGTCAGCCGCGATGATTTCTGCTAGAGAAGAACAGTGCGCGTTTTTTCGTGTCGATCAAGTAGCAGCATTCTTGCATCCGTCACTCTCTGTGCTCCGTAGTCAAGGTGTGCGGAACAAACATAGCACTTACTTTTCCCTTCTTCAAAACATGCTGGAGAATGACTTCAACACGTTACTTAGATATGTTGCTCCACTGCGATTTGTAACGGAGCAAGGTTGACACGCTACGATCGCACGTTCAGTTCGTTACACGGTCTGCTCACACCTGACTGGTCGAATGCACATTGTCGTTTGCAGTTCTTAGTCCAAGCAGGCGCCGTAGTTACTCCAGTTAATCCGCTGACTTCGCTTATACACCAGGAATGAAATCATTCTCGCAACGATTTGTACAGTCGGTGTATAAAGTATAGTGACGCTTTAGCCTTGTAATTATTTACGACTAAACAAGCAAAGAAGAAAAGCGTAGCCTTGGAGGCTTTATTTCCTAAAAATCCTGTAGAAGGGTTAATTTTCCCTGCCGATTTGCATTGCACGCGAATGGTTTCAATTACTGAGGTCTTTCGTCTGCCTCAGAGATGCAGATGCGCTGACGGGCTGTTCGTCAGAGTGGGAGAAACACGTGAGTAAAGCTGAATAGCAGCCGGTGCGTCGGCTGCTAACGCCAGGTGTCCTCGGCAAAGCGGAGCGGGGGACTAGGGATCCACTAGGAATTTTAATCTGGCCGCTCTCGAAGGCGCCGCGTCCAGGCATCATTAGAGAACGACCAGAGAGGAGACGGGAGGCGAAGGCAAGAGAAAAGGAAAGGACGCTACGGCGGGAATCCAATTACGGGCACGCCGCGCCGCTATCTGATGGCGCCGGGGATGCCCCGCCCTCGCCAGCAGCCAGGCCTGCCAACACTTGATACCTACTCCCGGGAGCCGTCGGCCAGTCGAGACGATATTATTTCCTTCTCTTTGTTATCGCGCTTGATAACAGATCTACTGTGCAGCTCTCGTTATTGCTTCGATACTGAACCCGCCCGCTTTTATCCTCTCCTGTCCCCTCTTTCACATCTCTCTGCGATCAGACGAAAACGATTGACTATTATTGTCTTTAGTTATGTTGCTGACATAGCTTTTTACGATTATCGGCTTTGTAGATGAAGCATTTCGGAGACTGGAGGAAGAACCCATTCAGGACACTGCACACACAAAGAAAATCAGCGTCCATTTCCATCCTTGGCGCTTTAGCCGTATTTTTCTTGTAGGAGGTGATTACAACTCTTAGCGTCATATCGCCCCGTAAATGGAACGAAATTGTTGGCGATGCGGAAAGCAGACGTTAAGCTGCGTTTGCTGTTGTTATTCCTCTCTATAACTTCAATAAATAACTATCTTACATGAAATATCCACCACCAGAATAGGCTTAAGAAAATGTATAATATCCAGAATTTATTTAGTTCTTCTTATCCTTATTTCTGAAAACCAAAGACCACTTACTATCTGTCGTTTAACTTGTATTTCGGAATGGAATGTGTGTAAAATCTTATGGGACTTAACTGCTAAGGTCATCCGTCCCTAAGCTTACACACTACTTAACCTAAATTATCCTAAGGACAAACACACACACCCATGCCCGAGTGAGGACTCGAACCTCCGCCGGGACCAGCCGCACAGTCCATGACTGCAGCGCCCATAGACCGCTCGGCTAATCCCGAGCGGTTAACTTATATTTCGAAATATACGCCTAAAACCTATATAATGAAACACATTTTGTCCTATTTTCTTTAATATTACGCTAGAAGGTTCTGGACATGACCCATATACGATTTTCCTCCCATATGCAAGATTACTTTTGCTTCTGCTTCCGAGCGACGTACTCAGTCTGATGACTTTGAACTAAAAGCTGTTGTACATTAAGAATGGAACACTTACCAAAGTAGATATTTGGCTTCCTATACTAAGCGAACATGTAGGCATTTTTTCTGTCAGATGGGTGTGTGGAAGTCACTGCCATTAATTTTTAATTATCGTTTGGAAACGACTGTACATCCATTTCTTTTTTAAATCAGTCATCTTTTGCAATCCCATAACTTATGAGGTCTCCAAGATCAACGAATAAATGTTCCAGCACGACAACCCTGTGCGGATTACGTCCACATCTACATGCATTCTCCGGAAGCCAGTGTACTTTGCATGGCGGTGAGATGGTACTTTGTACCATTCCTAAGCATTTCTTTTCCTGTTGGCAGTTGCAAATGGAGAGATCGAAAAATTACTTCTTGTTTGCCTCTGACGAGATCTAGTCTCCCTTATTTTGTCCTTGCTGTCATTATGCAAGACAGAGTTATGAGCAATTCTTGATCTTCAATACTATGAAAGAAATCTCTTCTACTGCCAGCTCTTTGCTTTCCATATTTTGGGAAGTGGTAGTATGGACTAATGCAAGAAATAATGTCCAGTAAACATGTCCTCTAAAATGCATATCTTAAGAGCTATGAACACTTGTTCATCTATGCTAGTTTGAACACTACTCTTCTAATGAACAAGTGGTCATAGCTCTTAAGGTACGCATTTTATACCATATGTGAACTGGATGTTTTTTTTTCTTGTTTTGGTCCATGCTACCACTTTTCTAACTATGGAAAGCAAAGAGCTTGCAGTAGAAAAAATTGGTTTGACAGTATCGAAGATCAAGAATTGCTCATAACTCTTTAAGTTATGCTTTTTAGATCCCATGTTTACTTAAGTTTTTCGTTTCGAATGATCATTTCTGTTATATTCCTGAACATTGGCCATCACTTCTGAAACAGCCTGTATGTTACTAGACATCACCACAAGTCGTTGTGCTCATTGCTGAGCGTCGTGCCCCCGTGAACCAAGCGTCTCCATCCCGGACTGTTGGCAGCTTCTATGTGACTGGTAAACAACTAGGTTTTCTCTAGATTCATTGGTATGAAATTTATGTACCCATAAAAACCATATTAAATTGGGAAGGTTTATTCATGGATGTTCACAAAGAGTTCGTAATGTCATGTATTTCATTGTTATTCTGAAAAAAAAAACCTTTTGTCATTTAAAGTGTTAATAGATACCCACGCTCACCCACAACTCTTCCAATAAACCATAGTCGGCTATTCAACTTGCCTTCAGTTGACCTTTTATACTCACACAATTTGATGTTGTTTTATGATATAGGCTACTAAGATTCACTGTTATCAGATGTCTTCTTGGAGTAGAAGCGTTCTTCAACGCAACAGGATGAAAATATTGTTGCGAGAATTTGGCAGACCGATCAGCTTATTATCAAACTCGTAGCCCTCCATTTCCACTATACTGATTAGAGGCAATTTGTGGTAGGATGCTTTATGTTATGGCGTTGTTTCAGTTGCCTACAAGTCATGCAAAGGGGCCAACGAAATTATTCCAATGTGCCTCTTAACTTCGGGGAGGGACCAGCTAGATGCCAGTAATAGATGCGCTGGTGTGCAAAATTTAAGGAGGAAAGTAACTTCAGTATTGGACCATACACAGAAAGAAGAGCTACAGTGTAGTACGTAGGGTGGCTGAAAAAATACATAATGAAACGAACAGAAGTGACACTTTTATTCAAAGACATTAATTAAACTGAAGCCATCGAATTTCATGATGGTCCCCTGGACATTAGGAAGTCTGGGACATGATCCTTAATAGGATGTGTGATCAGGAAGGACGACAGTGCATGCTTCGCGACATGCTGTCATGCAGGCCAGAGAGGGGCTAAGCAGCCTTTGTGGTAGGGCCTCCTATTCCTCTGCCAGCTGGATGCCTGTTGCCGCATGAGGACATGCCATCATACGTCTCCTCAGCGCAGCCAATACGTGCTGGATGGGAATTAAATCGTCGCAACAGGTAGGCCGATCCACTCACCGATTATCCTCTCATTCCGAAAGCTCCTACCCCTGCGCTGTTCGATGCGGTTGCGCGCTGTCTTGCATAAAAGTGATGTCAGTGCCGAATGACACGGGGAAGGCGAACAGTATCACAATAACGTTGACCGATGAGTGTGTAGTGTTCAAAGATTTGGAGGTCAGTGCTCTTGTGCAACATTATTCCCCACACCTGGACCACCAAAACCAACATGTTCGCGTAACGTTCCCAGGAACATCGTCGAACATGATCATTTTGCGTATTGGTGGTATAGGTGTTATGATGTAGAGAGGTATAACGTTGCATGGGCGCACTGGCCTCCAAGTCTTTGCACACGTATACTCACAGTCAGCGGTTATTGTGAAACTGTTCTATTTACACACATGCGTTCTTCCCTGACATCCTTTTTAAGGATGACAATTCGCTACCGCTTCGAACAGCGGTGGCGGATAAGCTCTTGGAATCAGAGCGAGTTCGGCAAATGGAACTGCCCTGTTCCTCCCTACAGTCCTCTTCTACTCCTCCCGCCCCCCCTCCCCGCGCCCGGTAGTTAAATCTCATCCTTATGGAAAGGATGGGAGCACGTTGCAGAGCATATATTACCGTCCGTGGTGATCACAAGCCCTCTTGCGAACCGTGTCCAGGGGACACCATGAATCACAGTGGCTGCTCATTCCGTATTTATTTTCATTTACCTTCTGTACCATACTGTAGCAGTTGTTTCTAAGTATGGTTCAAGTTTCATCGACCTATGTTACTTGGGAGTGGCAAGTTTTTTACAGCAGTGTATAAGTTTTACGAGGGTAATCGCAAAAGTAAGGTCTCCTATTTTTTTTATAAGTACGGAACTCTGTGTGGCAGTTGGTCACACTGTTACGAAGAGTGCTTCACGCGCTATGTGTAAACATGCGCACACCGCGCTGAGGCGCTTAGTGTTGGCCTGGCAGCCATTGAGAATGGAGCTCCCGTTGGATGTTACCGTCAAGTGCGAATTGCGCGCAGTTATTCGGTTTTTGAACGCAAAAGGCACTGCGCCGATTGGAATACATCGCCAATTGACGTAAGTGTATGGTGAGTCGTGCACGGATGTCAGAAATGTTCATAAGTGGTGTAGAGAGTTTGCAGCTGGTCGGACCGAATTTCACGACGAACAAAGGAGCGGGAGACCGTCAATTTCTGAGGATACAGTGCTGAAGGTTGAGCAAAGCATGTGTGGAGATCGACGGATCACCCTGGATGATCTCTGCACATTGGTTCCTGAGGTTTTCCGGATCACCCCTCACAGAAATTTAACGGAAACATTGAACTACTGGAAGGTGTGCGCAAGATGGGTGCCACGAATGCTGACTGAGGACCACATGCGGCAACGAGTTGATGCTTCCCGCGCATTTCTTCACCGCCTTGCAGCCGAACAGGACAACTTTCTGGACTCAATCGTCACGCGTGACGAAACCTGGGCATACCATTTTACACTTTAGAAAGAAGAGGTTTATAATTTTCTGAACAGCATGGCGGCGAGCTGGTATGACATGAGTATACAAAAACTGCCACAGTGTTCACAAAAATGCATCGACAGAAATGGAGATTATGTCGAAAAATAGCTAAATGGTCAAGCTGTAAACTGATGTAAACCATTGTAGAAATAAACAGGTGTGTGTACTTACAAAAAAATAGGAGACCTTCTTTTGGGATTACCCTCGTACCTCTTTTAACTCTAGGTCTCAACGTTGGAGCAAAGCATTAGTGTTATGACCGGTGTCACTACCGAAATTCGTCTCGATTATACGGAAACTTGGACAGCGCCGTGAGCGTAGCTGCTGCGTCAACTGCCCTGTTTATGATGGACGCGTCGCTGGCGTATTTCAGCAACTGCAAACAAGCGGAGAGAACTCCGACATGATGACGAAGCGCCACAGAACTGCTATTGTGCTGCTCCTTATTCCTCCTGCACAAGTAAAGAAATAGGTTACTATTTCGCCGGCCATATTTCTAGGTGGACAAAAGAGTCGTCTCGAAATTTTATGAGCAGTCGCAGGGCGGCAATAAAACGGAACGGCTTGCTTGAATTATGGAACGCTGTGCATAAGGATAGCAGTAGTAACAAAATAATAAAACAGCACCGGACGGTACTTTGTCGACGTGACTGGGATGAGAAAACCAGAAATTAGAATCGATGACAACCACTACACAGCAGTACATCTTTCAACCCATGTGAACAGCAGAATGCAATCGTAGCGGCTCTAGAAGCGACGTACTGGCTCACCAGACAGTGTAATCATACTTTACAGGCGTTCGTCAACTGTAGTCATCATCAACCATCCCGAATCTACTGATAGGGGAACGGCGTCATCTAGACTTTCCATGCGTTGTAGTCTCCACCTGTATTCATTATTGTTCCCTGTGTCACATAACCACCTGTCTTCAGGCTGTCATCTCTGTTTTAGAATCCAGCAAAGAACGTCCTTGGTCCACATACCATCCATCGGCCTGGGTACATATCTTGTCCACCTGCATATCCCTTTCATTATAGTCATAATTAAGCTTCCTACGAGGGGACTTCATAAGAAGAAGTAGAAGCTGATGAACTGGCTGTTGGCTTCTGTCTTCGGTTCTTGGACCGACATTTGTTCGATGATTTTTCTGACGATTCTCCAGCACGAGTGACTGGCATTGTCAAAGTTGCACCTTTCATTGCTGGTGGTGGACTGGAGTCGAGCTCGCGGTTGCACGTTCTGTGTACCTGGCCCGCCAACGTCCGAAGACTTTTCCGTAGTCATTACCGCTGTGGTTCTTCGCTTGCTACCTGCAGCGGTCTCTCATGCCGTCAGGTAAATCCAGGATCCGTTCACCTTGACGGTTCTTGTTGAAAATATTTCATGATCGTGGACTTCTATGGCTCCTCTGAACTAGCGGGTGTGATAGCTCTTCTCTATATTTATTTATTTAATCGTCATAATTACAGTCTGTTATCTGAAAATCTAAAATACATACAAATCACATTTTCTTGGACAGTAATAAATTCGTATATTGACTGTTTATCTCTATGTTTTTTTTAAATACAACAACAACAACAACAACAACAACAACAACAACAACAACTACTACTACTACTACTACAAAACCACAATTAAACCATTAACCAGTTTCGCAGGTACTAATATCGCTATAAGTACTCCAGAATTTGTTATGTGTTTGTCCATTTATTTTGATGATTTTAATGTGTAGATCGTTGTTTCTGCTACTGCCTCGGTCAACAGTCATTGTCTGCTGGATTCTTTGGACATGGGGCAGCATGTCAAAAGCGTTTCCTCTATAACAAACAATCCCATCAGCCAGTGTTACACCTTAAAGCCTACACTTCCATAATCACTTGAACCAACGAAATGTAGATTCTTGAGAAACTATTAAAATCTGATGTCGCCGACATCAGTTGTCCTCTCCATATGCAGGCTATGCTGTGTTCCTGGGATGGCAGCATTCTTACATGCGGTTGAACACCTTTTGAAGTCTTCCTTGGTCTTCCTGGATACTGCTTCTCCAGTATCGTCCAAGATGCGCTAGGTCGACTCGCTCCATAGTGCTGCTTTGGGATACAACATCCTTAATGCCTGACCACCATCACCCACTGTATCTTCATAAAGCGCGCAGTTGCACAATGTGTGTTTTGGTGTGTCGCAGAGGCAGCTATCATTCATGTGTCTTTTGATTTTGTGTAAATACGTAGCGAACGAGCCATGGCCAGTGAGGTAATGTATCAATACACTCGATGGATTAAGAAATCTCATTTTTAATCTCTCCATGATGTTAGGGAGAAGTTCGTATGTCCTTCTCCGTGTGCCTGATGTGTCCCATTCATTTTGCCACAGTTGTATTATACGATCCTTTATCATTTTTTTTTAGAAATGGCCTCAATTTGAAGCGCCCTACACACTTCCGGTTGATTGTCCTTCTTTAACTATCAAAAGGCTCCCCATTTCCTAATTTCCAAGTCCAGTAATTACTAGAATTACAAACGAAGCTTCAGTCGGGGTAGGACAGTAGGCGCCCGTTAATCTTAATAGCACTCCATGTTGAACTCTTCTCACTACTGATGGTGGCTTCACTAATTGAATCTGAGAGCCCAACCTCTCGCACCATATCCTACAACCGATGTAAAATAGACTGGTGTGTATGCTCTGATTGGTTTCAAGCGAAGCCGACATTGCCTATTTGCAATGGTTATAATTTTAATCATCACTTTCGTACATTTTCTGCCTGCTTCCTCTGTATCAAGTGCAAAGCTATTAAGTTCGTCCAGAAATACTACTAGGTATCTCGTTGCTGCGTTTCTGCACTCGTTACATCATTTAATTTTATTTCAAGATTCCTTGCTGGGTTCTCTTGCTCTTCTCCGCAGAAGGAACTTCCTTGTCGACGAATTTTATTGAGTGCTCGGCCTCACACAGCGCGTGCTCCATCATGGCCGATTGCTCCACTTGTTCCACCCAGCAATGCCGCTTACGTTCTGTGATCCTGATGTTCATTGATCTTCCAGTCATTCCAGTATAGACTTTTCACCTGTACATGGTGTGCGGTGTACTCCCGACGTTGCTTACGAGTCCTTCCTCTCGTTTACCGTTCTCCAACACGCATTGATTTTCTTTGTCAGTTTATAAATAGCCTTTACGCCGTGTTTGCGCAATACACGGTTTATTCTGTGTCACTATAGGAATGTATTCCGGAAAGGCCATGCCCGGCATTTCTTTTTCCGATGTGTCTGCCACTTTGTCGAGTGTTTAACTCCGTTACACTTCTTATGTAACAGATGGAGTTCCCATTGCTCGTCAGAACCCTTTCCAGGTGTTGCATCTCGCGTCTGAGGTGCTGTGGCTCGCATCTTTGGCATACTCGCGTTATGAGCGTATTAATCATGCCTCTTTTTCTGACTCGAGTGCTGAATTGACAGTTTGTGGAGGTATATGTCTGAGTGTGTCGGTTTTCGACATGCGCTGTGTCCCAGGTTTTCTCCATCCCTCATAACCAGCATATCTAGAGACGGCAGCTGTTGGCCCTTTTCTACCTACATTGTATTTATTTTGGCATGGACGCTGTTCAGCTACCTTAGAAAGTCACCGAGCTGTGGCTCACTTGGACCAAACGACATCCTGGTTAGTTCTGACATTGTTTCTTTGTTTTTCAAGTGTCAGTCAGTGATTCTGCGGAGTATATCGGTTCCATTTTTTCGCAAGACATCGCCAAGTTCTTTCATGCATGCCTCACAGCGAGTCGTTTTATTTGGAATGGAAACATCTACGGAAAACTGGAAGGCGTCGCCTTGCGTAGGTGCTCTCAGACCGGTGGTGGCCAAATATTTAATGGAACATTTTGAAACATAGGTGCTGGACTTCGCAACGATTAAACCTGAGGTGTTTTAACAGGTGCATCGACGAAGTCTTCGTTGAGCCTTGGTGAGGTAAATTTTTAAGACATCTGAACAGTCCCCATCTAAACATAAAATTTACTATCGAGATATACTAACAGCTACAAGCTGTGGACGTGCTACATAAATAGGGGTGGGGAAAGTCTGGGACACAGAGTGTTTCGAAAATCGCCACACACTGACATATACCTGCACAAATTGTCACATCACCACCCAAACTGGAAAAGGGACATGATTAATACGCTCATAACGCAAACAAGACAAATATGTGAGCCACACCACCTCAGGTGCGAGTTGCAACACCTAAAAAGCGTTCTGAGAAACAAGGGTACTCCACCAATTACGTAAGAAGTGGCGCAAAATCAAACACACATATAATCTGACACAACAGCAGAAGCAATGTCCGAAACGGCCTTTGTGTCATATATACGCAATGACGGGCAGAATCGGGTGCACATCGCACAAACGTGGCGTAAAGACTACTTACAAGCCGACAAACAAGATCAAAGAGGATTTCAGATCGGCTAAGGACAAAAACGACCCACTGGCATTGTCGGAAATATACCGCATGCCATGTGCTGTGCATGTGCAAAATTTTATATTGGGATGACTGGACGACCACTCAACACCAGGATCACCGAATATAAGAGGCATTACAGGTTGAGACAAGTGGAGAAATTGGCCACGGTGGAGCACAGGCTGTGTGAGTCGAACCACATAGTAAAATTTGCAAGTTCTGGCTGTAGAGAAGAGCTACCTCACCCGCTTATTCAGAGAAGCTGTGGAACTTCGCAAACATGATAACAGCTCCCACGAATCCTGGATTCCCCTGCTGCAGCGAACGACGGTTGCAGGCAGCAAGGGAGAATCGAGTGCATATCGGTAATGACCACGTGAAAGCCCTCGAACGTTAGTGCGCCAGGTACATATAATCTGCGGCCGCGAGCTCGAATCCAGTGCGCCACCGGCAGTGGAGGGTGAAGCATTGACAATGCCAGCCATTAGTGCTCGCGAAACGTCAGAAAAATGATCAAACGTCGGCCGAAAAATCCGAAAAAGAAGCCAACAGGGCGTTTGTCAAGAAGTGGCAACGGAAGACTTAATAGTTTTGTAAGTTAGATATTCTGAGAGGCTATTAATTTTTATTGAATGCTGTACTAGACTTCAAAGTGAAGAGGCACATAATACATTTTTTCAATTTAGTCACGAAGTCTCTATAAACTACGATCGAAACGTTCTACCTCTCCTTCAATTCCTCGACGATAGAAATGCGCCTCTAAAAATGGTTCAAATGGCTCTAAGCACTATCTGAGGTCATCAGTCCCTTAGACTTAGAACTACTTAAACCTAACTAACCTAAGTACATCACACACATCCATGTCCGAGGCAGGATGCAAACCTGCGACCGTAGCAGCCGCGTGGTTCCGGACTGAAGCGCCTATAAACGCTCGGCCACAGCGGCCGGCCAAATCAGTCTCTTGGGAACCATTCGAGGACCCCTGTGTGAACGTCTTCATCGCTGGAAAATTGCTCTCTCCTGAAATGGTCTTTCAGCTTGCTGAAAGGATGGAAACACCATTGGACAAGAATTGGACAGCATGCCGAATGTTTCCAAGCCTCGCATCGAGAACATTAAAGCAAAGAACGTGTTGTGCGCGCCACGTGGCGCGTCACGTTGTAGTGCAGAAGAACAATGCCTGTGCTTAACTTTCCAAGCCCCTTGTTCTTTATGGCCATAAACATTGTGGCTTTGTGTGCAGGTGACAGTGATGGCGGAGCCCAGCATGAGCACAATTTCCGATACAGCAGACAATCACGGACGACGGAACAAGCAATGTCTGTTTAGATGGGCGTTTTCTGTCCGCGCTAGCCATTCTGCTATTGCCGCGAATCATTTCCTTGATTGCCCGGACTTTGTCGCTCGTGGTCGTGGTCCATGGCTTTCCTCCCCGACCAGCATTACTCAAGTCTGTGCTGCCTTAGTAAAATTATCGGCACCGTTTCACTACGCCAGGACGCGACATACTCGTAATATTTGCTCTGTGTACTACCAGATTTCACTGTGAATCTGTGTGGAATTTAAACGTTTTGTACACAAGAATCGTACTGTTCCGCGAGTTTTAACTGTAGAGTTTCCAGTTGCCGCGCCATTTCCCTGGCGCACTATGGTGCACCTGTTATCCTTGCCGCAGCAGAACTGTGTATACAGGAAATCTGTAACATGTACTCTCTTCTAACAACGCCCCACCGTTGATGCGCAAAGGTCTTAGCGTAGGTCGACATTTGCAACTTAACTCTCTGAATACCTTACGTAGTTAAGTCTGATCTCTACCAAGCGAGGTGATGCAGCGGTTCAAACAACCATCCGGCCATCCATATTCAGGTTTTCCGTGATTTTTCTAAATCGCAAATGCCGGGATGGTTCCTTTGAAAGGTCACGGCCGAATTTCTTCCGCATCCTTTACACAATGCGGGTTTGTGCTCCGTCTATAACGACCTCTATGTCGACAGGACGTTAATCCCAATCTTCCTTCCTTCAGTCTGATCCGTGATGTACTTATTTCTTTGTCTGTGTCCACTAGTAGTTCCCAACAGAGACGTCTCCATTGTTAATTCAGCAACTCTCAGTAAGTGAATGGTATTCGTATCTAGCACGTTGACTGCCGTACACATAATGATGTACAACGGTTGGACAAAAATTAGGAAACACAGCGAGAAATGTATGCTTGAATATAATCGTAATACAGATGCTAGGCAAGTCTGCGGGTTGCTACGTTACATTTCACTACGATCAGCACCTGTGCGAAGTCACCAAAACGTTGCGTTCATAGTTCATGGCCGTAACAGTGTTCTTTGTAGCCGTGAGTGCGTTACATCGGTTCTAAGTGACGTTAAACGTGGGCTAATTGTTTGTTCTCGTATGGTGGGTGCTTTCGTACCCAAAGTAACGGAAATGTTTCGTGTTTCAAGAGGCACCATATCGGAGATCTGCGAATGCCGCATACCGGGAAAGGGAAACACATCACCGCTAAGTCACAACGCGGACGAAAATCTGTGGTGAGTAATGGTGACGGTTTGTTATTGAAGTGGATTGTCGCGAAAAATAAGAGGACGACAGCTGCGAAAGTCACTCCTGAACTGAATGTCGTACTCGTGTACCGTGTCAGCACAGAAAAAACAAAAGCATATATCCAGAAGCAGGGAACTGCAGGGCGAGCTGGAATTTCAGAACAACACATAAGTGATGCAAATGCCCGGAACAGGAAGACGTGGTGCCGAAGCCATAAAACCTGGTTTATCGAGCAAAGGGTGAATGGCATTTGGCCGGAAGAATCTTGTTTCACGCTATTTCCAACTTCTGGTCGAGTTTAGGTCCCAGCGTGAAACACGGCGGCGGTTCGGGGATGATTCTGGCATCCACATCATGATCCTCCATGGCCCCAGAGGAACTCTGCAAGATGGCATCACTGCCAAGGATTGTGTGACCTTTTTGGTTGAGTAAGTCCATCCCATGATACAGTGTTTGTTTCTCAGTGGCCATGCTGGAAGATGACATGACTGCATCTCCCCTGGTCAGCACTATCACCAGATCGCAGTATGATAGCGCCTTTGTTCTCTACGTTGGAGAGAAGGCTGCGTAATTGCTATTCACCTTCATCATCGATACCTGAACTTGCCACCATCTATCGGACTTAACTTCTGAGGTTATCAGTCCCCTAGAACTCAGAACTACTTAAACGTAACTAACCTAAGGACATCACACACATCCATGCCAGAGGCAGGATTCGAACCTGCGACCGTAGCCGTCGCGCGGTTCCATACTGTAGCACCTACAACCACTCGGCCACATCGGCTGGCCACCATTTTGCAGTTAGAACCATGCAGGACCTGTATTTATCCATTCCCAGACTACACAGTATTTGGCATGTTAATGTATTGTGTTTTTTCTGTTTCTGTATTTTTGCCCCACCGGACCCCCCTTCCCCACCTCCACCCCCTAGCTCAGGCCAGGCCGTAGCATCAGTCGCGAGGCTCTGCTGTTGCCGCTGGAGGCCTCCTCTTGGCAGTCAGGTGTCAAGTTACCTGGAAAAGTGTTTTAGTTGCAACACGCAGATCTCATTAGAGAGGACAGTGGTTAAAAACAGCGTATTGCCGTTGACAGTGAGGTTTTTCTTTGGTTTTCCTGAGTACCTTAAGAGGAATACCGATTTGGTTCCTCTGAAAAAGATGTGATCGCTTTTCTTCCCCAATCGAACTTCGTGATGTATCTCCATTGAATTCGCCATAGACAGAGCGCTAAACCATAATCTCCTCATGTAAAGTCCATGCTCACCGCAAACAATCAAATTCCTTTCCAGCCACAAGCTTGGTTGTGGAAACCCTAGTTGCTTTAACAAAAGTACTGTGTATGTGGTCGCAGGATGTAGAGCGACGCTTGCAGTGTGTTTACCATTTCACAGACTGTGCAGACCTGATCCTGCCTTGTAATCACTGGAATACATTATACTTCTCGTCAAGGTAATCGGATGTAATGCTTGTAGTACATGACGTGAGCATACACTGTGATTCTTAAAAACGTTTAAAAAATCCCGAAGAGACGTAGGTGATGGTGCGACAAATAATTTGATATAAAACACAAGGGGCCGTAACTGTCTGTAATTACCCCAAAAGTGGAAGACAAATGTTGAACATGTCACCAGATGATGTACCTCGCCGCAAGTCAGCGAATGAGCACTGCTACACATCCCCCTCTAGGCAACTCTACTTTTCCGAAATGTCGTCCGTTTTGAACGTTGAAGTTACAAAATTATTGTCCTCGGTGTAACCAAGCAAAATCTGTTCTAATTCTTGTGTATCTTTCCTTTTCTTTCTTCTTTTTTGTTTTCACACTTTATTTAGTAAAGGACACGTGGGTCATTTACTGCCAGCGATGAAATTCAGAAACTTGTGCTCATTTGCTTGTGACGCAATATGAATGGTTTTTGCTGCACTGTACTTTGTAATTAACGAGCGGAGAGCGCGAGATCGGCAAATAAAATAATAAATAACACCTCAGTGTAAACACAAAGTTGTGTAGCGCATTGTAAAACAATACTGCTTGCCAAACTCAAGAGTCGAACACTGAGCGCCATGCGCTAAAGTCGCACACTTTGTCCCGGAGTCACACTGACGTCAATACGTGACTTGGGCTGGAATGATCAGGTGCGACGGACGGATAGGCTCCACCCCTGCAAGTGTGGCGAGGTACACCATCTGCTGACGTCACGTGTTCAACATTTGTCATCCACTTCTGGGGTACTTTCGAAATTTGCGGCTCCATGTACCCTATATCAAATGACTTGTCTCAGTGTCATCAACGTCGCTTCGGGGAATTTTAAACGTTAGTAAGGATCGCCCTTTATATTTATTTCCGTTCACCGTTTTTCTCGCAGATGACGAAGACAGCCGGCCGGTGTGGTCGAGCGGTTCTAGGCGCTTCAGTCTGGAACCGCTCGGCCGCTATGGTCGCAGGTTCGAATCCTGCCTCGGGCATGGATGTGTGTGATGTTCTTAGGTTAGTTAGGTGTAAGTAGTCTAAGTTCTAGGGGACTGATGACCGTAGGTGTTAAGGCGCATAGTGCTCAGAGCCATTTGAACCATTTTTTGACGAGGACATTTTATTTTTGCGGATTTTTTAATCATAGATAATCGTAACTTAATAATCAACATGTATCAACCAGTTGGAAGATGCCTTGAACTAAGAGACACGTGCATCATAGGTTAATAAATAAACTGTAATTTCAACATCGCAACCAAGAGTTTCTTCTCCTCAGTTAAGCAATGCGTTTTCCATTCGTGTAAAATTTCCAAAAGGAGAGGACGCCAGAAACCGGAAGTGAACCTTTTCTATGATCTGGATTTCAAGATCCATACCGTGAAATACTGTGCCTCGTGCGATTTTGCTGTGGAACTTGAAAGTGCGCGAGATTCCTCTACAGAAATTAACGGCACGGATTTCTAATTTGGACCGGTTTATTGGCCGAGGGCCTCATTAGGCGTTTCCAGCATTGGCGCCCACCCTCTCTTCAGCTTTTGTGTCGGGTCTGGAGGCGGCAGCGGAGCCAGGGCGCGGGCGGCCGAGGCGTTTTTCAGGAATCGCGGCGGAAGGCCTGCCGAGTGGGTGCCGACGCCCGAGTCGTCCGCCTCTGCTGGCGCTCTGAACTGAGCTGGGCTGAGCTAAGCTAATTTGCTCTGCGCCCGCCCTCCCCTTCTCTCGTCGCCAGGGTCTTCATCACACCGGAATCAATGCTTCGCTAGCTACTGCTTCGTTGGCCACTGATTCGCGTTCACCCCCACTCGTCACTCTCAAGAAATGATCTTGTTCTTCGACAAGCGATTTAAATCCTTTTATAGTAGGGATCGAACTTAAAAAGAGGCTACAGTTATGAGAACCAAAATGAACGTGGATTCTAGACGATTTCGTATTAAATGAACAAACGGAATGAGGTCTCAAACTTTCCCAGCACTCCTTCGCAACGTTTGCCGGGAATTTGCAACCCAATCTCTTCGACTGATTGTTGGAGTGTTGCACGTTGTAGAGCAGGGCAGGCCGCGGCGTGTCGCACTTGACAAGTGGCTCTGAGCACTATGGGACTTAACAGCTGTGGTCATCAGTCCCCTAGAACTTAGGTTAGTTAGGTTTAAGTAGTTCTAAGGACGTCACACACATCCATGCCCGAGGCAGGATTCGAACCTGCGACCGTAGCAGCCGCGCGGTTCCGGACTGCGTGCCTAGAACCGCGAGACCACCGCGGCCGGCGCACTTGACAAGTGCTGGGAGTGAGGGCGGTGGGTGGGCCAAGGCCGGTCTCTCTCGGCGTCGCTCGGTCCCCCGCGGAAGTACTCGTTACAACGCGACACGCCATTGAGCACTGCAGTATGACATTTTTCGGTCGGCACAACCCTCCACAGTTCGGCAGAATCGAGGTGTCAGCGCCGCTTATTTCCTTTATTTGTTCGTGGTATGGAAGGCGTTTGCACAAAAAGAAGCAGCTAGCGATCTATGGTCACAGGCCTGTAAAAAAGCATGTGAACGGCATATGGCACGCAAGAGAATGCTCAGTATATATTATGCGGTCACATAGTCGACGGGTACCGCAGGGTTACTGTGGATCGACATTAGAATTGTAAGTAGGCTGTTTAGGTTCTTATATTGCTAACGCCACTGCCACGTAGTGCTCTGTCTGAAAACGTAGGCTGTTTATGTTCTTATATTGATAACATCACCGCCACGTAGCTCTCTGTAAGAAAATCACTGGCTGTGCTGTGTGAAGTCTGTGGCTGGGTGGCATTGTTGGAATTTATATACACTCCTGGAAATGGAAAAAAGAACACATTGACACCGGTGTGTCAGACCCACCATACTTGCTCCGGACACTGCGAGAGGGCTGTACAAGCAATGATCACACGCACGGCACAGCGGACACACCAGGAACCGCGGTGTTGGCCGTCGAATGGCGCTAGCTGCGCAGCATTTGTGCACCGCCGCCGTCAGTGTCAGCCAGTTTGCCGTGGCATACGGAGCTCCATCGCAGTCTTTAACACTGGTAGCATGCCGCGACAGCGTGGACGTGAACCGTATGTGCAGTTGACGGACTTTGAGCGAGGGCGTATAGTGGGCATGTGGGAGGCCAGGTGGACGTACCGCCGAATTGCTCTACACGTGGGGCGTGAGGTCTCCACAGTACATCGATGTTGTCGCCAGTGGTCGGCGGAAGGTGCACGTGCCCGTCGACCTGGGACCGGACCGCAGCGACGCACGGATGCACGCCAAGACCGTAGGATCCTACGCAGTGCCGTATGGGACCGCACCGCCACTTCCCAGCAAATTAGGGACACTGTTGCTCCTGGGGTATCGGCGAGGACCATTCGCAACCGTCTCCATGAAGCTGGGCTACGATCCCGCACACCGTTAGGCCGTCTTCCGCTCACGCCCCAACATCGTGCAGCCCGCCTCCACTGGTGTCGCGACAGGCGTGAATGGAGGGACGAATGGAGACGTGTCGTCTTCAGCGATGAGTATCGCTTCTGCCTTGGTGGCAATGATGGTCGTATGCGTGTTTGGCGCCGTGCAGGTGAGCGCCACAATCAGGACTGCATACGACCGAGGCACACAGGGCCAACACCCGGCATCATGGTGTGGGGAGCGATCTCCTACACTGGCCGTACTCCTCTGGTGATCGTCGAGGGGACACTGAATAGTGCACGGTACATCCAAACCGTCATCGAACCCATCGTTCTACCATTCCTAGACCGGCAAGGGAACTTGCTGTTCCAACAGGACAATGCACGTCCGCATGTATCCCGTGCCACCCAACGTGCTCTAGAAGGTGTAAGTCAACTACCCTGGCCAGCAAGATCTCCGGATCTGTCCCCCATTGAGCATGTTTGGGACTGGATGAAGCTTCGTCTCACGCGGTCTGCACGTCCAGCACGAACGCTGGTCCAACTGAGACGCCAGGTGGAAATGGCATGGCAAGCCGTTCCACAAGACTACATCCAGCATCTCTACGATCGTCTCCATGGCAGAATAGCAGCCTGCATTGTTGCGAAAGGTGGATATACACTGTACTAGTGGCGACATTGTGCATGCTCTGTTGCCTGTGTCTAAGTGCCTGTGGTGCTGTCAGTGTGATCATGTGATGTATCTGACCCCAGGAATGTGTCAATAAAGTTTCCCCTTCCTGGGACAATGAATTCACGGTGTTCTTATTTCAATATCCACGAGTGTATATATATATGACTTATGAACACTGTTAAAGTAAATAAATTGTTTGTTGTCTATAAAAATCTTTCTTTTGCTAACTATGCCTGGCAGTAGTGGCGCTCGCCGTATTGCAGTAGTTCGAGTAACGAAGATTTTTGTGAGGTAATTGATTTGTGAAACGTATAGGTTAATTTAGTCAGGGCCATCCTCTTGTAGGGATTATTGAAAGTCAGATTGCTTTGCGCTAAAAAATATTGTATGTCAGTTTAAGCACAGTCATGTATAATTTTTCTAAGGGGACGTTTCGCAATACTATTCAGAAAGAATTTAAAGATTTACCTGGCAACGAACGAGCAAAAAATTACAACTGTAAATAGACGAGATTCATTGTTCTGCATATCTAGAGGCACTTTCCCCTAATTTTGCGGGCATGGAGCACGTGAAGAAAATGATTGTACGATTATTAAAATTTCGGACGTAGCACGCGTTATTCCGCTGTCAGTTGCAACAGTTTTCGGTGGAACTGAAAAGAGAGTTTTGAAGACTATATATTACTGCAAATTACGTTGGTTAGATCAAGGAGCATGCCTGGAACGATTTTGCCATTTAAAACTCACTGTTGTTGAATTCTTGTAGGAGAAATGAGTGCAGAAACGAATATTGGAACACCCGGAATGGATTATAAACCTTGCATTTTAAGTCGACATTAAGACATTGCAAGGAGGGAAGAAACTTATTTCTGATTCGATGGGGATGCATTTGGAAAGAAAATCGTGTTGTAGAAGGGGCACATCCTGACGCACAATGCAGTTCCCTCGCTTCACAGACGTTAAACAAAACGTTAGACCTGAAGAATTCATTGTTGCCTTCAAAGAATTAGCTAAACGTTTTGAGGACACTGCGAATCTTACGTCTGTTTTCGAACTTTTTTCAAGACTGTTTGCGTTTCAGTTGAAAACGCTCCCGTGCATATGCGGATGTAACTGTTTAATTGCCGCACGCTCTCAGGCGACATGTCACGGTCCGCGCGGCTCTCCCCGTCGCAGGTTCGATTCCTCCCCCCCTCCCGAGCGCGCGTGCGTGCGTGCGTGTGTGTGTGTGTGTGTGTGTGTGTGTGTGTGTGTGTGTGTGTGTGTGTGTGTCGTAAATAGCATAAGTTAGTTTAAGTAGTGTGTAAGCTCAGGGACCGATGACCTCAGCAGTTTGGTCCCACAACACCATACCACAAAATTCCTGATTGATGTTCAAGATAATCCTCTTTTTAAGAACAAATCCCTTCAGCATTAAAGCTTTCCATAATGTCTGCATTGTTTTCCACAAGGAGAGTTTCCATGTCTTCTTAATGACGTTTCGAAAATGCCGCTATCTTTCGAGGAACATACGAGTGTTTGAAAGACAGACGTTTTTTCAACTATGATACCAAATAATTCACGATTACGCGGCAACTTGAGTGCGTAAAATTTGTGAAATTGTTCACGTCTGTCCGCATGCCGACAGTGTGTACTAGATAAAATTATATGTCTTCGGCGTGCCAAAAATAATTCAATAATACTGAAATTTTTTTAAAAACTATGTTATTGGGAAATGTGAAATATAAAACAAGTCTTACACAGTGAGTGTGCATTGTCATTTAAATGCAGCGCGTTCCCAGTTTCCCCCTCCTCACGCTCAAACAGAATGGCGCGGCGGTGGGGGAAACGTACCAGCCAAGCTGAGTGCTATGGCACTTGTGCGGAGACGTGGTCTGCGAGCCGAATTCTTAGCCACCCCTATTCTGGCGATACCAAAGGGCCGTCCGTAAATTAAATAATTTTATACAAGTTCTGCAGTGTGCTGCCACAGCTGTTAATGCTTGAAGGTGTACGTACTTGCAAAGCAGCACCTCAGCTGCTGGTAAGAATCGCTTTAATTTCCAACACCGATGACGGTGATCGTCCTCAGGCAACAGGGGCCTAGAATCTTGCGAAATTGTTTACCACTTAAAATATTTTCTGGTCTACGAAAGCCCTCCGTAAGATACTATTTCGCTAATCTGAAACTTGGGCACCCCTGATAGTGATACGACCCGCATAGATGTCTTACAGCTGTGTCGCCAGAGGCGGCGGCGGCGGCTTGTGTCCTTGGACCATAAACTCGCCCTGTATACACTTCAACGACCGTAGATTAGCCGTTGCGAATCGTTCAATGAGTAGTCATTGTATAAATTCAACATACGTATCTGCAGCATGTCTTACATCTGGTGGTCGCACTTCGGCGCAAAAGATATAGACTTTGCTCTACTATTAACTTCACGTTTTTGCTATAACCGAGCTGTAGCTAAAAAGTTTTCGATGGTGCTGAACTACACTCATACAGTATTTTTTGAAGGAATACAGCGCCATTTGTTTGTACGTTTTTGTTTATATTTCCTGTGTACAATCTAAATTTCGGTTTTCACGCCTTTATCGAGTACAGAGATAAAAGCAAGAATATGCAGATAGTACGACATAAAGTAAGAAATTGGAACATTTAAAAAATATGAGATGCATGCTGGTGTAAAATTACAAGCTTTTCGCTTACAGCTTAGACTGATTATGTATTCTGCTGCGATTGTATTTAGATACTGACTAAATGTCACAGTTGTGATCCAAGTGGTACATGTTTTTGTTTCTTGAAAAAGGAGACTTAGATTTCAACGTTCAATCTCGGTCACTAGAACTAGCGAGCAGTAGCGAAGTTGGACAACGATCAGAAAGGATGTCGACTTTCGCCTTAATCACATGACCTGAACTCGTCTGCCGTGAGGCGGGAAAACCTGAGCGGGGGGGGGAATGCAGATTTGACATTAATTTCCCAGAACATTTGTCTAGTGTCTTAATCACTGCGTCACCTTGTTGAGCTATTCTAGGTTGGGTCCTGGTAGTGTATGTATAGAAGAGTGTCGAAAACTTTCGCTGAATGGTACCATAAAATAAAGAGGGCAGACGCCAGAAACAAATCATTTTATTCAACCTCCAAGTAATCTCTAACGGCGACTGTATGCTGTGTTATATTACTTACGAGGATAATATATCCATATCCATTGTGCTTTAAACTAGGATAGGCCGCAGGGTCTGAGGCGCCTTGTCAGGGTCCGTGCGGTTCCCCCAGTCGGAGGTTCGATTCCTAACTCTGGGATGTGTGTGTGTGTGTGTGTGTGTGTGTGTGTGTGTGTGATCCATAGCGTAAGTTAGTTTAAGTTACATTAAGTGGTGTATAGGCTTTGTCCCATAAGACCTTACCACAAATTTCCGATTAAACTAGGATATTATTGCTCGATAAAATGCTCACTTGAAATAAGAGCCTGGTGGAGACGGTGTTGTTCTTTAAATTTATTGAAGCTGCCCGCCCAGTAGAAGTCGATCGAAAACGGCACCGACTGGAGCGCTGAAGAGGTTAGTATGATTACGGATTAACCTCCCGTTCACGACGCCGTCATAGGTGAGGTACGAATATGCGTTGGGGAAAAAACTCAAAGTAACCATCCCAGGACTCACCTTAACCGATTTACAGATATGTGGAAAACCCGTAAGCGAGACCATTGGCAGGTCACTGCACCACTTCATCCGATAGAAGCAATGGTGTCCATAAAAAAAATGTGCAGGCAGCTGCACTTTGCGATTCTGGTGGTTACCTGCCCTACTGTAGATTCAGCTTGAAGGGCCATGTTCTATCCCCTGTGATGGCAGTTTGAAGGGACGGGCCTGATTGTCTAGTGATATAGCGCGTGCCTGGGAACTGAGAGGTGGCGGCATAGAATTCGGTCGGAAATTTTCAGTCTGCTTTAATCTAGCAGTGCCAACGGCCTTGCTGCTGTGGTAACACCAGTTCCTGTCAGACCACCGAAGTTAAGCGCTGGGTCATCATCCGGGTCTGCCGAATGCTGTTGGCAAGTGGAGTGCGCTCAGCCCTTGTGAGCTAATTGAGGAGCTACTTGATTGGAAAGTAGAGACACCGGTCACGCAAACTGACAAGGGCTGGGAGTGAATCACATGTCACTCCGTAACCGTAGGTGATAACGCTTGAGGACTGAGGATGACGCGCTGGCCTGTCGGTACTGTTGACCTTGAAGGCCTGATCGGACGGTGGGTGTTTCTTTTTATTTATTTATTTATATTTACTAGCCTTCACTTCTCACCGATCTGACGTGACATTAGGAACGACTCGTGGCTCGGATTCCTCATTAAATTAGAACTTGGACAACTGGGGAAGAATGAGGGCGTGCAAGTGGCCGAAGTGGGGTCCAATTGAAAGACTTCCACTCGGCAATTCAGCCACATTAAATTATTATCTTTTACAGCAAAAAATAGTCCTCTGATATTCAATGAAATTTTCAGCAGTCTCCGTTCAAAATGGCTCTGAGCACTATGGGACTTAACATCTATGGTCATCAGTCCCTTAGAGCTTAGAACTACTTAAACCTAACTAACCTAAGGACATTACACAACACTCAGTCATCACGAGGCAGAGAAAATCCCTGACCCCGTCGGGAATCGAACCCGGGCGCGGGAAGCGAGAACGCTACCGCACGACCACAAGCTGCGGACGCAGTCACCGTCTGTGTGTGTTCCGCATCGGTCTATTCTTGCGACGTGTATCTATATGTCACTTAAATCTTTGTTTTTGCTTGTTGATAGTCAAATTGCACTTGACGCATCATTAATAGGTTGATTCCCGACCGTAAATTTGGTTTCGTGGTGCCCTTGTTGCCTTGTAAAACGTGGCTTTCGGTTTCGCTTATTGCTTAATTGTATCGTGGCGTTCCCGGCGGATAAAGGTGAATATTAACTCTGTAGATGACCATAACAGCGTGTCCAATTTACTGGCTGATATTACTTTTCGATGACACAAGCCAAATATTAGAAATCTTTTCAAATTAATGCTCAGTATTTAAAAAGGTGCATTTTAGCGATATTTAAAAATAATAATTCTTACACATGAATGAAGATAAAAACTTGGGATGAATTTTAACTTTCGCATTGAAGATAAAAGTTCACCTTGGCGCTAGTACTAAGTTCCTGGTTGATCTGCTTGCCGTTAGGCGTCTCACTGGTGCAGCTACGTAGCTCGCTTGCTCGTTCATTACCTTACGTTCGTCGAGTCGAGATGGCGATAACGCAGCAACAAAAGGCGTTGTGCGTGCTCCGTTTCATCAAGTGCGTGTCAGGTACAACTGTACTGCGAGATTTAGGTCGATAGTATGGCCGTAGAGCCGTTAGGGGTGCACGGGTCTCTCATTCCACTACTGGCCTCCAAGGTTTTGTGTTAAAAGCGCCGGCTATGTGCCTGCCTTTCCAACAACTTTGGGTGAACTGCGACGCTGTACGGTAACAGCAGTGTATACAGTCTTTCTTCGTGTGACGCGCCACCGGATCGTCAAAACTGAGGTCGTCCTTCATAGCGAGATACATGACAGACGACATAATTTTGCGGCAGGTAATTACATCGAAGGTTCCATTGGGCCGAGTATTGTTCCTCTTGAATTTCACCTACACGGTCAACGTCATCTCGGGACCTTCTTCAGGCTTTACTTGTGTTCTCGGAAAGCATGAAAGATGTTTAGACCCGTCTGCTAGGATCTTCTTCAGCGTCAGGGTCAGTTTTACGAGAACTATGTTTCGACAACAGTTCTGGATCTTCTTTAGAATCCTCTGGTGTTCTCGATGCCGAGAACTACGTTTCGACGGCTCTGCTGGGATGTTCTTCAGGCTTTTATGCTGTTCTCGGGACCGAGAACGACGTTCCGGCCCCACTTCTGGAATCTTCTGATTTTTCAGAAGCGGAAATTACGTTTCGGCCGCTCTGCTGGAATATAAATCTACATATACATGATTACTCTGCAATTCACAATTAAGTGCCTACCAGAGGGTTCATCAAACCATTTTCAAGCTCTCTCTACCGTTCTTAAAATGTTCCTGTAGGAGCTCTGATTTCTCTTATTTTATTTATGATGATCGTTTATCTGTATGTAGATGGGCGTCAACAAAATATTTTTCGACTCTGAGGAGACAGATGGTGATTGAAATTTCATTAGAAGATCCTGCTCCAACAAAAATGGCCTTTATTTTAGTGATTGCAACCCTAATTCATGTATGGTATCCGTTGCACTTGCTCCCCTATTTAACGATACTAAAACTAGCTGCCCTTCTTTGAAATTTTTCAATGCCCTCCGTCAGTCTTACATGATGCAGATCCCAAATTTCCTAGTAGTACTCCAGAAGAGGAGGGACAAGCCTAATGTAGACAACCTCTTTAACAGACCTGCCCCTTACGCCTTTAAATGTTCTGCTAATAAATGGCAGTCTTTGGTCCGTTTTGTAACTGCTACCCGTAGGTACGTAGTTAAATTGATAGCCTCTAAATTTGGGTTGATTTTATCATGTAACCGAAATTTAGCGGATTCGTTTCATTACTTATGTGGGTGACTTCATATTTTTCATTATTTAGAGGCAATTTCCATTTTTGAACCATAAATCATTTTGCAATTTGTTTTTATCATCTGATGACTTTAAAAGATGTCAAACAGCAGGGAATCCGCAAAGAATCTTTAGATGGTTGCTCAGATCGTTTCCTAAATCGTTTAATTAGTACAGGAACTTACGTAAGTCTGGATCTTCTTCAGGATCTTCTGGTGTTCTTGAAACCACGAACGACGTTTCGATCCCTCTGCTGGGATCTTCTGGTGTTCTCAGAATTATGAACAACATTTTGATCCCTCTGCTGGGGTCTTCTGCAGGATGTTCTTGTTTTCTTGAAACCATGAACGACGTTTCGAACCCTCTGCTGGGATCTTATTCAGGATCTACTGGTGTTTTCGGCATCATGAACGACGTTTCGATCACTCTGCTGGTATCTTCTTCAGGATGTTCTAGTGTCCTCTGTTCCGAGACGAAATTTCGACCCTTTTGTTGGGATCTTGAGGATCTTCTGGTGTTCTCCGAACCGAGAGTGGGGTTTCCTGAGGTTGATCCCAACAGAATTGTGAAAACGTAGTTCTCGGAAACGGGAACGCCAGAAGATCCCAGAAGAAAACCCCCGCAGACGAGTCGAAAGGTCGATCGTGTATAACATATTGAAAAGCGACTTGAAGCATCCTAACAAATCAGAAGAATTACATTCAGTGGCAATGGTATCGAAAGCCTGCAGACATGCGTAGATAATAACATAATCAGGAAGCTGGTTCAAAGTAAACAATGTGGAATGAGAACACATTGAGAATGTCCCATTAAGAATGTCCAGGTTTGCACAAACCTGTTTTTTCAAGAGGCGCGAGGCATCTAGCGCTTTTCCAGTTCTCCATCTGTCGCGCATTTTCAAACGACGTCGTGTTGTGAGAAAAAGCGTGACAGGAATTTTCGTTGTGAATGGCTCACGTTGTGGAAGCTCCTGAGACCCGTGGAGAAAGTGACAGTTTTGCGGTGTCAGCGAGCGACGCGGTCGCTGGGATGTGGGACAGGAGACGACGGGCCGGAAGCGGCGGGTAACGCGACCTGGGAACCTCTCCGGGAGGGGCGGCTCGCCGAACCTGCGCTGTCTGCGGAGCGAGAGGCGCGCGTGACCGGTCCGTTCCGGAGCGTTTCTTTAATTAAGGACGAGCTCTGCGGAGCGACCTGCGACTGCTGCTTTCCCGCACTCCGCGTCCATCCGGGGAGAGAGGAGCGCCCGGCTAACAAGGTTATACGCGCCGCCTCTGACGCAACGGCCGAGCAGCCGCCGACAGAGTTACTGCGTATGTGTCTGTGTGTGTGTGTGTGTGTGTGTGTGTGTGTGTGTGTGTGTGTGTGTCTGAGGCACCGCGTCGCCTGGCGACGCCGTTGGGTGAGCGATGGCTTTGCTGGTGGCGGCCGCCCCTGACGGATGGGGCAGCGCCGAGTAGCAAGGGCGCCGGCTGCAGCATTTACGAGGCGACGGGCTCCCGTGTCACCGACAGCAATGCCCTGATTTTCAAACTTGGTTCACATCGAGCGAAACCTTCTTCATTTTCATTAGGGATAGCAGAGTTGTACAGGCAACATATCTGCAGGGATTGATCCAACGACTGTGGTTATCCGTTGCCGCAGGGTTTTAAGATCTGGTACACGTGTTCGGTAGACCTCGTCCTTGACATAACCCCGTAAAAAGAAGTCTAATGGGGTTATGTCAGGAGAGCGTGGAGGCCAAACCGTTGGTCCATCACGACCAATCCATCGCCCAGGAAAGGTCATATCGAGATAGGACGTCCAAACCCCAATGAGGCGGTGCACCGTCTTGCTGAAACAAGACATCGGAAAGATACTGAAGCAGCTGAGGAACAGCATACAGTTGCGACATGTCCAGATACACCGCAGATGTGACGGTAGCCTCAGCGAAGAAGAATGGCCCGATAATTCGATCAGGCAATAGCGCGCACCAAACATTCACCTTTGAACTGCCTCTAGTGCACTCCATGACCTTGCCAGGGGGTTGTGAACCACAAATGCGCACATTATGGCGATTCACTACTCCACTGACAAAAAAGGTGGCTTCGTCGGAAAAGGCAATTCGTCTGAGATAACCATCATCGTCCTCAGTACGTGATAGCATTTCGACTGAAGTGGACTGAAGTGGACTGAAGTGCCTAGAACCGCTCGTCCACACCAGCCGGCTAGCAAAAGACCATGCGGAACAGGCTTCTGCCAGGTAATCCAGCAGTACTTTTTCAAGAGCTTTCCTGATTCGCTACTCCAATTCATCAAGAGTTTTTGGTTTAGTGCGGTGTATTTCCCCTTTCGCGCACTCGTAGGGGAAGAGTTTGCAGGGCGCTAGGTCAGCACTCCTTGCTGGCCATTCAAGAGGGTCACGACGTCCCAACCGGCGTCCTGGAGAACAAGTGTCGAGCTGTGCGCGGACAGAGCACATGCAGAGAGACAGGCCGACACGTTGCTCAAGATTATGCCATTGTAAATGTTTCATGTGGACGCAACACCGTGAATATAATTTTTAAACAAATCGAGGTACCGCTCCGCATTCATTGTGTGCCGAATGAGATGATAACCCAAAACTTTCGAGGACTTTATGCCGCATCACGGATTCTCTGTTGCCCAATAACAACAACTTTGGCGGTTAACAAACCCCCCCCCCCCCCCAACATGAAAAACGGCTTCATCTTACCACAGGATATTAAGGAAAATATTAGACCAGTCTTCGAAACAACCAAGCGTCATCTCACCAACCAGTGATCATAGACTTCCGGTAACAATTCTTGGCAGTGATTTAGTTTCCATGGACGAAAATTCCACTCCTTGCGTAGAACAGTCCGGACTGTGTGTCAGGTTAAACCACTTTCGCGAGATGCCTGTCTTTGTGATTTCTGAGAACTTCCATTTAACATTTCCTGAACCACTTGCACGTTTTCCTCCGTCCTGGATGTTGAGGGTCGACTGTATCTCGTAACATCTGATACATAACCTGTGACCATTTGCTCCGCGTGGCAATTCCTTATGGTATTTGCATCTACCAAGGTACGAGATCGTTTTACATTTCGCAACCATCTCTGTATTTCTACAACGGATCGCCGTACTTCGTATCGGGCGAGCTAAGCCCGCTCACTCAAGGTTAGACGTTGCGCCATGGTCTGCCACTGATATCCGCAATGACATAAACGAGATATAAAGCAATTAACTCTACCATTCTACAACTAATACTACTACTGATGACGGTGGTAATAACACTAATAATAGTTACGAATGCCGGTATTACAGTGATACCAGCAAAGGATACCGCCCACTTTTGAGTGTTGCAGTAGTAAAACAGTGGCATCGAACTCATATCCCCGCCCGACCGTCCAGATTTGTGGTTTCCGTGGTTTGCCTAAATCGATGAAGGCAAATGCCGGGATAAAGTTTGTTAGCCGGCCGAGATGGTCTAGCAGTTCTAGGCGCTCAGTCCGGAACCGCGCGACTGCTACGGTCGCAGGTTCGAATCCTGCCTCGGGCATGGATGTGTGTGATGTCCTTAGGTTAGTTAGGTTTAAGTAGCTCTAATTTCTAGGGGACTGATGACCACTGATGTTAAGTCCCATAGTGCTCAGAGCCATTTGAACCATTTGATGTTTGTTTTGAAAACGACACTACAGATTTCCTTCTCAAATCCTAGCTCATGTTTCGTGTCTGATGACCTCGCCGGCGATGAGACGTTAAGTCTTCATCCGCCTTACCTCCTTTGGAATGGGACTAACAGCGTACCAACAGAAATGCATGGCAGCAGTATAGGAAGAATCATACCTGTAACTTGTCAGAGGAAGAGCAGGAAAGAATTGGATAAATTTACGAATTAGAGTGATTACTTTACCACATCGATTACTTTACGATGACGTAAAGTGTACAATTCTTTTACGAGTCATTTCGTATGTGTTCTATGGAAGTCGATGCAGAATTTCGTTTCCTCGTAGTAGCTGTGACTATCCTCCGTACTTTATTAGTTCTTGTCATTTGTATTTTTGATTTAAAATCTAAAATCTTTTGTGGTGTTCCTTCTTTTTCCACCTTGTTTCTGTCGATTAGAGTACTTCTGCTTTTACCAATGCTTTGTTGTATTGTTGAACTTTTGCATATTGTGACCGAGTGATGTGGTCTAGCGGTTACGGCTTGGATTCGTGTACGGCAGGAGCGGGATTTGATTTCCCGTCCAGCTGCCCAGGCTTCGGTTTTTCACTCTTTCACTAAATTAAGGTGAGTGCCGTTACGATCACATTCTAGATTCATCCGTAATCCACCCAGTCTCCTCCTCCCCCAATAATGACCTCTTGTCGACGGGACGTTGATCATCCTAACTCCTGCGATTTTTGATTGCATTTCCTATGAATCAGACACAACAAAAATTATATGGCTCCACCTGTAGCTACTCTCTTGCTTTGTCTTGTTGATTTAGATGCTATGACTATAAGTTTGCCAAGATGTCTCTCCAGTAGCGAAGCGTGAATGCCATTTGCTGAATTATGCCCTATTTCATATGATAAGTCTTCCCCTATGAAGTTTTAGGTTAGTTTTTTGAAGCTATTTCATCAGTTCCTTTGCGGACTGATTTTCTCCTCGTTCGTAACTTCCATAAATAAGCTGAAACACAACTTTCAGGAACCCAAACGTGTTTAAGAACTCTGAGATGCTTTTCTTAGGTATCGCATAGGTATAAGCATCCTCCAGGCAAAATTCCAAGAACCGGTAACATTAATGAACTCAGTGCTTAAGATCATCACCTAAAGCAGTACAGTTTCTGGAGCATGCTCCTCAGGACATTACGGTTTCCAACTGTAAAAAAGTGAGGAGGGAAAAATTACCAGTACCTACTGCTAACAACCCATCTCGTTTGCTGAGATCGCTTGCGCAGTTCAACTAGTGTTGGTGGAAGACAAGACTTTACGGAGGAAAGGGAGAAAAAGGAGAATTTAATTAAGATCCAAAGAAGAGTGTTCTCTACGTCTCAGCACAAGACAAACATTTTCAGGATGGTCCAACTACCATCAATACTTGTAATCTTGCTGATATTGTTAAACAAAATCGTCAGTCCGTCAATATTATTGTCATTAGAGTCGTAAAAATCCCGTGAACTACTTCGATATTTGTGTAAAGTGGATACAAAAAAATAAATTTAAAAAAATCTACATCCACATCATCAGGAAAGCAGGATCGATGGAAAAGAGTGGAATTTTTGCATCCCATTTATGTCCATTAGAGACGAAGCGCAATCTCCGGATCAACAACGACCGAACGAGACGTCGGTCTCGTCTTACGCCTCATCGCGCTAGTTACATACAGCATCCGATTTGCATTTAGCCAGCAACATATTCGAGATGGCTGACGTGTATCGGAAGAAGCGCGCTTCAGATAATATCTAGCCGAAAATAGAGCTGACTTATATGAGACACCGGATCACGTACTCAGGTGAGATAACCGGTCTCGCAGAGTGCCAGAAATTGCCCGACTTTGGCTGAAAGTGCTGGAACGTGGAACGTGGAGAGGCAAACAGCGGTGGCGCCGTGCGCGGAGGAAAAAATGGCGGAATTCTGTGCCGCCACGGCTAGGGAGCTTAGGCGCCTGAAAGGATAAACCGGGAGCTCGTAACACGTCCGTGGTTGGAGTGGGCCATATATTTCGCCGGTCGTTTCCAGCAGAGCGAGATGCGTGTTCGTGCCAGCGGCTGCTGCTGCAATCCCACCGACGTAACAGCCGTGACGTCTTTACATGGCGCTGGTAACTGCCGAGGCGTTTCTCACTGTTGCCTTATAGTCCACGTTGCCCATTTTTGATGACGGCTAAACACACTATTAGTACTCTAGCCGAACAGAAATTCAGTGCGTCGAGGAGTCACTGATATATTTACGTCTACATCTAGATGCATGCTTCGGTTGCCACTCTACAATGCGTGGCGGAACGCCCCGTGTATTATTGCTACTCGTTGCATTACGTCTTTCACTCGCAAATGGACCAAGTCTCTGTACGAGCTATCATATCTCTCTTTTTTACTCTCAATGTTTTCGTATGGGATGAAGATCGTGGACAATACAATCATTCTGGAATCTCTCGCAGCCGGCCGCTGTGGTCTCGCGGTTCTAGGCGCGCAGTCCGGAATCTTGCGACTGCTACGGTCGCAGGTTCGAATCCTGCCTCGGGCATGAATCTGTGTGATGTCCTTAGGTTAGTTAGGTTTAAGTAGTTCTAAGATCTAGGGGACTGATGACCACAGCAGTTGAGTCCCATAGTGCTCAGAGCCATTTTTTGAATCTCTCGCAAATAGTGGTTTCCAAACCTTCTTATTATCGTATGACGACAACATAGCCTTCTTCCCTCCAAAAATTCCCAATTAACTCCACGAAGCTCTAGTGCTGATCTAACCAATCGCTAGCGAATCTAGCGGCACGCCTCTGAATGAATTACCACGACGTCTTCCTTTAATACGACCTGAAGGGCATTTTTACACTGGCAACAGACCGCTATTGTCAGTTGCGACAAGGAAACGGTTCTAGACATTAAGACAATGCGAGGAGAAACATAAGACTTTGTTCCATCCCTACTCCTATTTAAGTGTTACTAGGAGGAAATTCTCTAGCCGCTCGGGGTAGCCGCGCGGTCTCAGGCGCCTTGTCACGGTCCGCGCGGGTCCCTCCGTCGGAGGTTCGAGTCTTCCCTCGGGCATGGGTGTGTGTGTGTCGTCCTTAGCGTAAGTTAAAGTTAGATTAAGTAGTGTGTAAGCTTTCGGAGCGATGACCTCAGGAGTTTGGTCCCACAGACCTTAGCACAAATTTCCAAAACGTGCAATCTTCGAGTAGACCATTTCATAGAAATAGGTGTGAAAGTCAGTCGAAAAGTGCTTGGTAATTTACTCTATGTGACGACACATTACAATTGGCAAAAAACATTACACTGGTACACTCACTACTGGAAAAAAATTAATAGGGTCAACAATGAATTTGGTCTCAAAATGAGTTTTAGGAAAACCAAATACATGATTATTAGCAAAACTCCAAAGATCAGATACTAACATTAACACCATACCTATTGAAACTGTATCAAAATTTAAACATCTCTGTACTTGAATCACCGATAAATTCGATGAGACGCAGATATCAATAGAACTGAACAGGTTAGAGCTACCTTCTGTAATATGAGATTTCTCAGAAGTCTTCCAGTGAACAGTCGTCAATATTCGCTTTCCCCACAACAGATCGCATGTGCTCGTCTATCTCCTGTCGTTTCGTGACGTTGCACCTAGATGTTGAATCAACACGACTGAGTCAAGCGAATACCATTTTATAGCAGTTTGGAAGATTACAGGAATCTCTATCCATCTGCGTTAACTTATACAGCGTGATCCATGGGAAGAAGCACATCTTAATTTGGTCATTATATTAGTGTATTATATTATGTTGTATTATATTATTATATTGGTGTAAATGTGTACTTAACATTAGGTTTAACATAAATTTACACCAATATAAAATGTCTGTAAGGGTTACACACTCATTGCCTTTACTGAAAAGCCAAACAAAAGTTTATATCTTAAAAAGTACATCGGAGAAATGGTTTTCAACGTTGGTGAGGCGTTGCTGAAGACATCTGCGGAACCTCTATATTACGTTCTCAGTCGTTTAATGGAGTCTGACCTCTGTATATTTCCGGTGTGTGGCTTTCAGCTCATCAATAGTCGCTGTGAAAAAAAAAAAAAAAAAAAAAAAAACTTTGTACTTGAGATGACTTCACAGAAGTAAATCTGAGGCTTAAACATGAAGTAAGCTCATCAGCCATATGATATGACAGAATCACGAGAATAATCTGTGTGGGAAGTGGGTCCTGAGCTTGGTCATTGAATTACTGGCCATGTGGTCATAGCCTCATTTTGCCCAGACGATAACGCATTTTGACCTCATTGTCTCTCCATCTGCGGAGTGAGTAAATTGTTAATCGTAGGCGCATACCTCTAGAAACTGACATTTGCGGCCGGTCTTTGTTGTCTTAAAAAATATGACCAAACGATTTCAATGAACTATCCAATAGCACACCAGATGACAACCTTTGGGCTATGCTGGGTCTTTTCATGATGTGCTGCAGGTTTGTGTCGAAAAATATCGTTTCAAACCCTGCTCATCAGACATCACAAGATTAGTCAGAAATGCATAATCATAGTCAGTTACGTCCGGTAATGTGCAGAAATTTCGCCTACGCACTTTCTCTCCCGGCCGTAAGTACCGAGCCACTTGCAGCTTATGAGGGTGAAACTGTAAATCGTGTTTTACAATCCTCTGCAAAGACGTGCGAGGAATTTATAATGTTCTTGAATGGCGACAGACAGAATGCTGAGAACACAGCTGAAGAGCTGAAGCCGCCCGGTGTGGCCGAGCGGTTCTAGGCGCTTCAGTCTGGAACCGCGTGACCACTACGCTCGCAGGTTCGAATCCTGCCCCGGGCATGGATGTGTGTGATGTCCTTAGTTTAGTTAGGTGTAAGTAGTTCTAAGTTCTCGGGGACTGATGAGCTCAGATGTTAAGTCCCATAGTGCTCAGAGCCATTTTTTTGAAGAGCTGAATACACTCGTACGATATTTCCCGGCATTCGAATTGCCATTTTAAGTCCCTTATGCTTCACATTTGTTATAGAACCCATCTCACATAATTTTTTTTACCCATCTAGGTGTTGTCCTTCTGTCTGTAACACCAAAATGTCAGTCTCTTCCACGGATCGTTGCGCGTTGGACAACTGCAACGTTGTACACACGACAGAACTACTCCACTGCCTCAGTATGCACCTCTGTCCCCCAGACAGAGGTTCGAGTCCTCCCTCGGGCATGGGAGTGTGTGTTGTCCTTAGTGTAAGTTAGTTTAAGGTGGATTAAGTAGTGCGTAAGCTTAGGGACCGATGACCTCAGGTTTCGGTCCCATAAGACCTCACGACACACCTCCACTGGCCAACTGAGGGGCGTACTATGTGGTTCAGATTAGATGCGATAAATGGCGCGGGCACATTCGCTGTATGGCCAGATGAAAATGTAATATTTTCCGTATATTTGCGTTTTTACTCCTCAGATCACCGTATTCGCAGACAGTTCGAAGGAAGAGAAAGTATAGACGTATCTCACGCCTCACCCCTCCTATTCGCTCCCAGTTCAAGCCTGAAACTGTCTAAATTTTTCTGCATCGTGGGCAGCACGCGCAATGTATATTGGAAGAAGTGAAACGTTGTTGACATCGTTGAAACGTCAGCTCTCGAAGTTCTGAAACCAAAGTTCAGCTATGCACATTTTCCTTGTAGCACCTCCACTAGCATTTAAGCGTTGTTATGTCGTCATCACTTTGACTAAATAAACTCGTGACAAATCCCGCAGTTCTTCTCTTGAATCTCCTCCCCCTCGTCCGTTAGAGCACTTTCCCAATTCCTTAAGTTAACTGTTTATTTTTCCCTATAAACTTTTCATTACGTTTGTATACATACAGTTTATTGTAAATGCTTGCAGTTACTGCTCTTGGAACTTTAATGCTATGCAGGTACTAATGCACACTGTTTGCTGTACGAAATTATGTGGTTCTTTTACACAGAATATTCCCATGCGTCACCTATTTGTATACTGGGTAAAGTAGCTTTCCAGACAGTAGGACTTTGTCATAACTTTCCATTATGTTTCTTCCATGATTTTAGTGTTTAGCATGTTATTTCATTTTTGTAACACACGGGTGGGCGATATAGTCACACATTAATTCATTTAAGATGCAATTCCGATTTCCTTGATACGTTCTTAAATGTTGTGTGCTTTTAACGGCTGTATATTGGCGTATCGGGCTTCAGTTACATATGGCAGTAGATAAAACTGTGGCCCAGATGTATACTAATCAACATGCCGCTACAAAATGGATGTACTCCAGTTCCTTGTAGCCGGCACCATTATGACAGTTTTTCATCTGACTGCCGTTGCGACACTCAAAGTACTCATTTTGACTTCTCATCGTGTTTGTTGGATGATCACACTACAGTAAATTTTTGTTGGATGATCACACTACAGTAAACTTCAATACATAAATTGTACGTATGTGTACGAATTTTTGTACTGCTGGATCATTTCGTTCGTTTTCTTAATTTTGTCAATGAGAAAACGCATGCAATAGGTCAGTAGATATAATATCTACGCCATTTCTTGTGATTTACTTGAATTTTAATGTTGCTACTGCAATTTTTCTTAATTTTTTGACGATTCGTATAGTGTCAATAATTTCTCTAATGACGTTCCTTGAATTTTTTGTTGCAGGTGGGTGTCTGCATAGCCACATCGGAGGAGTTTCCAGCCTGGAAAGACCACTCTAGGGGCGCAGGTAACTGCGCCAGACACGTGTCATATAGGCGTTGCCGAGCGCAGCGCCGTATTCTACCTTTTTACATATCTCTCCATTTGAATACGCATGCCTATACCTGTTTCTTCAGTGTGTTTTTTAATTTACGTAGTAGATTTGTTACACTTTTATTGTTATCTGACTAATTTGCGGTGATTGAATTTTCAGGCTCTGTTTACAGTTCAAACAACGGCCGTAATGATTACTCTAAGTAATAAAAATCTGTCAAGATAGCAATGCTCGCGGTTACGTCAGGGTTTGGGACTTCCCGGGAAAATAACATTGTCCAATTATCTGGTGGATGTTGCTACTGTGTATTTGGGAAAGCATTTAATGTAAAACAGAGTAATTTGTGAGTGGTAGTTGTTGCGTGAATTAAAACGCACTGGTTGTTAGTGTTCGACATAAGCACTGTGTTTGGCGTTACGAAGCAACACGTACCGGGAAGCTAGAGTTATGTAGGCTACGATTGCTGCAAGCGCTGCGGGCCGTGCCTCGGACCTTGGCGCGTGGAGTATCCGTTTTAGTCAAATTAGGGGAGTTGACAGCGGTCTTGCAAAAGATTCCGAGAAGTCATTGCGCCATTTTTCACATGAGACTGGTCTGTCAGTGGGTTGTAAAGAAATCGACTAAAATTTGTACTGTGTGTATTCGGTGTTATCGAGACAGAAATCCGTTACAAAGTAGTCTTTAATCCTTACTTCTGTTAATGAATGTACTGCAGCGAACGACTGTTGCAGGGTACAACCAAACAGCGCGGTAATGGCCAGTAAAAATGTTGACGCGACATGTAGATATACACTGACGGACAAAAAAAAACCGCGGCACCAAAATATAACTTATCTAGAGTAATGAAATTTCGCGAATACATTTGTCTAGGTAACAAATTTGAGTGAGTAACATTGCAAGATCACAGGCTGTTATAAACGCGAGATAAGTCATTACAAATGTGAAATGCTGGTACATTAAATACTGGTGTTACCTCCAGAATGTTGCATGCAACAGGGACGGCTATGGTAGTTGTGGATAACGCTGTATTTGCCGTCCGGTGATGACCTTTATGTGCTTGAGTGGAGGCAGATCTGGTGATCGAGCAGGCCAAGGGAACATGTCGCCATTCTGTATGTTGGGTTACAACAGCGGTATGTGGGCGAGTGATATCGTGTTGGAAAACACATCCTGGATGGCAGCGCAGTAGAGCGTATCACCAGACTGACACACTTATTTGCAGTCAGGGTGCATCGGATAACCACGAGAGTGCTTGTGGCGTCATACGGAATCGCACCCCAGGCCACAACTCAGGTGTTGGTCCAGGGTGTCTAGCAGGCAGGCAGGTCGGTTGTAGACCCTCAGCAGCCCTCCTAATCAACACACATCCATCTCTGTCATCGAGGCAGAACCAGCTGTCATCAGAAAACGCAACTGACATCCAGCCTGTCCTTCAGTGAGATCTCGCTTGACACCACTGGAGTCGTCGCAAATGGCGGTGGTTTGGGGTCAGCGGACTGCACGTACAGGGCGTCTGGCTCGGAGCTATCCTTGAAGTAACAGATTCGTAGCAGTTCGTTGTGTCACTGTGGTGCCAACTGTTCCTCAAACTGCTCCTGCAGATTCGGTACGATATACCAGAACCATACGCTGAATACGATTGTCTTCAAGAAAAATGGTTTAAATGGCTCGAAGCACTATGGGACTTAACATCTGAGGTCATCAGTCCCCTAGACTTAGAACTATTTAAACCTAACTGACCAAAGGACATCATACACATCCTCGCCCGAGGCAGGATTCGAAGCTGCGACCGCAGCAGCAGCGCGGTTCCGGACTGAAGCGCCTTGAACCTCTCGGCCACAGCGGGCGGCACGATGGTCTTCTCTTTCGGTAGTGCCACACAGCCATGCGGAGTCCGGTCTTCTTGCGATCGTACATTCTCGTGACCACCGCTGCCAGAAGTTATGTACAGTGGATACATTCCTGCCAAGTCTTTGTGCAGTATCGCAGAAGCATCATCCAGCTTCTCGTAGCCCTATTACACATACTGGTTCAAACTTAGTGAGGTGTCGATAACAGCATCTTTGTCGCTTTAAAAGGCATTGTTGACTAATATCAATTCACCACGCCGAATCTCAAAGGTAACTAACGATAACGACCGGTACGGAGTGATTTGCGTACTGATAGAGGCGTTACTGGCTCCCTGGCGCCACTCTTACGCGACTGGCGCGAAACTGAAATATACAACATCTTTCAGATGTAGAAACACCCCTGACAAGTTTCATTTATGCGTTTATATCACCCAACTCCTTGGTAATGTGTTTTTTTTTCGCCAGTGTAATTTGCGGCCATTGGCTCGACTGCAGTCTGCCAGCAGAAATAGATAGATAGATAGATAGATAGATACATAGATAGATAGATAGATAGATAGATAGATAGATAGGTAGGTAGAGAGAGAGAGAGAGAGAGAGAGAGAGAGAGAGAGAGAGGGGGGGGGGGGACCTTTGACAAAGTGAGCCACTCTTCGGCCGAACTCCCGAGACAAACGCCAGCAGTGTACCATGTCGTTGTAAAATAGAATTAATCTCTCCGTTCAGCTCAGATCACAACTTCATCTTACGATATAACTATACACTTTGGAAGAAACGCAGGCAGTTCTAAGTAGCTGATGTAGCAGACAGTTTCCACACAAGTCGGTGACACCATCTGTTGCTCTCACACGGAGTATGAATTCGCAGGACACGGCGTGTGACACTTATCTGGGAGTAAGGCATTGCAGCCTTACGAATAGTTCCGATACGGTCCGAGCCGAACAGAACTGCATCGTGAAGAGATACTATGGTGAGTGGCCAAATGTATTCGATACTCCTTGACTTGCTCACACTACGAAATTGAAGGAATTCGAAAACTGCTGAGTCGGCACTAACTGCATGCAGGGAAGAAGACAGAATGACGAAACATTTCGGGCAGTAACGACACCGTACATCCAGTCTCGTGACTGACTAAAGGTTACATACGATATCCAATACCTCTGTTTGTTAGTAGGCTGTGCTCACAGTGATGTGCATAACTGGATAAACTCAAAAGTACGCGGGATAACCCTAGAGCATCAACTGACGAATTCAGAGACTGTTAGTCGACGTCAGTACTACAACTGGCGTTTGCAGTTTTTGCACGAGCAATTGATGCTAGAGCTCTGAAAATCCTCAATACTGACATAAAGAAGCACTGCATATTGTGTTAACAGGAGAGTAGTTTGCGGTTGGTGCTACACGAACTAGTAGACCGATATTTCTCCATCTAACCATTAATTAAAAAATGGTTCAAATGGCTCTCAGCACTATGGGACTTAACGTCTGAGGTCATCAGTCCCCTAGAACTTAGAACTACTTAAACCTAACTAAGGACATCACACACATCCATGCCCGAGGCAGGATTGGAACCTGCGAACGTAGCGGTCGCGCGGTTCCAGATTCAAGCGCCTAGAACCGCTTGGCCATGCCGGCCGGCACCATTAATTATGACAGGTGTGGGGGAATGTATATTACAATCTTTTTTCAGATAAATAAAAAGCACCGAAATGACCAGCGTTTATTTCCTTCAGGTCAATGGAAGAGCAAACACCGTCGACACGTCTATTTCAGTATTACCTGGGTAATTTTATTTTCTTTGTTGGGATGACAGCTGTACGATATTTTTAAAATACGTCATCGTCGCCTTTGATTGTTCAAGTTATTTATTTGTGGTAGGTCTATCCAATGTTGCAGTTTTGGGCTTCAGCCATTTTCGGATGGAACACAGCGAAAATTTCTCTGAAACACGAGCTTTCGATGGGGCCCCTTGAGAATGGCTAACGGTCAGAGGAGATGATGACATAATGTAAAAAAAATAATACAAGGTGTTTTTGATTATGAGAACTATACAGTTACGGAGCGAGGTGGCGCAGTGGTTAACACACTGGACTCGCATTCGGGAGGACGACGGTTCAATCCCGTCTCCGGCCATCCTTATTTAGGTTTTCCGTGATTTCCCTAAATCGTTTCAGGGATGGTTCCTTTGAAAGGGCACGGCCGATTTCCTTCCCAATCCTTCCCTAACCCGAGCTTGCGCTCCGTCTTTAATGACCTCGTTGTCGACGGGACGTTAAACACTAAACACCACCATCACCACCACCACCACCACCACCACCAACTGTACAGTTGTTGTGCTACCGTTACTTTGTGAACTGCAGTTTGTGGTCTGTGTGGGAGTGATACTAGCAGCACACTTGATGTAAGTGCTAGTAAAACGGATACGCCGCCATAAAAGTTCCAAAGAACGGAATTTTTTGTATACGGTGATTGGAGCCTGCGTCGCTTCCGAACACAGTGCTTGCGCGGAGTTCAGAAGAATACCTTCGGAAAAGAGTTCGCCATTTAAATTTATAACCGACGTTAACAAATTTATCTTTTCGAGAAACACTTATCTTACTGTGGCCACTAAACAAGATAAATCCTTTCCGGTCGTTGTTACCTTTTTTTTTGCATCCCAAACATCAAAACTCATCGACTGCTCTGAGTGTCTCATTCCCTAATATAATTCTATCGACGTAGGTCGTTTTAATTCGACCATATTGCAACACCCTTGTTTTACTTTTATAGTCACCTTGGAATCTCTTTTGAAGATATTACCCGTTTCGTTCAACTGTTCTTGCAAGTCTTCTGTCGCGTGTGACTAAACTACAGTGTCATCGGCAAACCTCGTAGTCTTTATTCCTTCTCCTTTAATGCCCTTTCGAAAATTCTCTTTGGGTTTCATTAGTGTAAGCTACAACCCTGTCTCACTTCTTTCTCATCTACAGCGTCACTTTCACACCCTTTCACCCTTATAACAGCATTCTTGTTTGTGTTCAAGTTGCAGATAATTTTTTCGCTCCCTGAATTCTACCCCTGCTGTCTTAAGAATTCCAGTTGCCATTCCCAAAAGTTTTCTCTAAATCTACAACAGCTATCTTGTAAGATAAGTGGAAGGGTCGATAAGGCCTCACGTGTTCGTACCGTTCTCGGTAACCCAAATTGATCTTCCCAGATGTGGGCTTCTGCCGGTATCCACACAGTGCTAACCATAAATTCTGGTTAAGTACGACAACTTCCTTCGGGGTGGGATTCACGTCACCTGAGTGCGTTATCTGTTAAGAGTATCGCCTAGGAGGAGAGGTGCTTGGCAATTTCTCGGGCCGCCGGTGTCTTTCCAGAATATTGGATTTCTCGAGAAAAGCGGCACCGAAAGACGGACGGGCATTTGCATACTGGAGGAGATCAAAGGCGGCGCCATTGTGGGGCGGCCGTAACTCGCGCTAAGCGGGCCATCGCTCAGCGCGTCGGTGGCCGCCCAGTGTGACTGCCTCGCAGGCGGGCCCGTAACGACCGAGCCCCGTAGGCGCGGCGGGGATCTGTGCAAGCGGATCAGCGGCAGCGGGCGAGCCGCTCTGCAGGTGTTTGCACGGGTCGCCGTGGTTAGGGCGCTATAGTGGCGAATTAACGCGTTAGCGCTGAGGGGGCAGGAGAGGAACGGCAGGCAGTGCTAACAGCCGGCGCGGTGATTACGCTATTTGGAGGGAGCGCGGTCAACACACACTGGTTGCTAGCGATGAGCTAAACTGCTACTTTCTGATAACGGTGATAGCTGTTATTGTTATTTTTCGGTAACTGCTATTTTTACCATTATTTATAAGACCGCTTCATCTGTGTAATGAATCAGTATCTCTGATCCAACTACCAAGTCGGTAGTCCAATTTAAAATGGAGCAGAACGTACGGAACATCATCCCGGTACGGGATACATGAGTTCCGCAGTGATTATTGTAGGTCCGCATCCCTGAAGATGTAGCTCTGACGCTGAGAAACTAGTTGGATCAGAAACAAGGACTTATCATACATCTGAAATGGTCTTATTCATAATGGTTCAATTCTACAGCTGTGGATGTCTAGGTTATTTTTCACATAGGTGCCCGGAAAGCGTTTAGCGTAGTGACATGCTGCAGACTATTAGGAAGGTCGGATCATACGGATTAGGTCCCCAGTAATGAGAGGGGGTGGCTCCAAGACTTATTAAGTAATAGTAAGTTGTCCTCGACAGTGAGTGTTCATCAGGTGCAACGGTATCGTAAGGAGTGTGAAAGCAGTTCTCTTAATTTTAATGCACATAAATGATTTGACGGACACGTTGAGCAGCAGTTTACGGCTATTTCGAATACAGCATTGGTCGCGTGCTGCTTGACACAGCCATAGCACTTACATATCTAAGCGTAACGTTGCAAAGCGACATAAAATGTAACGAGGATATAAGGACGGTGGTATGTAAGGCGAATACTCAACTTCGTTTCTTTGCGAGAATTTTGGGAAAGTGTACCTACTATATGAAGAAGAACGCGTATAAAACACTAGTGCGAGCCATTCTTGAGTACTGCTCCACTGTTTGGTATTCCCAGCAGGTCAGACTGAACAAAGGAGGACATCGAAACATACTCCCACCAGGTCGGATTAAACAAAGGAGGACATCGAAACAGTTCTGAGGGATGCTGTTAGATTTTTTATTGATAAGTTCGATAAGTATGCAAGCATTACGGAGATTTTTCGTGAATTCAAATGGGAATACCTGGACAAAAGACGAAGTTCTTGTCGTGACACACTATTGAGAAAATTTAGAGAATCTGTATTTGAAGTTGAGTGCAGAACCATGCTGCTGCTGCCAACGACATTTGGCATAAGAACCACGAAGATGGGAGAAGTTGGGGCTTATATGGACGCTTACAGACAGTCTTTCTTCGCTCTCTTTATTCTTAAGTGGGACAGGAAAGGAAGTGGCCAGTAGCGGTACAAGGTACCCTCCGCTATGTACCGTACGGTGGATTGTGGAATATGTGTATAGATTTACTTTTTACACTGTTATCAGTCACAGCCAACAGGCACTGGCAGGTATATCTGCGAACTAGTGTAACTGGCCGGGTGAACTGTGCCGATGGAACGGAAGTGATACGTTTTCGCCTGCAAAGGCAATTACATGTCACGATCTAAGATTAGCGTTTTCAGTAACCCTACTGACAAAACATTATGTGAGATGGTGATGATCATATCTAGAACTATTCTTCCTTAGTTGTTACATGTGCAACAAAAGTTACGTGGTAAGTGGACACGCTTGTACACAGACAAACTTTCATCCCCAACAAAACAGTCTGTAGAAGCTATGGCGTACATTTTTTCTTCCTTTGGCTTTAAGATTTTTTGTAGTGATGAAACAAGTATGGCGATATTAATAGTGTGATATTGTGAAGACCTGCCACACAGCACAGCACAGTAGAGTACGAGTTCACTTTTAGAAATCTGATTATAACCGCTATTTCTGACCAACATTTTCAGTCACTTGATATACAGATAAATCAGAACAAATGACAACAGAACAGGAGAAGTTGCAATGCTGCTTCAGATCATGTTCGTCTCAAAAAAGGTTAGTTTCTACGTTTGTGAATGAACTTAAGTAGATTGTCGCAAGTGGAAGTTTCTACCCCACTCAAGTGCTTTCATTGCCTAAAATATTACCAGTTCTTTACTTTGAATAAAATTGCTATTTATCAGCAACATCAGAAGAGAGTAATAATGCTCGTGATTTTCCAGATGCAGTTCCCACCTCGGCCCTTACGTATTCATTCACATTTGGGAGAGCGAATGTGAAGATTGAAGTTACACATTCATCGATAGCGCAAGAAACAGGACTCTTACCAGGGAAGCTCCCCATCGCCCCCCCCCCCCCCCTTCAGATTTAGTGGTAAGATGACCCACTGGATAGCTCGTTAAAAACTGAATACAGATCAAGCATGAAAACAGAAAGACGGTGTACTGTACAGTGAAAAAAAGAAGAAAAATAGAAACATGTGCAACATAGAGCAAATTTGAATAGCCAGCACGTCGTGGCTGTGTCGTCAGCTTGCTGGACTGTAAAGGGGGAGATACCTGTTCAAATCTCATTCATGCCTTTTTTTCTTTTTCACAAACCCCGACGCCGGCTCCTTGTTGCACATCTTGAGCTTGGACCGTTCACTGTTTCTATTTTGTTTCTTTTTCACAATTCAGTACGCCTTCTTGCTATTTTCATACTTGATATGAGTTCAATTTTTGACGGGCTATGCACTGGGCCATTTTATCAACTCGACGAAGAGTTTCTCTTGTTAGAACGAAATACGAACGTGAGTCGACATATGACACACGGCGCTGAATGATATAATGCTATTTTTAGTTGTTATTTGTGGCTGTTCTTGAGAACAGTCAAAATAATATTATAATATTCGAATAACATGTGTCTGCCATGGTAATATTAATGCCATAAAACAGATGGCGCCCAGTCGAATTGTACCCGAAATCACAGCCAGATACTGATGTTGAAACTACGCCTTTAATTATCTTCATCATTTAAACACTGACCTAAAGACGTTTCCCTGACAAAGACGACTCAACCTATTCATTTATTACCCACAATATGCAAGCCCAACACAATCTGACTGGTATAGAGTGACAACATGACTTCCAATAATTAACACAAAAGAATGGCCCTAATTTGCAAAAATTCCTAACAATAATCAAAATCCAAAAAATATGAAATTAATTGCCTAAATATATTTCATTCACGAATCATCCCATTTTTTATAAGTCACTTACTTCGCAGAAAATCTTCATAACACGAACTACAGCAATTACAGCAAGCAGCAACTACAGCCAGCTAAATAAAAAGATTCTAACTATTATAAACTTTAACTACTAGGAGGCATATGGTTAGCAAAAGAAAGATTTTGTTGAAGAGCAGACAATGTATTTATAGAATTTTATCTTATCCATGCGACATCCAGTTCCAAAAATTGTATATTTGCCAATAATTCCACAACCCAAACATTACCAACAACATCCATCCTCATTTTACATTTCCAGGGCGCAGAGCGGTGTCAACGATATTGACACAGCCTACAGCGCTGCCAAAACTGTGATTTGTTAATCATTAGCGATATGTAACAGATGAATTCTTGCCCACACTTTCTGGTGACCATTAGAAATGAAGCGACATTTTACGTGTTGTTCGTGTGTTTTATAGCAGGATGAAAAAGTGATTAAATTTTTAGGTGATCTAGGGATTCACAGGGTGCTACGTTTAGTACACAATGCTGCCAAATCTGGAAACAATAAACGCGATCTAACGCGGCTGGACGTCGACTCAAACTGAGCCTACATCATTCCACGCTGATTGAACGCTGTGCCACTGTTGACCAGCCGAAGTGGCTGGCGAGTATTGGCGTGCTAGTCTTTCGCAATCGATGGCCAGATGTATTCAGTGAGTGACCGATCTGAATAACATGCTGGACGGGGCAGGTCAGGACAGAAAGCGATATATGCGGTCTTGTGTTATCTTGTTGAAAGATGGGATCATAGGGATCGAAGACAGGGCACAGCAACCGAACTGACACGTCGGAAAAGTAGCGCTTGTTGTCCAAATTGTCGACTAGATGAAACGGAGGTGATCACCCTCTGTATACAGTGGCGCCCCATAACATCACGCAGATGAAGAAGCGACGTGTGGCCACTCCCGTGACAAGTGTTGTCATCGGGTTCACCAGTCTCCGCGCACCTCTGTCAATTACAGTGTCAGGAGTACCCGCAACAATGGTCGCAGTCCAGGAGCTCCGTGGTGCTCTAGTTGTCGTCACACTGTCAATGTGGATATTATCTTGCAGCAAAAACGCCGCTTGTTATGGAATGTACGTGACGTCGCTGCACGACCACGCAGGCTCGAGTGAACGATATGTTTGTACTCTTATCTCGTAGGGCCGTTGTGATTCTGCACGGTGCTGACCATCGATCCACATTCGCATGACAGTCGTGGGATCCTGGCCAACGCAAGCAGCAACATCGCGGAACGGTAACCTCGACAGGTCACGATTGCGGTTGTTGAGTTCCGACAAGTACTGACAGGCGCTTCCCTTTTTTGAATCAAAGAAATATTCCGGGTTTTAAGAGGTGGTAATATGAACAAAAGCGAAATAAAAATGTTCCGCAAACATGGACTCTAAAAGGCACTGCGTAAGAGCTATGAGCACCTTTTCATCTTCACTACAGTGATTCTTCTAGTGCAATCTATTTGATACTACTCAAAAGTAAGGAACAGATTTTAAACATTTATTGCTTCCAGACTACAAAAAATAAAAACGCAATTCCAACTTTCCCGGAAAGAGAAAATTGAAAATTTTTATGCATTCAATGTGATCACCTCGTGTTACACGACAAGTACCAAAACGGCGGCTCTTTCCTACCACAATGGAAGCAGCTTGTCTTTCGTTATCGAATTCACAACTTCAACAATGACACGTCGCAGATTTTCAAGTTGTCTGGCATAGTGGTGGCGGATAAAATCGCTGTCTTTTACATAACCTCACAGATAAGTCACAAGGTATGAGGTCTGGAGACCTGAGAGGGCACAGGCCATAATTTCATCTTCTGTTCCTCCTCTTCCAATCGAACGTCCTGGGAAGATGTCATTCCAGATAAAGTCGGACGTGCGTAGAGAAAGTGCGTTCGTGCTCTTTAATCGGTTCTTTTACTGTCCTCTCAGTTTCGCCTGTATACACTTCGCCATAAGCACACGTTTCTCGTAGTGTGAGGGTGATCGACTGCGTCCGTTATTCCTCGGAAATAGTCTTTTATTTTGATATGACATGAAAAATGTGCTCGTTGTACCACTGTTCCGAAGAATTTTTCTCATTCAGTCAGTAGCTAGAGATTAAGCTAAAAGGCTGTTCCCCCTCCTTATTAACACATTTAACACTGTTTAGTTTGAAAGTCTTATCTGTGGAAAACCACTGCCGTTGGCCTTCATTTCTCCTTTAACAAAATCAATTTTCCATTGAAAATGGAAGGCAGATTCGGTGAGGAAAGGAATAAATGGAAAATACTGACAAGAAGAAGGGGCAGGATTGTAGGAAGTCTGTTCAGCCAGTAACTCCCATGTAGAAATAGCTGTACAGTGTTAAAAATTGTTGAGGACGACAGAGATTGAAATACATTCAGCAAAGAATTGAGGGCTAAGTTGAATGTGCTACTGTGAGATGAAAATGTTGGCACAGGAGAGGAATTCGTGGCGGGGCGCATCAAAAAAGTTAGAAGACTGGATAAAATAAGAGAACCGGACGGCACGCGAAGACAGAGCTGAGTTTATCCGTAATCAGTAGGCCCGACACATGCCCAAATTCACTCGACGTTTAGGCGTTCGGTCCCAGGCTGGGTGGTGGTGGTGGTAGTGTAGGGCGGCCGCCGACGCCAGGTGTTTGCCATCGGCGGAGCGCCCATGGCAGCGCGATGTTATCTGGCCGCCTCCCATTGTCTCCGCGCGGGCCCACCCGTGCGGGCGAGGAGAGCGCATTCGTGTGCCTATCCTCCTAGCGTAGCCGAAATAATACGCCCTGCTGTTGCTTGTCTCTGCGTGCTGTCTTGTTCCTGAGGTCCGTCCTACACGAAAAGAAAGCGTAGGCGCCAACACTCATAAATCGGGCATGCACTGAGGTGAAGTCATGGGATAGCGATATGCCCAGATCGCGATAGTATCGCGTACACGAGGTATAAAAGGGCAGTTCATTGGTGGAGCTGTCATTTGTACTTCGGTGATTCATGTGAAAAGGTTTCCGACGTGGTTATGGTCGCACGATGGGAATTAACAAACTTTGAACACGGAATGATATTGAAGCTAGATGCATGCGATATTCCATTTCGGAAATCGTTAAGGAATTAATAATCGGAGATGCACAGTGTCAAGAGTGTGTCGAGAATACCAAATTCTAGGCATTGCCTCTCACCACACTCAACGCAGTCCCGAAGACCTTCGCTCAACCGGTCGAGAGCAGCGTGTTATCAGTTGAGAAGCAGTAAGAGAGGAATGAGTCAGCAGAAGCGATCAGTGACTTTGAAAGTGGACTAGTACTGAATGTCATCTGAGTAACAACTCATCAGCAACATTTCAACCCTTCTAAAGCTGTCCAAGTCGAATTTTGCTGATGAGTCTGGGGAGTGGAAACACGACGGAACGACCACAGCTTAACCAAGACCAGGCAGAGCTAAGGTACTGACGGATAGGGGCTGTCGAGAATCGCTGACGGTAGTTGTAAGAAATCGCACGAAATTACCTGCAGGAAACACTCGAGACTTCCAACGTACTACCAGCAGTCCAGCTAGAACAATGACTGTGCACAGGGAGTTACAGGTAAAAACAATGGGGCACAAGTGTCGAGCAGCCACTGATAAGCCATATATTTGTGTAGTCAATGAGGTGGTGTAAAGATGATGATGATGATGATGATGATGATATTTGTTTTGTAGGGCGCTCAACTGCGCAGTCATCAGGGTCCGTAAGAAGTCCCAAGTTTTACACAGTCCAGTTTTTTATACCGACCAATCGAGCCCCTGTCACGAATGATGATGATGATGATTAAATGACGAGGGCAACACAGACACCCAGTTTCCGGGCAGAGAAAATCCCCAACCCAGTCGGGAATCGAACTCGAGATTTCGTGATCCAGAGGCAGCAACGCTAGGCACTAGACCACAAGCCGCAGTCACGGTGTAAATAGTGTGGTTTTGGCGAATGCTTTGCAAATTTTACTTGCCATTATGCGTAGTGCGAAGGGCGGTGCTGTTACTGTATGGGGGTGTTTTTCGTGATTCGGGAGTGGTTCCCTTATTGCGCTCAAGAAAACGTTGAATGCCGAAGGATATGAAGGTATTTACACCACTGTATACTGCTTGCTGTAGCGGAAATCTTTGGAAATGATGACTGTTTGTATCAGAAAGACAAGGCACTCTATCATAAAGCTGCATTTGTGAGGTAATGGCATACGCAAAACAACATTCCTAAAACGGGCTGGGCTGCCCAGAATCTCGACCTGAACGCAATGCAGCATCTTAGGGGTTTAGGGAGAACGTCAACTTGATTGCAAATCTCAGCGTCCGTCACTAATACCTTCTCTGGTTTCTGCCCTTGAGGAAGACTGGTGATGCCAATTCAAATGGTTCAGATAGCTCTTAGCACTATGGGGCTTAACTTCTGAGGTCATCAGTCCCCTAGAACGAACTACTTGAACCTTACTAACCTAACGACATCACACACATCCATGCCCGAGGCAGGATTCGAACCTGCGTCCGCAGCGGTCGCGCGGTTCCAGATTGTAGTGCCTAGAACCGCTCGGCCACCCCGGCCGGCTGGATGCCAGTTCCCCACAGTCGAACACCTCACTGATAAAGTCCTTAGCAGACTTCAAGCCGTTGTAAAAGCTCAGGCTGGAGACACTCAATATTACCATAGAAGAAGACAGAGATTGGAGTACATCCAGCAAATAATTCAGTTGAAGAGGGTACATAATGCAAATAATTGAGTTGAAGAGGTTGGCACAGGAGAGGAATTCTTGGAGGGCCGTATCAAACCAGTCAGAAAACCGATGACTCAAAGAAACCTTGACTGAATAATTTTGATCGACTAATTACATGGCCACAACTGAGGTCACTTGAAAAGACGCAGTCAGTATAGTATTCCGCGAAATGTGCAACTACACATAGTGAGAAATTCGGTTCACCATGATGGGTAGTGCTCACGAATAATCGTGTCTGGCGCTTCGTCTTCCTTGTCATGTTTGGCCACAAGGCGACCTTACGCCTTAGATTGCGTCACTGCGGTGAGAGGCTGGAGACAAGGGGAGCATCTGGAAGGGACTTTCACTGCGAGCCTCCACTCTGCCAGCCACATCATTAACTCGGTCGCCCGGACTTTCTCACTATCGGAGACGCCCTCTCACTGCTAGATGACTCGGCTGCAGCGGTCTGATATACAGGCGGCTGAAGGTATCACCAGACTCCAGACTGCTGTTGTGCAATAAATGGTGGACAAAAACTCAGAGAAACCTAATCAGCAGCAGTCAGATTATAGAAGGCTACAATAATGATCATGTTTAAACTGGTTAACAGGAAATGGATTTGCTCAAAATCTACAATTTGATGGTCTTGGCTTTGAAGACAGGGAGACGAACCAGACATGAATTTAACCGTCAGAGTGACTGCTACCGGATTTTAATCTGTTTTTTCACGCCTTTTTAGTCTGCTTCACTGTTTTCGGTCTATTTCTCAAATAAAAACATAGGCAGAATTGGAAAGGTCACAGGAGACTACATACAAGGCATACAAGGGAGCGATCGAAAATTTCTTTTTGAGAGCGTTGCTGCAGCATATATGCAGTGGGTAGCGCGTCTCTGATGTTCATGTATGAGTACCGACATGTAGGCAAGGGCTTGATGTGGAATTCCTGTCTTTCCATCGTGCGTGCGTTAAATGCTGAATCAGTTACGAACCTCTTCACACAGCAAGACACAGTGTTTTATTATAGATATCTTCAAACTAGTGCGTCGGTGGCATGATTGCATCAATGCTAACGGCGATTTTGCCTGATTGACATACAGATTCTGAGCTGCACGGCTTTCGAATGGAAACTTTTTGATCGCCTCTCATAATTCTTAAACACAAGATAAACTACGATCCTCTCCTATCCGGCGCATCAGGACTATTCTTTCAGTCTCATTAGTTGCGGTTCAGCAGCGGAACTGACACAGAAATGAGTACCACAGCCGTGATGAGAGAATATTTATCATGCGCAGATCCTATAAAAGTGAAGCAACGTAGAGGATCACAAATTTATTAGTATGATGAATAATAACTTGTTATTTGCCACAAGAGGAGGAGGAGGTATACTTGAAAAAGGCCGGGAGATAAAGGAAGATTCGAGTTAGATTACATCTTTCTCAGACAGAGATTCCGAAATCAGCTACTGGACTGTAAGGCATACGCAGGATCGCATACAGACTCAGATCACAATCTAGTGATGAAGAGAAGGGCGGTTTAAGGAACTAGTCACGAAGAATCAGTACGCAAAGAAGTGCGATGCGAAAATACTAAGGAATGAAGAGGTACGCTTGAAGTTCTCTGACGGTAAAAGTACTGAGATAAGGAATAACTCAGTAGGCTGTTTAGATGAAGAAGAACGGATATCTCTAACAAGGGCAATTATAGAAGTCGGAAATGAAAAACATAGGTGAAAGGAACTTAACTGCAAAGAAAGGATCGATAACAGAGTAAATACTTCAGGTGATCGATGAGAGAAGGAAGTACAAAAATCTTCAGGGAAGTTCAGGGATACAGAAGTACAAGTCACCTAGGACTAAAATAAGTGAGATGTGCAGTGAAGCTAAGGCGAAATGGCTGCTCGAAAAGTGTGAAGAAATCTAAAAAGACATGATTGTCGAAAGGACTAACTGAGCATATAGAAAAGTTAAAACAACATTCTGCGTAATTAAAAGCAATGGTGGTAATATCAAGAGTGCAAGGGGAATTCCACTGTGAAATGCAGAGGAGAGAGCAGATAGATGGGAAGAGGGACATTGAAGGTCTCTGTGAGGTGCAAGACTTGCTTATGACGTGATAGAGAAACAGGAGTCGCAATAGAAGAGATAGAGAATCCAGTATTAGCATCAGAATTTAAAAGAGCTTTGGAAGACTTAAGATCGAATAAGACAGTAGGGATTGATAACATACCGTCAGAATTTCTGAAGTCATTGGTATAAGTGGCAACAAAACGGCTTTTCACACTGGTGTGTAGAATATAAGGTTAGTTGTATACCATCTTATTTTCGGAAAAACATCATCTACACAATTTCGAAGATTGCAAGAGTTAACTAGTGCGAGAATTATCAAAGAATCATCCTGATATCTCTTGCATCCAATTTTCTGACGAGAATAATATGCAGCACAATGGAAAAGAAAATTGAGGACCTGTTAGATGGCGATCAGTTTGGCTTTTAAAAAAGGTAAAGGTACCAGACTGCCAGTTCTGACGTTGCAGCTGATTATGGAGGCACGACTAAAGAAAAATCGATACACGTTCATAGGATTTGTCGACGTGCAAAACGCGTTCGACAATGTCAAATGGTGCAAGATGTTCGAAAATCTCAGAAAAATAGGGGTAAGCTATAGGTAAAGACGGGTAATACACAATATGTACAAGAACCAAGAGCGAAGAACAGGGGTGGAAGACAAAGCACGTAGTGCTTCGATTAAAAAGGGTGTAAGACTGGGATGTAGTCTTTCGCCCCTCCTGTTCAGTCTACACGTCGAAGAGGTAATGATGAAAATAAAATAAAGGTTCAAGTGTGGAATTAAAATTTAAGGTTGAAGTATATCAGTGATAAGGTTCGCTGGTGACATGGCTATCCTCAGAGAAAGTGAAGAATTACAAGATGTACCGAATGGAATGAACAGTCAAATGAGTACAGAACACTGATTGAGAGTAAATCGAAGAAAGATGATTCTAAACCGGAAAAGAAGAGAATCGAAGCATTTGAGACATGATGCTGCAGAAGAATGTTGAAAATTAGGTGGACAGATAAGGTAAGGAAAAAGGAAGTTCCCCGTGGAAGAAGAGACAGGATGATGGGATATGTTTTAAGATATCAGGAATAACTTCCATTGTACTAGACGGAGCTGTACAGAGAAAAAACTGTAGAGGAAGACTGAGACTGGAGTGCTACTCTGAGATGAAGAGGTTGGCACAGGAGAGGAACTCGTGGCGGGGTGCAACAAACCAGTCACAAGACTGATTAGCCACAATAGGTGTCATTTATATAGCTGTAATCCGATTCGACTTTAAATAGTTTGGAGTCCTGATTCGATCTTAACATGGATGTAAGTAACAGAACTTTCAAGTGATAGATCACGTGCAAAAACATCTTTCTACATTACTTGTAATCGTTGTTTTCCCGAATTAAATAGGTGACTATTATAAATGCAGCCACCGATTTTCCACTACAGAAATACCAAATACAAACTGACTGATAATAGCATTATGTGTGATAAGTGCCTACTTTCGACGAGGGGAAGAGAGCGACTCTCACAAACAGTGTTAACAATTTGAGAATCCTATGTTAAGCCCCTAGAGATGATGGCGTAAACAAAATGGAAGCCGCCTGCCGTATAGGGCAGATCACTGCTTTGAGGTGTTCTGTACTCTTGAGGGAGATAGTACGTCAGTGTTCCTGGCGCACCATAACAAATGCACAAATGAAAGAGGAGCGTTCAATAAACAACGCAACACATTTTTTTCTCAATCAGATTCGGCTGAAGAAATTCGGACTTTATTGTGGGACACCGTGGAATATTCCAGCTTAGGCTCCTGTAGTTCATAATGTTCCTGTAGGTGGCGACGTCATACGTAGCCTTTTGAAAATGGCGTCTGTAACCGAAGTACGTTCCAAGCAGAGATATGTGACTGAGTTTCTTTTGACTGAAAAGGAGAGCAGCGATGATATTCATAGAAGCTTGCATAATTTCTACCGAAACCTGGCTGTGAACAAAAGCACAGTGAGTCGTTGAGCGAGGCGCCTGTCATCTTCGCGTCAAGGTCGCGCAAACCTATCCGATCTCCCGCCTGCTGATTGGCCGCACACAGCTGTGACTCCTGCTGTGTTGGAACGTGCGGACACTTTCTTTCGATGTGATTGACAGATCACAGCCAAACACCTCGCTGCACAACTGGACGTCTCTGTTGGTAGTGCTGACAAAGTGGTCAACCAATTGGGGTACTCGAAGGTGTGTGCTTGTTGGTTCCTCGCCGCCTAATAGAAAACAACCTTAAAGGGCAAAGGAGAACCATTTGTGCGGAATTGCTTGCGGGTTACAAGGAATGATATTGGTGCAGCAAGACGTTGGCTCTGACGTCGACTGAGCGACGTGGCGCAGTCGTTAGCACACTGTACTCGCATTCGGGAGGACGACGGTTCAATCCCGTCTCCAGCCATTCTGATTTAGGTTTTCCGTGATTTCCCTAAATCGTTTCAGGCAAATTCCGGGATGGTTCCTTTGAAAGGGCACGGCCGATTTCCTTCCCAATTCTTCCCTAATCCGAGCTTGCGCTCCGTCTCTAATGACCTCGTTGTCGACGGGACGTTAAACTCTAACAACCACCACCACCATCCGACGTCGACCAGTAGAGCGAAACCATGCGGGCATACAGGCCCTCCCAGTAAGGTATCGTAATGCCGTTACATTGAACGGAGATTGTTGTTGTTGTTGTTGTTGTGGTCTTCAGTCTAGAGACTGGTTTGATGCAGCTCTCCATGCTACTCTATCCTGTGCAAGCTTCTTCATCCCCCAGTACCTTCTGCAACCTACATCCTTCTGAATCTGTTTAGTGTATTCATTTCTTGGTTTCCCTCTACGATTTTTACCCTCCACACTATCCTCCAATACTAAATTGGTGATCCTTGATGCCTCAGAACATGTCCTACCAACCGATCCCTTCTTCTAGTCCAGCTGTACCACAAATTTCTCTTCTCCCCAATCCTATTCAATACTTCCTCATTAGTTATGTGATCTACCCATCTAATCTTCAGCATTCTTCTGTAGCACCACATTTCGAAATCTTCTATTCTCTTCTTGTTTAAACTATTTATCGCCCATGTTTCGCTTCCATACATGGCTACACCCCATACAAATACTTTCAGAAACGACTTCCTGACACTTAAATCAATACTCGATGTTAACAAATTTCTCTTCTTCAGAAAAGCTTTGCTTGCCATTGCCAGTCTACATTTTATATCCTCTCTACTTCGACCATCATCAGTTACTTTGCTCCCCAAATAGCAAAAGTCATTAACTACTTCAAGCGTCTCATTTCCTAATATAATTGCCTCAGTATAACCCGATTTAATTCGACTACATTCCATTATCCTCGTTTTGCTTTTGTTGATGTTCATCTTATATTCTCCTTTCAAGAAAATGTCCATTCCATTCAGCTGCTCTTCCAGGTCCTTTGCTGTCTCTGACAGAATTACAATGTCATCGGCGAACCTCAAAGTTTTTATTTCTTCTCCGTGGATTTTAATTCCTACTACGAATTTTTATCTTCTTTCCTTTACTGCTTACTCAATATACAGATTGAGTAACATCGGGGATAGGCTGCAACCCTGTCTTACTCCCTTCTCAACCACTGCCTCCCTCTCATGCCCTTCGACTCTTATAACTGCCATGTGGTTTCTGTACAAATTGTAGATAGCCTTTCGCTCCCTGTATTTTACCCCTGCCACCTCCAGAATTTGAAAGAGTATTCCAGTCAACATTGTCTAAAGCTTTCTCTAAGTCTAAAAATGCTAGAAACTTAGGTTTGCATTTCCTTAAAGTATTTTCTAAGATAAGTCGTAGGGTCAGTATTGCCTCACGTGTTCCAACATTTCTACGGAATCCAAACTTATCTTCTCCGAGATCGGCTTCTATTAGTTTTTCCATTCGTCTGTAAAGAATTCGTGTTAGTATTTCGCAGCCGTGGCTTATTAAACTGTCAACATCTGCTTTCCTTTAGGATTGGAATTATCATATTCTTCTTGAAATCTGAGAGTATTTCACCTGTCTCATACATCTTGCTCACCAGATTGTAGTGTTTTGTCAGGACTGGCTCTTCCAAGGCCGTCAGTAGTTCTAATGGAATGTTGTTTACTCCCGGTGCCTTGTTTCGACTCAGGTCTTTCAGTGCTCTGTCAGACTCTTCACGCAGTATGATATCTTCCATTTCGTCTTCATCGACATGCTCTTCCACTTCCATAATATTGTCCTCGAGAACCTCATCCTTGTATAGACCCCCTGTATACTCCTTCCACTCTTCTGCTTTCCCTTCTTTGCTTGGAACTGGGTTTCCATCTGAGCTCTTGATATTCATGCAAGTGGTTCTCTTTTCTCCAAAGGTCTCTTTAATTTTCCTGTAGGTAGTATCTATCTTACCCTTAGTGATATATGTCTCTACATCCTTACATTTGACCTCTAGTCATCCGTGCTTAGCCATTTTGCACTTCCTGTCGATCTCATTTTTGAGACGTTTGTATTCCTTTTTGTCTGCTTCATTTACTGCATGTTTGTATTTTCTCCTTTCATCAATTAAATTCAAGATCTCTTCTGTTACCCTAGAATTTCTATTAGTCCTCGTCTTTTTACCTACTGAGATTATGTTGGAAAATAAGAGTTTTGCAGCCAAAAGTGTGGGGAATAAGCTAGTGTATTGGAATCCAGAATAAGACCAACCTGCTTTCAGAAGAAAAAGTGTTGCATTACTTATTTAACGCCCCTCGTAACAGGCGTCTTCAGTTACGTTTGTAATTTGTGCTTCACCTATCGGGAAATTCCAATGCAGTCACTTGCAGACATTTTACGTTGCGCTAGCCTGCGCACAGACACGTTGCCGTTTATTCTGTTGCGAACAAGACACTCGGCCACAAGTGTTTTCTTCGCTCTCGTGTAACAGGGTTACCTTCATTAAGAAGTTGTTCTCTTTTATATTACGACGGCGTCCCAGGGGAAGTGTCGCCTCAGGAGCTGCACTTTGAGCCTGGACGTGAGGGATATCTCTGTAATTAGCTACGGCTTTAAAGCGCCTGCGCTTGTTGTACAATGAGCACCGTCTCTGTACTCTCTACTTTGAACAATTAGCCCATGTCAACAGCTCCTCTCTACGTTCACTGCCAGTCTTCCTTCTCAAATAAAGTTACTCTCTGCCGCTGCTATTCTTTAGGAAGACAAAATTTTTGTGCGTATTTGTGTAGTAAATGTTATGTATTAAAATTTCAGTATAGTGTGTGATAATGATTCAGCAGTAACCCGCACCACTCTCCCCCAATTCTTTAAAGGATCGAACTAACATGTAAGAAACAGCTTCAGACGTGACTTAATGTATTACACATTTGATGTTAAAGCACGTAAAACCTTTATGCTTAAATATGCAAAATGCTAATTAAATTGGTTTTATCAGTTTTGGAACATTCATCCATAGACTAATAAAGTCAAAAGAATTGGATGAATATAGTGTGGATAACTTGCGCTCAATTTTAAGGAAAGCTAGTTTTTTGCGCATCTCAAAGTTTACAACGTCGTACATCCTGAATTACGTGCCGCGCAGTGATATAATTTTGCAGGTACGTCCAGTGGTTTGCCTGTATGTGGATACTCCCTGCAAAATGGTTTGCGAATATCTTTAGTTGTAATACATTAAATACATTAAAACGTCTTACCTAATGTTAAAGGGTTACTGTATCTACATCTACATACATTTTCCAGTTGTGTTCTTCGAAAAGAACGTCGCCTTCCTTTCAGGAATTCCCATTTGAGTTCCCGAAGCATCTCCGTAATACTCGCGTGTCGTTCGAATCTACCTGTAACATCTAGCAGACCACCTCTGAACTGCTTCGATATCTTCCGTTAATCCGACTTGATGGATATCCGCAACACTCTAGCAGTATTCAAGAATGGGTCGCACTGGTATCCTGCGTAGGGCCTACTTTACAGATGAACCACACTTTTCTAAAATCCACCCAATCTACATCTACATCCATACTACGCAAGCCACATGACGGTTTGTGGCGGAGGGTACCATGAGTACCTATATCGGTTGTCCCTTCTATTCCAATCTCGTATTGTTTTTGGAAAGAAGGATTGTCGGTATGCCTCTGTGTGGGCTCTAATCTCTCTGATTTTATCCTCATGGTCTCTTCGCGAGATATACGTAGGAGGGAGCAATATACTGCTTGACTCCTCGGTGAAGGTGTGTTCTCGAAACTTTAACAAAAGCCCGTACCGAGCTACTGAGCGTCTCTCCTGCAGAGTCTTCCACTAGAGTTTATCATCTCCGAAACGCTTTCGCGATTACTAAATGATCCTGTGATGAAGCGCGCTGCTTTCCGTTAGATCTTCTCTATCTCTTCTGCATCTCTTGTATCCAATAAACCAAAGTCGACTATTCGCCTTCCCTACTAATGTCCTTAAGTGCTCGTTCCATATCACATCGCTTTGCAACTTTACGCTGAGATATATAAACGACGTGGCTGTGCCAGGCGGGACACTTCTGATACTAACATTATGGAATTCTTTTTCCTACCCATCTGCATTAACTTAAGTTTTTATACATGTAGAGCAAGTTGCCATGCATCAGACCAACAAGAAACTCTGGCTGAGTCATGTTGTATGAACAGCGAAAATTTAGTAAGTGATTAACTTTTTTCTCATTATTTTATGGAGAGTGTTATCGAGAAAAAAGTTTCGAAAAGGTTTGAAATTGTGTAGAACGTTTGCTGGTACACACACACACACACACACACACACACACACACACACAGTTTCTGACTGTAACTCTGGACCTGACTTAAATGTGTTACACCTCTAACATAACGTTATAGCTCTTAATTAGTAGGTGTTAACACCTTTTAAATTTTTAAATTCGGTCAGTAACTGTGTAGAATTTTGGAAATCAAATTCTTATCGTCCACTGCAACCTTTTAGATAGAAAGCTGCAACAGGCCACCAACTCACGTTAGCCACTCAGTAACAGTTATGCTTCAATTATGTGTCAGGCTGATTTGAATAAACTGTATCCTGTTGTCAGTCAATTATGTGTCAGGCTGATTTGAATAAACTGTATCCTGTTGTCAGTCAATTAGCCGATGTTCTTGTCAGTCGTCTTTTTTGAAACAAGCATAAGTGAACGTGGACTAAGAACCACAATGCTATTTTAACGGTTCAAAAACGAAAGTTGTGGAACTTCCTGACAGATTAAAACTGTGTGACGGACCGAGACTCGAAATCTGGACGTTTGTATTTTGCGGGCAAGTGCTTTGCGGACTGAGCTACCCAAACACGACTCGCGACCCGTCCTCACTATCTCGTCTCCTACCTTCCAAACTTCACAGGAGCTGTCTTGCGAACCATACCGAACTAGCAGTCCAGGATGAAAGGATATTGTGGAGACATGGCTTAACCACGGCGTGGAGGATGTTTCCAGAATGAAATTTTCACTCTGTAGTGGCGTGTGCGCTGATATGAAACTTCCTGGTAGATTAAAACTGTGTGCTGGACCTAGGCTCGAAGTTGTGGAATCTGTTATTTACTGTCCATATTATTCCCAATCTCGAATTTGTAATGAACTTGGGAGACATTGACCACTCAGTGGATACTACTATCACAGGCCGTAAATGATAGAAAGGGCTATGATAAACAGGGACTGATAAAGATAGCCAAACTGGTACAACGAGGCAAGAAAGTGGAAGAGAAATTTTGTGAATGTATATTGTTTATAAAATAAAATGCAGCTTTATTCTTTTGCGTAATTTACTATAATGGCAAACTAGCAGGAGCGTAAAATTGCAAAACGCTTGCGAGATAATCAGGTCTGATTCGATTAAAAGCCTCTGTGATCAGCGTGGCTTTTAATTACCACGATTAAGTTAATTGCGCCCTTCTCTTCAGCTACCTGTTCAGAATTTCAATTAAAGCGTGTTTTCCGCCACATTTCCCTGTTTACACGAGACTCCTTTCGCTATAGACGCTGTCGATGGCGGACGTTTAATTCGTGGTGCCACGTGGTGTGTTCGTTTCGTGTCACTGCACGTAAACTATGTGCACTTTGCGCTTTTGTCCCCTTGATAAAAGTTATTAGATTATTTAATTCTAGGGTAATATGACAGTATTAAGTAGTCTAGTTGGTATCCGGTTATACTGAGGGATAAGGCGATTGAGAGATGGAGGAGTTGTGATCATTAGAGACAGCAAATCGTACTACAGAAGGCACTTCTTCTAAGAGTAAAATGCCATGCTTCCGGTACTTAAAAAAAAACAGCCTTGGTTTTATGATGTGAAGCGTGAGTGTACATGTAATAATCGTCGGCTGGAGCTACGCTTCTGCAACACAACAGTGGTTACCAGTGTGTCCCTGCAGGTATATCAGGACATTGCAGTCCTTGACACAAAGATGTTGCCAACTGGATAACAGATCTGACGTAAGTCACCAACAGGACTTGCCGCACATGAAGCGATACCTTCTATAAGCAGGATGAACAAACGAGCGCTGTGAGGGTGGGCAATCTCTTCTTCCTCTTGCTGTTCTACTACGAATAGTAAGGATTTGAACTTTTATTTTTATTTTTTTATTGTATTTATTTTATTTATTTGTTATTTATTTTTTTAAGTCAGCAGTCTTGTGACTGATCTGACGCTTCCCTCCATTAATACCTTCCAGATTAGCACTTTCAACCTAAATCCTCTAATTATTTACTGGATGTATGCTAGTCTCTGTCTACCTCTACAGTTTTGCCCTCTGTAGCTCCCTCTAGTACCAGGGAAATCAGTCCCTGATGTCTTAACAGATGTCCTATCATCCAGTCCCTTCTCAAAAAACTGGTTCAAATGGCTCTGAGCACTATGGGACTTAAATTCTGATGCCATCAGTCCCCTAGAACTTAGAACTACGTAAACCTAACTAACCTAAGGATATCACACACATCGATGCCCAGGGTAGGATTCGAACCTGCGACCGTAGCGGTCAGGCAGTTCCAGACTAAAGCGCCTAGAACTGCTCGGCCAAAATGAAGATATAGAAAAACTGGGTTTTGATACCTGAGAAAATGAGGCCACTGGATGCGCTGTGAGAACTTTCGACTTCAGCATCTGCTGTCAACGAAAACAAAAAACCGTTGTCATTACAACTTATGTGAAAGAACTGGAAACAGTGCAACTGACGTGTAGTAAACAAAGCAATGTCCACAGTATTACGTAATTTGCCGAAAATCGAAATATCTCCGGTGAAATTTTTCAGTTTTTAATACAATTTGCACGAAGAAAAAAAAAAAAAACAAATCAGTATTTGTTATAACAATTGTTGCGGAAGACAACCACCCAAATACCGAACCACGAGGATGTAGGTACATTTCGTATTTTGCTTTTATTTCTGTTATGTACAGTTCCCTTATTGTGCAACTGGTCAACGGACAATGACACTTAAAAACTGGAGAAAGAATGTCAGGCCCCAGAGGATATAAATGGGGGGATTGTGGAAATGAAAATAACACTGAATATCTAAATGCAGATGGTACTTTTCTCGGATATATTCTGCATTGAAGATCGAATGAGCACACTACCTGATTCTCTAGTAATGACTCGTTTACCATAGTGCAGTTGTAACCATTCTGCTAATTACTTTCAGATCCTGTGTGAACAAATCTACACTCCTGGAAATGGAAAAAAGAACACATTGACACCGGTGTGTCAGACCCACCATACTTGCTCCGGACACTGCGAGAGGGCTGTACAAGCAATGATCACACGCACGGCACAGCGGACACACCAGGAACCGCGGTGTTGGCCGTCGAATGACGCTAGCTGCGCAGCATTTGTGCACCGCCGCCGTCAGTGTCAGCCAGTTTGCCGTGGCATACGGAGCTCCATCGCAGTCTTTAACACTGGTAGCATGCCGCGACAGCGTGGACGTGAACCGTATGTGCAGTTGACGGACTTTGAGCGAGGGCGTATAGTGGGCATGTGGGAGGCCAGGTGGACGTACCGCCGAATTGCTCTACACGTGGGGCGTGAGGTCTCCACAGTACATCGATGTTGTCGCCAGTGGTCGGCGGAAGGTGCACGTGCCCGTCGACCTGGGACCGGACCGCAGCGACGCACGGATGCACGCCAAGACCGTAGGATCCTACGCAGTGCCGTATGGGACCGCACCGCCACTTCCCAGCAAATTAGGGACACTGTTGCTCCTGGGGTATCGGCGAGGACCATTCGCAACCGTCTGTCCCGCACGCCGTTAGGCCGTCTTCCGCTCACGCCCCAACATCGTGCAGCCCGCCTCCAGTGGTGTCGCGACAGGCGTGAATGGAGGGACGAATGGAGACGTGTCGTCTTCAGCGATGAGAGTCGCTTCTGCCTTGGTGCCAATGATGGTCGTATGCGTGTTTGGCGCCGTGCAGGTGAGCGCCACAATCAGGACTGCATACGACCGAGGCACACAGGGCCAACACCCGGCATCATGGTGTGGGGAGCGATCTCCTACACTGGCCGTACACCTCTGGTGATCGTCGAGGGGACACTGAATAGTGCACGGTACATCCAAACCGTCATCGAACCCATCGTTCTACCATTCCTAGACCGGCAAGGGAACTTGCTCTTCCAACAGGACAATGCACGTCCGCATGTATCCCGTGCCACCCAACGCGCTCTAGAAGGTGTAAGTCAACTACCCTGGCCAGCAAGATCTCCGGATCTGTCCCCCATTGAGGATGTTTGGGACTGGATGAAGCGTCGTCTCACGCGGTCTGCAGGTCCAGCACGAACGCTGGTCCAACTGAGGCGCCAGGTGGATATAGCATGGCAAGCGGTTCCACAGGACTACATCCAGCATCTCTACGATCGTCTCCATGGGAGAATAGCAGCCTGCATTGCTGCGAAAGGTGGATATACACTGTACTAGTGCCGACATTGTGCATGCTCTGTTGCCTGTGTGTTATGTGTCTGTGGTTCTGTCAGTGTGATCATGTGATGTATCTGACCCCAGGAATGTGTCAATAAAGTTTCCCCTTCCTGGGACAATGAATTCACGGTGTTCTTATTTCAATTTCCAGGAGTGTATAAACATGAAGTTTGAAAATCAGATTACAAAGTCTCCTGTCTGTTCAAATGGTTCTGAGCACTATGCGACTCAACTTCTGAGCTCATCAGTCGCCTAGAACTTAGAACTAATTAAACCTAACTAACCTAAGGACATCACACACATCCATGCCCGAGGCAGGATTCGAACCTGCGACCGTAGCGGTCGCTCGGCTCCAGACTGTAGCGCCTAGAACCGCACGGCCACTCCGGCCGGCTCCTGTGTGTCATTGGAAGGATATTACTGTAGAAATTTCCGCTATATAGCTAATTTACTTTTGTCTACATATTATACGTGATTTTCATTAAGCTAATACTTATTCTGTGTAATTTCTCGCCGTTGTTAGAGAAGTTCAGTGGCTGCGCTAGACAGGAGACACCCTCCAAAGTAGTATTGCTGTTGCCAGAATGACTCCATAACGTCAGTAAACGACAGAGTAGTGTTTGCGGTGAATATTTATGAATCCGGTTTTTACGCAATTTGTAACAAACGCAGAGTGTTATTGATTACGCGGAATAACTGCTGAGAAAGCTCCCCCCCCCCCCCCCCCCCCCCAATGAGTGATGGGACTTATTTATAGCATTTAACAGTCAATTGCTCCTTCAGTTATAGCAAAAAAGTACCACAGGTAAATAGATGTATCTGTGACCATAAAATTAGTGTGTGTCACAGGATATCAGTTCTGACATTCAGCAACAAACCAAAATTATTATTGTTTATATACCGTAATGACGCTATCAGATTTTTCTTAGTAGCACATTTTACAATCAGTTTTACACTAAAAAAATTTCAAAAGTGTTTTACCTGTGACGAAAGAATTCAAGATGCTATAGTCATGCTTAGAGTCAAAACTAGCTTCATTATTCGTAGAAGGGACCAACTAAGTATTTTCGGGTTAGAAAAGTAAAGATATGGATTGAAAGCAGTTCTTTGTGCCGACGACCTTGAACTAATTTGTAGGAAAGTAAATGGCAAGCAGATATTAGTCACAAGATGAATAAAATGTGAATGTAAACGTAAATTTCGGTACTGAAACTTGGATCATCGCTTTTATGGATAAGCTTTTACCTTGGACTAAAATTATTGTTATAATTGAAATAATAGGTCACATCGAACATCTCAAGTATCTTCATTGTGATAAAACGTACTATTTTGAAAATGTATGTGCAAAATGAAGTGAAGAAGTTGCAAAACAATAGCCAGCCCACATCGGGGAAATAATACTCATAAATATACAAGATTAAAGTTTTATAGGACGGTTGCTCTAATTGCAGTGAATCAAGAATACTTAACAAGATTTAAGAGGACAGAACAGGATCTTTTAGATGCCTGTCAGTATTGCTTTAGGGAAGGTAAACGCACCAGAGGCTGTTCTGAAGTTCAGTTTGTTAATGGAAGCAAGAATTATGAAAACCAAGATACCTTCTTGGGTTTTGGCGGCCTGTGGAAAAGTGTTCGACTATCTGGAATTGTGTAAGATATTCGAAATTCTCAGAAAAATACGTGTAAGCTACAGGGAGAGACGGATTATATACAACATGGGTAAGAACCAAGAAGGAACAATAAGAATGAAACACCAAGTATGACATGCTTGGATTAAAAAGAGTGCAAGACAGGGATGCCACCTTTCATCCCTACTGTTTAATCTGTACCGCGAAGAAACTATGATGAAAATAAAAATTAAAGAGTGGGATTTGAATTCAGCGTGAAAAGGTATCAACGGTAATATTCGCTGATGACATTGCTATCCTCGGTGGAAGCGAGAAAGAATTATAGGACATACTGAACACAATGAAAGGTGTACTAAGCGCAGAACATGAACTGAGAATAAACCGAATGAAGATGAAAGTTTATTTATTTAGTTTTCTGTCACAGTTGCATATAATCATTACTGGTGATTACTTTCGAACGAATGCGGTCATTTTCAAACCATTGGCTGAATCTAATGTTTGACTGTAACATAATTCCGTTGGAACATTCAAAGACTTGTTCATTCACCAAATCAACATATATAATCTAGCATATTTTCCTTCTTAAGGCATACCTTTTCCCTATTATGATGCTTTGACAACTGTTCCGTGAATAAATATGCAACGTGTGCAAAATCTTTAATGTAGCGGGAACAGTACTATCGGATTGCATTAATTATTTTTGGTGTGATTTCATATTTAAAAAAATCTCTGAACTTTTGCAGGAAAAGAATATCAAAAGTAAAAGAAGGTACTGGAGTGGAGTCGTACTAAATCAGGCAATTTTGAAGGTATTAGGTTAGGAATTGAGTTACTAAAAGTAGTAAATGAGTTTTGCTAATGGGACAGCAAAATAATTGACAACAGGCGAAACTATGCAAGAAAAGCATTCCTAAATAAGTGAAGATCAGATGGGTAAGTTGGGTGACAGTTAAATTCTGTGGCGAATTGCGGAGAAAAGAAATTTGTGGCAGAACTAGGCTAAGGTGTGGAGTTAGCTTGATAGGACATACAAAGAAACGAACAGTGCTTTTCATTTGAGGGTGAGATTGCGTTCATTTGTAACATTTGCTAAATGCGTGCTCTTTGGGGATGTTCTGCATACTCTTAAGCGCAGGTGAACGAAAGAGCGCGCATTTCCCGTTTTTTGTATTTCTGAAAAGTTCAGTCAAGTGTTACCTCTCTGCTGCTATAGTTTTCTGAACACGTAGATTTTGTTAATAATTATAGATCTAAAATGATTGTTTTCCTGTTGATAATAACCCAGATAATTACTGTTGTTCCTTAACTGCCCGCTGTTAGGTATCGTTCCTCTACATGTGAACAGTAGTAGGAGAATGATGAAAGAACGAATAGAGGAACAGACAGAGAGAAAAGAACAGATTTTGAAGCGGAACGCCTTTTACAGCCTAGAGCAAACATATTCAGCTGCATGTCCGTGTCCCATGTCCGAGCAGCCACGATAAGGTACCTCCACATCCCAAATCTCTGGATCGCATGACAGACCAAACGTTAGATATATTAAAAATAAATGATTCTACCGCTACATAATAACTCGGCGAATTTGAATAATGGTATGATACAATATGTCGTGTTAATTAACAATGTGAGTCCTTTCCGATCAGTCTAAAGCGTGTGGCATTAAGGATCCTCATACTCGAAAGGACAAGTGAGTGCGTGTCGGTCGACGCAGGATTCCGGGGAGATTGGTGCCGCTTTCATCGCATCGCAGCCGTCACGGATCGCTGGACATATGACCCTCTCCAGCACAGATAGCGTCACATTCTCTTTGGGAAAGCCACGTGAAGAGTCTCTTGTCTCCAGAAAGCCTGTTGCTCCGTCGCTTTCTACACAGAGAGCTGTGCTATAGATTCTGTAAAGAACTTTTACACAGTACGAGAGTAGTTTCTATCACTAACCACGGTTTCCATTTAACTTTCCCTGTCACTGTAACAATTGCTTACACAGTTAAGTCAGAGGAACCAACTGGCATTACAGGAAGTAGCTATCAATAACAGGAGATATTAACAAATATTACAATATTTCTTTATCTTAGAGAGCTCCAATTATATGCTATGTAATGAAAAGTGGAATGAATGATTGAGTGAGAAGGATATTAATGTGATGAAAACTGTATGGAAATAAAACGCTGGCTTTTGGCATAAAACACATCGTACATTCGTGAGTAATACTGAGAAAAAATCTTTTCCGACTTTTTTGCTTAAAATTCTCGCCAGTAAGAAAATGTTATTGACTGTTTCCTGTAGATTGTTCTCCACATGCTGGATGGCGTCTTGCCCCAAAACCACATTAGGTTGTAATTGTTGTAGTGTTTAGTACTAGTATAGATTCGGTTGACTGACTATCTGGTAGCAGACAAACATCTAGAAACAGTAACTATTTGCAGGCAAGGTTGTCATTTGTTTTGTATAATGATTTATTACGTCACGATCACTTAAATAGATACCAAAAATATTCACATACCGGTTTCGGCAAGTGGTTGCCATCTTCAGATGTTATATAATGCACAAAATTGCTTCGTACAGAAATATAACAGTGGCAGTTAAGCATTTCGACCGTTATGAGATCGTCTATAATATTTGAATTAATGCATCGTCACATAGTTTTGACTCGTTTTGGTGGGATCACGTAAAAAGTTTTATGTACTAGGTATCTGTGGAAACTGAGGAGGATTCCTGACAAATAAGTGACTGATTGCCGCCTGGTTTCGTTGTGGACACTTGAGCTGTAAGGGAAGTGTATAAGTAAGCATATAAGTGGAGCAATGAAGAATGTGGAATCATTCTAGCGATGATACTGGTCGCAAATGAGGAAAACAACTGGAACACGCGACTTTGACAAAGGGCACGTTGTTATGGCCCGCCGACTGGTAACATGCATCTCGGAAACGGCGAAGATGTTCACGTGCTACTGCCATGAGTGCCTACGGAAAGTAGTTGAAGGACGATGAAACCAGACAAGATATGAATGTGCATGCCGCACCACAGAAACTGTAAGTCGGAGGCTCGCTCTCTTCGTAAATCGGGGTTGCAACCAGTCTGTGCCAGATTTGACGACGATGGGAAAAACCCATCGGCGAAAACCGATACCGTTATTTTAGTTCTCAATAACCAGTATTAATTTGGTCTCGTTTGTAGCAGGTGTTTTTTTTTTATTTTTGACTAACACCAGAAATACCAATTAGTCACAGCAGCAGCGCTGATTTTTACATCGGTTTGGAGTACTGCGTTGTTACAGAAAATGGGAAAACTGATCAGTGCTATTATAATAACAATACCGACAGAGACGACAGAAACAAGCGAAAAACACATGGCATAAGAATTGGTATTGCATTGCTGGGTTAAATTGTCACTGTTGTCCTGTGTCGTGGATTAACGTACGCGTATACATGAACTTCTCTTGCACAGACTCCCCCCCTCCACCTGGTCTATACGGTTGTTTGACGTTGCCTTCGATGGACATCAGTTGTACTGCAGAATGGCAATAACCCTAGTCTAGAAACACTTTTATAAAGAGAGGTAGAAATGAAGTACAATGCTGCAATTGCTTTAAAAGATTTAAGATTTCTCTGCCATTTCTATGACTTAGTAATAAAAGAGGAAGGAAATTGTTGTAACAGTAATAAATTAAAAACTTAAGAAAAGTTCATTCATAGTATACAATAAACATAGCGAGTAGCTTATCTGCTGCCTCTCCAAGTAGCCCATCATAATAATTTCCAGTTAATGATCGGTTCTGTTGAACCAGAGGACCCAGTCCATTCCACATAAATGCAGCCCACATGATTATGGAGCCACCACCAGATTTCACAGTTGCTTGTTGACAACTTGGGTCTATCGTTTCGTGGCGCCTGCGCCACAGGCGAACCGTGCCATCAGCTCTTACCATCGGAGATCGGGGACCATCTGGCTAGCCCACGGTTTTCCAGTCGTCTAGGAAACCGATATGGTTACGAGGCCACGGGAGGCACTGTGGGCCATGTCATGCTGTTAGCAAAGGCAAGTTGTGCAAATAAAATTGACACAAAAGTATGTTCACTTCATTTGATATCTTCGGCAGGCCAGCGGCAATGTTCATATTATCAGCGTTTTCACTGACAGTTTTCGGCTCTGTAATTTCCAGGCCACCATCCTCTATCTCAGAGTGATACAGATTCCCAACTTCATCACCACCAAAAGAACTCCGCGAGTATACACTCGGTGTGTAGAAAATGCTCACACTCAAGATGCTGTCGGCTACGGGAAACTATCGCCGCCAACTCAACTTCATAGAGAAATTCGATTAAGGAATGACAACGCGAATTAAACGTGAATAAAAGGTTGGTAATTCACACGAGTGAGACGCAGACGCGGCAGAAACCCGCGATTACTGCGTCTCCTGCCTGCTGTCTGTCTGCCTCGGTGCCGGAGAACCGGCCTGCGACCGTGAACCGGTGACACGTCAGCAGTACTCATACCCAGCCAGTGGCCACATCACACGAACAGTGGCCTTCGCTGTTTACATCTACATCTACATTTATACTCCGCAAGCCACCGAACGGTGTGTGGCGGAGGACACTTTACGTGCTGTTGTCATTACCTCCCTTTCCTGTTCCAGTCGCGTATGGTTCGCGGGAAGAACGACTGACGGAAAGCCTCCGTGCGCGCTCGAATCTCTCTAATTTTACATTCGTGATCTCCTCGGGAGGTATAAGTAGCGAGAAGCAATATATTCGATACCTCACCCAGAAACGCACCCTCTCGAAACCTGGACGCAAGCTACACCGCGATGCAGAGCGCCTCTCTTGCAGAGTCTGCCACTTTAGTTTGCTAAACATCTCCGTAACGCTATCACGCTTACCAAATAACCCTGTGACGAAACGCGCCGCTTTTCTTTGGATCTTCTCTATCTCCTCTGTCAACCCGACCTGGTACGGATCCCACACTGATGAGCAATACTCAAGTATAGGTCGAACGAGTGTTTTGTAAGCCATCTCCTTTGTTGATGGACTACATTATCTAAGGATTCTCCCAAGGAATCTCAACCTGGCACCCGTCTTACCAACAATTAATTTTATATGATCATTCCACTTCAAATCGTTCCGTACGCATACTCCCAGATATTTTACAGAAGTAACTATTTCCAGTGTTTGTTTCGCTATTATATAATCATACAATAAAGGATCCTTCTTTCTATGTATTCGCAATACATTACATTTGTCTATGTTAAGGATCAGTTGCCACTCCCTGCACCAAGTGCCTATCCGCTGCAGATCTTCCTGCATTTCGCTGCAATTATCTAATGCTGCAACTTCTCTGTGTACTACAGCATCATCCGCGAAAAGCCGCATGGAACTTCCGATACTGTCTACTAGGTTCATGTTTCATGACGTAGTTGCAAACGCATTTGATCATTTCAGCATCTGGTTGTAACGGCCTCTGCGCTGTGTAGTAGAACGGAGTCGTAGAATTAATTGTTGAGGTGGTGAAAGACAGACGTTGAATTGTTGGAAGACTTCTGGGGAAAAGCGATGCTCCTACAAAGCAGACAGCAAGATTCTCAAGCGACCTATCCCTTAGTTGTAGTCCATCTCTTGGAATTTCATCAAGTGTGTGTCACTGTCGATATCAACGGTATTCCGGGATGTATTGCTGATACCGCCCCACTCGCACGTCTCATACATATCGTCACTGAGCTTTGGACAGAGTGACGTTGCTCTCGCGGAACTGTGTGATGCAAATTTGAGAATCAGTGTTTCGGATGGTCTCTGAAAGAATTTTACACTCTTAAGAAGAATCTTGAAAAGTCTACTGTCTCATTTTATACGTTGTCCAGGAAAATTACAGAGATAACAGAAAAATTGTGAAGGAGGTAGCCACATTTTTTCGACTCTCAGTGACATCTAGGAGCTCTAACAATAATATTAGGTTCACTCCGCCTCACACTACGCTTGCAGACTTTATTGGATGTGTATTTGGAGAGTTTCTTTCAGTGGAAGATGTCGTAATTTGTAAATAATTCAATGGCTTTTCTTTGTGTGTGATGTAAAGACTGACGAATTGCTGAGATATTCACTTCCCAACCTGGTTACTGAGTTTCAACAATACAGATACTTCCTCCGTTAACCTAGCGCTACTGTGTGCTACAGTAGAACCCTTTTACCTTGACTGCTCAACCTCGCAGTTTTCAGAAAACTGGACGACGGTTCAAACCCGCGTCCGACCTACCACATTTACGTTTTCTGGGATTTCGCTAAATCATTTCAGGAAAATGTCGGGGTGGTTTCTTTTAAAGGCCAGTTTCCTTCCCCACTCGTGACACAATCCGAGCTTGCGCTCCTTCTCTAACAACCGCGATGTCGACGGGACGTTAAATCCGATCTCCCTTTTTTTGGTGTCAACTTGACCTTGACGCAAAACAGAATTTCTTTCGTTCAGAATGCACTGATGCTGCTAGCCGTGCTGGAGGTTAATTCAGTGTGGCAGATATTCAACAGTTTAATCCTCAGGCTACAAGGGTCGACGAAGTGCGCAACCATGTATAAACCAACACCTTGTGCAGCGTTCACCAGTGAATTTTAATACCTGTTAATGCGCGGCTGCATTTTGAATGCCTAGTTTTCTATTTGCTGTAACGTAATGGTGTTCATTATAGAATACGTAGATCGAATTTCGCAAAAAACCACGTGCTGAAATATGCATGCGTCTAGCACATAAATTTATACACAGTTAGTGATGACGTCGGTTGCGGATGCATTATGTACTCTGCGCCAGCTACATGATTAAACCTCTAGAAAACCTCTAGAAAAAAGCGCAGTCTCGTTCGGTGACAAAAGTCATCTGGATTCTAAAATACTGAGAATGTTTGTCTACTGAGGTTTCTGGCAATAATTACTTTCCACTAAATAAATATCAGTTAAAAATCGTAGCTATAGAAACAGATGGCTCTGGCCACATACTCAAGTGTACGCAGGGATATTTTCCAGAGAACGCTTCAGTGTCTGGAATGGGAAGTGGGGTAATCAACAAAAGTAGCATCAACGGTTGTCCAAAAAATACTAAAAACTCTGCATCTCTGAGCGGCGTCGAACATGGAAATTTCACATCAACCTCCAGCACTTTACACATTGTCTTCTTTGTTGTTTGGCCTCTTGAAGCGAAACGTTTTGTAGGTCATATTATGTCTCTTGTAGTTTATTTTTATGTTATGGGATACGGTCGTCTTTTGTTTTGTTTTGGAGGTTATGGGAGTATCTGCTACTCTTCTGTGTGTTTGTGTTTATTATTTTCTAACTGACGAAAAAACATTAAGAACAAAACGTTATTTAAAGTAATGAAACATATAGTCGATAAAATACGTTCCTTGTAGCCACCACAAAAATAGTATCACATAAACCAGGCAACATACCCACCCACGGTCACCCGCCACTGTACCGTAATAATGTAATAACATATCATCTCCTCTTACACACACACACACACACACACACACACACACACACACACACACCAGTCGAAAAATGAAACCCCTACATGGAGGTATAGGAAACATTCTGATAACGACCAAAACAAAACAAAAGACGATCACACCAACAGCAAAACGAAGTACATGAGATATCCACGTTACTCTATACCACGTAACATATAAAAGTAAAACGTTGTTTTCAGAAATCTCGAAAAGTTCTTGACAGATTTACTTCAAATATTTACACGATACTATAATGAGTATAGGGACGGAGATAAGCTTGATATTTTTAAACAATTAATATACAGGTCTTTTGTTAAGACCGATACGAGAAATTAAAATGGTTTGCTGTGCTTTGCTTTGATATACTGTGAAATTGTGCATTTTTGCTATCTTTCTTGTATTCGGTTGAAAAAACGATAACAGGGCAATTTAAACCGTTACACAAATTTTTCTCATGGTTAGTTGTATGTTGCAGTATTACGAACTCTTACCGTACAGTATCCAAAAAAACGAAAAATGTGTTGAGAAATTTTGTGACTGTTTTGTACAAAAAGTTTAAAAAACACATTGAAATCAATAAAAAAACAAAAGCAAGGATGTCCTTTTCATTCTTAGTTGCAACGAGGAGCGAAAATTTACATCCTGATACAATTCCGAGGGATACTCCAGATGAGGCTGTAGATCCAGTTCACATACATATTTAGCCGTTGCGAAGCATTTCAGGTTTCGTCAGTGAGGGATACGGGGACCTACACAACATGAAAACGAAAATATACACTGGTAAGCCAAAACATGACAAGTGCCTACCGCGACGCTGGATGCCACCTGGTGGTGTTGCGACCACGTGTTGCAGTAGCAAAAGTATTTAAGCGGAGCAGACACGGACGGGGGATCACCCTAACGAGGATATGGGTTGCACATGAGGAAATCCATTGAGATAAACGACTTCGACGAAGGGCAGTTATTATTAAGCAGAGCCTGTGAACGAATATCACGAAAACAACTAAGCTGGTCGAATGTTCACGTGCTACTGTCGTGAGCGTCTACGGAAAGAGGTAGGATAGTGAAACTACCACTGGACGCCAACGATTCTTCACAGAACGTGGAGTTTGGAGCTTTGTCTGCTCTGTAAAGTAGGACAGATGGTGATATGTGGCATCTCTTCCGAAAAAGCACAATACTGATGCACGCACAAGTGTTTCGGAACAACCGTTCATAGTACATGGTTGAAAATGGAGCTACGTAACAAATTACCTCTGTGTGTTCACATGTCGACCCAACGACATCGTCAGTTACGATTGCGTGGGAGCTGAGGTAGTCATCGAAGAAACACTGACTGCTGCGAACTACGTGCAGCCCTTCATGCTTGGTGTCTTCCCCGACGGCGATGTCGTCAGCAGTACTATTGTCCCTGCGTCGCAGCCAGAACTGTGCTACAGTGGTTTGAGGAGCATTATAGTGAACTCGTGTTGATGTATCGGCTACCAAATTCGCTTCATGTAAATCCTATGTAACCCATCTGGGCCACTATCGGGTGCCATCACCGCCTACGCAAATCAGCGGTCCGTTATTTACGCAAATTACATGACCTGTACGTAGGCATCTACTGACACATACGTCCACAAACCTACCAACACACTGTTGGATCCCTGTTACGCAGAATCAATCATGTATTTGGTTCCAAAGATGGACAAAGAAGCTGTTAAGCAGCTGGTCATAATGTTTAGCTCATCAGTGTCTTTCGTTCAGTGAAGTACATTGTACAAAAATCGAGCACATATATGTATAAAGCCTTAGGAATGGAGCTGGAAATAAAAAACCGTGAGCAATTAATTCTAATAGTAATTTAATACTGTTTAATAGTAATAAATTAAAACATGAGAATTGTTTATGATCTTGGAAAAATTTCTAAGACGAGCCATATTGTTACAGTGGCCTCTTAGGACGCTTTAAAACAGAGTGAAACCTGTGTGTTGGTTGTATGTCTACAAGATGATCAAATGGCTCTAAACACTATGGGATATGTCTATAAGGGTTTTACTAAAGTCGCAAAAAGACCGTATTATTCTAGCAAGTAACCTTTATTACTCCAGCACTATACTGCGTCCTGTGATTAGTTTTTATTTCCAGAACTATTCCTATCCGTAAACAAAAGAAAATTAATGCCCAGTAACATTTGTAAGGTGTATCCTTTGCAATTATTCAGTCAAAGAGCTGACAGTGAATTTCAGACAAAAAATGTTATTGTATACCATTATGGAAACTAGTACTTGCAAATTATTTTCATAGTAGTTAACAGTCTCTGCTGATTTCTACGTATTGGTTCACGGCGACGTTCACGTTCCATTTGTTTCCTTTGTTCTCTGTCCGGCGTCATAGCTCTATGTGCGACTGATCGGTTGCCGGCACAAAGGGGGCGCAGCTATTATCGGCGCGGGAATTAGTCAGCTGCGGAACTCATCCGGAAGCTATTACCGCAAATGAAACTAAACTGGGCAATATCGCTCTCTCACTCTCTCAGCCCCCCCCCCCCCCCTCCCCGCCCCCGCCACGGAATTCCCTCCCCCGGTCGGCCTGCAGTGCGAAAACCGCGAAGTTACGAGCCGTTCGTACTCGGACATTACTCATGTGGCATTTTGCGCGCGCGGGGCATTTTACTGATCCGTTAACTAGATTAAATGTACTCTCGGCCATTCAGCAGCGACGCTGTACCACGAGCGACATCTTTGATGCAGGATGGGTTTAGTCGAAGTTCCAATCCACAAGTTACTCATTTTTCAGAGACTTACCAGTAGAACAACGGTTCCCCGTTGCATTCCCGGTCAGGTACGGTATTTAAATTTGTTTCAAACTCTAACCACTGAAAGCAGTGCATATTATACTGTCGCACTGAAACGTGAGACGATCAGCTGAGGATGTATACACCTGTCATTGCCGCTCTAGTAACTGGCTTGTAGGCAACTCTCTTTGGTGATTGGAAGATAATAGCAAATCGGCAGACTGTATCCATGGGGTAGTATTTTCCAGCAGATAGGCGTTGAGGCAGCGCGACAGTTCTTTGGTAGCCGCTGTTTATCCTGTTAAACCCGTCTCAGGTAGTGTTCCTGGCTGGCGAAGACACACGGCCCTGTGGCCTGGAATCGCTGGCAGCCGGGCCGTAACTAACTTGTAACCATCCTCCCTGTTCACGTTGTTTGGGCGTTTGATTATTTCAATATTATTTCAATAGCATCTCTTATTTTCTGCTGCCGCATCTGCGGCTGCCGAGCAAGCACGCTTTGTTCCAAGAAGCTGATAGAATGATGATGACGATGTTTGCTTTGTGGGGCGCTCAACTGCGTGATCATCAGTGCCCATACAATGTCCCTATTTTTCCACAGTACAATTTTTTCATAGTCCGATCGAGTTACTGTCACGAATAATGATGACGCTGATGATGATGATGATGATGATGATGATGATGATGATGATGATAAGACAAACACCCAATGCCCGGGCAGAGAAAATCCCCAACCCGGCCGCGAATCAACTGACAGAATGGCCACATTCCTCATGGTGTTCAGCTACAGCTGGCTTGTTGTACTGTCACAGTCGTAAGTAACAATCACGCTCCAATAAGCGAGTACTAATGGGTTTTCCGGAGAAAGTAAAAAAAAATCGTGTTTTCGCTCTCGTCCGGTACAAGCACGACTGCCCGCAACTGCCGCTCACCGCTGCATCCTGCTTGCAGGGAGCTGAGCAACTCCTTCCTGTGTGTCCGTAAAGTATACCGGAAACAACTTTTCACAGACTTACCAGAGAACCATATTTTTCACAATTAGAAGTATTAGAGTCTATCATATCGCAAACTAAAGCTACAGTTTTGTGATACGGCAGATGTGACAGAACTAGATGTATGCTAGCAGGAAAGTGAACATCTTGATACAATGCTCCCACACGAGTCGAGTTTCATTTATATGTTGTGTAGGGTGCACACTATAAATAACCATAATCAGTGGTTAATAATGGTCAAAAAATTTTGATGTGCAAGGTGAGAAAATAAAACTGGCCTTGGAAATATTTTATGCACATTAGGATAAGGAACCCAACATCAGCCACGCTGAGGGCGGACGATGCAGGCCGGACTGACTGGCTTGCAATGCATGAAATGATTTCTGGGTCATTTTGGGTACACTGTCAGCTTTCTGTATCTGTAGTACAGTCTTGCAACTGTTCTGAGGTGTCATGTGTCATGCTGGCAGGAATTATTGCCTCCATTTCTTGTCGCGGCTGGAAAATGGATGATGCTTACAGTGCTCACCCCCTACCATTGCCACATAGCGAAGCAGACCTGATAACCTTGTTGACCCCAGGTGCGCGCTGCAGGGCCGTATTTACGCGTAGGCTATCTAGGTTACAAGGGTCAGCACCAAAAAAATTTGCAACAACAAGTGTTTGATCGAAAGAAAGGAAGAAAACAGCTGCTGTGGGCATTGAAATAAATTAGTGTGGAAAGTTGAAAATTTGTGCCCCACTGGAACTCGAACCGAGATTTACAGCTTCTCATGGGACAGGATATACATTCGACTAATCTCTACCACTAACATTGCCATATCCGCAAATTAACACACCTCACCAGTGAATATACGGGTTAAAGATCAGGAAAAAGAAGAAGATGGGGAAGATGCAAACTGCAGCAGCACTGTCCACTATAGGTTCCTTTCGTCAACATGAGGGAATAACAGAGGCTCGACAAACTGCAACAAGAAACTCTACAATATGGCGTTGTCGTTCATCGCAGATGGTCTTAGTAACAAATTTCTGCTAGTCTACATTTAAAAACGAGTCCAGAAATACACTATTTACTCTAATATAGCTCTCCCGTAAATACAACAATGCCATAGAGATATTCCGAGTCCTCGTACCATCCGCGAATTGCATATGGAAGTATGGGGCTGAGTTACATAGATTCTACCTTCCGTCATTCACTGTACTATGGTCCGAATATCACAATGGCCTCTTTGTAATGTCTTACCAACTTTTGTTGCTGTAGCGTAGCCTACCACCAGCCCAACTACCATGCTGTTCTGAAAGGTGAGAGGAGAGTGAAAGTGCTCACCTTGTACACGGTGCACTGCGACCACATGCGTTGGATATGATGGGGGGGGGGGGGGGGTTTACAGCAACCAGCGAAATACACTGTATGATCAAATTATCCGAATAGCTATTAGTTTACGTTAATGTGAGGTGTGGCTAACTTATGCCTGTATAACGGCGTAAACTCTGTTGGAGACTCCATCAGTAAGGTGACTGAATGTGAAGGACTGAGCCAAAACCAGAGAAAGAGTGATGTAGGACGCTGTGGTTTGGAGCGAAGTCGACGTTATAACTAATCCATAAGGTGTTAAGAGTCGAGGGACATGAAAGGGAAGCAGTAGTTGTGATGGGAGTGAGACAGGGTTGTAGCCTCTCCCCGATGTTATTCAATCTGTATATTGAGCAAGCAGTAAAGGAAACAAAAGTAAAATTCGGAGTAGGTATTAAAATCCATGGAGAAGAAATTAAAATTTTGAGGTTCGCCGATGACATTATAATTTCGTCAAAGAGAGCAAAGGAGTTGGAAGAGCAGCTGAATGGAATGGACAGAGCCTTGAAAGGAGGATATAGGATGAACATCAACAAAAGCAAAACAAGGATAATGGAATGTAGTCGAATTAAGTCAAGTAATGCTGAGGGAATATTAAGAAGTAGAGACACTTAAAGCAGTAAGAGACACTTAAAGTAGTAAAGGAGTTTTGCTATTTGGGGAGCAAAATAACTGATGATGGTCGAAGTAGAGAGGATATAAAATGTAGACTGGCAATGACAAGGAAAGCGTTTCTGAAGAAGAGAGATTTGTTAACACTGAGTATAGATTTAAGTGTCAGGAAGTCGTTTCTGAAAGTATTTGTATGGAGTGTAGCCATGTATGGAAGTGAAACATGGACGATAAATAGTTTAGACGAGAAGAGAATAGAAGCTTTTGAAATGTGGTGCTGCAGAAGGATGCTGAAGATTAGATGGGTAGATCACGTAACTAATGAGGAGGTATTGAATAGGATTGGGGAGAAGAGCAGTTTGTGGCACAACTTGACTAGAAGAAGGGATCGGTTGGTAGGCCATGTTCTGAGGAATCAAGGGATCACCAATTTAGCACTGGAGGGCAGCGTGGAGGATAAAAGTCGTAGAGGGAGACCAAGAGATGAATACAGTAAGTAGATTCAGAAGGATGTACGTTGCAATAGGTCCTGGGAGATGATGAAGCTTGGACAGTATAGAGTAGCATGGAGAGCTGCATCAAACTAGTCTCAGGACTGAAGACAACAACAACATCAACAACAAGGTGTTACGTGGAGTTCAGACCGGGACTCTTGACACGCCAGTGGATTTCAGGATTGTTATTGTCTACGAACCATGTCACATGTCCTGATTTGTGACAAGGTGCATTGTCATGCAGACACGAGGAATCGTCATCTCCGAAGTATTCCTCAACTGTGCTCAATGCACAGTGCAGTAAAATGTGTTCATACCGCACAAGATTCGGTGTTTTCTTAATTAAAATAAGGGAACCACACCCTAACCCCGAAAAACATACCCATACCGTAAGACCAACTCCTCAGGACTTCACTGTTGGCGCTACACATGATGGCAAGTAAGGTTCTTCAGGCATTAGAAAAACCTCATCCTTTACATGGGATTGTCACAGTGTGTGACGTGATACATGACTCGTTTCCAATCTACTGATTAATGGTGTCGCCCCTTACACCGCCCCAAGCGGCGCCTAACATTGAGTACCGAAATGTGTGGCTTAGGAGGAGCTGCTCGTCGATTGTTTCTCGTTATTTTTAACTCCCTATGCACCGTAGTCATTGGGCTGTCTGGACTACTGGAGCTCAAGAGTGATTCCTTCTAACGATTTCATGAGATTCTTTTAAATTACCCTTCATAGTGGTGGACGATCTCTGTCTATCAGTACATGACGTCCATGTTCTTGGTTTCCTTGTGATTGTTCCTTCGCGTTTCCACTTCACACTTATATCACCAACAGTCGACTTGAGCAGCTTTAGAAGGGTTGATGTGTGCCCTATGCATTTGCTGCTCTGGTCACATCCAGTGAGTACTCCGCTTTAGAAGTCGCCGAGCTCCAGTGACCAACCAGTTCTGCTGTTACCGCCTCTTTCATTCGGGGGGGGGGGGGGGGGGGGGACGCCTCTCGTAATATGCAGTGGTTGCTTCTGCATTACATAGGTGTGTCCGGATACTTTTGGTCAGACGATGTATATTACGAGAGTGTCACGTAAACGTCTCCACATCTTGGCCACCGTCATACGTAGCTGCGTTACAAATTTCTTCAGGCCTCGTTCAAGTCACATACTGCCTCAAGTTTCACTTGCATATCCTTAGGCATGACTAGTCATTCAAATTCACAGTAGCTGCCGGTAAATATTGCACTTTCATTAGCTGATGGAGTAATATTTTGAGGTTAGTGAGTTCCAGTACAGAAGCAGCCGAGCGTCTCATACGTCGTGTTATTCTCAAACTTCAGACAGACCGTTGTTTTACAATCTAAGGGCTTTTACAATGACGTAACAAATCTTCATGCAGAAATACATCCTCTTCATCATTGGACGTGGCGCTGCCCATCTGCCCTTGTATGAACCATGTATTCGCATCCGTTCAGCTAACACGAGACAAATACTGTATGGGAAAAGCTCATCTTTGTTTTTCGTGCATTCTGGTTCCTTTTACAGAACATATTTGCAACAATCTTCCACGATAACGGGTGGCTGTTTATGGCGACATTCATGAAATCGAGTCCCAAGTAGAAAGAGTGTTCGCTTAATAGAATAACTACTTCTCTCCGAGGGAACGACAGAGATTTCACTGCATTTGTTAGTAAGATTAAAGAAGTAAAAAACTATTAGTTTTTGGACTTAAGTGTTCAGACTTTAAAGCTTTTCCGGCGAACCTAATTTCAACCTTCCATGGTTTAATCCGAACAACAGACTGTGCCCGTCTCTTTTATCATTCCCGGTTTATCAATAATGATTTGAAATCATCACCTTATGTTTGACATTATGTTGGCGATAATGATGACTTATATTTTTATTATTATTGTTCTAAAACGTATTCTGTGATCACAGGAGAAAAATATTTTTATGATAACCTGTTGATAGTTGTGTTTCTACTTTTTTATTTATGCATTTAATTCACCTGGCCTTTGGGTCTTCTCTTGCATCCAGTGATGAGCTACATACAATCACGATAATCAATAACAAGAATAATAATGACGATAGATGAAAGTAATTAATATAGGAATTTTATAAATGCCGGTTTTACAAACATTGTTTTGATGATGATGATGATGATGATGATGATGATGATGATTGGTTAGTGGGGCGCCATACAAATTACCAATATTTGCTCAGTCCAAAGTCGCCACATTCATGAATGATGATGAAACGATGAGGACAACACAAACTCCTAGTGATCTAAAGGCAGGTGAAAAGCCCTGACCCCGCCGGGAATCGAACCTGGGGCCCCGTACTCGGGAAGCGAGAACGCGACCGCGAGATCACGAGCTGCGGAGCATTGTTTTGAACAATGTGCTCGTCGAATATGAGAAATTGCTTCTAACAGGAATGTGTGGCAGCAGTACAGAAGGAATCAGATGTGGAGAAGAAGCTGACTGATCATAAGAGAGCAAGAAACTATAGGGTAAGGTGAGAAAGGATGAAGACTAATCTTGATGGCTAGATCTCATTTTATACTTTCTCACAATCACCTTTCTTTTTCTTCCCATAGTGTTAGTTTGCGTCTAATATTCAATGCTGATCTAAGAAAAACAGTTGGTAAGGTAACGAGAAGTTTCTGAGGTTCGTTACTGCTTTCATCGCGTTGTCTTTTCCTGTATACAGAGTGTTACAAAGAGGTACGGCCAAACTTTCAGGAAAAATTCCTCACACACAAAGATAGAAAATATGTTATGTGGACATGTCCAGAAACGCTTACTTTCCATGTTAGAGCTCATTTTATTACTTCTCTTCAAATCACATTAATCATGGAATGGAAACACACAGCAACAGAACGTACAGCGTGACTTCAAACACTTTGTTACAGGAAATGTTCAAAATGTCCTGCGTTAGCGAGGATACATGCATCCACTCTCCGTCGCATGAAATCCCTGATGCGCTGATACAGCCCTGGAGAATGGCGTATTGTATCACAGCCGTCCACAATACGAGCACGAAGAGTCTCTACATTTGGTACCGGGGTTGCGTAGACAAGAGCTTTCAAATGCCCCCATACATGAAAGTCAAGAGCGTTGAGGTCAGGAGAGCGTGGAGGCCATGGAATTGGTCCGCCTCTACCATTCCATCGGTCACCGAATCTGTTGTTGAGAAGCGTACGAACACTTCGACTGAAATGTGCAGGAGCTCCATCGTGCATGAACCACATGTTGTGTCGTACTTGTAAAAGCACATGTTCTAGCAGCACAGGTAGAGTATCCCGTATGAAATCATGATAACGTGCTCCATTGAGCGTATGTGGAAGAAAATGGGGCCCAATGAAGACATCACCAACAATGCCTGCCCAAACGTTCACAGAAAATCTGTGTTTATGACGTGATTGCACAATTGCGTGCGGATTCTCGTCAGCCTACACACGTTGGAATGAAGCCTCATCCGTAAAGAGAGCATATGCACTGATATGAGGATTGACACATTGTTGTATGAACCATTCGCAGAAGTGTACCCGTGGAGGCCAATCAGCTGCTGATAGTGCATGCATACGCTGTACATGGTACGGAAACAACTGGTTCTCCCATAGCACTCTCCATACAGAGACATGGTCAACGTTACCGTGTACAGCAGCAACTTCTCTGACGCTGACATTAGGGTTATCGTCAACTGCACGAAGAATTGCCTCGTCCATTGCAGGTGTCCTCGTCGTTCTAGGTCTTCCTCTGTCGCGAGTCATAGGCTGGAATGTTCCGTGCTCCCTAAGACGCCGATCAATTGCTTCGAACGTCTTCCTGTCGGGACACCTTCGTTCTGAAAAACTGTCTCGATACAAACGTACCGCGCCACGGCTATTGCCCCGTGCTAATCCATACGTCAAATGAGCATCTGCCAACTCCACATTTGCAAACATTGCGCTGACAGCAAAACCACGTTCGTGATGAACACTAACCTGTTGATGCTACGTACTGATGTGCTTGATGCTAGTTCTGTGGAGCAATGAGTCGCATGTCAACACAAGCACCGAAGTCAACATTACCTTCCTTCAGTTGGGCCAACTGGCGGTGAATCGAGGAAGTACAGTACGTACTGATGAAACTAAAAGGAGCTCTAAAATGGAAATTAAGCGTTTCCGTATACATGTCCACATAACATCTATTCTTTATTTGTGTGTGAGGAATGTTTCCTGAAAGTTTGGCCGTACCTTTTTGTAACACCCTGTATAAGATTTCTGAGCCCCACCTCCTGTTTCACAATATCGCGAAGTACGGCAACACTGGTGTAACCGAATTTCCGCACATTAACCCGCGGTCAGAGACAGTACTTCATGGCAGTTGGTCTGCCTTGACGACAGTTTAGCGTGGGCGGTACAGGATTTCTGCGTAAGCAGGCTGCTTTCTCAGTAGCTGTGATGTGTGAGTGGGAGAGGGAAGGGAGGGGTTGCAGTTACTGCGGTCGTATCGCGCAGAGAGCGAGTGTGGCGCGGGGGGGAGGGGGGGTGGAGGGGCGGGGGAGGAAAGCCTCAGCACATTGGCCGCCCACGGCTCGGTTCAGTTTGCGAAACTCGAGATCAGCCAACCGGCATTCGCCTCTGTCTCTCTCTCTGCCGATGCGATATCCCGAGCGCAGGAAGAGTAGGTCAGTTTCTGCTCTCCGAGTCAGCTTGATTTAACTACCGATTAGAATTCTGTTTCCTTCTTTTTTGACAATAAGCATCATTGTATCTGTGTCTTCACGGAGAATCAACACAAATATATCTTAGGAGCAACGAGGAAAGTTGCCATTCCATGGAATGTGCCATTTATCACGAAACATCTATATTGGTATTCTAGAATCTGATCGCAGACTTAGTTCTGTTGAAACTTCTGAGAACGCACAAAACGTCTGCATACGTCTGATGATAGGCATTGGCAAACCGTATTTTCAACGAATGTTTCTGATCGCCTCAGAGACAAAGATTTCGATATTCATTGTTGCCGGTGGTCTGGTTAGCAGCTGTAGATGCCCTTTGTAGTTCCTTCTTTCCGTTGACCGCGATTGCTGCACAGAAGTGATTAATGATTAATGATGATTAATGAAGGTCGTACAGCAGGGCTTCCCAAACCTTTCAGCAGGTGGACCCCTTCTTCAGTCGAAAATCCATGGCGGACCCCTAGTTAGTCAAGAACACAGTAACTTCAAATTTCAGAGTGAAACCCATGGGAACTGAAAGCTTCTTAATGCAGGTTTTATGTTCCCAACGATCCTCCTTCCCCCCTCCCTCCGACGTAGTCTTTGGTTTAGGGATGAATGAAGGTCAAACATCGACTTATGAAATAGGTAGTGCACTGACAAAGCAAGTTCAACATTTAATGTTGCCTGGGGCCGCATACGTACCAGCGAGCGTTGTGATTGGTCGACAAAACTCGCGTAAAAGGTTTCAGCGCACCTACCGCCGTGAGCCAGCGGACAAACGGCCTCCGTATCGTTGCGAAACAATCAGAGAAGCCGCATTCTCCGGCAGTAAACTGTGTATGCGTTCTCACTTAGGAACCGTGAAGGCTGCTTGGGAATACGACCTGAAGTAAATGTACACATGTTTTTCACGCGGAAAAAAGTGATGGATCTGATATTCACATTTTTATTTAATAATTTTACTCATTATTTTACACAATTTGGTGAAGGTGGCCGCGGACCCCCTAGAAAGAGCCGGCGGACCCCTCAGGGGTCCGCGGACCACACGTTGGGAAGCCCTGTCGTACAGGACCGCTTGATAGAATTTTATTAAAATTCTAGGCAAGCGGACGTCTTTGCTGGTCATCGGAACTCAGTTCTCACCACTGAAGAAAATTCTACTCTAATCAACGAGATTACAGGCCGAAGACAAGTCTGGAGACGCCCCGTACAGCGGTGGAATACCAGCATGTCTGTCGCACGACAACCAGGAGTGGTGGTCTGGGGTGCTACTGCTTTTGATAGCAAGATCGATTTGGTTGTCATCCACTGCGTCCTTACAGCACAGCGGTACGTCGACGATGCTCTACGCTCCGTTTTATTTACTTTCATGACAAGCCAACATGGCCTTACATTTCTGCAAGATAATGCCCGCAAACACACGACGAAAAGTTTCTACTGCTTGTCTTCGTATTTGCTAAATCACACCTTGGTTAGCAACTTCGCCGGACCTCTCGCCAGTTTATTAAGGTTGGAGCATTATGGGTGGCCGGCCGATGTGGCCGAGCGGTATTAGGCGCTGGAACCGCGCGACTGCTACGGTCGCAGGTTCGAATCCTGCCTCGGGCATGGATATGTGTGATGTCCTTAGGTTAGTTAGGTTTAAGTAGTTCTACGTTGTAGGGGACTGATGTCCTCAGATGTTAAGTTCCATGGTGCTCAGAGCAATTTGAACCATTATGGGTGGGCCCTCAACCAGCTCGGAATTCTGAGTATCTAAAGCGCCAATTGGACAGAATCTGGCACGATATCCCTCAGGAGGACATCAAACAACAAATCATTGTCAAGCCGAATACTGCTTGCCTAAGGGCCAGAGGAACACCATCGCATTATGGACTTGGTCAATTTGTGAAGCACTTTCGCTTGAATAAATCATCAATTTTTTCTGAAATTGTATTGATAAATCACATCTCCCAGTTTCCGTCCCATTGAAGTAATTCCTTCGTGGTGCAACTTTCTTTCTTTCTTTTTTTCTCTTTGAAAGAGGAAATATGTAATTTCGAAGTACTCGGGGCCTCCTATGCACGGTCGTAACGTTGTCACGTTGCAGTGTCACGCCAGCGACGTCACGGCTCAGAGCCAGGCATTATTCTAATCCTGTTCACTTGAGAAAAAAGCCGGAAAAAATGCCCAGATAAAACCGGATGAATTGCATAAAATTGCTCGTGTGGCCTATTCTCTTGTAATTTTCTAAGGAAGCCATTCTAAGAAATTTAGGGACGAGTAGTGCGAAAGGTCAAGAATTAAGTGGAAATCGTTCGAAGAATGGCTAGGTTGTGTACAAGAAAGTGTGTCAGGTAAGTTAATAGAACCGGTATTTCAGCCAGACTGTGAAAGTACTTGCCGGTGGGAACTTTGCATTCTGAAGAATCCTTGGTGCTTTATGAGACAACTACTTGCTATGACTCACTGGCTGGTAATGATGATGACTGTAAAACTGTAACCGGTATAGCCGGTATTTATTTTCCGAGTTTCTCTCTTCAGTAATCTCTGTTGTTATAGATTACGAAGCAGTATTAGTGTCACTCTTACGTTTCGTGCTAGAAGCGGAAAAGTAGCGTAAAATCAGTTCATTTTATCTGACTATGATGCAGGAAAGAGATCGAAAAGTTGTACCCGATGCGCTCCCACAATACGACGTCGTTTCGCTCCCATTGTGTCGACATTCTAAAATTAAAATTAAACCAAAAAAATGGTTCAAATAGCTCTGAGCACTCTGGGACTTCACAACTGAAGTCATCAGTCCCTTAGAACTTAGAACTACTTAAACCTAACTAACCTAAGGACACCACACACATCCATGCCCGAGACAGGATTCGAACCTGCGACCGTAGACTGTGGCGCCTAAAACCGCTCGGCCACAGCGGCCGGCAATTAAACCAACACAAACCATCATTATGGTTACGCGTCCACTTCACAAGTTCATGGTGGGGAAATAGAGGCAACATATTATTAAATACAGGAATTGATGAAATAAAATGTCGAAGGGGGAATAAAGTTCGATGGTTATAAGTGATTTGAACGCTGTTGTAAGGAAGGAAGGGAGATCAGGATTTAACGGACCATCAGTGAGTGGGTCATTAGAAAAGCAACACAAGCCTAGACTGTCTAATGACGGGGGAAAAAATCGGCCGTGTCCTTTTCAAAGATTGTAGTTTGTCGTTTGTGAAGAAAACTTCCTCCACAAACAACAGACTATATCACAAATTAATCCACAGTAAAATGGATAAATTCTCAAACTTAGGAATATACAAAATCAGATGTAAAAAGTTGCACAGTCTACTAAATGGGACAGACTGGCAAGAACTTTTAAATTAGATACACTGAATCCCTCAACTACTACACACATAATTAATTTTTAAAAAACCAGCAATAGCTACATGCATGAGAAACACTGGACGCCTATTCAAAAACATAGAAGAAGATCTTAAGATACTCCAGCTCTTCCGAAAGTGACACACAATGGGAGTTAAATGCTGTCGGGCTTGGCCAACACTTAAATGAGTGACTGTCCGATCTACCGAGCGCTGTTGGCAATCCGGGTGCGCTCAGCCCTTGCGAGGCATACTGAGGAGCTACCTGATTGAGAAGTAGCGGCTCCGATCACGAAAACTGACAACGGGCGGGAGAGCGGTGTGCTGATTTCACGGCCCTCCGTATCCACATCTAGTGACGCCTAAGGCTGTGGGTGACACGGCGGTTGGTCGGTACCGTTGGGTCTTGCAAGGCCTATCCGAACGGAGTCAAGTGACTGACAACTTTATGTATACAGGTTTATGTATACAGGGCGTTCCAGAACTGATGGTCAATGTTCAGTGATATGACAGGAATGATTATTCGAAAAAAATCCCTGAATATTGGAGCCTGTATAGTGTAATACTCGGAAAATGTAACACCTCTGTCTGTATACAAACTCTTTGTGAAACCATACCCTCTAGTATCTTTGGCATGTAGTATGGAAATTTGTGGTGAGGTCCTATGGGACCAAACTGCTGAGGTTATCTTTCGCTAGGCTTACACACTACTTAATCTAACTTAAACTAACTTACGCTAAGGAAAACACACCAACGCATGTCCGAAGGAGGACTGAGGACTCGAAACTGCGACGGGGGAGCCGCGCGAACCGTGGCAAGGCGCCTGAGACCATGCGGCTATCCAGCGCGGCTAGCATGTTTTCATTACAAAAACAAACTGTGTAACACAGTGACGATTTGCGTGTGTACGGTGTTTTGTGTAATAAAGAAGGCACGATACTTCTAAGTAGAAAAGCATCTAACATTAGGGTATAAAAAACAGTCCAAGATTCATTAGACCAATTTTCAGATTGCTTTATCACCTGAAAAAGACAACTACAGTACACTGAGTCAGAGAATCACACATGCAAACATCACAAAAATATTTATGTAAACAAATACACCTGAAAGTGAGAACAAGTTCTCCAAATGTGTAGTACTAACAAGGGGACTGTACGAATTTCCCCTCACCGATTTGATTCGTATTGACAGGCTGTGTAGGGCACTACTAAGACTTCAACATGTGTTAATAGCAAGACGCAACTCTCAACTGTTTTCGAGAAAATAGAGTCTGGACATTTTCCGTGTGCTTATTTACTTACTATGGTCGCTAGTAATTAAAGATTTCGCAGCCAAGTGAGTAAGCGCTTAGTTTCATAAGTGCTAGGTGGATCGAACCTCGCTTTCTGTACTCCGTTTTTATGTCATTCCTATTTAATTCTAACAACAGATCAGCGTGGTTAGCCGCGAAATTGTGTGATGACCGAGCGCCGTCTATGAATGTAATCCAAGTTTGTTTTGGAATAGACACACTGAAAAAAAAACGCGCGCATGCAAATATTTGGCGTTCGTTACAAGTGCTGTATGTCGCAATAATTATTGTTTCCCGTGTTTCCATAATCAGTACCATCCTGATTCGTATAGTACTCCATATGTTACACATCATTCGTGCCGCACATCTAAATAAAAGCGTATAAATATAATGGTTCAAATTGCTCTGAGCACTATGGGACTTCTGAGCTCGTCAGTCCCCTAGAACTTAGAACTACTTAAACCTAAGTAACCTAAGGACAGCACACACATCCATGCCCGATGCAGGATTCGAACCTGCGACCGTAGCGGTCTCGCGGTTCCAGACTGAAGCGCCTAGAAGCGCTCGGTCACCCTGGCCAGCAAAGAATATAATAATGACTATACGGATTTGACTGAAGGTCTTCTGTAGGCAGTTTCTTCCATTAAGAAATTTTTTCTCGTTTTTTTCAGAATAAGTGTTACGAAAATGATAAATTAATCATTCAATATCGACAGATTCCACAGTGATAATAATTACGTGGGAAGGAAAAAAAAAGTGCAGACAGGGATATTCGATCTGCGGTCATAAGTGCTCCTGAAATTAACCGCTTAACACGGTCGACTGCGGACTTCCTGAGTACTAACGACCATACAATTTTAAAGACAAGTAAAATTTTCAAACGCTATTTTCTCGAGCACGGTTGACAGTTGAGTCTTCCTGTTTACCTATGTTGAAGTCGTAGTCATGCCCTACGCATTCTATCAATATGAATAGCATGGTTAAGGGCACGTTCGAGATTGACGGGACAGACAGCGCAGTCAGGACGCTACTGGAGTACAGCGCTGCGTGCGGAGCGCGGACGTGCAGTGTTGTGACGTCACGCTGTGTGACGCAACGGGCCCGCCGCTGTTGCGGCAGCCTGCGGTCGTCACTCTCGCTTCTGGTTACGGCGTCTGCGGTTTCCGAAAGACGGAGGCTTAGGAAACCCGAGGCAGCGCTGTCGGCTGCGGCCAGGGATATACGCCCAAGTTACGGTCAGGCCCCGCTTTCAGAAATTCACAGATAATAGAAAATATCTGAGAGCAGTGTCACCATCGTAGTGAAATGGAAACTGTCTGTCGCGGCTGGAAAAATATACTTCTAGTGACACTCCTCGTCAGTGTTGCGATCAACTGAAGCCCTTCCACAGTACTGTCAGTCACTTAGGTGACATTTGAGCTACTCTTAATGGAACAGAAACGCAAAGAGATAATGATGATTTGGACATTTCTTTGATTTCACTCCATCTCAGCCATCTGTTCTTCTCGCAATCAGTCCAAAAGGATGAGATCTCAAGAAAACGGACGAGTTCTGGCGTTTCGTATACCATGGCACTCTACTGTCTCAAGCTTCTGAAAACTGAGCTACAGAGCCTACACCTGGAAATGGTGGGGTCTTGTACAACCGTATGACTACTCTACGCCCGTCCTTTATACTGACTGACACGTTGGCAATTCGCTGTTGAGGCTACAGACGGCTTACGCCTCCACTTTTTCACCTTTCTGTGAACTGCTGCGCAGTGACCAGGGTGTCAACTGGACATCATCGGTGACATCACACGGGAGGGGCTAAGCTCATCCGGCAAATGTGGACGAAACGATACATTAGTTACTCAGTAGTTAAGTCATGTCGTTTACAGAGCGCTATCCATCGTGACCTACATTTTTCATGTCTTGTGGTACGACTTTCTCATATTTAATATATTTTTTATGTACCTTCGTACTAATCAACTGTAATCATATTAAAACTTCAGTTTCTATTCTTTATTCGTTGTTTCCTATTTTTCTGTACTCCATCTTTTCCTCATGTTAACAGTTCCTTTTTTCCTATTCTTTCATACTGTTTATTTCTATTTACTTATATTTGCAGTATACGTTATTTTTAACTTTTTACGAACTGCAAGAATATTTGAAACTTCCTGGCAGATTAAAACTGCGTGCCGGACCGAGACTCGAACTCAGGACCTGTGCCTATCGCAGGAAAGTGCTCTACCACTTGCCCGCGGAGGGCAATGGTCCCGAGTCCGAGTCTCGGTCCGGCACACAGTTTTAATTTGCCAGGAAGTTTTATATCAGCGCACGCACCGATGCAGAGTGAAAATATCATACTGGAAACATCCCCCAGGCTGTGGCTAAGCCATGTCTCCGCAATATTCTAGTGCTAGTTCTGCAAGGTTCGCCGTTTGGAAGGCAGGAGACGAGATACTGGCAGAGTAGAAGTTGCGAGGACGGGTTGTGAACCGTGCTTGGGTAGCTCAGATCGTTGCCGGCACGGTAGCTCAGCGAGTTCCGTCAGAGGGTTATCTGTCCTCTGTAATATATATAAAATAACTGAGTGAACAGATGTCATAGGACGTCCACCCCGAAGATATCCAACGGACAATTACGAACAAAATGAGCTCAACAAAAAAATAAAATATAATAAAATAAAAAAAAATGGTAGAGCACTTGCCCGCGAAAGGCAAAGGTTCCGATTTCGAGTCTCGTTCCGGCACACAGTTTTAATCTGCCAGGAAGTTTTATATCAGCGCACACTCCGCTGTAGAATGAAAATCTCATACAAGAATATTTGTGTGGTAGTCTGTTCTCGTTCATTCGATAGAAGTTTCAAAAGATTAGTAGTCTTCGGTTTGTCGTCAGTTGCGTTATTTTTAGTATATTTTGGTAGATATCCTCAGTACTTATTTCCCAACTCGCTGTTGTTTCTACTGCAGCCATTATTTTGTAATAATCTGTCTTTCAGGTATATCTATTCCGTCCAACTTGCAGTTTAGTGTTAAACATTCCGGTCTTACCACTATGGTCTAGTGTTTCAGCCTAGCATTCTAGTTGTACATTTTTTAGTTAAAAGCTTTCTTTTGCTTAATTCTTACAGACGTTGCAAATCCTTCTAATTAATTCTGATATGCGATTTCTTCCATGTATTTAAATTTACAAACTCATTCTGTTTTATGTATTTATGTTTATGTGTATATTGATGCATTTTATTTTGTTTTTTTTTTCTGCTTGAAATACTGAGACCAATTCTGTGTCTTTTTTTTTCGGAAGATTCGAGTACCAGCTTCTGTAAGATTTTAGGAACGTATTTTATTTATGTAGTTTTCTTACATCCTCCGATTGGAGTGTATCTTGATACAGGTGTGGATAATCAGGTATTTTCGGATACTACTTCCGAGCACAGACGATCCGGTAACATGGTCCTCATGGCAGTTGAGGCATTTGCCTTTATGGCGTGCACACCTCAAGTAAAGTCTCGGCTCTCTGTCTTGACGTTGCCCTACAGCTCCTCGTTTGAGGAGAAACATACTCCGCCGAACAAATTCTACTCTAGAGAACGGAGGTCACTTTGGTGACCAGGACGGACTGTATGGGGTATGAACCGTCACCTCCAATTTCAGTCATTGAAGAACTTGTTGAAAGCGGAAGGAAGGGAAATTTGGGTTTATTGTCCCTTCGACAAGGTCCATATGTTATCAAATCATTGTTAAATATTTGCTTCTTTAGCAAAAAAATACACTTTTGAGTTTACTTAAGACTGTATAAAAGTCGTTTATACATTTAATAAGTTTTCATGAAATTATTCTCTGTGTAACAATATTTCTAACCGTTCTAGAAGATCAGATTTCTTACGATTATGCTCTGTGTTTTTTCGAAATAAAAATCACGATTTATAACAGAAGGTGGTTTATTTTCTATTTCACAAAAAAAAAGAAAAATAAATACAGACGTTCGCTTAAAAGGGCAGCATTCATATGAAAATGTTGTTCATAAATTTTTGTTTTCTGTTAAGAGATTTTCTTGAGAAACGGAAATGCTTGATTTGTAGAAGCGATTTGTTCATGTATTATAAATCTTTAGAATTGAATATGAATGCTGTGTACTAAACTTTAATTCTATTCAACAGAAGTAATGTACAATCATTTCTTCGCTTCTGTTCTTGCATATCTATGACTTGGTTTATACTGACTACCCACCAAGGTTTTTTTTTTTTGTCGTCTGTATCCAGTGTTTATAGTTTGCAATGCAATGCCTGTTACAGCTATTGTCCTATTTCAGCTATTTGCTTCGATTCAGTCCCAACTTTTACGCTTATTTTTTTTTTTTTAAATTGCTTTTGAAATTATGGGAGAAAACAAGAAAAGCAATGCAGCATTTTGCTTCCTCCAACATACATCTCGCAAAGTGACAAGCAGCCAGTCGACCGTTCGCGAACGGAAACAGTAAAAGGAAAGAATGTGGGTGAGGATGTCGTAGTGTCGCCAGGCATAGCTTCAGCTGCATATCGAAAGTTGGCTAGCTTGGGAATAAATGCAGATGGGCGACGTTAAGTGATGAAGTATGCAGTGCGTGGCCAGCATTGATGGTTGGAAACTTCTTTCAGTTTTTTTAAAAATTGGGCTTTTATAAGAATGTTTAATATCTTCGCCGGTAACTGCACTTCTCGTGCTACAACATTGGTGCAGTGGATTCATTAAGATTTTGCGTCATGAGAAGTCTGTTTTGCGTGTCGCATGCTTGAAATGAAATGCAGAGGAACTGTTAAATTTGAAGGAGTAAAGAAGTGTAGACTTTTAGGAAAGTTATTGTAATGAAAGCTGCGTATTCAAAGCTACTAACGGCGACTCTGTTGAGAAACAGGGATGTACGAATACTGCTATTAAGGTACAGCGTATTATGCATGGCACTAACCAAATAAATTACGTCATTTGCTGTGAAGCATAGTACCGGAGACTTCGGAGGCACGGCATGAAAGAAGTAGCAATGCGTTGAGCGTAGAACCTATGATTACGTCACGACGCCTAACCTTTAACCTTGTTTCGACAGCCACTGCTAACTTAAATACCGTTTTAGCATAGAATCTGCAAGTCTTCACACCCTGCCGCGACTCCTTTGTTTCCCGTCGTACAGATATTTGTCATTTTCACTGTATTCTTTCACTCTTTTTGTTCTTCAAATGTATTACTATTTACACTTGAACTGACCTTAGCAGCATATTCCATTCTTTAATGTCTTCGGTAGTATCTCCCCTCTATCATTTCCTTCAGGGTTAGACTGTCTGTGTCTGACAAAGAGCGTTTTTGACGTATTTGAGACTTTGAGCTACGTATTGTAAAACAAAATCACATTGAGAAATAATGTATTTTGTTCTTACGTCCTTGCGCAGAATGTTCTTAGAGATTCTACCGCGCCTGCTTGCACGAGTATTTGATTCACCTCGTCAATTAAACTAGCTATTTCCGCCAGAACACGCTAACACAATGGTCAAATTACGTTACAACTGAACAGATATTAGATTTCCACTGCGGGCAGCTGGCTCCGACGCTTTAACTCGATAACCTACAACAATACCGCTTGTCAGCTGTCATTTGTGTTTTCGTTACCGCGCTTGTTCGGTGCAAACTTCGTGATCTGTGTTTTGGCTGAGCCACAGGCTCGCCCCTTGCTCCCGTCTAACTAGTACGATGAATTTGTAATAAAAAAACTGTCGTTAATGAAGGAAATATGACGATATGTCGAATCTGAGGTTCTATACACGTCGATAAATCGAAAGTTTTCGCTGTACACTGCAGCGATAGGATTTACTTTGTTGTTGTTTGCAAGATAGTCAAAGCGATTATTTGCTTGTGAGTCTAGTGTCATTTCAGTGTCAATGATAATTAAAGTATGTTACTTGGTATAGCCACTGAGAAGGCTGGTTGTTTAAAAAATTAAATGTCTCTGGAATAAGTGAAGATTACTCAAAATTTTTCGTTATATAGACTGTTTTGAACATGGATAGAAAATCCGTCAGAGACAGATTAATTGAAATCTCTAGTTGTTTTCGTGTTCTGCTCAAAGTTTTTCAGGCTTTGAATTCCACTACGAACGATATTTATACATGTCAAATTAATCATGAGAATGGCCATGGATGACTGACAATAGAAAGAGAAGATTTTAATTTAGCCTTGTGATGACTAAGTACTGTGGAGCAATTCATGAGTGCTATGTTTACAGTTATGTGAAACCATTACGAAAATCTTTGCTGTCTATAGAAAAAAATTTTGTGAAGTTTTCTAACTGATTTTTAAAGTGACTTGCTGTGACCTACTTATATGGGGCCTGGATGCTGCTTGAATTCTCAGATTATTTTGTTTCAGCTGTTTATTTTTTTAAATTTAAGTTTATGCCTCAGGTTTCCGTGGACGATTGGAAGATAACATGCGTGAGTGATGTACTAGCCCACACATTCGCAACTACCTTCATACGAAGATGAATTAGCTAAGTGAATCAAGTTCGATTGCTGTCATTAGGTTTGATTTTATTAATAATGGAGATACTTGTAAGCGGGTATTGATTCACTGTCGGTACCTCTAGGCAATACACTCACATTTAGTCAGTCGATGGCTGTTTTATTACGTCAGAGTTATCGGTTTCGGACAGTATCACCAGCGTTCAGTGTCTTGTAGTTAAAGAATTGACAGTCTTAACGGAAAAACCGTTACTTTCATTGTCACTGATAGTGTTTCCGTTGAGACTGGTTACTGTTTAATTACGAGAATGATCTTTAGATGAGCGACACTGCTCGAAATCGGTCATTTTGAGAAACGAAATCAGACATCTATAGACAGAAAATGAGCGTGTTTTCTATGTTTAATTTTGTGTTTCATTGTGTCGATTTTTCTATTCTGTGCAAGATGTTTAACCAAGGCTACAAAATAGAACCAGAACTGTACCGGTGTTCGCCCTGTTGGTATCGCATTACTCATTTACACTCACGTGTAAGTGATATCTGTTTCATATACCGTTAAATATCAGTTAATGGCGTGCCTTCACCTGATACAAGTTTCACTCAGCTACGGTGAGAGAGCCTGGACGCAGCAGTCATCATAAATTCCATTTTGCTCACTGCGCATTCAGACTGGCTAACCTCAGCCATTTCGGCTATCGATCAACAGTATCAGTTCCCAAGCTTTCTCCAGTGACGCGTGACCTGACACCCGATGGCTCCGCTTGATCTGACTGTCCTTTGTTAATGAAATGTGAACATGTTTTGCAGCCTTAAATGTCAACTGCTGCGCCCACGAAACACAGCACCAAAAGTCCGCCATCGAGTTCGATTTCTACCACGCGCAGGCGTTGACAGCTGTGGAGAAATATGTCGATCTGAAAACTCTGATTGTTATTCGAGGGAAATTTTTAGATTTTTTAAAATTCTGTTCATTTATTTATGTGATGCATTATTGCTACAGAGAAGAAAGTGATAAAATGCTTTTGGGGTGTCGCAGGACGTCTCGGGCAGTTAAAACGAGAAATAATTCGAATCCCTTGACATGTACAGTTTCCACTGCAGCATTACCGTGCTTACCAAATCAGATAAGGTAGACACTACTTTGTAAAGATCTTCGCAAGCGATGCACACTGAACTGTAAATAAAGCGCCTATAAATTGCTCTGAGGTATTTTATTGCTAGTTATTGCAATATTTTGTTCTAAAATCTTCTCTTTCTATTTAGCTTGACATAGGTAAAAGGAAGGAAGGTAGATTTGGGTTTAACGTCCCGTCTGCTTCGAGGTTCTTAGAGATGGAGCACAAGCTCGAAATGTTTCAAGGCATGGAAAGGGGGACGGCCATGCCCTTTCGAAGGAACAATCCGGGCACTTGCCTGCGGTGGTTTTGGAAAATCACGGAAAATATATATCAGGATGGCGGGACTCGTCCTCCCGAATAAAAGTCCACTGTGCTAACCACTACCCCATGTCTATCGTTGACACAGATAAACCTATTTGAAATGGACGTCAGTGCTCTAAACACGATATGCGTCACACGAAAATACAGTAATTGTTATTATGAACTAGAAATTTCACAGAAACTATTAGCAATATTGTAAGATATTTTCAGTCTAAAACAAACAAAACGAAAAAAAAGTCCGAGTAGTCTGACTCTATACCTTTCTGAATGGCATGCCTTCCAATGGATGATAAAAAATTAAAAATTAAGAAAAATGCTTAATTCTCAATGACGCTGCCGTGCCGACAGAATTGCAGACAGACTGCCGGTGTGGCCGAGAGGTTCTAGGCGCTACAGTCTGGAACCGCACGACCGCTACGGTCGCAGGTTCGAATCCTGCCTCGGGCATGGATGTGTGTGATGTCCTTAGGTTAGTTAGGTTTAAGTAGTTCTAAGTTCTAGGGGACTGATGACCTCAGAAATTGAGTCCCATAGTGCTCAGAGCCATTTTTGAGAATTGCAGACAAGAAACAACACCATAGTCCTAATGAGGCCTAACATAAGGAGGCTTTGTGTGCCAGCAATCCTACCCCTCAGTTCTTTATAGAGATAGGCAGTTTCTTCAGACACACACACACACACACACACACACACACACACACACACACACACACACACACACACTTTTTCTGTAGGGACAGTTCATCCAAGAAGATAATTAAAGACAGTCTCTAGCTTCTACTCGCATTACCAGCCAAGGTTTGCAGCAGGTTTTTGTTCATTATTACGAAAGTGCTGGAACTAGTTATCTCCCGCCAAATATTTATAATTAGGAACCCCTTTGCTTCGCTGACATCTAGGACAACAGAACTCGGAATTCTACAGTGGCGTGCCCTGGCCACTTGCGTAGGGAATGAAACATGCACAAAAGGAAATACAACCTTTAGGAACAGTAGCAGTACATTTTCAATTAAAGCTTGACATGTAGCGTCTGTTCTCCTTCGGAGCACTAAAGAAATAACTTACTTCCTTACTGATTTCGTTCTATTCTTACGCATCTCCTTTTTTTGTCAGTGAAAAACGATTTGCCTGTGTTATCGAAATTGAATAAAGATATTTCTACCCAAGGAAACAGGTTCTGCCTTGGTCACGCGTCAATAGCAGTCTGCCACGTGACGTAATCGGTAGAGTACAAGTCCTTGAAGAGGACTAGTCTTGTCAGTTTGTGCTTTATGGTTGCAGGATCTAGTAAACTTTACCGAACGTCAGACTGTTTTTATTTATTTTATTTTTATTTATTTATTTATTTATTTAACCTGGCAAGATTAGGGCCATCAGGCCCTCTCTTACATCTAACCAGGCATTCTACTTATTTTACAGTCATATGTTTCAGTAGGCATGTTAAACTACATCTAATACAAAAAGTGAGATAAACAATTAGAAAGGTACACCTCGAAAAATACATTATTGAAGAGAAAGATTTAAGATAGGAGTGCTGGCAGCAGGGAGTATGAGGGAGACTCATGGTGAAGCGAGGAGAAGAATAGAGAGACATGATGAAACATAATTAAGGAAAATATAAAGGAAAAGGAGACTGCATGTCTAATAGAGATAGATGAAGAGGAAGGCATCTCAGGAGCAAGATAGGAGACACTAGCTTTGCTATTTGACAGATGAGAGGATTTGCCTTGCACATTAATTTTGTGGAGAATTTTATGCGGATGATAGTAGGAAATGCTTCAACTTCTTCTTAAAAGCAACAGGAGATTGAATTTTCCTCAAGGTAAGGGGCAGTTTGTTCCAGAGGCGGACAGCGGCAACTGAGAAGGAGTTTGCAAAAGTTTTTGTTTTGTGAGTGGGCACAGTTAGGATACCAGATAAGAGTGACCTCGTGTTTCGATTATGATGGTATGACAGGATTTTAATCTCTGAAGCTAGGTACTGGGGTGCTTGCGCGATGAGGAGTCGGTGAAGTAGACATAGAGTGTGGTAGTCACGCAGTTTGTCCGGCCGCAGCCACCCTAGCTCGGAGTATGAAGCACTAACATGATCATATCGGCGAATGTTGCAGGTGTAACGCACACAGGCATTCATGGTTAGCTCTAGCCGTCTTTTGTTTTCACTACTCATGCCTTGTTGAATCACATCACAATAGTGGAGGTTCGGTAGAACGAGTGCTTGCACGAGCTGGCGTTTCAAGTCCTGTGGGAATATGTTCCGAAACTTTTTGAGAGCATAGAGACAAGCAGACGTTTTTCGGCACACTGCGACTGTATTCTCCGCCCAGTTGAGATGCTCGTCCAAAGTTACACCCAAGTTCTTCACTGTTTTCTGATATGGTATTGGAGTACCTTCGAGCAGAATAGGAGGTAGCCGTTCGCGGAAATCTGAACTTATTAATTTCTGATGGGCTATTAAGATTACTTGCGTCTTTTTTGCATTTAATTTAAGCCCCAGGTTTTTCGCCCATGTCACTACTGAAGACAGATCATCATTCATCAGAGCGATTGCAGTGTTTACGTCTTCAGGTCTGACGCTGAGATAGAGCTGGAGGTCGTCGGCATAGAAATGATGTTTACAGGAGGACAAAACCGACGAAATATCGTTGACATATAAAGAAAACAAAAGTGGTCCTAAGACTGATCCTTGTGGCACTCCCGAAGAAACATGTTTCCAGGAAGATTTTTCATTTGCGCAGACAACACATTGCTGTCTGTCTTTTAAGTAGCTTTCAAACCATCTCATTGCACTATCAGAGAAATTAAGCTGTTGCATTTTTCTGAGTAATATGTCAAAGTTAACAGTGTCAAAAGCTTTGCTGAAGTCCAGTAGCGTCAATATTGTTGCCTTTCGATTGTCGATGGCATATTTCAGGTCATCAGTTACTTTAATTAGAGCAGTGTTTGTGCTGTGATGTTTACGGAAACCAGATTGAAATTTGTCATATAGACTGAATTCATGCAAGTGTTCAGTGATTTGGTCATGAACAATATATTCCAGTGCTTTGGAAACAGCAGGCAGTATGCTAATTGGTCGGTAATCACTAGGCAGTTGCGGGTTTTCGACCTTAGGGATGGGTCGAATTATGCTTCTTTTCCATGCAGTGGGGTATATTCCGTTCACGAGGGAAAAATTAAATATGTCAGTTAAGACAGGTACTAATATATCGGCAACATTCTTAATCATGGTTATACCGATACTGTCGTTGCCTATTGCATCAGAAGAGATTCTCATTATTGCTTTTCTTGCCGTATTTGTTGTTACATGTTTTAGATGAAAGGTATCGTTGTTAGTTATCCTGTTTGGGGATTCTTGTGGACGGAAATCATCAGCCGTGCTGGTATTCAGAGGTGCAGAGAAGAATTCATTTAATTCGTTAGCTGACACATGAAAAGTAGTTTCCGATTTTGCCTTTCCGACCCCCAAGCTACGGAGATTCTTCCATAGAGTCGTGGGTGTCAAATCGCTGCATACGAGGGAGCGAGCGTGCCTGATTTTGGCATTGCGAATGCATTGTTTCACTCTGTTCCGTAGCTTTCTATATTCTTCAAAACGTTCGGGTTTCGGATCTGCCTTGAAACGCCTGTGGGCAGCATCCCTATTAGTCATCATTTGACGTAATTCAGCTGTCAGCCATGGAGCAGGAGATTTTCTTACACGGACTGTGCGCACAGGTGCATGTTTGTCATAGAGGGCAGTGAGTTTATCACCAAGTTCATTAATTTTGCCGTCGATTGTAGGTTCTCTGATTATTTGATGCCATGAGATTTCTGAGCAATCGGCTGTTAGAGCGTCAAGGTCAATACGTATCATGTTCCTACAAGTTATGTAACGCGATTTGATCCTTGGGGGCTGCACAGAGTAGGCCAGGAATATTACATCATGTGCTGAGAGGCCAGGGGCCGATGATTGACCAACATCTCTTACTTTGTCAGTCTGTTTCGTTGCGATCACGTCTATAAGAGTATGACTGTGCGCCGTATGGTGTGTAGGTTGTAATGGAAGAATGTTCATGCTATTGCAACTAAACAATCTTCTTAGGTTTATTGCGGAGGGAGTGTCTCTTAGCAGGTCTATGTTCAAGTCACCCATTACGATGACATGTTCGTATTGACACTGAAGTGAATGTAATTCCGACTGGAAGGAACTCATTGAGCTTATTTTTGGCGGCTTGTACACGACGCCAGTCAAGAATTTCCGACTTTGTATATTTATTTCAATGAACATGAATTCAGCCTCTTTTTCTTCAGCAGGATTTGACGTACATAAGACTTTCGCTTTGAGATCTGTTCGTATATATGCGCCGACCCCGCCACCTCGCTTTTTTGATCTGTCTGCCCTAAGAAATGTGTACCCTGGGAGATGAATAGATGCAGAGGATATGTGTGGTTTCAACCACGTTTCGGATAAGAGGATTACGTGGTAGTTTAGTTGGTGGAAGAGGAGGCTAAGTTCTTCGTAATGCGCAGGTAAAGACTGAATGTTGCAGTGAGCTGCTAAAAGCTCGGACGCGTTCCGCTGAGCAGCCTGGAGTAGGGTGGCAGACTGGTTTGTCCCTTTGTTAGGCACTACCTGCCGCGAGGGGCACTGACCGGTGTTTCCGCCAAGTGACATATTCCAGGGGTGTCCGAGATTTTGCGCGCCCTGTTTGTGACTCCGCGAGAGCCGAAAGAAAAGCGACTGCAAGAGATTTCCTGAGGTTGCGGGAGTATAGAAAATGGATTAGTGGTATTCGGTGCAGGGAGAATATGACCAAAATGGTGACAGCTGTGTGTCACTGAGTATCCTATGTCGTAAGAGGAAAAGTGTAATTAGAGTATTTGAAACAGCTTAGGGTGGAAATAAGGGAAAGAGGAGTGATTTAAGAGGCCGATGCTGCCAGCAGAGAGAAGAAAGCTTAATATTTAATAGAGTATCGTAGGAAGCTAGAATTAAATTGAAATTTGCTAAAGTGATACTGATAGTAATTTTTGTTATGCACAATTTAAACCGAAGAGATGGTTGACTAATGAACTAAAGGAGAGACAAATAATTGCAATAGAACTATTACAGAATGGAAGAGAATAAACTGAGAAAATGAAAAAAGTATTAGCAGTAACTAAAACTAAGCAATGGCTACAGCTAAAGACACAAAAATAGTAAAAAGTTAATACAGTTACAAAAACAATTAGTTGAAGGTACAAATAATTGAAAAGTTAATAAGTTACAAAAACAATTAGTTGAAGGTACAAATAATTAAAAAGTTAATACAATTACAAGACTATATCTGAGTATAGGACTGTTAAAATTTGAAAATGGTGTTAAGTTTGACTTTTGGCTCGAGTAGGTTCACTTAATACTATTTAGTTCTGTCATGTTTGTGACTGTCTTCTTTCCAGCTGCAGTCTTAATGATTACTCTGCCATCCTGAGTCCACACATTCTGAAGACCGAAATGGGATATGGCACTGTTTAAAATCTTTAGCCGCTCGTGTGTCAGATCTTCCCTTATTGTAATCCCTGTCCTTGCTAACTTCTTCTTCTGGGTAAAGATCTCAGCCCTTTTTCGGTGCGACACAAATTTAATAATTATTGGACGAGGTTTGGTAGCACCTGGTAGTTTTCGTCCCACCCGGTGGCTCCTGTCAATGTCTGCCTTGGTCACTTCGACGCCTAATTTTTCACGCGCAACCTGTATAAGCAGGTTGTCCGTGTCTTCTTCTTTATTTTCTGCTACTCCAAACAGTCGTAGACTATTTCGCCTTTGGTACTGTTCTAGCTCGTCTGTGGCGGCAGATAGTTTCACTTCCAACTCTCGTGCCTTTTTCTCGTATTCAGACACAGACTTTTTTAGTGCTGTAATTTCGGCAGTATTGGCCTCAACAGTTTCACGCATTTTGGCCAATACTGCTGCCGTTACAGTATCTGATATGGTGCCTGCTATCAGATCGAGATTGTTTTTATCGCGAAGCGCAGCGTTTACCTCAGAGCGAACCAACTCCGCTATACCGGGAGCCGCGGCCGCACCTTCCGCCAGGAGCAGGCCCGCCGCACCTGCTGCTTCCCCGCTGCTGGACGCGCTGCTGTTGATTCTTCTGTTTACCATTTTCTCGCAGATATTGGCGGAGCACAGAAAAAAATATCACTACTGCACAGAACACTGTTGTTTACACGATTTCCACTTGTACTAGACAACACCACCTGCGAGAACACCTTCGAATTCGACTAAATTTCGCGAGCCGAACTTAACACGTGTTACACTGCAGCCGCCATGAGCAAGCAATTTGTTGTACGTGAACGAGAAAAAATGGAGAAACATTTGGAGAAAGTGTACAGTATTCGGGCGAAGAAGTGGGGTGTGGGGTACCTAGCACTCAACACATAAACGTGTATGTCACAGTAAGGTCTATTTTTGTTGGAACTTATTTTCTCTCCAGATGTGGTAGAATCCTCACCTCTTGTCCCTGACGACGTGTTATCTGCATTAAAAAAAAAATAAAATAAAAAAACTGACTCCATGCACAAATAATGTAATACAAAAAATATGGCTTCGGCACTTATTCTGCCCTTCTGATTTTTCGTTTTCAGGATGCAATCGCTGTACAAACAATGGAACAAAGAAAAGACGGACCGAAAATACTGCAAATAAAGATGCAAGACCTATATTAAAAACACCAGACGAAATTACTGCAACATTATACATTTTGAAATGAGAGCAATGGGCGATTATATCGTGATAAACAGACTAAAGACTTCGCGAGCCTTGCATGGCACACAGAAACGAAAATTTGTTGAATTTTCTTATTCGATAAATAATCCATTAGTAGTGATTAATGATTTATAGCTTCAATAAAATGCAGATTCCAGAGAAATAGATAAACAGCAATCTGGTAAATATTCATAACGTTTGAATATTAGCATTCCCTGCAAAGCGCCACAGTTTCATTAGCATTGTACACTAGATAGAGAGGGCAGTTGGGATTGATGAGGGTACCGTAGTACTGAACTGAAGATAGCCACATCTGTCTCAGGTACATTTGCCATGATGTGCTTTTGAAATTAGTTAATCTCATAAAAATGTACACGAGTGCATACTACAATAAACTATTTAAAAAAGTAACGACGCACCACGAAGGGATTTCCAAATCGGACGGAAATACATAGATGTATATTTACAGGCCGGCCGTTGTGGCCGAGCGGTTCTAGGCGCTTCAGTCCGGAACCGCGCTACTGCTACGGTCACAGGTTCGAATCCTGCCTCGAGTATGGGTGTGTGTGATGCCTTTAGGTTAGTTACGTACAAAAAAGTCTAGGGGACTGATGAACTCAGATGTTAAATCCCATAGTGCTTAGAGACATTTGAGTCATATATTTACAGACAAACAAATTACAATAGTCCATAAAATTTCGGGCATGCAGCTTCGCAAATAAAATTTTATTTGCGCGGCTGCATGCCCGAAATTTTATGGACTATTCATTACGACGCGAGAAGTTGAAAATGCAAAAATGACTACAATTTGCCGACCGGGGTGCCAAGCGGTTAAAGGCGCTACAGTCTGGAACCGCGCAACCGCTACGGTCGCAGGTTCGAATCCTGCCTCGGGCATGGATGTGTGTGATGTCCTTAGGTTAGTTAGTTTTAAGTAGTTCTAAGTTCTAGGCATAGAAGTCGCACAGTGCTCAGAACCATTTGAACCATTTTTTTACTACAATTTCTGAAAAAAGTGGATGATTTATTCTGGAGAAAGAACTTCACAAATTGGGAAAGTCAGTAACGCGCTAGTCCAACTCTGGCTCTTTTGCAAGCAATTATTCGGCTTGGCATTCATTGATGGCGTCGTTGGATGGTCCTCTGCGAGATATCGTGCCAAATTCCGTCCAATTGGCGAGTTAGATCCTCAAAATCTCGAGCTGTTTGGAGGGCCCCACCCATAATGTTCCAAACGTTGTCAAATGGGGGGAGATCCGACGATCTTGGTGGCCAAAGTAGGGTTTGGCAAGCACGGAGACAAGCAGTAGAATTCACGCTGTGTGTGAGCAGTCATTTTCTTGCTGAAACGTAAGTTCATGATGGCGTGCCGTGAAGGGCATCAAAACGGGGCGTAGAATATCGTCGACGTACGGGTGTGCTGTAAGGGTACCTCAGAAGACAAGAAAAGGGGTCCTGCTATGAAATGAAATGGTACCCCAGACCATCACTCCATGTTGTTTGACCGAATGGCGGGCGACTGTCAGGTTGGTATCCCACTAGTGTCAGGTGCGTGTCTAGGCATGTGTTCGCTGGTCTGTGGGTCTCAGTTCGAAGCTGGACTTACCACTGAAGACGATTCTACTTCAGTCAATGAGATTCCAGTCGAAGAAGTGTCTGGAGACGTCCCGAGCAGTGGTTGTCCGCCAAACCGCCAGACAACCAGGAGTGATGGTCTGAGGTACCATTTGAGTTCATAGCAGGACTTCTTTGCTTGTCATCCGCCGCCCCCCCCCCCCCCCCCCCCTTACAGCACAGCTGTACATCGACTATATTTTAACCCCGTTTTGTTATCTATCCTTCATGGCAAACCATCCTGTGCGTACGTTTCATCAAGGTAATGCCCGCTCACAAAAGGCGTGAGTTCTGTTATTTGTCCTCGTGCTTACCTAACCCTACTTTGGCCGCCAAGGTCGACAAACCTCTCTTCAGTTGATAACGTTTGGAATATTATGGGCAGGGCCCTCCAACTGGTTCGGAATTTTGAGGATCTAACATGCCAATTGGACAGAATTTGGCACGATATCGCGCAGGACATTCAACAACGCTATCAATCAATGCAAAGCTTGCATGTGGGCCAGAGGTGGACCAGCGCTTCATTGACTTCCCAATTTGTCATGCCCTTTCTCTCTAATAAATAATCCAATTTTTCTGAAATTGTAATCATTTCTTTGTCTATACATGTATTTTCGGGCCTTTCGTGTATGTATGTGGCCACAGTTTGAAGGGGGGAATAGTTCACTGACGATTAAACTGCAGTACCTCAGTATTCTGTAAAGCAGCTTTCTAACTCACACTTATTGTCGCTATTACATAATGCAAGGAACTATTTCCTCTGGCATTTTAGAGCTGTTCATTAATTTACTTTTCTTTATTATTTTCAGGTTAGTGCACAGAGGCATGCTATGCAGGCGTGTGGTAAGTGATGCACGTTGCTATGGTATTGTTAGAATGATTGTCCTCGACACGTTTGCGACCTTTTGTAATCTGATGATGTGTCAAACGTAATATGTCGTTATAAGACTCCAGTAGAAGAAAAACAAAGGAGCATTGAAATTTAAAGTTCGTTTACATAATAATGGTGATCTTTGACCTACTTCTGGACATAGGCGCCAAGAAAATGGACAAAATACGGTGAATAAATTGTTGGAACTGCAGCAATTCTTGAATTCTATAAGTAAAAAAGTTTACCAAATAATAAATAAATTTAATTTGAAGAATCTCGTGCCTGGCTTTTACTGTTAGTTATTGGAATATTGTATATTGATGTTTAGAAGTGATATACAGTGAGCACTGTCTTTGCAAGAGATTGTTGTAAGCGGGGATGAACCTAATAGATGCTGATTTTCTTGGGGCAGTAATGATAAAAAAACACTTTGTTACACGACGTCTAAAGTAATACCTCAGTACAGACAATTTTATTTCCTTGGGAGATTGCGACAATTAAAAACCGTTCGTTAATGATAATGATGTCACATGAAACGATGATCATTGGACAATCCTAAGAAAATTCAGAGAGGCTTTGAAAAAAAAATCCCTATTGGCTTAATGGATGGCAGCTCTGTTTAAATATGGATATGTGCAAGATAACGCTCAAAGAGAAAGGACCCGATAGTAACCGATTACTATGGCGAATATTTTGAGCACTTCACAGTCTGTTAGTGTTTAGAAGAAATACAAAAAATCATAATGAAATGGGACGCACACGTAAAAGCAGTATTAGGGATGGCGTATGAAAAATTTGGATTTCTTGAGAGGTTTGTGTTAAACTGCAATTCATCTGTAAAGGAAATTGCGTACAGGCTGCAGATGCAATCAGTTCCATTGTTCGCATGTGCAAAGCAGGCGTGACAATAGACATCGAACTGAAAGAAGTGCTGCTAGAATAGTAACAAGACATACGAAAGTGTAGCAGAAATACTTGAAGAACTTAAACTGGAATCGTTGGAAGAAAGACGATTTGATTTTCGCGAAATCCTCGTGGTTAAGTTTAGAGAAAGTGTTTTAGGAGAACACTCTGCAATCATTATGCTGCCTCTATGTTATATGTGGATTAGGGATAGTGAGAATTCGATAAGAGAGATACGGGCGCGAAGCGAATACGACAGAAAGTCGATATTGGTGCTGCTGAGTATGGGTTTAAAGACGAAACCTCTAAGGTCAGTAGCCGCCTATTTGTGAGCACACAGCCCAGATGTCGTGATCGGATGGAGATCAGACGAATTTGCTTGCCAAGACATCAATGTCAATTCAGTATCATGCTCCTCGAAAGCATGATTCCTGACCTAGTGACGGACAGTTACCGTCCTTGAAGATGCCATCGCCATCGGGGGAGGCATGGTCTATGAAGGGATGCAGGTGTTACGCAGTAGTGTTCCCGTAATACATATCTATCATTGTGCCTTCGATTAGTACCACAGGTACGATGGAAGCCCAGGTGGACGTCCGCCATAGCACTGTACTGCCCCCACTGGCTGGAGTCTGTGGCGCTGTGCAGGTTTCGAGCAGCATTTCGCCTGGGTGACGGCGTATCTGGACCTGGTGCAACGAGAAATGTGGTTTGTCGTTCTATGCGACGCGTTTCCATCAATCCTTGGTTAAACACCTCGAGCGCTAGAATCGTAATTGATTGTCTTGATGGGGCAACATGCGCACACGTAGGTGTTGTCCGCTGCGGGATCCCGTTTTCAACAGCGAGCACTAGACGGTGTGTCCCTTCATCTGTGCCTGCACTATCATTGTACTGTCGCCATACCTGCCACAGATCATCTCCTGTCCTGATTTACAGCCGGGAAAACCTCCGACCTCCACGTTCTGCGATGTGACGTGGACGTCCAGATACTTGTCACCTACTAGTTATTTCACTATACTTCAGCCACTTTCCATGGGTACGCCAGCCTCGCTGTTTGTGTGATGCTCTTTCACAGGCGGGAGCCAGAAATTCTACTCTAAACCCAAATCGCTCATGTCAGTGGATTCTCCATTTGCGGTAATATCCGCTTATATACACCGAAGCCAACAAAAGGGGATGGACCAGAGTAGGAACTGTTTTTTGAGGGTAGGAACACGCAGAAAATGTTGTGGGAAGGCTAACCGAAGACTGCGTTTTGTTGGCAGGACACTTAGAAAATGTAACAGACCTACTAAGGAGACTGCCTACACTACGCTTGTCCGTCCACTTTTAGAATACTGTTGCGTGGTGTGGGATCCTTACCAGATAGGACTGACTGAGCACATCGAAACGTTCAAAGAATGGCAGCACGTTTTGTATTACCGCGAAATATGAGAGAGAGTGTCACAGAAATGATACAGCGTTTGAGATGGATATCATTAAAAGAAAGGCGTTTTTCCTTGCGACGGAATCTTCTCACGAAATTCCAATCACCAAATTTCTCCTCCGAATGCGAAAATATTTTGTTGACACCGAATTACATAGAGAGGAAAGATCACCAAGATAAAATAAGGGAAATCAGAGCTCGTACGGAAAGATATAGGTGTTAAGTCTCCCCGCGCGCTATACGAGATTGGAATAATAGAAAATTGTGAACCCTCTGACCGGCACTTAAATGTGATTTGCAGAGTATCCATGCTAAGCGGAAGTCAGTTAACATAATTTTGTCAAAATGAGAGTATTTCGACATCGACGAAAAACAGACCACTTGTACGGCGCTGGCGCTGGCATTGCCTGTCCAGTTGCAGTATTGAAAGACACAAGCTGAAACTGTAAACGCTTGTTTTATTCAAAACAACGTTTCCAAGTTGGCGGGAGCTGTAACTCATTAAATGTAGATGCAGTTATATCATGTTGTTGTTGTTGTTGTTGTTGTGGTAATGATTTTCAGTCCTGAGACTGGTTTGATGCAGCTCTCCATGCAACTCTATCCTGTGCAAGCTTCTTTATCTCCCCCCCCCCCCACCAGTACTTCCTGCAACCTACTTCCTTCTGAATCTGCTTAGTGTATTCATCTCTTGGTCTCCCCCTACGATTTTTACCCTCCACGCTGCCCTCCAATGCTAAATTTGTGATCCCTTGATGCCTCAGAACATGTCCTACCAACCGGTCCCTTCTTCTTGTCAAGTTGTGCCACAAACTCCCCAATTCTATTCAATACCTTCTCATTAGTTACGTGATCTACCCGTTTAATCTTCAACATTCTTCTTCAGCACCACAATTCGGAAGCTTCTGTTCTCTTCTTGTCCAAACTATATATCGTCCATGTTTCACTTCCATACATGGCTACACTCCATGCAAATACTTTCAGAAACGACTTCGTGACATTTAAATCTATACTCGATGTTAACAAATTTTTCTTCTTCAGCCATATTTTATATCCTCTCTACTCCAACCATCATCAGTTATTTTGCTCCCCAAATAGCAAAACTCCGTTACTACTTTAAGTGTCTCATTTCCTAATCTAATTCCCTCAGCATCACACGACTTAATTCGACTGTATTCCATTATCCTTGTTTTGCTTTTGTTGATGTTCATCTTATATCCTCCTTTCAAGACACTGTCCATTCCGTTCAACTGCTCTTCCAAGTCCTATGCTGTCTCTCACAGAATTACAATGTCATCGGCGAACCTCAAAGTTTTTATTTCTTCTCCATGGATTTTAATTCCTACTCCGAATTTTTCTTTTGTTTCCTTTACTGCTTACTCAATATACAGATTGAATAACATCGGGGATAGGCTACAACCCTGTCTTACTCCCTTCTCAACCACTGCCTCCCTATCATGCCCCTTCGACTCTTATAACTGCCATGTAGTTTCTGTACAAATTGTAAATAGCCTTTCGCTCCCTGTATTTTGCCCCTGCCACCTCCAGTATTTGAAAGAGTATTCCAGTCAGCATTGTCAAAAGCTTTCTCTAAGTCTAAAAATGCTAGAAACGTAGGTTTGCATTTCTTTAAAGTATTTTCTAAGATGATTCGTAGGGTCAGTATTGCCTCACGTGTTCCAACATTTCTACGGAATCCAAACTTATCTTCCCCGAGATCGGCTTCTACTAGTTTTTCCATTCGTCTGTAAAGAATTCATGTTAGTGTTTTGCAGCCGTGGCTTATTAAACTGTCAACATCTGCTTTCTTTTGGGATTGGAATTATCATATTCTTCTTGAAATCTGAGAGTATTTCGCCTGTCTATACATCTTGCTCACCAGATGGTACAGTTTTGTCAGGACTGCCTCTTCCTAGGCCGTCAGTAGTTCTAATGGAATGTTGTCTACTCCCGGTGCCTTGTTTCGACTCAGGTCTTTCAGTGCTCTGTCAGACTCTTCACGCAGTATGATATCTTCCATTTCGTCTTCTTTTATTTGTTATACCTTTCTGTAATTTGCGTGTCGGCGTTTTTTCTACTGTAGTACGTAGAACTTTTGCGATGTATTTTAATTTCGATTTTTGGTGCTCACGCTCCAGATGGAATTCAGTCTTTTGGTGGGCAGTGGTCAAATATTTTGAGCCGTCAGTGCGGTGTGCGGACATTTGCCACGATTTTACCTGCTCCGAATGGTTGGGTCCCTTGTCTCCCCTTCCTCCTCCTCCCTCCCCTCCTCCACCCTCCCCTCCTCCTCCTCCTCACTCGCCGCCCGACCCGCAGTAAAGGTACTTACTGAGGCTTTCCGCTGGTTTTCTTAACATAGGACCAGGATCTCTATTGATTTTTCGCCACGTTTCTAGAGAGAGTTTCGTTGTAGAAACTATTAAATACATCTCGCATTGAAATCCGCAACAAATTTCGAGCCACAGTAAAACTTCGCCAATCTTGGAGATTTTGCGCTCGTCTAAATTATACTTGCCTTTTTCGGTGCTCCTGCAGCAGCTTTCTGTCTTGTTTTGTGTACCAAGGAGGATCAGTTCTGTCTGATATTAATTTATTTGGTATGAATCTCTTGAGTGCTGTTGATACTATTTCTTTGAACTTGAGCCACATATGGTCTTCACTTACATAGTTTGGAAGGATTGGAGACTGTCTCTTAGAAAGACGTCTACCGAATTTTTAGTCGCTTTTATAAATATATATATTTCGCGTTTAGTTTTGGTGAATTTCTTTGTTACGGGCTTTAGATGACATGTCAATCATTGATGTTCTTTGTTTATGAACGTTGTTTCAGTCAGGTTTTGAACATTGTTCCGCTATACTTTATTAACTAATGTTTCTCCGCAAGAGATATCGGATTTTTGAGAGTAAATTAATATGCAGTATGTCGTTCTTCTTTTCAAACATTCACGTGCCCATTTCTTCTTTCCTTATTGTCTTTTGGGCATGCAATTGTAGTAATTAAAGTAGGCACAAATGGAGCGATAAAAAAGAAATGATTAGCGTACATTCGCATTCTCTTTACATGGTTCCTTTCTTGTTGCGCCCATGGCGATGGATTGTTTCTATCGCAATCAGTAAGCGCGAAAAGAAGCTACCGTACAGACAGAGGGATCCGTATATATACTTGGCAGAACTAATTAAATGTTGTCATAATCGTCGGAATTGCTTTCGTTTCCCAAAAGGTACAAATATTTCGATTTTGGAAAAGAAGGTCTGTATTTCGCTAAGATGTCGAAGAAGAACGTCCTTTACGTACTGGTTGTATCGAGTAAGATGAGACGGCGGTTTGAAAGCGGAGGGAAGTACGAGGAAGGGCATCCCTTAGCTGAGGGATAGCTACCTGGCGAAGGGGCAAGTGTGGCAAATGTCCGGCGTGGCAGATGTTCGGCATTCGTCAGTGCAGGTGTGCAGTGATTGGAACCGCATAGCCAGCTTTTGCTTTGGATCCGGGGAGAGACCGACTCCTGGCGGCCTGCATCTGTGGCCGCTCGCTGTCTGGGCGCCTAGCCGCGGAGATACGGGGCGGGCGAAAGTGAGCAGAGGGATTCCTGCCGTCCTCCAGAGGAGGCCTCAGCTTGCGCAACCTCACCGCTGCCGTCGGCTGCAGGCCTGCCGGATCGTCTGCTGAGCCGGACCCTTCTCTTGTGACGACAGGCTCTCTCTCTCTCTCCTTCTCTTACTCTGATTACTGAGTCACGCAACACTGAGCATTTCGCTCTCCGTGAATTAGCGGCACCACTTCTCTTTCTCTGACCCTGTCCCTCATAAGACTGCCCCGTCTCTGGGCCTTCACACGGTCGAGGCTTTACAACACCCCTCTCCCTTCCACCCCCCTCCCCTCTCCCCCGTCTCGTGTGGAGATTTCGCTAAACTGTTGATCAAACTTGACTTTCTCGCGCATCTTTGAACTACACTCTACGTAAGCCAGCTCTGCCGTCCAACTAGTCTTTTCATTGCGTCAGGATCACCTCTCGTCCTTTCTCTCTATCTCTCTCTCTCTCTCTCTCTCTCTCTCTCTCTCTCTCTCTCTCTCTCTCTCTGTAACAGCTTTTTGTTTTCCCCAGATCTTCAGTGAGGCAATAACTTGACCGGCGGAATACTTTCCATCTCTCTTAGGCAAGATGACCGCGGACACGGCTTTTACGCGTGAGTCGCATTCCTACGGCAGATACTTACGACACTTCATAAAATTACGTAAGTGTCTGGCGATCTGAGAAACCCGTTATGTTTATCACTTGCCCATCGCACCTATCGCAACGTTTATTGTCAGGGAGGGCACATGATTCTCTCCTCTCACGTCAAAGTGATATTTTCTTACCGGCACAATCATAATCCCTTTTTTATGAGTCATCGTGTTTCTCCTGTCTCCAATACTCATCCTTAGATCTGAAAAGAAAAATTGAAACTTCTATATAATTTGTCACATCACATAGTATAAAATACCGAGAAAACGACATTATCATACCCAGCTTCTAGACAGGAGTGTGGCTAACTTAAATGTTGCTCTGCTAGACTTCTAAAACAGAATGAAAAATATACAAAACGAACCAACTAATTACTACCGACATATAGTAGTGTTTAAACAGCGGCAAAACCGATTATGAAATAGCGATATACTGTTTCTTAAATCGACCGAGGTGATAAAATATGGTCTAGCATGTCAGTTTTCAAATACTAGACGGATTATTTTTTGCAACATGACTAGTAAAAAAATTGATGCAGCTTCCTCGTGCAGCTTAACGCACACTGCGCTAGCTTGAGAGACAGTGAGCTGAGGATGGTCTGCATCGTATCAATGCGACGGTTAACGACCGTTAATTTGACACACCATCCAGGCCGAGTGTGGTTTTCAGGTGGTTTTCTGCACTCGTCTAGGCGAATGCTGCTTCAGAATCCTCGCCTCAAAAAATACGACGTACAGAAAAAATTCTATACCCTGCAGAGCAAAGTCTACACGATTCACTTATAGCGCAAACGACTTTCCTTCCGTACCTTACCTGACAGGTGTGGCGACAAGAAAGGCATCGGGTCACACAGGTAATAATAATAATAATAATAATAAATAATACTAAATCGCGAGCGCAGTTACATATATACAGGTGTAAGTACAGATATTTTTATATGTGGTACTTTAACATGTACGCACATCAGTGTGTTGGTTCTTTTTCTCTGCGTCGAACAGTCTTCCCACCAATACGAACTTTACGGCCTGATGTTTTCTGCCTGGTAATACTGCATCACAAAGTCTATTACGCCTGTCAGTATAGGCCAACCATTTTGCATCCATGCGATCACACTTCAGCACCTGGCCTGCTGCCCATGTGAAAATAAGCATTGATGGCTTGCTCTTGCCAGACGTACTTGGAGGAAGTATCCAACCTAAAAACATTTTCCTTGTAATGGCTATAATTAATTGTTTGCATTATATATATAAAGTTTTGCATCACCCCGGTTCCCAGAACTCCTGAAGATAGACGTTGACTGTGGACATTTTATGACAGACACAGTCCAAAAAAATGGCTCTGAACACAATGGGAGGTCATCAGTTCCCTAGACTTAGAACTACTTAAACCTAACTAACCTAAGGACGTCACATACGTCGATGCCCGAGGCAGGATTCGAACCTGCGACCGTAGCAGTCGCGCGGTTCCGGACTGAAGCGCCCAGAACTGCTCGGCCACAGGGGCCGGCTTCATTCTTTCCATTCAGCGTAAAAGACAGTTCATTGTTTTTAAAACTGGAGCAGTACAACAAGTCAAGTGGTTTCTGCTTTCACTAAATCTATTAAAGCTTAATAGGAGGCGAATTGTTTTTTCTTTTAATATTTATCACTGAAATAAGAGAGAGAAATTTATTTGTGTTATAGAGAAACGTTTGTCTAGTACTTATCACAAAAGAGAGAAACAACCTGCTTCCACTATCACCAATTTATTTTTAAAAGTCTTTCGAAGAGCAAAAGGAAAGGCAATGATGTTTGGGGGGATTCAGCAAATTATACGTCACTTGAAACTTCACAGCACATTGAAACCGTGTGCCGGACCGGGACGAGAACCCGGGACCTTTCGCTTTCTCCGGCAAGTGCTCTATCGATAGTCTTGCGAAAAGTAAAAGTCCCCCATTCGAGACCTATGAGTTTCGCTGGCAGCTGCTCCACCCGTAGGCCTGCGAAAGGCTGATCTACCGATTGGAGTCCTGCCTGGCAAAGAGTTTTAATCTGCCAGAAATTATCATATCAGCGCACACTCTGCTGCAGAGTGAAAAATTCATTCTGGATATGTCACTTTTGCGGAAAAATAATCTCTGACATAACCTTCGTATGGACAAATATTCGGCTAGTCATTGTAAAAGCAGGATATAAGGTTGAAGTTTAACGTCCCGTTGACGTCGAGGTCATTAGAGAGGGAGCACAGGCACTATGAGGGCGAATGGATAAGGAACAGACAGTCAAATTTCCACAGGATCCATCCCGTCGTCTTCGATTCTGGAAGATGACCTTGACAGGACAATTTTTTTCTGTTGTCTTAGAGATTATTAGAAGTGTGTGATGAAGGCGGAGTCATTCCTTGGAGCGCGGTTGGGTTGCGCTTCTGGAGGAAATGAATTGGTTGCCACGTGTGGTGTTGTGTGGTGATGTTGGTGCTGGAACCGGATGCCCGACGGCGGGCCGCTTGTTTGGACGCCTCTCGCCATCAGCGGAATTAAAACGGACGGCTTGCCACCCGACGCCCTGCAGCCATTGATCGCGGAAGGCGGGAGAGCTGGTGCCGCGTCTAGCCAGGCAGCCACTGCGCTGCTCTGTCGTATGTATGTGAGAGCGTGGACGCTCGCTGCAAATTGAATCAGTGAGGCAAATTGGACAGGTGCGAGAAAAACCTCCACCGTTCCACAGTTCATCAGACGGGTCTGTAAAGAAACGCGTGTCCCAGGTGCTGGAGTAGCTTGACGTAACTACACTGTCGGAAAAAAAATCGCAACACCAAGAAGTTGTGCAATATAAACGAAAGTTGGCAGGTGAATTTTTACACCTGAAACATAACGTCTATTCAGATTTCGCAGCAGTCGCTTTAACAGTTCGCTGGTAGCGCCACTGTGAGGATGCAAATCAGGTTTGCTTTAAATACACGCTGCAACGGTCGTGAGAGAGATTGGCCATGGTCAATTGCCTTCAAGGCGACAAGGATGTCATTATCAACATCTCACTGAGTTTGAATGAGGTCGTGTAATAGGGCTACAAGAAGCTGGATGATCATTCTGCGATACTGTAGAGAGACTTGGAGGAATGTAGACACTGTTCATGATGGTGGTAGCGAAAATGCACGGTCGCAAGAAGACGAGGCTCCGGACGGCGACGTGGCACTACCGAGAGAGAAGTCCACCGTGTTCGGCGTGTAGCTCTGTCGGATTGTACTTCATCTGCAGCAGCAATCTGAGCAGTAGTTGGCACCACAGTGACACAAACAACTGTTACAAATTGGTTACTTCAAGAACAGTTACGTGCCAGACGCCCTGTTGCGTGTATTCCGTTCACAGTTGACACCAAACCACTGCTGTTTTCGACTTCAGTTGTGTCAAGCGAGAGCTAATTGGAGGGCACGGTGGATGTTTGATGTGTTCTCCGATGGTACCTGGTTCTGCCTCGACGCTAGTGATGGCCGTGTTGATTAGAAGCAAACCAGTTGAGGGCCTGCAACTAACCTGTCTGCGTGCCATACAAGCTGGACCTAAACTGGAATTACGGTCTGGGGTGCGACTTAGTATGACGGCAGGAGCAGTCTCGTGGTTATCCAACGCATCATGACTGCAGATTTGTACGTCAGTCCGGCGATTAGATCTTTTGTGCTGCTATTCGTGCAAAGAGTTACAGGGTTTCCCCTTCCAACAGGATAACGCGTGCCCACATCCAGCTGTTGCAGCCCAACATGTTCTACAGAGTGTCGACATGTTGCATTCGCCAGCTCGATCACCAGATCTGTATCCAGTCCAAGATGGGACATCATCGTACGACCACTCCAGCGCCATCCACAAACAGCGTTAGCTGTCTCTGGACTGCTGACCAAGTGCAGCAAGGATGGAACTCCATTTCAAAAACAGACAACTGCCATCTCTACATCACAATCCATGGACGTTGAATGATTCCATTCGACAGGCGATCACACCGGCTTTTAAATTACCAAATTTCACATTTGCAGTGGCTTATCTCGCTGTTACATTAACCTATGATCATGCAATGTTAATCACTTAAATATTTTACCTGGACAAATGTATTCCCGATATTTCATTACTCTCCATTAATTAATTTTTTCCTGTTGGTTTATTATACACTCTTCCGCCGTCTGCCATGGGCAGTAGTACTACTACCATTTCTATTTTTATTCAAAATTTATGCAGTGGCTCTATCGAACCCGAGACCCGCTACTACTAGTCCAAGACGTTATACTTTTTTTAACAATATCTTTTGCTGAACTAAAATACACTACTAGTCCAAGACGTTATACTTTTTTTAACAATATCTTTTGCTGAACTAAAATACACTACTAGTCCAAGACGTTATACTTTTTTAACAATATCTTTTGCTGAACTAAAATACACTACTAGTCCAAGACGTTATACTTTTTTTAACAATATCTTTTGCTGAACTAAAATACACTACTAGTCCAAGACGTTATACTTTTTTTAACAATATCTTTTGCTGAACTAAAATACACTACTAGTCCAAGACGTTATACTTTTTTTAACAATAACTTTTGCTGAACTAAAATACACTACTAGTCCAAGACGTTATACTTTTTTTTAACAATATCTTTTGCTGAACTAAAATACACAGCTTGAACAAATCGACAGTAATATCGATATGTTATCTATAATAATAAATAGTACTCGAAAGATGTTTGCATCATATTATCCGTATACTGTGACGTAAGTGGAGGAACACTGACGATGATGGAAGGACACGTACTGACCGAAGGGCCCAAGTGGACTCCTGGAGAAGATCCTTACGGAGGGAACAAAAGTCGAGCATTCAAGAAGTTAATCATGAATATGAGTCTTTTTAACGATAAAGAAAATTTTACGATAACATTTCTTATTCCTGTGTTATTATTTTATGTCATATAAACAGCATTTTATATTATAAATTTATCGTACACGGCGTTGGCATCAGTTAAATCAGATTCGTTTTTCTTCCTCAATTAAAGAACTACGAATACCATTATAGTAGAGCACAGAACACGATGAAAGGTGTATGTGTGTTTGTGTAAATTTTCGTTGGAATTTTTCTTGTTTTGTAAGTCTAGAATCGCGTTCGTAAGGTTTGAATTGCTTAGACGTTCTCGGGCAGCCTTTGCAGAGAAGCTGCGCTACACAGATATGAGATGTGATCTTTGCTCTTTGAAGGAGAGAAGAGGGAAGAGACCCTTGATCTTTGGTGTTAGATGTGAAAAGTCGAGTTTTGGTTTAGTAGCAGTAACCAGCAAACATTTGGAATTATGTTATGTGTTAGTGGAAGATCTATTGTGGAGAGAAAAAGGAACTGATTTTTGCAGTGGTACGATTATACTCCTTATGAAAAATGGATAGCAGGTAATGATTAAGTCCGTTTCATTTGCGGCAGCGGTTTGATAGTTAGAATTAGATTTTGGAATTTTGTTTAAGGAAAGATTATACATGTGAAGTTTAATTTTTGAATTTCATATAGTTACGTGATTTCAGAGAAACATTAACTATTACCGAAGTATCCAGTGTGAGCCGGGTAAACTAAATAGTGTAGGAAACAGATTCTTTCCTTAATTAAATTTCACGGTGAGCAGCTTCAGTTTCAAAGTAATCAGTTTTTTCATCAAATTCCATAGTCAGATTTTGTGGTAAGAATAAATTTCAGACAGGACATAATTTTCTTGGAGTTATGGTAGTTACAATTCTCTAAGCATTCTCGCAGTCGAATTTTATCGGAACATTTAGCGTTACGCAAACTATCAGCCTTAAAGTCTGATATGTGCGCCATTGAAAACAGGAAGCCAAAGTTTACCAGCTAACGGTCAGCCTTAAAGTCTAGCATGTGCGCCATTGAAAACAGGCAGCCCAAAGTTTAGCAGCTAACGGACAGCTTAACATTAAAAACACAATTAACATTACAGATCCACCTTCACTAAAATAAATTTAAACAGATAACTTCCAACGGCTTAGACGCGGCCACGGCCACTGAGAAAACCACTGGCTCCGTTAAGTGTTAGGGTCACAGTTTGAATCAGTAGGATGAGTTCCGTGATGTACTAGAAGCTACTTGCTATTCTTTCCCTATCTTCACTGATGATGTGACTCATGACTTAAAGTATTCGATGAGAACAGATTTTCTAGATTTGGTGCTGCATGAATACCCTATGTCCGACATAAATTCCAATCGAGCTTCCTTTCATTATACCTTTTTTCACTTTATTTAAAAGTGTAGGCGGTAATTATCTCGCAGGTTGAGCTTTTATATTTATGTCTGCTTAATAATAAAGCAATTAGAGTAGGGATGTAAGCGACTCTGATTAAGCACTGAATACGATTTGTCAAATATATTGTGCAGTGTGATGTCCATATCCCTATTCAGTGACGTAACATATCTCTCAAAAAAATTAGGAAATGATGATGATGTTAAAACAAAATCGAAACATGCACAAATGAAAAAGAAAAGAAAAAGAAGTTTAAAGCGTCGGGCATTGAACAGAGACTTAGTCCGTTTCGACAAGCAACATTACCACGTGATACCGCTTGAGCACGGTCTTCCAAAAGCAGGCCACGAGGTGAAGCGGCAGCTGGCCAAATTTTGCCAATGACTTTCATCCTTTTATTCGCCGTGCGGACCCTCCCGTGGGCCCCTGTGAGCGCCCTTGGCAGACGATGTTGTGTCCGATCGTGCGAAGTGAAAGCTCAGTGAAGGTCCTGCACAAGTCATTACTGCAACGCTGGATGACATTAAGAAACGAGCCCACGACGAACTTTGCACGAATCCGCCGCCTTAGAGAGAGCGGCAGTTACCATGCGCAGAGTTGGATTGGTTATGGCAGGAGAATGTGTGACAAAAATTGTTGGAAGGAAGCATTGAGAACAATGTGGTAATTGTGTGTGACACACAACGGTTACAGGAAATAGTATTTTACAGTGGGGTTCAACATTTTACGAAGTTTTGAGTGGCTGAGAAAGAGAGGTGATTGTTGTTGTTGTCTTCAGTACGAATACTACGTTGATGCTGCTCTTCACTCTGCTCCATCCTGTGCAAGCCTCTTCATCTCCGAATAAATACTGCAACGTACATCCTTTTGAAACTGCTTACTGCCTTCATCTCTTGGCCTCCCTCTACGAGTTTTACCTCCCACATTTCCTTCCAGTTCTAAATTAGTGATCCATTGATGTCTCAGAATGTGTTCCATCAACCCATCCCTTCTTTTAGTCAAGTTATGCCACACATTTCTTGCCACAAACAATTCTTTTCTGTACTTCCTTATTAGCTACGTGATCTACAAATCTAATCTTCAGTATTCTTCTGTAGCATCACATTTCGAAAGATTCTATTCTCTTCTTGACTAAACTATTTATCGCCCATATTTCACTTCCACATATGGCTACAATCCAGATAAATACATTCAGAAAAGACTTTCGAACACTTACATCTATATTCGATGTTAATAAATTTCTCTTCTTCAGAAACTATTTTTTTGGCATTGCCAGTCTACATTTTATATCGTCTGTACTTCGACCATCATTACTTTAATTGTATCATTTCATACTCTAATTCCCTCATCATCACCTGATTTAATTCCACTACATTCCATTATCCTCGTTTTGCTTTGTTGATGTTCATCATATACGTCTCCGCCCGGGGACTGGGTGTTTGTGTTGTCCTCATCATCATCATTATTCCTGACAGGGGCTAGATTGGACTGTTAAAATCATTGGACTGTTTGAAAATTGGGACTTTGTTTGGGCGCTGATGACTGCGCAGTTGAGTGCCCCACAAACCCATCATCATCATCATCATCAAATATGCTCCTTTCAAGACAAGTCCATTCCGTTCAGCTGCTCTTCCAAGTTCTTTGCTGCCTCTGACAGAATTACAATGTCATCGGCTAACCTCAAAATCCTTGCAGAAACATACCACGTTACTTCTGCTACATTTTTCGTACAGAACAGTCAATTTTAAGTTGTTTAAAGGACTAAGATCGGTGCGAAAGTAACTATTCCGCGTGTTACTTTTGTAACAAAATTCTGGTTCCAGTGATGACTTGCAACAATTGAAAAAGGAAAACCGTTGTAAATCCATCCAATACGATCAAGACAACTGTGACAAAAAAGTACGTTTCAAAATAGATCCTGTGTTCCATTTTGACAATGTCTGTAAACATGAATGACCGCAGGGGTATTTAAACCGTAGTTCTCTATAATGCTAGTGTACACTCCTCAGTTCACACTTACGCGCCTGTCTGAGAGTTGAAAGAATCATTTTCAGATTGTTCCTCCGCCATTCTACTTTCGGATAGCCCGCAGGAAAAATCAGCACCTACATCTTACTGGGCGAGCTCTGACTGCTCTTATTTTATTACTGTGGTCACTTCTCCCTACGTAGATGGAAGCCAAGAAATATTCGGGTGAGAAAGTCGATGATGAAATTTCGTGAAAAGATCTCGTCGTAGCTAAAATGATTGCCACCGCAACTAGCGTGGTATGTTCATGTCACTGTCTTCCCTATTTCACGTTAGTATAAAAGGAACTGCTGTGCTTTGAACTTTTTCGATGTCTCCGTCAATCCCATCTGGTAAGGATGTCACACGCGCAGCAATACCCGAGCAGAAGAGGATGGGCAAGCGTAGTGTAAGCAGTCTCTTTATTAGATTCGTTACATCTTCTGAGTGTTGCGCCAAAAAAACGCAGTCGTTGGTTTCTTTGTGAAGCTTTCAATGAAATTTGTCCGTGATTGTAATCCCTAGTAGGTGAATAGACAACCTTTAAATTTATGTTATTTATCGTGCAACCAAAATTTAACGAATTCCTTTTATTTCGTACCTGGATGACCTCAGACTTTTCGTAGTTTAGAGTCATTTGCCACTTTTCGCATCTTAACAGGTATGTTACCTAAATCATTTTGCAAATAGTTTGGATCTTATGATGACTTCACTACATGGTAAAAGACGGCATCATCTGCAAACAATCAAAGAAAGCTGGTCAGTTTGTCTCCTAAATCGTATATATATATATGGCCTACAACACGTTATTGCGGGGAACGCCATACATCATTTTTGTTTAACTCGATTACTTTTCGTCAGCTACTATGAACTGCGATCTTTCTGACAGCAATTTGATTAGAAGTCGCTTGTGAGTTACGGTGTCAAAAGCATTCTGGAAATCGAGGAGTATGGAATCGTGTGAGTCAAGAGCCAGTTGTGTTTCATGGGAACGGCAATAGATAACATTCTTCGAAGTATTCTATATTTTCGAAAACGTCATAGTTTTAAAATCCTGGTTCAAATCGATATCAGTGGTATGAGCCTATAATTTAACGGATTACTCCTATTTTTCTTTTCTTGTGTATTGGTGTGACCTGTGTAACTTTCCAGTTATTATGTACATATTTTTCGTCGAGCGAGTAGTTCTATATGACTGCTAAAAATGTAGATATTTTTCAACATGCTCCGAAGGAATCTGATTTGAATGTAGTCTGGAGCGGAAGACTGGCCTTTATTGAGTGACATGAATTCCTTTTCTGCTCCGAAATTATCTACTTCTAAGTTACTCATGTTGGCAGCTATTCTTGATCCGAATTCTCGAATATTAACTGCATCTTCTTTGGTGATGAAATTTTGGAAAACCGTGTTTAGTAACTCTGTTTCACTAGCGCTTTCATCGAGAACATTAGAATTGCTATATCGTAGTGAAGGTATTTAATGTGTCTTTCTATTCGTATACTTTACATACGACGAGAATCTCTCTGAATTTACTGTCAGGTTTGGAGTCTCGTGTCTTACCATTGCATTGCTTATCTCGGTAGTTTCCTCCTCATCTTCCTCCTCCAAATCAAAATCTCTGGAAATGAGTGGAAAAGAAACTGCTTATATGTGAAACTCTTAACATACATTTTGTAATAAGTAAGATAAAAAAATGTTCAATGATAATGCACAGCGGCTTATAAAAGAATTAACGTTTATACTAGTGTGTATTTTGGCGATACCCGTAAACACGCCGGTCGAAGTGGCCGTGCGGTTATAGGCGCTGCAGTCTGAAACCGCGAGACCGCTGCGGTCGCAGGTTCGAATCCTGCCTCGGGCATGGATGTGTGTGATGTCCTTAGTTATTTAGGTTTAACTAGTTCTAAGTTCTATGGGACTAATGACCTCAGAAGTTGAGTCCCATAGTGCTCAGAGCCATTTGAACCCGTAAACATATCATTTTCGTGAAATATTACCCATAGTGCTCAGAGCCATTTGAACGCGTAAAGATATCATTTTCGTGAAATATTACGAAGGGCTACAGGAATGTTCCGGCTTCAAATTGTGTATACGTATGTTTGTCGGGTGTTTTTACGTCAAGCTAACAATGGGATGTATTTTAAAGAATCTCTTTCTTTGCAATACTGTGATCTTCTGGCCAGATCCCCCGTATTAAATATAGTTGTTTAGTGTTTGCCGAGAAGAGAAGAGAAGAGAAGAGAAGAGAGAGAGAGAGAGAGAGAGAGAGAGAGAGAGAGAGAGGAGGGGGGTTTTTCTATTCGTTGGTGATGCGCACGTCAATCCTTCCAGTTTTATGTCTCGGATTGTATAACACATACATCATAATGCTACAATCACACACTAAAGTATGATTTTTTGCTTTCAGATGAAGCATTGGTTTCATTACAATGAAAACTGCAAATCGACAGTTGTATTTAAATCTGTTCCAAACATAATTAAGCAGTTTTATAAAGAATAAGGTTTTCAAGTATTTTCAGTATAGTTTCCGCCATGTACCAGTGTATACATCAAACTGCTTAACACCACGTGCAACAGAGGCCCAAACGCCATGGCGCATCACTCGCTTAGCCGCATACATTTTGTCGAAGATGACACAACGGTCACGTTAGCTGACATTTAGAAGCATCGTATAAACTATGATCTCATCCTTATTTCAAGCATTAGGCCAGTTTTCTATTTATCCTCTTGCAGTACACATTGCTTTTTCTTTCTTCCTTGGCTTCCTCTCTCAACTGGGTGAAAACTACTGATCTGGAGAGATAATCTTATTCCACTCATTTTTTTCCTGGTGTTCTTCCCAGTTTCACATATTTTCCTGCATTTTAATTATTATATGAAATATGGTGGTTTTTTCCGTAACTTACAGATAACTCCTAAATCACTCGCACAATGCATCCTTCTCCTGCTCTTACAAAGAAATCTCTTCTCTGTTGCTTGTATCCGACTTCCTTGGCATTTATTTAAAACTCACGAGTCACTTCCATAAACATGCATTAGGACTGCCATTGTTTTATAAAATTTTAATTTTGTTTCTTTCCTTCTTTTATATTTTAGATATCTATTTATTGTTCCACATATATTCCCATATTTTTCCACATTTTCCTCATTTTCCTCTACATCTTTATCATAGTAATAAGTAACGTTACAACCTTCATAGCTAAGGGAACGTGGAATCAAAACACCTTTCAATCGTCTAAATTTCAATTGCTATTTTATTGAGCAAACGCTTTCGTCGACATAGCAGTCGGCAAGTGATGATCTAAGGGATCTCTGTGTCAAAAATGCAGGGATACCAGTCAGTGAGTAGTGGCTCCTATTTTGACTGGACTAGAGTTGGGAATCTCCTTACAAGTCCGTCAGAGGACCTGAAGCTGGCGAAATACACTGCCGAAACTTGTCGCTCAATAAAATAACAATTGAAATTTAGACTGCTGAAGGGTATTTTGATTAGAAATTCTGCACCGAACAGCAGAAGTTCCGCAACCACCCGTGTAAAGATGATCTTACAGAGGTAAATAGCTGAAATGTTTGGCCGATCCTGTTGTTCTGTCATTAATTATAATTTTTGTGTCTACTAGATTTTTTTGTATTAATAGCCATTGATTGTAGGTTCTTTTTCGAACTCGTTGCCGGCCGATGTGGCCGAGCAGTTCTAGGCGCTTCAGTGCGGAACCGCGCTGCTGCTGCGGTCGCAGGTTCGAATCCTGCCTCGGGCATGGATGTGTGTGATGTCCTTAGGTTAGTCAGGTTTAAGTAGTTCTAAGTCTAGGGGACTGATGACCTCATAGTTAAGTCCCATAGTGCTTAGAACCATTTGAACCGAAATCGTAAGTGGACTCCCCTCAGACCTAAACTAACAGTGTGTTCCGCTTTGTAGGTCATCTTCATTCGCTGCCAGCAACGGGCGTCATCTGCATATAAAAAGCAGTTCAAGAGGGAATTTCTGTTAATCTTTACTTCTCCGTTGAAAATCGGCTATTTCGCAATTGTATCCTCTAAATCAACATTGAAAAGCGTAGACGAAATAAATAAAATTCAAAGTGAGTAATGGAAAGATAAAGTATCGCGCGAGTGCTTGGTTCGGAGAGAGGGCAGATCAGGTCGCGGCGGGTGAGCTGTGCAGGAAACTGGCAGCGGTCAATTACGTTAGGACATGTGAGATCGAGAGGACGTCGAAGGCAAAGCCCCAGATACCGCTGCCTATTATAGATTTGCAGTAAAGCCCATTGAAGGATCGGCAGCGTCCAAAATTGGGATAAATTGACTTCGATGGAGTCAGTTGCAATTTTGATCCTCTGTCCACTGTCTCTGTCCATATCCTCTACTCTCTCTTTCTTTGTCCATTTCCTCCCGCCCGTCTGTCATCTGCTTTTCCTCTCTCTCTCTCTCTCTCTCTCTCTCTCTCTCTCTCTCTCTCTCTCTCTCTCTCTCTCTCCCTCCCTCCCTCTCTCTCCTCTCTGACCTTAAGCCTCGTTTATTGTTGTTGCAAAATCAGAATCTATATTATTTTTCTAATCATAAGCCGATAACCCATAAATACTACTCGTTTGTCAGCAATAATATATATATATATATATATATATATATATATATATATATATATATATATATGTGTGTGTGTGTGTAATTTTTTGGTGTGTTAAAGATTTTATAGACTATATTTGTTTATTACAATAATGTGTAAAAGTCTGAGTTTATCGGTCGAGTACTTTTTGTGGATTTTAGTAACAATGTTGCTCTCTAGATATTACATACATATCTATATGTTACATGTATAAAATATATATATAGCCTACGTCCGTCCGAATGTTCATTAGAGTACTGCATAAAAATGTGAAATAAATTGGTTAAAAACTTTTCGACAATTTCGGTAATAACGGTTCCGTTTTATATATTACATATCTGTTTATATATATTGCATATATTAAAAGCAGCGATATAAAAACACGCGCGTATCTGAAAGGAGCGTTGAGTCAAAATTTCAAAGCCATCGCTGAATAACTTTCGAAGATATAACACTTTAAACAGAAAACGTTTTACATTCTTTATATAGATCCCCTATATATTACATGTGACGCTCTACAATTATATAAAAACACGCACTTTACATTTTTATTTATATAGATAAGTGACAGAAATGTACTCTGAAAGTAGCTGAAAACATTTTGCCTTCTTATGCACTGACTCGCAGTTTTTTTATGTCAAGTAATGAAAGATCATACTTTACACATTTCGTATTTTACAATATTACTCTCTTTCCTTGGGTACGTGACAGTAGTAAAAGGTCCTATCCATTTGATTAGCCGAAACACAAGACGATTATTTACAACTATGGAAGATGTGTTTAAGACGTATTGTTCCTTTCGTTAGTTACTACGTCTAAGCTGACGTAAACCTGATATTGTAGACTGTTGTTTACATTTAAAGTTGTTTTTTGAAAAAGCTAACTTTCCTCAGATACCTTCGAGACAGATTACTTGATAACAGGTCTCAAAATCGAAAAAAAAATTGGCATTATTCGCGTAAAGCATTTGCAAACTTGACTCGCTTTCGGGATGACGACGTTCAGATCCCCGTCCGACCATTGAGGTATCCGTGATTTCCCTAAATCATTAAAAAAAAAAAATGCTGTGGCGGTCCCTTTGATAGGGCGCGGTCGATTTCCTACCGCATTTTTCCTTATTCGAGCTTGTACTGCTTCACTAATGACCTCGGTACCGACGGGACGTGAAGACACTGATTCCGCTTGTCGTCTTACACTGATGATGGTGCCATGTGTATCTAGTTCACAGCGGGAGTTTTCTTCGCACTTTCAATACCCGTAAGTCACATTCCCGCCATGTCAACGGATTGCGCGGCCCCTCCCGCCGGCGGTTCGAGTCCTGTCTCGGGCATGTGTGTGTGTGTGTGTGTGTGTGTGTGTGTGTGTGTGTGTGTGTGTTCTTAGCATAAGTTAATTTAAGTAGTGCGTAAGTCTATCGACCGATGACCTCGGCAGTTTGGTCCCTTAGGAATATACACACACACACACACACACACACACACACACACACACACACACATTAAAAATGCATCGGCATAACGTTTCGAAATATTGGAAAACCACAATCCGCTTAAGCCATTAAATATTTCCACGCGCTGTGAATTATTTAACTTTATAAGCGACAAATATTCTGTGCATCGTAATTCGAATTTTGTACCTGATTTCTGCTCAGCACAGTTGTTGAATGAAACTTCCACCTGTATTGCATAGTTTGCGCATTATTATAGATAGCAGGCAGAAATGAATGCCGCATCTGTAGGGGTCACTTAGACATTATAGAGAACAACAATAATTATTTAAATCAAAATAAGTTTTTGGCATGAGTAAAGGGTATAAAATATTTTCTCCTTGTCAGTACAAATTCCTAAACCCGTACAGGTAGTCCTGAAAATTTGTGCTTGTAAGTCTTTAATAGCGATGACATAACTTGGGAAATTTGTTAACAGAGAACGTGGAGTTCATGCAATACATAATTGATGTATGAATACTTCATGTGCTCGCTAGTACCTATTGTATGTGCACCACGTCTTTCAGTATAAATCTTACACGTATCATCATAGCTATTCCAAATTCACAAGCACAAATTGTCCGGACTGTTTGTATGTGGTTAGGAATCTGTATGGGACTAAGACAAATTATTTTATACTTCGTAGTTCAATTTAAAAAAGTGTTATATTAAAAAATTATTTTTATTTAAATTATTATTTTCTGCTTTTTAGTTCTCATCTGTGTGAAATTTCTTAATGGATTATGCATTTTGAATTGATTATATTTTTATTTAAATAATCTCTCTCTCTCTCTATCTCTCTCTCTCTCTCTCTCTCTCTCTCTCTCTCTCTCTCTCTCTCTCTCTCTCTCTCATTCACTCACTCACTCACTCACACACACACACACACACACACACACACACACACACACAGACGCGCGCGCGCATGGACACAGACGCAAGCTTTTCACCCATGCCTTTGTGCATATGTATGTCAAGTATATTGCACACATCTCCTCCTCCCTCTCTGTGTGTCCATCTTCCTTCTTCCATCCCTCTGCTCATCTTTGCCGATCTGCTTGCATACCGCCTGGAATACATTCCAATACAACCTGTACGACATACTGCTCCTGCAGTACAGCCTAGTTGTCATGTGATACCAAATTCTTACACTGCCCACACCTACCAAAGAGACCGACAAGAAAGCAAATTGAATTGCATTGTCGTCCAGTTACGACCTGTGTTTATAATTTCCTGCCTCTTTCTCATTCGAAAATTAGTTTAGAATCAATTGCAAATTTTTATCAAACAGCTAGGCAGACATACAAGAAACAGGCTTAATAAAAATGCGTTAAAAGCCAGAGAAAAAAGGAGGGACGGTGGTTTTTCGTAGTCGGACAATGTGATTTAGTAGATTGTTAACACTTTATTTGCATTTTACAGAATCAGAAACCGCTTCAAAACGTTGAGTAGTATACCGACCTGCATATCATCTTTAGAGATGTAAAATGAAATCTGCAAATGACGATCACAACGACACATGGCTAACGTTTAAAGCATTTTGTGATGGTATCAAATGGCAATAACATGTTTGGGAAAACAGAGCACAGATTCTTTAAGGGGAGTTACAACGTTAAAAAAAAAAAAGAAAAATCACATTTTCGGATTTTTACCTCATTCTCAAATGAGAAGTATTTTTTTAATTTTTTTAAATATATTCTTCACCGGTTGAAAATGTAAAAATTTTTTCGTGCCTTACTTCAAGATCTAATAAAATCGGTAATTTTTTGTTTTTATAGAAGGCTGTGGATTGCTGTGTTAAGAGGTTAAACTACGTGTTTGTATTGGTAGCACTGTCGAAAACATTATCGTATTGTTTCATTGTATAAACACGCGTTGTATATTGAAGTGCTAGCATCTGTCGAGGCAGGCTAACAGATAAAATGATTGATGAACTACAGCAGCATTATGGGATGGCCATTAGAAATAATACTGAAGATTTGTTGAAAGTCACACATTGTCAGCTGATGAAAAACCAGTACACCGCCTTTTCCCTCATGGACGTGATTCATGATGGAATTACCACAATGCACAGTTCTCAGACAGTTCATACAGCCATAAACAACAGCAGTCATGGATATTATAAAACATATTTACAGAGACCTTGAAAGTCCTGAATTACTGAAGAATAGTCAGACTCAGAATCCCAATGAGTCGTTCAATACTCTTATATGGACACGCTTACCAAAAATTTTGTTGTTGGAATGAAGATACTAAAGTGGGGGATCAGTGACGCTGTTATTGCTTTTAATGATGGCAACCTTGGTAGGGTGAAAGTGCTACAGCATATGGGAATTTAGCCTGGAGAAAACTTGAACAGATGGGCAAGGTTCGCATTGATAAAGCAGAGTATGCAGCACAGTTGGCCACTAAGGAGTCAAGGAAGAAGAAAAAACTTGGAAAAAGACCAAGAGGATGGTATACAGTATGGTGGAGAGTGCTTTTGAGTGACTAAAAATAAAAAAATTAAGCGTATATTGAGTTACAGACTTTTGAAGCCGTTCCTGAAAACTTACATTTTCTACTGCTTTTTTCCCCTAAATCTCAGAGACCACTTCGAGTAGAGTATTCAGATTTTCAGGGAGTAATAACATACATATCCTGAGTCTAATGAACTAAAAGAAGAACATAATGTTATGTATAATTAAAATGATTTAGGATAACGTACAGAAAAACACACAAAATTTTAACCGTGTGATTAAAAATTTGTATTTCTGAAAGTAGTGGCTGAAATGCAATTATTGTAGTTCAGTAGACTCAGAACATACAGTGTAATGTCCTGTAAAAGTTTCATGTCAATGGCTACAGTGGTTCCTAAAATACGGTGTTAACATTGTCGGGATAAGGCGTTCCAACTCTCTTAAGCAGTAAAGTGTGCACTTTTCGATTATTTAGGAGATAACCTCAGTATCCTGGATGCTGCTGAAAGGCTTCGACGGACATATCGTCCCAATGGCTGTAACACATCGACGTGATTTGCAGTCGAAAGTACGGTACAAAATAATTTGAACAAGAGCAACAGCACGATAGAAGCAGAAGGGGCAATAGTTTCCTATGAGAAGGTCACAACATTGGCAGTAACTACCAAGGGGCACATTACTGCTTCTAACATATTGGGAGGTTTAGACATGCTGCATGACATTCTTTTATGAACGAGCATCGAATTACACGCCACGAAGTGACACATTGTCAGGGAGCACGTACAAAGCTTGCCGCAGATGATGAGGCGTTTAGTTTTGCTGGCTTCCGCGCTCGCTACGTACATTTTCTCTGAACAGCAGTGTTGCTACAGGAGCGAGTCAGACGTCCGCGCGCCTGCACGGTGCACGTGCTGCTGGCGCTCTGGCAGAGCCATCTGCCGGCTGCGAGGTGAACGACGGGGCGACCTTCTGGAATGGCGGTCAGTGTCACGCGCTCACCGCAGATGAGTACAGGTTACGGCAGGCGGCAGAGCGAATGCCGGGTGGCCGGCAAGTATATACACTCCTGGAAATGGAAAAAAGAACACATTGACACCGGTGTGTCAGACCCACCATACTTGCTCCGGACACTGCGAGAGGGCTGTACAAGCAATGATCACACGCACGGCACAGCGGACACACCAGGAACCGCGGTGTTGGCCGTCGAATGGCGCTAGCTGCGCAGCATTTGTGCACCGCCGCCGTCAGTGTCAGCCATTTTGCCCTGGCATACGGAGCTCCATCGCAGTCTTTAACACTGGTAGCATGCCGCGACAGCGTGGACGTGAACCGTATGTGCAGTTGACGGACTTTGAGCAAGGGCGTATAGTGGGCATGCGGGAGGCCGGGTGGACGTACCGCCGAATTGCTGAACACGTGGGGTGTGAGGTCTCCACAGTACATCGATGTTGTCGCCAGTGGTCGGCGGAAGGTGCACGTGCCCGTCGACCTGGGACCGGACCGCAGCGACGCACGGATGCACGCCAAGACCGTAGGATCCTACGCAGTGCCGTAGGGGACCGCACCGCCACTTCCCAGCAAATTAGGAACACTGTTGCTCCTGGGGTATCGGCGAGGACCATTCGCAACCGTCTCCATGAAGCTGGGCTACGGTCCCGCACACCGTTAGGCCGTCTTCCGCTCACGCCCCAACATCGTGCAGCCCGCCTCCAGTGGTGTCGCGACAGGCGTGAATGGAGGGACGAATGGAGAAGTGTCGTCTTCAGCGATGAGAGTCGCTTCTGCCTTGGTGCCAATGATGGTCGTATGCGTGTTTGGCGCCGTGCAGGTGACCGCCACAATCAGGACTGCATACGACCGAGGCACACAGGGCCAACACCCGGCATCATGGTGTGGGGAGCGATCTCCTACACTGGCCGTACACCTCTGGTGATCGTCGAGGGGACACTGAATAGTGCACGGTACATCCAAACCGCCATCGAACCCATCGTTCTACTATTCCTAGACCGGCAAGGGAACTTGCTGTTCCAACAGGACAATGCACGTCCGTATGTATCCCATGCCACCCAACGTGCTCTAGAAGGTGTAAGTCAACTACCCTGGCCAGCAAGATCTCCGGATCTGTCCCCCATTGAGCATGTTTTGGACTGGATGAAGCGTCGTCTCACGCGGTCTGCACGTCCAGCACGAACGCTGGTCCAACTGAGGCGCCAGGTGGAAATGGCATGGCCAGCCGTTCCACAGGACTACATCCAGCATCTCTACGATCGTCTCCATGGGAGAATAGCAGCGTGCATTGCTGCGAAAGGTGGATATACACTGTACTAGTGCCGACATTGTGCATGCTCTGTTGCCTGTGTCTATGTGCCTGTGGTTCTGTCAGTGTGATCATGTGATGTATCTGACCCCAGGAATGTGTCAATAAAGTTTCCCCTTCCTAGGACAATGAATTCACGGTGTTCTTATTTCAATTTCCAGGAGTGTACATACTGCAAGACTTTCAGTTGCGACAGTCGCTGCCATCTATAGCGGGAGCAAAGGCAGCTGGAACGAAGCAATATTTAGAACTTAACCTACTTCCGTCATCCGTAGCTCAATGTGAAGGCTGTTGCACAGGATACAACGTTCACGGAGACAGTGAGAAGAAATTGCTTGGAACCCCTCTGCGACTTGCCATTATTCTTCACAGCCACTTTCTGTGCTAGTCTATTTTTTTATGTCCTCCTTTCTTCGTCCGTCTACGATATTTTTTTCCAAAGTAGTAGAAATCCTGCACTTCATCTGCGGCATGATCCCCAATTTCCCACTAATCTCATTTCTTATACTCCTCATTAAGTTCGTCTATATTCTGCGTATTCAGTCTCATCATCTTGTTGCCGAAAGTATGGCATGATGTGTCCTCTGTTCCCAAAGGTGTGGTTACTGGAGCATGCCAATAATTTGCTGTGCCTATATCATGGCAGTGAACCTTGGTTGTGTCCGTCGCTAGCATCGTGATGACGTCACCTAAAATTTTTGAGGTTATTTTTGCGAGAAAGTGGTTTTGTTAAATAACGCCACCATTTCTGAGTTACAAATTATTATTAATCTGCGCGCACACTCCCGACCGCGACGGCTGACTATTTCTGGTGCCTCTTTGGACCTTCGGACTGCGACGCTGGAGTTCCTTTACACTGTGTCTCCACCTACATGTCAGGCTGTGATTGTATGAACACCATGCAAGAGTTCACAGTAGCGTCATACACGGCTCCCACGATATTGTCTGACTAGCGCAATACTTTTACGGACGGTTCCTTTTTCCACGGTGCTTTTATGATCAAAGATTTAAATGAAAGGCGCGATGAATCCAGGAGAAAATTCAGTAAGGTATTTACGTATTAAAATTTGCCAAAATGAGTATTAATAAAAATGTGAGGTTACATCTAAGGTGTCCACCAACACTTTACACGTTGTCTTCATAGACGAGAGTTACATATAGCAAGGGCGTTTACACTTTTTTTTAATCATTTATGGTGCCTCATTTGACTTATTAGTACAGTTTCAATCATGTAGTTCTTTGATCTAACCGTAGGCGGCAGGACAACCACTGGAAGTGTAACCCCTTCACAGTACAACTCAATTTCCCATCTACTCTTACTAAGGGAGCGTACAACATGGAGTCACCATCCAGGACAGCGCTGGACGACTTGGTTTCTGTGGGAGGAGGGTGTAGACGCTGCGGATATTCACAGGCGATTGGTGGCAGTCTGTGGAGAGTGTGCACTGTCACTGTGACTGGTCTTTCAGCAGGACTACGCTCGTATCCATACGAGTCGGGAAAGGTTCCAAGTACTGCTGAACGCACCGTATTCTAACTTGGCCTCTTTATCTTCAGTACGCCCTCGTCGAAATACTTTTCTGCAGTGTGTCCCATACACCGCAAGATAGCCACTCACAGTTTCTGGAAGTATTACAAATTTAGACAACACAGTCTATGGAGAACAGCGACCTGCAATCTTGACTGTTCATTTTGACTTCTGGGAGTCTGCTAAACGATGTTCACGCAGACATTTCTTCATAGCCCCAAACAGCTGGTAATCAGAAAGGCCCAAGTCAGGCCAGTCTCCTGTGAATATCCGCTGTGTTTGCACTCTCCACACAAACTATGTCGGTCAGCGCTGTCCTTTATGATCATACTCCAAGTTGAATGAGATTTTCACTCTGCAGCGGAGTGTGCACTGATACGAAACTTCCTGGCAGATTAAAACTGTGTGCCGGACTGAAACTCGAACTCGTGGTTCGCAGGAGAGCTTCTGTAAACTTTGGAAGGTAGGAGATGAGATACTGGCAGAAGTAAAGCTATGAGGACGAGGCGTGACTCGTGCTTGGGTAGCCCAGTTGGCAGTCGCCTTTCGGCACGCTAGCGGCACGGACGTCTTGTTTACGTCCTCGCCGCGCAGCTCGCTCGCGGAGTTGTTTACGTGATTCTGCCGTCTTAGCGCGCTATATTTCATTCGACAGAGAATGGCTTATGCCCACCGAAAATCGACACTGAAGATTAGCTTTGCACCTGAATATGCCCGACCAAAAGCACTGGAAATCGAACAGTTTATCAGAGATGAAGTCAAGATTGACTGCAACGATCTTGTTGGCATCCACCTTTCTATAGTGAGCAGTGTGGTATACGTGAAATTGGTCAACGAAGACATATGTGAAAAAATTCTAGATGCAACTCGAAGTGGTCTTAAGTTCCGTCACTCTGATGGACACATCGGTGACGTAACTGTGGAACATGCGGGACTTGGACTGCGCACGATACGTGTTTTTGAACTCCCTTTCGAGGTGCCTTCAGAGGTAGTGGTATCTGCATTCCATCCATATGGAAAAGTGATTAGCCACACAGCTGAGAAGTGGGTTCAGTTTACTACATACCCGGTTCTCAATGGAGTACGGCAGATCCGCATAGAACTAACCAAACATGTGCCGTCCTACTTATATATTGGTGGCTGCCGTGCAATTATTATTTATGATGGACAGCCGAAGACATGCTCGGGATGTGGCAAAGAAGGACACCTCCGTTCCAGCTGTCTGCAGCGCAGAATCACACAGTTACCGCCTGGGGACCTGCCGGCCACGACCGCTCCGACGTCGCTACCGCTGACGTTTGTCGAAGCTCTCCATAGCGACCCCCGACCGCGAACACCACTGGCTCCTACTACTGGTACATCGTCGTCTCCGGTACTGCCTCAGGCTGTAGCGGACGGACCGACGCCCTTGCCTCCTCCTCCCGACGTGTGCAGTGGTGAGCAATCTCAAGGACAGGGGATGGCCCTTGACTCCATGATTGTGCCTACCGATGCTTTTGTGCCTGAACATCCGGATCCCCAGGCGTCTTCGGACACTGAAGATCACGTGCGCAAGCAACGGTCGCCGAAGAGACGTCGGAAACGGCGGATCGCCCCGTCTGACACCTGCAGGACGCAGTCTCAAGACGATGAAGATCAAAATTATCAAGGTGTTCCCCCGAAGGACGAATCCGTGGTGGAAGCACCAACTTGCACTCCGTCGGACGTACAACCATCCTTGCATGCACCAGGCGCTGTACCTATGGACGTTGAACAACAGCTGAGCCAGGACAACTCTTCCACCACCGACGTGACACTGCCTTCGGACTCTGCTGGTACTCCACTGGACGCACACCATCCACGCACCCTTGCGTGGTCTGACGATGTAGCCGACGAAACACCAACTAGTGAGACAGCCGCGAATGCCGCTGCTCCAGCCCACGACTCCTAATCGACAGGGTTACAGGATGGGGATGTGCAGCCTACTGGGACAACATTCTTGTTCGCTGCTGCTCTTCGTGCCTCCATGAGCGTCCCTGTAGTCCCAATTCTAAGACAAGCTTACAGGATTGGCACCATCAATGTCAACACCATTGGCACCCCTGTCAAACTACAATTGCTCCGTGATATGTTGAGGGCGTCGGACCTAGATGTTGCCCTTTTGCAGGAAGTTCGCCTGGCGACGTTTCCTAATGTCTATGGCTATGTTTCCTACCTCACGCCGTGTGCCGACGGTGGCAGTGGGACAGCTATTCTTTTAAAGGAAGGCATTGATGTAGATGACGTGATTTACCTACCATCGGCTAGGGGTCTTGCTGTGACTTTCCACGGTGTTCGAGTCATCAATGTTTACGCTCCCTCGGGCACGGCCAAGCGACGGGAGCGGTCGCGATTCTATTCAGAACAGATCGCTCCTTTGTTTGTCGGACGCTACGACCATATTGTTCTTGGCGGCGACTTCAATTATGTGTTATCCCAAAAGGACCAACATCCCCATTTCACCACATGCCAGGAACTCAAGCTGCTTGTGCATGAACTGAAACTCACCGATACTTGGGACCGCGTGCATGGCGATCGGCCTGGGTATACGTACGTCACCAGCCATTCAGCAAGTCGTCTTGACCGTGTCTACGTGTCCCCAGGACTCGTAACTGCCACGCTTGACGCTGAGTTATGGCCTACCGCCTTTTCCGACCATATCGCCTACATTTGCACTGTTTCGCTCCAGAGGCAGAAGGTGTGGCGCGGTCGAGGCCTGTGGAAGCTGAATGTGGCCCATCTCAAGGATCCGGAATGTAGGCAGGTCGTAGAGACGACGTGGAACAACTGTGTGAGACGCCTTCCAGCGTATCCTTCAACAGTTCGGTGGTGGATCGACTGCGCCAAGCCTGCTTTACGTCGTTCTATGATGAATTACGGTCGCGATAAAATGTTATGGCACCGACATACCATGGAATACTATTTCACAATTCTCCGGGAACTCTCAAACCTTGCCCCCTCAGTTCAACGACAGGTTGAAATTCAACGTATTAAGGCGAAGATAATTTCTCTTATGTGTCACCGCCTTGAAGGCACAGTAGTACGCGCAAGATGTCACGAATGTGTACCAGGAGAGCTCCCGTCCATGCATCATGTTATCCGAGAGAAGCAGCGGTGTCGTAGAAAGTTGATCAACGCCCTCGACATGCCAGATGGTCGTCGTTTGACGTCCCAGAATGACATCGTAAGAGCCTTTGTGGATCACTACAACGAGTTCTATGCAGCAGAGGACCGGAACGTGGCGGTAATGTCTGATGTCCTCCGTTCCTTGACAGATACCCTGGACGAGTCTGCTGCGGAGATTCTCACGGCGACAATTACGGCTGCTGACGTCGCCGATGCTCTTCATAAGGGTGCGGCAAACAAAGCCCCAGGTCCAGATGGGTTCCCGCTGGAGTTTTACCACACATTTCATGACATCATGGGCTCACGCTGGACTGCGATGTATGAAGAACTGATGAACCCTGACTTTCCTCTCCCATCCGAATTCGTAGAAGGCTTGCTTATCCCGGTCCCCAAGCCATCGGGAGGTCGAGGAGTGGAACATTATCGGCCGCTGACCATGTTAAATTGTGACTTCAAGATTTTTACCCGGATTCTTGGCGCTCGCATTAGGCGCGTCGTCCCTCAAGTTATCTCTCTGGATCAAACGTGCTTTGGAGGTGATAGTAACATTCAGACGGCACTCAGCGATTACCGTGACGTTATAGCCCTGACCATGACCTGTCGCAGTCGTGGCGCCTTAGTGACAGTGGACTTCGACCACGCCTTTGATAGAGTGAGTTATGACTTTCTCGAAAACGTACTCCGACGGATGGCCTTTCCCCACAGGTTTATACACATCGTCTTGCGGCTTCTCCGAGGTGCCACGTCGCGGGTGCTGGTCAATGGCCGTGTGGCGGGCCCTATTAACGTCATGCGGTCGGTCCGTCAAGGATGTCCGCTGTCGATGCTGCTTTTCGCCATTGCCCTTGAGCCACTATTACACGGTTTGAGGAGCCGGTTGACAGGCATAACAATGAGGGGGACTTCTTTCATCTGCCGCGCCTATGCAGATGACTTGGTGTTCTTGGTTCTATCGGAGGATGAAGTGCGAGAGGCACTGGCGTGGATCAACCAGTACGGTGCTGCTGCGGGCAGCCGTGTGAACCTGACGAAATCTAGTGCTATGTCCATCGGTAGAGGCCTTCCAGCTGAGAGTGTGGCACCATTGCCATTAGTGGACAAGCTCAAATGTTTGGGGATCACCTTCACGCGTGATATACAGCGCACGATCTCATTTAACTACAAATGCCTGCTTCAAGCTATCCGCACGAACGTTCGTGGCAACCTCCTGAGAGCATTGGACATGTTACAAAGGGTGGATTTTGTTAACACTCATCTAGTCTCGCGACTACCCCATTTAGCACAGATTTTACCGATGCCAAAGGCAATGGCACACAGACTTCAGGCGGCGTTCGGCTACTTTGTTAGCGCGGGTCTTATCTTCAAAGTCCGCTACGACACGCTGACACTTCCTCCTCGGGATGGCGGCCTCGGCCTTGTCAACGTCCGAGCGAGAGCAGCTGCCCTTTATGTAAGTACGATGGTTAAATCGTGGATCCGCCGCCGAAACGGATTATCGGGAAGCCTGATTGATGAAGTGGCCCCTCCCTCTCGAGTGGCACCCGTTGCAGTAGCCCATATTTCATCCCCTCTCTCACATATCCGGACCTTTTTCATCGAATACAGTTATGTCCATGCCGACTTGCCTAGTACCAGACCCCCTATGGCACGTGATGTTTACCGAATCATGATGAGAAATCACACTCGGAATGTTGTGGAAAGGCGATATCCTACGATCGCATGGCCCGTGGTATGGCGTTCTGTACACCATATATACCTAGACACGAGCGCACGTGCGACCTGGTCGTTAATGGAAAATACATGACACAACTTCGTCTACATGCCATAAAAATGACAGATTCGCCGCTGTGTCCTCGCTGTCAAACGCTTGATACGGACGAACATCGACTGATGTGTGGATCTTCTGCAGAGGTGTGGCAGCTGATTCAGAAGATGCTTGCCTTTCTTCTACGTACGGCTCCCCATGCCATTACACCGAAATCTCTTCTGTTCCCAGATGAGACATACTTCCCAAGTACGAAGACCAACGCTGTGATCTGGATAAAAGGTCTCTCGATCTCTTATTTGTTCCATGAAGGTGATAAGAGTGTTCTTGATTTTTTTTTGGACATTCCTGCAAGATCGCTTTACTTTTCTCATGCACCATCCGCGATACCGTCAGTACTATGCCAACTTTTTGGGTAGTGCCTTCTTCGATCCCCCCTGCAGCTGGGGTGTCCCAGGTATGAGAAGATGACTTCAATGAGAGTGTGTAATACCAGGACTCAGTCCCATGTACCGGAAAATGCAATATTCTTCGTGAAGACGTGCCTGGAACATGCCTGACTGCTTTGGGATTCGGTGTGCGTCTACCCAAAAGTTGGCGGGACGCGGATGCTGCTTTGTCTGTTCTGCCAGGAGGGCGTTTTCTTTAATCCCTATAATTCCCTTTCTATTTTATATGTTACTGATGGTAATTCCACATAATTTTTTTTCGCCTGGAGGGCGTCCTATGTGATATGAACAAATATATGTAAAAAAAAAAAAAAAAAAAAAAAAAAAAAAAAAAGGTTGGTAGAGCACTTGCCCGTGAAAAGCAAAGGTTCCGAGTTCGAGTCTCGGTCCGGCACACAATTTTAATCTTCCAGGAAGTTTCATATCAGCGCACACTCCGCTGCAGAGTGAAAATCTCATTCTGGAAACATCCCTCAGGCTGTGGCTAAACCATGTCTCCGCAATATGCTCTCTTTCAGGAGTGCTAGTTCTGCAAGGTTCGCAGGAGAGCTTCTGTGAAGTTTGGGAGGTAGGAGACGAGGGAATGACAGAAGTAAAGCTGTGAGGACGGGCGTGAGTTGTGCTTGGACAGCTCAGTTGGTAGAGCACCAGCCCGCGAAAAACTGGTCCCGAGTTCGAGTCTCGGTTCAAAAATGGCTCTAAGCTCTGTGGGACTTAACATCTGAGGTCATCAGTCCCCTAGACTTAGAACTACTTAAACCTAATTAACCAAGGACATCATACACATCCATGGTCGAGGCAGGATTCGAACCTGCGAGCGTAGCAGCAGCGCGGTTTCGGACTGAAGCGCCTAGAACCGCTCGGCCACAGCGGCCGGTTCGAGTCTTGGTCCGGCACAGAGTTTTAATGTGCCAGTAAGTTTCATACTCCAAGTTGTCCATTCACGTAATGGCAGCAGTTGGGAAATCGGGCTCTGCTGTGCAGGGATTCCACTTCTAGTGGTTGTGCTGCCACCTAGGGCCAGACCGAAGTTCTACATACTTGAAACTGTTGTCGTGAACCACATGACAGACTATGAAACAAGGAAGAAAATAAAGCGCTAATCGATACGGAACACCCCACGTATTTGAACGTAAGGGGAAGCTCACTGCTTGCTTGTATCTGACACTACAATCGACTATCGTGCCGGTCGACGTTCGGAGAGCGCGCTTGCGACGACCGCGCGTGTAATCGACGCCGGGTTATCGCTGCGACCCGTGACTTGTGGCTGGAGGGCCGGTTACGGCCATCGCTGACTCGCCGTGACCAGATTTCACTCTCGTAAGCAACGATAGTGGGACAGGGGTCGACGTGTTAAGCGCCGGGAGAAAGAGTGCTGGCCCATTGTACGGCTCCTCGGGAACAATGCCGGGCTGCCGGAGATACACGCTCGCTTTACGGTTATTGCTTCCTCGTTGCTTGTCTAGAGCGTCCCTATCGGTTTACTGAAGTTGATGGTTCCCAAGAGAGACATGGTATAAGGTCATAAAAGCTATCACCAACTAACTGATATGTTGTACAGCTGAGGTGCCGTGAAGCGAATGGAAGTCCCTTGATAAACGTACGTCTGTATTCTCTTACGCAGAAGGACGTAATATCTATAAGATTGTTGACGTATCGATCCTCAGTTTCTGCTGGTATTCTGTAAATGATCTTTATGTTAGACCATCTGTATGCAATGAATAAAATCAGTATTTGGTATTTGTTTCACTCTGTTTATTAAGGCATCGTCTGTGGGCATAAACACATTTTAATTTTCGCTAGTATGCAGCCGTTTCAAACTTACTGCTTTTGTACGTCTAAGTTGCAGTTCTAGGCACCTACTGCTCAATTTATGTTTTATTGCTTATTGTGGTGATATAGCTTTAGTAATTGTAAAGTCCATGCCACTTTTAGATTAGTGTTGACTCTTTGATATTGGCTACTTCAGTTTGCTCTCATATTGGTTTGCCATCGGCCTCTTGAACTTTACGGCGTTGGCAGGTATCTTTACTCTCAAGATACACTTATTACGGTATAAAGTTCCTAACTGTATGCCTATTTGGCACTTGCCCCGTCTCTACTCTCACTACTTTACATAACAAAGTTTGTACCTATAATGTCTCGTTACATAATCTCATGTTTTGTGGATGAAGTATATGTTGCCTTAAGGGTTATCTGAATTGTGCGAAAAGTGGCAGTTGACCCTAAATAACCAAAAGTGTAAGGTCATCCACATGAGTGCTAAAAGGAACTCGTTAAATTTCGGTTACACGATAAATCAGTCTAATCTAAAAGCCGTAAATTCAACTAAATACCTAGGTATTACTATTACGAACAACTTAAATTGGAAGGAACACATAGAAAATGTTGTGGGGAAGGCTAACCAAAGACTGCATTTTATTGTCAGGACACTTAGAAAATGTAACAGACCTACTTAGGAGGCTGCCTACATTACGCTTGTCCGTCCTCTTTTAGAATACTGCTACACGGTGTGGGATCCTTACCAGATAGGACTGACGGAGTGCATAGAAAAAGTTCAAAGAAAGGCAGCACGTTTGGTATTATCGCGAAATATGGGAGAGAGTGTCACAGAAATGATAGAGGATTTGGGGTGGAAATCATTAAAGAAAGGCGTTTTTCCTTGCGACGGAATCTTCTCGCGAAATTCCAATCACCAACATTCTCCCCCGAATGCGAAAATATTTTGTTGACACCGACCTACATAGGGAGGGACGATCACCACGATAAAATCGGGGAAATCAGAGTTCGGAAAGATATAGGTGTTCATTCTTTCCGCGCGCTATACGAGATTGGAATAATAGAGAATTATGAAGGTGGTTCGATGAACCCTCTGCCAGGCACTTAAATATGATTTGCAGAGTATCCATGTAGATGTAACACAGAGCGCGTATTGCTATCTCTGATTCTGCAACCACTGTTTTGTTCCACATGGTTTTTCATGCTGAATGTGTCTTTCTTTTCACTACTTATTGTCAATAATTGGCTGCAATAAAATGGTGAGGGCGTTTCCTGCCATCATTAAACTTTTCTCAATCTTTAATTGCGAAACTCATCTGTTCATGATAATTTATATAGCTTGTGTGGTTCGGATTTGTTTGCTGGCTTCTGGTCAAGCAAATTACAACCTGCAATCTTTGGCCTTGTTTAGACTATTTCCAACTATAAATAAACACATACTTATCGCTGACCATTGAATGTGCAAACATATTGCGCGTAGCATCGCGCGCTGTGGCCACCACATATGAAAGAACTATTCTACTATTGAAAACATTGATAATTACATTATTTTATGCATTACGATTTTTACAAATGATTTCATTGCACCATTACTAGTTTCAGACCTTGAGCCCATCGTCAGACGGTGGCGTTGACTTCTTGGATAGTTTTACATCTGTATCCTAAAATGTAACAAAATTCTCGTGATTATATAGTTTACAAAAGGTTTAACATTACATATAAACTCTAAGTATTGTACTTACTTTATGAAACACTCTCGTTTACGTATTATAAGAGAGAGGTTTCTCTTTTTCGGTCGATATCGATACATGTACTAGACTAAATACAAGATGGCCATACATTTCTTTGCAACGGCTGCATATTCGAGGTGCCAAAGAACATGATACTTGTGCAGATATGTCATTTCTGGAACTGTTGCAAAGATATTACCTGACCACGATAGTATTGCACTTGCCCTTCCTTGATCGTTATGGAAACACGCGATGACGTTACAAAATGGCTCTGAGCACTATGCGACTTAACTTCTGAGGTCATCAGTTGCCTAGTGACGTTACAGCAAACAAGTACTGTGGTGACTGAGGAAAACACATCACACTGAGAATGATTTCATGAAAGTTTTGCACGTGCTGCCAAGTGGGTCAGCATGCCATCGTGAAATATTACGATAAAAGCTAACGACAAGCTGACCGAAGCGCCCTCATTCCTAGGTGTAATAATATTGCGGTCGACTAATACTTCTTCGTAGTACATATCATTTATAAAGCAAAACATTGAATTATTTAGATCTGAAAGCAGCTGGTAATGCCCATTGAAGAGTATTTCCTCTGTCAGTTAATTATTATTATCTGTCATTTCAAATTATAAAAGTTGCATGAAATTTTGGAGGTACTTCTGGTTTCTTAATTCCAGTTGATCATTAAAGATGTAGTCAAGTTTACTATGCTTGTATACTAAGTCTAACAAATTCATTTCTACTCCTTTTTCCACAAAATGTAATATTTCTAAGTTTTCTTCAGTGCTTATTTCTGTTCGTGGAGGTATGTTCCGTCTATGCAACTAATTGAAGGCAGTTCATTTATTGTTTATTGCCATACGCGTTTCGCTTCTTTTATTTGTGAAGCATCTTCAGTGGTCTATAACACATGTTTCTTTTTATACATAAAACAATCATATTATGTGTTAGTTCCAGTATGTTGCTATGTTCCATTTTGTCGTGTTTTGCCCTTGTTTTTTTAGGGTAGAATCAACTTTTGTAGCACAAATTTCGTGATGTGAAATTATCTTTCGGTGTTACTTGCGATTTACAGCGTTGTTATCTCATTGTATTCGTTTATCTCTGTGTTTTCGTGTGGGGACAAATGAGCACCGAAAGTTGATTTACATAGGTTGCGTAGCTTGAGAGCATTTCTGTGTTCTCGGTATTGTACGCTGATACTTCTCCCCATTGAACCAATGTAAAATTTGGGGCTAGCAGAACTATTATAGTTTATAAAAGACAGACTCAGGGTTTACTTAACTCTATAAGTTTAAGTGTAGACAGTTTTGTCTTTGATTTTATTGTTTGTGGAAAAACTATTTTTGGAATTTTTAGCGGAGAGCAAGTTTTAATTTGTTATGATACTTCACCAGTGAATGGTATGCGGACATAATTCACAGAGTTTCAGGAACAATTTGTGCTGAAGTGCTGTTTGATGGAGCTATCTTCGTAACTGTATTTGTTTTTAATTCTATTGTGAAGTTTACTGGTGGTGTCAGAGCTGTAGCCATTATTGTGGACTCGTAATTTGTTTTTAGTTTTTGTAGTTTATCTTCAGTGTCCAGTGGTATCTTTTTTTTTTTTTTATTCTGTGGAGCACTGATTTGGAATACAGCATTATTTACTGTGTTTCACCATAAGTAGGCCACACTTTTTTTTTAATTTAGTGGCTTTCGGTACATGTCCATACAGCCATCTCAGTGGTGCAATTTCAGTTATGACGATACGAGTGAAAGGTCAAACAATACCCAGAGCGAGAAAACTCCGATCCCGCCTGAAATCGAACCGGAATGGTTCAAATGGCTCTAAGTACTATGGGACTTAACTTCTGAGCTCAGCAGTGCCCTAGAACTTAGAACTACTTAAACCTAACTAACCTAAGGACATCACACACATCCATGACTGAGGCAGGATTCGAACCTGCGACCGTAGCGGTCGCGCGGTTCCAGACTGTAGCGCCTAGAAGCGCTAGGGCACTCCGAAAAATGTTAATATTAGAAAGGAAAATACATAGGAATATTTTTGGACCTATATTTTATGAAAATAACATGGAACGTACGATAAGAAAATATTAACTACGGTATCTGTAGAAATAACGTAACTTCGTCAAAGTGCTAAAGAAGAGGACTTTGAGCTGTGCTGGTCATATAGAAAGAATAATGGAGAATAAACTACATAGAATAGCAGTTGCAGGACAATAGATGGGATGAGAGGAGGACCAAGAATTAGGTGGCGAGTTAACATCGGAAAGGGCACAGCTAGGATGAGCATAGGCCTCAAACGGACGAACAGTACACTCGACGGAAAGAAGTGGGAGAAGCTGATATAGTAGGCATGTTGTCGATAAGGAACTTCCCACGTGTAAAGCAATGTAAGTAAATGGACAAAAAGCTCTCTCTCTCTCTCTCTCTCTCTCTCTCTCTCTCTCTCTCTCTCTCTCTCTCTCTCTCTCTCTCTCTCTCTCTCTCTCTCTGTGTGTGTGTGTGTGTGTGTGTGTGTGTGTGTGTGTGTGTGTGTGTGTTTGTGCGTGTGTGTATCAGTTCTTTTGCTAAAGGCAGATTATTGAAAATCTGTAACCTGAAACATAATAAATGAATATTTTTGGGTCTTTATAAATGTAAATCATGAGACGGCGGTGACGATGTTTACTTTAAGCCGTGACGTGCTAAGTCGTGCAGACGCACTGTGCAACAGCCTTGGTTCGGTCTGCCTGCCTTTGCGTCTTCCTGCTTGATGGGTGTGTGGGTGGGCCAGAGGCGGCGCAGCCTAATTCGCGGTCCCCGGGGCCGCCTCCCACTCCCCGCAGCCCCCGCCGCCCCCGCTGTTAATTAATTTTAGCGGCCGCAGTGACAATGCGCGCGGGAGACGGGCGAGGCGGCCCCACTCGGCCGCGCCAGTTACCGTCTTCCGCCGGCCCCCGGGGCCACGCCACTACATAAGCGCCTTTTTACCGCGCCACTTCTCCGTTCTAAATTCCTCTGACGCCGTCTCTTCTTGCAAGACGATGCAAGCTGTCGCCACGTGCATTAGCAACAGTGGAATCGTCTGGCGACTTCGGACGTCACAACAGACAGGAGCCTTAAAGGAAATTTGACCTGCCGATCGGTTTTATGCAACCCGCAACGCCTCCAGATACCACAGAACAGATTTTCATATTCTCTTCCTCGCTAGATGCAAACTATTACGCCTACAGAGAAGATGAATAGGAATTTCTTTGTAGAAAATTTAATGTAGTTAAGTTTGCACTGGCATAGGCCTACATTTTCGCTAGATGCCGTAGTTTTCGATTTATCCAAGAAAGGCGCCCAAAAGTGACCTTCAAACGCGTTGTTCGTGAATAACTCGAAAAACGTGGCCTCCAGCGAGAAGGTATCCCAGTACGAAATTTAATGTAGTTAAATTTCCTACAAAGAGGTTCTGTTCATTTATTTTCTGTAGGGCTAATAGTTTGTACATAGCGAGCGGGAGAATGTACGAGTCGTTTTTGAAAGCGTTGCTGGTTTGCCTAAAACCTGTGAGTAGGGGCAACTGAATCACCCTACATACAAGGGGTTTCAGGAGGAGTAGTGGATATTTTAGGCTGTGCTAGTGCAGACTAGTTTGCATAAAGCTTCCCAATTTTTACTGGTTACAGAGAATGTAATCCAATAGAGTACTCATACAAGGTGTTAAGCAAACGTAAAATATCAAGTTCAAAGTTGATTTTCCTAAATTCCACCTACAACTTTAGTCCAATTTCGAATCCTCTTGACAAGACCATGTGTAGTTCTTCAGAGGTCATTTTGGCTATTTTCTCTGAGGATAGAACTTTCAATTATCCAAACAATCAGTTCGTCTCTAATGTTTGGTGTTGCTTTGTAAACTTCGCAAAAATCTAAAGGGGTAAGGTTCACAGACCTTGGGGGTCAATAAACGTAACCATTTCAGTAGTTCCGTACTCTGGGGGAGTATTGGTTCCAGATGATGTGTCCCTTGATGACTAGAATGTGGGTGGTGGTAGGCCGTCGTACTGGATGAATACACCCACACTTTAAGCCAAATCTCTTGCATGTGTGCCGGCCGGTGTGGCTGAGCGGTTCTAGGCGCTTCAGTCTCGAACCGGGCGATCGCTACGGTCACAGGTTCGAATCCTGCCTCGGGCATGGATGTTTATGATGTTTTTAGGTTGTTGTTGTTGTTGTTGTTGTTGTTGTCTTCAGTCCTGAGACTGGTTTGATGCAGCTCTCCATGCTACTCTATCCTGTGCAAGCTGCTTCATCTCCCAGTACCTACTGCAACCTACATCCTTCTGAATCTGCTTAGTGTACTCATCTCTCGGTCTCCCTCTACGATTTTTACCCTCCACGCTGCCCTCCAATGCTAAATTTGTGATCCGTTGATGCCTCAAAACATGTCCTACCAACCGATCCCTTCTTCTAGTCAAGTTGTGCCACAAACTTCTCTTCTCCCCAATCCTATTCAATACCTCCTCATTAGTTACGTGATCTATCCACCTTATCTTCAGTATTCTTCTGTAGCACCACATTTCGAAAGCTTCTATTCTCTTCTTGTCCAAACTAGTTATCGTCCATGTTTCACTTCCATACATGGCTACACTCCAAACAAATACTTTCAGAAACGACTTCCTGATACATAAATCTATATTCGATGTTAACAAATTTCTCTTCTTCAGAAACGCTTTCCTTGGCATTGCCAGTCTACATTTTATATCCTCTCTACTTCGACCATCATCAGTTATTTTGCTCCCCAAATAGCAAAACTCCTTTACTACTTTAAGTGTCTCATTTCCTAATCTAATTCCCTCAGCATCACCCGATTTAATTTGACTACATTCCATTATCCTCGTTTTGCTTTTGTTAATGTTCATCTTATATCCTCCTTTCAAGACACTGTCCATTCCGTTCAACTGCTCTTCCAAGTCCTTTGCCGTCTCTGACAGAATTACAATGTCATCGGCGAACCTCAAAGTTTTTACTTCGTCTCCATGAAATTTAATACCTACTCCAAATTTTTCTTTTGTTTCCTTTACTGCTTGCTCAATATACAGATTGAATAACATCGGGGAGAGGCTACAACCCTGTCTCACTCCTTTCCCAACTGCTTCCCTTTCATGCCCCTCGACTCTTATGACTGCCATCTGGTTTCTGTACAAATTATAAATAGCCTTTCGCTCCCTGTATTTTACCCGTGCCACCTTTAGAATTTGAAAAAGAGTATTCCAGTCAACATTGTCAAAAGCTTTCTCTAAGTCTACAAATGCTAGAAACGTAGGTTTGCCTTTTCTTAATCTTTCTTCTAAGATAAGTCGTAAGGTCAGTATTGCCTCACGTGTTCCAACATTTCTACGGAATCCAAACTGATCCTCCCCGAGGTCTGCATCTACCAGTTTTTCCATTCGTCTGTCAAACTCTTCACGCAGTATCGTATCTCCCATTTCGTCTTCATCTACATCCCCTTCTATTTCCATAATATTGTCCTCAAGTACATCGCCCTTGTATAAACCTTCTATATACTCCTTCCACCTTTCTGCCTTCCCTTCTTTGCTTAGAACTGGGCTGCCATCTGAGCTCTTGATATTCATACACGTGGTTCTCTTCTCTCCAAAGGTCTCTTTAATTTTCCTGTAGGCAGTATCTATCTTACCCCTAGTGAGATAAGCTTCTACATCCTTACATTTGTCCTCTAGCCATCTCTGTTTAGCCATTTTGCACTTCCTGTCAATCTCATTTTTGAGACGTTTGTATTCCTTTTTGCCTGCTTCATTTACTGCATTTTTATATTTTCTCCTTTCATCAATTAAATTCAATATTTCTTCTGTTACCCAAGGATTTCTAGCAGCCCTCGTCTTTGTACCTACTTTATCCTGTGCTGCCTTCACTACTACATCCCTCAGAGCTACCCATTCTTCTTCTACTGTATTTCTTTCCCCTATTCCTGTCAATTGTTCCCTTATGCTCTCTCTGAAACTCTGTACAACCTCTGGTTCTTTCAGTTTATCCAGGTCCCATCTCCTTAATTTCCCACATTTTTGCAGTTTCTTCAGTTTTAATCTACAGGTCATAACCAATAGATTGTGGTCAGAGTCCACATCTGCCCCTGGAAATGTCTTACAACTTAAAACCTGGTTCCTAAATCTCTGTCTTACCATTATATAATCTATCTGATACCTTTTAGTATCTCCAGGGTTCTTCCACGTATACAACCTTCTTTCATGATTCTTAAACCAAGTGTTAGCTATGATTAAGTTGTGCTCTGTGCAAAATTCTACTAGGCGCCTTCCTCTTTCATTTCTTAGCCCCAATCCATATTCACCTACTATGTTTCCTTCTCTCCCTTATCCTACTACCGAATTCCAGTCACCCATTACTATTAAATTTTCGTCTCCCTTCACTATCTGAATAATTTCTTTTATTTCATCGTACATTTCTTCAATTTCTTCATCATCTGCAGAGCTAGTTGGCATATAAACTTGTACTACTGTAGTAGGTGTGGGCTTCGTATCTATCTTGGCCACAATAATGCGTTCACTATGCTGTTTGTAGTAGCTTACCCGCATTCCTATTTTCCTATTCATTATTAAACCTACTCCTGCATTACCCCTATTTGATTTTGTGTTTATAACCCTGTAGTCACCTGACCAGAAGTCTTGTTCCTCCTGCCACCGAACTTCACTAATTCCCACTATATCTAACTTTAACCTATCCATTTCCCTTTTTAAATTTTCTAACTTACCTGCCCGATTAAGGGATCTGACATTCCACGCTCCGATCCGTAGAACGCCAGTTTTCTTTCTCGTTTTTAGGTTAGTTAGTTTTAGGTTAGTTAGTTTTAAATACTTCTAAGTTCTAGGGGACTGATGATCTCATATGTTCAGTCCCATAGTGCTCAGAGTCATTTGAACCATTTTTGCGTGTGTTTTCACAAAAGGATTACAACAGACACTTTTACTGGCATTCCCATACAGATATCCCACTATCTTAAGTCAGGTGGGAGTATAGGGCAAGGAACTGATTCACCTCTAGGAATCTGCTGAGCAGAGTAATATGCTTAAGATGATCTCTGGCCGAAGATTGCTGGTACGGCGCTTAGCACCGGCCTCTCTGCCCCTTACTGCAGTTATAATGTGTGTGTCTAGCAGGGAAGTACAGAGCATTTAATTTTATTTTACTTTTTGCAAAACCGTCAGGGAATAGGCAACACTTTTCCTTTCTTCGCAGGAACTAATGAACAGCTCCTTCGAAAACAACACACTTGTTTCAACGTCTTAGTAGTCAGAAAACTTACGAGCGTCTGCAAATTCTCATTCATTTCAGTATCTTTAAGGGATTGAGAGTATTAGGAACTACCTGAAACTCGTGCATATAGGAGAGGAAACTGACCCCCTAATAGTGTTATGAAAATACCGGCATGGTTCTTTTGGAAAGTAGATGGCAAACCCTTGCACCCTTTTCATCTCCGGTGAATGTTGACTCACAGACAATCAAAGTGACCACAGTCCTTCTATTTATTTTTATTTCCGTAAACTGAAATTGCATCTTGTTGTAGTTGTTGAGGTCTTCAGTCCGAAGGCTGTTTTGATGAAGCTCTCCATTGTACTCTGTCCTATGCAGGTCTCTTCATATCCGAATAATTACTGCAACCTACATCCTTCTGTATCTTCTTACTGTTTTCATTTCTTGGTCTCCCTTTACGATTTTTACGCCCACCTTCCCTCCAATACTAAATTGACGATTCCTTGATGTTGTCTCAGAATGTGTCCTACCAACTGATTCCTTATAGTCAGGTTACAATACAAATTTCTTTTCTCACCACTTCTATTCAGTACCTCTTTTGTTACGTGAACTACCCATCTAATCATCCGTATTCTTCTGCAGCATAACATTTCAAAAGATTCTGTTCTCTTCCTGTCTAAACGGTTTATCGTCCATGTTTCACTCCCACATGTGGCTGCACTCTATACACATACGTCCAGAAAAAAATTTCTCTTTGTCAGAAATGCTTTTCTTGCTATCTACATTTTATACTCTCTCTACTTCGGTCAACATGAGTTATTTTGCTACCCAAGTAGAAAAAAACTATTTGCTACTTCCAGTGTCTCGTTTCCTAATCTAATTCCCTCAGCATCACCAGATTTAATTCGATACATTCCATTATCCTTGTTTGTTGAGGTTCATTTTATATCCTCCTCTCAAGACACTGGCAATTCCGTTCAACTGCTCTCGCAAGGCCTTTGCTGTCTCTGACAGAATTACAATGGCATCGGCAAACCTCAAAGTTTTCATTCTTTTCCCCGAACTTTAATTCCTATTCCAAATTTTTCGTTGGTGCTTCTGCTGCTTGCTCAATGTACAGATTGAATAACATCAGGGTAGACTACAGCCCTGTCTTACTCCACTCTCAACCATTGCTTCTCTTTCATCCCCTGCGACTTTTTTTAACTATCATCTAGTTTCTGTACAAGTTTTATATAGCCTACCGCTCCCTGTATTTTACCCATGCTACCATCAGAATTTCAAAGTGAATGCTCCAGTCAACATTGTCAAAAGTCGTCTCTAAGTCTGTTAATGCTATAAATGTAGATTTGCCTTTCCTTAACCTATATTCTAAGATAAGCCGTGGGGTCAGTATTTCTCCGGAATCGAAACTGATATGTCCCGAAGTTGGCTTCTACCAGTTTTACTGTTAGACGGTTAATAACTCGTGCCAGTATTTTGCAACCATGATTTATGCATCTTACATTCCGATCATTTTTTGTTTAGCGGAGCACTGTTTCAGTTGCATTATACTGTAGGGACTTGATAATCTGGCATAGTCGGGGATCTGTCAACGCCGAATTATCAAATATGGGGCTGTCAAGGCCATTGTTAAAAATATGGTTTATAAAAAAGCGATATTGGCAAAATTTATAGTTTTAATGTAGAATGACAAGTAATCTTTACTCATTAAACAGAAAAGGAGAGATTACAGTACAAAAAATTTAAAAGCATATATTAATTTTCTGTAAAAACAAAATTCAATTAAAAGTCGAACGTAGTTGCACTGCTCTGTTCAATAAGTTTAAGGCTAAAGAAAAGTTTAATATATATGAATAATGTTTGTACACCAGATACGAAATGAAATAAGCACCACTGATTTGATAAGATGCATAACAAGGTAATTATTATAAATTGTTAGCAACAAATTGGTATAATTTAGTCGAAATTACTGTCTTTAAGAACAGCAGAGGTACCTTTCGTTGTATAGGGCGTGAAATACGTTGTACTGGCATTTACCAATGATGATTTAGCTGAAATTTTTTCTAAGCCCTCTGGAAGAGTGCAGGAATGTTAACTTGCTTCTTGGATTGAGCACTTTTTTGAGAAAAAAAAATTGGTATAATGTGCCGACTCATAACTTCAGAAGCGTTGTGTTGGCTACTCTCAACGAATTTCTCAAAAGTTTTTAAGGCTTCTGAAAGCCGAGGAGATGTGAGTTGTCGGAGTTGGTTTCAAAACACTGAGGTCATCAGTCCCCTAGAACTTAGAAGTATTTAAACTTAACTAGCCTAAGGACATCGCACACATCCATGCCCGAGGCAGGATTCGAACCTGCGACCGCAGCGGTCGCGCGTTTCCAGAGTGAAGCGTCTAGAACAGCTCGGCCACACCGGCCGGCGGGAGTTGGTTTTTCGTCATTCTCAGTTTCTGGTGCCTCCTGTGGATTGAAAACTCTGTGTAATATCACATTGTGCTTCAGCTCTTCTAACTAAATTTCTGTCAGTGTCGATTCATTCGTTAACTTCTTCTGTAGAAAACGCACTCATTGATTATTGGATGTAGAATTTATTACTCGCACAATTTAAGAGCGAACAGTTGTCAACTCATAATTATTTACTTTGCTTTCCATCTCGGATCCTTCGACCAGACGCTGTGCAGTGTTGTACTTTTACATAGATCGAAGCAATTGCAGCCATTAAAATGGCGTGTTTGATGTTAAAATTGCCTTCGAACTCTTTGACACTACTGTCGGAGGGTTAGCAGCTTTGGCAGAAAAAAATCTTCTGTTCCGGCACTTGGTCCATACCGGACTATCCGGTCTGCCGGATTGTCATCGTCTTACTGTATTCCTTTGTAACACGAGTCTGCTGCTTCAGCGTTCGCGGCCTGCAACAGGACAAGACACCCGTGTACCGTAATTCCTTAGCTGCCGCGCCACAACCCCACCCTCACCAGCCCCGTGTAATTACTCTGTCCACCTCGCCGTGGTCCTTAACAAGGTGGACTTGGAGCTATGCAGTCTGCAGGCGACAGTAAGGTCGCTCTTCTGTATAATCCGCATAACTCAGCATTAAATTATGAAGATTTACCGTGACATAAAAACCTAACGCGCGACTATTCCCCCCGACGTAATATACGCTAGACTCGCGAACGATAAAAATTCCTGTTTGCTGGACTGTTTGTAAAAAGGATCCTGCTGAAGTGCCCTCGGATGCGCTAAGCTAGAGAACTGCATTCTCTGCCTCTCGTCCCTCCATAAATGCGTACGGGAGCCGCTTTTATGCTTCCCAGTTATTATGCCAGCACACTTCCTTAGTGAATATCGCTCTCGTAAAACCGTCTATTCTCTGATTATGTACAATGTCAGCCAGAGCGCAAGTGCAGTGCCAGCGCTCTGAGAGGCTGCAGTTGCAGCGAAACGTTATTTCCCCAGAAATCTAAAGAGTACAAGATCGCTAAGGAGCGAGAAAAGTAATGAGTAATCATTGGGCTTCAGTTACAGCTACATCTACATACGAGGGTTGCCCGGAAAATAATGCAGCGCATTTTTTTCTTCAACAATTCTTTATTGAACATAATGAGAATTACACACATGAAAGAAAGAAGTTTTATCTACACACCCTATTTATTCTCGTTCTGTGGCCTTCCTCCAATGCGAAACAGGGGCTTGTATGCCCTGTCGGTACCAAACCTTGTTCTGGTGGCCGAGGCAGTGCTTCACTGTGTGAATAACCTCCTCGTCATCCGCAAAATGTGGTCCATGAATGGCATCCTTCAATGGCCGAAACAAGTGGAAGTCCGAGGGGGCTGTCAGAGCTGTAGGGTGGATGGGGTAAAACTGTCCAACCCTGTTTTGCGAAGTCAAGATTGGTGTGGAGCCAAGCGTTATAGTGTTGCAGCAAAGCATCTCCTGGGTTGCTGTGACGCCCAAGTCGCCAGAAGCGTTTCTTCAGTTTTGTTAATGTGTTGGCATATGCTTCTGAATTAATGGTATATCCTCTTGGCATCACATGAATGAGAATCACACCTTCACAGTTCCAGAACACTGTGATCGTTACCTTACCGGCGGAATCAGTTGCTTTGAATTTTTTCTTATGTGGGGAGTGGGAATGACGCCTTTCCACCGACTGTTGTTTTGTTTCGGACTCGAAATGGTGAACCCAGGTTTCATCACCTGTCTCAGTCCGGGACAGGAAGGCCTCCCTCCACAGTTTCAGAACGTCGCAACAACTCAAGGCAAACGTTTTTTCTGTGCGATTTGTAATCCACCGTTAGCCACCACGGGACGCATCTTGCAGACACTTGAATATCAAAGAATGCGGACAACTGCATCCACACTTCCTTTGCTGATTGACAGATGCAGAGCTAACTGCGGAGTCATAATGCGTCTGTCCTTGCGAATGTCAACATGATCTCGCTGCAACATGTCAGGTATGACAGCCATGGATGGCAAATCGTGAGCTTCGCCGAACCGCCTTCTGATGATGCCCCACCCTCCATGCAGAGCAACTAACTGTACTTCTGTTGAGAGCAGATGCTCCATAGACTTTGCACAAGCGTTTGTGAATATAACCCACAGTTCCTTTCTCTGCAGTGAGAAAATCTATGACGGCACGTTGTTTGTAACGTACATCACCTACAGACGCCATTCTGCCTTTCGCATTCGTAGAATAGTTTTCGGCTGAGAAAAACAAATGCGTTGTGTTACTTTCTGGGCAACCCTCCTACATACCGCGCAAGCCACAGTACGGAGCGTGGCGGAGATTGTCTTTATCACTACTATTCATTTCATTTCCTTTCCTGTTCCACTCAGACATAAAGTGAAGGAAGAAACACTGTATCTATACCTCCGTACGAGCCTTGTTTCTCCTATCTTATATTCGTGGCCCTTACGCGAAATTTATTTTGGCGGCGGCAGAGTCCTTCTGCAGTCAGCTTCAAATGCCGGTTCTCTGAACTCAATACACAGTGCACCCTCCTTGAGGCGGCAACGCAAGCGTGTATTCTTGCAGGCAAATGATCGCAGAACTCCTGAATGGTATCCTGCGATAGACTGTCGCAAGCGTCTTGCGACTCTTGTTGTAACTTCGCAGTGGTTACCGCAGGCCCAACAGAACGATAAGTTCTCGTTTCATCAGGCCCCAAACGTGTTCAAATGGTGAGAGATCTGCTGATCTTGCTGGCCATGGAATTTGTTGCGCATCACGAAGAGTATATTGCCCCGCAGCATCCGTATGTGGACGTGCATTGTCCTGCTGGAAAATCACATCACCTTCCTGTAGAAGAAATTGCATTAGCATGGGAATACTAAGACGTGCAGTTTAGTGGGAACTAGTTACTTTAGCCTGCAATAACACCATATCTGGCTCGCGAGTTATAACTGATGGCGCTCCACACCTTGAAGCCTGAGATGGGATCTGTGTGGGGTGTGCGAATGCATTCTGGAATAGACAGTTCACCAGGTCTTCACCATAAGCGTGTACGTCCATCAGTCGCATACATACATTACCTACTCTCATCACTGCAGACAACAGAGCATCACTTCACCCTCCAGTCAACTCTTTCATGACACTTGTCACGTTCTTTAAAAATATGAAATTGCCGGCCGCGGTGGCCGAGTGGTTCTAGGCACCTCAGTCCGGAACCGCGCGACTGCTAAGGTCGCAGGTTCGAATCCTGCCTCGGGCATGGATATGTGTGATTTCCTTAGGTTAGTTAGGTTTAAGTGGTTCTAAGTTCTAGGGAACTGATGACCTCAGATGTTAAGTCCCATAGTGCTGAGAGCTATTTGAAAAATTTTTGAAAATGTGAGATTATAAACTTTACGATTACGTTGAATGAAGTCTGAACTGTGGAATGGCTGCAGAACTCGAATTGTCGTGTTGCGTGTTGTAACTGCAAGTGGTGTGCTTATTATGTGTTATTGTTAGCAAAACTTTACAAGAGTTGATTGGGCAATGCAACTCCCAATACAAACAAAGAAATACAGTTACTGCAAAATACATTCTGCCCCTTAGGCACTGAATCATCTGGCCCTGTTCAAAACTGATAAATTAAATTGCCTTACCTCTAGAGCAGCAACGGATTCTGGTCTCATCAGTGTGCAATGCTGGCTATAATACTTGAAATGCACTTGAAATCTTTTGGCTGATAAACGAGAACATTTAGAAAAACTCAACTTTTTTTAAAAAAATTATGTGATCTGGACTGGGAGGCGGTACTGATTGTGGTGATTTACTAACATTCAGTTTTTTTAGTAAAATTATATTGCAAGTTAAGTTTGTCTTTTCAAAAACATCTGACAGTTGAAGTTACATCACTCACGATTGATTCAAACACCAGAGATTTAAACAGCAAGTATTATAACTTCATTAATCCAACAAAAATGCAAATCATAAAATTACAAATAGCTCAGTTAACAAATCTTAAAAGCACTACAAAAATGATACATTCAACTAGCCTCTTTATCAAAATCGTTTACATACATTCTGGGGTTACTCAACCATTACAAGTTATCAGCCAACTCATCTACACTAACGCGCTGGCAAAAATAGAAATCATAATGATCTAAATCTTTACCTTATTTGCCTGAAGACTTATACTTCCATGTTCGACAGTATTTACATACCTACATTAATCTCACTGTTGGTGGCTTCACACCAGAAAACAGCCTACTCCATCGCCTTTCCCTCACAGACAGCTACCTACTGGACGCGCAGCGCTCTCGCACTCCAACAAAGCTGTGCAGTGTCCTTGGCTCTGTGGTCGCGCACAGTCATCCATCCACATTGTCGAGCCTATCGATTCATTGTTTATAGTACACTAGTTTAATTTTAATTTATCAATGTTCGTATCTTATTCTGGTGCCACATACAAGTGTGCCCCAACATACTCCTTCCACACCAAAGTAACGTAACTTGACAGTGTCATGGTGTCAGTGGTAGCATGCTTTATCTTAATTCTGCAGCAGGCAGACTATTCCCAGCGGTACTTAATAACACAGGAGGTGCAACATGTACCTGGATTTTGTGTGTGAACGTGATTTTCGGTCAGCCACCGCTGCTCGCACAGTGCTTCGATCGTGACGTGCGTCTGTACTAGGCGGACGTCTAGAACCTGGTCTACAGGTGTGGGAGTGTTCTACAGACACTGTTCAAAGCAGCGATATGCAGTCGATACACTGTGTCCAACATGTGCAGCAATCCGTCGATGCGTCCATCTAGCTAGCTTCCCACAGGCCCACGGTGCGATAGTATTTAAAGCCTGAAGCTCTTCAACAAGAAGCTGTACTCGTCGAGGGGACATGGTTGTGCTCTAGAATGAATGTTGCAAACACTGTTCACATCTGAACTCACGTCATCGCCTGCTGAGTCAAAACAGAGTATGTACAGACTGTGAAGAAAAGAGCAGTAACAATTTGGGGAGAGAAAGATGGCACTCAAACAATTTACGAGGATGCAAAATCTGATGGTAATGGCACCGTAGGGCAGTTGACGCTTACTGACGAGAGGGAGGGAGGTGCGGTCGGAGGCGCCCAGCTAGTAGAAACGGCGTCCTGTGTGGTCTTGTCTTGTCTCGTCTCATCTGGTCTCCCCCTGTTTCAGTAAGCGCCGGCGGAGCTCCCCTCAAATGGAGCGGAACTGGGAATCCCCAGACCAGGGACGCGGCCGCGCAATTAGGGTTGCGCCATTTCCCGCCAAATTCCTCGCGCGCGCCAATTGAATTAAGCCTTCTGACGTCCGGAGCGTCTCATTGGCCACGACGGGGGGCTGCAGTGCGGGGAGGTCATTCTCGTCTGAAGGCTGATAGTCGGCAGCTCTCTTTGCATACTAATGCCGTTAACAGAGGCTTCTGTAGTCTGAAGGGAGGAACTCGGGTACGTGGGAGGTTTTCTGCGTTAGTTTTCACAGCGGGCGGATTTCCGCTCGTGCGCTTGTCTGTTGAGCAGTAGAATTATGCATTATGTCCGTGTAAACTCTTCTTGGACACTGAACGGGCGAATTAACAATGGTACTCCTGCGACGCCGCTGTGTGTTTGGCGTTTAAACTTAACGAGACTATAGCTTACAGGTTAGAAATAGTACTGTCTACACGGCTCCTATTTTCTGAATAGATAGAAATCTGAAGATTTTGTGCCATTAGCTCTTTTTCTACAGGTACTGCCACCTTTAGCGATGCAAGGTACAGGGTGTTTAAAAAATGACCGGTATATTTGAAACGGCAATACAAACTAAACGAGCAGCGATAGAAATACACCGTTTGTTGCAATATGCTTGGGACAACAGTACATTTTCAGGCAGACAAACTTTCGAAATTACAGTGGTTACAATTGTCAACAACAGATGGCGCAGCGGTCTGGGAAACTCTATAGTACGATATTTTCCACATATCCACCATGCGTCGCAATAATATGGCGTAGTCTCTGAATGAAATTACCCAAAACCTTTGACAACGTGTCTGGAGGAATGGCTTCACATGCAGATGAGATGTACTGCTTCAGCTGTTCAATTGTTTCTGGATTCTGGCGGTACACCTGGTCTTTCAAGTGTCCCCACAGAAAGAGGTCAGAGGGGTTCATGTCTGGCGAATAGGGAGGCCAATCCACGCCGCCTCCTGTATGTTTCGGATAGCCCAAAGCAATCACACGATCATCGAAATATTCATTCAGGAAATTAAAGACGTCGGCCGCGCGATGTGCATAAACCACGACGTGTTTGCAGTGTCGTCTAAGGCAGTTTGTACCGCCACAATTCACGAAGACTGTCCAGATAGCGTGATGCAGTAATCGTTTCGGATCTGAAAAATGGGCCAATGATTCCTTTGGAAGAAATGGCGGTCCAGACCAGTACTTTTTGAGGATGCAGGGACGATGGGTCTGCAACATGGGGCTTTTCGGTTCCTCGTATGCGCCAGTTCTGTTTATTGACGAAGCCGTCCAGGTAAAAATAAGCTTCGTCAGTAAACCAAATGCTGCCCACATGCATATCGCCGTCATCAATCCTGTGCACTATGTCGTTAGCGAATGTTTCTCGTGCAGCAATGGTAGCGGCGCTGAGGGGTTGCCGAGTTTGAATTTTGTATGGATAGAGGTGTAAACTCTGGCGCATGAGACGATACGTGGACGTTGGCGTCATTTGGACCGCAGCTGCAACACGGCGAACGGAAACCCGAGGCCGCTGTTGGATCACCTGCTGCACTAGCTGCGCGTTGCCCTCTGCGGTTGCCGTACACGGTCGCACTACCTTTCCAGCACGTTCATCCGTCACGTTCCCAGTCCTTTGAAATTTTTCAAACAGATCCTTTATTGTATCGCTTTTCGGTCCTTTGGTTACATTAAACCTCCGTTGAAAACTTCGTCTTGTTGCAACAACACTGTGGTCTAGGCGGTGGAATTCCAACACCAGAAAAATCCTCTGTTCTAAGGAATAAACCATGTTGTCCACAGCACACTTGCACGTTGTGAACAGCACACGCTTACAGCAGAAAGACGACGTACAGAATGGCGCACCCACAGACTGCGTTGTTTTCTATATCTTTCACATCACTTGCAGCGCCATCTGTTGTTAAAAATTGTAACTACTGTAATTTCGAAAGTTTGTCCGCCTGAAAATGTTCTGTTGTCTCAAGCATATTGCAACAAACGGTGTATTTCTATCGCTGCTCGTTTAGTTTTTATTGCCGTTTCAAATATACCGGTCATTTTTGAAACACCCTGTACTATTGTCGCAGTACAGAGAATGGTATAACATTGTGTTGCTTTTTTGTGTACTGGATGCTCAAACTTCCTTTTTGCATTAGTTTCCTTGGGACAGGTGGACGAAACGAAGGACAGTTTCTTACAAAGTAAAATTTAAAATTGGCTTGTATGTGTATTACTCTGTCTCCTATGGATACGAGTGGAATCCTGAAGAACATCCCATCAGAGGGATCGAAACGTTGATCTTGAAGAATTTTGAAGAGCGGTGTGATGCAGCCTAAAGGCTACAAAGGTTTTACTATCCGTTTGTATGTGAATTGTATATATTATTTTCGTGTCAGGCAGGGAATGTTCAGAGACTTGTGGTTACTTTCTATATTGAGAGTTTTAGTGGTTACTGACGTTGTTTGCTAACAGTACAACACACATCGCGCATTGAAGGTGCAATGCCACTACCAGCTTGCAGACCCCACAGATCTAATATTTGTAATTGCAAGTGTCCACCTCCTAGGCCGAGAGGACAGTGGTTCTGACCGCCATGCAGAGCACTCAAGATCAATTCCCGGTGCTGCGAGGGACTTTTCCTTGCTTGGAGAACTGGAGTGCGGACCAGTAAACCTTGTAATGCAATTGAGGATATGCTTGAATGTGAAGTAGCCGTCCAAGGCCACGAAAACCGACAACGGCAGGAGAACGGTGTTCTGATAACATGGACGTCAATCCGAATGATGCCGTGTGCCAGAGGATGACACGGTCCCCGCGCGTGGCCCTCAAGACCTGCTAGAACTCTTGGCATTTCTAGTAGCATGGTGAAAAGCGGCGGAAGCGAAATACTTTTCAATTTCCTCCAATGCCATAGTGACAATTCGTTGGTGCTGCAAAATGCGTCCAATCTAATTCTTTTAGTCAAATTGTCCGAGAAATTTCTTTTCTCCCCAAATTGGTACAGTACCTTCTCATTAGTTACGCGATCTATCTATCGCACATTTCAAAAGTTTCTATTCTCTTCTCGTCTAAACTGTTTGTTGTCCATGTCTCACTTCTGTACAAGGCTACACTCCAGGCAAATACTTTCATAAAAGACGTCCTGACACCTAAATTTATATTCATTGTTACCAAATTCCTCTTCTTCAGAAATTCTGTCTTTGCTGTAGCCAGTCTGCATTTTATATCCTGTCCTCTTAGCGATCAGTTATTTTCCTGCTAGCCGGCCGGAGTGCCCGTGCGGTTCTAGGCGCTACAGTCTCGAACCGAGCGACTGCTGCGGTCGCAGGTTCGAATCCTGCCTTGTGCATGGATGTGTGTGATGTCCTTAGGTTAGTTATATTTAAGTAGTTCTAAGTTCTAGGCGACTGATGACCTCAGAAGTTAAGTCGCATAGTGCTCAGAGCCATTTGCACCACTTTCCTGCTGAGAAAACAAAACACGTCTACAACTGTATTCATAGTATTGTGTTTCATTACGTTAGTCCTTCTCTCTCTCTCTTCCAACCTTCTTTCGTGATCGCTGCTGCTCGCCATCGTAGTTGACAACTACCTTCCTGTTGCTTGTGTCTGTACTTCTACTGATGAAAATATAAACTGTGCTTTTTTCTCGTACTGAACTATAGTAATTACTAAATGTTTTATAATGTTGTATACTAGGTGTAAACTACGCACGTCGGAGTGAAAATAATGCAAAATGTGTAGAATGTTGATTAGATGTAATAGATGACGTGACACTGGCAAGCTTCATAACTTGATTAAACTAGGACCACCCATAGAGAAAACTGCTACAGTATAATACAAAAGGTATCTGAAAGTGAGACGAACAGAAATGGCACTTTTATTCAGAGACAATGATTACCTTGTAGTAGCCACGGCTGGTGAGGTGGTGCTGGAGTAGGGCATTCCACTTCTCCCTCCTGGATGGTCGTTGGTACATGTGAACGCGTTGCAGTATGTGTACTCAACACGTGGCACATGTGCTCGGTGGGTTTTAATTCGGGGGAACGGGCTGGCCAGTCCAACCGCCGCGTATCTTCTCGTTCCAAGAGATCCTCCACGTGCTGTGTTCCATGCGGTAGCGCATTATCATTGGTAAAAGTAAAGACAAGGCCAAGTTCACATCAGAAATGTCGCACGTGGGGAAGGAGTACATTGCTACACCAACATTTATCGGTGAGTGTTCCATGTTCAAAAAGGTGGAAGTCAGTCACTTATGCAACATTGTACCATAACACCTCGACCACCAAAATGACCATGTTAGACAAAGGGTGCATAACATTTCCCACCTATTGCCATATGTGGGTACGTACAGATCCACTACTCTGACTGAATGTGCCTTCATTCGAGAAGTGCAAACGCACCCACTCTTCGCTGGTTCAGTCCCTATGCTCATGGCACCATTGGAGACGGCGGCGCCGATGTGCGGTTGTCAACAGAACACAATGTAGTGGTCACCAGCATGCGGTCAGTGTAGGGCGTGAGAGTGCTAGTCTTGCACTCCTGTCAGCTGTGGTTGCAATTGCACCCGCTGTTATGACGTGGCTCCCTTTTTGCCTGTTGCACATTGTAGCGGTCATCTGGTGCTGTAATTGACTGTTTTAGACCACCTCCTCTCGTTCAGGGAGCAGTGTCTCTGGTTCGGAGGTGCAGGAGGAGATTGGGGTTTCATATCCTGTCGACAACGGCGTTATTAGAGACGGTGCACAAACTCGGATTAGAGAAGGATGGAAAAGGAAATCGGCTTTGCCCTTTCAAAGGACCCATCACGGCATTTGCCTGAAGGAGATTTAGGTGAATAACGGAAAACTTAAATCAGGATGGCCGGGCGCGGGTTTGAACCGCCGACTTCCGGAATGAGAGTCCAGTGTGCTAACCACTGCGGCACTTCCTCGGTCTCTGTGGTTCGGAACGCTGCTGTGACCAACACCAAATACCTGGGATACACTCATCACAATTCTTCCTTCTTACAGTTCCCGATGATTTTTCCCCATACGACGTTCAAAATGATTAAAATGGCTCTGAGCACTATGGGACTCAACATCTTAGGTCATAAGTCCCCTAGAACTTAGAACTACTTAAACCTAACTAAGGACCTCACACACACCCATTCCCGAGGTAGGACTGCAGTGCCAGAACCGCACGGCCACCGCGGCAGGCCCACACGACGTAATCCAGATGTTGCCGGACCATGTTTTAATGGAGAACACCACGACAGTACACTGTAACTATTCGCTGATTGACAAACACTGCCCTTTTCTCGTCCCTTTAACTGACTCGTTGTGCTGGGCGATTTGGCGCTACAGTCAAGCTGGCTTGACGCCAAGCTTTCTGTGGACGATTCATACCCCTAGCACCGAGCAAGGTGGCGCAATGGTTAGCACACTGGACCCGCATTCGGGAGAATGACGGTTCAAACCCCCGTCCAACCATCCTGAATTAAATTTTCCGTGATTTCCCTAAATCGCTCGGGCAAATACCGGAATGGTTCCTTTGAAAGGGTGTGGCCGATTTCCGTCCCCATTCTTCCGTATCCGATGAGGCCGATGACTTCGCTGTTTGGGCCCCTCCCCCAAATCAGCCCGCCAGTTATACTTCTGGAAACATGCTCAAACACTCCTTTCCACCAAGTAGTTCATATCTTGTATACCTTTATCTATCTCATCCTTAAGTTTTGCAGAGCAGTGTTCAGAAGGTTCTCTAATTGTCACCAGATATTATAACCTTCTGTGCAAGAAACAGTTTGTACCACAGAATGTGATGCCTTTAGACATTAGTGAATGAAAACAGGAAAAGTAAGTAAACTTTTTGGTGGTTTCATCTCCAAACTGTGGAACTGTCCTTAAAGTAAAATTTGCACAGCGTAGTCGCTTAAGATCTGTAATAAGTGGCTTCCACTACAGGTTTTTATCAATATAAGCAATTCGGATGTTAAAATACGCTGTTTTATTTATTGATTTAGCCTCATGCAGGTATGGTGGAGCCCAGTGCAGCACAGAACTGCATTAAGTTTTCAAAACCTAAGTAGAGTCACAGTCCATTTGTAGCAATAGTTGGAGTTTGGTTTTAACAAAAGTAAAGGGATCAGAAAGGCAATTCTGACGCTGCAGTTGATAATGGAACGAAGATTAAAGAAAAATCGTATGTTCACAGGATCTGTCGACCTCGTAAACGGGTTCGGCAGTGTCAAATGATGCAAGATGCTCCAAATTCTGAGAAAAATAGCGTTAAGCTACAGGGACATACGGGTAATATAGAATATGTAGAATAATTAAGAGGGAACAGTAAGAGTGGAACACCAAGAACGAAGTGCTCGGATTAAACAGAGTGTAAGACAGGGATGTAGGCTTTTACCCTACTGTTCAGTCTATATGAAGAAGCAAAGACGTAAATAAAAGACAAGTTCAAGAGTGGAATAAAAATTCAATGTGAAAGGTTTCAACGATAACATTCGCTTACGACCTTGCTGTCCTCAGTGAAAATGATAAGCCGGCCGCGGTGGTCGTGCGGTTCTAGGCGCTGAGTCCGGAACCCCGCTGCTGCTACGGTCGCAGGTTCGAATCCTGCCTCGGGCATGGGTGTGTGTGATGACCTTAGGTTAGTTAGGTTTAAGTAGTTTTAAGTTCTAGGGGACTGATGACCACAGATGTTAAGTCCCATAGTGCTCAGAGCCATTTGAACCATTTTTTTTTTTTTTTTTTGAAAATGATAAACAGTTGTGATTCAAATGGCTCTGAGCACTATGGGACTTAACATCTGTGGTCATCAGTCCCCTAGAACTTAAAACTACTTAAGCCGAACTAACCTAAGGACATCACACACATCCATGCCCGAGGCAGGATTCGAACCTGCGACCGTAGCTATAAACAGTTACAGGACCTGTTGATTAGAGCGAACAGACTTATTACAGAATTTGGATTGAGAATAATTCGGACAATGGCGAAAGTAACGAGAAGTAGCAGAAATGAGAACAGCGAGAAACTCAACATCAGGATCGATGGTCACAAAGTAAATTAAGTCAAAGAATTCTACAACATAGGCAGCAAAATAAAGAATGACGTTCGGAGCAGGGAGGACATGAAAGGCAAACTAGCACTGGCAAGGTAGGTGTTCCTGCCCGAGAGAAGCGTGCTGGCATCAGACATAGGCCTTGATTTGTGGAAGGTATTTCTTACAATGTGTGTTTGTAGCACAGCATTGCATGGTAGTGAAACGCGGACTGTGGGAAAACCGGAAGAGAAGAGAATCGATGCATTTGAGATATGGTGCTACAGGAGAATGTTGAAAATTAAATGGACTTATAACGTAAGGAATGAGTAGGTACTCCGCCGAATCGGTGAGAAAGGAAAACTTGGGAAACACTGACTAGAAGAAGGGACAGGACGATAGGACATCCAAGGTACTAGAGGGAGGTGTAGAGGATAAAAACTATAGAGAAAAATCGAGATTGGAATACATCCAGCAAATAATTGAGGACGTAAGTTGCAAGTGCTACTCTGAGATGATGAAAAGGTTGGCCCAGGAGAGGAATTTGTGGCGGGCCGCACCAACCTAGTCAGAATACTGATGACTCAGTAGGGGGGTAGCTGAACGGTCAGCGTGGCGGATTGTCATTCCTCTAGGCCTGGGGTTCGATTGCCGGCTGGATCGGGGAATTTTCTCCGCCCACGGACTGGGTGTTGTGCTGTCATCATCATCCTCATCGACTGCAGGTCTCCGAAGTGGCGTCAAATTGAAAGACCGGCACCGGGCGAACGATCTGCCCGACGGGGGCCCCTAGCCATATGATTAAATAAATAAAACAGAAAAATTTAAAAAAAATGCGAAATGTGTAATGAATCCATGTCCAGTGCAGAGATTTGCAGACCATTTGCAGCACCAGTTAGTGGAGCGCTGGTAGGTAGAAGCAGTGAAGACTCCGCCGGGCTGCTGTGGCGAGTTTTCTCCGTTGTGTAAGGGCAGCAGCAGCAGCAGCAGCAGCAGCAGCAGCGCCTGGCTATCGGCAAGCACGGTGCAGCAGGGACTGCGGCCAGCGCGCGATGAGAGGGCGCTGATAGCGGGCGGACCCTCGCCGCGGTCCACATGCCAATTGGGCCGCCCTGCCTGCTCGCTGATCGGCATCGCGCAGAAAACGTGGCCAGCATGCCTGCTGCCTTCGCTGCACACAACTTTCTCCCTGAAGTACACACCGGGCGAGCGAACGAGTTGGCGCAGTGGACTCGCATGCGGGTGGACTGGGGTTCAAATCCGGCCATCAAATTTAGGGTTACCGTCGTTTCCATTACTCGCTTATGGTAAGTCGGGTGATGCTGAGGGAATTAGATTTGGAAATGAGACACTTAAAGTAGTAAAGGAGTTTTGCTATTTGGGGATCAAAATAACTGATGATGGTCGAAGTAGAGAGGATACCAAATGTAGACTGGCAATGGCAAGGAAAGCGTTTCTGAAGAAGAGAAATATGTTAACATCGAGTATAGATTTAAGTGTCAGGAAGTCGTTTCTGAAAGTATTCGTATGGAGTGTAGCCATGCATGGAAGTGAAACATGGACGATAAATAGTTTGGACAAGAAGAGAATAGAAGTTCTCGAAATGTGGTGCTACAGAAGAATGCTAGACATTAAATGGGTAGACCACATAACTAATGAGGAGGTATTGAATAGAATTGGGGTGAAGAGGAGTTTGTGGCACAACTTGACAAGAAGAAGGGCCCGGTTGATAGGACGTGTTCTGAGGCATCAGGGGATCACAAATTTAGCATTGGATGGCAGCGTGGAGGGTAAAAATTGTAGAGGGAGACCAAAAGATGAATACACTACGCAGATTCTGAAGGATGTGGGTTGTGGTAGGTAGTGGGAGATGAAGAAGCTTGCACAAGATAGAGTAGCATGGAGAGCTGCATCAAACCAGTCTCACGACTGAAGACCAGAACAACAACAACAACAACAACAACAACAACATGGCATGTCCGGGATGGTTCCCATGTAAAGGACATGATCGTTTTATTCCCCATCCTGCGCTTGTGTTCAGTCTCTTGAGGCCTCATCGTTGGTCCCTAAACTTCATTACTTCGTGAACTACTCAGATGGATAACGATAAAAGAAGTATTTCTGGTACTTGAAGTACACGCAATCGTTACTTCCAGCGCCACATTACCCTGTTACGGAAATATTTTAATCAGTGGACACTGTTAATGCCATCCTGTGCATGATTATAGTACATACTTCATAGAACGGTGGCATTAGCACAACTGTCTAAGAGAGCAACGTAGTATCCATTTCAGTTTTGCTTAAATGTATGGAATTGTTTTTATGAAATTATTTCTCTCTTGTTAACTGTGGAGATAGGTACCTGGGTTGTGTCGGGAGGTGTAATGTGCTACACCGCAATATTAAAAAAATATATTCAGTTTAATCAACCACAGTTTCATTACTAAAACGGCGGCACAGTTTATAACTGAACAATAACAATGGAGTTCGGCGAAGTATGAATTTAAGAAAACAGTTAAGATCAAGATTAGAGTTGCACCCCATCAAAACTACGGATCAGTAGTTTCGCTACAATATATAAATGACATAGTAAATTGTAGGATTACCGGTAGTTTGGCAGGGAAAGAAAATTAATTAAATGCCAGAGAGAAACTGGAGTCGACGACTGATCCATGATGTTTGTTTCACACATAATTAGAAACGCTCATTGTTCGTTGTCAGTCCATGTGTATTTTATATCCTCACGGAATATAAATTCCGTTTATAAGTAATAAAAATTAGTTGACCACGTAACTTGTGCCTTTTATGTAAACAAAGCAAATACTTTCGATGAAAGTACAGTTATAGTTTATATGCACAAACATAAAAATCTATGTAATTATTATTGTAATTATGTACTCAAAGAAAAGTATTTGCTATTATTATTGACAAGTGCGATAGTTGTATACGAATAACAAAAAATGTATTGTAGAATCTCGACTAAGTATTGAAGCCTTGTTAATATGTTTTTGATTTGTTTTTTAAACTTTAGATTTTTATGTTTTGTTTCCGGGAAATTGCATTTTCTAACGCTGTATAATAAATCTATATTTTTTCAATTTTTATTTCAGCATCCCTCTCTTTCACGTTACAAATCAACAATTTTCGAAAAAAACCTTAATTAAGCACCGACAGTTTCAATTTTGCTACAAATACTGTTTATTTTCAAGTAACAAACAGGAAGATAACTATGTTGAAAAGAAAAGTACTCCGTAGGTTACGTGACTCTTTATATACTATCGGTCAATGTCTATACAGTTCAGCACTTCCGGTTTCTGCAGGAATCTAGTTAGACACTGATCATATACGCAAACAAAGCGATCTAAATGAGGTAACGTCGGATAGGTATGCAGCACACCTATCGTACGGAGAACGTGATTACTGTGTTAACTGACCAAAGCTCCTAGGAAAACTACCGTAGTCTATGTATATCTACGATAGTCAGTAATAGCGTACGCTAGTTTTAGAACTCTGTACTCAAAATTCGAAGCCACTCCAGTGAACAGAAACAAGCATAGAACAAAACAATATTATCTCAGTTCCAAGGACCAAATATCATAACGCAATGGCTTCGAGAAATCAAAGTACTATTCAGAATAATTCCCACAAGAAAAATAATCTCTGGATTAACTGAGGTTTTATAAAATATCAGGAAATGCAACTTGAACTTTTTGTTGCACAGGGCAAGCATTTACAAGAGGCGCTCCAACTAAGTCAATTTACCTAGGACTCGGGGTACTTGAATTAATGAGCGAACAATGATAAACCATACAGCCTCTGAAATTCTCACTGAAGCAGCCACTGTACATCAAAATAAATCCTCTTTGGCACAACAGTTAGTGATTTATTCTTCCACCGAGTTGTTGTTGTCTTCAGTCCTGAGACTGGTTTGATGCAGCTCTCCATGCTACTCTATCCTGTGCAAGCTGCTTCATCTCCCAGTACCTACTGCAACCTACATCCTTCTGAATCTGCTTAGTGTACTCATCTCTCGGTCTCCCTCTACGATTTTTACCCTCCACGCTGCCCTCCAGTGCTAAATTTGTGATCCGTTGATGCCTCAAAACATGTCCTACCAACCGATCCCTTCTTCTAGTCAAGTTGTGCCACAAACTTCTCTTCTCCCCAATCCTATTCAATACCTCCTCATTAGTGACGTGATCAATCCACCTTATCTTCAGTATTCTTCTGTAGCACAACATTTCGAAAGCTTCTATTCTCTTCTTGTCCAAACTAGTTATCATCCATGTTTCACTTCCATACATGGCTACACTCCAAACAAATACTTTCAGAAACGACTTCCTGATACATAAATCTATATTCGATGTTAACAAATTTCTCTTCTTCAGAAACGCTTTCCTTGCCATTGCCAGTCTACATTTTATATCCTCTCTACTTCGACCATCATCAGTTATTTTACTTCCTAAATAGCAAAACTCCTTTACTACTTTAAGTGTCTCATTTCCTAATCTAATTCCCTCAGCATTACCCGATTTAATTTGACTACATTCCATTATCCTCGTTTTGCTTTTGTTAATGTTCATCTTATATCCTCCTTTCAAGACACTGCCCATTCCGTTCAACTGCTCTTCCAAGTCCTTTGCCGTCTCTGACAGAATTACAATGTCATCGGCGAACCTCAAAGTTTTTACTTCGTCTCCATGAATTTTAATACCTACTCCAAATTTTTCTTTTGTTTCCTTTACTGCTTGCTCAATATACAGATTGAATAACATCGGGGAGAGGCTACAACCCTGTCTCACTCCTTTCCCAACCACTGCTTCCCTTTCATGCCCCTCGACTCTTATGACTGCCATCTGGTTTCTGTACAAATTATAAATAGCCATTCGCTCCCTGTATTTTACCCGTGCCACCTTTAGAATTTGAAAAAGAGTATTCCAGTCAACATTGTCAAAAGCTTTCTCTAAGTCTACAAATGCTAGAAACGTAGGTTTGCCTTTTCTTAATCTTTCTTCTAAGATAAGTCGTAAGGTCAGTATTGCCTCACGTGTTCCAACATTTCGACGGAATCCAAACTGATCCTCCCCGAGGTCTGCATCTACCAGTTTTTCCATTCGTCTGTAAAGAATTCGTGTTAGTATTTTGCAGCCGTGGCTTATTAAACTGATAGTTCGGTAATTTTCACATCTGTCAACACCTGCTTTCTTTGGGATTGGAATTATTATATTCTTCTTGAAGTCTGAGGGTATTTCGCCTGTCTCATACATCTTGCTCACCAGCTGGTAGAGTTTTGACAGGACTGGTTGTCCCAAGGCCGTCAGTAGTTCTAATGGAATGTTGTCTATTCCGGGGGCCTTGTTTCGACTCAGGTCTTTCAGTGCTCTGTCAAACTCTTCACGCAGTATCGTATCTCCCATTTCGTCTTCATCTACATCCTCTTGCATTTCCATAATATTGTCCTCAAGTACCTCGCCCTTGTATAAACCTTCTATATACTCCTTCCACCTTTCTGCCTTCCCTTCTTTGCTTAGAACTGGGCTGCCATCTGAGCTCTTGATATTCATACACGTGGTTCTCTTCTCTCTCAAAGGTCTCTTTAATTTTCCTGTAGGCAGTATCTATCTTACCCCTAGTGAGATAAGCTTCTACTACCTTACATTTGTCCTCTAGCCATCCCTGCTTAGCCGTTTTGCACTTTCTGTCGATCTCGTTTTTGAGACGTTTGTATTCCTTTTTGCCTGCTTCATTTACTGCGTTTTTATATTTTCTCCTTTCATCAATTAAATTCAATATTTCTTCTGTTACCCAAGGATTTCTAGCAGCCCCCGTCTTTGTACCTACTTTATCCTCTGCTGCCTTCACTACTACATCCCTCAGAGCTACCCATTCTTCTTCTACTGTATTTCTTTCCCCTATTCCTGTCAATTGTTCCCTTATGCTTATTCTTGTTCCCTTGTTCCCTTATGTTCCACCGAGTAGACGTAGTAAAAACACAAGGTAACCACACCTTAAAGAAATACAATAGGTAAAATATTATTATTCTAGCTGCAAGAGACAACATTATCAAACAACGTTCAGAGTTGTATCCCTTCTAGAACAACTTGGGAATGCATCTTGTGGTCGTGCGGTAGCGTTCTCGCTTCCCACGCCCATGTTCGATTCCCGGCGGGGTCACGGATTTTCTCTGCCTCGTGATGGCTGGGTGTTGTGTGATGTCCTTAGGTTAGTTAAGTTTAAGTAGTTATAAGTTCTAGGGGACTGATGACCATAGATGTTAAGTTCCATAGTGCTCAGAGCCATTTGAACCATTTTTGAACAACTTGGGAATATGGTTATACGTTATTCTAATCCATCTAGTCTACCAATTCAAGGGGCCACGACTAAGGTGATCTATTGTAACTTCTCTCTATAAATAACTTAATCACCATACATATGTATAATTTTGTTAAGGGGAACTTTTGCCAAGACGGTCACAAGTGACCATATAATTAATTTGAAATGAACCACTCCCTTTGCAATAATTGGCTTAGTCCTGTAAACACACACACACACACACACACACACACACACACAAACTGATGAGCCAGAGAACTGGAACACATGCAAAATGCCGTGTAGAGCCACCTTGAGCACGCAGAAGTGCCGCAACCAGACGTCGAATGGATTCGACTAAAGTCTGAAGTAGTTCTCGAGGGAACTGACACCATTAATCCTGCAGGGCTGTCCATAAATGCTTCAAATGGCTCTGAGCACTATGGGACACAACTGCTGTGGTCATTAGTCCCCTAGAACTTAGAACTACTTAAACCTAACCAACCTAAGGACATTACACACATCCATGCCCGAGGCAGGATTCGAACCTGCGACCGTAGGAGTCGCACGGTTCCGGACTGCGCGCCTAGAACCGCGAGACCACAGCGGCCAGCTGTCCATAAATCCGTAAGAGTACGGGGGGGGGGGGGGGGGGGGGGTGGAGATGGAGATCTCTTCTGAACATCACGTTGTAAGGCATGCCAGACCTTTCTTTTCGCCGGCCGCGGTGGTCTCGCGGTTCTAGGCGCGCTGTCCGGAGCCGTGCCACTGCTACGGTCGCAGGTTCGAATCCTGCCTCGGGCATGGATGTGTGTGATGTCCTTAGGTTAGTTAGGTTTAAGTAGTTCTAAGTTCTAGGGGACTAATGACCACAGCAGTTGTGTCCCATAGTGCTCAGAGCCATTTGAACCTTCCTTTTCTTGTCCTGTAGGCGATTATCCCGCAGGGTCGGCCGTGTCATGACGGTGACGGATTTCGCACTGTTTGTGGCAGAGGGCGGCCGGATGCCCTTCCTGACGCCACCTCGAACGCCGCCCCCCCCCCCCCCCCCCCCCCCTAGGACGGAATAGAATAAGTGTACCCCAGCTGTCTGAGTCTAGTGTAAGTCATGAAATAGTGCGAACGTTTTTCAAATGCCTGTGAGTCGTGTAACTGAGGCGGAAAGTGGGGACATCACCTAGCGGGATGTGGAAAAGCGCCTAAAAACCTCATCCAGGCTGGCCGGCATACCGGCCCTCGTCGTTAATCCGCCAGGCGGATTCGATCCATGGCCGGTGCGCCTACCCGAATCCAGGAAGCAGCGCATTAGCGCTCTCGGCTACCCTGGCGGGTCTTGTATGGCATTCCAGATAACGCTCAGTAAAGTACATGTCTGGGGAGTTTGGGGCCAGCGGAAGTGTTTAAACTCAGAATAGCCACTCTGTAGCCGTTCTGGATCTGTCGGGTGTCGCATTGTCCTGTCGGACAGGGTCTTTATCCGGTCGCAACGATTTTTTAATTCACTCGCGAAATGGTCATACGGGAAAATTCCCGCTTGATCGCTACCTGGGAGATGCTGTGTCCCATCGCTACCTCGGAGATGCTGTGTCCCATCGCTCGTGCGCCGACTATAACACCATGTCCCTTAAATCGTCATAACCTGCCATTGTAGCAGCAGTAACCGATCCAACAACTGCACCAGACGCTTGTTGTCTTAGCCGACCATAGCGCTGTATTTTGCCTGTTTACATACCTCTGTATTTGAATATGCATGCGTGTGCCAGTTTCTTTGGCGCTTCGGTGTATATATGTTTGAAGTAGTACACGTCAGAAAACCTTAAATAGCCACTGGCTGAGTCAGTACTTGCTCAGAACAGCGTTACTCACTCACAACGGCCTATCGGCTGCTAATACTGAAACGTCTCAGCACACCAGAACATAGGCCTCTAACAGAAACACAGCGTGTTGGTACACCTAAATAACAACTGACCAGAAATTAAGGTATCAGAATTTAGACTCCTAATTGAAATTCGGTGCCTCAATACACAGTAAATAACAGCTGGCCCAAACCTAACCTCCCAGTTTACTCAGATCGGCCACACTAAAATACACACATCAAAAAAAGTTTTGCATCACCTCGGTTCCAAGAGTTCCGGAATGTGTAAAAAAAATTGGAATAGAGATCAATGTAAACATCATTTCCGCCCTTTTTATTGCTCTTGAAAGCCATACATTTCATGTTGTATCAGCATACAGCGAGACTTTCAGAAGTGGTAGTCCAGATTACTGTACACCCCGGTACCTCTGATACCCAGTAGCACGTCCTCTAGTATTGATGCATGCCTGTATTCGTCGTGGCATAGTATCCACAAGTTCATCAAGGCACTGTTGGTCCAGATAGTCCCATTCCTCAACGGCAATTCGGTGTAGATCCCTCAGAGTGGTTGGTGGGACATGTCGCCTATAAATAGCCCTTCCAATCTATCCCAGGCATGTTCGATATGGTTCATGTCTGGAGAACATGCTAACCATTCTAGTCGAGCGATGTCGTTATCCTGAAGGAAGTAATTCACAAGATGTGCACGATGGGGCGCGAGTTGTCTACCGTGACGACGACTGCCTAGCAAATACGCTGCCGATATGGTTGCACTATCGGACGGAGGATGGCATTCACGTATCGTACGGCCGTTACAACGCCTTCCATGATCACCAGCGGCGTACGTCGGCCCTACATAATGCCTCTTCAAACCAGCAGGGAACCTCCACCCTGCTGCACTCGCTTGACAATGTGTCTAAGACGTTCAGCCTGAACGGGTTGGCTCCAACATGTTTCCGACGATTGTCTGGTTGAAGGCATACGCGACACTCATCGGTGAAGAGAACGTGATGCCAATCCTGAGCGGTCCATTCGGCATGTTGTTGGGCCCATCTGTACTGCGCTGCACGGTGTCGTGGCTACAAAGATGGACCTCGCCATGGACGTCTTTAGTGAAGTTGCGCCTCATGTACTCTATTGAACACAGTTTGAGTCGTAACACGACGATCTGTGGCTGCACGAAATGATTGTTCAACATGGTGGCGTTGCTGTCAGGGCTCCTACGAACCATAATCCGTAGGTAGGGGTCATCCACTGCAGTAGTAGCCCTTGGGCGGCCTGGGCAAGGCATGTTATCGACAGTTCCTGTCTCTCTGTATCTCCCGCATGACCGAACAAAATCACTTTGGTTCACTCCGTGACGCCTGAACACTTCCATTGTCGAGAGCGCTTCGTGGCACTAAGTAACAATGCGTACGCGATCGATCCGCGGTATTGACTGCCTAGGCATGGTTGAACTACAAACACGAGCCGTCTAAAAGGAGTTGCTCATGCATGGTTGTTTAGATCTTTGGGCGGGTTTACTGACATCTCTGAACAGTGAAGGGACTTTGTCTGTGACACAATGTCTACAGTCAGCGTCTATCGTCTGGAGTTCTGGGAACTGTGCTGATGCAAAACTTTTTTTGATGTTTTACAGTATATTCAAAGGAACCGTAGTATCGAAATGGCAAGAACCTAACTGTGTGCAAGTTCCCCAGGCACAAGCGCCTGCAAAATTATGGAGAAGGACACTAACTGCAGACACAACACAGACGGAAACAGAAAACATTAGTTGACTTTCATGCGAAACCAGTATTTCGCTAGACACATTCAGTCATACTGCTAGCTAAAAGAGTCACAATTTCGGGCGCTCCAAACGATCTTTCTTCCGTCTTCGGCCTGATGTGTTAATCACAGAGCTCCACCGGGCGCCAACCACTCAAGACACTTCAGAGCACGGCCCCCGCGTACGCAGCAATGATTGGTCCGAGGTAATGCGGACACGGAAGTCTGGTTTCTGTCGGCTGATTCAGAACTTCACTTGAGCGTTCTACGTGTATCTCTTAATACGCTGCTTTCGGGCTTTCACTGCGTTCTGGCAGAGCTACGGAGTACATCGATCCAGCGGGAACCAAGAAGCGCTTATGAGCTATCGATACGAACTGGCGCCAGGAAAGCAGAACCCGTGCATATCACATTAACTAATTTTTACATTTCTGTATACGATTCTCAGTCATCTCCTCCGAGACGTGACGTCGCTGGTGCGAGACCATGTCTCAACACGTTTTAGATCTTATTCTATGTATTCTCTTTTCTCTTCTAGGTTGCGATGAGCAAGACAGCGGTACGAATTCTGGCTGCTCTTGTGACTGCTCTTGTTGTAAACAAAAAAGATTGTATTTTAGACTCAAGACGCGAGCTCTGAATATATTTATATTGATGGGAACCGCAACTCCAAATCATTATGTGTAAAACAAGAAAGTAGATAACTCATTTCTTCTCATTTCTAGTTCACTAGCGTGATCCACTGTCGAATTAATTGATATTTGTTAAAGTTTCTTTTGTGGTATCAGAATAATAATATAGCTAAAGATGACTGCTGGTGGTGTGAAAGAGGTACTGTATAGTTATGTTCCATGCCAACAGAATTAAACGATGTATATATGCACTCTGAAGTGACAAATAACAAGTTGGTTCATGGCCGTGATTCGAACCCGGGTGTCCAGCTCACTAGGCAGATGCGCCATTCTAGCACGATGGCTTTACACAACTCCACGGACTCCGTAGCATGACGCACATTGATATTCCCTCTCAACTTGAGCAGCATTGCGGAACTATGTTGGAATAAGAAACTTCCTGGCAGATTAAAACTGTGTGCCGGACCGAGACTCGAACTCGGGACCTTTGCCTTTCGCGGGCAAGTGCTCTACCAACTGAGCTATCCAAGCACGACTCACGCCCCGTCCTCACAGCTTTACTTCTGCCAGTACTTCGTCTCCTACCTTCCAAACTTTACAGAAGCTCTCCTGCGAACCTTGGACAACTAGCACACCTGAAGGAAAGGATATTGCGGAGAAATGGCTTAGCCACAGCCTGGAGGATGTTTCCAGAATGAGATTTTCACTCTGCAGCGGAGTTTGCGTTGATATAAACCTCCTGGAAGATGAAAACTGTGTGCCGGACCGAGACTCGAACTCGGGACCTTCGCCTTTCGCGGGCAAGTGCTCTATCAACTGAGCTATCCAAGCACGACTCACGCGCCGTCCTCACAGCTATATTGCAATAGTACGTCAGCAGCGAACGAAATGGGGGATCCTGCCTGAAACCCAGACATATGTGCTTTAATGAAGTGGAACTATATGTGGGCTGAGGCGTGGATGACACTGTGAAGGGAGGCGTGCTAGGGTAGACCGTACAGTTGTACAAAGCCACTGTCCCACCAAGGCGTAGTGGTTAGCGCATCTGCCTATTAAGTACTGGACATGCGTTCGAATCCTGGCGTTGGTACAAATTTTTGTTCGTTGCCTCAGTCTGTGTGTATTAATCATAGATGTATGAGACTTGAAAAGGCCTCTGGAACGATATACGTAGTTTCATTTGAGCTGTACGTGTTGAATCTTACTTGATTATGGAGTTACTACAATATTGCTGACTGTGGGTCGTGTGGCCAGCACAGGAAGAGATAGGTTATTCTAAATGTGAGTTTCAATCAACGTGCCTGATCTAATGGTCAAGCTCTACCCAGTATACAACTTAGAAAATTCTGTCGTAACCTACCTTGGGTAGGAATTTGAAGGCTGCTTATCGTTGATTGTTCAGCTAAAACGGTTATCTTCAGTTACTTTGATTAGTAACTGTGCCGTTTAGAATAACGGTGCTGGGAGATGTTACTTTAATTGTACCCAATTCTAATTGGTTTCCCTTCATCCGTTTCCAGTGACGCCTATCGGCTGAGGATGATACGGCGGTCGATCGTCGGTACCATTGTGCCTTCTGAGGAGTGTTCGGACGGAGCTCACTTCATCCATCCTTGCTAGGAGGGGCAGCAACAAATAAACCAACAGCTGTATTTTCTTCTCTGCTTTATTCCAGAGTCAACCGGTTTTGGTATTCCGTTATGCCATCATCAGACCCCCTACAGTAACATAGTGGCAGAGCTTATAGTGCCAGACAAAATATCATGTAAAAGCGAACCAGCAACCGCACCAGACTGCAGAGCTGAGCACTCGTAAACAATCTGAGTGCAACTCAGACGTGTTCAAATGGTTCAAATGGCTCTCAGCACTATGGGACTTAACTTCTGAGGTCATCAGTCCCGTAGAACTTAGAACTACGTAAACCTAACTAATCTAAGGACATCACACACATTTATGCCCGAGGCAGGATTGGAACCTGCTAGCGGTCGCGCGGTTCCGGACTGAAGCGCCTAGAACCGTTCGGCCACTCAGACCAGCTTCAGACGTGTTGAATACGCTGGTGCGAATACTGATTTATAACCGTGTTACAAAAACGCTGGGCCGATTACTGGTTCTCTTTTCCATGGTATTTTGTCTCCCAGCATAAGCTCAGCCACTATGTTACCGTATAGGGCCTGATGATGGAATGCCGAAACCGGTTGTCTCTGGAATAAATCAAAGATGACAATACCACTGTTGGTTTATTTATTGCTGGTTATTTCTTCTGATTGGTTGTTATTGCAGCTACAATTGTGTATTTCTGCTCTTATCTTATCAGCTTCTACTTGGCTATCATATATGCACTGCTTAGAAATTTTTCAATTTTGCCTCGTTCCTGCGTTACTGTTAACACCGAGCCCAACGACACCCCAGAAGCAGCTTTCCAAAGAGGTTGGATATGACTAACAGAGAAATAAGTTGTTAAAGCCTCCAAAAGATATATCTGCGAAGACGCGGGGTCTTCGTCGATCTCCACCAACTGGGGAACGATAACAGCTGATTGGCTGCCATCTAGGAAATTGCTATGATTAAAAAAATCCCTCGGATGCCGTGGAACAGTGGGTCGAGTTAGAGGAACGCTTATCAGCATTTCTCGCCTCCCTCACCTCTCCCCCTCCCGCGCTTGGTTCCCTACCACCCTCCGCGCACGAAAGCATCCGTAGATTGGCCGGACTAACGGGACCGGGGCGAAGAGATACGCGAATACTGATAGCGGGGATGAAACTGTAGAAAGGAAAGAATCGCAGACAGAAAGGACAGAGGGAGAGAGAGAGAGAGAGAGAGAGAGAGAGAGAGAGAGAGAGAGAGAGAGAGAGAGGATTGTATGACGTCAGAGGTCAGTCGTCAGTTCGGTGACCCGGAAGAAATTACGTCGGCGGGCGGAACTGGACCGGGCAGTTCCGCAGCCCCCTCCCCCCCCCCCTGCAACCATTCCCCCCTTCCTCGCCGCCATAGCCCTTTCTTTCAAGGAACACTCGGCTTAGAACGCGAGATGTGGAGGGGAAGGAGGAAGTGTTAGAAAAGTTCTGAAGGAGCGCTGGGAGGTGAGGTCAGCGGCGTTGGTGCTGCAGGAGGTGTCTGTTCGTATATAGCCCAGCGCTGGGCTGACGGGTGGACCCGAGGAACAGGTCGCTGCCCGATCGATTGTGACAATTCAGGAAAAGTGCTACGTTCCCGGAATAGCAAATCCGTGCCATTTCCGAGGCGCCGATCCTTCCGGGAATAATATCGCTTGACTGAGAGAAAGGGAACAGCGGACCGGTGTCAGATAGAAGCCATTTGTCTGTCTTCGCTGGCTTACCTCCCGCACATATCAGCTGTAACAGTGGGTGGTCGTTGGCTGACACTGAAACGGGAGAAAGAAGCTTAATCCTAATTCAGATGGGGATCTACTCGCAGCGCTTTCTCTGACAAGATCATCGAATCCAAGCGGTACGACTATGCGCGCAATAAAAGTTAATAATTGCTCCAGTAGCGACACAGGGGCACCGTATGCACATAAACAAGTACCATATGACATTCAACAGACTTTCGATTTATTTTGTCTTGGACACATTGCCCCAGAATTAAATAATTCTCATCCTCAGGATTCTGACCAAGGTGTTCCGGAGATTCCTCTTGGTTATAGGGCAAATACCATCAGTGGAGACCTGTCTCAAATATTCCTAGTGGTGAATCTGTTCCATTATCTTTTTACCTTATATTTGGCCGAAGAGTCTCTAACTATACGGTGGGTCGTCATTGCGACAGCTCGCTCCAAATAGAGAATAAAAAGCACAAAAATATGAATTCCACACAAACACGAGAACAGTACATCTTGAGACACACACACACACACACACACACACACACACACACACACACACACACACACACACACATAATTTTTTAAAGTTCTTGTCTCGGTCGATGCTCGATGCATAAAATTGTACCAAAATAATATCTAAAGTACAAGGTATGCTGTGCCGTTTCAACATATGTTGGAAATGTCGTCCAGGTTCGCTATTACACAAATCTGAACACGCTTAATTATATTGGACAACCCTTTCTCCCCATCTGATTGTGGTTTGTTTGCCTCAAAGCGTCCGTGTGTGATTGCGGTACACTACAGATTTTGCTACTCGCTGAAGAAAATATCAGGCGAGCTAGGGGAGACTTAAGATTTTTTTTTTAGATGACACATTCCCCAAAAACCTCTTCCAGAAGACGCATAATTTGTTATCAGTGTACACAGTAGCGCTATCTTCTTGGAACCATGAGTAGTTGATTTCGTCTTCCTTCAATTGGCCAGTGGAATCGTGGTGCGTTGAACGATACCGTTCCCCGCCCGTGTTTCTTCAAAAAATAAACGTCCAGTAATGCGCCGTCCGGGTATCAGTACCTCACTCAAAATATTGAGGCCATACAGTGGCATTTTAGCCACAAAATGAAGCTTCTCCGTTAACAGTTAACGTCAGTTTTGTGTGTTAATATGACCAGAAAGTGGAACCAGGCTTCGTCTATATACAAGGGACGTCACTAATAATAATGGTATTATTCTCAATGAAAGATTTAAAACATTTTCAATAACGGAATGGCTTTTCACGGTCCGCGTCTCCCACTTCTTGCACTACTCTCGCTTTATACGGGAACAACTGCAATGTTGACAAACCGCTTTATGCGGTGGTTGCCCGTGTCTTTTTCTTGTCCCAAGTTGCGCATGGTTATGCTCGGCTCTGCTGCACAGATTCATAACTATCCATGAACTTCTGTTCATTTTGTTTTGGTTGTCTTTCAATTTGTTTGTCACCCAGCACTGAGCCTGTCTCTCAATATTTCTCAATAAGTGACGAACAGCATTCCGGTGAGGTGCAGCTGTTTCCAGGAATTTTTCAGCAGACGCCTCCTGCACTAAATCTGGGTATGTATCACCTTGTCGAAACACATTTTCAAAAAGAAAAATACGTTCCTCAGTTGTAAACACCATAATTTAAAAAAGAAATTGAACGTCGAAACATTACATATAGCATTCAATATCTTTCATGAATTGATCCAAACAATTAAATGACACACAACAGTAGACCTAATTGAAAAATAACTGCTGACTTGTGATCCGCCAACAGTGTTTCGAACTTACAGCGTAATCCACATCCATAGTCCACAGATCATGGTGCAGCGACTTTCTGAATGCACTGTAGTCAACACCCTCCGATTCCGACTAAGGTTTTTGGGAGGGTTCCCAAGGCTGTAAGGTGAAGTCTGGAACTGATAATCGAGTCCTGTTGATTGCCAAATGGGAATGCTATTGCCCCACGATTAACCCGGTCCACTGTTTCTTATGTAAGCACTGGATGAGCACAATATAAGTTTCCAGCTAACTCTACACAGCAGCCAATGGGCACACGAAGCGAATAGACGACAGAAAAATATTTTTTTTCTTTTGGTGATATGTTACAATACAGCATCGCCGGTTTATTGTGGTCTAACTGTTGGATCGACAGGGCAGTTACTGCGTCGCTGCAATTCATTTAGTAGGTGTGGCGGTGGGACTTGTAGTCCACGGTGGTAAATAAAAATCACAAACCTATATGTGGTACTACAACCTAAATATGCTGCGAGAAACACATGTCTCATAACAAACTCTTGGGGGAAACAACTATATTTTATTTTTACGAATGATACCGAATACGAATGGTTGAAACATTATTGATTCAAGTCAATAATAAACATTTTATTTCAAGAGACGGATGATACTAATTATGTTGTTATTGTTACGTGCAGTAAGGCCCTTCGGATTTAAGAGCTGCATCGACTGACTGAGATCGAGTTAACAATGCAACATGTGTACAATTATTGACCATTTGGACAGAAAATACAGATTTATTTAAACAAACAACCTGCCCAAATAACTGAATTCTTAATTTAGCACAGTAATGAATTATCAAATTAAAGGAATTTAGTGCCATAATAAAATAACCACAGGTTGAAACAATACACTTCCAATTCATACTGGTTAAAGAAACATTTACAAGCTAATATAACCAAATCCGGTGACATGACAATCAGTTTTTTACCCAAATCGATTACAGCTTAAATGAATTTAAATAAACATGTTTCAGGAACACCATAAAAGGAAAACTAGTCGGTTAAGGCAATTTTTCTACGAACTAGAATGATCAAGACAACTTTACCTCCCCTTCAGTAGTCTATGGCTCTCAGCCGTTGCATTGCCCCAAAACATGTATCTTGGTATTTGAACACCATTCCTCATCAGAGTGTGTAGACACAGGGAAATACTCCAGACTACCCTGAAACAGTTCAGTATTAGAAACAGGGAGCAATCTTTTCTCATTCTCTTAAAAAGAAAAATCCACTTTTACTGCCTACGTCCAGTTATATGGCACCATTAACCCAATATACAAAAACATCTAGACAGGCGACTGTACCCTTAATCCCACACTAACATAACTAAATCTGTATCGTATACAGCAACGTAATGTGCGAAGTTCAAACACAGTCTAGAGATGCACTGTCCACGGATAGCTGTCAGAAAATGCCGCTTTAGCAAGAAGCAAACTGCAGTACCTGGTCACCTGGTCAGGAGAGAGTGCTCACTAGCACAGCTAGCCACATACGCAACATGCGTCCCATATTCTGACTGTGTCTGACAGAGGAGGTGCATTGAAATAATACACTGAGGTGACAAAAACCATGGGATACCTCCTAATACAGTGTCGGACCTCCTTTGACCCGAGTTGTGGTGCAACTCGACGTGACATGGACTCAACAAGTCGGTGGAAGTCCCCTGGAGAAATATTGAGCCATGCTATCCCTGTAGACGTCCACAATTGCGAAAGGATCACCGGTGGAGAGTTTTGTTGACTAACTGGCCTCTCGATTACGTTCCTTAAATGTTCGATCGCAATCGTGCCGGGCGATCTGGGTGGCCAAATCATTCGCTCGAATTGTGCGTAATGTTCTGACATTGCACATTGTCACCCATAAAAATTTCATCGCCGTTTGGAAACATGAAGTCCATGAATGGCTGAAAATGGTCTCCAAGCAGCCGAACACAACTGTTACTAGTCAGTGATGTGTTCAGTTGGAGAGGTCCCAGACCATTCCACGTAAGAACAACCCACACCATTATGGAGCCACTACCAGCTTGCACAGTGCCTTGTTGACAACTGATGTTCGTGGCTGCGTGGGGTGTGCGCTACACTCGAATACTACCGTCAGCTCTTTCCAACAGAAACTGGAACTAATCTGACCACCCCACGGTTTTCCTGTCGTCTAGATCCCAGCCGACATGTCGCAAGTCCAGGAGAGGCGCTCTAGGGACGTCATGTTAGCAAAGGCCCTCGAGTCGGTCGTGTGCTGCCATAGCCCATTAACGCCATATTTCGCCGTACTGTCCTAACGGCTACGTCCCCTCATTGACGCAGTGGCAATTGTCTGCTAGCACTAATGACTCGATGCAAACTCCGTTGCTGTCGGTTGTTACCTAAAGGCCGGTGGCCACTGAATTGTCTGTGGTGGGAGCTAATGCCTTAAATTTGACATTCACGGCACACTCTTGACGCTGTGAATCTCGGAATATTGAATTCTCAAACGATTTCCGAAATGGAATCTCCCATGCGTCTAGTTGCAACTACCATTCCGCATTCAGTGTCTTTTAATTCCCGTCGTGCGGCCGTAATCATTTCGGAAATATTTTTACACGAATCACCAGAGTACAAATGGCAGTCCGCCAATGTACTGCCCTTTATATGTTGTGTATAAATGTGCGTATCTCTGTTCCATGACTTTGGTCACCTCAGTGTATAAAGTGTTTCAGTGGCTCGAGTCTGCTCAAGAAGGCAGCGCAGAATCATTGCTGTACGTACGACGACCACAAACAGGCCCAACTGCCGACTTAGAGCCTTCCAGGTCCACTGATTATTTTTCCTCCTCGCTCTCCATTCGCGCCATCAGATAAGCACTGCCCGAACCAGAGTTCCTGCACACCAGGCAGCGGGCAGTATTGCCAACCTACAGAATTGGGCCAGATAGTGCCACACTTGGCACATTATCTACAAGATCAGAGAGTTTTGTGTAAGTGGCATTCTCGGATAAAAAGGAAGTGACGGCATACGAAAATAACGGGAGATTTTCAGTATTAATTATAGAACAGTGGAACGCATTGAACGCATGGACAATAAGAGGATACGAAAGATTTTGCATAGTATCACCCAGTAGAACGACAAGATGTAGGAAGGATGGACAACTTTCTTTCACAAAGTAACAAATGCACGAGTCAGAATCTTGATGATGACGATTAGGAGGAAAAAAACTTCAATCTGGGCATCACGGTATGCGATCCTCCCGACTTTGAAGTGTCTTAAACACTTTGCAACCTCTCTGGGTACATTCGAAATTGTATTTGATGAGAGCTGCGTGATCGTGAGGCCCGCTTCGTGTTATTGGTGGAGGATGCCGGGCCGTTAGATTTTTCCCTTGTCAGGCGCTAATTAACGCGCTGGAGTGTCTCGCTGTCTGTGGACGCGTGCTGGGCTGTTAGTTGGCCGCCGCGGGGCTGCCAATTAGCTGACGGCTCCCGCCACGGGCTTCCCGCCTGGTCGGCTGGCACAGTGACGCGCGATTGACCGCCATCCCCTCTGATTACCGTCTGTGTCCCAGCGTGCGCCTCCGTAATAACCACTCTACTCACAGCAACAGGGGACGGCCGTCACACTCATCGATAATACTCATCATCACCCTACTCCTTCTTCATATTCTGTCTCGTCACTCCTCATCATTCCTTCTCCCCGTTTGCTCCTGCTCCTGCTAAAAATTATTCCGCATTCTTCTCTTAATTCCTCTCCCTCCTTGCACTTCGCTCACATTTTGCTTCCTGCAAAATTGTCCTCTTGGCCCCACTATTTTTTGTTTTCTTTCTCCTCCTTTCTTTTCTGTTTACGCTTCCTGTATTGGTAATCGCCTCGTCGTTGACGGGACGCTAAACCGCAATCTCTCCATTTTCTCAAACTCCTCCTGTTTCCTCCGCCCCGTCCTCTTCTTCATGACTTTCCCTCTCCTCTTTTCACTCCTTCCTCCGTCTCCTCCATCACCTTTCTTTTATTCAATCTTCTCCTTCCTGTGTTATTCCTATGTTGATAAAAAAGGCGTTCTCAACGAGTAAGGCATCTGGTTCGAATGATGACGAAAGTCATCATCACGCCCCCGATTTAGGTAGAAACTGGAAGACATTGTGTAAGCGGCCCCGGGGTTTGAAACACGTACAATAACACATACAATAGCTGCACACAGTATTATACCGGGTGGTCAAAAAGTCAGTATAAATTTGAAAACTTAATAAACCACGGAATAATGTAGATAGAGAGGTAAAAATTGACACACATGCTTGGAATGACATGGGGTTTTATTAGAACCAAAAAAAGGACAAAGTATCGCTAGACGCGTGAAAGATCTCTTGCGCGCGTCGTTTGGTGATGGTCGTGTGCTCAGCCGCTATTTTCGTCATGCTTGGCCTCCCAGGTCCCCATCCGTGCGATTATTGGCTTTGGAGTTACCTGAAGTCGCAAGTGTATCGTGATCGATCGACATCTCTAGGGATGCTGAAAGACAACATCTGACGCCAATGCCTCACCACAACTCCGGACATGCTTTACAGTGCTGTTCACAACATTATTCCTCGACTACAGCTATTGCTGAGGAATGATGGTGTACATATTGAGCAATTCCTGTAAAGAACATCATATTTGCTTTGTCTTACTTTGTTCTGCTAATTATTGCTATTCTGATCAGATGAAGTGCCATCTGTCGGATATTTTTTGAACGTTTATATTTTTTTGGTTCTAATAAAACGCCATGTCATTCCAAGCATGTGTGTCAATTTGTACCTCTCTATCTACATTATTCCGTGATTTTTTAAATACTGACCTTTTGATCACCCGGTATAATGCACAGACACATGGGTCGGAAATTTTATGACCTTGCGCCTAACTCGCGCATACCTGTTTCCCCTCTGCGCTTACTTTCTCGGTGCTGCTACCGCCAACAGAAGTTTCATCCTGTTGTGTTAATTCATTACTTGCAGTTTGGGGGAGCATTTACACAGTATCACAGATATCTGGTAACGATCCATGTGTATTCTACCAGTAACAGGCAATAAGGTGTGCTGCACTGTTCATAACTGACTTTAAAACTCGGTATTAGTAACCAGTAAATAGCCGACCACTATCCTTTAAAGCTTCGAACACCCACCTATAAAACAGCTTCAGATGTCTAATTACTCTACAACTGAGTTGTAAAGATAACGGAGAGATGACCGAAATACTGAATTCGGTCTTCCTAATTTGTTTCACCACGGAAGGTCGCGGCACTGTCCATCATTTCAATCGTCGTACGAACGTCCAAATGGCAGATATTGAGGTAACCGATCGCCAAATTGGAAAGCAGCTGCAATTGCTTGGTAGTGGAAAGGCGTCATGTGCTTACCTGTAAGATTCTATAAAGATTATGCGAAAAAACGTGCTCCCCTTCTAGCAGGAATTAGTCGTAGATCGCATGAGCAACGTAGTGTACCTTATGACTGAAAAAAAGCGCATGTAATTCCTGTTTTTAAGAAACGCCGTGAGACAGATCCACACACTTAAAGACCTATAAAGTTGACATCAATCTGTTGTAGAATTGTGGAACATGTTTTATGTTAAAAAATTATGAAATTTTTGCAAAATAAACATCTCCTGTATAAAAATCGACATGGATTCCGCAAACAGAGATCCTCCGAAGCGCAGCTCGGTCTGTTCCTCCATGAGCATGAGATCCACAGCACAGTAGACAACGACGCTCAGGTTGATACTGTATTTCTTGATTTCAGTAAGGCATTTGACACCATCCCTCATTGCCGTTTTAATGGAAAAAAGAGCATACGCAGTATCGGAGCACACTCGCGATGGGATTCAAAACTTTCTTGCAGCTAGAACTCAACATGTCGCTCTTAACGAAACTAAATCGACAGATGTAAAGGTAATTTCCTGAGTATCACAGCGAAGTGTGATAGGACCGTTGCTGTTTACAATATATGTAAATGATGCAGTAGAAAGCGTCGGATGCTCTTTAAGGCTATTCGCAGATGATGCAGTTGTCTGTAGTAAAGTAGCAACGCCAGAAGATAGTAAGAATTTACAGAACGACCTGCAGAGAATTGATGAACGGTGTAGCCTCTTGCAAGTGAACCTGAACGTAAATAAATTTAATATATTGCGCGTACACAGATAAGAAATCCACTACTGTATAGCTACACTATTGATGACAAACAGCTTGAGATAGCGTCTTGAGTATTGTTCTTCCATCTGGGATTCCTATCAGGTAGGACTGATAGAGCGGCGCGTTTCAATCACGGGTTCGTCTAGCTGGCGAGAGAGCGTTACGGAGATGCTAAACAAACTCCACTGGCAGACGTTGCAAGAGAGGCGTTGTGCATCACGGAGAGAGTTGTTATCGAAGTTTCGGGAGTTTCCAGGAGGAATCGCTAGCATTACTTCCCCCCCCCCCCCCACATACATCTGACGTATTGACCATGAGGAGAAAATTCGAGAAATTAAGAGCCAATACAGAGGCTTACCGTCAGTCATTCTTCCCACGCACTATTCGGGAGTGGAACAGGGTTGGAGGGATCGGACAGTGGTACCGAAAGTACCGTCCGCCACACACCGTTGCGGAGTATAATGTAGAAGTAATAAATATTTGACGTTAAGCATGTAAGCGGGAAAAAGTAAGGTATGAAATTATGTTTCCGGTCACGAAAACTGACAGCGGTCGGGTGAGCGGTGTGCTGACCACGGGCCCTCCATACCGCACCCAGTGATGCTTATCGGCTGGGAATGACACAGGCGCCGGTCGGTAGCGTTGGGCCTTCCGTTGCCTTTTCGGACGGAGTTTAGTTTTATGAAATTACCTTAAAAATTTGTTGGAAGTTGCTAAATGATCTCACTAACACAGCATGAGTGTAGATCTCGGCAGTTTCACTCCGTTTCAAGCAAAATCTAGTTTTTCATGCATTTCATTTTTTATGGTTTCGTACCTGCTGAACTATATTTTGTATAACGATGCAGGTAAATTCAGTGGTGTATGCGGATACCATCCGCAAAATGCTTTGGGGAAGGAGTTACTAGTAAAAACGTTATGGCTGATGTTTTAGGTTCCCAAGCATGACCAGAGAAAATGTAGTAAACAGTAAAGTTTCTTCCCTTCGTCATTTTGTTGGGAGAAGTAAGCGAGAAAATGTGTCATAACGTTGTGAAATAATGCAAAAGGTTTGTTGGAAATCGTGAGGTGCTCTCATTCTCAAGAACTAGATGAACATATTTCGTAATTTCCGCAGCGTGAGTTACGTGGCCTCAAGACATTTACGTAGTTTCTGAATGCAGTACTTACCTTAATGTGTCAAATCCTTAACATAAGATTATACTGTAATGAGTAGATTACGACGGCGTTTAAAATTTTTAAATTAAGCCAATTATTGCTCGAAATACTGAAGCCGTTCGATACGAAACCTGCTATTGGCACTGGATGCCGAGATAGTGGTGGTGATAAAAATAGCCAGTATTCGATTACATCCCCGATAATTAGGTTAAAATCACTGTTCGGATGGTTTGTTGTGCGTTTGGTAGTTAACACAGTTCTCACAATTGACTTTCGTACGTCCTGGCAATGTCACCAATAATTTTTCACAGGTGCACACACAGCAGTTTCACGGCGCTACAGATTTTATCTCGCGACTGACTTGATATCGCGATATGATATGCGAACGAAAGTATCTCAACTCGTTAATTTTAACTACAATAGATTATAAGTCTCTCCCTCAGTCAGAATGATAACTAAATTACGACAAAATCCACGTTTTGTTTGTCTTGTAACCGTCGTCACAGCGCTGATCGTTAATCTCGTGAAATAACACCCGAATGCGAAAATTTCACTTTTCATAATAAGTCATACTGACGTGATATAAATAACTTTTGTGAAGAAATCCATCACCGTTTTTGTCGCATAGGACAGTTTGCGATTTTGGAGGCCACAACTCTGGCATTGCACATGGCGTCTACCACGAACGATAAAAGAGGTAGAGAAGACCAACGGGGAGCAGCGCGCTTCGTTACAGGATCATTTAGTAATCGCGAAAGCGTTACGGAGATGATAGATAAACTCTAGTGGAAGAATCTGCAAGAGAGACGCTCAGTAGCTCGGTACGGGCTTTTGTTGAGGTTTCGAGAACATACCTTCACCGAGGAGTCAAGCAGTATACATTGCTCCCTCCTACGTATATCTCACGAAGAGACCATGAGTATAAAATCAGAGAGATTAGAGCCCACACAGAGGCATACCGATAATTTTTTTTTCCACGAACAATACGAGACTGCAATAGAAGGGAGAACCGATAGAGGTACTCGAGGTGTCCTCCGCCACAAAACGTCAGGTGGCTTGCGGAGTATGGATGTAGATGTAGATGTGGAACGCTAAGGTACGACTAAACAGACTAGTGAGGCGCCTATCAAGACTGTGGCAGGGCAGGCATCGGGGTTACAGTATGCTTGCAGTTGGTAGCGCGCACTGCAGTTCAGTCATTGCCCTAGGTCGTAATCAAAAATTCTTCACGATGTATTGATATAAGCATAGCTGATGGTAATTAGTCCATTGGACGCTGCAGCCCAGGGTGCGTTAAACTGTATCTGCTATTCATCCGTGCCCGCATCTCGTGGTCGTGCGGTAGCGTTCTCGCTTCCCAAGCCCGGGTTCGATTCCCAGCGGGGTCAATTTTCTCTGCCTCGTGATGGCTGGGTGTTGTGTGATGTCCTTAGGTTAGTTAGGTTTAAGTAGTTCTAAGTTCTAGGGGACTGATGACCATAGATGTTACGTCCCATAGTGCTCAGAGCCATTTGAAACCCCCCCCCCTTTTTTTTTGTTCATCCGTCCGACTTCGTAGTGCGACATCTGCATGCGATGTGGAAGGTTCAATTCATGGGTACCGCATGCTCTAAGCCAAAATCACACTAATCAGCGGGGGCCCATAAGTGCATCTCTGCTTGCTGGCCATCATTTGGCATTTGAACGACACCGACCCTTCCAATCCTGTATCCTCATTGGTGCCGAAAAATGGTGTCTTTATGCTAGCATAAGGAAAAGAAAGATTGCTTGACCTCAAACAAAGCAGCAACTTGCCGCACAAAGACTTGCGCGCATACACAAAGGATAATGTTACGCATCTGCAGGGACAGCGACGGTGTCGTGTATTCATCATCTCCATACTGGCGTATTACCCGGCATGATGGTATGGGGTGCCATTGGTTACTGTTTACACGTCTCGGTCACCTCTCGTTCGCATGGATGGCATTTTGAACAGTGGACGTTACATTTCAGATGTGTTACCCTTCATTCGATCCCTGCGAAACCCCACATGGTGAAAACGTCTGGTCAATGGTGGCCAAGCAACTGGCTCGTCACAATACGCCAGTCACTACTCTTGATGAACTGTGGTATTGTGTTGAAGCTGCACGGGCAGCTATATCTGTACACGCCATCCAAGCTCTGTATGACTCAATGCCCAGGCTTATCAAGGCCGTTATTACGGCCAGAGGTGGTTGTTCTGGGTAATGATTTCTCAGGATCTATGCACTCAAATTGCGTGAAAATGTAATCGCATGTCAGTTCTAGTATAATATATTTGTCCAATGAATACCCGTTTATCATCTGCATTTTTTCTTGGTGAAGCAATTTTAATGGCCAGTAGTGTATTATTTTTGACATAAAGCCTCTGTTATGTGTATCTGCTGTATTTATTAAAACTATGGGAAAAACGGTTCGAACTTACGTACCTACCCAATACCTGGGAGCGTTCTAAGTGGGTAGAAGATTCGTTTTGGAGGCTAGAGCATCCCGTCACTCACACAGAAGAAACTACCGTTTTTACCTTTTCTTTGCTGTGATTGTATTCAAAATAAACGTAGTTTCATTGACTAACGGTGTCTTTCGGCACAAATTTGCTCAACAGTATTTCTAATGTCCTTGACTGGCTGCGAACATAAAACTGTTGGCTAAAATTGAGTGAAAAATAGGTAAATCAGAACAAGTGTGCCCTCAATCCGTCCTGCAGGTGATGAAGCGGATGTGTGGGCGAATGTCACCGAGGTTTTAGGGGTGCTGCCGGGCCGGACCGGGGGGCGGTGGTTGAGGGGGCGGCAATCACGCTCGTTGCGACCTGGGGCGCTGTTTAGTGTGCGCGAGCGCGCCGCAGAAACAACGCGCTTAATTAAAACCTCTCTTTACATCCCATTAGTTTAATGAATCGGCCGGTTCGTGCGTGCGTGCCTGCGTGCTCATGTGTATCAGTGTACGGGGGCGGCACGGTCAGGCCAAGGACGCATTGGATCCCCGGTCCCCCCCTCCCTCCCTCCACTGCCGCCACCACATCACTGTGGGGATTTGCGGACAAAACTCTGCTCACTCAGGTAGCATCCGGATGAAAAATAACCAGCAGCGGTGCTCACCGCGGAACGATTCTGGAACGTGGCGGACACACACACACACACACACACACACACACACACACACACACACACAGAGAGAGAGAGAGAGAGAGAGAGAGAGAGAGAGAGAGAGAGAGAGAGAGAGGAGTGTTTGATTTTTAGACTGTTTTATATGGCACAGGAACGGCATCTGCGGAGCGTGGAGTGGCCAGCAGATAATCAGTATGCGAGAACCAAGTGCCACGTTTCCAAACAGTATTGTTGATCCTCACGGGCGCGAATGAAGAGAAGCTGTGAATGTAATTTTTTTTTGTAGTAAGTAAGTTCGTTCCGCCTGGCGATGTGGCCGATCGGTCACACTGTGAGATGAGACTGCTGCTGACGTGCTAGTTGCAGAACTGGCCAGGTTGCAGCTGTGGATACACTTACCATTTATGAGGACGCGACGGCACTCTTGTATGAAGCCTTCTGGGACTTTTTGCCGCGTTAATTTAAGGGAAAACTTCGAGCTTTCGACGATTACCTCCATCGTCTTCGTCAGAAACATCTGACTGTCAAAATTGTTGCTGTAGTGGCCTTATACGAGATATCCCACGGAAGGCATCTGATTGGTCGGTAGCTACGTAATGCTATCACAGATGGTCTAAACGTCTGCGTGCGTGGCTGTTCTTAACAGGGCGTAGCCTCGGCATCTATGGTATTTACATGAACCCCTTGTAAGTGCAGAAGCAACTACAGCGGTCAGTCTATCCGCGTCGTTTCCAACCTCTGTGCAGAACATCAACGGCACATCAAAAATCGAGAACTGGAGAAATCTGCACGGCTTGACAGACGTAAAGTACTATCTGACGAAACGGAAGTTTTGTCCCAGGGTTATACATACTGGGAATCTTTCATTAAAGAGTTTGTAGGAATAATAATGTGTGGGAAGATCTTAAACCGTGAAGATGATATAAATTTAGCGGTGCATGGAAACGATTTCTAGATGCTGAGGAGAGCCAGATATATTCGTCACAATGTTTACGCCTCGGCGTCACCAGCGCAGACGTTGACAACCTCTATGACATTACGTTATTACAGACCAAACAGAAGCCGTCCATTGGCTATATAAGGCCACCATAGCACCAGTATCGGTAGTAAGGTGGTCATGACGAAGACGATGAAGGTATTCGTCGAAAGCTCGGGGTTTTACCTTCAATTAACGCGGTAAGAAGTCTGAAAATGTTTTTTACACATTCTTTACTGTTTTTCAAGGAAGATTCAAAGTATAAGTTTCTTGGAATATTGATTTTCTCTTCTGCAGTTGCTCTTCTAGATTCATAAAGCTACGAATGCGTTAAGCTTTCACGCAAAGCTAATTGCCGCAATCGTGCAGCTATTAATGGCCACTATTGCCAACAATATCGTGCTAACCAATAAAACTGCTAACCCAGGAAAGAAGCAAATGACGGAATTTCATTTATTGTGTGCACGGTGTATAGTTAAAAACAGAATAAATGACTAAATTTGTAAGAGTATGCAGGGTGTGAAATTTAGTATACAGCGAACTGTTGCTTCTTCTTCGTCATATTTAAGCGTAAGCTCTGCGGTGTCTACGTATTATTGGAGATTTTGGTTTCAGGGTGCGCCCACGACCTTTAAAAGCATGAGAAACAATCGCATGTTACGAGAGTTAAAGAAAATATGACGAATTTAAATAATTTTCGTGATAATCCATAGCCAGATAGACCAAAATTATAGCAATTGGTGCTTGAGGAACGTACAACTCCAATATGATGTTCAGAATTGTGATGTCTCACTTTCTGGCAGGCAAATAGAGTTGCTCTCATTAAGATCTCCACTTCAGCATAAACAGGCCATAAATACGTTATATATTTCTTCCAAAATTCAATCTTCCTCTTGCTGATAAATCGTAGTATTAGCCTTCAAACATACGCAAAGGGTGACCTGAAGGATGAACCCCTACTCACTTTCAAAATTAAAACATTCATCTGCTTTGCTAAATTATGACCCCGGAAACACTACCAGTTGCAGGTTGCCTATCTAATGGCTTCTGGGGGCAATTAAAATCTGATTTTCAACATTTCGCATAATTATTGACCATGTTTAAAAATGTAAAACTGTGTCATAATCTACTCATTAAGAGATATGCTCTTATGTTGAAAATTGAATACAGTAATACAGGTATTGCAATCAGAAACTGTGTTTGTTTTGAGGGAGCGCAGATACGAAGTTAAATTACTCTAAGAAACGCAACGAAATGCAGTTATTCTGCAAGGCGTCACTTGAGACGACGAATTACGTACTCCAAAATACTCAGAAGGTATCCCTGAATAACTTACGAAAGTTTATCGGCAGAATTCTTCTTGACCTGTACACAGATTTTTTGATAGCGTTCCTGGCACCTGTTTCGCGCGGTCGCACTAAAATGCTGATCATTTCCGTATACGAACACGTAGTAGACTTCTTCCCAGTTTGACGGTTTTGAATCCTGATTTCCTAGTGATGCACATTCAGGGGTCGCTATAGTTAATTATGAAAGTTCCATAGAAATCGAAATAGCCTATACAAACATTTTATTTCTGTGTGTGAGTCAGAAATATCTGTGACAGCTCTGTGTGCCATCATCATAATCATATTAATCTTCTTTTATTTCACCTGAAAGCCAAAATTAGCCGAATACCACAAACAACTTGTATGGGATGAGGAATCCTCCACATAACGCCATCTCTAGGCAAAATCGCTCTCTATTTACAGCTATTCAGTCATTTTACAGTTTGACAGGACCCGCACATCATTTCGATGTGCGTTCTGGTTTCAGTTGACCATCAGCGTCGAGACAGGCATTGGTGTTGCTGTTTCATCCACCGCTACCACCACCACCACCATCACCAAACTATCTCCTACGTCCTAGTCAGTTCCCTCCATTTACTGCAGACTTGGAGCAACACTTTACTCTGTTCTAATTGTGTTGTTGACGAGTCGTCAAGCTGCAGTAGAAAATATGGAAATAGAAATAAAACTGGCACGAAATTAGCTTTATTTCGGTGTTAATGAGTTAGCTGCGTCCATCAATATTTTCTAGAGAAATATGCTTCACTACTATCTACCATTCAGCTAAAGCAATTTCTATGAGCAGCTTCCACGTAGCATGTCTGTTTCTGACGGCATTATTTAAGGGAAAGAGTGCACACCGCAACGAAGCGCATTTCCACATTTGCCGATACTGGCGCTGAAGCGAGTTTGAGATAACATGTGAATTTAAACACGCTGTTCATTCGCTTTCCGCAAACGCATATGATTCAGCACTTAGGTGTCATTAAACCTCGTCCTCGGTCCCTCCTCTGGCGGATATTACTGTTTTATTGTCATGAAGCTTAGTTTCTCCTGCCAGCCGAGTTAAATGCTGCTACCTATGGACGTTGTGGTTTTGGGAGGAGAAACTGCGGAAGGGAAAAATAGGCAAAATTCCGTTAATTGTCGTTACGGATAGCTAATACGTGCCGTTTAATGACATCAGCTTAAAGTGAGAGTGTATTACGTGTTTCACTGTATGATTTTCTTTATAACCGCCAATACTGCAGCAGAATGTGTGTGCGGTGTTAGGCGTCAGGAGCTGCGTATTTTGCGAGACAGTAGCCAGTGTGTTGAATGTGCATGGACTATATTGAGCTGTCTCAGTTGATCAGTGTGAGAAAATACACTCCAGTACTTGACTTAAGGAATCAACAAATATCTATAAAACCTTGCGTCGCGATATCAGTATACGGAATAAACTGTGGTGGAACAATACTGAGAAACGGGACTTAACAAGGCTCACCTAATGATTCTTATCTTGTGTCTGCCCACTACTTGAAGAGAAGTCCTCAGTTTCTGTCCTCACATTGATAGACTGTATGTCATTACTGTAAGTCAAACATTTTAATACATCCTTATTGTAAACTTTCTGATTTGGTATTTTAAGTTTTCCCATTCGTTTATGAACTTAGAGACAAAGAGTACAATGTCATCAGCAAAACGAAAGTCATTCAGATACGTTCCATTAACCTGTATTAATTCTTCACTTTCCTATTTCTAAGGTCTGAAAATTTCGTATAGGATTTTTAGGAATAGTTTTGATCCTACGGGACGGGAAAGATAGGAATGAAGATGGAAGTTCGTGTGGACGACGAGTTTATTAGAGTCGGAGCACAAACTCTGTTTGGAGAATGATAAGCAAGAAAATCAGCCGTCTCATTTCAAAAGCATTCGTAAGGAATCCGTGTAAAACTTCGCTCTGGACGGCGGGAGCTAGAAGTTCCGTCGCCCTTCGCCCTCCTTCCCCTCCCGATTGTGAGTCCACTGCGCCACCTGGCTCACTTACACGTTATGGAACATGAGTGCATGTGTGCTTTTATCAGTTCTGCATTTCTACATCTGGTCTACATCTACGTGATTACTCTGTTATTCACAGTAAAGTGCCCGGCAGGGGGTTCAATGAACCACCTTCAAGCTGTCACTCTACCGTTCCACACTCTAAAGGCGCGCGGGAAAAACGAGCACTTAATTTTTCCTGTGCGATCCTGATTACGCTTATTTTATCGTGATGATCAGTTCTCTCTATGTAGGTGGGTGCCAACGGAATGTTTTTGCGATCGCAGGAGAAAACGGGTGATTGAAATTTCATGAGAAGTTGCTTTCTCAACGAAAAACGCCTTTGTTTTAATGTTTTCCACTCCAATTCACGTATCATGTATGTGGCACTATCTCCCCTACTTCGCGATAGTACGAAACGAGCTGCCCTCCTTTATACTTTTACGATGTCATCCGTCAGTCCCATCTGATGCGGATCCCACGCCGCACAGAAATAACTCCAGAATAGGGCGGACAAGCGTGGTGTAAGCAGTCTCTTTAGTAGACCTGTTGCACCTTCTAAGTGTTCTGCCAATGAGTCGCAGTCTTTGGTTGGCTCTACCCACAACATTATCTATGTGATCGTTCCAGTTTAGGGTATTTGTAATTGCAATATTTAGTTGAATTTACAGCGTTCAGATTTGTGTGACTTACCGCGTAATCGAAATTTAGCGTATTTCTTTTATTACGTCACACTTTTCTTTGTTCAGCGTCAATTCCACTTCTCGCACCATACAGATATCTTATCTAAATCATTTTGCAATTCGCTTTGGTCAGTCTGATGACTTCACAAAACGGTAAATGACAGCATCATCTGCACCACTACGATCAGTCTAGTAGATGCTGTAGCATTGGTGTCCATATGTTCTTTCAGGTTTACTTACCTATGTTGAATCAGGGCCTATTTAAGGTAGCGCGCGACACGCATCACTGAGGGACTGCGGGGGTCTCTATTCAGAAATACATATTTGTATATTTCTAATGTATTGTCTTAACACCAAAGAGTACACGAAGGTTGCGTCTAACCAAATTTCATTTCACTTGCTTAAATACGAGGGTTGAAACTTTAATAATGGCAGCTATTTATTTACAGCTCGTACAAAATAGATACGTGTTTCAAAGTTTTACTGACCTTCATAGTAGTCACCAGCATTGTGTATAACCCGCTGCCAGCGATGTGGAAGACGTAGGATACCCTTAGCAGTGCCAGTTGTGTTGACAGTTCGAGCGGCGAGGTCTATTGCCAGACGAATTTGTAGTATTTCTGAAGCGAATGCAGTGAAGTGTTTCCTTCAGTTTAGAAATCGAGTTGAACTCACAAGGGCTTAAGTCAGGGGAGTGCAGTAGGTGGTGTAGCACTTATCAGCCCCATTAGTCAAATAAACCAATAACTGCTTGCACCGTACGTGCTTGAGCATTGTCCTGCAAAATGATTGTCAGATCCTGCAGAAAGTGTCATCACTTCAGTCTTTAAGCTGGTCGTAGGTTGTGTTCCAAAAGTGAACAGCATAGAGACAGAAGTGATGATACTTTCTGCAGGACCTGACCATCATTTTGCAGGACAGTGCTCAAGCACGTACGGTGCAAGCAGTTACTGATTTGTTTGACTGATGGGGCTGCTAAGTGCTATACCACCTACTGCACTCCTTCTCGTGAATTCAACTCGATTTCTAAACTGAAGGAAACACTTCACGATATTCACTTCAGAACTGCAAGTAATTCGTCGGGCAATAGACCTCGCCGCTCGAACTGTCAACTCAACTGGCACTGCTAAGAGTATCCTACGTCTTCCACATCGCTGGCAAAGGGGTAAACACAATGCTGGTGACGACTTTGAACGTGATGACTGGGTGTTGTGTGATGTCCTTAGGTTAGTTAGGTTTAAGTAGCTCTAAGTTCTAGGGGACTGATGACCTCAGATGTTTAAAGTCCCATAGTGCTCAGAGCATTTTGAACCATATTAGCTCCATTCACTTAACGAGGAAAAAAATCATTATTTACGCGTAATAAGTCTCTCCATGTTACTTACTAAGAGGAAAAAGTGAAGTAACCGCAATTGCAATTTTTTACCAGCAAGAGGGGCTGACAGTTGTTCGCTGTTATGTAATGTGTCAGAAATTTGGTTGTGAATTATTACCGCTCACGTTAAAAGTGCGTTATCACACTGCGGTTGGGAAAACCTAGACACCAACATTGGGAGGGGGTGGGGTAGAATGAGCACACCAGCGTATCTGAATGGCTTAAACATTAAAGAGCGCTTGAAAACTTTACCAAAACGCGTGGATACATAGTATACGTACGTACTGATAAGACACAATGTGACTGTAAAAGTTAGTAACAGTAACGTAAAACGAGGTCGCAAAATCAACAGTAAGTGAGCTGGTTTATTACTCAACTTAAATCAAGCGATTAACTATCGAACTTACGAAGCATTCCTGCTGTCCAATTCCTTCACTAAGCGGAGGGCGTCGTTTGGAGCAAGGGTATATCAAGATCGATTTTTCGGCGAGCTTGCTTTTAATAATGTAAAGGAAATAATATCTGTCGATAATATTGCGGTGCAAGTTCATAACAATGCACAGCAGACCATACTGCAACAGCATGTAAACTTGCCCTATTTAAATTGTTATAACACGGAAACTAAATACAGTACGAGTACCAAACTGCGTAGCTTTAATTTTAAGGACATGAGGAATAGAAATAATGTAGAATGAGTTCAACTGAAACACTTTTAATGTGCTGCTACGGTACATCGTACCATTACATACCGATACCGTTAGTGCAACAAAAGTGGCTCAATACGGTGCCCATCAGTGGCCAGAAGAGTCTGAAATCGCAGGATTGTATTCCGCACAGCAGAACGAAGCATGCCCGTAGGTATGCTGACTACCTCTCTTGATATGCTGCGCTACTAATCAGCACATGTGTGAATGTTCCCCTGGTAAACCCTGTCCTTCAGGTAGCCCCACAACCAGAAATCACAGGCAGTGAGATCAGGTGATCGTGCCGGCCAAGCGTCTGGAAACAATCGGCTGTTAATTCGATCGTTTCCAGATGTGTTTCGGAGGAGCAGGGGCCCCATCTCCATGAAAACTGTTGAGTTCACTTCGTCTCTCCCTTGTAAGGCGGGTATGACATGCTGGCGAAGCACGACGCAGTAGCGTTGGCCAATCAGACTCCGCATCTTTGGTCCATGAGCTACAACCTGTTAAAAAAAAAAAATGGGTCAATGATGAACGTAGCCGTGAAGCCACACCTTACGGTGACACGTTTAACATGGAGGGGAACTTCATGCACAGTGATTGGAGGTGAAGATCCCCACACTCCGGAATTGTGTGTGTTCATCTCACCCGTCAGAGAAAAATGAGGTTCGTCTGTCCTTAGGATGATGCAGGGCCAGCCCTCGTCAACTTTAATCCTTGCGAGAAAGTGGGGAGCCAAGTGAACACATTGTTACGCGTCCTGTGGTGCAAGCTGCTGTACGATGTGGATCTTGTACAGATACCGTTTGAGGTTGGATCGAAGCAGCTTCAGTACAGTGGACCACGTGATGTTTAACTGTCGTGACTCAGCACGCACACTGCATGACGATTGGGAACTGTGCACAGCGTAGTCTACCATAGCAAAAGCTGTTTCATCAACTACCAGCGGTGCAACCGGCCGTCGGTTTCTTCCCGGAGCGACGCCCAGTTCTCCACTTGATTCGAACTTCTTCGTCAAGCTCCTCACAGCAGGTGGAGAAGGATGACCCTTCCGTAATCCTTTGAGCTGGCGATATTCTTGATGTACAACTGCAGCATTACTGTTGTTTTGATAATAGCGCTTCACCAGTAATGCCCTGCTCCTGTCATCCGAGCTAATCTTGAGACGTCAACAAGAGCAGGTGACTGGTCAGGTATGTGAGACTATGATTCACGATGACTGATCACGGCACCTGGTGGCTATAGCTGCACCTGGACGGTGGCGCTGTGACGCATGGAAATCATGCACCCCATAGTCTGGACATGAATGGTACAAAGTTTGGTACTCGTAGGTAACTAGTTTCCGTGTTATAATGCGTTAAATAGGGAAAGTTTAATTATAACTATCCGGTGTAAAACATAGGTTAATGAGATAAAAATTCGAATGTAGTCTTTAAACTTTCGAAAATAACACAAATATTTATGGCTCTAATTTGTTATTTCCATTGCTTTAAAAATAGCGCAGATTCTGCGCACCTAATCCTAAAAGTGTTGTTATTTTCAGTTCAAAATGGACGATGGTTAATTTTCACCGAGAAATTAGACAAGCTTTGTACGTTGGACATAAACAGCGCAGGTTCCCTTGCATGTACTGAATTTAACCAAGACACGGGCTAGCGGTCAAAATTTGTTTTACAACTGGTGTTCAACCATAGTTTTGACGAACCACAGATACCTGACAATTTCAAAATAATGACAATATATTTTGAATGTTCCATCAAATCGTGTAATATAATTTGTTTATATCAGTGTTTTGTACATCACTTCAGCACAGCTTCCAAGATATTGTAGTTCAGATAAATATGTCATCTGAAAAACATTTGTCCAAGGAATGAGAAATATCTGTATCATGAACTTGTTTTAATAACTATAAGAGCAAGAGACTTTAGAAACTTTGACAGATACGTAATTTATAAAGCAAAAAACAGAAAGAACACGCATGGGAAGGTAGTTTCCTCGTCCGGCTGCTGTTAATTTTTGACCATTGGTTCGGAGTGACACTTGTTGTCGGATGACAGGTGGAGCGGTGACTGGGCTAAGGTACGCTTGGTGCACATTACGACGATCAATTCCTTTGGTGGTCAGATATGGTCCACCGGAACCTTGACGAGGAGATCCGTACTTCAAGTTCTCACGCAGTCCAACATCGGACCACTGTCACATCCAAATGTCCCACAATACAGTTGGTTGGGTTGGTTTGGGGGGAGGACACCAAACATTGAGGTTATCGGTCTCATCGGATTAGGGAAAGATGGGGAAGTCGGCCGTGCCCTTTCAAAGGAGCCATTTCGACATTTATCTGAACCGATTAAGGGAAATCACGGAAAACCTAAATGAGGATGGCCGGACACGGGATCGAAGCGTCGTCCTCCCGAATGCGAGTCCAGTGTACTGACCATTGCGCCACCTCGCTCGGTCAGAATTCTGTGTATTGCACGAATCGATTGCCGACCAAATGGAGATCCACAGTGAAGGTCTTTTCAAACTCTATTACATGCTGAGAGCGTTATATCACACGAGCACGCGGCGTCTCCGTGTTCTTCAGTGATCATTCAGCGTCTGACACGACTCCCCTTATGTACCCTACACTGTGGTGGCCGTTCTATCAGTCACAGAGAATTGTTAACTCCAGTCATTTTCATAACCGTCGATGGAGTGTACGTTTAAGAGGCTACATGACCTCTACCGGGTGCTGGGTGTTCAGATATTGTAAACGGGGAAATGCCGTTTCCGTCTGTTGCGTTCGTGGGCGTCAGTCTGTTATTTCTCTTAGCGAAAGATATTTTCCCCTCTGTATTAACTTTCCTCTGTTTCCTGTGGTTTACCAGTCCCACCAGTAGACCCAAGAACTGCGTCAGGTTTGTTGCAAGCGGCAGGTGTCGTTACCTTTCGAATGTCCTTCTTTTCCTGGTTGGTATGTTTTCTACAGCCAGTCAGTCCGAAAAATCAGTCCCTGTGGGCTAACCCTCATGAACACAACTGATAAATATCTTGCGTTAAATGAAGCTTGTAATTTTTAGGGTTCCTTACGTCAATCGGTAAAAACGGAACCTTTATAAGATCACTTTGTTATCCGTCCGTCCGTCCTTCTGGCCGTCTGTCTGTCTGTCCTTCCGACTTTTCAAAACCCTTTTTCTCAGGAACAGGTGGATGTATTAAGATGAAATTTATGTCACATATTAAGGTCTACGGTCTTTTGGCGATGTAAAAATGTGAAGCTTCTACTTCAGTACAGTCAAAAGCTACAGCTATTTATGTAACATATTTTGATATTCGTAAACTCACTCAACAAAACCTAGAGTGTACTTCCCGTTGACCTAGAATCATGAAATTTGCCAAGAAGGAAGTTTCAAACTAAATCTAAAATAAAACATTCGAAAATTGTTAATTTATAATTATATGTCTAGATTTTGTTTTCATTTGTTATCAGACGGTCTCTATGTCCGTCCGTGTGTTAAGACACATTTTTCTCAGGAACAGGTAGACGTATCAAGCTGAAATTTATGGTCCCTTGGCAATGTTAGAAACTTAAGCTTCTAAGTCTATGCAATCAAAAGGTACGGCTATTGATTTTGTTAAAACCTATAGACTACTTCCCCTTGACATAGAACAATGATGTTTGGCAAATTTTACTTACAGTATGTCACCATTCTCAAAACTCTTAGTTTTCACAATACTGTATCCTCTGAAATGTAGTTGAAAATTCTGGAAAAAATGTTAACACTTTAAGAAACATTTTACTTCGGTGCATGTAATGACCCCCATCGACCCTCAGCAGAGTGATAATTCATACCCACAAAATTACAGTAATGTATTAATTGGTTCAAATGGGTCAAATGGCTCTGCGCACTATGGGACTTAATATCTGAGGTGGTCATCAGTCGCCCAGAACCTAGAACTAATTAAACCTAGCTAACCTAAGGACATCACACACATCCATGCCAGAGGCAGCATTGGAACCTGCCACCGTAGCAGTCGCGCGGTTCCGGACTGAAACGCCTATAACTGCATGGCCACCGCGGCCGGCAGTGTATTAATTCAATTGATTATACAGCTGTCGTACTCCTGTCGTATAATTTCACCAGACACCTAGATAAAATGATGGTAATTTACCCTGAGTGACCTTTTTTTTGTAGGCTCAGGACGTGCTTTAGTGCAGTGTCGAGGCAGTCTGTAGCACTGTCAGGAAGGAAACTGGTCAATGACGTCAGGCAAGCGCAAGTGAGGAATAACCCAGCGTGGACTCGTCCATCGGCACACGTCACCGGCGCGCCCCCCGGTGTGCGCTCGCTGTCTGGCGCCGCTGCAGCTCGCCGGTGCGGTGCGGCGCGGCGTGGCTGTTTGTTGCAGCGGGTTTTATCGCCTGTCCTCGCCTCCCTTCTCCCCTTTTTTCCGCTATGACGTCCGGAACTGCGCAGCCCGCCGCCCCCGCGGAATCTGATTGAGTTTTTAATGGCGCCCCGCGGTCGCGCGCAGGCAAACAAACAAAGCAGACCTCCACGTGGCGTCCTGACCGAAGCGAGCCGAGCAGCGACCACAGAGCGCGCTGGCACCTGAATAATGGGGGGCGCGATAGCGGAGCTGCACCGGGCCTCTCCCCCGCAGCTTTTGTGTGCCCGTGCAACCTTTTGTCGGCATCAAGAGCTGGGCTGCTAGCTGCTTGGGCCGAACCCGTCGCGTGTGACACAGCCACGTACTTGCACTTCCGACTGCCAATACCGGCCGTCCATCTGGGTCACCAGTATTCTGACAGCTCCTACGTTCCCCTCTTCTATACCAACATCTCCATCTCAGAGTGGCACACATAACATAGTCAATTATTCGTTGGCTATTAAAGGGGAAAGGAACTGAGAATGCGAAGTGGTGAAGTGCTGAGCGCAGAGAGAATCATCCTTAAATACGCTTATTCGCCAAAGGCCAAATTTAAGGTTACAATTACCGTAATAATACAGAAAATTTTAAAAATCAATCAGAGCACACTGAATTAGAAATTCGCCTCGGAGACGCCAACTGGGACTCAGTAGTTTTTTTATACTTAAAAAGCAGTGTTACAAAGGCCATATACTTTAACTTTTAAAAGAAACTATCAAGATAATAGAATATACAGTACTGCATTAGCGCCCGCTGCTTTGCTTGCGCAGACTGTGTGGTTTGCATAGATTTTTTCTGCTTTAATCGAATTTTTGGGTTGTTCGCATATTGCTGTATCTTCTAAACTTTTCGCGCTAATTAAGGGCATACAAGCATGCCTTTTCCGAATTTACTTCTGACCAGAAAGCGATTCTGATACCTAAATTCCAAAGTTTTTGTTAATCATACCTTCTCCGTTCTTAAGGAGATATGTCAATAGAAACTTTCATTCCGCCGGCCTTAGTGGCCGAGCCGTTCTAGGCGCTTCAGTCCGGAACCGCGCGACCGCTACGGTCGCAGGTTCGAATCCTGCCTCGGGCATGGTTGTATGTGATGTCCTTAGGTCAGTTAGGTTTAAGTAGTTCGAAGTTCTAGGGGACTGATAACCTTAGAAGTTAAGTCCCATAGTGCTCAGAGCCATTTGAACCAAACTTTCATTCCCTAACACACATTTCTTTAAGTACAACGGAGAAGTGAAATACCTGTTTTATAGATTTCACCCATTTAGGGGCTGAATTTCCAAAAACATTGGAACACAAATTTTTTAATTCCAACTGAGAAGTGAAATACTAATTTTCATTTTAAAAATCCTTTAGTAGCTGTTCGATAATGATTTTTTTTAAAACTTTCACCTCTATTTTACCCCCTTACTGGGGGCGAGGCGATCGTTCCACTCAACTGGTACCACTCAACTGGTCAACATTGCAGCCATCACCTTGCTGCATCAGCATCCTCCGCATCATCCACTTACTGCTTCTCTCGGAGTGCACCTTTTATTACGTCAAACAGATGGAAGCTGGAAGATGCGAGATCCGGACTGTAGATTGGAGTACCCCAACTGGTGTGCCAGCACTACCAATGGGAAGGTCCAGTTGAGCAGCAAGGTGTTTCTTTGTGATCACCTCAAAGAAGTCACAACTGTGTGAGGCCGGCCGATACGCGGGAGATCACACAGGTTTGCGCTACCTTGTTCGATGATAACGGATGCCACATCCAATGACTCAACACGCTTTTGTTCATTGCCAGGTCTCCGCAGACATTCTGCAAGCGTCTATGAATATCTGCGACGCTCTACTTTCTCCGCCAAAAGAAACGCAATGACAGCTCTCTAATTAGAACGCACCTCCGTTACAAACACCATTTTAAAAGCTACGTATAGTGCCGCCATATACCGGAACTTCATGAAACTGTAGGTGCTTAAGCGGGAATATTCCATAATACACTGCAAGAAATTCTGCATTTTTTAAAACCGAAATCGGGCAAGAAAAAAATGCGTTGCATTACTTAATGAATGGCCCTCTTATATTCCACACACACCGTCAGGGCGTAATTCGCCACTTACAAACGTACATCTCGTATCAATCAACTTCTTTACGTTATGTTCCACAAAGCTACACCCCCTTGCAGAAAGGAAGCTCCCTCAAGTACTAAGGAAGTTATTCCCTGATGCCTTAACTCAGATTGTATCAGGGACAGACCACCTTCATGTCAGCGGTATTCATAATTAATATATTCCATGCCTTGCCGATCTTTCAAGAAATTCCACCTTTTCTCATCACGTCACCTAATTTTCTGCATCCGTCTGTAGCACCACATCTGAAACGCCTCGATTCTCTTCTTTTTCGGGTTCCCTCTGTCCATTAGTGACTTCGGTACAACGCTTTAATGAAGAAGTAAATTCTCAGAAATTTTTTCTGCACATTACGGCCAGTGTCGGGTACCATTAAGCTTCTTTTAGAGAGGTGCGTCCTCTTTCCCTGTGCTGTTCTGCTTCTTAAATCATCCTTGCTTCTCACTTCGTGCGTTATTTTGCCTCCGAGAAATCAGGATTCCTTCGTTTTCTCTGCTTTGTGGTTCAAAATTGCACGTTAAATTTTTCGTCATCTCATTTCTAATACTCGTAATTTCTTTTGCGTTTCTGTAATTAGCTGTCAGTTAGTATTCTGTGCTCGTTAAACTGTTCATTCCATTCCACAGTTCTTGTAATTCTTTTTGACTTATTATTGGAATTGGTGCAGAGAGTATGAAATGTTGACAGGCGGAGACTTCGACAGGCCGTAATTCGCCACTTACAAACGTACGTCTCGTATCAGTCAACTTCTTTACGTTACGTTCCACAAAGCTACATTCCTAAGGCGGTGGCAGTGATGGGGCTTTAAGCTTTTGTCAAAAATTAAAAGTTATTGGTACTCGAAAACCCGCTGTTTTCGATATTAGAGATGGCTTTTAAGTGATACCAAGATTCAGACAGATTGTGTCTAATGAAGCATTTGACTGTTTCAAGGTTTGAAAACAATCTTTAATATAGCAAGCAGCGAAGTAGAACTAATTTTCTGACACACGCCTACAGTCATATTAATAGTTGAATGTTTTAAAAAAAAATATTTTGTGATTGAAAAAGATCACTTTTGGATTTGAACAAAAAATTATTAATTTAATTAGCATTGCAGTTAACTAATCCATCGTCGCACGCGGTAATCCAAGCAGGCTGACAGAGATGATGCCAAACGTGTTCTTCATTTCGTATCCTCATCACGAACAAGACAGTGATGCAAAAATTGGACATAGGAAGGTAGCAAGGTAGATATCAGCCAACCAAACGAAGAACACGTCTGGTAAAACCGCCTGTGCCAGGCTGCTTGTATTAGTGTGTGCAATGGTTTGATTGGCTAACTGCTGCGCGGGATTAGCCGAGTGGTCTGAGGCGCTGTAGTCATGGACTGTGCGGCTGTTCCCGGCGGAGGTTCGAGTCTTCCCTCGGGCATGGGTGTGTGAGTTTGTCCTTAGCATAATTAAGGTTAAGTAGTGTGTAAGCTTAGGGACTGATGACCTTAGCAGTTAAGTCCCATAAGATTTCACACACATTTGTGATTGGCTAACTTTAATGCTAATTAAATCGGAAACGGCGCAACGTATCAAACTTTTTTCCTTAACGATCATTTCTCAGTATTACCTACCCTGCAACACTCTTACAAGCTTTACACACTGTTTGTGATCACCTCGAATACGAGTTATATTACTTTATTTATTCTTAAACTGTAATACCGTGACAGGTCTAATATGGTTGTAAAAGTAGTCGACAAATGAAATATGAGGGCTATCCATAAAGCAATAGTTTGAAATAAAAGATTAACAATAGGAAAAACCCATATTTTATTATATACCTTTTAAAGGTACACTCTTAAGCTATTTTTCTACATAATTGCCATTCACATTTAAGCAACAATACTGTGGCACAAGTTTTACAATACAAAAATATGCCGCCCGCGACTTCACATGCAGTTCGGCGTCAGTATCAAAGCGTTGTTTAGCGAGCCATGTCTTCATTGTTCGGAAGAGGTGGCTGTCGCTCCGCGCCAAACATGGGCTGTGTGGTGTATCATCAAAGACTTCCCATCCAAAACCTCGTAGGAGCTCTCTGGAACGATTGGTCGTGTGTGGACGTGCGTTGTCTTGAAAAAAAAAAAAACCCTTAAGCTTTGACCGACACTTGTTTTGTATCGTCCGCCTTAACTTTGCAACTGTTTGACGATACCTCCATGAGATAATTGTTGTGCCAATTCAAGGAGATCAGTGAGAATCACTCCCTTAGAGTCCCAAAACAAAGTAACCATGATATTTCTCGCTGACAGCGTTTGCAAACACTTCCTTCGTTTCTAAGGAGAATTTGTTTGTCCTCATTCCATCGACTGCCTTTTTGTTTCAGAATTGACATGCTTCTCCCATACGATACGATCGATAACTTTGTTACCAATTTTTCTCGTAAGGTCAGTGTTGCAGCCAGTCTCTGTTCTGTATGGTCTTCCATTAGGATTTTGGGAACTCACGTAGGACAAAATTTGTGGGAACCAAGCTTCTCCGCCACAATTTCATGAACCGGACTCCGTGAAGATTCGGGAAAATGTTGCGAAAGTTCCGTAATCGTGGAACGACGATTTACACGAATTTTGTCGTTGATTTTCCTCACCAGTTTGTCAATCTCAAGGCTAGACCTGCCACTGAGGTCCCCTTATTGTAAACAGTGGTACGGCCATTTTTAAAATCAATGCACAATTGCCTCAGTCGGCTTTCATTCAGTACTCCTTTTCCGTACAAACGCACATGACAAGTGGCGGGGTTTTATATTGCAGCGCACGTTTTAAGACGTCGCAGAAAACAAAGTAGTAGATACACAGACCACAAACTACCACTGCTGGATGCGTGCTGAATGTAGGAACGTTGTGGCACAAAGATGGTGACTCTAGCCCTGCCCAACACCGCGACAGACCAAATCGTCTGTCACTTTCTTGGTAGCCCTCATAACTTCTTCTACTACTATTACCACTACTACTGCGACTAATGTACCTCACCCTATACGAGAACAGAACAAGAAACGGAGAAACGGACCTACTACGTGCTTCCCGGTGACTTCTGGAGCGTCTTTGGTTATGGAATCTCCTTGCACACGGCGTGAGAGTAGCACAGTGTCCGCTGAGATACGGAAGACGGTTTGTTGCGGGGGCGGGAGGGAGCGGTCTGGGCGGATTGTGATGTGACGTAGTGTCGGAGCTGCTTAAAGTTTGAGGGCGCTGGCCGCGGCGCGCTAACCTGCAGGGCGGGCCCCGGACCCTGGGGAAATTATGCCGCCCGGCGAGGGAGAGAGGTTTGGCTTCACTGTCACTCAGCTCTCTACCGCGACGGACACAACACGGCGGGCGCTGCAAGCAGGTGCTGCAAGGTGCTGCTGGTGGGACGGGCTACATGCTACCGTACGTCTTATGACGTTACCGGCTAGTTCGGGTGAGACTACTCGTTACTTTCCACCCTGCGCCCACGTTAATGTTTCTAAGTAGCACTTACACAAAAAGTCCTGAATTATTAGATATATTCAGGGTGTTCCTGAAGGAACGGACAGTATTCACGGATATGGCAGGAACTCTTATTTGAAGCAAAAAGAAACACTCCGATTAGCCGACCGGAGTGGCCGAGAGGCTCTAGGCGCTACAGTCTGGAACCGCGCGACCACTACGGTCGCAGGTTCGAATCCTGCCTCGGGCATGGATGTGTGTGATGTTCTTAGGTTAGTTAGGTTTAAGTAGTTCTAAGTTCTAGGGGACTTACGACCTCGGCAGTTGAGTCTCATAATGATCAGACCCATTTGAACCAAATACTCCGAATAGTTTCCGAGGTAGAACACCTTTAATGTACATTTATTTTTTGAACAATGGGTGCACGTGTGTGTGTGTCTTACCCTTCCAACCTTTTAGACGTTTATTGCAGCCTTGTCTATCTCGTTGCTTTCATTCAATTCGTTCGGCATGTCTGACGTTTCGCTGGCCCGCTGGACGCACAGTTGTCCATGGTGTGTTGTGAGTGAAGCAGTGCGAGGAACTGAGAGCGTGTCAGAAAGAGCATCGTTTAACAGCGTTTGTACACGCCTTGGTTAAAATGCCACGCGTCTACGCTAAAGAAGAATACGTAGCTATAGTGTGTGTTTACGGCGCGTGCAGTGGTAGTGCACTTGCTGCTGTGAATAATACTGATTGTTAAGGGTTTATCACAGTTTTCAGCACGTGCCGTGAAACATGTTCTGCAAAGAGTGCACAAATGGACTGAAGCTGACGGTGGAGTTTTCGAACATTTATTGTGAACTGCACAACTGCTGCAATGTAACGTGTACGATAATGCTTACAGATGAACGTATTAAAAATACGGATTTTTAAATGATACTTTGTAAAAGACATGAGATTTACTAACTGTTGTACATGTGTAAACAATAAAATGTATTCAACAATATAGAAAATAAATAATAATGTATATTAAATGTGTTCTGCGTAAGAGACCATTCGGAATAGGTCCTATGTTCATAACAAGATCTTTTGCTTCAGTGATCGTCCTGTCACATCCATGAGTATTTACCATTCCTTTTGCGGCAACCATTTTTTCCGGTGAGTAAAAGGATAGCAAATAACGGAAGGAATTACAAGTGGGAGAAGCGTTAGACCAGGCTGTTGTATTTCACTTACTCCTTTTAATACCTAGTAAGACAATTTTACTGAACAGCTATGGTGAATATGTTATGGCTTGCGGAGTATTCATGTAGATGTAGACGTAGATATTATAAGTCGGTCAACTCGCAACGTGCTGTCTGTAATAGACTCTGAGATATCGTTACTGCCCTTGCGCAATACGCTGGATTTAGGTGCACCATTCGAGTGTAAAACACGCAAATTTTCAAACCGGTCAGTCTATCCGGTGATTTTTTACAATCTGTCTCGCAAATGTAAAAGTTACGGCAATTAATGGAGTAAAAATAAAATAAAATAAAAGACTCTGCTGATTGCCAAAGAGGTTTCTTAGAGAGCTGACCAGGGTGGCCGAGCGATTGTAGGCGCTACAGTCTGGAACCGCGCGACCACTACCGTCGCAGGTTGGAATCCTGCCTCGGGCATGGATGTGTGTGATGTCCTTAGGTTAGTTAGGTTTAAGTAGTTCTAAGGGGACTGATGACCTCAGAAGTTAAGTCCCATAGTGCTCAGAGCCATTTGAACCATTTTTTTTCTTCTTCATAGAGATGATGCAGACACCCGGGTTGCGACAGGGTAGGGTGTGGGAACTGACGGTTTCGTTATCAAAGAAACCATACCAGTATTCGCCTTATTCTCTGTTGTTAATATTACCAATGTTCAAAGAGTGTAACCTAATTCCGCAACATTAGACTTTTGGTCGTCTGCTATCTTCGTAATTCAAAACTCTTGGATAGAACTAACGAATACAATCATACCGAATGATGGTGTGAGCTCCCTGGACGGGTTACATGCGCAGTTTCCACGCCACCACCGAACACCCTAATCTCTTATAAAGCTGCTTATGCATCGTTTTCTATTGCTGCGCCGCTGGAAGGAGCAGTTCCTGGTACTCGTTTTTCAGGCCGCATTCGTAGAACTTCTTCGTTCTCGCGTTATCTTTTTGGACACTCTCGGAATGCCACGTACCGCCACGGTACGTTTTCGCCTCATTCCGGGAGCACACATCCACTCCGTCGACGCCGCATCGCGTATCATTCTGATAGTCGCAAGCAGGGCGCAAGAAATACATAAAAGGGGAGATACTTGCAGCCAGAGGCGTGTGCGCCCCGCTTCCGCCCTTATCTGCCTCGCCTGCTTTATGCTGCTGCCTCCTTCCCAGAATTAATGTGCAACGCTTTCGGAGCCAGGCTACTTCCCTTTTTTCCCGCCTTTTTGTTCTTGTTTTCTGCCCAAGCGCGGCCGCGCGGGATGGGGAGAAAAAAAAATCGTAAATCAGAAATCCTTATCTGCATAAAATATATCTGGCATAATGTTCTCAACGACTGTTTCACTTCTGTACGAACACTGAGGTTTGGTGAACACGAAAAGAAAAAGAAGAAATATAGTTATGGGAGGAAATTATTTCGCATTGTATTTTTGCAACGAGTAATGTGTAAATTATATTTACTGTTTTATCTTGTTCACACCTCGTATGTTTCCGAGTGGACGTAATGAACGGGGTAACAATGTAAATGTGCCCGTGAATAAATCTCTTGGCCAGAAATAGTCTCCAGTATTCAAAGGTCCGAGCGTCACTCGTAATTAAAGGTTTCTTTTTCGCATGGAAGGGTTCATATGATACTCTTTATGCTCCTCTGATCTTATACTACAGACGCTATATTACCTAGAATGCTCCAGTGTAGTAATAAGGTACATTGGTTAATCAAGTGAAGTAGTTCTTTTACCTTAGCACTTTTATTATACAGAAGAAATCAATTGCCAAATAGAACTGAAGAGAAGAGTAACATTATCGAAACAAGCATTTACAACTAATAAAAACGTAAATAAATACCTTACTCTAGAATGATGTCCTTGAAAACTAAATATGGAAAAATTGTAAGAACTAACAATTTAAAGTACAGTGTCCAGGAGAAGTAATTGAAAAAGACATTTCGAAGAAAGAAGCCATTAAAGGAGGAGTTAACAAGATGAAAACAGGATACTACGTCACAAGGGCGTATATAAGAAGATATAAATATCCATCAATGCTAAACTTACACACTACTCTACAGCAATTCGCACAGAAGCATGTCACGCAGTAGAATGTTCTCTCTGAACAAAAAGGAAATGAGATAACAGAAAGAAAAACAAAGATGGATCCCAATAGACTGACAAAAAAGTTCACTTACCCTGGCGAATTAAAAATGGATAACACGTGGTGCAATGAAGTAGGAAGGGACATGGACGAACTCGAAACAATTCCACAAGATATTGAGGAACGACTGCCACTCAGAAAGAAATTACACGACTCAAAAGATTTTCAAGAAAGTAGGAGACTGGAGCCACTTGGACCGAAAAAAGGAGGGAGAGAGAGAGAGAGAGAGAGAGAGAGAGAGAGAGAGAGAGAGTGAGAGAGAGAGAGAGAGAGAGAGAGAGATGCGGAAAAAAAGAAAAGAAGCAGTAGAAATAATCTTAGTCCGTAGCGGCTCATACGTAAAAGAAGTAGAAGTAGATGAAGATGAAGAAAAAGATCAATTGAGGAAATCATTTGCACAGTGCGCGCTTCCCTTTGGGCACTGGGAAAAGAAGACACTAGTGCACGTAACATGAAAATGGATTTGTTAAAAATCATCAGAATAACCTGGATGGTAATGTAAACAACCCAGAGAATTAAAGGAAGAAAAAATTCCATTAAAAGAAGTAAACAGAAGTTATGTGGAATTTGTGGAAAATATCTTAGGAGCAACCACTTTTTCATAAATGTATTTGATAGCAAAATATTAGACAAGAAATGAAAAAGACATCCAGGCAACATCTACCATGAGCACGTCGAGACCGGAACAAAATGCATAAGTTATGCGAAGATCAAAAGTCCGGCAGATGGTGGTCTCTTCCTTGCTCCCGCCAGAATTAGCTTCCAAGAAATGAATCAGTAAATAACGTTTTATGGACGGCTGAAGGCTTTTTATTGATCCAGAATCATTTGATCAGCAGTGTCACTTCAGACAACGTTCCTTTTCAGTTGCACAAACTTTCTTTTTTATGAAAAAGTCACACGTAGATCTGACAGCGTAATATTTCTATGGTACAGTAGGTATAGTGTCGCCATCCACTATGTTGCACTAGTATACAGCAGCTGCTCACTCCTCGTCAACAGTGAGAATTAATTCCAGAGCCCAATATTACGTCATTGAGAAAAAAATAAAGCGATGTGTGTCTTTGCATATTCATTCTCTTAAGGTAAAATTATACTCCCACGTTAACAAAGTTTACGTACTTTGCTCATATACACAGTAAAATAGGATTCGTCAAAATCAGCATCGTGTTCGTTTTAATTTGAGATAACTAAATATCTCGAAAACCACTCGTCGTACGAAAAAAAACTACTTGGTGAGAAGTTAATATTAGTAAAATGGAAATTTGTTTGTGCTCCAACTGGCCACATCCTAACTGCGTTGGGTGGGCGGTATGACCTTTGTATTTCCAGATGGGGACCCCCCCCCCCTCATTTCTAGTGCGTATGGCTTACTCAAACCATTGTTTTCCATTCATGACAGACGGCGCTGTAATCGACAAGTACCAAGTGTGCTGTTCTGTATTAAAGATGTAAATGTAAGCCTTGTGTTTTAACGGTTGATGTTGATATTCAAACGCTACTTGAGTGTTGTAAATGTGATGACACATTACAAATAGCATAACTAGACATTGAAATTTCTGGCAAATAAGCTACTTGTATGGTACGGTATTTTTCTGTTCCTTGCGCGATTGATTGTGGTCGCCCTCGAACCCCGTCATCAAGGTGACTGATTTCGATATGCGTTTTCATCCAACCACCGTAACTCTTGCGCTGGCCTCTAGGCACCTACTGGCGGAATTTAAACCACAACCACTGTAATAAGGTAAAGTGTCTATTAAGTGATAGAGACTGGCGCATCCGCTATAAAGACTCAATGAAATCAAGCGAGAGGCAAAGTGATTCACCGGAATCAAGCACTCCAATGGTGAGAAGCTAGGGGCTCTCAGTTACGAAGCAGCTCAGTGGTAAAAGGCAAGGGGCTCATCGATATCAAAAGCCCCAACGGTGAGAGGTAAGGGTACCCAGCGAAATCGAGCATTCCGGTGAGAACAGAAAACTATTTAATCAGAGTCGTTGTTCCTGGATCATGCAAAACCAGACATTGAAGCGGCTAACCATACTGTACTGTACTATTAAATTTGCAACAATAAACTAAATTTCAGATGTAAATAGCAACAGTTAGAACAGAAAGGTTTGCATTTACATCGTAAATGAAATGTAGAACCAATGCGTACTTTCTTAAAAAAAAAAAAAAAAAAAAAAACGATGTCAGTCTTTGCATATTCATTCTCTTAAGGTAAAATTATATTCTCACGTTAACAAAGTTTACGTACTGCCACACTTGATATTTGTCGGCTCAGCGCCGTCTAGGACGAATTTAAAACAATGGTCTGAATAAGCCCTAAGTGTTTCTTGGCGTAGAATCCGAAAGTGAAATAAAAGGGGGGGGGGGTGAAACTACAAAGTTGACCACGCCCACGCAGGAGGGCAGGTTAGGCGGACAGTTATAGCGCAAACAGGCATGCCCTTTATACTAACATTAACTCTTCACCTAGGACATAGTTTTTCGTCCTATGCGTCGTTTCCGAAATAGTTATCTCAAGTTAAAACTGACGCCCTGTAGAATGGAACGATAGCCGAAATCGTGGTCGTAAGAAAAGTATTTAATAACAGTGCATAAGGAACATATTGTCGTTTTGTCCGACGACATGGCGATTATTGGACTGTTTTTGTGACAGTTTCATTTTGTTGCGTAATGAGTCTTATGCCTGGTTTGATGCGGCCCACCATGAATTCCTCTCCCATGCCATTCTCTTCACATCAGAGTAGCCTTTGCAAACTGCGTCCTCAATTATTTTCTAGATGTTTTCCAATCTCTGTATTCCTCTACAGTCCTTACCGTCTATAGCTCCCTGTAAGCTACTCCCTGATGCCTTAACAGATGTCCTATCATCATGTCCCTTCTTCTTGTCAGTGTTTTCAATACATTGTTTTCCTCTCTTATTCTGCGCAGAACCTCCCTCCTCCTCACTTTACCAGTCCACCTAATTTTCAACATTATATCGTAGCACCACAACTCAAGTGCTTCGATTCTCTTCTTTTTCGATTGTCACAGCGTCTATGTTTCGCTACCATTCTCGGAAAGCCTTTATTTGATACTAGCAGACTTCTCTTGGCCAGGAATGCTTTTTTTGCCAGCGCTAGTCTGTTTTGATGTCCTCTCTGCTCCGTCGCCATTGCTTATTTTGCTGCCTAGGTAGTGGAATTCTTAACCATCAATCCTGATGTTAAGTTTCTAGCTGTTATCATTTCGTCTACTTTTCATTTCTTTAGTCTTTCTTCGTTACTTCCAATCCCTATTCTGTAATTCTTCTTCACGTTTACGCCGGCCGCGGTGATCTAGCGGTTCTAGGCGCTCAGTCCGGAACCGCGCGACTGCTACGGTCGCAGGTTCGAATCCTGCCTCGGGTATGGATGTGTGTGATGTCCTTAGGTTAGTTAGGTTTAAGTAGTTCTAAGTTCTAGGGGACTGATGACCTCAGATGTTAAGTCCCATAGTGCTCAGAGCAATTTGAACCAATTTTTTTTTCACGTTTACACCAGTCTTCTCGTTGATATCCTATCACCTTCAATTTTAACTCCTCTCTTGCACTCTCCTCTTATTTTCATCATTGCTTCATCGGTGAACAGAGGGGCGAAAGACTACACACTTTTATAACCCGAGCACTTCGTTCTTGGTTTCCACTCTTATTGTCCCCTCTTGACTCTTGTACATATTGTGTTACCCGTCTTTCTATATAGCTTATATCTATTTTTCTTGGAATTTCTAACAACGTCTGAATTGCGTCTGTGGTGAAGTATCTATTGCGTCAGAGAACTTAAAGCGTACATCTTCATTCTTTAATACTTCCGTATGCCACTTCTTTGCATACTTATTCTTCTTGTCTAGTCACTTAAACATCAGCCTACACTTCATCGCTACTAAATTATGATCTGAGTCTGTATCTTTTCTGGGTATGCCTTACAATACAGTATCTTATATCGGAATCTTCGCCTGACCATGAAGTAATCTAGTTGAAATCATCCAATACCTTCTGGCTTTTTCCAAGTATACCTCCTCCTCCTTGATTCTTGCACACAGTATTCACTTATACTAGCTGAGATTTGTTGCAGAACTCAGTTAGTCTTTCTCTTCTCTCATTCCTTGTACGAAGCCCATAATTTCCTGCAACCGTTTCTTCTGCTCCTTCCTCTAACACCGTATTCCGGTCCCCCATGACTATTAGATTTTCATTTCCCTTTACGTACTGAATTACCCGTTCAGTGCCCTCATATACTTTCTCTGTCTCTTCAGCTTGCGACTTCGTCGTGTATACCTGAATTATCGTTACCGGTGTTGGTTTGCTGTCGATTCTGATGAGACCAACCCTATCACTAAACTGTTCACAATATCACACTCTTCGCCGGCCTTCCTATTCAGAACGAATCATACTCTCGGTAAACCATTTTCTGCTGCTGTTAATATTACTCTATGCTCATCTGACCAGAAATACTTGTCTTCTTTCCATTTCACTTCAGTGACGGCACTATATCTAGATCGAGCCTGTGTATTTCCCTTTTCAGGTGTTCTAGTTTCCTCACCAGATTCAAACTTTTGACAGTCCACGCCCCGACTCGTAGAACGTTACGTTTTCGTTGGTTATTCGATCTTTTTCCCGTATGTCATATAATGAAACACTGTTTGTGCCACATTTGTAAACGCGAAAATGAGAATAACACAAACAAAAACAAAACAAAAATAAAAATAAAATAGAAAGGCAACTGAGCATTCACTTTACCGCCGACGTTTTAGTGACGTTCTTACTGGAGATTCAAATGTGTATTTCTCCAACTGAAGATGGGTGAAAACCCGAAAGGCGTATTGGCATAAATAAAAATACATAAAATAGTGGCTGTTTGCTGTATTTCTTAAAATAAAATTAGTTGGGAAGAAACTTTATGTATAAACAAGTGAATCACGATTGTCACGCCATGGAACACGTTACAGCATATACTGTTTACTAAATAAAGAGGAATGTTGTAATGGGATTAGGGTATCGAATAATATCGTTGTATATGTAAGAAGCACGGGTAGAATAACGACAAAAGAACACGGAACCACTGTTGGCGAAGAACCGCGCTTTGTGTTTGTTTTGAATTTGTGTTATCGGTGGTGTTGTGCTGGAAACGTGCACTGACTGTCTCTTTTAGGCTAGTTTCAAGTTACAGCTTGAACAAGGGTGTTTTTGCGAAACCAGAGTGTTTTCAACTACACGCTCTTATCAAGCGCAGTCTTCCTGACGGTCGTAACGAGATGGGATGCCCCTGCAGTGCGGGTATCCCGTGTGACGTGCCGCTTAGAAGCGCTTTGACGTTGCGCTGTCACGATCCTGGTTACCCTCTTCTCGTTATCGAGAGACGTGAATACAGTGACAGAAATACTGATAGCAGACTCGGCGGCACACACGGTTGTGGTTTGTGCTGCAGAAGGCGTACAAATAAGTAAATATGAAAACGAACTGTTCTAAGGACCTGCACGTTGACTGTGGTGCCGTCGAGCTTACAAATGAGCGACCTTTGTGCCCTTTTGCCACCGACACAGTGTGAAGTGCTGAAACATGCATTGAAGAAGCAAAGATTCGAGATTTGCTACTTGGGCAGCAAACAATTGATGATAGCCGAAATGCAAAGGATATAAAAGCCAGACTGGCAATAGCAAGAAGAGTTTTTCTTAAAACTTGATATGCGCTAACATAGAATATAAGCCCAGTGCTAGGAAATCGTTTCTAAAGTATTTGGATTGTAGCGTTGTGTGTAAGTAAGTGACTGTGCTGTGTTACTGCTGTTTTCGTAACATCGGTATCAAGCCTGTAACTGTAAAGTACGGTGGACCGTACGTTGCTTTTAAACGCTGTGTGACCTGGACTGTAAACTGGCATGCTCGTCAGTGGTTTCTTTTTGTTATATTGAACTTTTTTTTAAAAAAAAAGAATACACAGCAGTGACAGAAATACTGATACCCGACTCGGCGGGACACATCGTTGTGGTTTGTACTGTAAATTTAGCGATGTCACCACGTTCTTAAATCCATATACATAATAAATTGTCAGGATTTAATTTCAAGTACTTGAAGGAATACACAAGTGACGTTATCAACAGCAACAGACGCACTAGGGGAGGCAGAAGATGACCACATAGTCTTGGACAACAGTCTTGTAGGCGATGAGATCTGGAAGAGGGAAATTTTCTAGTGGTGTAAGTGCTAGCGTATTATTTTTATCACTCAATTCTACCTAACATGAAGATCAATAGACGGTAACTCGAAGGCAAGTTTAACACTGCGAGGAAGCTGCGGATCAGAAAGTAATTTTTGATAGGTGGCATTAGCTGTAGCAGTATTATACTTAATTTCCACATCAGAAATTTGTTTGAAAGTGATGTGACGCTACCTATATACACTACAAACATGTCGGCCAAACAGTTATCTGCTGATCTGACACTTCTTCGTGGTGTTTTGTTCGTCCTTATATTAAGTTCTATTGATGATGTTATCGGTGGACAGAATTGGGTACCTCCAACAAAATTCGTTTGATTAGATTTGCTAGAATTTTTTTCACTTGATGTTCAGTAATTCACATTTATTTTGACGCTTTTAGAGATTAACTCTTCACTAGATCATCCAAGAAGGAAAGAGGAATTCTTCATACTCAGTGTCGTGTCACGTGTGAGCTAACTGCTCCAGAGCACAACCGGGTAGCTTTAGCTACTGTTCATGTTGGTAAAAATAATACGTACCGAATTACAGCTTTGGAAAACCTACGTCCTGGAGGTGTCGTAAACTACAAGTTTTTGATGTTGTCATAGATAGTGTGTCCATATTCTGAAGAGATTTGCGCAGCAGAGGGCAGCATGGGGACTGAAGACCACAATAACGACATTGATCTTTGGGCTTGTAAGTTGAAATCATTCAGTTGAGTAACGAAATGAGTTTTAAGTACTGTATGATCATCCTTATCTTGAAAGCAATCATATTCACTTAAATGTGAACTCGAATCTCATGGATAAAGTAACGTGATAACAAAAAATGCTGAATGAGTTAAGGGCTGCATACCAAACCCTCCATATTCTCTTGACCGTAGCTCAGGAGTTCTTGTAGAAAATGTTCCGACCGTCCAAGCGTCGTCAAAACAGTAAGGTACAGACAGAGTATAGCGTGTCTGATCTGAACGAAAACGACATAATACCGCTCAACTAAAAGGGATTCACTGTGGTGCTGTCGGCACTAATCCGTAATATTGCATGTACTGAACAGGGGCGCAAATTATGTCATGGGAAATATAACCTTGAAAGACATTTGTGGTATTTTTAGACATTTATGATATTATTGACTTCGTTCTTTCATTAAGGCTATACCGCTACAGTCAAACGTACGCTCCTGATTGCTTGGTTGAGTAATGGTGCGAAGTCTGTAGAGGGGCGCGCCCAGAGTCTCTACTGCCTGGCGGCCAGGAGGCGTTCAACACTTAGTGACGGGCGCCAGCACTGCTCCGTAATTCTGTCACCCCGCTGAGAGACCATCTGGTCCGGCTTACCGTGTCCTTGCACTGGTTTCGGTAACAAATACAATTCTACTGCACCCACATTCTTTGGCTCTGTAGCATACCACAAAGTCGAAGTTTTACATTACCTTCTCAGAAACCATGGTGCCTACTCGAACCAGGTATTTGACTGACTAATGAAGAATGAGTCGGATTCTTCTCGTATTACTTACAACGTTCCGGTACAAAATTAGTAGTTTTTCCTCTTTCATACGTGCGTCACCAATAAGAACTACCTTTAAGCCTGGAGGAAATGTTATGTTACGAATTTGGATTAACTTATAAGACACTAGCGTGGAAGACCAAGTGTCTTGTTGGGAGCCCTCACTCGCGATAATTAGTTAGTGCACCTGTGATGTCAGACGTTGATGTATACACATTACGCCGTGATAAATACAGTTTTGTAGCTTGCTTTTCTTGAAATATGCTACATTTTCTCTTTTACATACGTCCGTAAGTTTTACTATGTACCATGGAATTAATGTATTCATTATAAGTAATTAGTTATGTCTTTGTGGAGTATTGTTGCAATTGGAATACTTTAACCTCTTGATTGAACTAATTATGCTAATTGAATTTTTAATTCTGGAATAATTGCACTTGGCTGTGATGTCTGCAATTAACAACAAATAAATTGATAAGGGCACCAGAGTAATTTGCAGTTGCTTTTATTTTCACAAAAATATCCTGTTTTTGGACCACTGCTAGTTGATTTATCATTTGCAATACCATTAATACCTTTCGATAACACACTGCAATAAAACGAGAAAACAATAATATGCTCATCATATTACTAAATCTCTCAGAGCCAGTATTCCTAGAATTTAATTACTACTGCGAGGGCAGGCGAACTGTTTACTGGAGTGCCGTAGGGCTTGTCATTACCAGGTGGTGCTGTGCGTCTGGTTCCTGGGGTCGGAAACAGCCGGCAGGAAACGTAAGAGGGCGCCGGCTGTAATGGTGGTGGACAAAAGCAGTGAGTAAGCAGCAGCTTAAGTTCCTCGCGTAACGCGTAGCACAGAAGTGTCTCACACTAGGAGTATCATTCCGATAAAATTTTCAGTGGGCGTCTCCATTCATCTGACTGGTCAGTTTAAGTTCTTCGTCTCGGCAAGCTGCACAAATATGGTTCAGAAAAGGATTTTATCTTGAGCAAACACAATTTTGTTCTTTGCCACCCATATATGTTTCGGTAAATTTTCGTCATCATTTCTAAATTAATTTTATTTTTTGTACAACAACACACAAACATATTAACACATTTTGTTTTCCAGCACAATCACATTTGTTCCAATATGAAATTTCTGTGATTATGCTGAACAATAAATTGTTTTCGGAACAACTAATCACTGGCGTCTCTCTCCAAAACATAATTGTCCGCAAATTTTCTGATTATGATTATTATGCTCACAACATTTTCACTTAAGATATACCTTAATAGTACATACTGGTGTTGCAGCTTTCCCTTGTCAGCAGTATAGCTGATATTTAGGGCAATTCGTCACTTGCAACTTACAGGAATTTGTAGGCAGTGCTTTTTTTGTATTTAACGAAAATACGAGGCATTTGTTAATGTTACGTTACTTTCTGCAATTGATACTGCTACGTTAATTATCTGTTAAAGTTTGTTTGCTACATTATTTAATTTTTTTCGAAAAATTTTCCGCTTGTTTGTTGTGAATACATGTTACTTAAGACATACTTCGTAAATCAGTGTGTGTGAGAGGGTGTCTGTGCAGTCTGATTTTATTTACTATGTATGTTTTCCATGCTGTCATGGCCATAAAGGTTTCACAGTCATGATAATACAACAATCCTTGGCAGAAAATTAACATGGAATGCACACCTTCTTACCTTCCAGCATGTTGCCCGAAACTGATTAAAAACTAAAATTACTGATTGGCCGCAATTGATTCTGCTTCCTTTTACTTGTAAATCCCTTGTCTGTCCCTTCTAACTAATGTCAACATTTCCTGCATTTCCGGCACCCTACATTCTGCATATGTCCTGCAACCCTGGAAAGGCTAGCACTCCCTCTCGTTTTCCGTGTCTACCTATCTTCCCCATCTCGGATCCTACACCAACTCATCCACTTCCCACAACTGTTTTTCTTGTAGTACCTCTTGACACGATAATTACTAGTACAGCTACCCTGCAGCACCACTACATCCATAACGCACCTTTCTTGCACCTTCAAGTCCTATCCATTCTCTTCCGACAGAACTTGAAGGAACTCTGACCACCCAACGATCAAATCCGTCCTTTCAACCTATTCAGAAGCGCTCCATCTCACCTCAGCCTTCTGTTTTCCTCCTTCTTCCAATCTTACCCTCAGTAACTGTTCGTATCTAATATGAACAAGATCATCACGATTATACCATGTGATCATTATCATCGGCGCCGCCACACCACCACCACCACCACCACCACCACTGTTTGTTTGCCGGCCGGTGTGGCCGAGCGGTTCTAGGCACTTCAGAATGGAACCGCGTGACCATTACGGTCGCAGGGTCGAATCGTGCCTCGGGCATGGATGTGTGTGATGTCCTTAGGTTAGTTATGTTTAAGTAGTTCTAAGTTTTTGGGGACTGATGACTTCAGATGTTAAGTCCCATAGTGCTCAGAGCCATTTGAATCATTTGGATCACCACTGTTTACATTCTAACTGTTGGGCAAAATCATCTGAAAAGGTTTAAAAATCATAAAATTTGTTCTCCAATATATATTTTTAAAAACCGTGTTTTATATACAGGGTGTTACAAAGCGATACCGACAGACTTCAAGGGGTTGTCGATGGTGTCTTGAGGAACAAACTGAGGATAGCAACCCGTGTCTGAAGACGTCATTCAATTTCCAGTGTTTTTCGGCATAGAGGAGAAAAATAAACTGCCGTGGGAAACTATTGCGCGAAACTGACATCCATCAAGGCAATAGAGCATCGAATTTATGAGAGACAAGTCCTGTCTACAATCTACGTAGCAGCTAGCTGCATTTTTTTCCACTGTCGATAATAAGTAACATTAAGCGATGCTCCGGCTATGCTTCTTCAGCGTACAAAATCACGTTTTCTGCCGAAGGGGTGTCCCTGTAGCAGCCGCTGGCGTCTGTAACTTGAGTGCTCTGTATCGACCAGGGACAGCTTACTGTCCTCAATTTGTTCCTCATGAAAAGTCTCTGTAACCCTTCGAAGCTTCTCGGTATCGTTATGTAATAATCTGTGCTTGCAACCTTTTGTTAAACATGTAAGACCTTTGGCTGAAGAGCGGTTTACCCACTGCCAGCCCGCCCTACTCGTGGGGAACGAAAACCCCAGCAAGTCCTCTAGTAGCAGTCTCATAGACGTGTTGTCTCCTATCGTGTTCTGACGCAGCCATTGGCCTAGAAATATTTTGGGCTGCTTCCACTTACTGGTTATCAGAGCGGAGCACCTGCATCCCTTCATGCTTGATGTCTTCTCCAACGGCGATCGCCTCTTCCAACAGGATAACTGTCTGTGTCAGAAGGCCAGAATCGTGCCCCAGTAGTTTAAGGAACATCATTATGTTCAACGTTGATGTCTTGGACAGGATATGCTACTGATCTAAATGCGATGTAAAATACATGGATTGCTCAACGCCTACAAACCACAGGCGCTGAGTTTACAGGGTTTGCGTGGCCTGTGCGTAGATATCTGGTACCACATATTTCTGGACTGTTACGGGGGAGTTTTCCACACCATGCAGGGTCACTGCTGTATTGCTTTCCAGATGTGGATGAATATGCTATTTGGCTTACCAGTGTTTCTTGCTCAATGTTTCATATCTAGTTGGAGTAATTCGGAGTTTTCATTGTTTGTGCCGTTCTAAACTATGTCACTGTAGTAAAAGTTTGGCAGGACGAAAGACTGGAGTAATTTTTGTTTTATTCGAGGTGAAAATACGAAGGCCATTCAATAAGTAAGGCAAAACTTTTTTTCGGGAAGAGGTTGGTCTTATTCAGGATTCCAATACAACATACTATTCCCCACTCTTTCAGCTATAAAGTCATGTTTTTCAACACAGTCTCCGTTTAGGATGACTCTGTACGCCTCCTTCCAGGAGGGTCTGTATGTCCACAAGCTACCACTCTACTGGTCAGTGTTGGAGCCAATGCCTCGCTGCAGGTGTAACCTCCTCCTCATATACGTACTACTTCCCGCAGAGTGCAGCCTTCATTAATCCAGATAGATGGAAATCGGAAGGTGCGAAGATGTGAGCTGTAGGGTGAATAGGGAGAACAGTTAGGTGAAGTTTAGTGAGCACTTCGCGGATGTACAGTCTTTTGTGAGACCATGCAGTATCATGGAGAAGGAGAAATTCGTTTGCTGTTTTCTGGCGAGGAACACGCTGAAGTCGTTTCTACAGTTTCACGGCTGTGTACTGCCGGTCGGCAAACGGGAGATCGGGCAGGTTTGCGATGATGACAAATGCCTCGTCCAACGGCTTACCGTGGTTTTGTTCACTGCCAGTCCGTCCGCTTAGCTGAGTGATCATCTCATCTGACTGATATGCCACGAGCTGGGGCTCAATTCCCGGTCAGGTCGGAGATTTTCTCTGTTTGGAGACTGGATGTTGTATTGTCCTCATCATCGTTTCCACGGAATTCGCCCAAAGTTGCGTCAACTGAAAAGACTTGCAACTCTGCGGCTGAGTCGCGGACATCAAGGTCATACAGTCTGCATTATCATCATGTTCACTGCTGGGCCTCTGTAGAAATTCTGCAAACGCCTATCAATACCTGCGATGGTCTGTTTTTCCACAAAAAGAAACTCACTGCTTGAAACGCATCTCCGTTAGAGAAACCATTTTGAAAGCTACGTATAGCACCGTCACCTATCGGAATTTCATGAAACTATAGGGGCTGAAGCGGGAATATTCCACGATGCCCGAGATCAAATATCAAGATCATCGGTCTCTTCAGATTAGGGTAGGATGGAGAAGGATGTTGGCTGTGCCCTTCGAAAGTAACCATCTCGGCATTTCCGTGAAGATATTCAGGGAAATCACAGAAAATCTAAATCAGGATGGCCCGACGCGGGTTTGAACAGCCGTCCTCCAGTACGCGAGTCCAGTGTGCTGAACCATTGCACAACCTCGCTCGGTCCACGATATTCTACAACACATTCCGCATTTTTTCAACCGAAATTGGCCGAGAAGAAAAACTGCGTTTCATTACTTATTGAACGCCCCTAGTATTTTTCCGCTTTTCTCAAATGGTTCAAATGTCTCTAAGCGCTATGGTACTTACATCTGAGGTCATCAGTCCCAAAGACTTAGAACTACTTAAACCTAACTAACCCAAGGACATCACACACATCCATGCCCGAGGCGGGATTCGAAACTGCGAACGCAGCAGAAGCGTGGTTTCGGGCTGAAGCGCCTAGGACCGCTCGGCCACAGAGGCCGGCTCCGCGTTTCTGTATCGCATGTAGGGAAGAGAAAGATTTCCTGCTCTTTGTAAAAGTTTGATCTTCTCTGTTTAGACGTTCATCGAAGACTGCCCCGACAGCTTTTTTAAATTTTGTTTATTTTTGTATTTTAATTTTTTAAACAAGGTAACTCTTACCGCTTAGAAGTTTTGAAGGAAATGTTACACGAAAATCACCCTTCGGTGTGATATTAGATTGACGTGCGACATGTTTTTTTCGCAACAGTAAATAAAGTGACACGTCAGCAAGGCTCGGTGGTCCACGAGTGAAAGTAACCCGGGGGTGGCGACAACGGGCGAGGGTAATGGCCGAATCAGCACGGCCGCTGCCGCACTCCACCACCCATACAAGGACACAAACTCGCGCCGCACTGGCCCTAATTAGCGTTTTACTGCCTTCTCGTCGACCCAAATGTCCGCGGACGGCTCTGCCATTCGTATGGAAATGAGTGCCGTCCGGGGTATCGGATCTGTAGCCGGCGCGTCAGGGGGTGGGGCACAAAAGGCTGGTGTGCCGACAGTTAGCGCGGCTCAAAGACCCGGCGTGGAAACACCGCTAACAGCACACCGGCTCTTCGTTGACACTGGCGGCGTCAAAACGAGTTTGCTGCACTGCCATCCATTTACTTATTTTTGTACTTGGAAGCTGGTCAGCATAGACGCTTTTTGCTGGCTGTCTTAGATCATGTTACCGCGAAATGACTCAGTTGTGAGCACACAATATAACGGATTTCGTCCAAATTTATGGTATGTACAGGGCTTGATCAGGAATGAAACTGACAGAAGTAGCGCCACCAGATGGCTAAGCAATTAGAGATAGAGAGAAAAAAAAAGAAAACGCTTTTGGTGCGGGTCGGACGAGGCATCAGTCATTTATGTTAGCGTGGTTACCAGGTAACGGTTACCGCAGCGGGAAGAGTACAGAACCGTAAACCGGACACTTCATAATAGGATAATGTAGTCCCGAAACAAGTCGTGGTAAATATTTTACAATTTGTTAACTGATGCGTAAAATTCTCAGTACTTGCACATGAGACGTTATAAGACGACTTCACAACAGATAAGGTAATCCGAGGGGCGTGGGGTCGAATCCCTAAGCGGAAACTTCTTTCTTTTAATTTCTACTTTACTTACTCTGTAAATAAACGGAAATAATCATAAACATATTGTATTTTTTTCGTTGTCTGGCCTACTATGGACCACATGAAATAACTTATGTATTTTTTCTTTTCTCCTGTCTTCCTTTCCAGTAATTTTTCATTCTTCCCCTACATTTTCGTCTCCTTCCTTCTGACCGTATTGCACCTGTATTTTTCTTTGTTTTCTCATGGAAGACCTTTGACTCTTGCTCTGAACCTTTTTCTTTCCCCTATTTCCACCTCCGTTATTTCAATTTCCCCGAGGTCTGCTTCAACTTCTTTTATCTACGCCATTGATGTTTTGTAGTTACTGTAAAGAAGTTAAAAATTCTTTTTGTTACCCTGTTTTCATGTAGCCTTTTTAGGTGTCTACAGAATGCAACTCTTCCTCATCGTGTCTGATATTCGCTCTATTTTTTATAAACTTATTTATTACTTCTTAATTTCCATTTCCCATTCTCATATTTTGGTCCCAAGATTTTCTTGATTATTTTCATTTTCTTCTTTTCTGTTCCACCTGGTGGTTTGGCTGTATTTAACGGAAGGAATTCTGCACAAAGGCAGTCTGCGTGCCCACTTCTTTCATTAGCTTGTAGTTAAGCGCATATGTCATAGATTTGGACGAAATCGGTGCTGACGAGTATATCAACTGTTGTACCGTCCTCCTTACCGTTACTCCATGCTTCTCAACTTGGCTTCGTGTAGTGCCGCCAACCAAGATTTGTGGGAAAGTTGTTCATACAAGAACATTGTTTTGCAAATAGCTGTGATCATTTCCGTTTTCTGCCACTGCAGTTTAAGTTTTCCAGTGTTAGGCTACCTAGAATGTATCATAATTAATGGCGAACTCTGATGCAGACGAAGGTATATGGTAACAGAACCAAATGCATTTCAGTAATCATGGGCGCCCGCAGCTCGCGGTCGTGCGGTAGCGTTCTCGCTTCCCACGCCCGGGTTCCCGGGTTCGATTCCCGGCGGGGTCAGGGATTTTCTCTGCCTCGTGATGGCTGGGTGTTGTGTGGTGTCCTTAGGTTAGTTAGGTTTAAGTAGTTCTAAGTTCTAGGGGACTGATGACCATGGATGTTAAGTCCCATAGTGCTCAGAGCCATTTGAACTATTTAATCATGGTCCCGCAAACAAGCCGTCTCGGGAAAGGAAAGTTAGAATATCAGAGTTTAACGTCCCATCGACATCCAGGCCATTAGAGACGGGGCACATACTTGTACTGTTTCAAGGGTGGGGAAAGAAATAGGCCGTGCCCTTTCAAAGGAACCGTCCCAGCATTTACCTGGAGCGATTTAGGAAAATCGTGGAAAAACTACAGCTGGATGGTCGAACTTGGATTTGAACTTTCGTCGTCCCGCAAGCGAGTTCCTTGTGCTGGCTAATGCGTACTTCGCACGGTAGCAGTCTGTCGGGTAATTGCGAATTACTAGTTGCGACTCGCTACTGCCTTCTGCATGAAACACTGTTCTAGTTTCTACCAATATATTTGAAACTTTAACTTTTAGATATTTTCGTCCATCGCCCACTTAATAACTAATACAATACTGTTTCAGTACGTTATGTGTTACCGTTTACTGTCCACTTGTCATCTTCACATTAGCATTATTGGGTTGGCCCGTAAGGTCAGGGGTTTTTAAGTGTTGGTTTCCACAAAAATAAACAAGAAACGAACAACAAATCGGGCAATAATGTATTCTCCGTTGTTATTTGTAACTTCTTCCCAATCTTCAACAAGCTGTTCAGTGTCTTTACTGTTGGAAATCAACTGGTTTCCACTCAAAGAAATCGTCAAGCGAAGCCTTCACTTCCGCGTCATTACTGAGCGAAACGCCGCGCTGTGCATTCGAGAGGAAATACGAAGGCGCCAAGCCGGGAGAATACGGAGGTTGCAACAGCCGCCTGAATGCCTTCCTTGGCGATGTGAGGGTGTAGTCGTATTGCAGAAGAACGCCATGTCGCCGATCAGGTCTTTGTTGCTGGATAGCGTTGTTGAGTCGTTGCATTTGTTGTGCCTGTAGTCCCGCATTCACTGTTTGGTTCCGATCAAGCAATGTGTGGTGGATAATGGCTGCCTTTCCGGTCTTAATTCTCATCTTTCATTCGCTTAAACCACTTTTGAGTCATCCATAAAGACTTCGTCATACACATCACTAATCTTCCGAGCACTTTCTGTGGCTATGGTTCCTCGAATACAAGCAAGAAGGAGCAGGTGTCGAAAATGCTCTTTCGTATTTTAATGACCTGAAAAGACCAGACAGGATATCAGCGTAAAAAAACTAAACAATATTTTTAAGGCACATAATTCTGTATTGGATAGCAAAAAATGCGCAACCAAAACATTTTATTTTTCACGCAAAATTTTCACTTAAAAAACTCCAAGTCTTATGGGCCATTCCGGTAGCACGGCACTCTGTTGTATAGTGAGCTACTGACTTATTCAATCATCCTCGAATCATCTCTAAGATCTTGAAAAGGCTGCACAGTTCGTTACTCTGGTTCTTTATTTGTATTAATGAGAGTGTTGTACACTTTAATTCTCTGGATTCTTCTCTATGACGTAATCCGAAATGTAAAGTCAGGTGATGTTGAAGACCAGGATACGGACTCTTGCTCTGTCTGTCCATCGTGGACCATATTCGCGCGTTAGATATCGTCTTGCATCAGCAGCAAAATGTGCCGAAATATCTATCACGTGCGTCATTCCCATCTACTTGAAGACAGTACTGTTACACTTGAATCTTTCGAGATGGGAGCAGTCGTGTTCATGGGGTTGTACGTAAACGTTCCTACTTTGAAGAACATACGCCGTCACCCATTCTTAATTCCATTGAAATGTGTCTGGGACAGTTTGGAACAGCGGGTAAAACGTAGCAACCAACATCCCGACAATTTGGAAGTCCGCGCGATATGAAGTCAGTGAGTAGCTTCGTTTGCATATGGCATACACGAAGAACATTATGGACTCCGAATGAAACTATTGTCGCCATTTAACTGTAAATTTTTATTGTTTATTTATTTCAGTATCGCGATTGCCGTTGTAGAGCTTTTTTCACGTACAAGGCTGAAAAAAGGCAGTAATTATTATAATGAAAAATGGTTACGTTTAGTGAAATAGCAAGCTCTGTCGTTACATTAGTGTTGACTCTGCACTCCAAGGTATAACACACGTAATCTGCTTATGTTCCCTGTCTGAGAAAACTAATGTCTGGTTCAAATAACATCATCTGACTGCTTTTCTGGTGGACTCTAAATGCTCTTCTCAACTCAATATAATTTCACATGAAAGTTAATTATCATCCCTGCCACGTGCAACAAATGATTTATATCCAAATTATGACGAGACGTTGTCCTCTTCGCAGGGTTAACTGTATAATAAATCCTTTAAAAGAACTAATTTGTACTTTGGGTACCTTGTCATGACTTGGTGTTATGATCAGTTGGTTCGTTCCTGTCTATACTGGAACTTTTTGTCACAGGATTCGTTATGTAAGAAATTTCTGTGATCACTTCTTTTATTATTATAATTTTGATTTCAGTCGAATTACGACACCAGCTATCATTACACGCTCACGTTACCGTATTGCACCATGTTTGTTTCTGTTCAGAATACTATCAAGACACGTCACCTCTTCTGTTATGCCTTTGTGTTATCTTTCCTCTATCAATCAACTCCTTTGTTCAAGTCGGATTGACAGTTCTTGATCCACCTCATCTGCTCTCTTCCCGCTCCTGACGACGCCAGCCTGCATTCATCTGCTGGCGCCACCCTCCCCACTCTGCCGCATAATCGCTGTCTTTCGACATATATTGGGTGGTCAGAAAAAGTACGGAAACTTTGTAAAGGCGTTCCTGGGGAGATCACGCTGAGAAATAACTGTTAAGGAAGAAATTCCATACGTTGCAGCGTTTCCTATTTAATTAGCATTGATGTTAGCCAATAGTGTCATTGCACGCGCAAATTCAAGCTGCCTGCTAGAGATAGTGTTGCCAAATGTTTTCTTTGTTTGGTTTCCTGAAACAGAACATGAGTGGACATTGGATGATATCAAAGATCGAGGAGCCCACTACTGTTTTGTTAAGGAAACGAGGAACACATTTGCCGGCCGGAGTGGCCGTGCGGTTCTAGGTTCTACAGTCTGGAGCTGGGCTGCCGCTACGGTCGCAGGTTCGAATCCTGCCTCGGGAATGGATGTGCGTGATGTCCTTAGGTTGGTTAGGTTTAATTAGTTCTGAGTTCTAGGCGACTGATGACCTCAGAAATTAAGTCGCATAGTGCTCAGAGCCATTTTTGAAGAACACATTTGAGAATACTGCTTCTGGCAGGGAGCTTGGATTTACGTGCGCAACGACGTGATTGGCTAACCTCAATGCTAATTAAATCGGAAACGGTTGTGATGTATCGAATTTTCTTTTTTAACAATGATTTCTCCGCACAACCCATCCCAAAACACCCTTCTTTTGAGATTGCTTTTTACCACCCTGTATATTTAGGGCGGCGCTTTTGGTATTTTCCTGATGCTCCTCACTCCGATTCCCACCCAAAGAACGATGTGTGTCCATCTGATAAAACAACACATTCGGTGTGTATTGCTAGTAATTACCGTTTTGTATTGGCGTCGTATCTCACTCAGTAGCCACCTAATCCACAGTGCGTATCCATCGTATACCACAATACTGTTATTTTTTTTTTTTTGCTAGTAATTGTCTTTTTGGATAGGTGCATTATCCTATCTAAATTTCCACGTCGTATGTAGATTTGAGTCCATCTTTGTGTATATTCCACTTTTGCCACGCAAAATTCTATCGGTTTTCATTAAATAGGTCGAATAATGTAACGAGACATCATACTCGATGGAAGATACTGTCGCGTTAGAATTATCAGACATGTGTGAATGACAAGGCCAATGTTTAATAAGTTTTTTCCACATTTGCACATGAAAAAGACTCTACAGCCGAAATCGCGGTAGTGAAATAAATAAATAATAAGAAGTTACAGACAAATGGCGGCAATTATTTTATTTAGAAAGTATATTATGACTGTGAAGTTATAGACTCTTCGCCGCCGAATTCAGGTCACTGTCAAGGTTAGTGGCGGGATTACAGGGTATTAGTGTCTGCTGAGAAGGTGACTATTCTTTTGTCCGATGTCGTTATGGGTACAGACCCGACATAATATGGTACGCTGTGCGACACGATCGCCCAGTGTTTATCTTAAAAAGTACGTGCAAGTATACAGGGTGTTACAAAAAGATACGGCCAAACTTTCAGGAAACATTCCTCACACAGAAAGAAAGAAAATATGTTATGTGGACATGTGTCCGGAAACGCTTACTTTGCATCTTAGAGCACATTTTAATACTTCTCTTCAAATCACATTAACCATGGAATGGAAACACACACCAACAGAACGTACCAGCGTGACTTTAAACACTTTGTTACAGGAAATGTTCAAAATGTCCTCCGTTAGCGAGGATACATGCATCCACCCTCCGTCGCATGGAATCCATGATGCGCTGATGCAGCCCTGGAGAATGGCGTATTGTATCACAGCCGTCCACAATACGAGCACGAAGAGTCTCTACATTTGGTACCGGGGTTGCGTATACAAGAGCTTTCAAATGCCCCCATCAATGAAAGTCAAGAGGGTTGAGGTCAGGAGAGCGTGGAGGCCATGGAATTGGTCCGCCTCTACCAATCCATCGGTCACCGAATCTGTTGTTGAGAAGCGTACGAACACTTAGACTGAAATGTGCAGGAGCTCCATCGTGAATGAACCAAATATTGTGCCGTGCTTGTAAAGGCACATGTTCTAGCAGCACAGGTAGAGTATCCCGTATGAAATCATGATAACGTGCTCCATTGAGCGTAGGTGGAAGAACATGGGGCCCAATCAAGACATCACCAACAATGCCTATCCAAACGTTCACAGAAAATCGATGTTGATGACGTGATTGCACAATTGCAACATTACCTTCCTTCAGTTGGGCCAACTGGCGCCGAATCGAGGAAGTACCGTACATACTGACGAAACTTAAATGAGCTCTAACAAGGAAATTAGGCGTTTCCGGACACATGTCCACATAACATCTTCTCTTTATTTGTGTGTGAGGCATGTTTCCTGAAAGTTTGGCCGTTCCTTTTTGTAACACCCTGTATAACGGGCCCACGCAGTATCAATGGAAGCACCCGGGAAAGTTCAATTACAGAGTCCGGAGACATTCGATATATTCGCTCGTAACATCGGTGTTCCAACTGCCTCTAAGACTGGTGCAAAGGAATCCATTACTCCGCGACGGCGCTGGGGGTGGCTGGACTGCTGCAGAAGGTCCAGCGCTGGCGCCGGTCCAGCCGTACTGGCGCCAGGGCCCCTTATCCGATCGAACGCGCAGGCCATTCGTAAACGCTCTGAAGACGCCGCCGGGCCCGTGCGCTGCAGGCCCCACTGAGCGCCGGCGTGCCCTAGGTGGGTCGCGGGCTGCCCTGCAAACGTTACACAAGGCCCGACTGACTCACGTTACGTCGGCAGGCGGCGCCCGCCGGCGCTTCGCTTTCCCTCGACCCGGACGCTGCTTCCGAGCGTACCAGTTTCTCCTTTATTGTGTTCGCCGACTGCCGCTAGAAAATGCTGCACGGTACACACAGCCGCGAGAGTCTTCCTGTAATTCTGCACTATACTTCAGTACTTCGGTATAAATACGCAGAAATAGTCAAATAGTAATGAATATATTACCGGCAAAATGTCCAGTCAAGGCATGGTGTTGGATGCCAAGGCAATGAGTAGAATGCCGGGATCTTTTGGCAAGGTGTTTAACTTAATTTAAATTTAACACTTTTGCTAGGAAATGTATAAATTACATAGGTATTTTATAAAATGCGATATGGACACAGGCAAACTATAAAATTATGTACAATGAAATAACTTATTCAGACTAGAAATTTACATATTTACTGAAAGTTAAATCACAACATGAACATTATCACAACTATCTATGTCTGAAAAACCTGAGGTACAAGTGTTCTTATGGTTTTTTAACACTTAGCAACATGTAATAAACAATTGAAATGAACACTTTTTTTAACAATTATTACAAACGTATAATAAACAATAAATAAATCTGAACTTCAGTTTTTATATACTTCGAAGTTGTATTTCTTTTGTAGTTCATTTGTTTGCAGCAAGCAGAATTGTAATGACTTTCTGAAATTCAAATAACCTTCTCCAGAGGTTCTGGTATTTACTTTCGTACAGTCTAGAACCGCGCGACCGCTACGGTCGCAGGTTCGAATCCTGCCTCGGGCATCAATGTGTGTGATGTCCTTAAGTTAGTTTGGTTTAAGTAGTTCTAAGTTCTAGGGTACTGATGACCTCAGCAGTTAAGTCCCATATTGCTCAGAGCCATTTGAACAATTTGACCTGTGAGACGTGTATTTCTCCGCCGCAAAATTGTCGGGCTTTCCCAAACACTTCTTGCATGCTGTGAACTGTCACTACGTGTATAATTGCTGTAGAATTCCTGCTTCAGTACCCAGTTTGTAGAAACCACTATTTGCCACATCACCCACGACAGTCCAAATTTTGCAAGCGACTCAAAGACCTTTATCAGTTTCACAGACGGAACTCTAACTCTAGGTCATTTTTAAACTAACTGGAACATTTTTCAGAGGGCATTTTAATTTTCCTTGGCTTAGTCTTGTCGACCAATAATAGCCTATTTTGTTATTGATGCAAAGGGGGCATTCTTCCCTGACTTCTCTTTCTTTCAAACTAAAGCGTAAACGCCATTCTAATAATGTCTAGACAAAATATGAAATACTATGCATTTCAGACCCGGCCTACTAGTTTTTGGTAATCGATGTATTGCCTAGACATTCAATAAAATGCCGAATTTCACAGTTTGCCATTAAAAAATACAAATGCCTCTCAGATTCGTTTGAGACCAAAACAGCAGTCAGACAAAGCGATAGTCTGTCCCCGATGGTTTAAAGCTATGTTCTTGAAAAATCCTAGGTTTCCGAGCGAAGTTGATTTGAACGGGCTATAACCCGATAAGAATGGGAACTAAATCCAAGGCAATCATAGCAAACTGTCTAGCTTTCGCCTATGGTATAACCATTATGTCAAACGACTTAGAAACTTCTAGGATTCAAATCGAACTGCTAAAGGAAACCGCCAAACAAATTGACATGTAGGTATAATTCAGAAAGTAGAAAAACCGAGACTGCTGCAAAATTCCGGACGAAATATCGTGACATCAGCAAAGTAGAAAAATTCAGGTAGCCAAGTGAAGTCCGTATGAAAAACGAATAGGAGAAGGAAGCAAATAAGGAACGAATACTTTATCTTAAAAGTCTACCAAATATCGTATCTTACCTAACAAATAATAGTAATAATAATAATAATAATAATAATAATAATAATTAAATCCTCAAAACATTGTGAAACGTGTTTCAAGCCAGTAGTTATGTATGCAGTAGAAATTCTGTACCTAAATGTAAATGAATGCCACCTCGAAGAACCGGAGAAAATGGAGTGCAGAACCATTTGGGCAGTCGTGGGATCAAATTATAAGAATCGCTCCCACTAAAACAGAGCTATCAGCGAAATCTGTGGCAAAGTAGAGAGAATTATGGACATAGTCCATAAAAGACTTATTCGATTTTACTGTCGTCACAAACAAATGGACTGGAGCAGGCTTACCGAGAAGAGTTTTTTCATTCAAACCCCAAAACCACGATATGCTGGTTTGTAAATACCAAAGAGGAGCACGAAGTGGTGCAACGCAAACCTTAAGACGCCGGTGACCGGGATCTCTTCCGCTAGAAGGTAATGGCGAACGGGTACGCTGAGACGAGCAGCAAAAACGAGAAGCGACGTCCCTCGGACGGAGGAGCGTCAGCTAGCCAACTCACAAATGATGCAGGAAATATGGGCAACAAGGAAACCACTGTGCTGTCGCGGGCACGTGACGCGGAAAGTTCAAATGGCTGTGAGCACTATGGGACTTAACATCTGAGGTCATCAGTCCCCTAGAACTTAAAACTACTTAAACCTACTAACCTAAGGATATCACACTCACCCATTCCCGAGACAGGGTTCGAACCTGCGACCGTAGCGGTCGCGCGGTTCCAGACTGTGGCGCCTAGAACCGCTCGGCCACCCCAGCCGGCAAAGATGACAAGCTAACAGCAACTAGTTATCACTGCACGTTGGCAGCAACCACGCGAGTTTTACAATGAATGGAGTTAGCTAATGACTGCGGATAAAAAAGTCAACAGTTCACACTTATAAGTAAAAGCCTTTAAGACTTAGCATGGTCCAGAACTAACAAATAGGGCCTGCAAGATGTAAACATGTTGTTAAAGGCCAAATATAGTCACAAGGGACTTCGGACTTGCAGAACATACCACAAGGCTTGTGTACTTGCTCAATTGTTAATATTTGAATAGACAAAAGATTATGGAATTAATTTGGCGAATCTCCGCAGTGGCATGTACAAAACGATTAAATGTACTTAACTTGAGCTAACATGAGGTAGCTGATAGAAGCGCCTGGCTGCGGGCAAACCTAGACTTCGTGCGACGATGGAAGCGTTGCAGCAGTAGGAAGAAAACACGTCTCTGCTCCAGACCCAGGAACGTGTCGTCCGACCTGCCCTGCCACCATGTGTCAGAAAGAAAAAAAGCCGACAGTAATCTGCCCAAATACGGCTACAAATGACAATATCTAAGATGCAGGTAATATTAACTTATTGGCGAAGTGGCTACACACACAAGTCACGAGCTCGTCACTCTTGATATTACATGAAAATGGACTACGTGAACTACAACCACCTGTAAATCCAAATACCAGGGCACAGCCTCTTTTAACAGTGCATTGCCTTCGACACAGACTATACTGCAGTCCCAATTACATCAGCTCTATTTACAACAGAAAGTATTGACCTGGAAGAAACAGATTAAAATCAATTACACTGGCCGATGACTATAACACAATCACTCGGAGCCGTAATGAACATGATGAGTCAACTTGAACGCAGATGTGTGCTTGTGGTAACAGGTACCAGTAGAAGATCAACAATTAACTCCACTTTTGGTGCGAAAGAGCCATGACTTCCAGGAATCCAAGCAGGGGTGTTGTTGCCTACAGTCCTTGCAGGCGATCTACAGGTGCCGTAATGTTTCAGCCTCAAGGGTTGGCGCGGTGCTTGCAGACCATGTTGCTCGCGGTGTCAGGTGCCCTTCCCGCAACTCACCGCTATCAATGCTTAATTCAGCCGGAACATTTTGCCTGCGACCAACTTAAGAACTCGCAGTTTCGCGAGCTCCACATCCTGGCAGCAGGAGTGCCACATAACCAACTCACCGGCTATGTGGCCTCCGGTACCACGGCTCGCCAAACCCAACAACACACTCCTGGACCAAAGACCCTAGCCCTGGTATATGACTAGGATCGATATCGTCTGTACAAGTAGTTAGTGGCACCATTGGAACGGCATACCCACCAAAATGAAAGCGGCCACGGCTCTCTCGGTTGACGACTGGAAAACTGTGGCCTAATCAGATGAGTATGAGTCCCGACTTCAGTTGGCGCGGACCCCCGAATCCATGGACCCAAGCTGTTAATATGCCACTGAGCAAGCTGGTAGTGGCTCCATAATGGCATGAGCTGAATGGACTGGATCCTGTGGTACAACTGAACAGATCATTGACTGGAAATGCTTGGAGACCATCTGCAGCCATTCATGACTTCATTTTCCCAAACAACGATGGAATCTGTATGGAAACAATGACCCGTGGCACCAGGCCACAGCTGTTCGCAATTGGTTTGAAGAACATTGTGGACAATTCGAGTTAATGTTATGATCGACCGAGATAAATCACATCGAACGTTTAATTACCGTAGTCGAGAGGTCAGTTCGTGCATAAAATCTTGCACCGACGACTCTTTATTATGGCCAGTTTCAGAGGCAGCGTGGCTCAGTATTTCTACAGGGGACTTCCAAACACTTGATTGTGTTCCCATGCCGTGTCGCCTTGCTGCACTACAGCCGGCAAAGGTAGGTACGATACTATATTAGGAAGTTTCCCATGACTTTTGTCATCTCAGTGTACGTTGATCTGTTGTTAGAGTTGGCAGGACAAAGATCGTTTGATTTACTGATATTTTGACTGTGGAGATAATAAGAGCCATCGTCACTAAAAAGGGGATGGAAAACGAACAGAAATAAATGGACGATTGTTTCCCGGGAGGGAACTGAAAGCGAATGATACGATACAGTGATTTTTAATCTACTTTTGTAAATACGTTTTTCAGTTACGGTGTGTAAATGCACTGGGCTTTCATATACGACACGTACAGTTTTTTTGGAAAAACTAGCAGTTTTCGCCAACATCATATTTATTTGAATTATCCGTCTTTCAGTTAGCAGAGCAGCTCTGCTGACTCGCCCCTGCAGCAATCGCTTTCATCTCAGAGCAGCACACTCGACATCCTCAATTATTTGCTCCGTTTATTCGAATTTCGGTCTTTGTCGGATTGCACGTACCTTATGCGCAAAGGACAACCCTACACAGCAGTGACAGCTAAGCTTTATGGATTTACTGTGATAAACGGCTGTAAGCTTCCAGCAGCCAACCGTTTCGTACCAGTATTACCTGCAGAGTCGACAGGGATTAAACTCGGGGGATCTCAAAGCTAGTTACTATTCATGATGTCTTGTGTTTTTCTTCATTTTCATCGCAGGTAGTGTAGTAGAGATTTGTTACAATCCAGTTATCTGGTGGCGTGTGTGCATACGAGAATATCGAGCCAGCTGGCAACAATATTATCCCTCGTTCTTATTTTATTTCAGACTGCCGTACTATCGATCGTAACCTTCATTAACCCTGTTGCGTAGACATATTTGTGTAAACGCCCCAGAACATAAAAATAAGTCACCTGACTGAATTCAGAAAAAAATTAACTGTTACCAAAAAAATCCGTTACGACTAAGAAAATTCATTTAGCCGTTAAAACGTTCTAACTTGGGAGTTTTAATTAACATGAGCATTTTTTTAAATTCAAGTACTTCAGCTACAAACTAAATATTCAACTAATACATTTTTCTTATATTCAGACTCAGCTTTTCTTTTTCTTCCGATCTTCTTTCTCAGTGTCGAATCCTAGGGACACTCAGTAACTTAATTATCTTAGGCAAACTTACAGTTTTGTGAGCTGTTCCATTACGTTATATTTCAAATACACCCAGAAAAATGTTAATTGCGATTTTTGCGTTTAATGGTAAAACGAGGTTTTATTTTAGAGAAAACAGATAATACGCTGTAATTATCGCTTATGCCGCTAAGCTGAAATTAAATTAAATCAAGCCTCCCACTCCGTGGCTTCAGTGCAGCAATCGTGATGTATTTTCAGAGGGAGGAAACAGTCATGTTGCAAAAAGAGCATAGGTTTTATTGACGCGCTTCGACTTTTTGAAACATCTTCAGAAATTCTGCATGGGAAAAAATACAAAAAAGCAGAGTAGTGGGATGGTCCTATCTAGCATAACAAGTGGTAAAACTTTTTAAAAATACTGTGAAAACAACGGAGTGAAGGGGGATTTATGTACAGGAACTGCGAGCAACGCAGTAATAGTAAGTAGTCGAAATTTTTGTTGTGCAGCTGAAATGCAGAAGTAAACGAATTAAAAAGAAATCGTTGCCTTAGACTTCGAACGAAGAGCCAATTTGCAAATCGCTAGTGCATTGTTTGCATAGAGGTGCCGATCCCCACCTTCGGCGAACTCGTGCAGCTATGCTTAGATAGGGCCACACTTCCATGCTTGACACAATTATTTGTGTGCAGCTTGTCCTGGTTGTGAATCCATGACCACATGTGGGCACGCTACGTGAGACTGCCAACCAGGACGCTGTCGACGCAGCGGATGGAAGCTCCGCTAGGTGGCATTTACATGCTTGAAAGTACAGTGAATAAGGATAAAATAGAGCGTACAGCGACGTCCATTCACATTAAAAACAGGTGGAAAGTAGGTGATAACAGTAAAATAGATGTACAAACAATTAAAGAAGATATACAGCATCTAGCACGTGACGCTATCAGCTGCTGTCAGAGTTAAGGACAGGAAGTCTGTGAGAAATACGTGGACATAACATATCGTTTAAAAACAAACAAGTTATATAAACAATTCTATAAGTGAAATGTAAAGTATGAGATACATAAATAAATTGACATCTTTATGAGGAGAATTGTGCGACTGCTCTGTTACATTCTTTGAAAAACTGTCATAACTGAATCATAAAATGTCTGATCTGGTCATTAAGACGAACATCTTTAACAACATGAGAATGTTTCATAGTCTCCAATTGCTCCAAAAAAGACAATTTTTTGCTCTTGGGTGCTACATAGGACTATGCACCTAATCTGCTTCTATGTGTTTTACGTACGTAGGATTTCTGAAGAAGATGAAACAAAGGTGAAACTCGTCAACGAAGCTTAAGCTATTTTTGCAGCCTATTGTGTTTTTCCTATGGAAAATGAAATTACCTTTCACTTTACCTGCAGCCCTTGCCTCGACGATTTCCTTCAAAAACTATTAAAAAAATATATTTGAAGCCACCGCATTCTTCCTGCCAAACAAAAAGTACGTATAATCAGTGTCAGCAGTAGTCTAGTTACTCATTCTTCATACCTAAGCTAAAAAAACTTTTCTTTACAATTAAAGAAAATCAGATGCTTTGTACTCAACGTAGGCAAGAAAGAACAACGTCGCGCGCTATACTTTACAGCATTATCAGTAGGCAGTTTCTTTCTGAAACATGCTTCTAGATCGGCGATAGAGGAAAGGCATTTCGTAGTTTTGTTAAACAACACCCCCTTCCCCTTATACAGTAATGTTAGTCACTCTTTGCATAGACAGATCCCCCCCCCCCTCCCCGCTCTTCACCATCCCCCTCGGCTCACAGTTTCTTAGCTCTGGATGGGTCCAATGTTCATCACGGGATGTCATCTCCCCACACATTTCTGTTCTTTACATCGTCGCGTATGCATTACAGAAAAGCATGAAAGACACAAATTTGTGCAAACACATATTACTCAAGATTTATGCATTTGCGTTTCGATGTTTACTACTGCTTGTACGAACGAAACACTGAAAGCGTCTTATAAAACGAAAATGGTGCGGTACATCTTCCTCTACAGTAGTTCCCTCAAGTCTTGTGCCATATAATCTTATCCCTGTTTGTAGTCAGTATTTTCTTACATATTCCTTTCCTCGCCGATTCAGCAGAGAACCTCGCTACTTCTTACCGAGCGAGGCGGCTCAGTATTTAGCACACTGGACTCCTATTCGGGAGGACAACGGTTCAAACCCGCGTTCAGCCATCCTGATTTAGGTTTTCCGTTATTTCTCTAAATCGATCCAGGCAAATGCCGGGATGGTTCCTTTGAAGGGCACGGCCGATTTCCTTCGCCGTGCTTGACACTATTCGAGCTCCTGCTCTGTCTCTAATGATCTCGTTGTCACGGAACTTTTAGACTAAATCTTCCTTCTTTCACATTTCTTATTCTGTCTGTCGACATAATTTTCGGTATCGCTTCATAACATAACTCCTCAGACGTTTTGACCCTCTTCTGTTTTCCCGTTGTTCATGATTTGAACATCTCTTCTGTATTCTGTTATTGACAACGGTTACGGGGCTATTTTCGGTAGTCAGTGTGCTGTGATCAAAATGCTATGCGTACTAATGGTCTCAAACAATAATCTAGTGGTCTCAAACAATAATGGAAGGTATAAGAAGGGCGAGTAACAAAATAAAAAAGTGGTCGACTGCGTGAATGGTAATATCGTGGAAAGTGCTACATTGTTGTAATGCAGAGCGCTACACAAAATTAAATAGGAAAAATGGAAAGTCTTATTTCAAGGAAATTTTGGAATTTTGCTCACGGAAGCAGATGGTGCTGTGATTGAGACATTGGACCGGTATCTGGGATTAGCGTTGTTCTGATTTTCGTTCGGTCATCTGCAATAAGTTTCCTTGGTTGACGGAATCACTTTTCACCTAAAGCCGAAGGGGAAAGAGCGTAGGAGGTTGAGCCTAACCAGTCCTACAGTGAAGGCTTTCATGACCAGATGGTACTGTTGTTGACAATTCTTCCAGGTTATATGGCCGTGGTCCATGGAATACTTCTATTCCTAACGTTTCGTCCAATACTACGATGGACATCGTCAGGGGTGTGGCTGGTCCTGTTGTCGGCAGGAGTCAAGAGGACCAGCTATACCCCTGAGGATGTCCATCGTAGTATTGGACGAAACGTTAGGAATAGAAGTATTCCATGGACCACGGCCATATGATCCGGAAGAATTGTCAACAACCTGACCAGTCCGATGGGGCTAATCAGTACACACGTACAGATAGTGTTAAGAAGAAGGTGGACGTATAAAGCACCCAGTGAAAGGGGACTAAGAAGAAAAAGACGGAGATATATAACACACAAAAAAACAAAGTTTAGTGGGACACCCACTAAAGGAATCAGGAATAGTTAACTTGTCAACGAAAGGAACACCAGAGACAATGACGAAATTATTTCTAACATTTGAGAAACACACGAAGGTAATATTTGCGTTAGTAAAACTTGTATTTGGGTAGATTCTTTATTTTAGATGTAATTGTGATGTTCAATATTTATTGTGCGTATTATTTAAACCTCTGTCCCATGCCCCCCCTCCCCCCCACCACCCTCGCAATCTCTCTCTCTCTCTCTCTCTCTCTCTCTCTCTCTCTCTCTCTCTCTCTCTCTCTCTCTCTCTCTCTGTGTGTGTGTGTGTGTGTGTGTGTGTGTGTGTGTGTGTGTATGGCGCAGAAAGCCCGACAAAATTCTGTCATTTAGAGACATAGACCACCGGTTAACTGAATATACACCAGCGGTAACCGAGATACGTTTCATGCTGATAATTTGTCTTTTATTTTGCCAGCAAACGTGTTTCCAAATAACAGAGTATGGTGGTTGTGTGTGTGTGTGTGTGTGTGTGTGTGTGTGTGTGTGTGTGTGTGTGATGCGGAGGGGGAATTGGGCTTCAGCACAGCGGGTGGAGGAACGGGTGGAAAAAGTAACACTACAGTGGATATTGGGATTTAAACTCGGTGAGGACCGATTTAATTTTTATGCCTGAAGAAATGAGCTACTGCAGGATTTTTTAAATTTTTTATCTTAAAATCACGATTGCACTTGCAGGTATCTTGGGTTGTCACCAGACGGTTTCATTTTGTAAGCTTGCCGTCTCTTTCTGCATCGTATCACAGGTACCGCATGTAGTCATTGCTTAATTAACTGGGCGGGCGGGCTATTTAGAAGCGCTGCACTTGGCACAGCTCGAGCCCAGCCAGATCACAAAGAACTGAGCGTGTCACATCGGAGTTCTGCCAATGGGAAGACTGACACTTCCGGAATACCCTTTACACATAAGACAGACTGAGATTCATTGGAAGAATCCTAAGGAAATGCAATCCGAAAACAAAGGTAGTAGGTTACAGTACGCTTGTTCGCCCACTGCTTGAGTGCTGCTCAGCGGTGTGGGATCCGTACTAGACAGGGTTGATAGAAGAGATAGAGAAGATCCAAAGGAGAGCAGCTCGCTTCGTTTCAGGATCATTTAGTAATCGCGAAAGCGTTACGGAGATGATAGATAAACTCCAGTGGAAGACTCTGTAGGAGAGACGCTCAGTAGCTCGGTACGGGCTTTTGTTAAAGTTCGAGAACATATCTTCACCGAAGAGTCAAGCAGTATATTGCTCCCTCCTACGTATATCTCGCGAAGAGATCTTGAGGATAAAGTCAGAGAGTTTAGAGCCCACGCAGAAGCATACCGACAATCCTTCTTTCCACGAACAATACGAGACTGGAATAGAAGGGAGAACCGATAGAGGTACTGAAGGTACCCTCCGCCACACACCGTCAGGTGGCTTGCGGAGTATGGATGTAGATGTAGATAAACTGAGGGCAAGTTCGAGAAGACCTTGTCCGGAACCGTTCTGTTACATTTTCTATGGCGTTTGAAAAGACGATTAAAATTATTCGTGATATTACTAACCGGATAAGGCCTTCACATATTACCCACACCACAGTGGACATGGACTTAGTTAAAAATTACACATAAGACATCAAACTAACACGTTGTGGACGGATCTCGAGCCGGCCGGAGTGGCCGAGCGGTTCTAGGCGCTATAGCCAAGAGCCGCGCGACCGCTACGATCGCAGGTTCGAATCCTGCCTCGGGCATGGATGTGTGTGGTTCCGGACTGAAGTGCCTAGAACCATTCGGCCACCGCGGCCGGCCCTTAATCTTTTGACTTTGCTTCACCGCAGCGCACTGTAAATACTCATTATATCGTTACGTACAAAGTTTGGTTGCATTTATAATATCATTATCTCTAGAACATGCCTTCAGTATAGGAGCTGAAACCGTTCGTGGAGGAAAATAGAGAACTTTTTATCAGCTGGAGTGGTAGCCCATTAATTAAAAGTAAATAGCTATAGCCTCCCTACTCCAATCAAACTTTTCTGTAGATTTGGTTTGGCGTTTACAGATGAAATTTTGGAATTACTAGAAAGGTTGAGAGGAGCGGAGCGGAGGGAGAGGGAGAGAGAGAGAGAGAGAGAGAGAGAGAGAGAGAGAGAGAGAGAGAGAGGGGGGGGGGATTGCAGAAGAAGGTGGAGAGTCTTCAGTAATACATGAAATACAGGACTTAACATGACCCTGACGTCTGAAATGCAGGATCTATCCAAACTGTATTAACGTAGTTATTGGCTTCGTGTGTTTCTCAAAAGTTACAGATAATGTCGTCATAGCTTCTGTGGTTCCATTCAGTAAGAAGCATTCGTAGATACTTCGGCAAATGACCAGCTAACGCGTGCTCTTCTCTTTTAAAAGTATTCTGTGGACTACTCCTCTCTGGGTATTCTTCCTAGTACTTCTTCTACTTGATCTGTCCACTTTATTTTTTACACTGTCCATACGTATGTAGTGGTTAGTATCGTTGTATGAGGTACAACTACGCTTCTCCGCACCTGCTACTTTTGAGAACCGATTCAGTCAATAAAACAAAACCTAAATCTGATGACTGGACGAACTTAGAACTCAGCTCAAGTCAAATACTGGTATACTGTCTCAATCTCAGCGCCTGTTTCTGGACGGTGGAGCGGGATGGGAAAGGAACCACATTAGTGCAATAATTAATAACCACGGAAATTAAATACACAGTTTACGAATTTCCATTTCCATTTTTCAGCGAAATACTTTAATAGATGTCTTAGATTTCATTGTATCCACAGATATTTGCATCCAGAATTAATTAATCTGGCAGAGAAGTACTTATAGAGAACGACATATCTTGGAAAATGTAAAAGTTACTATGGAGGTTTGTGATTTGGTAAAAATACAATCACAAAAGCTTTGTGGAATCAAAAGAATCTTAGATCGAAAAATTTTCTCTTTACGTTAATACTTGTTTTGATCTATGAGATCATCATATACGCCATTCTGCGTGACCTAATAAATGAAACTTAAAAAACTTATATTGTAAAAATAATAATCCAACAACCTGTTGGAATATTATTTTTGCAATTCATCGACCATCCGCAGTCCGACACTCTAAAGCCGTAACGTGGAGTTATATTTACTAAAAAACTAGTATTCAAGACAAGCATTCTTGAAAGATGTAATAAACACACACGACCCGTGTTGTAGAATCACCTTCAGCATACTGCCGCATATGCATCCGATGATCTCTTTGATTGCAACTGGTCATAAAATAAAGCAAAAAATTTGTTATAAGGACGGTTTTGAATTCCACACATTTTAATATTGTGTCACTGCGTACGTAAGTGTGATTATCACACGCCATTAAAAAAGAGACCGCTACATGATCAAATAAAATCAATAGCCGGTACAGAATGCGTGAGATGGTGAGCCAGCAAAGTGCCGACGGTGCAGGGCGCTGGCTGAGTGGGCACGCCAGTTTGTGTCATGAGGAAGTTAAGGGCGGGTCAGCGGACAACCCGCTAACAGGCTCGCATGTCCCTCGGCCTTGCTGTGGCAGACCGAGAGTCCAGGCCTGTAACTGGCGAGCTGCGGCACCAACTTCCAGCTCGTTAACCAGTGTGCCTCTCCCTGTTACACCAAAGTGCGGACACTTCCACATCGGCCTGTTTAGGCGAGAGCTGTAGACGCACGTTAAGTGTTTAATGGACCATCCAGCTGGTTTCCCAATGTTCTATACATGGCAGTCGAAAGAAAATTCTGAACATTACTGCACAACAAACTTAAACGATTACTTTTTCTAATTGTCTCCGATTGTGACGCGTTATGTTTGAAATTTAGCTCAAAGGGCCTACACTCTTCCCCTGCAGTGATGCAAAAGCGTGACGTTCTGTGACGTGACTCCGGGGCTCGGCGGCACTTCAAACTGAAAGGTATCGACACATATGAAAATATGACCACAGCTCGAAAGTTCATGTGGGCTCTAAGATGCCTCAATGACAACATTGGTACCAAATTTCACCAAAATTTTGCCCATGGCCACCGTCGACGTGTAACATGATAAGAAGGTAGTGACAGCCCTGTTACCCAAATTTTCCCCCCCTCTCTGTTAACGTCTCTGCGATGGAGGTCTGGACCGCGACATCCGTGTTAAAATCACGCGGTTTTCCTGTAGGTGGCTAAACTGGTTCAAATGGCTCTGAGCACTATGGAACTTAACGTCTGAGATCGTCACTCCCCTAGACTTAGAACTACTTAAACGTAACTAACATAAGGACAGCACACACATCCATGCCCGAGGCAGGATTCGAACCTGCGACCGTAGCAGCAGCGCGGTTCCGTACTGTAGCGCCTAGAACCGCTCTGCCACAACGCCCGGCCTTGTAGTTGGCCAAGGAAGACATTTCCGATCACTGCCGAACAGAATCGACACAAAAAGGCCTCCGAGAGTGGCATAAAGAGCGTCAATGAAACAACCCCCCTTTCCGTGGGGCGTCGATTCTCACAAATTTCACGGTTTGAATGCGACAGTTCGTGGTGCAACGAGCAACAGGAAGATGTACTTGACAACCTTTGGCATTGTTCACTCCTTCGGCCGTTTCAAGCCATCTCTAAAGACGTTGTGAGGTTGCATGGCCACTGAACGTTATTGCACCCATTTGGAGTGGAGCACTACAGCACTTTCTGGTCTGGTGCACAGGTTGGAACCATTCGACGAAACATGAGCGTGATCCGAAGCAGCAAAGCGTACTTACGCTTTTTCAACACAACTGCCTTCTGTTCTGTTGTGTTAACACGCGGGAGTGCAACAGTCACATGTGCGTGAATAAAACGGCAAAAGGTCCCTCTAAGAATACCCAATTCGCCAACACCCTCGGTGCCACCCACCCAACTTTGTTGAGTACGTTACAAATGTACGGGTTTGAGGCTTCGCCGAGTCCGATGGTGGCATCGATGGCGCCACACTTTTGCACCATTACAGGGAAGGCTGTAGGCACCTTCGAGGCAAATTTCTAACTTGTGTGTCGATAAAAGACAATTACAGGGTTTTGAAAACACGATCGTTTAATTCTGTTGCCCAGTGGAGATAATCAATGTCAAAATACAAAATGGAAGTATTATATATTTCTAGCCATTCCTTGCAGCTGGCGCCACTGTTACATTTTAGAATTTGGTTTCTATTCCTTCATTGAAAAGCATATTCTACTAATGCTGTGTAGCATTGTCACTGTGTTTGATGGAGTAACTACGCTGAAGAGCCAAAGGAACTGGTATAGGCATGCGCACTCAGATACAGAGATATGTAAAGAGGCAGAATACGGCGCTTCGGTCGGCAGCGCCTGTATAAGACAATAAGTGTCCGGCGCACTTGTTAGATTGCTTACTGTTGCTACAACGGCACGTTATCAACATTTAAGTGAGTTTGAAGGTGGTGCTATATTCGGTGCACAAGCGAGGTCTCTGAGGTAGCGATGACTTTGGAATTTTCTCGCGCAACTGTTTCACGAGTGTACCGTAGTTAATGGGAATCCGTGAAAACATCAAATCTCCGATATCGCTGCGATAGGAAAAAGATCCTGAAAGAACTGAAATCGTTCAACGTGACATAAGTGCAACCCTTCCGCAAATTGCTGCAGATTTCAGTGCTGTGCCAAAAACAAGTGTCAGCATGCGAACCATTCAACGAAACATCATCGATATGGGCTTTCGGAGCTGATGGCTCACTCGTGTACCCTTGATGACTGCACGACACAAAGCTTTACGCCTCGACTGGGCCCGACAACACCGACATTAGACTGTAGATGATTTGGAACATGTTGCCTGGTCGGACGAGTCTCGATTCAAATTGTATCGAGCGGATGGACTTGTACGGGTATGGAGTCAATCTCATGAATCCATGGACTCTGCACGTCAACAGGGGACTGTTCAAGCTGGTGGACGCTCTATAATGATGTAGGGCGTGTGCAGTTGGAGTGATATGGACGCCTGATACGTCTAGATACGACTCTGACCGGTGACACATACGTCAGCTCCCTGTCTCACCACATGAATCCATTAATGTCCAATGTGCGTTACGTCGAACTTCGGCAATTCCAGCAGAACAATGCGACACTCCACACGTTCAGAATTGCCACAGTGTGTCTCCATGAACACTCTTCTGAATTTAAACACTTCCGCTAGCCACGTAACCCCCCAGACATGAACATTATTAAGCATATCGGGGATGCCTTGCAGGTGCTATTCAGAAGAGATCTCCACCCCCTGGTAACCTTAAGGATTTATGGACAGTCCTACAGAATTCTTGATGTCAGTTTCCTCCAGTACTATTTCAGACGTGTTGCGGTACTTCCGCCTACTCGCGGGGGCCCTACATGTCATTAGGCAGGTGTACCATTTTCTTTGGCTCTTCAGTGTATTTCAGTATCAGTGTAGAGATGTTAAGTACCGATGAATAGAGATGAAACATGCAAATGTTCGTTAGATCCTATCCATGCCTAATTTTTGTCGTGTACTTGAGTTTTCACATTGCTGCTACAGTTTACTTTTAACGGTTCTTGTTATGTCAGTAGTCTGTGCTAATGTTGTGCTTTGTGTTTTCTGTTGCAGGTGAGTCTTGCATAGCCATATGGGAGCAGCCTTCCTCCTGGATGGAGCCTTCTAGAGGATAAGGCAACAGGATCACAGACCATTCCTGGGAGTCGGGAGCTAACAAGCAGTCAGCTCCGGAGCACGGTAGCTGAACGCGGGCTGAGTGTCTTCAGTCTGGATTGATGCGGTCTACCAGGAATTCCTCTTTTGTACCAACTTCATCTAGAGTAGCTCTTGCACCCAGGATCCACAGTTATGTGCAGGAAGTATTCCAGATTCTGTTTTCCCCCTACAGTTTTTACACTCTACACTTCAAGTATTGTGAAAGTTATTCCACGATCTCGTAACATGTCCTAACATCCAGTCTCGTCTCCTCGCCATTTCTGCGGAGAACCTCCCCATTTCTTATCAGTCTGCGTAATTTTCAGCATCCTTTTATAGCACTGCTTCTCCAACGCTTCAGTTCTCCTCATATATATATATATATATATATATATATATATATATATATATATATATATATACAAAGATGATGTGACTTACCAAACGAAAGCGCTGGCAGGTTGATAGACACACAAACACACACACAAAATTCAAGCTTTCGCAAGCAACGGTTGCTTCATCAGGAAAGAGGGAAGGAGAGGGAAAGACGAAAGGATGTGGGTTTTAAGGGAGAGGGTAAGGAGTCATTCCAATCCCGGGAGCGGAAAGACTTACCTTAGGGGGAAAAAAGGACAGGTACACACTCGCACACACATACATATCCATCCGCACATATACAGACACAAGCAGACATTTGTAAAGGCAGACATATGCGTCCATGGTATCAGTATATACAGTGCTTTATAAATAGCTTTATTTTTAAAGTATGATCATGTACACGCAACTACTGAAACTCTTTGGTTTCCACTCGACATACGTATGTTTCGTGTTATTAAGTTGAAAAATTGTGCCTGGGGCTTGGTTTGGGTGACTGTTTGTAATCTGTTTGTTCTGTACACGAATTTTTATCTTTTGTACTGACGCTTTAAACAATAGACAATAAAAGGAGTGAAAATAACGTGAAGTGTGCTAACAGAGAATACACCACTTCGTAATGGAGAAAGATAGAACGTTTCCAGTTTGAGACGCCATGTCACGGATTGCGCGGCCTCTCTCGCCGGAGGTTCGAGTCCTCCCTCGGGCATGAGTGTGTGTGTGTTGTTCTTAGTATAAGTTAGTTTAAGTAGTGTGTAAGTTTGGGGATGACCTCAGCAGTTTGGTCCCTTAGGAATTGTCACACAGCACGTTTCCACTGACAAGTTTAAAATGAATAAGACGTAACTTGTGTTGTGACAGATGTACAGTTATTACAATAGATGAAGTTTTAAAATTAGGCAGTGTGCATTGTGTGCTACCGTTTTATGCACATACTCATTGAATTCGAACAAGAAGTGCCGCGCGATGCGACACATTCGTACTTCTCGCCGCCGGTGCCAAAATTTGCGCTGGCCTGTGATGGGAGGATGCGCTTTGCTATGCGCGGGCATCGAAG